>NW_027621931.1:0-1200000 GCF_965140285.1 Lepidochelys kempii | reverse complement strand
CGAGAGGAAAGTGGAAAATGAGAGGGATTTTAGAGCAGTTGTTGATAGGAGGTTGTCACAGAGTCCCTGGGCGATGCTCTGGAACTGCTCCCCGTGAAGCTGGGCAGGACTCTGGGGAAGTCGCCTTTCTGTGAGCAGCCTGTCTTCAGGACACACAGCTCACCCAGCTTCCACCTTCCTGGGTCTGACCTCGGAGCATTCAGCATCCTCTGCCCCTCCGTCCGCTTCTCACAGCGAGTCCGCTCAGGCAGGGCTCCTGGGGAAGTCAGAGGGTCCTGCACCCCAACTCCGCAGTCAGACAGGACTCTCAGCCAGCCAGTAAAACAGAGGTTTATTAGATGACAGGAACATGGTCTAACACAGAGCTTGCAGGTGCAGAGAACAGGACCCCTCAGCTTGGGCCATTTTGGGGGCAGTGAGCCAGACAACCACGCCCGCACTTCACTCCAACTCCCTCCAGCCCCTCCTCCTCTGGGCTTTGTTCCTTTCCCGGGCCAGGAGGTCACCGGATTCCTTTGTTCTCCAACCCTTTAGCTCTCACCTTGCAGGGGGGAAGGGCCCAGGCCATCAGTGGCAAGGAAACAGGGTGTTGGCCATTCTCTGTGTCCAGACTCCTGCACACACATGCCCTCTAGGGCTCTGCAATGATCATACACCCTTATCGCACCACCTAGATACTAAAAAACTTCATAGGGGAAACTGAGGCACCCCCACACTATTCAGAGGAAACATTAAGAACAGTCCCACTTTGTCACATCTCTCCCCCCTTCGAGATCGAACTGAGCGGGGTCACTTTAGCCGGTGACCTGGGGAAGTTCGAAACCACTAACGTTCCCATGGGTGCCCCAGCATCTCTCCCATTCCTTGGGAGGAGTTACACCAGGCCCTTCCAGTTTCACGCCCTCCCTTAGGTCGGTGGTGGTCGATAGCACTCGCAGGCCGCATGTGGGAAGGTTTCTGTGGCCCATGCCCTTTGGCCACCCCAAAACCCCAGGGGGTCAAACTGGGATTGGGTCTTCTCCCCAACAAGCTGGCCAAACACAGCCACTTGGTTATGGGACTGTTTAACTTTCTTAACAGCTTTCACTTCATCGGAGACCTTCTCAAAGCTCTCCACACTGGGTCTTTCAACAGGACAGTCAGTGGATCCATTCACAACAGAAAATTTCTGGCTGTTAGGAACTGAAACTTTCTTGATAAAATCACTTTCACACCCTTCAGTGGCAGTAAACTGCTTGCAAAGACTCCATGAGGATTCCTTTCCCTAGGGGCTTTTCTATGCAATAATTCACCCCTCACAGAAATTCTGCCCTTACCCTCTTCACCGAGGGCTTCCTCTGGAGGAACACTTTTCTGAGCAACAACAGACTCTTTCTGGGTCTCCCTTACATCCAGAATCACCTCTGGCCCATCCGGCGGATTCCTACACAATCCCCTTTCAGGCAAACTTACAGACTTCCTAGAGAAAAGGTCAGAAGCATTCTCCTTCCCTTTGCCACACACAAGTTCAGGAATCTTTTCCTTCTTGCTACCGGTTTCCACACCCTCAGGAGGTAACACAATCACATCACCTTCCTGCTCTCCTTGTGCCCTGGCTAGGATCTCACCCTGATTAGACAGAGTTGCTACACCCTTTCCAACAACACACTAGCAACAGGCAAAATACAAGCACCAGAATTGTCTCGTCTCTGGGATTTTACATAGACCCTAACTGGATGCGACCTAGTTACAGGGCCATTCTCCCGAGCAGACACAAACTTAGGACCCTTCCCGGGCTTTAGCTGAATCCAGAACCAGCTCTGAGACAACTGCACGCCCCTCAACCATCACAGGCTGAAAGGCCCCTTCTGTCTGCTCCACAGACAAAGAAGAGCCGGACACACTTTCTCCTTTCCCAGACACCCAGCTTGGGACCTCTCTCCCCTTGTCCCAGCACACAAGGCTGGTCACAGACAACTGCTTGGAGATCAGGGTAGCTCCCTCCAAAGGCAAGTCAATACCCCTGACAGACACAGGTACGTTTCCTTCACTGTCCCAATTCTCCACTGAGCTAACAGGTAAGGTCCAGGGACACTCCTCTTCCACTCTCCTCGACTTCCCACCCTGCTGACTAGACACAGCCATCAGCTCACAAGGCTGCCTAGGCTCATCCAGACTTTCCTTACCTAGCACCTTGCCACTCCCCACAGATCCCCTGCCCTGCCTGTGTCTCCCCCCACTCAGCTGGGGTCTCAGCTCCCCCCTTGCTCAGCACTGCCCTTGCTGTCCCAGTGGGGGTAGGCAGTGAGCTCGCTGCTTTCCTCACAGCATCAGAGCCAGCGTGAGCCCCCTCTCCGGTGTGCAAGGGGGGCGGGGAGCATCTCTCTGTCCCACCCAACTCCAGGGGTCTGGTTACAGGCAGGCAGATAGCTTGAGCCTAGCCGCTCCTCCCTGCTGCCAGCCAGGTCATCTGCATTTGCACTGACCATTTCCCTCTCCACCGATTGGTTCCCCGGATTCAAACCCTTGGCAGTTACAGGAGTACGGCCTGGATCCTGTCCCAAAGAGACACAGTCACCCCATAACAGGGTCTTGCAGCTGGTGTCCTGGAGAACCCTAACGACCAGCCAGCCTCACCCCTCCTGGGTCTGCACAGGGATCTGGGCCATAGGCAGGGCGAGGGGCTTCGTCCCTGGGACCCTCACCCAGCTCACACAGCCCCTCAGCCTCTGAGGCTGCACCACCCAGGGCCTGACACCAGTTCTCTCTGTCCCAGGATCTCGCCACCCCAGGAATGTCTCCCCATTCACCATCACCTTCTGCTCCCACTGGAGGTCCGAGGGGCCTGGCCCAAGGAAACTCCACACAGGCATATAGGTTGGGACCAGAAGTGGGAGCCTGTCCACCTCCCCACCCATCTGGCTGACGGAGTCTATGGCCTTGGGACCCAGCAAGGGAGCTAGACACCGGGGCTTTTCCGCAGGGTCCCCCGGTTCAAATCTCCAGCCTGCTCAAAGGCAGTGAGGTGGGCATCCACATCCCCCCCCTCCTTAACCAGGGGAAGCAATTTAGTCTCGAGGTTCCCTGCGGAACTGGCCCCCCGGGGTCTATCCCCACTCACCCCTGGGGGGTCCCCTAGGCCTCTCCACTCCCCCATCACCAGTTCATGCTGCTGCTGCTGCTTCTGCAGCTCTTTCTCGGGCTCTCGCTGTCTCTCACGGTCCTCTTGCTCTCTCGGACTCAGCTCCAATCCTGTCCGACTCCGATCCCCGGATGGGGAACCCGATCGTGAAGACCCTTGTCTGGTCGGGGACAGGAGTCTTGGCGATGCCTGGCCACCACTCCAGCTGCTCCCAGATCCTGCTATCGCCCCATTTCGGGTCAGGAATCTGTCCCTTAGAGCGGTCATCCTCCTCCAGCTGCACGATTAACTGTGCTTCAGTGAACTTTCCAACGCTCAACCCTCTCTTTCTGTACAGGGTTACAATGTCCTTCTTCAGGAGACGGTGACAGGCCCTCACTCCGCCCTTCCCAAGTTGTGGACTCACAGGCCTGTGTGCTCTCAGCTCCCCACGGTTTCCAGGGAGAATCCCTAGTGTGCCAGCCCTTCTCGAGATCACCCCCTCTTTGTCAGGGTCGAGCGGCAGACTCCTCCGTCCCTGGGACCGCTCGCTGCAATCCCCAGGGGAACCCTGTTACTGCAAAAGTCCTTCTCTCTGGTCACACACTTCCAGGAGTTAACCGCCCCCTGAAACTGTCTCTCTCTGAATCTTCAGCACGCCTGGTTCCCGTCAATCCCCCTTCGTTTTACTGCTCCCCAGTCACTTACTGCAGGAAGCGCCATCCACTGGGTGCAGTACATCCCACCGCTACCACCAGTTGTCACAGAGTCCCTGGGCGATGCTCTGGAACTGCTCCCCATGAAGCCAGGCAGGACTCTGGGGCAGTCGCCTTTCTGTGAGCAGCCTGTCTTCAGGACACACAGCTCACCCAGCTTCCACCTTCCTGGGTCTGACCTCGGAGCATTGAGCATCCTCTGCCCCTCCATGCCCTTCCCACAGCGAGTCCACTCAGGCGGGGCTCCTGGGGAAGCCAGAGGGTCCTGCCCCCCAACTCCGCAGTCAGACGGGACTCTCAGCCAGCCAGTAAAACAGAGGTTTATGAGATGACAGGAACATGGTCTAAAACAGAGCTTGCAGGTGCAGAGAACAGGATCCCTCAGCTGGGGCCATTTTGTGGGGGGGGCAGTGAGCCAGACAAACACGTCTGCACTTCACTCCAACTCCCTCCAGCCACTCCTCCTCTGGGCTTGGTTCCTTTCCCGGGCCAGGAGGTCACCGGATTCCTTTGTTCTCCAACCCTTTAGCTCTCACCTTGCAGGGGGGAAGGGCCCAGGCCATCAGTGTCCAGGAAACAGGGTGTCGGCCATTCTCTGTGTCCAGACTCCTGCACACACCTGCCCTCTAGGGCTCTGCAATGATCATACACCCTTACCCCACCACCTAGATACTTAAAAACTGCCTAGGGGAAACTGAGGCACCCCCACACTATTCAGAGGAAACATGAAGAACAGTCCCACTTTGTCACAGAGGTAAAAGCTGACTGTATTTCCCACCACTATTTGGTCAATGAATAGAAATGGGCAACATTGGCAAACATTTTAGATCCATATTCAGGAATCTAAGAAAAGGTGTAAATCTGAGATTTTCGTCGTAATTTATAATTACGGAGACAGGGAAAGCTCTCAGGGGCATATTCAATTAGAAGTAGACAACTAGAGTAAAAGTGGGGCAAACATTTTTATCAATCTTTGAGACGTACAGAGAAAACGTGTCACAAACTACGCAACTGAGAACATGGGATAAATGCCAAGACCGGGGGCGGGGATTTTATGTGGCTATTAAAGAACTAGCTGGAAAAGGGGGGACCGTTTGTCATATAAAATCCAGCCTGTCCAAAACATAAACAGAGAGTGATCGTCCCCCCCCCCACGGCCCCCGTTCACCTGGGCAGCAGGGAGCCCTCTGAGGGGCTGACCGGAGGGGGCGGGGGGGGAGCTGGAGGGCTCCCTGGGGGACGAGAGGGGACGGTAGTGGGGGATGGGCAGGTGGGGGGCAGGTGGGGGCTGGGGGCAACGGTGCTGCAGTTGGGGGCAGCAAGTGGGACTGGGAAGCCGGGATCGGGGGCAGCCCCATGGGGGACACGTCCCCTCCCTTCCCCGCCCCGGCAGAGACCCGGCGTCTCCTCCCACCCCCACGCAGGGGCAGCCAGGTTGGGGGATGGCTCCGGGCTCCAACTTCCCACCGACACCGGGACAAATCGCTGCGGATAAAACGGGGGGGGGGGGAAATCCCGCCCCCCCCCCACGGGAGGGGAGTTTCAATGGACATGTGAGGAGGAGGGAGAGACGGGGGGGGAATCAGGGAGACCAGAGAGCGGATCAATGGGGGGGTGGGGGGGAGTTTACAACCAGGTGGGAGCTACCGAGAGGGAAAAGGGGAAAACTGGGGGGCATTTGTGCCCGTGGGGGGGGAGGGGATCCAATTAACTCCCCCGCCGCCCCCCACTTCCCCCCCGGGAATTTCCTGGCTGCACAGAGACAATTCAACCCCCACCCCCCGCAACTCCGGCTTCTCCCCCCAACACCCCCCAAGGGACCCCGCCCGCCGGGCCCCAGTCTCTGCCCCCCCAATCCCAGCCGTGCTGGGGGCAGAGAGTCACTTTCCTGCCCCCCCACCAGCGCTCCCCCCCCCGCGGGGTCTCCCACTCACCGGGTCGGGGGCGGGCAGAGCCGGGGCTGGTCCCAGCTGGAGAAAGCCCCCGCCCCTGGCCGGGCACGGGGGGGGTTAATGACGGGCCCCCCCAGCACAGACCCCGGAGCGGAGCCGCAGCTGCTCCTCCGAGAGACCCGACACGAGGCAGCGTCTGGGGGCGGGGTCTGGAGCAGACCGGGGGCGGGGCAGCGCCTGGGGGCGGGGCCTGGAGCGGATCGGGGGCGGGGCAGCGTCTGGGGGCGGGGCCTGGAGCAGACCGGGGGCGGGGCAGCGCCTGGGGGCGGGGCCTGAAGCAGACCGGGGGCGTGGCAGCGTCTGGGGGCGGGGCCTGGAGCAGACGAGGCGCTGCCTCGTGTCGGATCTGTAGAAGGAGCAGCTGCGGCTCCCCTCCGGGGTCTGTGCGGGGTGGGGCCCGTCATTAACCCCCCCGTGCTCCGGTGAGTGGGAGACCCCGGTGGGGGAGCGCTGGGCGCGGGGGGCAGGAAAGTGACTCTCTGCCCCCTACCTGCCCATCCCCCACTGCCGCCCCCTCCCTGCCCCCTTCAGTCAGCCCCTCAGAGGGCTCCCTGCTGCCCAGGTGAACGGGGGCCGTGGGGGGGGGACCATCACTTTCTGCTTCTGTATTGGACAGGCTGGATTTTATATCACAAACGGTCCCCCCTTTTCCAGCTAGTTCTTTAATAGCCACATAAAAGCCCCCCCGGTCTTGGCGTTTATCCCATGTTCTCAGTTGCGTAGTTTGTGACACGTTTTCTCTGTACGTCTCAAAGATTCCTCAAAAATACCCTCAACGTTTGCCCCACTTTTACTCTAGTTGTCTACTTCTAATTGAATATGCCCCTGAGAGCTTTCCCTGTCTCTCTAATTATAAATTACGACGAAAATCTCAGATTTACACCGTTTCTCAGATTCCTGAATATGGATCTCAAACGTTTGCCAACGTTGCCCATTTCCACTCTATTCATTGACCAAATAGTGGTGGGAAATACACTCAGCTTTTACCTCCTATCAACAACTGATATAAAATCCCTCTCATTTTCCACTTTCCTCTCTATAATTTCCATAAATGGATCCAAAATCCCTCAGATTTCCACCCTTTCTCTTTCATTTCTGAACACTGATCACAAATCTCAGGTTTCCCTCTTACGATGTCATGATCAAATGTCAATTAAAAATCCTCTTGGGTTAGGGGATGTTCCCCATGTCTCTAAATCCCAGCAACTTCTCCTTCCTTGGGGGGAACCTGTCGCCCTGAGTCCTTCTCCATCCTGGTTGGGAAATTAACCCCCCTGCAACAATGATCATCTTTCCTTCTCCTTTGAGAATCATTTGTTCCCTCCTTTCTCTCTGTTAAAAATGTTTGCTGATAAAAGAGACTAGCCATATACTCAATACCCATCAAAGCCAGGGGCCTCCCCCTGTTTGGGGGATGGGTGGTTCCCAGTTGGTAACAGGAGAGTTGGCTGGACCCTTTTCTTTTCTCCAGCTGGCACGGGATGAGGAGGTTCCTCTGAGTGCAGCGTGGTCCAGAAGTATCCCAAACCCCATGACAAAGGGTCTCCGTGAGGGGGGGCTTCCCGCAGTGCAAAGCTGTAGCCAACTCTGGGGTGGATCCACGGTGGCCATTATTTGCTAGTGACAGAGTATGGAAATGTCTTACTTATTTTGGCCCTCCATGGCTTCCCTTCTCCTGTTAAAGAGGCGTCCCCCCGGGCTCCCTCTGCCTGTGTGACTGGCCAGCAGGGGGTGGTGATAACTTTCTATCCACTTGTCAGACACTGTGAGGGAACACTGTTGCTGGGGGGGGGCAGGTGTCTGTGTGGGGAGATTGCAGCGGGAGCTGAAGGGGCATTGTGGTAGGGGGAGGCCTCTGGGTGGCTGGGCAGGGGGGACCCTAGTCAGGTTGGTGGGTTCTGGAGGGTTTGGGGTTTCGGGGAGTAGTTCTGATGTGCCCAGCCCTAAGGCTATGGGTCCTGGAGGTGGGTATGGCTGGGGGCCTGTTGGCTGCAGACCAGTGGGGGTGGGAGTCTCTTGGGCAGGTGGGGCAGGGGATTAGACGCTGCCTGGTGCTGTGCCAGGGGCTCTGTCTGGGATTGCCCAGCTGGCTCCTGGGACCATTGCCATGCCCAGTGCACAGAGCTGTGGTGGGGCGGTCCCTGCCGCAGAGTGAGGGGTCCTCCTGTAAAGCGTCAGGGGGTCCTGCTGGCCGGAGGAGGGGGTCCCAGGCAAATGGCCTGGCAGATCCTGGTGGAGGGCAGGTGGGGGTCCTAGGCAGACAATGGGGAAATCCCAGGCAGGCAGTGAAGGACTATAAAATGACTCTACAGTAACAGCCCCCCACCCCATTTCTCCTGCCATCTGCAGGAGCAAATCCAGCCATGGGGGAGCAAACAACCCAGGAATGAGAGTTTCTGAGCAGACAGGCATGGAGAGGGCACAGGGAAAAGGAGAGAGAGAGACTGACAGGGTCCGTGGGATAAGAGTTTTGAAAGAGATTTCCAGCTCCCTCATCTGCCCAGACAGATGTATTACTGCACTGTGGGGAGAATCACTTTCCTGTGGACGAGACGAGGATCAGACAGAGGAAAACCCAGTTCCTGACTCCATGTCCCTCCTGCTGGGGTGTGGCTGTCATGGGGTCAGTGTCAGAGGGAATCCTCGAAAGGGACTCCTTTGGTTCTGCTTTTTTCTGGGATTGCGTTCAGAGACTTTGTTTTGGGATGCGGGAGACAGAAAGGAGGTTAAAAGTGTGTCTGTGGGCCTAGCCTGGCAGGAGGGCCCAGGTCTCTGCTGTAATCCAGAGATTGAGCATTTTCTCAGCACGGCAGAATCTCGGATCTCGCTCTGCAGGGAAAGAGCCCGGGGGAAGCGTGATGTGAAATGAACTAATGCCCGTTCCTAAACTTCTACAACAGCCCTTCTTGCCCGGCCAGGTTGCAGAACGACGCTCATGTTTCTTTCCGGTTCATCCCGTCCTCCCATGGGACAAGGCAGCGACATGGCTGCAGAGGAGCCAGCTCAGGTAGGGATTATTGTGGGGGGTTCTGATCTGTTCCTGCAGGAGGGAGAGGGACAGGAAATACACGGGAGAGGGGAAGGTTTGCACCGTCTGGTTTGGAGGTTGGAGTGGGGCAGGAAATGCACAGGGTGGAGAAAGGGAGGAGGCCAGGGGGTGGCAGACCTGCTGGGAGTTGTTTAATAAGTGGCCTAGATTCTAGGAAGAGACCCATGAGGTTCGGAGGTGGAAATGCTCCAATCTGGTGAACAGAAAATAACCTACCTAGATGGGGCTGGGAAAAAGGACCAGACTCGTAGTGCTGGAGCCTGACCCAACTAACCAGCGGGTGCCTTGAAATACGAAGGGGGAAGCCACCAGTCAGGCTTAGGGGAGATTCCCCTGCTTCATATCCAGCTCTAGGAGTGGCTAAGTCATTATGCAAGGTAACCTATTTCCCCTTGTTTTTTCCTGCCCCCCCATCCCCCCGACGTTCTTGTTAAACCCTGGATTTGTGCTGGAAATGGGCCACCTTGATTATCATACACATTGTAAGGAGAGTGATCACTTTAGATAAGCTGTTACCAGCAGGAGAGTGGGGTGGGAGGAGGTATTTTTTTCATGATTTGTGTGTATATAAAAAGCTCTTCTACACTTTCCACAGTTTGCATCGGATGAAGTGAGCTGTAGCTCACGAAAGCTTATGCTCAAATAAATTGGATAGTCTCTAAGGTGCCACAAGTCCTCCTTTTCTTTTCACAAGGAGGAGGGTGTTGGGCTTCCTACAAGAGATCTCTCCCTAGACCCTGCTCGGGGCAGCATCTCCGGTATCAGTCTGTGGCTAGTAGGTGTGTGATGGATCTGCTGGGAGAGAGGAGGGGTGTCTCTTCGCCCCCTCACCCTGGTATTTCCTGGGTGCTCTGAGTGGGGTGGGGGTGGGATTCTCTTGGCTGCGGTCCACCCAGAGTTTCCGTTTGATTGTCTCCTCTCCCCCACGAATAGTGGGGCTGTGAGTGGGGCAGCAGGTCCTGAGTGTGGGGCTCTGGCTCTTTCAGGGGCCGGTGACCTTCGAGGAGGTAGCTGTGTATTTCACCAGGGAAGAGTGGGCTCTGCTGGACCCCACTCAGAGAGCCCTCTACAGAGACGTCATGCAGGAGACCTATGAGAATGTGACCTCGCTGGGTAAGGATTCCTGTCCCCTCGGTTCTTGGAAGGGGAACGGAAGTGATGAGGTTCACGCCACCCCCACAATGCCACCTCTGCTCTGTCCTGTTCCAGCATCACCCCAGCATGCCAGTGACACACACACGACCAGAGACCCTCCCCTGCTGCTGAACGCTGTGGGAAGAGAGCACAGGAGCAGAATCGCACAGTGTCAAATATCTCCTGTTTGCACAAGTAAAAATGGGGGTTAGGTCCAGCATAACGAACAGAAGCTTCCTACCCCTGGCCTTCTCTCAAACCCTGAGCCTTCTCCACCCAGACCAGAATGTGCTTGGCGTGTAAGAAGCAGGCTGCTGGGGTCAGATGGGCTGGTCCAGGGTTACTGATCACACAGACCTTGAATGCTGGCTGGGGGAATCCAGACAAGGGAGCTCCAGCAGCAGAACATTGAAACTCAGCCAGGATTACAGATGACACAACTCCTCACTGCTCCGGATTGCCCCGTGCATGGGACAATGGCCTCGGTTGCTGGTGAAAATCCTTGAGACCTGGAGAGTTGCTCCCCCATCCGCATGTGCACTAGCCACAATCTACCTTCTCTGCAGACTTGGTTTTTTGAGTCCCTCATTCCTGAAGTCACATGACCCCGATTCTTATTTTTCACATTCTGCTTTTCTAGACTATTTAGAGTCTGTTGCTTCTGAATGATAGTTTCTAATTTCCCAGTGTTCTCCACACCCAGGGATTTTCCTACTCCCTCCCATTGCACTGGACTCACTAGGTTCCCTGGTATTTAAGAATGGCCACACTGGGACAGACCAAAGGTCCATCTAGCCCAGTGTCCTGTCTTCCAACAGTGACCAGCGCCGGGTGTCCCAGAGGGAATGAACAGAACAGGGAATCATGAAGTGATTCATCTCCTGTCACCCATTCACAGCTTATGACAAACAGAAGTTAGGGACACCATCCCTGCCCATCCTGGCTAATAACCATTCACGGACCTGTCCTCAATAGATTTCTCATGGTGTTTTTTGTTTTTTTTTTTGTAACCCTATTATAATCTTGGCCTTCACAACGTCCTCTGGCAAGGAGTTCCCCAGGTTGACTGTGCATTGTGTGAAGAAATACTTCCTTTTGTTTCTTATAAACCTGCTGCCTATTAATTTGATTGGGTGATTCCTAGTCCTTGTGTTATGAGAAGGAGTAAATCACACGTCCTTATTTACTTTCTCCACGGCAGTTTTGATTTTATAGACCTCTCTCATATCCCCCCTTTGTCTCTTTTCCAAGCTGAATAGTCCCGGTCTTTTTAATCTTTCCCCGTACAGAAGAGTTTCATACCTGTAATCATTTGGGTTGCCCTTTTCTGAACCTTTTCCAATTCCAATATATCTTTTTTTGAGATGGGGCAACCACATCTGCAGGCAGTATTCGAGATGTGGGTGTACCATGGGTTTATATAGAGGCGATAGGATATTTTCTGTCTTCTTATCTATCCATTTCAGAATGATTCCCAACATTCTCTTTGCTTTTTGACTGCCGTGGCAAACTGTGTTGATGTTTTCAGAAAACTGTGCCCAGTGACTCCAAGATCCCTCTGTTGAGTGGAAACAGCTCATTTAGAGCCCATCATTTTATATGTGTAGTTGGGATTTTGTTTTTCAATGGGCTGCAATATGGTGCTATCCTGACACCTAGTCCTGCTGAGATCGTGCATTCAGTGATATCCCTGCCCTTCCTGTTCCCGTTCTCATAAAAGAAGAAGAGCATCCAAATGCGTGTTTACCTTCATTCCCTCAGCAGTCCTCATGCGAATCCCTGATCGGTTCCAAAGTGCATTAAAACCTTTGTTAAAGGGTTACCTCCTGGTGGTTATCAGGTCCTGTGAGTTTGTAGCCCAGAAAGACCCCCCTCAGTCAGCTCAAACTCAGCTGTTTATCCCCCAAAAGTCTGTCGTCTTCAGTCTTCTGAATGAGGGGAAATCCGTCACTACCCCTTTCTGCGTTGGGTAAAGCTTCAAAAGGTGGAGCTCTGCATAACCAGCCTTGAGATCTGGCATTCATCACCCTGTAGCGATACCAGCTTGCACAGGAAACCCATCCCGCAGCCCTTCCTGGTATCATGTGGCGCATCTCGGCATCATAGTCTGTGAAGAATTCATGCTTTCAAGGGCTGGCTTAGATATACAGATAACAGTCATAATTAGGGCAAGAGTTTGCAGGCAATGAAAAGAGAGTAATTGACAAACGTGAGCAATATTTAATCCTTTAAAGCCTGAAAGTGCCTTGGGGGGAGGGGACAGGAGCCGGCTGTGTGGGGGCGGTGGGGCTCAGATACTGGGCATTGAGAGCCTAGAGCCAGCTGTGCGCTGGAGAGACGGGGCATGAACCAGCTGTGTGCAGGGAGATGAGCAGGGGAGAGGTGCTGTGGACACGGCCGCGAGCAGCTGTGAGTGCCGTCCTCTCTGCAGCATGATGAGAGAGCCTGGCGTCCCACTGCCGATCCCAGACTTGTATGAGGAGGGAAGAAATTGGCAGCAAGTCTCAACCGCAGCCAGCCTGTGCCCTGGGGAGGAGACGGGTGTCTCCAGGGAGAAATCTGGGGGATTGTGACCCTGCATGCCCCACCCACCCTCTGATCAGCAATTCCGGATATTAACGGTGATTCCAGAAACAAAGAGTAATTTTGGGAAAAAATGCAGTCCTAGCGACAATTTCCGGAAAACACTGGCCCTGGTTGTAACATTAAATCCGATAGTCTCAAGATCTAGGCCTGTGTTGATTAGATCTGTCACTCTGCCTTCACGGAGTTCACTCTGCTGGTGGGTTCTACCCCTTCCCCCATTGTGTGTCTGCCTTGTCTATTTAGATTGTAACTTCTTCAGGACACGGGCCATCAACGCTTCTCGGTTTGTACTGTGCCAAGCAAAATGAGGACCCACTGTTAGTTGGCCCTTAGGCAGTAAGGTAATGAATATGATTTATAATAATCATCTCCTGGCACTTTGAGCCAAGGAAGCCGGCCTTGGGACGTTACTACTTAAAAGTGAGCTGGGTTTAAAAGCATGGAATATTCTTTGTGACAAGTATCCCACAAATTCCACTGACCTCCCTTGTTTTCTTTGCCTTGAGCAGGGTTTCCAGTTTCCAGAACTGATGTGATCTCGCAGCTGGAACGAGGGGAGGAGTCGTGCGTCCCAGACCTTCATGGTTCTGAGAAAAAAGTGCTCCCGAGAGCTGCCTTCATAGGTGAGGCATTGGTTAAACCAACCCCAAAACTGTCGGTGAATACAGGAAACATTTGGGATGCCCTACAAAGAGCTTGTGAGCTCTCCAAGTTCAGGATTGTTCCCTGCAGATGTGGAATCGTTAGGCAGAGGTCACTCATGGCTTCCCACCTATCCTGACTGAGAACTGGCAGCAGGTCCCTCCCCAATCTCGCTGTCCCCTGAGATTTCTTCTGAGATACGGACCCAGAACTGATCCCTTCCTTTCTCTCCTCTGGGGAAGGTTGAAGGGAAAATCAGCTCCTGATAGGTTTGATCTGTCCTGTACATGTTTTCGTTCCTTCATCCCTTTTTCCATTCTTCTCTCTGAGATTTCCTTTCTCTCTGGCGCAGGCAGAGACTTACGTCTGGATTCTCTCGGTCTCCCGTCAGGTGTTGGGATGGTGAGTGAAAACGAGGAGGAACCCCAGCAGGAAGACGCTGAGCGAGTAGAAGCCCATGGGATGTTGTCAGGAAGGTCCAAAGGGAATGATTCTGGGAGCTGTGCACGCCCAGAAAAAACAAAAGCCTGTGAGAGTCAGCAGAGGCCAGAGGAAAACTTCGGTAGCCAGTCAGACCTTATTACACGTGAGAGAATGAACTTGGAAGGAACACGGTACACATGCCTCGAGTGTGGGAAAAGCTTCAAAGGGAGCTCGGACCTTCTCACACATCAGAGAATCCACACGGGTGAGAAACCTTACGCATGCTGTGTGTGTGGGAAATGCTTCAAGCAGAGCTCGCATCTCATTGCACATAAGAGAATCCACACGGGTGAGAAACCTTATGGATGCCCTGAGTGTGGGAAACACTTCAAGCAGAGCTCAAACCTTATTACACATCGGAAAATCCACACGAGTGAGAAACCTTACGGATGCCCTGAGTGTGGGAAACACTTCAAGCGGAGCTCACAACTTATTACACATCGGAAAATCCACACGGGTGAGAAACCTTACGGATGCCCTGAGTGTGGGAAACACTTCAAGCAGAGCTCACACCTTATTACACATCGGAAAATCCACACGGGTGAGAAACCTTATGGATGCCCTGAGTGTGGGAAGCACTTCATTGACAGTTCATCCCTCCTCTCACATCAGCGAATCCACACAGGGGAGAGGCCCTACACATGCTCTGAGTGTGGGAAAAGATTCAATCACAGCTCTACCCTAATCACACATCAGAGAACGCACACAGGAGAGACCCCCTACATGTGCTCTGAGTGCGGGAAAAGCTTTAATCGGAGCTCTGTACTGACCACACATAGAAGAATCCACACAGGTGAGAAGCCTTATGGATGCTCTGAGTGTGGGAAACGCTTCAATCGGAGCTCATACCTTATCATACATCGGCGAATCCATATGGGTGAGAAACCTTATGGATGCCGTGAGTGTGGCAAACACTTCAATCAAAGCTCAGCCCTTATCACACATCAGCAAATCCACACAGGAGAGAGGCCCTACACGTGCTCTGAGTGCGGGAAAAGCTTCAATCAGAGCTCTACCCTAATCACACATCAGAGAACGCACACCGGAGAGAGGCCCTACACGTGCTCTGAGTGTGGGAGAAGCTTCAATCGGAGCTCAACCCTTATTAGACATCAGAAAATCCACATAGGAGTGATCTGTAACAAATGCCTTGACTAGGGCTGGCCAAAGGTATTTTTTTCTTTTAAATCACATTTGCTAATTCCCACTTAGTGATCTGTGCCCCATCTTCACCGTGGTTACTCAGCTCCCCCAGATGAGTTGCCTGCTTCTGCTTTTTGCAGCTCACCCTTCTTTGGGGTCAGTCCTGTGATGTTTTCTATCAACTCCTTTCCTTTTGAGTCGAAGGAGCGTGTGTCCCTCCAGCCAGGAATGTTCATCAGCTCCAGGTGGGGGAGAGAGGTTTGTTCCCAACAAGCTACACTGAGGCAAAAACTACCCGTGCCATACATCCACTAGGACTGTACATGGCGTTGGCTGCTTAAGTTAGTGATCTTGGTGTTAAAAGACAATTACAGTTGTCGTGCAGATGCAGCCGAGGTGCAGTGGTTGGCATTAGCTTTCCCCTTGACCTGACCTAAACTCCATCACTTTTCCTAGTCTAAACAAACCCTGAGCATCACAGTTATACTGTTCCCCCATTTAAAAGCAATTGTTAGTCATCAAGTTCCCCCACCAGGAACATATTGTTTCATTCCCAGTTGTCACAGTTCATCAGAGCGCTGTTGCTTCAGGTTTTCCTGAAGGCAGATATTTTTACTCCCGTTTTCCTCCCTTAAAATATATTGAAGTATAACAAAGAGCAGGAATAGGGAAGGGAGAGGGAAAAATGTCTTTTCCCCTGTGTAACAACAGAAGAACATAGGGTAAATCAGAGGGATTCTCCATCACCATCCCAATCCCCCTGTTGTTCAATAGGTAAGGTCAATATTTCCCGAAAGGGCTGGGAAGAGGATTCTCTAGTAAATGATTTGGAACTAAGCAAAAGACCCATTCATTTGCCTCCCAAAGCAGTTGTGGCCCATGCCCTGCAGGAGGTTGCTCCTGAAGATCTTCCCTTCCTAATCAGGTGCATGTTGCCTCTTATTTGGGAAATGCAATCCCTTCCTAGGTAGAGATGGGAAAAATGGAAGTGACATTTCTGTTCAGCTCACTCCTGGGAGATGCTGTAAATGTGTAGGAAATGACATCCATGAGGAATGTGATAGAGCTGCAGAAAGACACCCATTTTGAGTAGATACCTGACATTTGGTGTCTTAGAGGGATTCTAAGGCGCACCTGAATTTAGTCCCTTATTTAAATCTGTTGCACCAGATTAAAGAAACAAAAGGGCATATTTGGGGGAGTTCTACCTCAGTATCGCTACTGGTATGTCGTGTGGTTGGTGAAGAATTCTACGCCAGAGCCGTGTAAAATTGCTACAACTAAGGTCAAAGATTTGACAAGAACTCAGGTAGAAATGAGAGGTTTTAGTGGTTGATTTTCACCCCAGAGATGGATGCTATGGTGACCTGTGGCCAAGGTAAACTGTTTTTAGAATTGCTCACACTTCTAAGGGATGCCATGATGAAACTGGGAACAACTGTCTTTTACCATTTGGATCCCAAGTTTCCTGAAGCACAGAGAGAAACAGCTGATTCCTTCAGAGCCATGCCATGCCTATGGGTCCCAAACTGGCTGCCTTGCTGGACAAGAAGCACTTCTGTGTTGGTTAAATGATGGTAGCCAATGAGGGAATGTAACAGATTCCAAGTTCAGACTGCAGGATACATGAATGCTGAGTCCAGAGTCTGTGGTTTGGTCTCTTAGTTTTGCTCTTGAGTCTAATGCATGTGTCTCACTTTTCCACCTCCTGCTACTCTGAAAGATTAGAAAGTGTGAAAGTAGAGCACAGGTGGTTTTTCTCATGATGCAGCCTTCCCCCGTAGTGTGAGACCCCTTCCACCCACACTTCTGGGAGAAGACCCAGGGAGAAATGAACCCTCAGAAATGGAAGGCTCCTAGGTTATGGGAGAATGTGATTTCACACAGAGCTCACTGGGTGAAAATGGGAATTAAGAGAAAACTGCCCTAAAGGTTTATAGTTTGTAATCTTTGAAGAAATTGTTACCAGCAACAAGGAAATTGCACATGAAGTTTATTAGTGTAAGGTAAGAGGCTGATTCTGTGATCACTTTCAGTGTTACAGTATAATTCAGGTTTTCTTCTAGCCCCCTCCTACAAAATAGCAAATGGTGGCTAATCCTGCAATAAAAACCTGACTCCAAAGGAATCAGGTTTGGGGGAAAATGTGAGAGAAATAGCATGTACGAGAATAGAGACCCAGTATAGACTGGAATGATTTCTGTTTCAAATGGAATTTATTTGGTAAATTTTAAAATAAATCTTCTGTTGGGAGGAAAACTACTTGAGAGAAGATGTGGAACCTTTTCCCCAGTGAGAGGGAAAGAGCCAGAGAGTTCCCCAGGGCTCTTGTTCGCAAAGCAAAGATGTCACATTAGGCAGGAGATGTCAAGATCTACAATGGTGATGGGCGAGTGATGGGAGCTTTTCTGGGTGGTTGTTGTTTGGTTGTTTTTTTCCATGTAATTTTTGTTTTGTTTTTGCAACTAGTTCTTTTTATAGCTGCTGAGCCCCCTTGTCCTTTTGAGCACAGCTCTTTAACCCTCAGGCCTGGCTCTGGAAACCTCAGAACCGGCTTTGCGTTTTTTTTTTTCATGTTTGCTATCTTTGGAGTTCGCACATCCACACGACATGCAGTTCACAGCAACGGATACTTTGAGAAACCTGCTGGGTGAAGCAGGCCTTTTCCAAACTGACATTGGCCCAAATTCTGCCTCAATTCAGCTGGATTGGGACACGTCTGTGTCAAAGGAGTGGTTCACACCTGATTTGCCCAGAGACCTCAGAGGAGGGGTAGTTAGATATAGGATAAGTAGGAATCGACAACAATTAAGTTAAATATAAAGGTGAAAGACCCTCACCTTGCAGGTCAACAAGCCTGTTCTGTTCTTTCCCTCCAATGCATCTGGCACTGGTCGCTCTCAGGTAGCACACTGGGCTTGACGGACCATTGGTCTGACCCAGTCTATGACCTGTCGTGCGTTCTTATGGAAGTCCTCTGCGGGCTTGTCTACACGGGCAAGTTTCTGCACAGGAAAGCAGCTTTCTGCGGTGTAACTCCCGAGGTGCGCACTCAGATTTCGTGATGCATGATAGGAAGGGGCCATGACAGGGACACACTGCCGTGCGGGGTCAAAATGAAGGAGCTGTGACATGCCTACCACAAGGTGCAGGAGGCAAACTGCTGCTCCATATTGGGGGCTAACTAACCCCAGCATCACGGCAAGAATCTACCTAGCAGCTGGAGAAAAAATATGAATGAGAGTCAAAGACACCTCCACGTGGCCTGTCTCTTCCCCAATCTCAACACCTGGAAGATTGTCTGGAAGACTCAGAATTTGAACTGCAGAGATTGGTCTCAGGCTGAGAGGGAATTCAGTCTGTGTATTAAGAACTCAACATGGCCTGGAGCAACCAGTGAGTGAGAAAAGCTGTTTGATCCAATTCTTGCTTAGTATATTCAAATTAGAGTTTAGACTGGGAGTCTGTTTTCATTTGTTATGTAACCACTTTTGACCTCTGTGACCAATACTTATACTCAGTTAAAATCTAACTTTCTGGAGTTAATAAACTTATTTTACTATTTTATACTTACTCCTGAGTTTGTCCAAAGTGCTTGGGAAAGTTGCTCACATGACAAAGGCTGGTGCATGTCCCCTTTATTTTTGATGAAGTGGCGAACTAATTAATGAGCTTACACTTTTCAAGAGAAGGACTGAGACGATCGCATTCTGACCTTTTACTGACACTTCTTTAATAACTAAAAAAAAAGAACAGGAGGACTTGTGGCACCTTAGAGGCTAACCGATTTATTTGAGCACTGTCCAGTTTTGGGCCCCACACTTCAAGAAGGATGTGGATAAATTGGAGAGAGTCCAGCAAAGGGCAACAAAAATGATTAGGGGACTGGAACACATGAGTTATGAGGAGAGGCTGAGGGAACTGGGATTGTTTAGTCTATGGAAGAGAAGAATGAAGGGGGATTTGATAGCTGCTTTTAACTACCTGAAAGGTGGATCCAAAGAGGATGAATCTAGACTATTCTCAGTGATAGCAGATGACAGGACAAGGAGGAATGGTCTCAAGTTGCAGTGGGGGAGATTTAGGTTGGATATTAGGAAAAACCTTTTCACTAGGAGGGTGGTGAAACACTGGAATGCATTACCTAGGGAAGTGGTGGAATCCCCTTTCTTAGAAGTTTCTAAGGACAGGCTTGACAAAGCCCTGGCTGGGATGATTTAGTTGGGGTTGGTCCTGCTTTGGGCAGGGGGTAGGACTAGATTCCTCCTGAGGACCCTTCCAACCCTGATCTTCTATGATTCGATGACCCTCCTCCAGGAGTGACAGAGCCTGGCATGTGCTGGAAGAAGCGGGGAGCTCTGGTGCCCACGGACCTGTCCTGGCAGCTTTCTCAGCAGCAAAGAAATCAATTCTCCCTGCCCCTGAGCAACCCACCCACAGCTAATGGCAGCATTGGTGGGGGGTCCCAAGCTTTGCACCAACGTCCACATTTCAGACCTTCCTCTCATGGCACTTTCCATGTGAATTAGGACAAGCAAGCTGGGGAAGCTCCATGGGGTAATAGAAACCAGGGCTGCAGGGAAGGTTTGAACTCACAACCCCAGCAATATTGCCCTTTGCACTAACCACTTGCACCCCTGCAGGGGCTCCTTGGACAGCGCTGGGAAGTCGGCCGTGATCCGTCTCTGTGGTTCGCACCTTTGCCTGGCAATTGAAAGGCTGCCGGTTCAAACCTCACTCAAGCTGTGGCTTTCCAGCAATGAGACTCCAGTCCATTTTAACAGGAAGAAAATCTCCTCTATTCTGGTTTAGCCCCATTTGACTCCTTCTGCCCGTCTTCTTCCTCCCCCATCGGTCCCTTTCCTTCCCCATTGGGGCCATGCAGAGGGGAGCCCCAGTCAGTCTCTGTCACCGAGAGGCTGTATCCCATAAGGGGAGGGAGGGGTCGCTGTAAAGCATTGATAATGGGTGGGGGAGGGGTGTGCGTGGTTAGGGGGAGAAAGTCTGGAGAACTAACAGTGGGGCCCAGAGAGATTCCCCCACAGACTGGGGAGATCCCCTGCTGCCCACCATCACCCAGCTCTGGGAAGAACAACTTGGGATTGCTTGGGGAACCCACCTTTAAAAACACAAGTGTTCCATGCTAGTTACATTTGAATAAGACCAAAGCCGCCTCAAACCCAGTGTCACAGTCACTGGGACGACTTTGTCCTGACATTTTACCGGCCGCAGCCACAAAGCGAGTCAAATTACGGCTCCCGTTCGGCGTCAAGGCTCACAGACGAACCCAGAGGCTTTTCCTTCCTCAGGTTCTGCCGTCATTTCAGTGCTGGCCTGTTCCGAGATTCATCGTTGTGCAAAGCAGCGTCAGGCCCTGAAACTGGACGAGCCCAGAGCAGAGGCTGCCTTCATTTAACCCTCCAAAAACCAACCCGCCAAAACGTGGATTAGCACCCATGCTCCTCCAACCGCAGGGGAGGCGCCTCATCTGGGCCCCTGGTGCCCATGCTCCAGCAACGTAAGACCACGGGGGCCTGGCTCCACCCAAGTCCGGGGGCCGGTGTCTCCCCCAGCCCCACCTGCTGCCCCCGGGCAATTTAAAAGGGCCCGGAAACCCCCACCGCCATCACCGGCAGCACAAGGGGGCTAAGGCGGCTTCCTGCCCACCCTCGCTCCGTGTAACCCTTCTGCCCGTCAGAGTTGGCAGCAACAAGGACCGGGTTCAGTATCTAGGGGATCCATTCCAATAACACAGTGCAAACCGGCTCGAGCCCCCACCCAGTGACCTGGGACAAATATGTACCACCCCCGCTGGGCGCCTCCCAGAGCCAATCCTTCCCCTCTCCCAAGCACATAGTCTGAGTGTAGCAAAAAGCCTTTTAATAACAGAGAGAAACAATGTGGCATTATGTTGGGGAAACACCACCAACAGGATTCATAACACAACCCACGAGCAAAAAAAACCCCACCCCAAGCAAATTGGGGCATGCCCTTTCCCTTTGGTTCTTGAGTCCAGCAATCCCAAATTACCCGAAGTCCCAAAAGTCCAATGACCCAAAAGTCTCTGTCCCTGGTCAGGGCAGCCCCAAAGTTCAAAAGTTTCTCTGCAGAGCTTTATCTCCCAACCTGGGTGGAGATGGGGGCGGGGGTAAAAGGCACCTTACATGATCTGAAACTGACTGCCCCACAGCTCCATAGGCCTCCACTCCACCAGCCGCCCCACGAACGGCTTCGCTCAGCTCCGCTCCGCAGCCCACCAGCAGCTCCCGCCGTCCCACGAACTGCTCCACCAGCCTGTCCACGAGGCACTCCAGCCGTCCCGCAAACTTCTCCACAATAGATCTTCAGGCTCCCCGACTACTGAACACAACGCTCAGTGATTTCGGCTCTTACTCAGTTCAGCTCTTTGGTGAAGTCTGCTTGTAGTAGGGGAGCCTCAGTGCTGGGACACCATTAGCCCAAAATGAGCTCAGCAGCCTGTAACTAGAATCCTAACGGAATCAAAATTAGCTCTGAGATTCCACAGTGGAGAGAAAAGGAAGAACAATTAGCATGTAAGTCCATCACCAAGGGACCCATGGCACCAAGTATTAATACTTACCCCCAACCTCTCTCAATTCACAGCGTTTTGGAACCCATGACCCTTGCCTAGCGAGTGCTACTTAGTTGATGGTGAGTCCCTCCATCATAACAAAAGGCCAAGTACAGTTCCCAGCACAGTTCCCATAATCAGGGTAATAACAATTTATTCTTCCTGCCCCAATAACAGAGACACTGGGGATCCCACAGCAGCCAAAGTGAGCATTTGGGCAGCTATGGCCTCGTTCTAGGCGGGGTGGGTGTGCCTATGCAAATGAGATCGGCCCCTGAAGTTCTTTTCCACAACTTGCCACACCTCACCACCAGATGTCAGGGTGAGGCTCACCCTGACACTGCTTACACTCCGTGTGGCCTGCCAGTCTCGGAAGCGGCTGGCGCGTCCCTGCAGTCCCGGGGGTGGGGGATCTCCACACGCTGCCCCCGCCCCGAGGGCCGACTCTGCCATCTGTGGCAATGGGAGCTGCTGGGGTGGTGTCCGTGGGCAGCGATGGGCAGAGACCCCCCACCTAGGAGCTGCTGCCAGAGAGGGGTGTGGGTCGCTTTTGGGAGATCCCTGAGGTAAGAGCTGCACCCTCATTCTCTCCCGCACCCCAAGCCCCAGCCCAGACCCCAACCCCCTGCACCCAAACTCCCTCCCAGAGTCCACCCCCTGCACTCCCTCCTCCACCCTACCCCCATGCCCTAGCCCAGAGCCCACACCCCACACCCAAACTCCCTCCCAGAGCCTGCGCCCGCACCCCCTCCTGCACCCCAACCCCAACCCAGATCCCGCACCCAAAGTTCCTCCCACAGGCCTCCCCCCACACCTGCTCTCGCACCCCAACCCTCTTCCCCAGTCCAGAGCCCACCCCCTGCACCCAACTCCCTCCCAGAGCCCGACCTGCACCCTCTCCTGCACCCCAACCCCCTCCCCCAGCCCAGAGCCCACACCTGAACTCCCTCCCAGAACCTGGCCACCCCACCCATTCCTGCACCCAATGCCCTGCCCCAGCCAAGACCCCACACCTGCACCCAAACTGCCTCCCAGAGCCTGTACCCCTCACCCCCTCCCACACCCTAACCCCCTGCCCCAGCCCAGAGCCCACACCACACATCCAATTCCCTCCCAGAGCCTGCCCCCACACCTGCTCCTGCACCCCAACCCCCTGCCCCAGCCCAGACCCCGCACCCTTCATTCCCTCCTCCCTCCCAAACCCCCTGCCGCAAACCACAGCCCACACCCAAACTCCCTCCCAGAGCCCAACCCCTTTCCCTCTCCCTCCCATACCCAAACTCCCAGAGCCTTAGGCAGATGTGGGGGGAGGTGGACGGGGAGGCAGGACTTGGTCCCATTCTGGAAACCACCAAAAATTGTAGAAACCTGCCGCCCCTGTCCAGCCCAACCTTCTGCGGGTGCCCCTCAGGCCCCACCCGTGCAGGGTTTGAAGCTTGCATTGCTTAAATTCCAGGACGCTGGGGGACTTCAGCTCCCCTTTGTCCAGCGGGAACCTTCAGCCCACTCCCAACCAGATTCTTGTCCATGGGATGACTGTCGGGGGGCTGGGCCCCTCTTTGTCTTTTCTCTCTGGGACAGGCCAGGGTACCTAGAACTGGGGTATCTGAGCACCCAGGACCTTCTATGGAGATGTCCTTCCCCTTCCCCTTCTGTGGTCCCATCTGTCATTGACTCCAGCCTGTTTTCTATCCATCATCAGCACCATCCCAAGCCAGCTGCACCCGCCTCAAAAAGACAGTGTCCCCTGATGGGTGTAAATCATAGAATCATAGAATATCCTCATTTACACATTTCTTTGGCAGTCATGACAGGAGACAAAGGGTTTCTATTCCCAACTTGAAGGCAAGGAGTGCATTAGGGGCAACTCCAAGGGAAAGACTATTGATGGAGATCTCAATCTAAATTCTACACGAGTTTTGTTATCTTCCCTTTTGGTTCTATCCCTGGAAATTCCCCCCGACTAGTCTGCTGAAAGATAAAATCATCTAAATCTGCCTCCAAAGAACCTGACCGGCTGAAGCAGGAGGAGACCTGAGAGACGGCCACTTTCAAATCAAAAGGGAACGCTGAGACCTGCCTGTTGCCACACCCGCCCCCACCCGTCCCCAGGAGAAGGAGGCACCGACCTGTCGTGTGCGATCTAATGAGCAGGGAAAGAATCTGGGAATTACCTTCTGTAAAAACTCATCCTTTTGTTCCTCAAACACCTGTGGAAATAGCTGATTCAAGAAGTTGTTGACAGAGGGATGGTCCGCGTCTCTCAGCAGCTCCTTGGGTCACCAGCCGTTGTCAACCAAGCCAGTTGGCAGACTGACGGCAGGGCAAGAATGCTGACCCCCAACACTCTTTGCTGTTGGCCTCCGTGATATCACAATCAGCTTGTGCGTAAACACACACAGACCCCACCCAGAGAGACACACCCCCACTGAGCAACTCCCCACTCTCCCTCCCAGCACTTCCTGCCCACCCCAGAACAGCTGTTTCATGGAATTGAGGATGCTCCGGGAGGGTCGGTTCGGGGCGGGGACATGGCACACTTGGGGCACTGCATGGGATTCTTCTCTCCTCAGTGCAGGGCTCAGCACTTGTCCTTGCTGAACCTCATCAGATTTCTTTTGGCCAATCCTCTAATTGGTCTGGGTCACTCTGAACCCTATCCCGACCCTCCAGCGTATCTCCCTCTCCCCCCAGCTTAGTGTCATCTGCGAACTTGCTGAGGGTGCAATCCATCCCATCCTCCAGATCATGCACAAAGATGGTGAAGAAAACCGGCCCCCAGAGTGACCCGTGGGGAAGCGGGGGAGGGGGTGGAGGAGAGGAGGCAGACGGTGAGTGGCAGGGACCCCACAGAGGGGGGTGCAGTGGAGGAGAGGGGGAACTCATCCAGGCAGCGGTGGGCAGTGTGGGCTGGGAGAAGGGGTGAGGCAGATACAGGAAGAGATGGAGCACAGGCGGGGCACTGGGGCCCAGGCACCTGGGGTCTGGTCATCGTTGGTACCAGGAGAGGAGAGAGACAGAGACAGAATGTGTGTGTTGGCCAACATACTAGAGGAGAGAGACAGAAAAACATGGTAGGATAGCAAGCAACTCACCTCCTGGAGTCATCTGTGATGAAGCAGGACTTCATGTTTTCTCTGAATTGTGTGGGGGTGCCTCAGTTTCCCGTATGCAGTTCTTAAGGATCTAGGGGGTGGGGTAAGGGTGTATGATCGTTGCAGAGCTCTGGAGGGCAGGTGTGTGCAGGGGTCTGGACACAGAGAATGGCCGACACCCTCTTTCCTGGCACCTGATGCCCTGGGCCCTTCCCCCCTGCGAGGTGAGAGCTAAAGGGTTGGAGAACAAAGGAATCGGGTGCCCTCCTGGCCAGGGACAGGGACAAAGCCCAGAGGAGGAGGGGCTGGGGGGAGTTTCAGTTGGGGGCTGGCTGGAGACATGGAGTGAAGGGCAGACGGGGTTGTCTGGCTCACTGCCCCCCCCAAAATGGACCCGGCTGAGGGGTCCTGTTCTCTGCACCTACAAGCTCTGTGTTAGACCATGTCCCTGTCGTCTAATAAACCTCTGTTTTCCTGGCTGGCTGAGAGTCCCGTCTGACTGCGGAGTTGTGGGGACTGTGGAGTAAGGAATGTGTGGGCCCCTTACTGAATGAGGGAGGCAACCTAGTGACAGAGGATGTGGAAAAAGCTAATGTACTCAATGCTTTTTTTGCCTCTGTTTTCACTAACAAGGTCAGCTCCCAGACTGCTGCGCTGGGCATCACAAAATGCGGAAGAGATGGCCAGCCCTCTGTGGAGATAGAGGTGGTTAGGGACTATTTAGAAAAGCTGGACGCGCACAAGTCCATGGGGCCGGACGAGTTGCATCCGAGAGTGCTGAAGGAATTGGCGGATGTGATTGCAGAGCCACTGGCCATTATCTTTGAAAACTCGTGGCGAACCGGGGAAGTCCCGGATGACTGGAAAAAGGCTAATGTAGTGCCAATCTTTAAAAAAGGGAAGAAGGAAGATCCTGGGAACTACAGGCCAGTCAGCCTCACCTCAGTCCCTGGAAAAATCATGGAGCAGGTCCTCAAAGAATCAATCCTGAAGCACTTGCATGAGAGGAAAGTGATCAGGAACAGCCAGCATGGATTCACCAAGGGAAGGTCATGCCTGACTAATCTAATCGCCTTTTATGATGAGATTACTGGTTCTGTGGATGAAGGGAAAGCAGTGGATGTATTGTTTCTTGACTTTAGCAAAGCTTTTGACACGGTCTCCCATAGTATTCTTGTCAGCAAGTTAAGGAAGTATGGGCTGGATGAATGCACTATAAGGTGGGTAGAAAGCTGGCTAAATTGTCGGGCTCAACGGGTAGTGATCAATGGCTCCATGTCTAGTTGGCAGCCGGTATCAAGTGGAGTGCCCCAAGGGTCGGTCCTGGGGCCGGTTTTATTCAATATCTTCATAAATGATCTGGAGGATGGTGTGGATTGCACTCTCAGCAAATTTGCGGATGATACTAAACTGGGAGGAGTGGTAGATACGCTGGAGGGGAGGGATAGGATACAGAAGGACCTAGACCAATTGGAAGATTGGGCCAAAAGGAATCTGATGAGGTTCAATAAGGATAAGTGCAGGGTCCTGCACTTAGGACGGAAGAACCCAATGCACAGCTACAGACTAGGGACCGAATGGCTAGGCAGCAGTTCTGCAGAAAAGGACCTAGGGGTGACAGTGGACGAGAAGCTGGATATGAGTCAGCAGTGTGCCCTTGTTGCCAAGAAGGCCAATGGCATTTTGGGATGTATAAGTAGGGGCATAGCGAGCAGATCGAGGGACGTGATCGTTCCCCTCTATTCGACATTGGTGAGGCCTCATCTGGAGTACTGTGTCCAGTTTTGGGCCCCACACTTCAAGAAGGATGTGGATAAATTGGAGAGAGTCCAGCGAAGGGCAACAAAAATGATTAGGGGACTGGAACACATGAGTTATGAGGAGAGGCTGAGGGAGCTGGGATTGTTTAGCCTGCAGAAGAGAAGAATGAGGGGGGATTTGATAGCTGCTTTCAACTACCTGAAAGGGGGTTCCAAAGAGGATGGCTCTAGACTGTTCTCAATGGTAGCAGATGACAGAACGAGGAGTAATGGTCTCAAGTTGCAGTGGGGGAGGTTTAGATTGGATATTAGGAAAAACTTTTTCACTAAGAGGGTGGTGAAACACTGGAATGCGTTACCTAGGGAGGTGGTAGAATCTCCTTCCTTAGAGGTTTTTAAGGTCAGGCTTGAGAAAGCCCTGGCTGGGATGATTTAACTGGGAATTGGTCCTGCTTTGAGCAGGGGGTTGGACTAGATGACCTTCTGGGGTCCCTTCCAACCCTGATATTCTATGATTCTATGATTCTAAGAAAACTGACATCTTGGGTCAACCTGAGTGTCTATTACTGTTGTTACAACATTGGTTAGGCTAGCTAGCAAGGGGGAACAAGAATTTGCACCTGTCTATTTGTGGACAACAAAGTGCACAGTGGAAACATGCCCATATTCTGCTCCTAGTCAATGGGAAGCTTTGATTTTGATATGGTCTCCAAAGCCCTTGCCAAGATCACGTAGAAGATGGGGGAGTCAGGGAAAAAACGTCAATTTGTTCAAATTGCAAGAGAAGAATAAATTAAGGTGTTTTGCTGTAAAGTCACTTTTCCCTGACTGGGAATTGAACCCAGGCCGTGGTGGTGAGAGCACCAAATCCTAACCACTAGACCACCAGGGAGAAGATGGGGCTGTTGTTCTTCTCAGCTGTGCTACACTTCCTTAGGCTATTTTCTCTCCAATTTCTGAAGCTGCTCCTTTGTCCATTCCCTGAGCGGCTAAGAGCAGAGCGGGCAGGAACCCCTGTGCTCAGGGTCACAACCTGAGCCCAACCCAAGCCACTGAAACAAACTCAAATGATGCATCAGCTTCCTCCACTAGGATCACAGAGCAACACAAAGAAAACCCAGGAGGAACAATTCTCCTCTGCCTTCACTGACCCCATTGCAACCCTCTCAGCAGCCGACCTGGACATTGAGCTGACAGGAACTTTGGCATAGAGAGCAAGGGAGGGAGTTTGCTCCCCCTCATTGTGAGCTGATTGCATTCTGACTCCATGTAACGGGGCTCTGAGCTTTGCCATCTTCTGAATTCTGTGTCCTAACTGTGATCATCCGCCCTTCCTTCAGTTACTTTGGGTTCTGCTGTTGTTCACCATTTCTGAGTGGAGATTTTAAATCACGGCTGTTTCTTTGTTAGCATGTCATGGGCTATTAGCAGTAGGAGGAAAAATCACTTTTTGTAGTGGTAAACAGGGTGGCCCATTTCAAACAGTTCTCTGTGAGTTCAATCCTTGAGGGGGCCATTTAGGGATCTGGGGCAAAAATTGGGGATTGGTCCTGCCTTGAGCAGTGGATTGGACTAGATGACCTCCTGAGGTCCCTTCCAACTCTGTGATTCTGTGAAAGGACATGTCAGAGGGCAGGGGACTTGACAAAGCCCTGGCTGGGATGATTTAGTTGGGGTTGGTCCTGCTTTGAGCAGGGGGTTGGACTAGATGACATCCCGAGGTCCCTTCCAACCCTGATCTTCTATGATTTTAAGGCAACCCCCATCTTTTCATGGACTCTGTATATATCTCTTCCTGCTGTATTTTCCACTCCATGCATGTGATGAAGTGGGTTTTAGCCCAGGAAAGATTACGCCCAAATAAATTTGTTAGTCTCCAAAGTGCCACAAGTCCTCCTCATTGTTTTTGCTGATTCAGACTAACACGGCTACCACTCTGAAAGGAAATCAAGCCACTAGGTAGGCGGAAGAAGAAGCGGAGAGGGATGCGGTGGGGTAAATGAAAGCAGAGGAGGATTGTTCCTCTTTTGTGTTCCTCTTGGGATTCTGATGGAGGAACCTAAATCGTAATTTGAGCTTGTTTCAATGCTTTTCCTTGAGCTCAGGTTATGAGCACAGGGGTTCCTTCACTCTCTGTTCCTGTCCCCTCTGAAATGGGGAATGGACCATTTCATAGAATCATAGAATATCAGGGTTGGAAGGGATTTCTTTAACTGGAGAGCAGGTAGCCTTAGAAAGCATAGAGGAGCTGAACCAAAAAACCCTACATTACCCCCCCTTATGGTCTACTGTAGGGGTAGTCAACTATTTTTTGTCAAGGTCCAAAATCTCAGTCAAGATATGATCAAGGTCCAGACTCCAGAGAAAATAATTTTATTTACTTATTATTATGATTTTTAAAAAGATTTCAGGGTCCATTAAAAATTTCTGGCGGTCTAGAGTTGGCCCATGGTACACCTGTTGAGTACCCTTGGTCTACTGGTTAGGAGTCTCGTTGATGCTGCCTTGGTTCCATCCTCAGTCAGGGAAAGAAACTTCTCGACACAATTCTCCATTCAGTCTTCACTGCAAATTAAAAAAAACCTCAGAACTTTCACCCCAATAGCTTATTATCTGGCCGTTTTCTGCCCTGTCCTGTATAAACACCAAAAGGGGCCTTTTTAAAAACCAAAGACTTTGAGATGGGGGCGAACTGGCTGACTCCAGCTGCCTATCTCTATTCACTTGTGTGCTGAATTGAATGAATCTCTTTGGATACACAGCAATCGTGAAGCATAAATCTGCTTCAGTGGATATAGTAGAAGCGATATTGCCTAAATAACACCTGGCTTTTTTCAAAACCAGCAATAGCCACAAGAGGTCCCAGAATCGTCTGAGATTGCCTCCAGCTGACAAAGGGGCCCATTTTTCAGCTAGGAATTCAACTTCTTTGTTCCATTTTCTCTGCTTTGAGTCTCTTTCCGCTTGTCTCAGGTAGTGTGGCGAGCAAACGCGCAGGTGGGTGAGATAATATCTTTGACTGGGCCAGCTTCTGTTGGGGACAAAGACAAGCTTTTCTGGGACCTGCATGGCTACAACTATGTAGCAAATGCTCATAAGCCATGAATTAGTTCTTCTTTCACACTGGAATGCATCGCTTTTGGTGTGACACCAAGAAATTATTTATTAGCCCGTATAACCGTTTCTTCTCCACATGTTGAGATTATCTTTCGCCTGTAATGCCATCACGTATTAAAATTCCAAATGGCCAATTAGCAAGCACCAAAATAAAGAACAGCCAATTATTAATCTGCCTCACCCCTAGCCCTGCCCAGGATCTCTGCATTGGTTTAGGAAATATTTTCACATAGATATTTGCAAATTGGGAAGTTTTAAATTGTGTCAGCTTCCGTCTAGAAAGAGAGAGTGGTAATCTAAATTGCTCCAACACAGATTTCCCCATCTATGTGAAAGAAAGAATTAGAAAGAAGTAAGGAAAGTGAATCCAAGGTAAATGATTCTGACCTTTCCTTTGAAATGCTCGGTGCAATAAATCAGTGAATATTCCCATAAGTAAACTCCCGTAAGTGACAGAAAAGAGGGCATAGGAAAAGGCTGTCAAATGTTGTGTTAAACTTTAATTCATGAGCAAAATTGTGTGGCCATTAAATTACAACCCTAAAATATCGTCAAAGGAAAGAAAAAGGAACAAAAAGTGTGGGAAATACGGGTGTATTTCAGCAAAGGGCTTGGAATGGAGGAAGACCAAAACTGATCAGTCAGGGGAAAAGGCACTGTTTCTGCCTAGTTTTAAACCAGGGATATTTTACGTGTGAAGCAAACATGATAACCACCACACTACACTACAATCTGTGACAGAAACGAATTGTACCAATTTGCCCTTCTCACAATGAGGCCAAAACGCAGGCAAATCTCGTAAGCAAGAAACCTCACATCCACTCCACTTCTCCATGGACATTTCCCTGCCAGCTCCTTGGGAGCAACCAACAAGACAAGAAACCAAAATGCAGTAAAATCAAGGGCACGTTTCCCACCACAGGTTTCACTGACTGCGAAAGGTCATATAGAAATGTTTTGCCTTTTCATACCTGAAGACTTGGTTATTCTCTCCTTCCCTGAACTGGAATGGAAAGCGAGGAGATAGGTGTGAGAACAAGCACTCCTAAGCAAAGGAAACAAGGCACCCAGCATATAACCCATCAGCAGGAGATTAAAACCTGGGCTACACTACACAGTTAGGCCCGCCGACAGCATTTTACGTTGTCCTAATTACCTCACGGTGCACACTACAGCCTTGTCCCATCTATGTAAGTGCCCTGCTGCACCCACATGGTAACTCCAGCTCCTCAAGAGGCACGGGGATTGCGTTGGGGTCGTTAGGACAACACAGTGTCTGTGTAGACACTGCCTTACTCACAGGGGCTGCTGGCTGTCTTGCCAATGTCATGGCTTCTGGCTGGCTCCCTTCATGGCTGCCCTCCGCTCCCTGATCCCAGCGGGGCTGCACCTGCCTGGCTCCTCGCGGGGCTGCTGCACGAAAGCTCCCGGCTCCCAGCGCAGGGAGCCGAGAAGCCTGAGCCCCTGGACCCCGCCCCCACTCCTGGCTGGGAGCAGGCAGGCAAGAAGCCCAGGTGGCCGGCTCCCACTCCAGGGAGGAGGTGGGGAGTCAAGAGCCCAGGGGGAGCTGGGCTCCCAGTGGGCAGCTGCGCGGAGTGAAGAGCCCCGTTTCTCAGCCCCCCCACACTGCCCCTCTTCATTCGGTGGAAGCACTCCTGGTGAAGACACACTCCGCCGAGAGAAGGAGGGGAGTGGGGACAAACTCAAATTAAGCTTCCGCTTCCTCCATCACGATCACAAGAGAAACTGAAAGAAAACTCAAGAGGAGCAAGCCTCCTCTGCTTTCATGCGCCCCCATCACAACCCTCCCTGCTTCATTTTCTGCCTGCATTTCCTTTTGAAACTGCAATGGCTGCTCCAGAAAACGATCATGTCTCTGAATTCACAGCAACATCCTGAGGATGATAAAAGTATGAAGGAATTCACGGTCCTTTATGACATAATAATAATTAATACATTATTATTTGTATTGCAAGATTAATCTTTCCCTTTTGCAGATTCAGCTCCACATTGATTCTTGTTGCTCTTTGCAATGTATCTATCTATCTTGGCAACAGTATTTGCTGTTGTTTCAGGTGGAGCACTCAGCGTGTTACGTTTTTCTGACAATCTGTGTCTCGAAAATTCTAGCCAATATGCCTGGAACTTCCAAGAACTGTCATATTACGAAGGAATTCGAGGTCCTTTTTTATATTACCATTTATCAGTCATTATTCGTAGAGCAAAGATTAATCTTTCATTTTTTTAGATCCAGCTCTACTCTGATTCTTGTTGCTATTTGCCATGTATCTATAGCTATGTAGCTATAAAGGAAACTGGTTTTTTGCTCTTGTTTCTTTGTATTTGTACACCGCAACTTTACAGCCCAAGCCGCATGATCCTGATTAATGTGACACCGGCCAGCCGTGGGTGATTCATTGCACTGTAGACGTATCCTAACGTTATGTCTGCACAGCGATTCAAACACCCAGGGCACCTGTCTCAGAGCCCGGGGCAGCTGACTCAGGCTTCTGGGGCTGGGGCTGCAGGGCTATAAAATGACAGTGGAGACAGATGGGCTTGAGCTCAATCTCTGAGGTCCCATGAGGGGTGAGGGTTTCCAAACCCAGGCTTCAGCAGGAACACCAGTATCTGCACCCCACTTTTGAGCCCCACAGTTTGAGCTCCAGGAGCCCACGTCAGCTGACCCAGGCCAGCCCTGCTGCCATCTTTATCCCGGGAGAGAGGGACTCTACGGGGACGTCTCCATTGCAGTGTCAGCCCAGGGGTGGCAGGCTGTGCTCAAAGCAGCACCCTGGAAGCCCCATAGTCACCACTCTCATAGAATTAAGGTACGATTTGTACAGAGTCGGCCTGGTGAACTATCATTGTAAAAGTTGTGATCTGTTGAAGGCTAATACCTGGGTGGATGGTGTGTGCTAGGCTTGTCTGGGAAGTGGTGGAGTTTTGCTCTGGGTGCGTCACTGAAATATGTGATGAGGCTGGGAAATGGCCACCGCCAGCCTTTCCGGTGTGACGCTGGAGGAGCCAGACTCGCTGCTGGCCCAGTGAAGGTATCCACGCTCCCAAGGACTCTCCCAGGAACCGTGTACAATGCGGACTCCTCCGAGACAGCCCGGAGACAATGGACACTGCTTGACTCACATCAAGGCAGAGGAACTTCCTAACAAGTTGGAAGAAATTATGAAAGAGGGGAAGAGACGTCATGACTTGGCCTCTCTCCCCCGCAATTCAACACCTTGCAACACATCTGGAGGACAAAGACTGAACTGAAATAATTCAGAGATTAGAAGAGAATAATAATAATCCATTCAAATCAAAGTCCCCAAACAGACTAGTATTGGTTTCTCAGCAGAAAACTTTCTATGTGGGGGACTTTGCTTTCCCACTAAGACCTTGCCAAGGGAAGCAGAGAGAAAATCTTTGACTTGCCTCCTTCAGAACAGCTTGGCCTAGACACTCTAGCTGTGGGTCACTGTCGTGGCCTTGCTGAGGACAGGGGCATGTTAATAATTTGGGGAGGTCCCAGGGTGTTTGGGGGAAGATTATGAGGCTGTTACCTTTTGAGATAAAAGCTAAGAAATACAGAACGAGACAATTCTTTCATACATCTGGCCTTTAGACATATTTCATTTAAAGCAGGGGGTCTAACATGCCGTGAGAAAGTGGAAATGTTGGAAGCTCAAATAATTCCATTTTTTCTATGTCTCGTGCGTATGTAAATGGCACAACACTTTAATTTATAAGCACGTCGTTCTTAACTTCATTAAATATTATGTGGCGTATTAACTATATCAAGTGGGTTGTACAATACAATGACTTTTCCATGCGTTGCCCAAAACATATTTTTAATATTATTTACATGCACCGAACTCCTTGAACATAAAGTTGTTTATTTCATTCCTGTGCAGTGTGTTGGTAGCTCAGTTAATTGAGTTTATTGTCACTCTGTGTGTGTGTGAGGTACAACACAATAATTTAGTGATGCTGAAAACGTTCCCTTCTCCCTCCGGAACTGCCTTGGAATCACCTTCCCTTTGTAGATTAATCTACTCCTGTGTCTGTATGAGGAAAATATGGTTTCTATGAAAAAAACTCATTGTTTATTTAAAAGGACTGACACCAAACGGCCACACTATGGGGATACAACACCATGAGTAGGAACAGGAGGACTTGTGGCACCTTAGAGACGAACAAATTTAGTGGAGCATGAGCTTTCGTGAGCTACATCAGATGCATGCAGTGGAAAATACAGTGGGGAGACTCCTATACACAGAGAACATGAAACAATGGGGGTTACCCTACACACTGTAACGAGAGTGATCAGGTAAGGTGAGCTATTACCAGGAGGAGAGCCGGGTGGGGTCGGGGGGAACCTTTTGTAGTGATCATTGGAATTAATTTGCAAACTGGATACAGTTAACTTAGGCTTGAATACAGACTGGGAGTGGATGGGTCATTACACAAAGTAAAACACTATTTCCCCATGTTTATTTCCCGCCCCCACTGCTCTCACATGTTCTTGTCAACTGCTGGCAATGGCTGACCTTGATTACCACTGGAAATCAGAGAAAAAAGACGAGAGCAGAGTGGTTTCTAGACACCCACCCATCCATCTAGTACAGACACACAGACTTTTCTAAGGCATTAACTTTTCCTTCTCCTTTATGATTCTTTAATGCCTCTGGAAATACCAATTCCTAGAGGCCCCTTTCACAGAGCAAACAACCACAGAGCAATGAGAAAGCTGGGGGCTGCCAGGTTGTTGAGGGCAAGTCTTGAAAGGGATGCCCAAACAATCCAGCTGGATCCCCGGCAACCAGATGTGGGGATTAGCTGCACAGCTGTGGCTGCTGCTCTGAGGGGAGCGGCATAAACTACCTGCCTGTGGATGCAGCCCACCAGCTGGTTCTCCTGGGGCAGATGGTGAGTGGTTGGGCAGGGATGCTGCACCGGCTGGGGTCTGAAATATGAACAGGGGTCTAAGGAACCTCAGCATCACAGTCATCAGGAGTCCAAGCTGCTTGGGGTGAGCTTGTGGGCAATGGCCCAACTGGATTGTTTGTGTATCCCTTTCGCCACGTCCCTTGTGATCCACCAGGGCTTGCAGCACCATGGAAGAGTACCCCTTGCGGTTTATGTAGTGCCCGCCCCGCTGTTCCAGGGCCAAGAGAGGGATATGCGTTATGTCTATCGCCCCGCCGCAGTCAGGGAACCCCAGCGCATGAAAGCCATCCACACTGGTCTGCACATTTCCCAAAGTCACGACCCTTGATAGCAGCTGATCAATGATTGTGTTGGCTATTTGGATCACAGCAGGCCCCACAGAAGATTTGCCCACTCTAAACTTATTCCCGACTGACTGCTAGATGTCGGGCGTTGCAAGCTTCCGCAGGGCTATGGCCACTCACTTCTGAACTGTGAGGGCGGCTCTCATTTTGGTGTCTTTGCACTTCAGGGCAGGAGACAGCAAGTCGCAAAGCTCCATGAAAGTGGCCCTTACGCATACAAAAGTTTCTCAGCCACTGGGAATCATCCCACACCAGCAACGCGATGAGGCCCCAGCAGTCTGCGCTTGTTTCCTGGGCCCAGAATCGGCGTGCCACGGCATGAACCTGGCCCAGCGCCACCATGATCTCCAAATTGCCACACGCCGTGCCATCTTTGTCCATGTCCTCATCAGTATAGTAATCGCACGGTCGTCGTTTCCTCGCCCCGTTTTGCATGGACTGCACATACTGCTGGATAATGCGCGAGGTATTTACAATGCTCAAAACTTCAGCGGAGATCTGAGCGGGCTCCATGGCACCTGCACGGGGAATCCTGGAAAACGGGCGCGAAATGTAGGAGAGCAGAGCGGCAGGGAAAGAGGTGCTGTTTGGTTCGTGGTAGCCGAACAAAGGCGGGAAATGGTTGTCTTCTGTGGCTTTCACGGAGGCAGGAGCCCAGGACAGACAACCCGGAGAAGCTCGGAAGCGTGGCACCAGCGGGAGAGCAGAGTTGGAGGCAGAAGAGTTCGATGAGGAAGAGAAAGAGCAGAAAGTAGAGAAGGGGAGAGGAAATGAGAGGCAGATTCATAGTTGCAGGAGAGCAAGCGGTGCACCGTCTGCTGAAAGCAGTACGGCGTCTGCATGCCAAAAAGGCGTGAAACGATTGTCTGCCAGAGCTTCCTGATGACATGCACCAGAAACACCCGCAAGAATGTTTTTGCCCCATCGTGCACTGGGAGCGTAACCCAGAATTCCAGTGGGCGGCGGGAACTGCGGGAACTGTGGGATAGCGACCCACGGTGCACCTGCTCCGACGTTCGATGCTAGCCTCGGTACTGAGGACGCACTCTGCCGAATTCACGCGCTTCAGTGGGGACACCGAAGCCTGAATGTCTAAAATAGCTCCCGAAATTTCGAATCGAATAATTTTGAACTAATTTCATACTGTACACGTACCGTTAGAAAAGTCTGTGTGTGTGTGTTAGATGGATGGGAGGGTGTCTAGAAACCACTCAGCTCTAGTCTTTTTTTCTCTGATTTATGTTAGAAAATCTAAAGCAGGGAGCAAGAAGAGTTGCCTTCTCTGAGGCTTGAACTCAGGACCTTCAGATTATGAGACTGATGTGCTGCCTGCTGCGCTAAGAAGGCTTGGAAGAGCTTTAGGCTCGGTGCTTATAGAACCAGCTGAGCAGCGGGGAACCAGCTGAGCAGCAAACAGCAGGACTTTGCCTGGGAGTTCACCTGGAGTGAGCCCACTGAGGCTTAAACCCTAACGACTTCTCTGAGGAATTACTGCATCTCCGGAGGAAGCTCATAGTAGGAAGGTAATATGGATGGGGAGTGTTCAACTGTTGTGACCTGCACTGGATGTGCCATCTTTGTCTTTCTTCCAGAGGACAGAAGCGACTTTGTCTGTACAAAGTGCAAGCTGGTCTCCATAGTGGAAGAGAAGGTTCAAGGTCTGGAGCAACAGGTATCGACCCTGCGTTGCATAAGAGAAACTGAAGATTTCCTGGACAGACGTCAGGATATGCTTCTATGGGCACAAGGTTCTGAAGATTCAGAGCAGGCTGCGCAGCAGGGACAGGAGGACTGTGAAGAAATCTGCCAACATGTGACCTCCAGAAGAAGAAGGGGGAAAGTCCATGGACCAGCAAAGCGGACACAGGAAAGAAACCATTTTCATGTTCTCTCCACAGGTACCATTGCGGGGAGTGACCCAGATGATACGTCTGGGGGAAGGGAGCAGAAGGAGACTCCACCAGTTGAAAGGCATGAGATGCACTGTCCTAGGGTTGGGGGTTCCACGACCATCACTCCCAAGAGAAGGAGGTGGGCGGTGGTGGTCGGGGACTCTCTCCTCAGGAGGACTGAGTCATCTATCTGCCGCCCTGACCGGGAAAACAGAGAAGTCTGCTGCTTGCCGGGGGCTAAGATTCGCGATGTGACGGAGAGACTGCCGAGACTCATCAAGCCCTCGGATTGCTACCCCTTCCTGCTTTTCCATGTGGGCACCAATGATACTGCCAAGAATTACCTTGAGCGGATCACTGCAGACTACGTGGCTCTGGGAAGAAGGATAAAGGAGTTTGAGGTGCAAGTGGTGTTCTCGTCCATCCTCCCCATGGAAGGAAAAGGCCTGGGTAGAGACCGTCAAATCGTGGAAGTCAAGGAATGGCTACACAGGTGGTGTCGGAGAGAAGGCTTTGGATTCTTTGACCATGGGATGGTGTTCAAAGTAGGAGGAGTGCTAGGCAGAGACGGGCTCCACTTAACGAAGAGAGGGAAGAGCATCTTCGTGAGCAGACTGGCTAACCTAGTGAGGAGGGCTTTAAACTAGGTTCACCAGGGAAAGGAGACCAAAGCCCTGAGGTAAGTGGGGAAGCGGGATACCGGGAGGAAGCACGAGCTGGAGCGTGTGAGAGGGGAGGGCTCCTGCCTCATACTGAGAACAAGGGGCGATCAGCGGGTTATCTCAAGTGCCTATATACAAATGCACAAAGCCTGGGACACAAGCAGGGAGAACTGGAGATCCTGGCCAAGTCAGGGAATTATGATGTGATTGGAATAACGGAGACTTGGTGGGATAACTCGCATGACTGGAGTGCTGTCATGGATGGATATAAACTGTTCAGGAAGGACAGGGAGGCCAGAAAAGGTGGGGGAGTTGCACTGTATGTAAGGGAGCAGTATGACTGCTCAGAGCTCAACAATGAAACTGTAGAAAAACCTGAGAGTCTCTGGATTAAGTTTAGAAGCCTGAGCAACAAGAGTGATGCAGTGGTGGGAGTCTCCTATAGACCACCAGACCAGGGGGATGAGTGGATGAGGCTTTCTTCCGGCAACTCGCAGAAGCTACAAGATGGCATGCCCTGGTTCTCATGGGCGACTTCAATCATCCTGATATCTGCTGGGAGAGCAATATAGCGGTGCACAGACAATCCAGGAACTTTTTGGAAACTGTAGGGGACAATTTCCTGGTGCAAGTGCTGGAGGAACCGACTAGGGGCAGAGCTCTTCTTGACCTGCTGCTCACAAAGCGGGAAGAATTAGTAGGGGAAGCAAAAGTGGATGGGAACCTGGGAGGCAGTGACCATGAGATGGTCGACTTCAGGATCCTGACACAAGGAGGAAAGGAAAGCAGCAGAATACGGACTCTGAACTTCAGAAAAGCAGACTTTGACTCCCTCAGGGAACTGATGGGAAAGATCCCCTGGGAGAATAACATGAGGGGGAAAGGAGTCCAGGAGAGCTGGCTGTATTTTAAAGAATCCTTATTGAGGTTACAGAGACAAACCATCCCGATGTGTAGAAAGAATAGTAAATATGGTAGGCGACCAGCTTGGCTTAACAGAGAAATCCTTGCTGATCTTAAACACAAAAAAGAGGCTTACAAGAAGCGGAAGATTGGACAAATGACCACAGATGAGTATATAAATATTGCTCAGGCATGCAGAAGTGAAATCAGGAAGGCCAAATCACACCTGGAGTTGCAGCTAGCGAGCGAAGTTAAGAGTAACAAGAAGGGTTTCTTCAGGTATTTTGGCAATAAGAAGAAAGCCGAGGAAACTGTGGGCCCATTACTAAATGAGACAGGCAACCTAGTGACAGAGGATGTGGAAAAAGCTAACATACTCAATGCTTTTTTTGCCTCTGTCTTCACGAAAAAGGTCAGCTCCCAGACGACTGCACTGGGCAGCACAGCTTTGCACCAACGTCCACATTTCAGACCTTCCTCTCCTGGCACTTTCCATGTGAATTAGGACAAGCAAGCTGGGGAAGCTCCATGGGGTAATAGAAACTAGGGCAAACCTCACTCAAGATGTGGCTTTCCAGCAATGAGACTCCAGTCCATTTTAACAGGAAGAAAATCTCCTCTATTCTGGTTTAGCCGCATTTGACTCCTTCTGCCCGTCTTCTTCCTCCCCCATCAGTCCCTTTCCTTCCCCATTGGGGCCATGCAGAGGGGAGCCCCAGTCAGTCTCGGTCACCGAGAGGCTGTATCCCATAAGGGGAGGGAGGGGTCGCTGTAAAGCATTGATAATGGAGAGGGGAGGGGTGTGTGTGGTTAGGGGGAGAAAGGCTGGAGAACTAACAGTGGGGCCCAGAGAGATTCCCCCACAGACTGAGGAGATCCCCTGCTGCCCACCATCACCCAGCTCTGGGAAGAACAACTTGGGATTGCTTGGGGAAGCCACCTTTAAGAACACAAGTGTTCCATGCTAGTTACATTTTAATAAGACCAAAGCCGCCTCAAACCCAGTGTCACAATCACTGGGACGACTTTGTCCTGACATTTTACCGGCCGCAGCCACAAAGCGAGTCAAATTACGGCTCCCGTTCGGCATCAAGGCCCACAGACGAACCCGGAGGCTTTTCCTTCCTCAGGTTCTGCCGTCATTTCATTGCTGGCCTGTTCCGAGATTCATCGTTGTGCAAAGCAGCGTCAGGCCCTGAAACTGGACGAGCCCAGAACAGAGGCTGCCTTCATTTAACTTTCCAAAAACCAACCCGCCAAAATGTGGATTAGCACCCATGCTCCTCCAGCCGCAGGGGAGGCGCCTCATCTGGGCCCCTGGTGCCTGTGCTCCAGCAACATAAGACCACAGGGGCCTGGCTCCACCAAAGTCCGGGGCCCGGTGTCTCCCCCAGCCCCGCCTGCTGCCCCCGGGCAATTTAAAAGGGCCCAGGAACCATCACCGGCAGCACAAGGGGGCTAAGGCGGCTTCCTGCCCACCCTCGCTCCGTGTAACCCTTCTGCCCGTCAGAGTTGGCAGCAACAAGGGCCAGGTTCAGTATCTAGGGGATCCATTCCAATAACACAATGCAAACCGGCTCGAGCCCCCACCCAGTGACCTGGGACAAATATGTACCACCCCCGCTGGGCGCCTCCCAGAGGCAATCCTTCCCCTCTCGCAAGCACCTAGTCTGAGTGTAGCAAAAAGCCTTTTAATAACAGAGAGAAACAATGTGGCATTATGTTGGGGAAACAGCACCAACAGGATTCATAACACAACCCACGAGCAAAAAAAAACCCACCCCAAGCAAATTGGGGCATTCCCTTTCCCTTTGGTTCTTGAGTCCAGCAACCCCAAATCACCCAAAGTCCCAAAAGTCCAATGACCCAAAAGTCTCTGTCCCTGGTCAGGGCAGCCCCAAAGTTTAAAAGTTTATCTGCAGAGCTTTACCTCCCAACCTGGGTGGAGATGGGGGCGGGGGTAAGAGGCACCTTACATGATCTGAAGCTGACTGCCCCACAGCCCCATAGGCCTCCGCTCCACCAGCCGCCCCACAAACTGCTTCGCTCAGCTCCGCTCCGCGGCCCACCAGCAGCTCCCGCCGTCCCACGAACTGCTCCACCAGCCTGTCCACGAGGCACTCCAGCCGTCCGGCAAACTTCTCCACAATAGATCTTCAGGCTCCCCCACTACTGAACACAACGCTCAGTGATTTCGGCTCTTACTCAGTTCAGCTCTTTGGTGAAGTCCGCTTGTAGTAGGGGAGCCTCAGTGCTGGGACACCATTAGCCCAAAATGAGCTTAGCAGCCTGTAACTAGAGTCCTAACGGAATCAAAATTAGCTCTGAGATTCCACAGTGGAGAGAAAAGGAAGAGCAATTAGCATGTAAGGCCATCACCAAGGGACCCATGGCACCAAGTATTAATACTTACCCCCAACCTCTCTCAATTCACAGCGTTTTGGAACCCATGACCCTTGCCTAGCGAGTGCTACTTAGTTGATGGTGAGTCCCTCCATCATAACAAAAGGCCAAGTACAGTTCCCAGCACAGTTCCCATAATCAGGGTAATAACAATTTATTCTTCCTGCCCCAATAACAGAGACACTGGGGATCCCACAGCAGCCAAAGTGAGCATTTGGGCAGCTATGGCCTCGTTCTAGGCGGGGTGGGTGTGCCGATGCAAATGAGATCGGCCCCTGAAGTTCTTTTCCACAACTTGCCAGACCTCACCACCAGATGTCAGGGTGAGGCTCACCCTGACACTGCTTACACTCCGTGTGGCCTGCCAGTCTCGGAAGCGGCTGGCGCGTCCCTGCAGCCCCGGGGGTGGGGGGATCTCCACACGCTGCCCCTGCCCCGAGGGCCGACTCTGCCATCTGTGGCAATGGGAGCTGCTGGGGTGGTGTCCGTGGGCAGCGATGGGCAGAGACCCCCCACCTAGGAGCTGCTGCCAGAGGGGGGTGTGGGTCGCTTTTGGGAGATCCCTGAGGTAAGAGCTGCACCCTCATTCTCTCCCGCACCCCAAGCCCCAGCCCAGACCCCAACCCCCTGCACCCAAACTCCCTCCCAGAGTCCACTCCCTGCACTCCCTCCTCCACCCTATCCCCATGCCCTAGCCCAGAGCCCACACCCAAACTCCCTCCCAGAGCCTGCGCCCGCACCCCCTCCTGCACCCCAACCCCCAACCCCAACCCAGATCCCGCACCCAAAGTTCCTCCCACAGGCCTCCCCCCACACCTGCTCTCGCACCCCAACCCTCTTCCCCAGTCCAGAGCCCACCCCTTGCACCCAACTCCCTCCCATAGCCCGACCTGCACCCTCTCCTGCACCCCAACCCCCTCCCCCAGCCCAGAGCCCACACCTGAACTCCCTCCCAGAACCTGGCCACCCCACCCATTCCTGCACCCAATGCCCTGCCCCAGCCAAGACCCCACACCTGCACCCAAACTGCCTCCCAGAGCCTGTACCCCTCACCCCCTCCCACACCCTAACCCCCTGCCCCAGCCCAGAGCCCACACCACACATCCAATTCCCTCCCAGAGCCTGCCCCCACACCTGCTCCTGCACCCCAACCCCCTGCCCCAGCCCAGACCCCGCACCCTTCATTCCCTCCTGCACCCCAACACCCTGCCGCAAACCACAGCCCACACCCAAACTCCCTCCCAGAGCCCAACCCCTTTCCCTCTCCCTCCCATACCCAAACTCCCAGAGCCTTAGGCAGATGTGCGGGGAGGTGGACGGGGAGGCAGGACTTGGTCCCATTCTGGAAACCACCAAAAATTGTAGAAACCTGCCGCCCCTGTCCAGCCCAACCTTCTGCGGGTGCCCCTCAGGCCCCACCCGTGAAGGGTTTGAAGCTTGCATTGCTTAAATTCCAGGATGCTGGGGGACTTCAGCTCCCCTTTGTCCAGCGGGAACCTTCAGCCCACTCCCAACCAGATTCTTGTCCATGGCATGACTGTCGGGGGGCTGGGCCCCTCTTTGTCTTTTCTCTCTGGGACAGACCAGGGTACCTAGAACTGGGGTATCTGAGCACCCAGGACCTTCTATGGAGATGCCCTTCCCCTTCCCCTTCCCCTTCTGTGGTCCCATCTGTCATTGACTCCAGCCTGTTTTCTATCCATCATCAGCACCATCCTAAGCCAGCTGCACCCGCCTCAAAAAGACAGTGTCCCCTGATGGGTGTAAATCATAGAATCATAGAATATCCTCATTTACACATTTCTTTGGCAGTCATGATAGGAGACAAAGGGTTTCTATTCCCAACTTGAAGGCAAGGAGTGCATTAGGGGCAACTCCAAGGGAAAGACTATTGATGGAGATCTCAATCTAAATTCTACACGAGTTTTGTTATCTTCCCTTTTGGTTCTATCCCTGGAAATTCCCCCCGACTAGTCTGCTGAAAGATAAAATCATCTAAATCTGCCTCCAAAGAACCTGACCGGCTGAAGCAGGAGGAGACCTGAGAGACGGCCACTTTCAAATCAAAAGGGAACGCTGAGACCTGCCTGTTGCCACCCCCACCCCCACCCGTCCCGAGGAGAAGGAGGCACCGACCTGTCGTGTGCGATCTAATGAGCAGGGAAAGAATCTGGGAATTACCTTCTGTAAAAACTCATCCTTTTGTTCCTCAAACACCTGTGGAAATAGCTGATTCAAGAAGTTGTTGACAGAGGGATGGTCCGCGTCTCTCAGCAGCTCCTTGGGTCACCAGCCGTTGTCAACCAAGCCAGTTGGCAGACTGAGGGCAGGGCAAGAATGCTGACCCCCAACACTCTTTGCTGTTGGCCTCCGTGACATCACAATCAGCTTGTGCATAAACACACACAGACCCCACCCAGAGAGACACACCCCCACTGAGCAACTCCCCACGCTCCCTCCCAGCACTTCCTGCCCACCCCAGAACAGCTGTTTCATGGAATTGAGGATGCTCCGGGAGGGTCGGTTCGGGGCGGGGACATGGCACACTTGGGGCACTGCATGGGATTCTTCTCTCCTCAGTGCACGGCTCAGCACTTGTCCTTGCTGAACCTCATCAGATTTCTTTTGGCCCAATCCTCTAATTGGTCTGGGTCACTCTGAACCCTATCCCGACCCTCCAGCATATCTCCCTCTTCCCCCAGCTTAGTGTCATCTGCGAACTTGCTGAGGGTGCAATCCATCCCATCCTCCAGATCATGCACAAAGATGGTGAAGAAAACCGGCCCCCAGAGTGACCCGTGGGGAAGCGGGGGAGGGGGTGGAGGAGAGGAGGCAGACGGTGAGTGGCAGGGACCCCACAGAGCGGGGTGCAGTGGAGGAGAGGGGGAAATCATCCAGGCAGCGGTGGGCAGTGTGGGCTGGGAGAAGGGGTGAGGCAGATACAGGAAGAGATGGAGCACAGGCGGGGCACTGGGGCCCAGGCACCCGGGGCCTGGTCATTGTTGGCACCAAGAGAGGAGAGGAGACGGAGACGGAGACGGAGACGGAGACAGAGTATGTGTGATGGCCAACGCACTGGAGGAGAGACAGAGAAAAACATGGTAGGATAGCAAGCAACTCACCTCCTGGAGTCATCTGTGATGAAGCGGGACTTCATGTTTCCTCTGAATCGTGTGGGGGTGCCTCAGTTTCCCGTATGCAGTTCTTAAGGATCTAGGGGGTGGGGTAAGGGTGTATGATCGTTGCAGAGCTCTGGAGGGCAGGTGTGTGCAGGGGTCTGGACACAGAGAATGGCCGACACCCTCTTTCCTGGCACCTGATGCCCTGGGCCCTTCCCCCCTGCAAGGTGAGAGCTAAAGGGTTGGAGAACAAAGGAATCGGGTGCCCTCCTGGCCGGGGACAGGGACAAAGCCCAGAGGAGGAGGGGCTGGGGGGAGTTTCAGTTGGGGGCTGGCTGGAGACATGGAGTGAAGGGCAGACGGGGTTGTCTGGCTCACTGCCCCCCCCCCCAAAATGGACCCGGCTGAGGGGTCCTGTTCTCTGCACCTGCAAGCTCTGTGTCAGACCATGTCCCTGTCGTCTAATAAACCTCTGTTTTCCTGGCTGGCTGAGAGTCCCGTCTGACTGCGGAGTTGGGGGGCAGGACCCTCTGCCCCCCCCCAGGACCCCGCCTGGGCGGACTGGCTGTGGGAAGCGCAGGGAGGGGCAGAGGAGGCTGAAGGCTCCGAGGTCAGAGCCAGGAAGGTGGAGCCGGGGGAGCTGTGTGTCCTGCAGACAGGCTGCTCCCCGAGAGGAGACTTCCCCAGAGTCCTGCCTGGCTTCCTGGGGAGCAGTCCCAGAGCATCGCCCGGGGACCCCGGGACATCCTCCTCCTCGATGAAACCTTCTGCCGTGTGACATGCTGTGTGTGTCGTGTTGCGTGTGTCGTGTGACGTGTTGTGTGTGTGACTTGTGTGTTGTTTTGTGTGTGTGAGATGTGTTTATGTGTGCGTGTTGTGGTCCGTGTTGAGTGTGTGTGTGTGCCATGTTGTATACCGTGTTGTGTGCATGTGACGGTGTGTGCCGTTTTGTGTGCATGTTGTGTGTGTCGGTGTCATGTGTCGTGTTGTGTGTGGGTGTGTGATATTTTGTGTGCGAAGTTTTGTGCATCGTGTTGTGTGTGTGTGTCACGTGTGCCGTTTTGTGTGTCATGTGAGGTGTTGTGTGTCATATTGTGTGTGTGTGTCGGTGTTGTGTGTGATTTCTTTGTCACGTTGTCTGCTGTTTTGTGCGTCAAGTGTGTGTGTGTGTATGTGTCGGTGTCGTGTGTTGTGTGTGATTTTTGTGTGTCGTGTTGTGTGCTGTTTTGTGTGTCAGTTTATTTGTGTGTCATGTTGTTTGTGTCTTTCGGTGTCCTGTGTTGTGTGTGTGTGAGAGTGTTCTCTCTGTGTGTGTCGGTGTCGTGTTGTGTGTGTGTGTGTCAGTGTTGTCTGTCGTGTTTTCTGTGTGTTGTCTTGGGTGGCCCCTCAGGGTACTGCACAAACCATTTCCATCGTGGAGAAACAGTGACACCAGGTGGCCAATCCAGATAATGGACAAACCATTTCCCTCACAGAGCAACAGTGACACCGGGTGGCTAATCCAGGTATTGCACAAAGCATTTCCCTAATGGAGCAACAGTGACACTCGGTGGCCACTCTGGGTAATGCACAAATAATTTCCTTAACGGAGCAACAGTGACACCGGGTGGCCAGTCAGTGTAATGCACAAATCATTTCCCTCCTGGACCAACAGTGACACCGGGTGGCCACTTGGAGTAATGCAGAAAGCATTTCCTCACGGAGCAATGGGGACACTGTGTGGCCAATTCAGGTATTGCACAAATCATTTCCCTCCTGGACCAACAGTGACAGTGGGTGGCTAAACCAGGTATTGCACAAAGCATTTCCCTTATGGAGCAACAGTGACACCGGGCGGCCCCTTGGAGTAACACACAAATCATTTCCTCCCGGAGCACCCGTTGCACAAACTGAGTTTAATAATAATAATAAACAACAAATAGTTTCACTAGAAAAGGCAGATTTTCAGTGATTAGAAGGGATAGCAAACAGAAGAAGGCAGATGGCTAAGCAAATACAAATACACACACATACTAAGCCTAAGATCTAAAAGAGACTGGATTCAAGAAGTCATTTCCCATCCTAAAGGTCTTTTGGCAACTTGAAGAGTTTCTGTAGCTTAGACTTCCCGTTGTTTCTCTTTACAGACTAGACTCCTGTCTTAGTCTGGACTCCCCCCTTCTCATTCCCTTTGTCTCTTCAGGTACTTTCTGCAGCCTTTCTACTGCCCTGCATGATTTTCCTCCGCTCCGACTTCTCCATGGCTCCCGAGACCTCACCTGTGGGAATGCACACCTACCCGTGTCCTACAAAGGGAGATGGCACCCGGAGAGCAGAGGAGAGAGAGCGAGTTGGCGAACACACGAGAAGACGGCGAGTGCGGACGAGGAACTGGCAGCGCCGACCTGGCAGCCGTGTCTGCAGCGGGCAGAGAGCAGAGGCCTGGTTCCGCCTCCTTGGAAAGAGGCCCAAGCGGCTCAGGCCCCTCCTGCCGCGTTCCCCTCCGGCGAGAGCTCCGGCACCATTCCTCGCCAGAGCCGCTGCGAGAGCCGAGCCGGAGCCCTCGCTCCACAGCGCTCGACGGGGGCTGGGAATCTCGCCCTCGGCCCTGCCGCCCTCTTCCCTCCCGCCCACACCGGCCCCACGCGCCGCCCAGAGACCGAGTTCCCCCGACCGTCCCCGCTCCGCTCTCGCCCCCGCGGGGGGTCGTCTCCGGGGTGTGATTTCGGTGTCGTGTCCTCTGCCGTCTTGTGTGTCGTGTGACGTGTCGTAGGCGTGTGAGACGTCGTGTGTGTCAGTGTGTTTGCCGTCTCTCTGTGTGTGAGTCGTCGTGAGTCGGCGGATGTGTGTGTCAGTGGGTGTGGGCGGGTGAGTGTGTGGGCGTGTGTGGGAGTGGGTGTGTGTTGTGTGTGGTGTGTGTCTTTTGGCGTGGGCGTGTGTTGTGTTGTGTGTGGTGTGTGGGTGTGTCGTGTCGCGTGTGTCGTGTGTGTGTGTGTGTGTTCTGCGTGTGTTGTGTGGGCATGTGTGGACGTATGTGAGAGAAGTTGTGTGTGTGTGTGTGAGACATTGTGTGTCTTGTGTGTGTGTGTGTGTCAGTCGTCGTCTGTGGTGTGTGTCGGTTTCATGTGTGTCAGTATCGTGTGTCGGCATGTGTGTGGTCTGTGTCTGTCGATGTGTGTGTGTGAGACGTCATGTGTTGGCGTGTGTGTTTGTGACGGCATCTGTGAGAGACATCGTGTGTCGGCGTGTGTGTTTGTGTCGGCGTGTGTGCGACCTCATGTGTCGTGTGTGTGTGTGTGGACGTGTGTGAGAGCCGTCGTGTGCCTTGCGTGTGTGTGTCGGCGTGTGTGAGAGACGTGTCTCTGTGTGTGAGATGTTGTGTGTCGTGTGTGTGTGAGACGTGGTTGTGTGTGTGTTGTCTTGAGTGTTTTGTTCAGTGTGTGATGTGTTGTGTGTGATTTGTGTGTGTGTGTGACGGGTTGTGTGTCGTGTTGTGAGCGCATGCGACGTCTCCCATGATCACGCAGTTTCCATGAGTATTTACTTCATTAAAAACATTAAAGAGGGCTCGATCCATATCCACATGAGATCCCGGCGGCCTCTAGCAGACTCCAAGCACTATCCCAGGGGAGGCTCGAGTCGTTTGCTTCCCCAATGTCATTTTTGCCCAGACGGACTCTGTCTTCTCCATTCCCTCGCTGATTTCTTTACATTCGACCTCCTCATTGATAGACAATGCTACTCCACCACCTTGACCTTTATTTCGGTCTTTCCTAAACAGCACATACCCTTCAACACCCGTAGTCCAGTCACGACGACTATTCCACCCTGTTTCTGTTCTCCCGAGAATATCCGGTTTCATTTCCTGCACCAGTACCTCTAATTCCTCCATTTTGTTACCTAGGCTCCTCGCATTGGTGTACAAACATCTTCATTTTTGCTGTTTGGCCTCACTCACGTTCTTTACCCAATGAGGCACGGTCATTCCACAGCCAGCAGAACCTACTAGACTGGTATCCACACTGCCCTTCCTCCTTATAGCCATTCTCCTACCCACGGCTGTATCCTTTCTTACTTTCTTTTCTTCCCTCTCAAGGCTAAAATCCGGCATGGAGATTACCTGGACATTCCCCAACCAATCATCTCCCCCAGATTCCTAGATTAAAGCTCCCTTAATCAGTTGTGCCAGCCTCCATCCTAGAAGTCTGTTTCCTTCCCTACTCAGATGAAGTCCATCCCGAGAGAACTGTCCTCTGTCCAGGAATGCCTCCCAGTGGCCATTCATCCCAAAGCTGTCCTTCTAGCACCACTGCCTGAGCCATCTGTTGATAGTCATAATCTTGTCACGCCTTTGTTGACCTTCTCCAGGAATAGGCAAAATCCCACCACAGATCACCTGAGCCTCAATTTCCTTAAGCGTCTTCCCCAGCCAAGCACAGTCTCCCTTAATCCTTTCCAGCGAGAATCTAGCTGTATCATTTGTTCCCACATGAAGGATAATTAGGGGATTCTTTCCCGTTCCCTTTAGGATCCTTTTCAACCTCAGATCTACATCCCGTATCTTAGCACCTGGAAGACAGCACACCCTTCTATTCTCTGGATCAGCTCTCTTTACAGGCCTGTCTAGTCTTCTCAGTAAAGAGTCCCCGATCACGTAGCCCTGCCTTTCCCTGGTGACAATGCTATTCTCCAGTCTATCCCCTGTTCCCTCTGGCTGCAAGTTCTTTCTATTCCTATTCTCCCTTGTAATCCTCTTCAACCCATCCTGTATCCTCCTGTGGCTCATATTTGGTGTAGTCTCCATTGACTCTTCCCCTTTTCCTATAGGACTAGCCACTCTTCTCTTCCTCCTTGCCCCTCCACCTTCAGTGACTACCTGTTGAGCCCCTTCTTCATTTTCCAACTCTCAAAAACTATTCCTGAACTCTATTTCTCCTTCACTAGCCCGTCTTTTCCTTTGCCTGGTTTTTTTTTAGTCACATGCTTTCACTGACCACTTTCCTCACCCAGCAGTCTCCCCTCAGAATTCCTCAGTCCTGCTTCCATCTGCAAGTCTGAGCTTTTCCCTTCAGATACCTCATGTCTTTGCTCCATCATCTGCTCAAACCCCTTTCTAAACTCAACCAGACTTTCCACCTGCATCTCCAAACCTCAGATCTTCTCCTCCATCAGCTCGAGCAGACGGCATTTCATGCAGACAAAACTCTTACCAGGTCCCCCCTCCAGGATCATGGACATGCGGCAGCTTCCACAGCCAGTCATCTCCATTGTGTCTTCCACGACATGAGTCACTCCCACCGCTGCCTCTGTGTCTGTCATCGCCTTCCCACCTAAATCCTGTTCACCTGGGAAACACCCAAATCCCACCCCCCACAGGAACAACAAACCCCAAACAAGCACCACAAGACAAACTCCCCCTCAGACTCCCCTGTTTACAGCCCTGTTTGCTGGCTCCTGTTCCAGGGCCTGACTGGCTGGCTCCCTTCATAGGACCCCGAGTCAGAGAAGCCCTGGCCCCGAATCAGGGCTCAGTTTCTCCCCCAGCACAAAGCCCCCACAAGCCTCGACACATACACATAATCCCAATACACAACCAAATGCCAACACCTTCTCCCCCACACCATTCACAGCTGTTGGTGGGTCTTGGGGAAACCCTGGTGCACCAGCGGGCGCGGGTGTCTGACGGGGTGGGTGGGGTGGAGGGGGGCGGGGAGGGGGCCCAGCTGGGAGGTGGAGGGGTCTGTGTGGTGGGAGCTGTGGGAGGGTAGGGGATGGATTGGTGCTGTGGGAGGAGGAGAGGGGGGTTGTGGACAGGTGGCAATTGGGTTGTAGGGATGGGGACTGGGTCTGGGAGGGATGTGGGGGAGGGAGAGGCTATAGGGGACCTGGATTGGGGACTTGGGTCAATGGCATGGCTGCGGCTGTTGGGTTGGGTTGGGAGGGGCAGCACCATGGCAGCTCCCAGGGGGACACAGCATGGCTATGGGGGGCTGTAGGGAGGGGAGGGGTCTGTGGGGTGGGGTGTCTCAGCTGGGTGGGGTGGCTGTGACATGTGGGGAGCGGGGGGGGCAGAAGAGGGGCCGGGGGCTCTGAGCCGTTCTGGAGAGCCCCCGGCCGCGTCCCTGCCGTTCCCCCCCCCGCAGCCTCCGCTCCCAGCGCCGCCGGCCCATACTCCGGGCAGCGGGGCAACGAGCCTGGCCGACCCCGGGGCTCTCTGCAGTGCGGCCCGGCGGCTGGTCCTGGGGCTCCAGGCTGCGCGGTCAGGGGGCAGGGAGCAAGGGAGGGGTGGGGTAGAGGGCAGGGGAGTTCGGGGGGGGTCAGGGGCTGGGGGGTGGATGGGGTCGGGGTGGTGAGAGGGCGGGGAACAGGGGGTTGAATGGCAGCAGGAGGTCCCGGGGCGGTCAGGGAGAAGGGCTGGTTGGATGGGGCAGAAGGTCCGGGTGGCAGACAGGAAGGAGGGGGGGTTGGATGGAGTGGTGGGGGGCTGTTAGGGGAGGGGGATCTGGAGCCCCTCAGAGAACAGAAAGGTTGGATGGGGCCGGAGGCCCGGGACGGCCATCCGGGGGCGAGAAGCGGGGGTCAGATGGGGGCAGGGGCCGGGCCATGCCTTGCTCTTTGAGGAGGCCCAGCCTCCCCTAACTGTCCCTCTGTACAATTTCTGAAACCCGATCCGGCATCAGGCCAAAGTTTGCCTGCCCCTGGCTTAGGGCCTGATTCATGCAAAGACCCATTGGGAGTGTGTGAACATTGCCCCATTTCTGAAACTGGAAACAACCCCCTGCACAGGGCTGGGAAAACAGAGCAGAGCACTGGAGCCTGAACCCCCTTGTGAGAGACTGCGATGAAATCCTCTCAGGTATGGGCATCCTGACAGCAGGAGTATCTGGCTGTGTCGACTCTCTCCTCAGGCCCTGCGCGACCAGCATCCCTAGCCAGATATACCTGAGATGACGGGGCGTCCAGGATTTCCAGGTTTATGGATCTGGGGTAGCAGATAGAAGACCCCTGGTCGGGGTTCTAGGGGTGGGTCTGTGCAGATTTGTTCTTGTGCTTTTTCAGGGAGTTTCTTGAGCAGATGATGCAGTTTCTCTTGGTCACCCTGAGTGGGATCAGAGGGGAATGGGCTGGAGAATGTGGAGTTGGAGAGCTGCCGAGCAGCCTCTTGTTCATATTCCAACCTATTCAGGATGACGACAGCACCTCCTTTGTCAGCCTTTTTGATTCTGATGTCAGAGTTGTTCCTGAGGCTGTGGACGGTGTTGTGTTCTGCACAGCTGAGGTTATGGGCCAAGTGATGCTGCTTTTCGACCACTTCAGCCCGTGCTTGTCGGCTGAAGCACTCAAGTTTAAGTCCAGTCTGCTGTTTCGACCTTCAGGCAGAATCCTTCTTTTTGTCGTGTTGGTCGGAAGGTCTCTGTGGATTAGTGTGTTGTTCAGAGGTGTGTTGGAAATATTGCTTCCGTCGGAGACGTGGAAAGTCGCATTCCAGGTCACCGCAGAACTGTATCATGTTGGTGGCGGTGGAGGGGCAGAAGGAGAGGCCACCCAGGACACCCACTTCCTAGACACTACAGTGCTAATAAGCAATGGTCACATAAACACCACCCTATCCTGGACCGCTATACTTACCTACATGCCTCCAGCTTTCATACAGACCACATCACACGATCCGTTGTCTACAGCCAAGTTCTAAGATACAACCGCATTTGCTCCAATCCCTCAGACAGAGACAAACACCGACAGGATCTCTATCAAGCATTTGTCAAGGTTCCTCCCCCACTCTGAACTCTAGGGTACAGATGTGGGGACCTGCATGAAAACCTCCTAAGCTTACTTTCACCAACTTAGGTTAAAACTTCCCCAAGGTACAAATAAATTTTATCCTTTGTCCCTGGATCTCCACTGCCACCACCAAACTCTAACTGGGTTTACTGGGAAACGTAGTTTGGACACGTCTTTCCCCCCAAAATCCTGCCAACCCTTGCACCCCACTTCCTGGGAAAGGTTTGGTAAAAATCCTCACCAATTTCCATAGGTGACCACAGACCCAAACCCTTGGATCTGAGAATGATGAAAAAGCATTCAGTTTTCTTACAAGAAGACTTTTAATAGAAGTAAAGAAATCCCCTCTGTAAAATCAGGATGGTAGATACCTTACAGGGTAATTAGATTCAAAACATAGAGAATCCCTCTAGGCAAAACCTTAAGTTACAAAAAGGACACACAGACAGGAATAGTCATTCCATTCAGCACAGTTCCTTTCTCAGCCATTTAAAGAAATCATAATCTAACACATACCTAGCGAGATTACTTACTAAAAGTTCTAAGACTCCATTCCTGTTCTATCCCCGGCAAAAGCAGCATACAGACAGACACAGACCCTTTGTTTTTCTCCCTCCCCCCAGCTTTTGAAAGTATCTTGTCTCCTCATTGGTCATTTTGGTCAGGTGCCAGCGAGGTTACCTTTAGCTTCTTAACCCTTTACAGGTGAGAGGATTTTTCCTCTGACCAGGAGGGATTTTAAAGGGGTTTACCCTTCCCTTTATATTTATGACAGCATTCTTCAAACTACAATCCCCACCTGCTGAAAGGAAGAATACTCAGAAGTCACCTACTCCAGGACAGGCCCAACAAAGAAAGGAACCGAACGCCACCAGCCATCAGCTTCAGCCCCCAACTAAAAGATCTCCAGGGCAGAATCGAGGATCTACAATCTATTCTTAAGGACGATCCCTCAATCTCACAGGCCAGTCCCCACTTACAGACAGCCCCCCAACCTGAAGCAAATACTCACCAGCAACCAGACAACAAAAACACTAACCCAGGAACCTATCCTTGCAACAAACCCACTGCACATATCTAGTCTAGGGACACCATCCTCGGACCTAATCACATCAGCCACACCATCAAATGTGCCCAAATACATTTGTTAGTCTCTAAGGTGCCAGAACTACTCCTTGTTTTGTTTTTTTGTTTGTTTGGTTGGGTTTTTTTTGCTGATACAGACTAACATGGCTCCCACTCTGAGCTAAATGATTGCATCTCTCCCCAAAAGAGATCTGTAAGCACAAAGAAAACCCTGGAGACCAGGCCTTTAAACGTTAGGAAACATCAGAGTTAAGGTGACGTGTACATACTTCGCGCAGTGCTGTTGTTCATGTGTGTTATGATACAGACTCACAAGTGTGGCCTTGGGGTCAATTCCCTGCCCCCCACAGCATCAATTTCCTCCAGACTCCCAAGGGAAGTGGTGCTTCCTCCATCCCTTGATGAGATGCCTTTCTCGAGTCTGCTTTGGTCCAAAACTCACGACTGCACCATGCAGGAGGCCTGTAATGTGTAGGGGGGCCAGATGAGATGATCTAACAGTCTCTTCTGGCCTTCAAGTCTCCAAACCTCTGCAAAACCGAGTGCGGCACATTGAGCATCCTCTGATGGTTCCACGTGTGGCCTGCGTGAACCCTTGCACGACCACTGAGTGTGTGGGGGTGACCCAGGGGGAGCAGCTCAAACACGCACAGGAGCCGGCTCGGGGCAGGACATGAGCCCTGCAGGGCAGGGGTGGGGGTGGCAGTGACATCACAAGGGCCTTTTGCAGCACTCAGCTGATTGGTGAAAGGAGGTTGGGAGGCGGTGACCTCACAGAGAGTCCACGACAACGGCCAGGGAGGACAGGCTGCAGGGCAGGGGGATCTCAGAGACCCCCGGGGCTTTGCTGCAGGGAGTCTCCTTCTTGAGGTGTCTCCTTGAGGACTGAGAGAGAATTCAGGGTCTCGTATGTGAGCGCGAGGTGGAGCCTCTCTGGAGTTTTCTCCTTTCCCACTGCTCATTGAGCGAGAAGACAGACGTCCCTGTGGAGAAGGGAAGAGCCCCAGAGAGGTTTGGTACCGAGGCAGCCTGATCCGCCCGGTGCTGGCCAAATTCTCGGCATGGAAAACAGGAGGTTAAGGTGGGACAATTTTCCCCCAGCTAGGCCTTTGTCCCTTCGAGTTCTTGGGGTTTGTCTTTTTTGGTTTCCCTTTTCCTGCTTCTCTCCCTCCACTGGCGAGGAGGGGGCTGCTCTGTAGCCCTCATGGTGGGAGGCCTCCCAAAGAGATGGGACAGGAAGCGTGCTCTGAGAGTGATCCTCACCAGTGACCTGAGCCATCCCTGGGCCATCTGGGGAACCCTCAGCCACCGCCAGAGTCTCCACGCTGATTGGCTGAGCAGGGGGTCTCGTGGCAGGGAGGAGATTCAGGACTTTGTTGTTCTCGTTTAAGGCCCAGCAAATAAGCCAGAACCAATCATCTGCTTGGTGAATTGTTCTCCCTCTCGCTGCTGATTGTCTCTGAGCCGTTCCTGGTTCTCGCTGGTGTTCTCCTGCTTCTAAAACACTTGCTGAAGAATCAGTGTGAATGGTTGTTGGTCTGTAGCTCATTGCAGGTGACTTTATTCTGATCATTCAGTGTGTGAAACTCCAGACTGATGGTTCGTTTGAAAGTCAGGACACCCGGGTCCTGTTCCCAACTCTATCCCGACAGGTGTGTGATGGAAGACAAGGCCCTTCGCCTTTCTCAGCCTTTGTTTCTCCCTCTGTCAGTCGGGGAGAACAATCCTCTCACACCTGCCTCCCGGTGTGGGGAGGCTGGGGAGCTGTGGGGACCTGTTTGAGAGTGTCACTCGGAGCAGTGTATCATAGGAGGTGTCCTGGTGTGTCCTGGTGTGTCATGGTGTGTGTCGTGTTCTGTTTGTCATGTTATGTTTGTGTGTGAGACGGGTTGTGTGTCGTGTTTTGTGTGTGTGTGAGATGTTTTGTGTGTGTGTGTGTCGTTTTGTGTGTGTGTGACATGTGTGTCATTTTGTGTGTCATCTAGAGTTGTGTAGATTGTGTGTGTGGTATTGTGTTTGTAGTGTCATATGACATGGTGTGTGTTTGTGAGATGTGTTTTGTGTAGTGTTCTGTGTGCGTGACAAGTTCTGTGTCGTGTGTGTTTGTGTCTGTCTGTGTGTCGTGTTGTCTGTCGTGTTGTGTGTATTTGTGTGTGTGTGACGTGTTGTGTGTGTCGTGTTATGTGTGTGTATGTGTGAGACGGGTTGTGTGTCTTGTGTGTGCATGAGACATTGTGTGTGTGATGTGTTGTGTGTGTGTTTGTGTGTGTGACAGGTTTTTGTGTGTGTCGTGCGGCGTGCAATGTGCGACATGTGTACATGAGTGTGTGTGACAATGTGCAACATGTTTTGTGGGACGTGTGATGTGTTTCTGTGTGTGTCGTGTTGTGTGTGGTTCTGTGTGAGTCGTTTTCTGTGTCATGTTGTGTGTGCCGTGATATGTGTGTGTGTGACGGGTTGTGTGTGTGTGTGTGTGATGTCTTGTGTGTGGTGTTGTGTGTCGTCTAGAGTGTTGTGTGGATTGTGTGTGTGGTATTGTGTTTGTGGTGACATGTGACGTGGTGTGTGTGTGAGACGTGTTTTGTGTAGTGTGCGTGTGACATTGTGTGTCGTGTTTGTGTCTGTCTGTGTGATGTGTTTTGTCATGTTGTGTGCCATGTTGAGTGTGTGTGTGGTGTTGTGTTTTTGGTGTCATGTGATGTGTTGTGCGTGACGTGGTGTGTGTCATGTGTGTGTTTGTGTCTGTCTGTGTGACGTATTCTGTGTTGTGTGTGTGACATGTGTGTAGCGTTTTGTGTCTGTGTGACACGGCGTGTGTCGTGTTGTGTGGTGTGAGATGTGTTTTTGAGTGTGACGTGCGACGTGCTGTGCGTGCGTGCAACGGGCAGCGTGTTGTGTGTGTCCGTGCTATGTGCAATGTGCATCATGCGACATGGGACGTGTTGTGTATGTGCCTGTGACATGCGATGTTTTGTGTGTGATGTGCAACACGTGACATCTTGTGTGTGTTATGTGCGACGTGTTGTGTGTCCGTGCTACACGCGACGTGTTGTGCATGACATACGACGTGCTGTGTGTGCGCGTGTGACACGCGTGGGACATGTGTGAAGTGACTTGGAGAATTGCTAACATAGTTCCTATTTTTAAGAAAGGGAAAAAAAGTGATCCAAGTAATTATAGGCCTGTTAGTTTGACATCTGTAGTATGCAAGGTCTTGGAAAAAATTTTGAAGGAGAAGGTAGTTAAGGACATTGAAGTCAATGGTAAATGGGACAAAATACAACATGGTTTTACAAAAGGTAAATCGTGCCAAACCAACCTGATTTCCTTCTTTGAGAGAGTAACACATTTTTTAGATAAAGGAAACGCAGTGGATCTAATTTATTTAGATTTTAGTAAGGCGTTTGATACTGTGCCACATGGGGAATTATTAGTTAAATTGGATAAGATGGGCATCAATAGGAAAATTGAAAGGTGGATAGGGAATTGGTTAAAGGGGAGACTACAACGGGTCCTACTGAAAGGTGAACTGTCAAGTTGGAGGGAGGTTACCAGTGGAGTTCCTCAAGGATCAGTTTTGGGACCAATCTTATTTAATCTTTTTATTACTGACCTGGGCACAAAAAGTGGGAGTGTGCTAATAAAGTTTGCAGATGATACAAAGCTGGGAGGTATTGCTAATTTAGAGAAGGACAGGGATACCCTACAGGAGGATCTGGATGACCTTGTAAACTGGAGTAATAGGAATAGGATGAAATTTAATAGTGAGAAGTGTAAGGTCATGCATTTAGGGATTAATAACAAGAATTTTAGTTATAAGCTAGGGACGCATCAACTAGAAGTAACGGAGGAGGAAAAGGACCTTGGAGTATTGGTTGATCATAGGTTGACTATGAGCTGCCAATGTGATATGGCTGTGAAAAAAGCTAATGTCGTCTTGGGATGCATCAGGAGAGGTATTTCCAGTAGGGATAAGGAGGTTTTAGTACCGTTATATAAGGCACTGGTGAGACCTCACCTGGAATACTGTGTGCAGTTCTGGTCTCCCATGTTTAAGAAGGATGAATTCAAACTGGAACAGGTACAGAGAAGGGCTACTAGGATGATCCGAGGAATGGAAAACTTGTCTTATGAAAGGAGACTCAGGGAGCTTGGCTTGTTTAGCCTAACTAAAAGAAGGTTGAGGGGAGATATGATTGCTCTCTATAAATATATCAGAGGGATAAATACCAGAGAGGGAGAGGAATTATTTAAACTCAATACCAATGTGGACACAAGAACAAATGGATATAAACTGGCCACTAGGAAATTTAGATTAGAAATTAGACGAAGGTTTCTAACCATCAGAGGAGTGAAGTTTTGGAATAGCCTTCCGAGGGAAGTAGTGGGGGCAAAAGATCTATCTTGCTTTAAGATTAAACTCGATAAGTTTATGGAGGAGATGGTATGATGGGATAACATGGTTTTGGTAATTAAATATTCATGGTAAATAGGCCCAATGGCCTGTGATGGGTTTTTAGATGGGGTAAGATCCAAGTTACCCGGGAAAGAATTTTCTGTAGTATCTGGCTGATGAATCTTGCCCATATGCTCAGGGTTTAGCTGATCGCCATATTTGGGGTCGGGAAGGAATTTTCCTCCAGGGCAGATTGGAAGGCCCTGGAGGTTTTTCGCCTTCCTCTGTAGCATGGGGCACGGGTCACTTGCTGGAGGATTCTCTGCTCCTTGAGGTCTTCAAACTACAATTTGAGGACTTCAATAGCACAGATATAGGTGTGAGGTCTTTTTTAGGAGTGGTGGGTGAAATTCTGTGGCCTGCATTGTGCAGGAGGTCAGACTAGATGATCATAATGGTCCCTTCTGACCTAAATATCTATGAATCTATGAATCTATAAGTGCGACTTGCTGGGAGTGACATGACGTGCGACGTGTTGTGTGTGTCTGATGTGCGACGTGTTGTGTGTCTATGTCCAATGTGTGACAAGCGACGTGCGACGTGTTGTGTGTGCGGCGTGCAGTGTGCGGCGTACGATGTGTTGTTTCTGTACGTGCGACACACACCATGTCACACACAAAATGTCTCATGACACACAACACGACACACAACCCATCACATACACACACCACACCACTCACCACACAGACACACACACAACACGTCACACAACACTCTACATGACACACACAACACGTCACAAAACACCACACACACACCACACACAACATGAAACACAACACATCACACACGGAACACAACACTCTGGACGACACACAGCACACACACAACACATCGCACACTCACAAAGACGTCTCACACACATGTGTTGTGTGTCGTGCTGTGTGTTTGTGTGATGTTGTGTGTGTGAGATGTGTGATGCGCAATGTACTGTGTGTGTGACGTGCTATGTGAGCGTGCGACGTGCTGTGCGTGCGAGGTGAGATGTGTTGTCTCTGTGCGTGCGACACACACCACACAAACGGCACACAACACAAAACAAACACACAACATTGCACACAACACATCACACACACAACACAACACACAGACACACACACACAACACAACACACAACACGTTCCACACACACTGAATACAACACTCTATACGACAGACAACACATGCACAACACATCACACGCACACAAACACGTCTCACACACACAAGTGTTGTGTGTCGTGCTGTGTGTGTGTGACGTGTTGTGTGTGTGAGATATGCGAAACGTGACGTGCTGTGTGTTTGATTTGCGATATGCGATGTGCTGTGTGGGCATGCGACGTGTGACATGTGACGAACGACGTTGTGTGTGATGCACAACACTTTGTGTGTGTGATGTGCGACGTGCGACGTGTTGTGTGTGTGAGACGTCTGACGTGAGATGTGTGGTGTGCGTGACTGTGACGTGCGACATGCTGTGTGTGCATGCGAATTGTGATGTGTGGTGTACGACATGCTTCGTGCGTCGTGTTGTGTGCGACGTGTGACCTTTGTGTGTGAGGTGCGACGTGTGACATGTTCTGTGTTGTGTGTGTCTGTGTGGTGTGTTGTGTGATCTGTTGCCTGTCATCTTGTGTGTGTTGTGTGCCATTTTGTGTGTCGTATTAAGTGTGTGTGTGGTGTTGTGTCTGTGGTGTCATGTGACGTGTTTTGTGTGATGTGGTGTGTGTAGTGTTTTCTGTCTGTGAGACGGGTTGTGTGTCATGTTTTGTGTGTGTGTGAGACGTGTTTGTGTGTCTGATGTGCGACGTGCTGTGTGCGCGACGTGCAATATGTTCTGTGGGTGTGACGTGCGAGGAGTTGTGGGTGCGAGATTCGACATTTTGTGTGTGACGTACGACGTGCTGTGTGCCCAGGCCTGTCCCCTCAGTTGCAGTCTCAAGTCTTCAGTGTCCTTCTTGCTGGCAGTGTCGGTGGGGGAGGAGAAAGGCCAAGCGTGGGCCCCGGGTTTGGGTTTGGTTTTGCCCCCACAGCCCGTGTGCTTGGGAAGCCCCAGTCCAGGCGTGTCTGCGGTGGGAATGGGGGCATTGCTCAATCTCCCAGCACGGTGCAGCAATTCCCTTGCTGTGGCCTCAGGCAGGGGAATCACTGAATGGGAGCTTCCTTGCTGGGCAACGGCTGTGGATGGGCTGTTTCACACCCCACCCGGGGGTTGCTGACCTTCCTTGCTGGTATCTCCTAACCTTTCCCCGGATACATGGAAACCATGCCATGCAAGGTAACAACACAATTCAATCCAAGGTGAGGAATATGGGGGTTACAGGGCACCTAGAGGAGTAGGATTTGATGTTTGCATTTTGCATAATGAAAGACAAGGGATAACCATGTATTAAATGGATTGATGTAGGATAGGATTTGACCATGTTCTGCCCGCCACCCTTTCTGAGAGCAGGAAGGAACGGCCTCGAGTGCCATTGGTAAAGGAGCATCAGCCAGATTCTGAGGTCTGAGAAAAGGCCTCACAAATGTCCAGATGGTCAAGAAGACGTGAGAGACTTGGAAACAGCAGGAGACAATCAGAAAACATCCACCGTATCCGACGCTAAACATGTTAGCAGCATTGATGACCGCAGCAGCAAGACAGGCACCCTGAATGCAAGACAAAGAAGATCTAAGGATGGGAAGCCAACAAAACCACCAAACAATAACAGCGGAAAACCCGGAGATTAATCCCACTTGAGGACTAACGATTACAGAATGACATTGCAAAATCCATCGACGAAAGTTGGAATTTACAAGTCTAAAGCTGGGGTGTTTTGCCATCAGACTCTGGGTTCAGTCCTGCAAAGCCTCGGAGCATGGGTTTGCGACCAACGGAGCTCAGCTCCTCTCTTGTTTTCATTCTAACTGGCCGTTAGATTGACAAGAGCTACAGCAAACTGGTAACTGTAAGACCAGCTGCAGGACGTGTGTGTGTGATTAAATGCGTATGCTAAGAGTTGTATTTTCAAGAAATGCAGTGTATTGCCTTTTCCCCTGAAAAGATCCCGTGTGCTTCTTCTAAGCATAAGACGCTCCCCCAAGGTGTAGAGTGTCACAAACACATCTCATGACTCTGCCCACAACAACTGGAACTAAGACAAGAATGTGGAAGAAACAAGAAGAATTGTGTTAATGGTTTATTTACAGTAACTGGAAAGCAGGAAAGTAAAAGGAGCTGAGAAGGAGCTTTCATAACCACAGCGTAGGGCAAGGGGACCCAGAGATTTTGAGAACAGTTTTCATAATGGCACTAAAGTCACAGAAGTGGCCAGGAAGTAACCCAGGGAATTAAGGAATTACCATCTCACTTGAAGAAAAGGAGGACTTGTGGCACCTTAGAGACTAGGAAATTTCTTTGAGCATAAGCTTTCGTGAGCTACAGCTCACTTCATTGGATGCATTCAGTGGAAAATACAGTGGGGAGATTTATATACAGAGAGAACATGAAACAATGGGTGTTACCATACACACGGTAACGAGAGTGATCACTTAAGGTGAGCTATTACCAGCAGGAAAACTGGGGGGGGGGGGAACCTTTTGTAGTGATAATCAAGGTGGGCCATTTCCAGCAGCTGACAAGAAAGTCTGAGGAACAGTGGGGGGTGGGGGTGAGGAGAAATAAACATGGGGAAATAATTTTACTTTGTGAAATGACCCTTCCACTCCCAGCCTCTATTTAAGCCTCAGTTAATTGTATCCAGTTTGCAAATGAATTCCAATTCAGCAGTCTCTGGTTGGAGTCTGTTTTTGAAGTTTTTTAGTTGAAGAATTGCAACTTTTAGGTCTGTAATCGAGTGACCAAAGAGATGGAAGTGTTCTCCAACTGGTTTTTGAATGTTATAATTCTTGACGTCTGATTTGTGTCCATTGATTCTTTTACACAGAGACTGTCCAGTTTGACCAATGTACATGGCAGAGGGGCATTGCTGGCACATGATGGCATATATCACATCAGTAGATGTGCAGGTGAACGAGCCTCTGATAGTGTGGCTGATGTGATTAGGCTCTATGATGGTGTCCCCTGAACAGATATGTGGGCACAGTTGGCAACGGGCTTTGTTGCAAGGATAGGTTCCTGGGTTAGTGGTTCTGTTGTGTGGTGTGTGGTTGCTGGTGAGTATTTGCTTCAGGTTGGGGGGCTGTCTGTAAGCAAGGGCTGGCTTGTCTCGCAAGATCTGTGAGAGTGATGGGCCGTCGTTCAGGATAGGTTGTAGATCCTTGATGATGTGTTGGAGAGGTTTTAGTTGGGGGCTGAAGGTGACGGCTACTGGTGTTCTGTTATTTTCTTTGTTGGGCCTGTCCTGTAGTAGATGACTTCTGGGTACTCTTCTGGCTCTGTCAATCTGTTTCTTCACTTCAGCAGGTGGGTAGTGTAGTTGTAAGAATGCTTGATAGAGATCCTGGAGGTGTTTGTCTCTGTCCGAGGGTTTGGAGCAAATGTGGTTGTATCGCAGAGCTCGGCTGTAGACGATGGATCGTGTGGTGAGCCTCCAGCTTTCATCCAGACCACACCACACGATCCATTGTCTGCAGCCGAGCTCTACGGTACAACCACATTTGCTCCAACCCCTCGGACAGAGACAAACACCTACAGGATCTCTATCAAGCGATCTTAAAACTACCTGCTGAAGGGAAGAATACCCAGAAGTCACCTACTCCAGGACAGGCCCAACAAAGAAAGGAACAGAACGCCACCAGCCGTCACCTTCAGCCCCCAACTGAAACCTCTCCAGCACAGCATCAAGGATCTGCAACCTATTCTGAAGGATGACCCCTCACTCTCACAGATCTTGGGAGACAGGCTAGCCCTCACTTACAGATAGCCCCCCAACCTGAAGCAAATACTCACCAGCAACCACACAACAAAAACACTAACCCAGGAACCGATCCTTCCAACAAACCCATTGCCAACTCTGTCCACATATCTATTCTGGAGATCTGGAGTGCTGTGTCCAGTTTTGGGCCCACACTACAAGAAGGAGGTGGAAAAATTGGAAAGAGTCCAGTGGAGGGCAACAAAAATGATGAGGGGACTGGAACACATGATTTATGAGAAGAGGCTGAGGGAACTGGGATTGTTTCGTCTGCAGAAGAGAAGAATGAGGGGGGATTTGATCGCTGCTTTCAACTACCTGAAAGGTGGTTCCAAAGAGGATGGATCTAGACTGTTCTCAGTGGTAGCTGATGACAGAACAAGGAGTAATGGTCTCATATTACAGTGGGGGAGGTTTAGGTTGGATATTAGGAAAAACTTTTTCACTAGGAGGGTGGTGAAACACTGGAATGCGTTACCTAGGAGGTGGTGGAATCTCCTTCCTTAGAAGTTTTTAAGGTCAGGCTAGACAAAGCCCTGGCTGGGATGATTTAGTTGAGGATTGGTCCTGCTTTGAGCAGGGGAGTTGTTGGGGACACTGGGGCATGGCCAGTAGGTAAGTCGAGGGATAGAAGACCAAGAGTGTCGATGAACGATGAAGCCCCCTAGCACTAGGCCTAGGTGTCCTTGCCCCCGCCCCTCTGCCTGGAGGCACTCGCAGCAGCTCTGCATACTAGGCGGAAGTGTCCTTGGCCACCCCCGCCTGGAGGCACTCGCAGCAGTTATGCTGAGGATCTGCAACAATATGTTGCAGAGTCAGACTGCCTGAAACTAAACAAGGCCGAACAGGGCAGATATGGAAGAACAATGCTGAATAAAGCAGCTTTATGTATAGGTTAACAAATGATACAGAGAACAAGGGAACTAGCTGGGAACTGGATTGGCTGGCTAGATGGATACTTAGGGCAGCTTGCTATTGGATAAGTATGCTGAAGAAAGAATGTATAAAAGCCTGTGTTCCCAACCAACCCTTTGGGAACTCGAAGGAAGCCGCATCCCACAGGCGTTTCCACAGAGCAGCCACCAGCCACACACCCAGGCCGGAGGGGCCGGGACACGGGAAGGGGCAGCAGCCAACGCCCCCGGGGGGAGGGCTGGGGCGGGAGCTGCAGCCAGGCCCCTGGACCCGCAGGGAGACGCAGACCCTGACGGCAACCAGCCACGTTTGCCCACGTGTGTGTGTGAGACACGTCTGTGTGTGTGTGAGGTCTTGTGTGTGTGCTGTGTGTCGTGCAGAGTCTTGTGCTCAGTGTGTAGTGTTGTGTGTTGTGTGTGTGTGTCGTGTTGTGTGTGTGTTGAGTTGTGTGCCGTTTTGTGTGTCATGTTGAGTGTGTGTTGTGTGGTTGTGGTGTCATGAGACGTGTTGTGTGTGATGTGGTGTGTGTCGCACACACAGACACAACACATTGTACGCCGCACACACAACACGTCACGTGTAGCACGTCTCACACACACGTCGCACGTCACACGCACAGCATGCTGCCTGTGGCACGCACACACACAAAACATTGCACGTCGCACCCACACACACACAACGCATCGCCTGTCGCACGATGCACATGGCACATAGCACGGACACACACAACACGTTGCGTGTCGCTCGCACAGCACCTTACACTCACAAACACAAAACACGACACACACCACATCACACAGACAGAAAAAAACTACACACATGTCACACATACACAAACACACACAACACAACACACAACACGTCACATACACAGCACAACACACAAAACGGCACACAACATAACACAGGCACACACCCTGACAGACAACACATCACAGACATTCACACAGACACACACACACAACACAACACTCTAGACAACACACAACACACAGAATGTGACACACAACACGTCACATACACACAACACGTCACACAACTCGTCTCACACACACAAACACACACAAGACGACACACACTTCACACAAAACATGACACCACACACACAACACCATACACACACTGAACACAATACAGAAAATGGCCACACACCACACCACAAAGACACACACACAGTGTGTCACACACACACAACACTACACAATACATGTCTCACACACCCACACCCACATACCACGTCACATGTCATCACAAACACACAAGCACACACAATCCATACAACACTCTAGATAACACACAACTCACACACAACACACAACCCATCACACAAACACACATAACATGACACACACAACATGACACAAACACACACAAACACATTTCACACACACAACACGACACACAACCCATCTCACACACACACATAACACAACATGACACACACACAACACGACACACAGAAACAAATTGCATGTCCCTCACAACCTGTTGTACGTTGCACAGATACACACAACACATCGCATGCACACATGCATGCAAGTCGCACGACACACACACAGAAAGACGTCACACACAAACACACGTGACACACAACATGACACACACAAACACCTCTCTCACACACACACAAGAAGACACAGAACCCATCTCACACAGACACGCACAATATGACACACACAGCACAACATGTAACACACAACAAGTCACACATACAACAGATCGCACATTGCACATCGTACGGACACACACAACACATTTCACCCCGCACTTGCACAAACACTTTGCACATCGCACGACACATGTTGCACATCACACCTGCACACACAACGCATCGCGCATCGCACGTCACACACACAACGCGTCGAATGTCAGACACACAACACGTCACACGCACACTCATCACGGCACACGTCGCACATTGCACGCCACACTTCGAACACACAACACGTCGCGTTTCGCACGTCACACACAAAAACGTTGCATGTCGCACACACAACATATTGCACGTCGCACATCGCACACACAACACGTCGCACATCGCACAAACACACAATGTGTCACAAACAAAACATCACACACACAAACAGGTCTCACACATGCACAACATGAAACACAACACCTCACACATACACAACACAACACACAACACGTCACACAAACACAAACACACACAACATGACATACAGCATGTCACACACACATCCCCACACGCCACATGACACCACAAACACACCACACGTCACACACACACAAACACACAACACGACACATGACACATCACACAGATAGGCACAAACACATACAACATGACACACAACACGACACACCCAAGACTATGCAAAACACATCTTATACATACACACACACCCCATGTCACATGACACCACAAACACACCACACGTCACACACACAAACACACAACATGACACACAACACGACACACCCAACACACATCTCACACACACACACCCCATGTCACATGACACCAGAAACACAACATCACACACACACTCAACACGGCAAACAAGAAGACACGCACATATGAAGTGTGAGGTGCGATGTCTTCTGTTTGCGTGTGCGACGTACAACATGCAACGTGAGGCGTGTTGCATGTGTGTGACGTGCAATGTTTTGTGTGTGTGATGTGTGACGCAGGACGTGTTGTGTGTGTGACGTGCGATGTGCTCCGGGTGGGGTCTGTGTGTGTTTCTGCACAAGCTGATTGCGATGTCCCGGAGGCCAACAGCAAAGAGGGTTCGGCGTCCGCTTTCTTGCCCTGCCGTCAGTCTGCCACCGGGCTGGGGGGACAGCGGCTGGGGACCCCAGGGGCTGCTGAGAGACGCGGAGGATCCCTCGGGAGGGAGAAGACGACGGGAGAATCAGACTCTTCCAGCAACGAGCCACATTTGCCCAGTGCTGACGCTGTCAGGCCTCCGCATTTTGGGCCAGAAACCAACAGCCAAATCGAGCTGGAAAATTGAAGCACTTGCAAATGGCCCTTCTAGCGTCTCACCAGACCGTCGGCGACCCTCTGGGGGTGAGCTGTGGGCTCCCGAGAGGTAGAATCCAGGGCCTGCCTCTTCGCTTCTCACGGCCAGGTATTTTCAGCCCCCAACAATGAGGGGAAGAACAGGGAGATGAAAAGCCAAAGAAAGTTTCAAGAGTTCTCCTTCCTGGCTGAGCTGGGGGCGCTGTCCAGGTCACGGATGGTCATTCTGGGGAGGGATGTGGGTCTGGTCCACTTTGCAGGCGGTTGATCTGGGGAAGGATGTGGGTCTCAGATATCTGGAGGATTGGCCCAGAGCCCAGTCTTGTGGGGGCACAGCTGGTGGTCCTCATCCGCATCTGTCTGCCTCTCTTCTGCCAGAGAAGGCAAGCCAGGCGAGTACGAACAATGATGCTGTCAATAAAATGGAATCAAGTTGTGGATGTTTTTTCTCTGAAAAAATATTTTCACACTTTTCAATCGGCCCCTGGTAGTTCCTAGGAGAAATGTGAAGGACGAGATCTTGGAACAGTTCCCTCTTCGTGGGAGCAACAGCTGGCTGGGTTTGGCTGCTCAGGCTTTTGTTCCCTGGTTTTACCCACTGTGGTTCCTTTGCATGGATTTCATGTACCTGTGTGTAAGTTTTTGCCCAAAGGCACACAGCTGTACAGGTTTTATCTACAATCTTTACAAGTTGAAGCTGCAGATGGAGGGGGCTCCCAGCAATGGCAGCCTTAAGGGGGTGGGCGGCTAGAAGCTGGGGGACTGGATCGGGACCCCCCAACACTCACTGCTCTCTCTGCCCTGCAGTTTTAGTCCCCCCAGATTAGCCTGATTATCACAACAAAATTTTGTTTCTCCTGCTGCTAACAGCCCACCTTCATCGATTGGTCTCGTTAAGAGTTGCTATGGCAACCCCCACTTTCTCGTCTTCTCTGTATCGCTATATCTATATCTTCCTGCTGTATTTCCCCTGCATGCATCTGATGAAGTGGGCTTTAGCCCATGAAAGTTTATGCTCAGATAAATTGGTTCGTCTCTAAGGTGCCACAAGTCCTCCTCATTCGCTTTTCCTGACTGATTGTGCTGGGGACTCTGCCTGGCTCCAGCGCTCCGGTCCCTCAGCGACCAAGGCCACCTGGGATCCCTGATCGAATCCAGCTTCAAGGAGTGCTGAGATCCATCTGTCTCTTTCTGTGCCTCTGTCTCTCTCTAGGAATAGCCTCCTGACCCTGCCTCCTGTGATCAGTTATAGTTTGCTAGCCCCCCACCCCACCTCCATGGGTGTTTTTGGCTTCTCCATTCACTCTGCAGCAACGCTCCTTGTACCCAAGCTAAAGATCCCTGCAGCCCCAAAAATCCTCGGGGGTTTGCTCAGCAAGTGGGTTACGAGCAGAATGGTTGTGGGGTGAAGGTGGGGAGAGAGAGGTGCTGAACCTGGGGGCAGAGGAGGGTGGCAGATTAAGGTGTTGCTCAGCCCAGCCCGCTGAGTCCAAGGACATATGAGGGGACCAGCTTTAAATTGCTGTTCGATCCAGCCCACTGAGTCCCGGGACACATCAGGGGTCAGCTTGCGAGTGCTGATGACCCAGTCCTCTCTGACATGCTAACTTCATGTGTGTGTGCCTGTGTGTCTGTTCATGTTCATCACATTTGGGGGCTGGAAGACCCCAGCCCTGGGGAACCGAGGTCCTGCACAGTAGCTCCATTGGGAGGGAACTTGCAGAAGGAAGGAGTAGCGCTACATGGGGAAACACAAGTGACAAAAGCAGCACATTGACAGAATTGCAGAATCTCCCCCCACCAGAAGAGGAATCCTAACAAATGGGCATACCCCAAGGTAAAGGGCAATTCTGGTAACAGCTCATTTGGGGCTTGTTTGGAAGGGGGATGGACGTCATTCTTGCGACAAGGCACCTGCTATGGCCAAAAACAATTTAGCCCTATGCGCCCTTCCAGACAAGTCTTATGTCCCATATACTTTGGGTCTTCCGGGATAGGTCCCCGAATAATCAAGGATCTTGACCAAAAAGGTTGTCACGTCCAAAAAGGAAGATACACTGCTCTGAGTGACACTCTCAAACAGGTCCCCACAGCTCCCCAGCCTCCGGGAGGCAGGTGTGAGAAGATTGTTCTCCCCAACTGACAGAGGGAGAAACAAAGGCTGAGAAAGGCGAAGGGCCTTGTCTTCCATCACATAATCTGTCGGGATAGAGTTGGGAATAGGACCCGGGTGTCCTGACTTTCAAACGAACCATCAGTCTGGAGTTTCACACACTGAATGATCAAAATAAAGGGACCTGCAATGAGCTACAGACCAACAACCATTCACACTGATTCTTCAGCAAGTGTTTTAGAAGCAGGAGAACACCAGCGAGAACCAGGAACGGCTCAGAGACAATCAGCAGCGAGAAGGAGAACAATTCACCAAGCAGATGATTGGTTCTGGCTTATTTGCTGGGCCTTAAAGGAGAACAACAAAGTCCTGAGTCTCCTCCCTGCCACGACACCCCCTGCTCAGCCAATCAGCGTGGAGACTCTGGCGGTGGCCTGAGGGTTCCCCAGATGGCCCAGGGATGGCTCAGGTCACCGGTGAGGATCACTCTCAGAGCACGCTTCCTGTCCCATCTCTTTGGGAGGCCTCCCACCATGAGGGCTACAGAGCAGCCCCCTCCTCGCCAGTGGAGGGAGGGAAGCAGGAAAAGGGAAACCAAAAAAGTCAAACCCCAAAGACTCGAAGGCAGAAAGGCCTAGCTCGAGGAAAATTGTCCCACCTTAATCTACTGTTTTCCGTGCCCAGAATTTGGCCAGTACCGGGTGGATCAGGCTGCCTCGGTACCAAACCTCTCTGGGGCTCTTCCGTTCTCCACAGGGACGTCTGTCTTCTCGCTCAGTGAGCAGTGGGAAAGGAGAAAACTCCAGAGAGGCTCCACCTCGCGCTCACATACGAGACCCTGAATTCTCTCTCAGTCCTCAAGGAGACACCTCCAGAAGGAGACTCCCTGCAGCAAAGCCCCGGGGGTCTCTGAGATCCCCCTGCCCTGCAGCCTGTCCTCCCTGGCCGTTGTCGTGGACTCTCTGTGAGGTCACCGCCTCCCAACCTCCTTTCACCAATCAGCTGAGTGCTGCAAAAGGCCCTTGTGATGTCACGGCCACCCCCACCCCTGCCCTGCAGGGCTCAAGTCCTGCCCCGAGCCGGCTCCTGTGAGTGTTTGACCTGCTCCCCCTGGGTCACCCCCACACACTCAGTGGTCGTGCAAGGGTTCACGCAGGCCACCCGTGGAACCATCAGAGGATGCTCAATGTGCCACACTCGATTTTGCAGAGATTTGGAGATGTGAAGGCCAGAAGAGACTCTTAGATCATCTCATCTGGCCCCCTACACATCACAGGCCTCCTGCATGGCGCAGTAGCGAGTTTTGGACGAAAGCAGACTCCAGAAAGGCATCTCATCAAGGGATGGAGGAAGCACCACTTCCCTTGGGAGTCTGGAGGAAATTGATGCTGTGGGGGGCAGGGAATTGACCCCACGGCCACACTTGTGAGTCTGTATCATAACACACATGCACAACAGCATTGCGCAAAGTATGTACACGTCACCTTAACTCTGATGTTTCCTAACGTTTAGAGGCCTGGCCTCCAGGGTGTTCTTTGTGCTTCTAGGTCAATTTTGGGGAGAGATGCAATCATTTAGTTCAGAGGGGGAGCCGTGTTAGTCTGTAGCAGCAAAAAACAAAAACAAAACGAGGAGTAGTTCTGGCACCTTAGAGACTAACAAATGTATCTGGGCACATTTGATGGTGTGGCTGATGTGATTAGGTCCGAGGATGGGTCCCTAGACTAGATATGTGGACAGAGTTGGCAATGGGTTTGTTGCAAGGATAGGTTCCTGGGTTAGTGTTTTTGTTGTGTGGTTGCTGGTGAGTATTTGCTTCAGGTTGGGGGGCTGTCTGTCAGCGAGGACCAGCCTGTTTCCCAAGATCTGTGAGATTGAGGGATCGTCCTTCAGAATAGATTGTAGATCCTTGATCCTGCCCTGGAGATCTTTTAGTTGGGGGCTGAAGGTGACGGCTGGTGGCGTTCGGTTCCTTTCTTTGTTGGGCCTGTCCTGGAGTAGGTGACTTCTGGGTATTCTTCCTTTCAGCAGGTGGGGATTGTAGTATGAAGAATGCTTGATAGAGATCCTGGAGATGTTTGTCACTGTCTGAGGGATTGGAGCAAATGCGGTTGTATCTTAGAGCTTGGCTGTAGACAATGGATAGTGTGATGTGGTCTGGATGAAAGCTAGAGGCATAATGGGAAGTATAGCGGTCCAGGATAGGGTGGTGTTTATGTGACCATTGCTTATTAACACTGTAGTGTCCAGGAAGTGGGTGTCTTGTGTGCCCTCTCCTTATGCCCCTCCACCCCCAACAACATGATACAGTTCTGCGGTGACCTGGAATCCGACTTTCCACATCTCCGACAGAAGGAATATTTCCAACACACCTCTGAACAACACACTAATCCACAGAGACCTTCCGACCAACACGACAAAAAGAAGGATTCTGCCTGAAGGTCGAAACAGCAGACTGGACCTCAACTCGAATGCTTCAGCCGACAAGCACGGGCTGAAGTGGTCGAAAAGCAGCATCACTTGGTCCATAACCTCAGCCGTGCAGAACACAACACCTCGGCAGCTCTCCAACTCCACATTCTCCAGCCCATTCCCCTCTGATCCCACTCAGGGTGACCAAGAGAAACTGCACCATCTGCTCAAGAAACTCCCTGAAAAAGCAGAAGAACAAATCTGCACAGACCCGCCCCTGGAACCCCAACCAGGGGTCTTCTATCTGCTACCCAAGATCCATAAACCTGGAAATGCTGGACGCCCCGTCATCTCAAGCATTGGCTAGGGGTGCTGGTCGCACAAGGCCGGAGGAGAGAGTCGACACAACCAGATACTCCTGCTGTCAGGATGCCCAGGCCTGAGAGGATTTCATCGCAGTCTCTCACGAGGGGGTTCAGGCTCCAGTGCTCTGCTCTGTTTTCCCAGCCCTGTGCAGGGGGTTGTTTCCAGTTTCAGAAATGGGGCAATGTTCACACACTCCCAATGGGTCTTTGCATGAATCAGGCCCTAAGCCAGGGGCAGGCAAACTTTGGCCAGATGCCGGATCGGGTTTCAGAAATTGTACAGAGGGACAGTTAGGGGAGGCTGGGCCTCCTCAAAGAGCAAGACATGGCCCGGCCCCCGCCCCCATCTGACCCCCGCTTCTCGCCCCCGGATGGCCGCCCCGGGCCTCCGGCCCCATCCAACCCTTCTGTTCTCTGAGGGGCTCCAGATCCCCCTCCCCTAACAGCCCCCCACCACTCCATCCAACCCCCCCTCCTTCCTGTCTGCCACCCGGACCTTCTGCCCCATCCAACCAGCCCTTCTCCCTGACCGCCCCGGGACCTCCTGCTGCCATTCAACCCCCTGTTCCCCGCCCTCTCACCACCCCGACCCCATCCACCCCCCAGCCCCTGACCCCCCCCGAACTCCCCTGCCCTCTACCCCACCCCTCCCTTGCTCCCTGCCCCCTGACCGCGCAGCCTGGAGCCCCAGGACCAGCCGCCGGGCCGCACTGCAGAGAGCCCCGGGGTCGGCCAGGCTCGTTGCCCCGCTGCTCGGAGCATGGGCCGGCGGCGCTGGGAGCGGAGGCTGCGGGGGGGGGGAACGGCAGGGACGCGGCCGGGGGCTCTCCAGAACGGCTCAGAGCCCCCGGCCCCTCTTCTGCCCCCCCCGCTCCCCACATGTCACAGCCACCCCACCCAGCTGAGACACCCCACCCCACAGACCCCTCCCCTCCCTACAGCCCCCCATAGCCATGCTGTGTCCCCCTGGGAGCTACCATGGTGCTGCCCCTCCCAACCCAACCCAACAGCCGCAGCCATGCCATTGACCCAAGTCCCCAATCCAGGTCCCCTATAGCCTCTCCCTCCCCCACATCCCTCCCAGACCCAGTCCCCATCCCTACAACCCAATTGCCACCTGTCCACAACCCCCCTTTCCTCCTCCCACAGCACCAATCCATCCCCTACCCTCCCACAGCTCCCACCACACAGACCCCTCCACCTCCCAGCTGGGCCCCCTCCCCGCCCCCCTCCACCCCACCCACCCCGTCAGACACCCGCCCCCGCTGGTGCACCAGGGTTTCCCCAAGACCCACCAACAGCTGTGAATGGTGTGGGGGAGAAGGTGTTGGCATTTGGTTGTGTGTTGGTATTGTGTGTACGTGTCGAGGCTTGTGGGGGCTTTGTGCTGGGGGAGAAACTGAGCCCTGATTCGGGGCCAGGGCTTCTCTGACTCGGGGTCCTATGAAGGGAGCCAGCCAGTCAGGCCCTGGAACAGGAGCCAGCAAACAGGGCTGTAAACAGGGGAGTCTGAGGGGGAGTTTGTCTTGTGGTGCTTGTTTGGGGTTTGTTGTTCCTGTGGGGGGTGGGATTTGGGTGTTTCCCAGGTGAACAGGATTTAGGTGGGAAGGCGATGACAGACACAGAGGCAGCGGTGGGAGTGACTCATGTCGTGGAAGACACAATGGAGATGACTGGCTGTGGAAGCTGCTGCATGTCCATGATCCTGGAGGGGGGACCTGGTAAGAGTTTTGTCTGCATGAAATGCCATCTGCTCGAGCTGATGGAGGAGAAGATCTGAGGTTTGGAGATGCAGGTGGAAAGTCTGGTTGAGTTTAGAAAGGGGTTTGAGCAGATGATGGAGCAAAGACATGAGGTATCTGAAGGGAAAAGCTCTGACTTGCAGATGGAAGCAGGACTGAGGAATTCTGAGGGGAGACTGCTGGGTGAGGAAAGTGGTCAGTGAAAGCATGTGACTAAAAAAAAACCAGGCAGAGGAAAAGACGGGCTAGTGAAGGAGAAATAGAGTTCAGGAATAGTTTTTGAGAGTTGGAAAATGAAGAAGGGGCTCAGCAGGTAGTCACTGAAGGTGGAGGGGCAAGGAGGAAGAGAAGAGTGGCTAGTCCTATAGGAAAAGGGGAAGAGTCAATGGAGACTACACCAAATATGAGCCGCAGGAGGATACAGGATGGGTTGAAGAGGATTACAAGGGAGAATAGGAATGGAAAGAACTTGCAGCCAGAGGGAACAGGGGATAGACTGGAGAATAGCATTGTCACCAGGGAAAGGCAGGGCTACGTGATCGGGGACTCTTTACTGAGAAGACTAGACAGGCCTGTAACCAGAGCTGATCCAGAGAATAGAAGGGTGTGCTGTCTTCCAGGTGCTAAGATACGGGATGTAGATCTGAGGTTGAAAAGGATCCTAAAGGGAACGGGAAAGAATCCCCTAATTATCCTTCATGTGGGAACAAATGATACAGCTAGATTCTCGCTGGAAAGGATTAAGGGAGACTGTGCTTGGCTGGGGAAGACGCTAAAGGAAATCGAGGCTCAGGTGATCTGTGGTGGGATTTTGCCTATTCCTGGAGAAGGTCAACAAAGGCGTGACAAGATTATGACTATCAACAGATGGCTCAGGCAGTGGTGCTAGAAGGACAGCTTTGGGATGAATGGCCACTGGGAGGCATTCCTGGACAGAGGACAGTTCTCTCGGGATGGACTTCATCTGAGTAGGGAAGGAAACGGACTTCTAGGATGGAGGCTGGCACAACTGATTCAGGGAGCTTTAATCTAGGAATCTGGGGGAGATGATTGGTTGGGGAATGTCCAGGTAATCTCCATGCCGGATTTTAGCCTTGAGAGGGAAGAAAAGAAAGTAAGAAAGGATACAGCCGTGGGTAGGAGAATGGCTATAAGGAGGAAGGGCAGTGTGGACACCAGTCTAGTAGGTTCTGCTGGCTGTGGAATGACCGTGCCTCATTGGGTAAAGAACGTGAGCGAGGCCAAACAGCAAAAATGAAGATGTTTGTACACCAATGCGAGGAGCCTAGGTAACAAAATGGAGGAACTAGAGGTACTGGTGCAGGAAGTGAAACCAGATATTCTCGGGAGAACAGAAACAGGGTGGAATAGTCGTCATGACTGGACTACGGGTGTTGAAGGGTATGTGCTGTTTAGGAAAGACCGAAATAAAGGTCAAGGTGGTGGAGTAGCATTGTCTATCAATGAGGAGGTCGAATGTAAAGAAATCAGCGAGGGAATGGATAAGACAGAGTCCGTCTGGGCAAAAATGACATTGGGGAAGCAAACGACTCGAGCCTCCCCTGGGATAGTGCTTGGAGTGAGCTAGAGACCGCCGGGATCTCATGTGGATATGGATCGAGCCCTCTTTAATGTTTTTAATGAAGTAAATACGAATGGAAACTGCGTGATCATGGGAGACGTCGCACGCGCGCACAACACGACACACAACCCGTCACACACACACAAATCACACATAACACATCACACACTGAACAAAACACTCAAGACAACACACACACAACCACGTCTCACACACACACGACACACAACGTCTCACACACAGAGACACGTCTCTCACACACGCCGACACACACACGCAAGGCACACGACGGCTCTCACACACGTCCACACACACACACACGACACATGAGGTTGCACACACGCCGACACAAACACACACGCCGACACACGATGTCTCTCACAGATGCCGTCACAAACACACACGCCAACACACGACGTCTCACACACACACATCGACAGACACAGACCACACACATGCCGACACACGATACTGACACACATGAAACCGACACACACCACAGACGACGACTGACACACACACACACACAAGACACACAATGTCTCACACACACACACACACAACTTCTCTCACATACGCCCACACATGCCCACACAACACACGCAGAACACACACACACCCACACGACACACGCGACACGACACGCCCACACACCACACACAACACAACACACGCCCACGCCAAAAGACACACACCACACACAACACACACCCACTCCCACACACGCCCACACACTCACCCGCCCACACCCACTGACACACACACACGCCGACTCACGACGACTCACACACAGAGAGACGGCAAACACACTGACACACACGACGTCTCACACGCCCACGACACGTCACACGACACACAAGATGGCAGAGGACACGACACCGAAATCACACCCCGGAGAGGACCCCCCGCGGGGGCGAGAGCGGAGCGGGGACGGTCGGGGAACTCGGTCTCTGGGCGGCGCGTGGGGCCGGTGTGGGCGGGAGGGAAGAGGGCGGCAGGGCCGAGGGCGAGATTCCCAGCCCCCGTCGAGCGCTGTGGAGCGAGGGCTCCGGCTCGGCTCTCGCAGCGGCTCTGGCGAGGAATGGTGCCGGAGCTCTCGCCGGAGGGGAACGCGGCAGGAGGGGCCTGAGCCGCTTGGGCTTCTTTCCAAGGAGGCAGAACCAGGCCTCCGCTCTCTGCCCGCTGCAGACCCGGCTGCCAGGTCGGCGCTGCCAGTTCCTCGTCCGCACTCGCCGTCTTCTCGTGTGTTCGCCAACTCGCTCTCTCCCCTCTGCTCTCCTGGTGCCGTCTCCCTTTGTAGGACACGGGTAGGTGTGCATTCCCACAGGTGAGGTCTCGGGAGCCATGGAGAAGTCGGAGCGGAGGAAAATCATGCAGAGCAGTAGAAAGGCTGCAGAAAGTACCTGAAGAGACAAAGGGAATGAGAAGGGGGAAGTCCAGACTAAGACAGGAGTCTAGTCTGTAAAGAGAAACAACGGGAAGTCTAAGCTACAGAAACTCTTCAAGTTGCCAAAAGACCTTTAGGATTGGAAATGACTTCTTGAATCCAGTCTCTTTTAGATCTTAGGCTTAGTACGTGTGTGTATTTGTATTTGCTTAGTAATCTGCCTTCTTCTGTTTGCTATCCCTTATAATCACTGAAAATCTGCCTTTTCTAGTGAAACTATTTGTTGTTTATTATTATTATTAAACTCAGTTTGTGCAACGGGTGCTCCGGGAGGAAATGATTTGTGTGTTACTCCAAGGGGCCGCCCGGTGACACTGTTGCTCCATAAGGGAAATGCTTTGTGCAATACCTGGTTTAGCCACCCACTGTCACTGTTGGTCCAGGAGGGAAATGATTTGTGCAATACCTGAATTGGCCACACAGTGTCCCCATTGCTCCGTGAGGAAATGCTTTCTGCATTACTCCAAGTGGCCACCCGGTGTCACTGTTGGGCCAGGAGGGAAATGATTTGTGCATTACACTGACTGGCCACCCGGTGTCACTGTTGCTCCGTTAAGGAAATTATTTGTGCATTACCCAGAGTGGCCACCGAGTGTCACTGTTGCTCCATGAGGGAAATGCTTTGTGCAATACCTGGATTAGCCACCCGGTGTCACTGTTGCTCTGTGAGGGAAATGGTTTGTCCATTATCTGGATTGGCCACCTGGTGTCACTGTTTCTCCACGATGGAAATGGTTTGTGCAGTACCCTGAGGGGCCACCCAAGACAACACACAGAAAACACGACAGACAACACTGACACACACACACACAACACGACACCGACACACACAGAGAGAACACTCTCACACACACACAACACAGGACACCGAAAGACACAAACAACATGACACACAAATAAACTGACACACAAAACAGCACACAACACGACACACAAAAATCACACACAACACACGACACCGACACATACACACACACACACTTGATGACGCACAAAACAGCAGACAACGTGACAAATAAATCACACACGACACCGACACACACACACAATATGACACACAACACCTCACATGGCACACAAAACGGCACACGTGACACACACACACAACACGATGCACAAAACTTCGCACACAAAATATCACACACCCACACACAACACGACACACGATACCGACACACGACACACAAAACGGCACACAACACGAGACACAAAAATCTCACACAACACATGACACCGACACACACAACATGCACACAAAACGGCACACACCGTCACATGCACACAACACGGTATACAACATGGCACACACACACACTCAACACAGACCACAACACGCACACATAAACACATCTCACACACACAAAACAACACACAAGTCACACACACAACACGTCACACGACACACGCAACACGACACACACAACACGTCACACGGCAGAAGGTTTCATCGAGGAGGAGGATGTCCCGGGGTCCCCGGGCGATGCTCTGGGACTGCTCCCCAGGAAGCCAGGCAGGACTCTGGGGAAGTCTCCTCTCGGGGAGCAGCCTGTCTGCAGGACACACAGCTCCCCCGGCTCCACCTTCCTGGCTCTGACCTCGGAGCCTTCAGCCTCCTCTGCCCCTCCCTGCGCTTCCCACAGCCAGTCCGCCCAGGCGGGGTCCTGGGGCGGGGGCAGAGGGTCCTGCCCCCCAACTCCGCAGTCAGACGGGACTCTCAGCCAGCCAGGAAAACAGAGGTTTATTAGACGACAGGGACATGGTCTAACACAGAGCTTGTAGGTGCAGAGAACCGGACCCCTCAGCCGGGTCCATTTTGGGGGGGGGGGCAGTGAGCCAGACAACCCCGTCTGCCCTTCACTCCATGTCTCCAGCCAGCCCCCAACTGAAACTCCCCCCAGCCCCTCCTCCTCTGGGCTTTGTCCCTGTCCCCGGCCAGGAGGGCACCCGATTCCTTTGTTCTCCAACCCTTTAGCTCTCACCTTGCAGGGGGGAAGGGCCCAGGGCATCAGGTGCCAGGAAAGAGGGTGTCGGCCATTCTCTGTGTCCAGACCCCTGCACACACCTGCCCTCCAGAGCTCTGCAACGATCATACACCCTTACCCCACCCCCTAGATCCTTAAGAACTGCATACGGGAAACTGAGGCACCCCCACACGATTCAGAGGAAACATGAAGTCCCGCTTCATCACAGATGACTCCAGGAGGTGAGTTGCTTGCTATCCTACCATGTTTTTCTCTGTCTCTCCTCCAGTGCGTTGGCCATCACACATACTCTGTCTCCGTCTCCGTCTCCGTCTCCGTCTCCTCTCCTCTCTTGGTGCCAACAATGACCAGGCCCCGGGTGCCTGGGCCCCAGTGCCCCGCCTGTGCTCCATCTCTTCCTGTATCTGCCTCACCCCTTCTCCCAGCCCACACTGCCCACCGCTGCCTGGATGATTTCCCCCTCTCCTCCACTGCACCCCCCTCTGTGGGGTCCCTGCCACTCACCGTCTGCCTCCTCTCCTCCACCCCCTCCCCCGCTTCCCCATGGGTCACTCTGGGGGCCGGTTTTCTTCACCATCTTCGTGCATGATCTGGAGGACGGGATGGATTGCACCCTCAGCAAGTTCGCAGATGACACTAAGCTGGGGGGAGAGGGAGATACGCTGGAGGGTCGGGATAGGGTTCAGAGTGACCCAGACCAATTAGAGGATTGGGCCAAAAGAAATCTGATGAGGTTCAGCAAGGACAAGTGCTGAGCCCTGCACTGAGGAGAGAAGAGTCCCATGCACTGCCCCAAGTGTGCCATGTCCCCGCCCCGAACCGACCCTCCCGGAGCATCCTCAATTCCATGAAACAGCTGTTCTGGGGTGGGCAGGAAGTGCTGGGAGGGAGAGTGGGGAGTTGCTCAGTGGGGGTGTGTCTCTCTGGGTGGGGTCTGTGTGTGTTTATGCACAAGCTGATTGTGATGTCACGGAGGCCAACAGCAAAGAGTGTTGGGGGTCAGCATTCTTGCCCTGCCCTCAGTCTGCCAACTGGCTTGGTTGACAACGGCTGGTGACCCAAGGAGCTGCTGAGAGACGCGGACCATCCCTCTGTCAACCACTTCTTGAATCAGCTATTTCCACAGGTGTTTGAGGAACAAAAGGATGAGTTTTTACAGAAGGTAATTCCCAGATTCTTTCCCTGCTCATTAGATCGCACACGACAGGTCGGCGCCTCCTTCTCCTCGGGACGGGTGGAGGCGGGTGTGGCAACAGGCAGGTCTCAGCATTCCCTTTTGATTTGAAAGTGGCCATCTCTCAGGTCTCCTCCTGCTTCAGCCGGTCAGGTTCTTTGGAGGCAGATTTAGATGATTTTATCTTTCAGCAGACTAGTCGGGGGGAATTTCCAGGGATAGAACCAAAAGGGAAGATAACAAAACTCGTGTAGAATTTAGATTGAGATCTCCATCAATAGTCTTTCCCTTGGAGTTGCCCCTAATGCACTCCTTGCCTTCAAGTTGGGAATAGAAACCCTTTGTCTCCTGTCATGACTGCCAAAGAAATGTGTAAATGAGGATATTCTATGATTCTATGATTTACACCCCTCAGGGGACACTGTCTTTTTGAGGCGGGTGCAGCTGGCTTGGGATGGTGCTGATGATGGATAGAAAACAGGCTGGAGTCAATGACAGATGGGACCACAGAAGGGGAAGGGGAAGGGGAAGGGCATCTCCATAGAAGGTCCTGGGTGCTCAGATACCCCAGTTCTAGGTACCCTGGCCTGTCCCAGAGAGAAAAGACAAAGAGGGGCCCAGCCCCGCGACAGTCATGCCATGGACAAGAATCTGGTTGGGAGTGGGCTGAAGGTTCCCGCTGGAGAAAGGGGAGCTGAAGTCCTCCAGCATCCTGGAATTTAAGCAATGCAAGCTTCAAACCCTTCACGGGTGGGGCCTGAGGGGCACCTGCAGAAGGTTGGGCTGGACAGGGGCGGCAGGTTTCTACAATTTTTGGTGGTTTCCAGAATGGGACCAAGTCCTGCCTCCCCGTCCACCTCCCCCCACATCTGCCTAAGGCTCTGGGAGTTTGGGTATGGGAGGGAGAGGGAAAGGGGTTGGGCTCTGGGAGGGAGTTTGGGTGTGGGCTGTGGGTTGCGGCAGGGTGTTGGGGTGCAGGAGGGAATGAAGGGTGCGGGGTCTGGGCTGGGGCAGGGGGTTGGGGTGCAGGAGCAGGTGTGGGGGCAGGCTCTGGGAGGGAATTGGATGTGTGGTGTGGGCTCTGGGCTGGGGCAGGGGGTTAGGGTGTGGGTGGGGGTGAGGGGTACAGGCTGTGGGAGGCAGTTTGGGTGCAGGTGTGGGGTCTTGGCTGGGGCAGGGCATTGGGTGCAGGAATGGGTGGGGTGGCCAGGTTCTGGGAGGGAGTTCAGGTGTGGGCTCTGGGCTGGGGGAGGGGGTTGGGGTGCAGGAGAGGGTGCAGGTCGGGCTCTGGGAGGGAGTTGGGTGCAAGGGGTGGGCTCTGGACTGGGGAAGAGGGTTGGGGTGCGAGAGCAGGTGTGGGGGGAGGCCTGTGGGAGGAAGTTTGGGTGCGGGATCTGGGTTGGGGTTGGGGGTTGGGGTGCAGGAGGGGGTGCGGGCGCAGGCTCTAGGAGGGAGTTTGGGTGTGGGGTGTGGGCTCTGGGCTGGGGCATGGGGGTAGGGTGGAGGAGGGAGTGCAGGGGGTGGACTCTGGGAGGGAGTTTGGGTACAGGGGTCTGGGGTCTGGGCTGGGGCTTGGGGTGCGGGAGAGAATGAGGGTGCAGCTCTTACCTCAGGGATCTCCCAAAAGCGACCCACACCCCCCTCTGGCAGCAGCTCCTAGGTGGGGGGTCTCTGCCCATCGCTGCCCACGGACACCACCCCAGCAGCTCCCATTGCCACAGATGGCAGAGTCGGCCCTCGGGGCGGGGGCAGCGTGTGGAGATCCCCCCACCCCCGGGGCAGCAGGGACGCGCCAGCCGCTTCCGAGACTGGCAGGCCACACGGAGTGTAAGCAGTGTCAGGGTGAGCCTCACCCTGACATCTGGTGGTGAGGTCTGGCAAGTTGTGGAAAAGAACTTCAGGGGCCGATCTCATTTGCATAGGCACACCCACCCCACCTAGAACGAGGCCATAGCTGCCCAAATGCTCACTTTGGCTGCTGTGGGATCCCCAGTGTCTCTGTTATTGGGGCAGGAAGAATAAATTGTTATTACCCTGATTATGGGAACTGTGCTGGGAACTGTACTTGGCCTTTTGTTATGATGGAGGGACTCACCATCAACTAAGTAGCACTCGCTAGGCAAGGGTCATGGGTTCCAAAACGCTGTGAATTGAGAGAGGGTGGGGACAAGTATTAATACTTGGTGCCATGGGTCCTTTGGTGATGGACTTACATGCTAATTGCTCTTCCTTTTCTCTCCACTGTGGAATCTCAGAGCTAATTTTGATTCCGTGAGGACTCTAGTTACAGGCTGCGAAGCTCATTTGGGGCTAATGGTGTCCCAGTACTGAGGCTCCCCTACTGCAAGCTGACTTCACCAAAGAGCTGAACTGAGTAAGAGCCGAAATCACTGAGCGTTGTGTTCAGTAGTGGGGGAGCCTGAAGATTTATTGTGGAGAAGTTTGTGAGACGGCTGGTGGAGCGGAGGCCTATGGGGCTGTGGGGCGGTCAGCTTCAGATCATGTAAGGTGCCTTTTACCCCCGCCCCCATCTCCACCCAGGTTGGGAGGTAAAGCTCTGCAGATAAACTTTTGAACTTTGGGGCTGCCCTGACCAGGGACAGAGACTTTTGGGTCATTGGACTTTTGGGACTTTGGGTGATTTGGGGTTGCTGGACTCAAGAACCAAAGGGAAAGGGCATGCCCCAATTTGCTTGGGGTGGGTTTTTTTTTTGCTCGTGGGTTGTGTTATGAATCCTGTTGGTGGTGTTTCCCCAACATAATGCCACATTGTTTCTCTCTGTTATTAAAAGGCTTTTTGCTACACTCAGACTATGTGCTTGCGAGAGGGGAAGGATTGCCTCTGGGAGGTGCCCAGCGGGGGTGGTACATATTTGTCCCAGGTCACTGGGTGGGGGCTCGAGCCGGTTTGCATTGTGTTATTGGAATGGATCCCCTAGATATTGAACCCGGTCCTTGTTGCTGCCAACTCTGACGGGCAGAAGGGTTACACGGAGCGAGGGTGGGCAGGAAGCCGCCTTAGCCCCCTTGTGCTGCCGGTGATGGCGGTGGGGGTTTCCGGGCCCTTTTAAATTGCCCGGGGGCAGCAGGTGGGGCTGGGGGAGACACCGGCCCCCGGACTTGCGTGGAGCCAGGCCCCCGTGCTCTTATGTTGCTGGAGCATGGGCACCAGGGGCCCAGATGAGGCGCCTCCCCTGCGGCTGGAGGAGCATGGGTGCTAATCCACGTTTCGGCGGGTTGGTTTTTGGAGGGTTAAATGAAGGCAGCCTCTGCTCTGGGCTCGTCCAGTTTCAGGGCCTGACGCTGCTTTGCACAACGATGAATCTCGGAACAGGCCAGCACTGAAATGACGGCAGAACCTGAGGAAGGAAAAGCCTCTGGGTTCGTCTGTGAGCCTTGACGCCGAATGGGAGCTGTAATTTGACTCGCTTTGTGGCTGCGGCCGGTAAAATGTCAGGATGAAGTCGTCCCAGTGACTGTGACACTGGGTTTGAGGCGGCTTTGGTCTTATTCAAATGTAACTAGCATGGAACACTTGTGTTTTTAAAGGTGGGTTCCCCAAGCAATCCCAAGTTGTTCTTCCCAGAGCTGGGTGATGGTGGGCAGCAGGGGATCTCCCCAGTCTGTGGGGGAATCTCTCTGGGCCCCACTGTTAGTTCTCCAGACTTTCTCCCCCTAACCACGCACACCCCTCCCCCACCCATTATCAATGCTTTACAGCGACCCCTCCCTCCCCTTATGGGATACAGCCTCTCGGTTCCAGAGACTGACTGGGGCTCCCCTCTGCATGGCCCCAATGTGGAAGGAAAGGGACCGATGGGGGAGGAAGAAGACGGGCAGAAGGAGTCAAATGGGGCTAAACCAGAATAGAGGAGATTTTCTTCCTGTTAAAATGGACTGGAGTCTCATTGCTGGAAAGCCACAGCTTGAGTGAGGTTTGAACCGGCAGCCTTTCAATTGCCAGGCAAAGGTGCGAACCACAGAGACGGATCATGGCCGACTTCCCAGCGCTGTCCAAGGAGCCCCTGCAGGGGTGCAAGTGGTTAGTGCAAAGGGCAATATTGCTGGGGTTGTGAGTTCAAACCTTCCCTGCAGCCCTGGTTTCTATTACCCCATGGAGCTTCCCCAGCTTGCTTGTCCTAATTCACATGGAAAGTGCCATGAGAGGAAGGTCTGAAATGTGGACGTTGGTGCAAAGCTTGGGACCCCCCACCAATGCTGCCATTAGCTGTGGGTGGGTTGCTCAGGGGCAGGGAGAATTGATTTCTTTGCTGCTGAGAAAGCTGCCAGGACAGGTCCGTGGGCACCAGAGCTCCCCGCTTCTTCCAGCACATGCCAGGCTCTGTCACTCCTGGAGGAGGGTCATCGAATCATAGAAGATCAGGGTTGGAAGGGTCCTCAGGAGGAATCTAGTCCTACCCCCTGCCCAAAGCAGGACCAACCCCAACTTAATCATCCCAGCCAGGGCTTTGTCAAGCCTGACCTTAGAAACTTCTAAGAAAGGGGATTCCACCACTTCCCTAGGTAATGCATTCCAGTGTTTCACCACCCTCCTAGTGAAAAGGTTTTTCCTAATATCCAACCTAAATCTCCCCCACTGCAACTTGAGACCATTCCTCCTTGTCCTGTCATCTGCTATCACTGAGAATAGTCTAGATCCATCCTCTTTGGATCCACCTTTCAGGTAGTTAAAAGCAGCTATCAAATCCCCCTTCATTCTTCTCTTCCGTAGACTAAACAATCCCAGTTCCCTCAGCCTCTCCTCATAACTCATGTGTTCCAGTCCCCTAATCATTTTTGTTGCCCTTTGCTGGACTCTCTCCAATTTATCCACATCCTTCTTGAAGTGTGGGGCCCAAAACTGGACAGTGCTCAAATAAATCGGTTAGCCTCTAAGGTGCCACAAGTCCTCCTGTTCTTTTTTTTTAGTTATTAAAGAAGTGTCAGTAAAAGGTCAGAATGCGATCGTCTCAGTCCTTTTCTTGAAAAGTGTAAGCTCATTAATTAGTTCGCCACTTCATCAAAAATAAAGGGGACATGCACCAGCCTTTGTTATGTGAGCAACTTTCCCAAGCACTTTGGACAAACTCAGGAGTAAGTATAAAATAGTAAAATAAGTTTATTAACTCCAGAAAGTTAGATTTTAACTGAGTATAAGTATTGGTCACAGAGGTCAAAAGTGGTTACATAACAAATGAAAACAGACTCCCAGTCTAAACTCTAATTTGAATATACTAAGCAAGAATTGGATCAAACAGCTTTTCTCACTCACTGGTTGCTCCAGGCCATGTTGAGTTCTTAATACACAGACTGAATTCCCTCTCAGCCTGAGACCAATCTCTGCAGTTCAAATTCTGAGTCTTCCAGACAATCTTCCAGGTGTTGAGATTGGGGAAGAGACAGGCCACGTGGAGGTGTCTTTGACTCTCATTCATATTTTTTCTCCAGCTGCTAGGTAGATTCTTGCCGTGATGCTGGGGTTAGTTAGCCCCCAATATGGAGCAGCAGTTTGCCTCCTGCACCTTGTGGTAGGCATGTCACAGCTCCTTCATTTTGACCCCGCACGGCAGTGTGTCCCTGTCATGGCCCCTTCCTATCATGCATCACGAAATCTGAGTGCGCACCTCGGGAGTTACACCGCAGAAAGCTGCTTTCCTGTGCAGAAACTTGCCCGTGTAGACAAGCCCGCAGAGGACTTCCATAAGAACGCACGACAGGTCATAGACTGGGTCAGACCAATGGTCCGTCAAGCCCAGTGTGCTACCTGAGAGCGACCAGTGCCAGATGCATTGGAGGGAAAGAACAGAACAGGCTTGTTGACCTGCAAGGTGAGGGTCTTTCACCTTTATATTTAACTTAATTGTTGTCGATTCCTACTTATCCTATATCTAACTACCCCTCCTCTGAGGTCTCTGGGCAAATCAGGTGTGAACCACTCCTTTGACACAGACGTGTCCCAATCCAGCTGAATTGAGGCAGAATTTGGGCCAATGTCAGTTTGGAAAAGGCCTGCTTCACCCAGCAGGTTTCTCAAAGTATCCGTTGCTGTGAACCGCATGTCGTGTGGATGTGCGAACTCCAAAGATAGCAAACATGAAAAAAAAAAACGCAAAGCCGGTTCTGAGGTTTCCAGAGCCAGGCCTGAGGGTTAAAGAGCTGTGCTCAAAAGGACAAGGGGGCTCAGCAGCTATAAAAAGAACTAGTTGCAAAAACAAAACAAAACTTACATGGAAAAAAAACAACCAAACAACAACCACCCAGAAAAGCTCCCATCACTCGCCCATCACCATTGTAGATCTTGACATCTCCTGCCTAATGTGACATCTTTGCTTTGCGAACAAGAGCCCTGGGGAACTCTCTGGCTCTTTCCCTCTCACTGGGGAAAAGGTTCCACATCTTCTCTCAAGTAGTTTTCCTCCCAACAGAAGATTTATTTTAAAATTTACCAAATAAATTCCATTTGAAACAGAAATCATTCCAGTCTATACTGGGTCTCTATTCTCGTACATGCTATTTCTCTCACATTTTCCCCCAAACCTGATTCCTTTGGAGTCAGGTTTTTATTGCAGGATTAGCCACCATTTGCTATTTTGTAGGAGGGGGCTAGAAGAAAACCTGAATTATACTGTAACACTGAAAGTGATCACAGAATCAGCCTCTTACCTTACACTAATAAACTTCATGTGCAATTTCCTTGTTGCTGGTAACAATTTCTTCAAAGATTACAAACTATAAACCTTTAGGGCAGTTTTCTCTTAATTCCCATTTTCACCCAGTGAGCTCTGTGTGAAATCACATTCTCCCATAACCTAGGAGCCTTCCATTTCTGAGGGTTCATTTCTCCCTGGGTCTTCTCCCAGAAGTGTGGGTGGAAGGGGTCTCACACTACGTGGGAAGGCTGCATCATGAGAAAAACCACCTGTGCTCTACTTTCACACTTTCTAATCTTTCAGAGTAGCAGGAGGCGGAACAGTGAGACACATGCATTAGACTCAAGAGCAAAACTAAGAGACCAAACCACAGACTCTGGACTCAGCATTCATGTATCCTGCAGTCTGAACTTGGAATCTGTTACATTCCCTCATTGGCTACCATCATTTAACCAACACGGAAGTGCTTCTTGTCCAGCAAGGCAGCCAGTTTGGGACCCATAGGCATGGCATGGCTCTGAAGGAATCAGCTGTTTCTCTCTGTGCTTCAGGAAACTTGGGATCCAAATGGTAAAAGACAGTTGTTCCCAGTTTCATCATGGCATCCCTTAGAAGTGTGAGCAATTCTAAAAACAGTTTACCTTGGCCACAGGTCACCATAGCGTCCATCTCTGGGGTGAAAATCAACCACTCGTACCTCTCATTTCTACCTGAGTTCTTGTCAAATCTTTGACCTTAGTTGTAGCAACTTTACACGGCTCTGGCGTAGAATTCTTCACCAACCACACGACATACCAGTAGCGATAGTGAGGTAGAACTCCCCCAAATATGCCCTTTTGTTTCTTTAATCTGGTGCAACAGATTTAAATAAGGGACTAAATTCAGGTGCGGCTTAGAATCCCTCTAAGACACCAAATGTCAGGTATCTACTCAAAATGGGTGTCTTTCTGCAGCTCTATCACATTCCTCATGGATGTCATTTCCTACACATTTACAGCATCTCCCAGGAGTGAGCTGAACAGAAATGTCACTTCCATTTTTCCCATCTCTACCTAGGAAGGGATTGCATTTCCCAAATAAGAGGCAACATGCACCTGATTAGGAAGGGAAGATCTTCAGGAGCAACCTCCTGCAGGGCATGGGCCACAACTGCTTTGGGAGGCAAATGAATGGGTCTTTTGCTTAGTTCCAAATCATTTACTAGAGAATCCTCCTCCCAGCCCCTTCGGGAAATATTGACCTTACCAATTGAAGAACAGGGGGATAGAGATGGTGATGGAGAATCCCTCTGATTTACCCTATGTTCTTCTGTTGTTACAGAGGGGAAAAGACATTTTTCCCTATCCCTTCCCTATTCCTGCTCTTTGTTATACTTCAATATATTTTAAGGGAGGAAAACAGTAGTAAAAATATCTGCCTTCAGGAAAACCTGAAGCAACAGCGCTCTGATGAACTGTGACAACTGGGAATGAAACAATATGATCCTGGTGGGGGAACTTTATGACTAACAATTGTTTTTAAATGGGGGAACAGTATAACTGTGATGCTCAGGCTTTGTTTAGACTAGGACATGTGATGGAGTTTAGGTCAGGTCAAGGGGAAAGCTAATGCCAACCACTGCACCTCGGCTGCATCTGCACGACAACTGTAATTGTCTTTTAACACCAAGATCACTAACTTGAGCAGCCAACGCCATGTACAGTCCTAGTGGATGTAAGGCACGGGTAGTTTTTGCCTCAGTGTAGCTTGTTGGGAACAAACCTCTCTCCGCCACCTGGAGCTGATGAACATTCCTGGCTGGAGGGACACACGCTCCTTTGACCCAAAAGGAAAGGAGTTGATAGAAAACATCTATCATCTAAACATCTATAACTAAGTGGGAATTAGCAAATGTGATTTAAAAGAAAAAAGTACCTTTGGCCTGCCCTAGTCAAGGCATTTGTTACAGATCCCTCCCATGTGGATTTTCTGATGTCTAATAAGGGTTGAGCGCTGATTGAAGCTTCTCCCACACTCAGAGCACATGTAGGGCCTCTCTCCTGTGTGGATTCGCCAATGTGTAATAAGGTGTGAGCTCTGCTTGAAGTGTTTGCCACACTCACGGCATCCATACGGTTTCTCACCCGTATGGATTCGCCGATGTCTAATAAGGTGTGAGCTCTGCTTGAAGTGTTTCCCACACTCAGGGCATCCATAAGGTTTCTCACCTGTGTGGATTTTCCAATGTGTAATAAGGTGTGAGCTCTGCTTGAAGTGTTTCCCACACTCAGGGCATCCGTAAGGTTTCTCACCCGTGTGGATTCTCTGATGTGTGAGAAGGCCCGAGCTCCCTTTGAAGCTTTTCCCACACTCGAGGCATGTGTAGCGTGTTCCTTCCAAGTTCATTCTCTCACGTGTAATAAGGTCTGACTGGCTACCGAAGTTTTCCTCTGGCCTCTGCTGACTCTCACAGGCTTTTGTTTTTTCTGGGCGTGCACAGCTCCCAGAATCATTCCCTTTGGACCTTCCTGACAACATCCCATGGGCTTCTACTCGCTCAGCATCTTCCTGCTGGGGTTCCTCCTCGTTTTCACTCACCATCCCAACACCTGAGGGGAGACCGAGAGAATCCAGACGTAAGTCTCTGCCTGCGCCAGAGAGAAAGGAAATCTCAGAGAGAAGAATGGGAAAAGGGATGAAGGAACCAAAATGTGTACAGGACAGATCAAACCTATCAGGAGCTTATTTTCCCTTCAAACTTCCCCAGAGGAGAGAAAGGAAGGGATCAGTTCTGGGTCCGTATCTCAGAAGAAATCTCAGGGGACAGCGAGACTGGGGAGGGACCTGCTGCCAGTTGTCAGTCAGGATAGGTGGGAAGCCATGAGTGACCTCTGCCTAACGATTCTACATCTGCAGGGAACAATCCAGAACTTGGAGAGCTCACAAGGTCTTTGTAGGGCATCCCAAATGTTTCCTGTATTCACCGACAGTTTTGGCGTTGGTTTAACCAATGCCTCACCTATGCAGGGAGCTCTCGGGAGCACTTTTTTCTTAGAGCCATGAAGGTCTGGGACGCACGACTCCTCCCCTCGTTCCAGCTGCGAGATCACATCAGTTCTGGAAACTGGAAACCCTGCTCAAGGCAAAGAAAACAAGGGAGGTCAGTGGAATTTGTGGGATACTTGTCACAAAGAATATTCCATGCTTTTAAGCCCAGCTCACTTTTAAGTAGTAACGTCCCAAGGCCGGCTTCCTTGGCTCAAAGTGCCAGGAGATGATTATTATAAATCATATTCATTACCTTAGTGCCTAAGGGCCAACTAACAGTGGGTCCTCATTTTGCTAGGCACAGTACAAACCGAGAAGCGTTGATGGCCCATGCCCTGAAGAAGTTACAATCTAAATAGACAAGGCAGACACAGAATGGGGAAAGGGGTAGAACCCACCAGCAGAGTGAACTCCGTGAAGGCAGAGTGGCAGATCTGATCAACACAGGCCTAGATCTTGAGACTATCGGATTTAATGTTACAACCAGGGCCAGTGTTTTCCGGAAATTGTCGCTAGGACTGCATTTTTTCCCAAAATTACTCTTTGTTTCTGGAATCACCGTTAATATCCGGAATTGCTGATCAGAGGGTGGGTGGGGCATGCAAGGTCACAATCCCCCAGATTTCTCCCTGGAGACACCCGTCTCCTCCCCAGGGCACAGGCTGGCTGCGGTTGAGACTTGATGCCGATTTCTTCCCTCCTCATACAAGTCTGGGATCGGCAGTGGGACGCCAGGCTCTCTCATCATGCTGCAGAGAGGACGGCAGTCACAGCTGCTCGCGGCCGTGTCCACAGCACCTCTCCCCTGCTCATCTGCCCTGTACACAGCTGGTTCATGCCCCGTCTCTCCAGCGCACAGCTGGCTCTAGGCTCTCAATGCCCAGTATCTGAGCCCCACCGCCCTCACACAGCCGGCTCCTGTCCCCTCCCCCCAAGGCACTTTCAGGCTTTAAAGGATTAGATATTGCTCACGTTTGTCAATTACTCTCTTTTCATTGCCTGCAAACTCTTGCCCTAATTATGACTGTTATCTGTATATCTAAGCCAGCCCTTGAAAGCATGAATTCTTCACAGACTATGATGCCGAGATGCACCACATGATACCAGGAAGGGCTGCGGGATGGGTTTCCTGTGCAAGCTGGTATCGCTACGGGGTGATGAATGCCAGATCTCATGGCTGGTTATGCAGAGTTCCACCTTTTGAAGGTTTACCCAACGCAGAAAGGGGTAGTGACGGATTTCCCCTCATTCAGGAGACTGAAGACAACAGACTTTTGGGGGATAAACAGCTGAGTTTGAGATGACTGAGGGGGGTCTTTCTGGGCTACAAACTCACAGGACCTGATAACCACCAGGAGGTAACCCTTTAAGAAAGGTTTTAATACACTTTGGAACTGATCAGGGATTCCCATGAGGACCGCTGAGGGAATGAAGGTAAACACACATTTGGATGCTCTTTTTGTTTTATGAGAACGGGAACAGGAAGGGCAGGGATATCACTGAATGCAGGATCTCAGCAGGACGAGGTGTCAGGATAGCACCATATTGCAGCCCATTGGAAAACATAATCCCAACTACACATACAAAATGATGGGCTCTAAATGAGCTGTTTCCACTCAACAGAGGGATCTTGGAGTCACTGGGCACAGTTCTCTGAAAACATCAACTCAGTGTGCCACGGCAGTCAAAAAGCAAAGAGAATGTTGGGAATCATTCTGAAATGGATAGATAAGACGACAGAAAATATCCTATCGCCTCTATATAAACCCATGGTACTCCCACATCTCGAATACTGCCTGCAGATGTGGTTGCCCCATCTCAAAAAAAGATATATTGGAATTGGAAAAGGTTCAGAAAAGGGCAACCCAAATGATTACAGGTATGAAACTCTTCTCTACGGGGAAAGATTAAAAAGACCGGGACTATTCAGCTTGGAAAACAGACAAAGGGGGGATATGAGAGAGGTCTATAAAATCAAAACTGCCGTGGAGAAAGTAAATAAGGACGTGTCATTTACTCCTTCTCATAACACAAGGGCTAGGAATCTCCCAATCAAATTAATAGGCAGCAGGTTTATAAGAAACAAAAGGAAGTATTTCTTCACACAACGCACAGTCAACCTGGGGAACTCTTTGCCAGATGACGTTGTGAAGGCCAAGATTATAATAAGGTTACAAAAAAAAAAAAAAAACACCATGAGAAATCTATTGAGGACAGGTCGTGAATGGTTATTAGCCAGGATGGGCAGGGATGGTGTCCCTAACTTCTGTTTGTCATAAGCTGTGAATGGGTGACAGGAGATGAATCACTTCATGATTCCCTGTTCTCTTCATTCCCTCTGGGACACCCGGCGCTGGTCACTGTCGGAAGACAGGACACTGGGCTAGATGGACCTTTGGTCTGTCCCAGTGTGGCCGTTCTTAAATACCAGGGAACCTAGTGAGTTCAGTGCAATGGGAGGGAGTAGGAAAATCCCTGGGTGTGGAGAACACTGGGAAATTAGAAACTATCATTCACAAGCAACAGACTCTAAATAGTCTAGAAAAGCAGAATGTGAAAAATAAGAATCGGGGTCATGTGACTTCAGGAATGAGGGACTCAAAAAACCAAGTCTGCAGAGAAGAGAGATTGTGGCTATTGCACATGCGGATGGGGGAGCAACTCTCCAGGTCTCAAGGATTTTCACCAGCAACCGAGGCCATTGTCCCATGCACGGGGCAATCCAGAGCAGTGAGGAGTTGTGTCATCTGTAATCCTGGCTGAGTTTCAATGCTCTGCTGCTGGAGCTCCCTTGTCTGGATTCCCCCAGATTCTCGGAGATGCTGCCCCGAGCAGGGTTTAGGGAGAGATCTCTTGTAGGAAGCCCAACACCCTCCTCCTTGTGAAAAGGAAAGGAGGACTTGTGGCACCTTAGAGACTATCCAATTTATTTGAGCATAAGCTTTCGTGAGCTACAGCTCACTTCATCGGATGCAAACTGTGGAAAGTGTAGAAGAGCTTTTTATATACACACAAATCATGAAAAAAATACCACCTCCCACCCCATTCTCCTGCTGGTAACAGCTTATCTAAAGTGATCACTCTCCTTACAATGTGTATGATAATCAAGGTGGCCCATTTCCAGAACAAATCCAGGGTTTAACAAGAACGCGGGGGGGGGGGGGGGGGGCGGAAAAAACAAGGAGAAATAGGTTACCTTGCATAATGACTTAGCCACTCCTAGAGCTGGATATGAAGCAGGGGAATCTCCCCTAAGCCTGACTGGTGGCTTCCCCCTTCGTATTTCAAGGCACCCGCTGGTTAGTTGGGTCAGGCTCCAGCACTAGGAGTCTGGTCCTTTTTCCCAGCCCCATCTAGGTAGGTTATTTTCTGTTCACCAGATTGGAGCATTTCCACCTCCGAACCTCATGGGTCTCTTCATAGAATCTAGGCCACTTATTAAACAACTCCCAGCAGGTCTGCCACCCCCTGGCCTCCTCCCTTTCTCCACCCTGTGCATTTCCTGCCCCGCTCCAACCTCCAAACCAGAGGGTGCAAACCTTCCCCTCTCCCGTGTATTTGCTGTCCCTCTCCCTCCTGCAGGAACAGATCAGAACCCCCCACAATAATCCCTACCTGAGCTGGCTCCTCTGCAGCCATGTCGCTCCCTTGTCCCATGGGAGGACGGGATGAACCGGAAAGAAACATGAGCGTCGTTCTGCAACCTGGCCGGGCAAGAAGGGCTGTTGTAGAAGTTTAGGAACGGACATTAGTTCATTTCACATCACGCTTCCCCCAGGCTCTTTCCCTGCAGAGCGAGATCCGAGATTCTGCCGTGCTGAGAAAATGCTCAATCTCTGGATTACAGCAGAGACCTGGCCCCTCCTGCCAGGCTAGGCCCACAGACACACTTTTAACCTCCTTTCTCCCTCCCGCATCCCAAAACAAAGTCTCTGAATGCAATCCTAGAAAAAAGCAGAACCAAAGGAGTCCCTTTCGAGGATTCCCTCTGACACTGACCCCACGGCAGCCACACCCCACCAGGAGGGACATGGAGTCAGGAACTGGGTTTTCCTCTCTCTCATCCTCGTCTTGTCCACAGGAAAGTGATTCTCCCCACAGTGCAGTAATACATCTGTCTGGGCAGATGAGAGAGCTGGAAATCTCTTTCAAAACTCTTTTATCCCACGGACCCTGTCAGTCTCTCTATCTCCTTTTCCCTGTGCCCTCTCCATGCCTGTCTGCTAGGAAACTCTCATTCCTGGGTTGTTTGCTCCCCCATGGCTGGATTTGCTCCTGCAAATGGCAGGAGAAATGGGGTGGGGGGCTGTTTGTGTAGAGTCATTTTATAGTCCTTCACTGCCTGCCTGGGATTTCCCCATTGCCTGCCTACGACCCCCACCTGCCCTCCACCAGGATCTGCCAGGCCATTTGCCTGGGACCCCCTCCTCCAACCAGGAGGACCCCCTGACACTTTATAGGAGGACCCCTCACTCTGCGCCAGGGACCGCCCAACCACAGCTCTGTGCACTGGGCATGGCAATGGTCCCAGGAGCCAGCTGGGCAATCCCAGACAGAGCCCCTGACACAGCACCAGGCAGCATCTAATCCCCTGCCCCACCTGCCCAAGAGCCCCCACCCCCACTGGTCTGCAGCCAACAGGCCCCCAGCCATACCCACCTCCAGGACCCATAGCCTTAGGGCTGGGCACATCAGAACTACTCCCCGAAACCCCAAACCCTCCAGAATCCACCAACCTGACTAGGGTCCCCCCTGCCCAGCCACCCAGAGGCCTCCCCCTACCACAATGCCCCTTCAGCTCCCGCTGCAATCTCCCCACACAGACACCTGCCCCCCCCCAGCAACAATGTTCCCTCACAGAGTCTGGTAAGTGGATAGAAAGCTATCACCACCCCCTGCTGGCCAGTCACACAGGCAGAGGGAGCCCGGGGGGCGCCTCTTTAACAGGAGAAGGGAAGCCATGGAGGGCTAAAATCAGTAAGACATTTCCATACTCTGTCACTAGCAAATAATGGCCACCGTGGATCCACCCCAGACTTGGCTACAGCTTTGCACTGTGGGAAGCCCCCCCTCACAGACACCCTTTGTCATGGGGTTTGGGATACTTCTGGACCCACGCTGCACTCAGAGGGACCTCCTCATCCCATGCCAGCTGGAGAAAAGAAAAGGGTCCAGCCAACTCTCCTGTTACCAACTGGGAACCACCCATCCCCCAAACAGGGGGAGGCCCTTGGCTTTGATGGGTATTGAATATATGGCTAGTCTCTTTTATCAGTAAACATTTTTAACAGAGAGAAAGGAGAGAACAAATGATTCTCAAAGGAGAGGGAAAGATGATCATTGTTGCAGGGGGGTTAATTTCCCAACCAGGATGGAGAAGTACTCAGGGCGACAGGTTCCCCCCAAGGAAGGACAAGTTGCTGGGATTTAGAGACATGGGGAACAGCCCCAAACCCAAGAGGATTTTTAATTGACATTTGATAATGACATCTTAAGAGGGAAACCTGAGATTTGAGATCAGTGTTCAGAAATGAAAGAGAAAGGGTGGAAATCTGAGGGATTTTGGATCCATTTATGCAAATTATAGAGAGGAAAGTGGAAAATGAGAGGGATTTTATAGCAGTTGTTGATAGGAGGTAAAAGCTGAGTGTATTTCCCACCACTATTTGGTCAATGAATAGAGCGGAAATGGGCAACATTGGCAAACGTTTGAGATCCATATTCAGGAATCTGAGAAAAGGTGTAAATCTGAGATTTTCGTCGTAATTTATAATTAGAGAGACAGGGAAAGCTCTCAGGGGCATATTCAATTAGAAGTAGACAACTAGAGTAAAAGTGGGGCAAACGTTGAGGGTATTTTTGAGGAATCTTTGAGACGTACAGAGAAAACGTGTCACAAACTACGCAACTGAGAACATGGGATAAACGCCAGGACCGGGGGGGCTTTTATGTGGCTATTAAAGAACTAGCTGGAAAAGGGGGGACCGTTTGTCATATAAAATCCAGCCTGTCCAACACAGAAGCAGAAAGTGATGGTCCCCCACCACGGCCCCCGTTCACCTGGGCAGCAGGGAGCCCTCTGAGGGGCTGACTGAAGGGGGCGGGAGGGGGCGCTGGAGGGCTCCCTGGGGGCGGGGAGGGGGCGGCAGTGGGGGATGGGCAGGTAGGGGGCAGAGAGTCACTTTCCTGCCCCCCCCGCCCAGCGCTCCCCCACCGGGGTCTCCCACTCACCGGAGCACGGGGGGGTTCATGACGGGCCCCACCCCGCACAGACCCCGGAGAGGAGCCGCAGCTGCTCCTCCTACAGATCCGACACGAGGCAGCGCCTGGTCTGCTCCGGGCTCCGCCCCCAGACGCTGCCCCGCCCCCGGTCTGCTCCAGGCCCCGCCCCCAGGCGCTGCCCCGCCCCCGGTCTGCTCCAGGCCCCGCCCCCAGGCGCTGCCTCGCGTCGGGTCTCTCGGAGGAGCAGCTGCGGCTCCGCTTCGGGGTCTGTGCTGGGGGGGCCCGTCATTAACCCCCCCGTGCCCGGCCGGGGGGGGGCTTTCTCCAGCTGGGACCAGCCCCGGGCTCTGCCCGCCCCCGACCCGGTGAGTGGGAGACCCCGCGCGGGGGGGGAGCGCTGGTGGGGGGGCAGGAAAGTGACTCTCTGCCCCCGGCACGGCTGGGATTGGGGGGGGCAGAGACTGGGGCCCGGCGGGCGGGGTCCCTTGGGGGGTGTTGGGGGGAGAAGCCGGAGTTGCGGGGGTGGGGGTTGAATTGTCTCTGTGCAGCCAGGAAATTCCCGGGGGGAAGTGGGGGGCGGCGGGGGAGTTAATTGGATCCCCTCCCCCCCACGGGCACAAATGCCCCCCAGTTTTCCCCTTTTCCCTCTCGGTAGCTCCCACCTGGTTGTAAACTCCCCCCCACCCCCCCATTGATCCGCTCTCTGGTCTCCCCTGATCCCCCCCCCGTCTCTCCCTCCTCCTCACATGTCCATTGAAACTCCCCTCCCGTGGGCGGGGGCGGGATTTCCCTCCCCCTCCCCCCCGTTTTATCCGCAGCGATTTGTCCCGGTGTCGGTGGGAAGTTGGAGCCCGGAGCCATCCCCCAACCTGGCTGCCCCGGCGTGGGGGTGGGAGGAGACGCCGGGTCTCTGCCGGGGCGGGGAAGGGAGGGGACGTGTCCGCCATGGGGCTGCCCCCGATCCCGGCTTCCCAGTCCCACTTGGTGCCCCAACTGCTGCACCGTTGCCCCCAGCCCCCACCTGCCCCCCACCTGCCCATCCCCCACTACCGCCCCCTCCCCTCCCCCAGGGAGCCTTCCAGCTCCCCCCCCCCCCCCCGCCCCGTTCAGTCAGCCCCTCAGAGGGCTCCCTGCTGCCCAGGTGACCGGGGCCGGGGGGACGACGACGATCACTCTCTGTTTATGTTTTGGACAGGCTGGATTTTATATGACAAACGGTCCCCCCTTTTCCAGCTAGTTCTTTAATAGCCACATAAAATCCCCCCCGGTCTTGGCGTTTATCCCATGTTCTCAGTTGCGTAGTTTGTGACACGTTTTCTCTGTACGTCTCAAAGATTGATAAAAAAGTTTGCCCCACTTTTACTCTAGTTGTCTACTTCTAATTGAATATGCCCCTGAGAGCTTTCCCTGTCTCCGTAATTATAAATTACGACGAAAATCTCAGATTTTCCCTTTTCTCAGATTCCTGAATATGGATCTAAAACGTTTGCCAATGTTGCCCATTTCTATTCATTGACCAAATAGTGGTGGGAAATACACTCAGCTTTTACCTCTGTGACAAAGTGGGACTGTTGTTAATGTTCTTAATGTTTCCTCTGAATAGTGTGGGGGTGCCTCAGTTTCCCCTAGGCAGTTCTTAAGTCTCTAGGTGGTGGGATAAGGGTGTATGATCATTGCAAAGCCCTAGAGGGCAGGTGTGTGCAGGAGTCTGGACACAGAGAATGGCCGACACCCTGTTTCCTGGCCACTGATGGCCTGGGCCCTTCCCCCCTGCAAGGTGAGAGCTAAAGGGTTGGAGAACAAAGGAATCCGGTGACCTCCTGGCCCGGGAAAGGAACCAAGCCCAGAGGAGGAGGGGCTGGAGGGAGTTGGAGTGAAGTGCAGACGTGGTTGTCTGGCTCACTGCCCCCCCCCCCCCCCACAAAATGGCCCCAGCTGAAGGGTCCTGTTCTCTGCACCTGCAAGCTCTGTTTTAGACCATGTTCCTGTCATCTAATAAACCTCTGTTTTACTGGCTGGCTGAGAGTCCCGTCTGACTGCGGAGTTGGGGTGCAGGACCCTTTGGCTTCCCCAGGAGCCCTGCCTGAGCGGACTCGCTGTGGGAAGGGCATGGAGGGGCAGAGGATACTGAATGGTCCGAGGTCAGACCCAGGAAGGTGGAAGCTGGGTGAGCTGTGTGTCCTGAAGACAGGCTGCTCACAGAAAGGCGACTGCCCCAGAGTCCTGCCTGGCTTCATGGGGAGCAGTTCCAGAGCATCTCCCAGGGACTCTGTGACAACTGGTGGTAGCGGTGGGATGTACTGCACCCCGTGGATGGCGCTTCCTGCAGTAAGTGACTGGGGAGCAGTAAAATGAAGGGGGATTGACGGGGACCAGACGTGCTGAAGATTCAGAGAGAGACAGTTTCAGGGGGCGGTTAACTCCTGGAAGTGTGTGACCAGAGAGAAGGACTTTTGCAGTAACAGGTTTCCCCTGGGGATTGCAGCGAGCGGTCCCAGGGACGGAGGAGTCTGCCGCTCGACCCTGACAAAGAGGGGGTGATCTCGAGAAGGGCTGGCACACTAGGGGTTCTCCCTGGAAACCGTGGGGAGCTGAGAGCACACAGGCCTGTGAGTCCACAACTTGGGAAGGGCGGAGTGAGGGCCTGTCACCGTCTCCTGAAGAAGGACATTGTAACCCTGTGCAGAAAGAGAGGGTTGAGCGTTGGAAAGTTCACCGAAGTACAGTTAATCGTGCAGCTGGAGGAGGATGACCGCTCTAAGGGACAGATTCCTGACCCGAAATGGGGCTATAGCAGGAACTGGGAGCAGCTGGAGTGGTGGCCAGGCATCGCCAAGACTCCTGTCCCCGACCAGACGAGGGTCTTCACGATCGGGTTCCCCATCCGGGGATCGGAGTCGGACAGGATTGGAGCTGAGTCCGAGAGAGCAAGAGGACCGTGAGAGACAGCGAGAGCCCGAGAAAGAGCTGCAGAAGCAGCAGCAGCATGAACTGGCGGTGGGGGAGTGGAGAGGCCTAGGGGACCCCCCAGGGGTGAGTGGGGATAGACCCCGGGGGGCCAGTTCCGCAGGGAACCTCGAGACTAAATTGCTGCTCCTGGTTAAGGAGGGGGGGATGTGGATGCCCACCTCACTGCCTTTGAGCAGGCTGGAGATTTGAACCGGGGGACCCTGCGGAAAAGCCCCGGTGTCTAGCTCCCTTGCTGGGTCCCAAGGCCATAGACTCCGTCAGCCAGATGGGTGGGGAGGTGGACAGGCTCCCACTCCTGGTCCCAACCTATATGTCTGTGTGGAGTTTCCTTGGGCCAGGCCCCTCGGACCCCCAGTGGGAGCGGAAGGTGATGGTGAATGGGGAGACATTCCTGGGGTGGCGAGATCCTGGGACAGAGAGAACTGGTGTCAGACCCTGGGTGGTGCAGCCTCAGAGGCTGAGGGGCTGTGTGAGCTGGGTGAGGGTCCCAGGGACGAAGCCCCTCGCCCTGCCTATGGCCCAGATCCCTGTGCAGACCCAGGAGGGGTGAGGCTGGCTGGTCGTTAGGGTTCTCCAGGACACCAGCTGCAAGACCCTGTTATGGGGTGACTGTGTCTCTTTGGGACAGGATCCAGGCCGTACTCCTGTAACTGCCAAGGGTTTGAATCCGGGGAACCAATCGGTGGAGAGGGAAATGGTCAGTGCAAATGCAGATGACCTGGCTGGCAGCAGGGAGGAGCGGCTAGGCTCAAGCTATCTGCCTGACTTTAACCAGACCCCTGGAGTTGGGTGGGACAGAGAGATGCTCCCCGCCCCCCTTGCACACCGGAGAGGGGGCTCACGCTGGCTCTGATGCTGTGAGGAAAGCAGCGAGCTCGCTGCCTACCCCCACTGGGACAGCAAGGGCAGTGCTGAGCAAGGGGGGAGCTGAGACCCCAGCTGAGTGGGGGGAGACACAGGCAGGGCAGGGGATCTGTGGGGAGTGGCAAGGTGCTGGGTAAGGAAAGTCTGGATGAGCCTAGGCAGCCTTGTGAGCTGATGGCTGTGTCTCGTCAGCAGAGTGGGAAGTCGAGGAGAGTGGAAGATGAGTGTCCCTGGACCTTACCTGTTAGCTGGGTGGAGAATTGGGACAGTGAAGGAAACGTACCTGTGTCTGTCAGGGGTATTGACTTGCCTTTGGAGGGAGCTACCCTGATCTCCAAGCAGTTGTCTGTGACCAGCCTTGTGTGCTGGGACAAGGGGAGAGAGGTCCCAAGCTGGGTGTCTGGGAAAGAAGAAAGTGTGTCCGGCTCTTCTTTGTCTGTGGAGCAGACAGAAGGGGCCTTTCAGCCTGTAATGGTTGAGGGTCATGCAGTTGTCTCATAGCTGGTTCTGGATTCAGCTAAAGCCCAAGAAGGGAAGGGTCCTAAGTTTGTGTCTGCTTGGGAGAATGGCCCTGTAACTAGGTCGCATCCAGTTAGGGTCTATGTAAAATCCCAGAGACGAGACAATTCTGGTGCTTGTATTTTGCCTGTTGCTAGTGTGTTGTTGGAAAGGGTGTAGCAACTCTGTCTAATCAGGGTGAGATCCTAGCCAGGGCACAAGGAGAGCAGGAAGGTGATGTGATTGTGTTACCTCCTGAGGGTGTGGAAACCGGTAGCAAGAAGGAAAAGATTCCTGAACTTGTGTGTGGCAAAGGGAAGGAGAATGCTTCTGACCTTTTCTCTAGGAAGTCTGTAAGTTTGCCTGAAAGGGGATTGTGTAGGAATCCGCCGGATGGGCCAGAGGTGATTCTGGATGTAAGGGAGACCCAGAAAGAGTCTGTTGTTGCTCAGGAAAGTGTTCCTCTAGAGCAAGCCCTCGGTGAAGAGGGTAAGGGCAGAATTTCTGGGAGGGGTGAATTGTTGCATAGAAAAGCCCTAGGGAAAGGAATCCTCATGGAGTCTTTGCAAGCAGTTTACTGCCACTGAAGGGTGTGAAAGTGATTTTATCAAGAAAGTTTCAGTTCCTAACAGCCAGAAATTTTCTGTTGTGAATGGATCCACTGACTGTCCTGTTGAAAGACCCAGTGTGGAGAGCTTTGAGAAGGTCTCAGATGAAGTGAAAGCTGTTAAGAAAGTTAAACAGTCCCATAACCAAGTGGCTGTGTTTGGCCAGCTTGTTGGGGAGAAGACCCAATCCCAGTTTGACCCCCTGGGGTTTTGGGGTGGCCAAAGGGCATGGGCCGCAGAAACCTTCCCACATGCGGCCTGCGAGTGCTATCGACCACCACCGACCTAAGGGAGGGCGTGAAACTGGAAGGGGCTGGTGTAACTCCTCCCAAGGAATGGGAGAGATGCTGGGGCACCCATGGGAACGTTGGTGGCTTCGAACTTCCCCAGGTCACCGGCTAAAGTGACCCCGCTCAGTTCGATCTCGAAGGGGGCAGAGATGTGACAAAGTGGGACTGTTCTTAATGTTTCCTCTGAATAGTGTGGGGGTGCCTCAGTTTCCCCTATGAAGTTTTTAAGTATCTAGGTGGTGCGATAAGGGTGTATGATCATTGCAGAGCCCTAGAGGGCATGTGTGTGCAGGAGTCTGGACACAGAGAATGGCCGACACCCTGTTTCCTGGCCACTGATGGCCTGGGCCCTTCCCCCCTGCAAGGTGGGAGCTCAAGGGTTGGAGAACAAAGGAATCCGGTGACCTCCTGGCCCGGGAAAGGAACAAAGCCCAGAGGAGGAGGGGCTGGAGGGAGTTGGAGTGAAGTGCAGGCATGGTTGTCTGGCTCACTGCCCCCAAAATGGCCCCAGCTGAGGGGTCCTGTTCTCTGCACCTGCAAGCTCTGTTTTAGACCATGTTCCTGTCATCTAATAAACCTCTGTTTTACTGGCTGGCTGAGAGTCACGTCTGACTGCGGAGTTGGGGTGCAGGACCCTCTGGCTTCCCCAGGAACCCTGCCTGAGCGGACTCGCTGTGGGAAGCGGACGGAGGGGCAGAGGAGGCTGAATGGTCCGAGGTCAGACCCAGGAAGGTGGAAGCCAGGTGAGCTGTGTGTCCTGCAGACAGGCTGCTCACAGAAAGGCGACTGCCCCAGAGTCCTGCCTGGCTTTGTAGGGAGCAGTTCCAGAGCATTGCCCAGGGACTCCGTGACAACCTCCTATCAACAACTGCGATAAAATCCCTCTCATTTTCCACTTTCCTCTCTATAATTTGCATAAATGGATCCAAAATCCCTCAGATTTCCAACCTTTCTCTTTCATTTCTGAACACTGATCTCAAATCTCAGGTTTCCCTCTTACGATGTCATTATCAAATGTCAATTAAAAATCCTCTCGAGTTTGGGGCTGTTCCCCATGTCTCTAAATCCTAGGAACTTGTCCTTCTTTGGGGGGAACCTGTCGCCCTGAGTCCTTCTCCATGCTGGTTGGGAAATTAACCCCCCTGCAACAATGATCATCTTTCCTTCTCCTTTGAGAATCATTTGTTCCCTCCTTTCTCTCTGTTAAAAATGTTTGCTGATAAAAGAGACTAGCCATATATTCAATACCCATCAAAGCCAGAGGCCTCCCCCTGTTTGGGGGATGGGTGGTTCCCAGTTGGTAACAGGAGAGTTCATAGAATCATAGAATATCAGGGTTGGAAGGGACCCCAGAAGGTCATCTAGTCTAACCCCCTGCTCGAAGCAGGACCAATTCCCAGTTAAATCATCCCAGCCAGGGCTTTGTCAAGCCTGGCCTTAAAAACCTCTAAGGAAGGAGATTCTACCACCTCCCTTGGTAACGCATTCCAGTGTTTCACCACCCTCTTAGTGAAAAAGTTTTTCCGAATATCCAATCTAAACCTCCCCCACTACAACTTGAGACCATTACTCCTCGTTCTGTCATCTGCTACCATTGAGAACAGTCTAGAGCCATCCTCTTTGGAACCCCCTTTCAGGTAGTTGAAAGCAGCTATCAAATCCCACCTCATTCTTCTCTTCTGCAGGCTAAACAATCCCAGCTCCCTCAGCCTCTCCTCATAACTCATGTGTTCCAGACCCCTCATCATTTTTGTTGCCCTTCGCTGGACTCTCTCCAATTTATCCACATCGTTCTTGTAGTGTGGGGCACAAAACTGGACACAGTACTCCAGATGAGGCCTCACCAATGTCGAATAGGTCGAGTTGGCTGGACCCTTTTCTTTTCTCCAGCTGGCACAGGATGAGGAGGTCCCTCTGAGTGCAGCGTGGGTCCAGAAGTATCCCAAACCCCATGACAAAGGGTCTCCGTGAGGGGGGGCTTCCCGCAGTGCAAAGCTGTAGCCAACTCTGGGGTGGATCCACGGTGGCCATTATTTGCTAGTGACAGAGTATGGAAATGTCTTACTTATTTTGGCCCTCCATGGCTTCCCTTCTCCTGTTAAAGAGGCGTCCCCCCGGGCTCCCTCTGCCTGTGTGACTGGCCAGCAGGGGGTGGTGATAACTTTCTATCCACTTGTCAGACATGTGAGGGAACACTGTTGCTGGGGGGGCAGGTGTCTGTGTGGGGAGATTGCAGCGGGAGCTGAAGGGGCTTTGTGGTAGGGGAAGGCCTCTGGGTGGCTGGGCAGGGGGGACCCTAGTCAGGTAGGTGGGTTCTGGAGGGTTTGGGGTTTCGGGGTGTAGTTCTGATGTGCCCAGCCCTAAGGCTATGGGTCCTGGAGGTGGGTATCGCTGGGAGCCTGTTGGCTGCAGACCAGTGGGGGTGGGGGTCTGTTGGGCAGGTGGGGCAGGGGATTAGACGCTGCCTGGTGCTGTGCCAGGGGCTCTGTCTGGGATTGCCCAGCTGGCTCCTGGGACCATTGCCATGCCCAGTGCACAGAGCTGTGGTGGGGCGGTCCCTGGCGCAGGAGGAGGGGGTCCCAGGCAAATGGGCTGGCAGATCCTGGTGGAGGGCAGGTGGGGGTCCTAGGCAGGCAATGGGGAAATCCCAGGCAGGCAGTGAGGGACTATAAAATGACTCTACACAAACAGCCCCCCACCCCATTTCTCCTGCCATTTGCAGGAGCAAATCCAGCCATGGGGGAGCAAACAACCCAGGAATGAGAGTTTCCTAGCAGACAGGCATGGAGAGGTGTCAAGGTTCCTCCCCCACTCTGAACTCTAGGGTACAGATGTGGGGACCTGCATGAAAAACCTCCTAAGCTTATCTTTACCAGCTTAGGTCAAAACTTCCCCAAGGTACAAAATATTACACCCGTTATCCTTGGCTACCACCACCAAACTAATACTGGTTACTGGGGAAGAGCTGTTTGGACGCGTCCTTCCCCCCAAAATACTCCCCAAAACCTTGCACCCCACTTCCTGGACAAGGTTTGGTAAAAAGCCTCACCAATTTGCCTAGGTGACCACAGACCCAGACCCTTGGATCTTAAGAACAATGAACAATCCTCCCAACACTTGCACCCCCCCTTTCCTGGGAAATGTTGGATAAAAAGCCTCACCAATTTGCATAGGTGACCACAGACCCAAACCCTTGGATCTGAGAACAATGAAAAAGCATTCAGTGTTTTACAACTGAATGTAACTGAAGAGAGCACAGGAGCAGAATCGCACAGTGTCAAATATCTCCTGTTTGCACAAATAAAATGGGGGGTTAGGTCCAGCATAACGAACAGAAGCTTCCTACCCCTGGCCTTCTCTCAAACCCTGAGCCTTCTCCACCCAGACCAGAATGTGCTTGGGGTGTAAGAAGCAGGCTGCTGGGGTCAGAGCGGCTGGTCCAGGGTTACTGATCACACAGACCTTGAATGCTGGCTGGGGGAATCCAGACAAGGGAGCTCCAGCAGCAGAGCATTGAAACTCAGCCAGGATTACAGATGACACAACTCCTCACTGCTCCGGATTGCCCCGTGCATGGGACAATGGCCTCGGTTGCTGGTGAAAATCCTTGAGACCTGGAGAGTTGCTCCCCCCATCCCCATGTGCACTAACCAAAATCTACCTTCTCTGCAGACTTGGTTTTTTGAGTCCCTCATTCCTGAAGTCACATGACCCCGATTCTTATTCTTATTTTTCACATTCTGCTTTTCTAGACTATTTAGAGTCTGTTGCTTCTGAATGATAGTTTCTAATTTCCCAGTGTTCTCCACAGCCAGGGATTTTCCTACTCCCTCCCATTGCACTGGACTCACTAGGTTCCCTGGTATTTCAGAATGGCCACACTGGGACAGACCAAAGGTCCATCTAGCCCAGTGTCCTGTCTTCCGACAGTGACCAGCGCCAGGTGTCCCAGAGGGAATGAACAGAACAGGGAATCATGAAGTGATTCATCTCCTGTCACCCATTCACAGCTTATGACAAAGAGAAGTTAGGGACACCATCCCTGCCCATCCTGGCTAATAACCATTCACGGACCTGTCCTCAATAGATTTCTCATGGTGGTTTTTTTTTTTTGTAACCCTGTTATAATCTTGTCCTTCACAACGTCCTCTGGCAAGGAGTTCCCCAGGTTGACTGTGCATTGTGTGAAGAAATACTTCCTTTTGTTTCTTATAAACCTGCTGCCTATTAATTTGATTGGGTGATTCCTAGTCCTTGCGTTATGAGAAGGAGTAAATGACACGTCCTTATTTACTTTCTCCACGGCAGTTTTGATTTTATAGACCTCTCTCATATCCCCCCTTTGTCTGTTTTCCAAGCTGAATAGTCTCGGTCTTTTTAATCTTTCCCCATACAGAAGAGTTTCATACCTGTAATCATTTGGGTTGCCCTTTTCTGAACCTTTTCCAATTCCAATATATCTTTTTTTGAGATGGGGCAACCACATCTGCAGGCAGTATTCGAGATGTGGGTGTACCATGGGTTTATATAGAGGCGATAGGATATTTTCTGTCTTCTTATCTATCCATTTCAGAATGATTCCCAACATTCTCTTTGCTTTTTGACTGCCGTGGCACACTGAGTTGATGTTTTCAGAGAACTGTGCCCAGTGACTCCAAGATCCCTCTGTTGAGTGGAAACAGCTCATTTAGAGCCCATCATTTTATATGTGTAGTTGGGATTATGTTTTCCAATGGGCTGCAATATGGTGCTATCCTGCTATCCTGTTCCCATTCTCATAAAAGAAGAAGAGCATCCAAATGCGTGTTTACCTTCATTCCCTCAGCGGTCCTCATGGGAATCCCTGATCGGTTCCAAAGTGTATTAAAACCTTTCTTAAAGGGTTACCTCCTGGTGGTTATCAGGTCCTGTGAGTTTGTAGCCCAGAAAGACCCCCCTCAGTCAGCTCAAACTCAGCTGTTTATCCCCCAAAAGTCTGTCGTCTTCAGTCTCCTGAATGAGGGTGACTCCCTTTCTGCGTTGGGTAAAGCTTCAAAAGGTGGAGCTCTGCATAACCAGCCTTGAGATCTGGCATTCATCACCCCGTAGCGATACCAGCTTGCACAGGAAACCCATCCCGCAGCCCTTCCTGGTATCATGTGGCGCATCTCGGCATCATAGTCTGTGAAGAATTCATGCTTTCAAGGGCTGGCTTCGATATACAGATAACAGTCATAATTAGGGCAAGAGTTTGCAGGCAATGAAAAGAGAGTAATTGACAAACGTGAGCAATATCTAATCCTTTAAAGCCTGAAAGTGCCTTGGGGGGAGGGGACAGGAGCCGGCTGTGTGGGGGCGGTGGGGCTCAGATACTGGGCATTGAGAGCCTAGAGCCAGCTGTGCGCTGGAGAGACGGGGCATGAACCAGCTGTGTACAGGGGAGATGAGCAGGGGAGAGGTGCTGTGGACACAGCCGCGAGCAGCTGTGAGTGCCGTCCTCTCTGCAGCATGATGAGAGAGCCTGGCATCCCACTGCTGATCCCAGACTTGTATGAGGAGGGAAGAAATTGGCATCAAGTCTCAACCGCAGCCAGCCTGTGCCCTGGGGAGGAGACGGGTGTCTCCAGGGAGAAATCTGGGGGATTGTGACCCTGCATGCCCCACCCACCCTCTGATCAGCAATTCCGGATATTAACGGTGATTCCACAAACAAAGAGTAATTTTGGGAAAAAATGCAGTCCTAGCGACAATTTCTGGAAAACACTGGCCCTGGTTGTAACATTAAATCCGATAGTCTCAAGATCTAGGCCTGTGTTGATCAGATCTGCCACTCTGCCTTCACGGAGTTCACTCTGCTGGTGGGTTCTACCCCTTCCCCCATTCTGTGTCTGCCTTGTCTATTTAGATTGTAACTTCTTCAGGGCACGGGCCATCAACGCTTCTCGGTTTGTACTGTGCCTAGCAAAATGAGGACCCACTGTTAGTTGGCCCTTAGGCACTAAGGTAATGAATATGATTTATAATAATCATCTCCTGGCACTTTGAGCCAAGGAAGCTGGCCTTGGGACGTTACTACTTAAAAGTGAGCTGGGCTTAAAAGCATGGAATATTCTTTGTGACAAGTATCCCACAAATTCCACTGACCTCCCTTGTTTTCTTTGCCTTGAGCAGGGTTTCCAGTTTCCAGAACTGATGTGATCTCGCAGCTGGAACGAGGGGAGGAGCCGTGGGTCCCAGACCTTCATGGCTCTAAGAAAAAAGTGCTCCCGAGAGCTGCCTGCATAGGTGAGGCATTGGTTAAACCAACCCCAAAACTGTCGGTGAATACAGGAAACATTTGGGATGCCCTACAAAGACCTTGTGAGCTCTCCAAGTTCAGGATTGTTCCCTGCAGATGTAGAATCGTTAGGCAGAGGTCACTCATGGCTTCCCACCTATCCTGACTGACAACTGGCAGCAGGTCCCTCCCCAATCTCGATGTCCCCTGAGATTTCTTCTGACATACGGACCCAGAACTGATCCCTTCCTTTCTTTCCTCTGGGGAAGGTTGAAGGGAAAATCAGCTCCTGATAAGTTTGATCTGTCCTGTACACATTTTGGTTCCTTCATCCCTTTTTCCATTCTTCTCTCTGAGATTTCCTTTCTCTCTGGCGCAGGCAGAGACTTACGTCTGGATTCTCTCGGTCTCCCGTCAGGTGTTGGGATGGTGAGTGAAAACGAGGAGGAACCCCAGCAGGAAGATGCTGAGCGAGTAGAAGCCCATGGGATGTTGTCAGGAAGGTCCAAAGGGAATGATTCTGGGAGCTGTGCACGCCCAGAAAAAACAAAAGCCTGTGAGAGTCAGCAGAGGCCAGAGGAAAACTTCGGTAGCCAGTCAGACCTTATTACACGTGAGAGAATGAACTTGGAAGGAACACGCTACACATGCCTCGAGTGTGGGAAAAGCTTCAAAGGGAGCTCGGACCTTCTCACACATCAGAGAATCCACACGGGTGAGAAACCTTACGGATGCTGTGTGTGTGGGAAATGCTGCAAGCGGAGCTCGCATCTCATTGCACATAAGAGAATCCACATAGATGACAAACCTTATGGCTGCCCTGAGTGTGGGAAACACTTCAAGCAGAGCTCACACCTTATTACACACTGGAAAATCCACATGGGTGAGAAACCTTACGGATGCCCTGAGTGTGGGAAACTCAGGATGCCCTGAGTGTGAGAGGCCCTACACATGCTCTCAGTGCGGGAAAAGCTTCAATCAGAGCTCTACCCTAATCACACATCAGAGAACGCACACAGGAGAGACCCCCTACATGTGCTCTGAGTGCGGGAAAAGCTTTAATCGGAGCTCTGTACTGACCACACATAGAAGAATCCACACAGGTGAGAAGACTTATGGATGCTCTGAGTGTGGGAAACGCTTCAATCGGAGCTCATACCTTATCATACATCGGCGAATCCATACGGGTGAGAAACCTTATGGATGCCGTGAGTGTGGCAAACACTTCAATCAAAACTCAGCCCTTACCACACATCAGCGAATCCACACAGGAGAGAGGCCCTACACGTGCTCTGAGTGTGGGAGAAGCTTCAATCAGCGCTCAAACCTTATTAGACATCAGAAAATCCACAAGGGAGTGATCTGTAACAAATGCCTTGACTAGGGCTGGCCAAAGGTATTTTTTTCTTTTAAATCACATTTGCTAATTCCCACTTAGTGATCTGTGCCCCATCTTCACCGTGGTTACTCAGCTCCCCCAGATGAGTTGCCTGCTCCTGCCTTTTGCAGCTCACCCTTCTTTGGGGTCAATCCTGTGATGTTTTCTATCAACTCCTTTCCTTTTGGGTCAAAGGAGCGTGTGTCCCTCCAGCCAGGAATGTTCATCAGCTCCAGGTGGGGGAGAGAGGTTTGTTCCCAACAAGCTACACTGAGGCAAAAACTACCCGTGCCTTACATCCACTAGGACTGTACATGGCGTTGGCTGCTCAAGTTAGTGATCTTGGTGTTAAAAGACAATTACAGTTGTCGTGCAGATGCAGCCGAGGTGCAGTGGTTGGCATTAGCTTTCCCCTTGACCTGACCTAAACTCCATCACATGTCCTAGTCTAAACAAAGCCTGAGCATCACAGTTATACTGTTCCCCCATTTAAAAACAATTGTTAGTCATAAAGTTCCCCCACCAGGATCATATTGTTTCATTCCCAGTTGTCACAGTTCATCAGAGCGCTGTTGCTTCACGTTTTCCTGAAAGCAGATATTTTTCCTCCCGTTTTCCTCCCTTAAAATATATTGAAGTATAACAAAGAGCAGGAATAGGGAAGGGATAGGGAAAAATGTCTTTTCCCCTCTGTAACAACAGAAGAACATAGGGTAAATCAGAGGGATTCTCCATCACCATCTCTATCCCCCTGTTCTTCAATTGGTAAGGTCAATATTTCCCGAAGGGGCTGGGAAGAGGATTCTCTAGTAAATGATTTGGAACTAAGCAAAAGACCCATTCATTTGCCTCCCAAAGCAGTTGTGGCCCATGCCCTGCAGGAGGTTGCTCCTGAAGATCTTCCCTTCCTAATCAGGTGCATGTTGCCTCTTATTTGGGAAATGCAATCCCTTCCTAGGTAGAGATGGGAAAAATGGAAGTGACATTTCTGTTCAGCTCACTCCTGGGAGATGCTGTAAATGTGTAGGAAATGAATCCATGAGGAATGTGATAGAGCTGCAGAAAGACACCCATTTTGAGTAGATACCTGACATTTGGTGTCTTAGAGGGATTCTAAGCCGCACCTGAATTTAGTCCCTTATTTAAATCTGTGCCACCAGATTAAAGAAACAAAAGGGCATATTTGGGGGAGTTCTACCTCAGTATCGCTACTGGTATGTCGTGTGGTTGGTGAAGAATTCTACGCCAGAGCCGTGTAAAATTGCTACAACTAAGGTCAAAGATTTGACAAGAACTCAGGTAGAAATGAGAGGTACGAGTGGTTGATTTTCACCCCAGAGATGGACGCTATGGTGACCTGTGGCCAAGGTAAACTGTTTTTAGAATTGCTCACACTTCTAAAGGATGCCATGATGAAACTGGGAACAACTGTCTTTTACCATTTGGATCCCAAGTTTCCTGAAGCACAGAGAGAAACAGCTGATTCCTTCAGAGCCATGCCATGCCTATGGGTCCCAAACTGGCTGCCTTGCTGGACAAGAAGCACTTCTGTGTTGGTTAAATGATGGTAGCCAATGAGGGAATGTAACAGATTCCAAGTTCAGACTGCAGGATACATGAATGCTGAGTCCAGAGTCTGTGGTTTGGTCTCTTAGTTTTGCTCTTGAGTCTAATGCATGTGTCTCACTTTTCCGCCTCCTGCTACTCTGAAAGATTAGAAAGTGTGAAAGTAGAGCACAGGTGGTTTTTCTCATGATGCAGCCTTCCCCCATAGTGTGAGACCCCTTCCACCCACACAGGTGAGCCAGAGAGTTCCCCAGGGCTCTTGTTCGCAAAGCAAAGATGTCACATTAGGCAGGAGATGTCAAGATCTACAATGGTGATGGGCGAGTGATGGGAGCTTGTCTGGGTGGTTGTTGTTTGGTTGTTTTTTTTCCATGTAATTTTTGTTTTGTTTTTGCAACTAGTTCTTTTTATAGCTGCTGAGCCCCCTTGTCCTTTTGAGCACAGCTCTTTAACCCCCAGGCCTGGCTCTGGAAACCTCAGAACCGGCTTTGCGTTTTTTTTTTCATGTTTGCTATCTTTGGAGTTCGCACATCCACACGACATGCGGTTCACAGCAACGGATACTTTGAGAAACCTGCTGGGTGAAGCAGGCCTTTTCCAAACTGACATCGGCCCAAATTCTGCCTCAATTCAGCTGGATTGGGACACGTCTGTGTCAAAGGAGTGGTTCACACCTGATTTGCCCAGAGACCTCAGAGGAAAGGTAGTTAGATATAGGATAAGTAGGAATCGACAACAATGAAGTTAAATATAAAGGTGAAAGACCCTCACCTTGCAGGTCAACAAGCCTGTTCTGTTTTTTCCCTCCAATGCATCTGGCACTGGTCGCTCTCAGGTAGCACACTGGGCTTGACGGACCATTGGTCTGACCCAGTCTATGACCTGTCGTGCGTTCTTATGGAAGTCCTCTGCTGCCTTGTCTACACGGGCAAGTTTCTGCACAGGAAAGCAGCTTTCTGCGGTGTAACTCCCGAGGTGCGCACGCAGATTTCGTGATGCATGATAGAAAGGGGCCATGACAGGGACACACTGCCGTGCGGGGTCAAAGGGAAGGAGCTGTGACATGCCTACCACAAGGTGCAGAAGGCAAACTGCTGCTCCATATTGGGGGCTAACTAACCCCAGCATCACGGCAAGAATCTACCTAGCAGCTGGAGAAAAAATATGAATGAGAGTCAAAGACACCCCCACGTGGCCTGTCTCTTCCCCAATCTCAACACCTGGAAGATTGTCTGGAAGACTCAGAATTTGAACTGCGGAGATTGGTCCCAGGCTGAGAGGGAATTCAGTCTGTGTATTAAGAACTCAACATTGCCTGGAGCAACCAGTGAGTGAGAAAAGTTGTTTGATCCAATTCTTGCTTAGTATATTCAAATTAGAGTTTGGACTGGGAGTCTATTTTCGTTTGTTTTGTAACCACTTTTGACCTCTGTGACCAATACTTATACTCAGTTAAAATCTAACTTTCTGGAGTTAATAAACTTATTTTACTATTTTATACTTACTCCTGAGTTTGTCCAAAGTGCTTGGGAAAGTTGCTCACATGACAAAGGCTGGTGCATGTCCCCTTTATTTTTGATGAAGTGGCGAACTAATTAATGAGCTTACACTTTTCAAGAGAAGGCCGTGAACCGTGTAAGATGGTACATTTCTGAGGTGCAAGGCTGAGAGCTGGGGAGATATGCTGGTGTCTCTGTATAATTGAGGAGTGGTTTATAGAGCATTCATGCAACTGAGTTGGGTGCTTTGCTGCATGTTTTTGGCCAAATGATCATAGAATCCTAGGATATCGGGGTTGGAAGGGACCTCAGGAGGTATCTAGTCCAACCCTCTGCCCAGAGGAGGACCAATCCCCAACTAAATCATCCCAGCCAGGGCTTTCTCAAGCCTGACCTGAAAAACTTCTAAGGAAGGTGATTCCACCACCTTCCTAGGTAACACATTTCAGTGTTTCACCACCCTCCTAGTGAAAAAGTTTTTTCTATTTTCCAACCTAAACCTCCCCCACTGCAACTTGACCATTACTCCTTGTCCTGTCCTCTTCTACCACTGAGAATAGTCTAGAACCAACAAGTTCTCCCTGCTTGTTTCCCAGGCGTCGTGCATTTATGTATAGGCACTTGAGATAACCCGCTGATCGCCCCTCTTTCTCAGTATGAGGCAGGAACCCTCCTCTCTCCTGCACTCCTGCTCGTGCTTCCTCCTGGTATTCCACTTCCCCACTTACCTCAGGGCTTTGGTTTCCTTCCCCTGGTGAACCTAGTTTAAAGCCCTCCTCACTAGGTTAGCCAGCCTGCTTGCAAAGATGCTCTTCCCTCTCTTCGTTAGGTGGAGCCTGTCTCTGCCTAGCACTCCTCCTTCTTGGAACACTATCCCATGGTCAAAGAATCCAAAGCCTTCTCTCCGACACCACCTGCGTAGCCATTCGTTGATTTCCACGATTCGACAGTCCCTATCCCGGCCTTTTCCTTCCACGGGGAGGATGGACGAGAACACCACTTGCACCTCAAACTCCTTTATCCTTCTTCCCAGGGCCACGAAGTCCACAGGGATCCGCTCAAGGTCATTCTTGGCAGTATCATTGGTGCCCACGTGGAGGAGCAGGAAGGGGTAGTGATCCGAGGGCTGGATGAGTCTCGGCAGTCTCTCCGTCACATCGCGAATCTTAGCTCCTGGCAAGCAGCAGACTTCTTGGTTTTCCCGGTTGGGATGGCAGATAGATGACTCAGTCCCTCTGAGCAGAGAGTCCCCGACCACCACCGCCCGCCGCCTCCTCTTGGGTGCGGTGGTCGTGGAACCCCCAACCCTAGCACACTGCATCTCATGCCTTCCAATTGGCGCAGTCTCCCTTCTGCTCCCTTCCCTCAGACGTATCCTCTGGTCCACTCTCCGCATTAGTACCTGTGGAGACAACATGAAAACGGTATCTGCCCTGTATCTGCCCTGCTGGTACCTGGACGCTCCCCATTCTTCTTCTGGAGGTCACATGATGCCAAATTTCTTCACCGTCCTCCTGTCCCTGATGTGCAGCCTGCTCTGAATCTGTTATTCTATGATTCTCTGTGTGCTGTGTGGATTTGTGTGTGGGTCTGATTTTTGTTAATGCCTGCATGGGCCTGTGCAGTGTGTGATTTTCTCTTTCTCTCTCTGTGTTTCTCTCTCTGTTTGTATCTTCATGTGTAAATTCACTGGAATGTTTAAAAATATCCACAGCTTTGCTAATTTTCACCAGGAATTTTTCTCGGTCAACAAATTCTCACTTGTTCCCTACCGAAGTGTTCACTCTTGGATGGCATCAAATTAATCTATGAAATTCTGAACTGAAACCTCACCTGCTTTTCAGGGATTCTTCCTTAGACTCAGAGGACCAAGAGCTGGAAAATTCACCTAATTCAGTTTAAAGGCAAAGCTTCACTGAGAGTTGAAATTCCAAGCCCTTGTTTACAAAATGAGAAAAAGAGCCAGGGGAAGCACTTCCTTTTGGTTCACAGAATAAAGCGTTTGTCATTTAAGGGTTTGTTTCCCATATTTTAAAACCACAAGGGGTCTTCGTAAACACCCAGTCTGACCTCCTGTCTAGCACGGGCCCGACACCTGCCCCCGAAGAATTCCTTTTCAACTAGAACAGATCTGTTTAAAAAAAAATAGATCCAATATTGATTTGAAAATTTCCAGGAATGGAGACTCCACCAGGACTCTGGGTAAGATTTTCAATGTTTAATTCCCTTCCCTGTCAGAAAGCACACCTTATTTTCAATCTGTATGTGTCTAGCTTCACTTCCAGCCATTGGCTCACATTATACATTTGTCTGTTAGATTGAAGAGCCTGTTCGTAAGTATTGTTCCCCATGTAGGTATTTAGGGAGTGAGATTGTCATCCCCTAAATCTTATCTGAGCTCTTTGTGACTAATTTGCACCTGTCTATTTGTGGACATCTAGGTGCACAGTGGAACCATGCCAAATTCTGCTCCTAGTCAGTGGGAAGCTTTGATTTTGATATGGTCTCCAAAGCCCTTGCCAACATCTCGTAGAAGATGGGGGAATAAGGGAAAAACCATCAATTTGTTAAAATTGCAAGAGAAGAATAAATTAAGGTGTTTTGCTATAAAGTCACTGTCGCCTGACTGGGAATTGAACCCAGGTCGTGGCGGTGAGAGCGCCAAATCCTAACCACTAGACCACCAGGGAGAGGAGGATAATGCTGTTCTTCTCAGCTGTGCTACACTTTCTTAGGCTATTTTTTGTCCAATTTCTGAAGCTGCTTCTTTGTCCATTCCCTGAGCGGCTAAGAGCAGAGCGAGCAGCAAACCCTGTGCTCAGGGTCACAACCGGAGCCCAACCCAAGCCACTGAAACAAACTCAAATGATGCGTCAGCTTCCTCCACTAGGATCACAGAGCAACACAAAGAAAACCCAGGAGGAACAATCCTCCTCTGCCTTCATTCACCCCATTGCAACCCTCTCAGCAGCCAACCTGGGCCTTCTTCTGGGAAGGACATTGAGCTGATAGGAACTTTGGCATAGAGAGCAAGGGAGGGAGTTTGCTCTCCCTCGGTGTGAGCTGATTGCATTCTGACTCCATGTAACAGGGCTCTGAGTTTTGCCATCTTCTGAATTCTGTGTCCTCAACAAGCAGCCAAAGTGCTGAACCCCCAGGACCCTTCTGCTGGGAGCATGGGGATTGCACAAGAGCTGCAAGCCCTTTTTACCTCTCCTTGTCCTACTCGGCTTCCCCAGACTTTCCCCACCAATGCTTTCATCAGACTCTGGAGGAATCTAAGTCCCTGCAGGTTTCCCTCACCCACCTCGTAAGGGAAACAGTGATTCCCTTCTCTGACACTCCTGGGGCCACATTTTCTTTGAGGAGCTTCTCCCCAGGGGGTCTGATGTCCTGCAAAAATACAAAATCACTTACCGTGGAATTCTCTCCCCAGAACATCTGAGACAATATTGACTTAAAGAATGAACTAACTGTGATCATCTGCCCTTCCTTCAGTCACTTTGGGTTCTGCTGTTGTTCACCATTTCTGAGTGGAGATTTTAAATCACGGCTATTTCCTCGTTAGCATGTCATGGGCTACTATCAGCAGGAGGAAAAATCACTTTTTGTAGTGGTAATCAGGGTGACCCATTTCAAACAGTTCTCTGTGAGTTCAATCCTTGAGGGGGCCATTTAGGGATCTGGGGCAAAAATTGGGGATTGGTCCTGCCTTGAGCAGTGGATTGGACTAGATGACCTCCTGAGGTCCCTTCCAAATCTGTGATTCTGTGAAAGGACATGTCAGAAGGCAGGGGACTTGACAAAGCCCTGGCTGGGATGATTCAGTTGGGGTTTGTCAAAATTCAGAGTAATCCCCACCTTCCGACCCTAAAGTTTCATGAAAGGAAAAAATAATGAGGAAGAAAGCTTGATAAACGACTTGGAGGGAATGAAAAGAAAAATAATCAGAAGCAAAACAAGACACTGTTTCTGCCCGAGGACCCGGAGGCCTTTCATGCCTGAGGCGAACGTGGTAATAACCTACACTGCAAAAACCAGTCGTGGCGAGCTTTTCGCCTGTTTAGTTGAGCTTTCTCAGTAGCCACTGCGTCAGCTATTTCAGCGTTTCTCTTTGAGGAACAGGAGCACAAAGAACACCAATGGCTTCTTTTTTACCTCAAATATCCGTCAGAAACGCTAAGATAGCTCCTCCAGTTTCCCCTTCTCACCAGGAGACAAAACGCAGGAAAGCGCCAAACCAAGAAAGCTCACTTTGACTTCACTTTCCCATGGGCATTCCCCTGCCAGCTCCCTGGCACAGCAATACAAGACACAAGAAATGCAGGAAAATAAAGCTGAGTGAAGGAAACCTGCAGGTACTTCGATCCCTCCAGCGTCAGAGGAAACCATTTGTGGGGAAGGGTCCGGCTTACCGAGGAGGACAAAGAGACGAAACATGGACTCGCCAACGCTGTGCAAAACATCATGACACCAGAGCCCATGTGACGCGAGGGTTCGCACTTTGGCTGCTTCCTGCCTGCACAGAGTTGACAAACGGGGGGCAGCCAAAGCTGGGAAACCTGATTCTAGACACTGAGTCAGAATGCTATCTGCTCACGTCAAGTGGAAGCAAATCCCCTCCCTGGCTTTCTATGCCAAAATTATAATCAGCAGAGTGGTTTCCCTGGACAAGCCACTTTCTAGGCGGAAGAAGAAGCGGAGAAGGATGCAGTGGGGTAAATGAAAGCAGAGGAGGATTGTTCCTCTTTTGTGTTCCTCTTGGGATTCTGATGGAGGAACGTAAAGCATAATTTGAGCTTATTTCAACGCTTTTCCTTGAGCTCAGGTTATGAGCGCTCTCTGTTCTTGTCCCCTCTGAAATGGGGAATGGACCATTTCCTAAACTGGAGAGAAAGTAGCCTTAGAAAGCATAGAGGGTAGTCAACTATTTTTTGTCAAGGTCCAAAATCTCAGTCAAGATATGATCAAGGTCCAGACTCCAGAGAAAATAATTTTATTTACTTATTATTATGATTTTTAAAAAGATTTCAGGGTCCATTAAAAATTTCTGGCTGTCTAGAGTTGGCCCGTGGTACACCTGTTGAGTACCCTTGGTCTACTGGTTAGGAGTCTCGTTGATGCTGCCTTGGTTCCATCCTCAGTCAGGGAAAGAAATTTCTCGACACAATTCTCCATTCAGTCTTCACTGCAAATTAAAAAAACCTCAGAACTTTCACTCCAATAGCTTATTATCTGGCCATTTTGTGCCCTGTCCCTTATAAACACAAAAAGGGGCCTTTTTAAATACCAAAGACTTTGAGAATGGGGGAGAACTGGCTGACTCCAGCTGCCCATCTCTATTCACTTGTGTGCTGAATTGAATGAATCTCTTTGGATACACAGCAATTGTGAAGCATAAATCTGCTTCAGTGGATATACTGGAAGCGATATTGTCTAAATAACACCTGGCTTTTTTCAAAACCAGCAATAGCCACAAGAGGTCCCAGAATCGTCTGAGATTGCCTCTAGCTGACAAAGGGGCCCATTTTTCAGCTAGGAATTCAACTTCTTTGTTCCCTTTTCTCTGCTTTGAGTCTCTTTCCGCTTGTCTCAGGTAGTGTGGCGAGCAAACGCGCAGGTGGGTGAGATAATATCTTTCACTGGGCCAGCTTCTGTTGGGGACAAAGACAAGCTTTTCTGGGACATGCATGGCTACAACTACATAGCAAATGCTCATAAGACATGAATTAGTTCTTCTTTCACACTGGAATGCATCACTTTTGGTGTGACACCAAGAAATTATTTATTAGCCCGTATAACCGTTTCTTCTCCACATGTTGAGATTATCTTTCGGCTGTAATGCCATCCTATATTAAAATTCCAAATGGCCAATTAGCAAGCACCAAAATAAAGAACAGCCAATTATTAATCTGCCTCACCCCTAGCCCTGCCCAGGATCTCTGCATTGGTTTAGAAAATATTTTCACATAGATATTTGCAAATTGGGAAGTTTTAAACTGTGTCAGCTTCCATCTAGAAAGAGAGAGTGGTAAGCTAAATTGTTCCAACACAGATTTCCCCATCTACGTGAGAGAAAGAATTAGAAAGAAGTAAGGAAAGTGAATCCAAGGTAAATGATTCTGACCTTTCCTTTGAAATGCTCGGTGCAATAAATCAGTGAATATTCCCATAAGTAAACTCCTGTAAGTGACAGAAAAGAGGGCATGGGAAAAGGCTGTCAAATGTTGTGTTAAACTTTAATTCATGAGCAAAATTGTGTGGCCATTAAATTACAACCCTAAAATATCGCCAAAGGAAAGAAAAAGGAACAAAAAGTGTGGGAAATACGGGTGTATTTCAGCAAAGGGCTTGGAATGGAGGAAGACCAAAAGTGATCAGTCGGGGGAAAAGGCACTGTTTCTGCCTAGTTTTAAACCAGGGATATTTTGCGTGTGAAGCAAACATGATAACCACCACACTACACTACAATCCATTGCAGAAACGAATTGGGCCCTGTCAAGGTTCCTCCCCCACTCTGAACTCTAGGGTACAGATGTGGGGACCTGCATGAAAAACCTCCTAAGCTTATCTTTACCAGCTTAGGTCAAAACTTCCCCAAGGTACAAAATAGTCCACCCGTTGTCCTTGGACTGGCCGCTACCACCACCAAACTAATACTGGTTACTGGGGAAGAGCTGTTTGGACGCGTCCTTCCCCCCAAAATACTTCCCAAAACCTTGCACCCCACTTCCTGGACAAGGTTTGGTAAAAAGCCTCACCAATTTGCCTAGGTGACTACAGACCCAGACCCTTGGATCTTAAGAACAATGAACAATCCTCCCAACACTTGCACCCCCCCCTTTCCTGGGAAATGTTGGATAAAAAGCCTCACCAATTTGCATAGGTGACCACAGACCCAAACCCTTGGATCTGAGAACAATGAAAAATCATTCAGTTTTCTTACAAGAAGACTTTTAAAAAAAATAGAAGTAAATAGAAATAAAGAAATCCCCCCTGTAAAATCAGGATGGTAGATACCTTACAGGGTAATTAGATTCAAAACATAGAGATCCCCTCTAGGCAAAACCTTAAGTTACACAAAAGATACACAGACAGAAATAGTTATTCTATTCAGCACAATTCTTTTCTCAGCCATTTAAAGAAATCATAATCTAACACATACCTAGCTAGATTACTTACTAAAAGTTCTAAGACTCCATTCCTGGTCTATCCCCGGCAAAGACCCAGCATACAGACAGACAGAGACCCTTTGTGTCTCTCCCTCCTCCCAGCTTTTGAAAGTATCTTGTCTCCTCATTGGTCATTTTGGTCAGGTGCCAGCGAGGTTACCTTTAGCTTCTTAACCCTTTCCAGGTGAGAGGAGCTTTCCCCTGGCCAGGAGGGATTTCAAAGGGGTTTACCCTTCCCTTTATATTTATGACACGCCCCCAAATCTCAGCTAGGGTGAAACACTGGCTGGGATTTCTTCCTGGAGCTCTAGGAAAAACAGAGTTAATAAGACACATGCATCTCTAAATATACTACCAAGTACATAAAGACTAACAATATTTTCCACATCTCAAGGACGATTTTAACCAGTTGATTCTGGGAAACTTTCACGGGAGAGTGCATCAGCCACTTTGTTAGAAGCTCCTGAGATGTGTTGGATGTCGAAATCAAAATCTTGGAGAGCTAAACTCCACCGAAGAAGTTTTTTGTTAGTTTCCTTGACGGTGTGAAGCCACTTCAGTGCAGCATGGTCGGTTTGCAGGTGGAAACGCCGTCCCCAAACATATGGGCGTAGCTTTTCCAGAGCATAGACAATGGCGTAACATTCTTTTTCAGTGACTGACCAGTTGCTTTCCCTCTCAGACAGTTTTTTGCTGAGAAACACTACAGGGTGGAATTCTTGATCAGGTCCTTTCTGCATTAAAACTGCTCCCACACCACGCTCGGACGCATCTGTGGTTACTAGGAACGGTTTGTCAAAGTCTGGGGCCCTTAGTACAGGGTCAGACATGAGTGTCGCTTTAAGCTTGTTAAAGGCCTTCTGACACTTTTCGGTCCACTGAACAGCATTTGGCTGTTTCTTTTTGGTTAGGTCTGTCAGTGGGGCAGCGATTTGGCTGTAGTGCGGTACAAATCGTCTGTAATAACCGGCCAAGCCTAAGAAGGATTGAACCTGTTTCTTTGACTTTGGGACAGGCCACTTTTGGATAGCATCCACTTTGGCCTGTAGGGGGCTGATAGTTCCTTGACCCACCTGGTGTCCAAGGTAAGTCACTCTGTTTAGGCCTATTTGACACTTCTTAGCCTTAACAGTTAGTCCTGCCTCCCTTATGCGCTCAAGGACTTTTTGTAGATGTTCCAGGTGGTCTGCCCAGGAATCCGAAAATATGGCCACGTCGTCAAGGTAGGCGACTGCATATTCTCCTAATCCCGCTAGGAGACCATCTACAAGTCTTTGGAAAGTGGTGGGTGCATTTCGCAGCCCGAAAGGGAGTACATTAAATTCATACAGCCCGAGATGTGTGATGAAGGCTGACCTTTCCTTGGCAGATTCATCTAGCGGTACCTGCCAGTACCCCTTGGTTAAGTCCAAGGTAGAGATGAACTGGGCCCGTCCCAGTTTCTCTAATAGTTCATCTGTGCGTGGCATTGGATAGTTGTCTGGGCGAGTTACAGCATTTAGCTTACGGTAGTCCACGCAAAAACGTATTTCCCCATCTGGTTTGGGAACTAGAACCACTGGAGATGCCCATGCACTTTCAGAGGGGCGGATTACACCCATCTGTAACATATCCTGGATCTCCCGTTCTATAGCTTGAGGAGACACCCGGTAAGGTTGGACCCTAATTGGGTGAGCATTACCTGTGTCAATGGAGTGGTATGCCCGTTCAGTCAGTCCTGGGGTGGCTGAGAACGTTGGCGCGTAGCTAGTGCACAGCTCCTGGATCTGCTGTCGCTGCATATGCCCAAGGGTCATGGAGAGGTTCACCTCTTCCACACCACCAGCACATTTCCCTTCGTAGTAGACACCTTCAGGCCACTCAGCGTCGTCTCCTCCCTGGGCTGTAAACTGACAAACCTTTAATTCTCTGGAATAAAAGGGCTTTAGAGAATTAATATGGTACACCTTAGGCTTTCGGTTGGAGGTGGGGAATGCTATGAGATAATTAACAGCTCCCAGGCGCTCCTGGACCATGAATGGCCCTTCCCATGATGCTTCCATTTTATGGGCCTGGAGCGCCTTTAAGACCATGACCTGGTCTCCTACTTTGAAGGAACGCTCTCTGGCATGTTTATCATACCAGGCTTTTTGCTCTTTTTGAGCATCCTGTAAGTTTTCTCTAGCAAGGGCTAAAGAGGTTCGGAGGGTGTTTTGTAGGTTGGTTACAAAGTCCAGAATGTTAGTTCCTGGAGAAGGTGTAAATCCCTCCCATTGCTGCTTCACCAACTGCAATGGCCCCTTAACCTCACGGCCATATACAAGTTCAAATGGGGAAAACCCTAAACTGGGATGTGGTACAGCTCTGTAGGCAAAGAGCAACTGCTGCAATACTAGGTCCCAATCATTGGAATGCTCATTTACGAATTTACGTATCATGGCCCCCAAAGTTCCATTAAACTTCTCCACCATGCCATTTGTTTGATGATGGTAAGGAGTGGCAACCAAGTGATTTACCCCATGAGCTTCCCAAAGGTTTTTCATAGTTCCTGCCAGGAAATTAGTCCCTGCATCTGTGAGGATGTCGGAGGGCCAACCTACCCTGGCAAAAATGTCTGCTAGTGCCTGGCACACACTTTTAGCCCTGGTATTGCTTAGAGCTACTGCTTCCGGCCATCGGGTGGCAAAATCCATGAAAGTCAGTATGTACTGCTTTCCTCTGGGTGTCTTTTTTGGAAAAGGACCCAGAATATCCACAGCTACTTGCTGAAATGGAACTTCAATGATGGGGAGTGGTTGTAGAGGGGCTTTGACCTGGTCTTGGGGTTTTCCCACTCTTTGGCACACCTCACAAGACTGGACATAGGTAGAAACATCCTTGCCCATTCCCTCCCAGTGGAATGACCCCCCCAAACGGTCTTTGGCCCTGTTCACCCCAGCATGGCCACTAGGGTGATCGTGGGCTAAGCTCAAGAGCTTGGCCCGGTATTTAGTTGGAACTACCAACTGTCTCTGAGGATGCCAGTCTTCCTGGTGTCCACCAGAAAGAGTTTCCTTGTATAAAAGTCCTCTTTCTATAACAAACCTGGATCGATTAGAAGAGCTGAGAGGCGGTGGGTTGCTCCGTGCCGCCGTCCAAGCTCTCTGGAGGCTTTCATCTGCTTCCTGTTCAGTCTGGAACTGTTCCCTTGATGCTGGAGACATCAGTTCCTCATGGGATTGTGGACCTAGGCTTGGTCCCTCTGGAAGCGATATAGGGGATGGAGCTGTTTCTGTTGACTGTGAACCGCTCTCCGCTGGTGCACTATGTTGGGATTCAGGCTCCGGCTGAGCCTCTTGTGTAGGGTTATCAGCTGCTGCCAGTTCAGGTTCAGTGGGGCCCTCTGGTGTTGAGGTTGCAAGTACTGGATTCAGTGCTGACACGGGGTCTGGTGTTGGTTGTTCGGCTGGTTCCGGTTCTGGGACTGGTTCCGTCTGGGTCTCTGGGACTGGATCCACTACTGCTGTTGCAGACATTGGCCTGGGGTCCAGGTCCATCACCTCTGACCGGGTCCTGATAGAAGTTTCCGGAACAGAGCTAGGCCTCATGGCTTGTTTAGCCTGGCTGCGGGTGACCGTTCCCACCCTCTTGGCCGGCTTCACATGCTTGGCCAAGTCTTCCCCCAACAGCATGGGGATGGGATAATCATCATAGACTGCAAAAGTCCACATTCCTGACCAGCCCTTGTACTGGACAGGCAACTTGGCTGTAGGCAAATTGAAAGAGTTGGACTTGAAGGGTTGAATCGTCACTTGGATCTCTGGGTTGATTAAATTGGGGTCCACTAAGGAAGCATGGATAGCTGACACTTGTGCTCCGGTGTCCCTCCACGCGGTGACCTTCTTCCCGCCCACACTCACAGTTTCCCTCCGCTCCAAGGGTATCTGGGAGGTATCTGGGCCTGTGGACCTCTGGTGTGATTCCGGTGCAATGAACTGTAATCTGTTGGGGTTCTTGGGGCAGTTGGCCTTTACATGCCCCAGCTCGTTACATTTAAAACATCGTCCAGCTGACGGGTCACTGGGGCGAGGAGGGTTGCTGGAGAAGGGGGGTGGTGGGACGATAAGGGGTCTGGAGGGTTCTTTGGGAGGTAGGTGGGGCCTTGGGCAGCCCCCGGTAATAGGGTGTGGTCTGGGGTGGTCCCTTCTGGTCTCCGCTCCAACTGCGACCAGTTTTCTTCTTCTCTGCCACCTCCACCCATCTGGCTCCAATCTCTCCTGCCTCAATTACAGTTTTGGGTTTCCCATCTAGGATGTATCTTTCTATTTCCTCAGGAACGCCCTCTAAGAATTGTTCCATTTGCATTAGGAAGGGCAAATTTACTGGAGATTCAACACTTGCTCCTGATATCCAGGCATCCCAATGTTTCACAATGTGGTAGGCATGTCGGGTAAATGACATGTCTGGTTTCCACCTTAGGGCTCGGAACCTCCAACGAGACTGCTCGGGTGTTATCCCCATTCTGACTCTCGCCTTGGATTTAAACAGTTCATACTTGTTCATGTGTTCTTTAGGCATTTCAGCTGCCACCTCAGCTAATGGTCCACTGAGCTGCGGCCTCAGCTCTACCATGTATTGGTCAGTAGAGATGTTGTACCCAAGGCAGGCCCTTTCGAAGTTTTCTAAGAAGGCCTCAGTATCATCACCTGCCTTGTAGGTGGGAAACTTTCTGGGATGGGAAGTGGTACTTGGAGAAGGATTGCTAGGGTTTGTTGGGATATTCCGCTGAGCCTTTATCTTCTCCATCTCCTCCACATGCTTCCTCTCTTTTTCCTTCTCCTCCAGTTCTTTGTCCCTCGCTTCCATTTTCAGCCGCATGAGTTCTATCTGTCTTTCATGTTCCCTTTGTTTTTCCGCAGCCTGAAATCTGGCTACTTCCAGCCTTTGTCGAGCCGTGGATTTTGTCATTCTAACCTCTCTGTTTTTAACTAACTTTACACCCAAGGTTTAGAAATAAACAAACAAAACTTGGCTGTAAAATTTTGCTGTGCTGGAATAGAATACCTATTCTCTGATAGTGATTGTCAGCCTACAGAAAAAGACAATTCCCTTGTCTCTGCTCTGGGCCCAAATCAAAGCAAAAAACCTCCAACTACTTGGAAACCTGCTTACCAGCAGCCCAAAGGAAAAAAAAATTCCTTTTCAAACCTGTGCTCCTTGTAAAACAAAAAAATCAAAATCCTAAAAAAAAACAAACCCTGCCACTTTTGTCTCCAGGCAAATGGGTAGAACCCACACCCCCTATTTACTTTTAGGAAGAAAAGAAAAAAAAAACTCTGGGTTGGAAGACTGTGAATTTCCCTGCAGGAGTTAAGTACCCTGCCTCCAGGCAAAGAAAACCTGCAATTCACAAAGATAATCCCCTTTTGTCTCTGCTTGGCCACAAAGCAGAGAAAAACCAAGCTGCTTTCAGTTTCAGCTGCTTTCTGGACTTCCTTTCCACAGGAAAAAAAAATTTCCTTTTTAAAATCTGTATTTCTAGTTCAAAAAATCTCAACTGGATCTCAAAATGATTTCAGGTTAATCCCACCACTATGGCACCATGTCAAGGTTCCTCCCCGACTCTGAACTCTAGGGTACAGATGTAGGGACCTGCATGAAAAACCTCCTAAGCTTATCTTTACCAGCTTAGGTCAAAAGTTCCCCAAGGTACAAAATAGTCCACCCGTTGTCCTTGGACTGGCCGCTACCACCACCAAACTAATACTGGTTACTGGGGAAGAGCTGTTTGGACGCGTCCTTCCCCCCAAAATACTTCCCAAAACCTTGCACCCCACTTCCTGGACAAGGTTTGGTAAAAAGCCTCACCAATTTGCCTAGGTGACTACAGACCCAGACCCTTGGATCTTAAGAACAATGAACAATCCTCCCAACACTTGCACCCCCCCTTTCCTGGGAAATGTTGGATAAAAAGCCTCACCAATTTGCATAGGTGACCACAGGCCCAAACCCTTGGATCTGAGAACAATGAAAAAGCATTCAGTTTTTTACAAGAAGACTTTTAATAAAAAATAGAAGTAAATAGAAATAAAGAAATCCCCCCTGTAAAATCAGGATGGTAGATATCTTACAGGGTAATTAGATTCCAAAACATAGAGAACCCCTCTAGGCAAAACCTTAAGTTACACAAAAGATACACAGACAGAAATAGTTATTCTATTCAGCACAATTCTTTTCTCAGCCATTTAAAGAAATCATAATCTAACACATACCTAGCTAGATTACTTACTAAAAGTTCCAAGACTCCATTCCTGGTCTATCCCCGGTAAAGACCAGCATATAGACAGACACAGACCCTTTGTTTCTCTCCCTCCTCCCAGCTTTTGAAAGTAACTTGTCTCCTCATTGGTCATTTTGGTCAGGTGCCAGCGAGGTTACCTTTAGCTTCTTAACCCTTTCCAGGTGAGAGGAGCTTTCCCCTGGCCAGAAGGGATTTCAAAGGGGTTTACCCTTCCCTTTATATTTATGACATAAATAAATAAAGGCAACCGGTTTTTGCTCTTGTTTCTTTGTATTTGTACACTGCAACTTTTCAGCCCAAGCCACAAGACCCTGATTAATGTGACACCAGCCAGCCATGGGTGATTCATTGCACTGTAGACATATCCCAACGTTATGTCTCCACAGCGATTAAAACACCCAGGGCACCTGTCTCAGAGCCTGGGGCAGCTGACTCAGGCTTCTGGGGCTGCAGCTGCAGGGCTATAAAATGACAGTGGAGACAGATGGGCTTGAACTCAATCTGAGGTCCCATGAGGGGTGAGGGTTTCCAAACCCAGGCTTCAGCAGGAACACCAGTATCTGCACGCCACTTTTCAGCCCCACAGCTTGAGCTCCAGAAGCCCACATCAGGTGACCCAGGCCAGCCCTGCTGCCATCTTTATCCCGGGAGAGAGGGACTCTACGGGGACGTCTCCATTGCAGTGTCAGCCCAGGGGTGGCAGGCTGTGCTCAAAGCAGCACCCTGGAAGCCCCATAGTCACCACTCTCATAGAATTAAGGTATGATTTGTACAGAGTCGGCCTGGTGAGCTATCATTGTAAAAGTCGTGATCTGTTGAAGGCTAATACCTGGGTGGATGGTGTGCGCTAGGCTTGTCTGGGAAGTGGTGGAGTTTTGCTCTGGGTGCGTCACTGAAATATGTGATGAGGCTGGGAAATGGCCACCGCCAGCCTTTCCGGTGTGACGCTGGAGGAGCCAGACTCGCTGCTGGCCCAGTGAAGGTATCCACGCTCCCAAGGACTCTCCCAGGAACCGTGTACAATGCGGACTCCTCCGAGACAGCCCGGAGACAATGGACACTGCTTGACTCACATCAAGGCAGAGGAACTTCCTAACAAGTTGGAAGAAATTATGAAAGAGGGGAAGAGACGTCATGACTTGGCCTCTCTCCCCCGCAATTCAACACCTTGCAACACATCTGGAGGACAAAGACTGAACTGAAATAATTCAGAGATCAGAAGAGAAGAAGAATAATCCATTCAAATCAAAGTCCCCAAACAGACTAGTATTGGTTTCTCAGCAGAAAACTTTCCATGTGGGGGATTTTGTTTTCCCACTCTGACCTTGCCAAGGGAAGCAGAGAGAAAATCTTTGACTTGCCTCCTTCAGAACGCTTGGCCTAGACACTCTAGCTGTGGGTCACTGTCGTGGCCTTGCTGAGAACAGGGGCATTTTAATAATTTGCAGAGGTCCCAGGGTGTTTGGGGGAGATTATGAGGCTATTACCTTTTGAGATAAAAGCTAAGAAATACAGAACGAGACAATTCTTTCATACATCTGGCCTTTAGACATATTTCATTTAAAGCAGGGGGTCTAACATGCTGTGAGAAAGTGGAAATGTTGGAAGCTCAAATAATTCAGTTTTTTCTAGGTCTTGTGCGTGTGTGAATGGCACAACATGTTAATTTATAAGCACATCGTTCTTAACTTCATTAAATATTATGTGGTGTATTAACTATATCAAGTGGGTTGTACAACACAATGACTTTTCCATGCGTTGCCCAAAACATATTTTTAGTATTATTTACATGCACCGAACTCCTTGAACATAAAGTTGTTTATTTCATTCCTGTGCAGTGTGTTGGTAGCTCAGTTAATTGAGTTTATTGTCACTCTGTGTGTGTGTGAGGTACAACACAATAATTTAGTGATGCTGAAAACGTTTCCTTCTCCCTCCGGAACTGCCTTGGAATCACCTTCCCTTTGTAGATTAATCTACTCCTGTGTCTGTATGAGGAAAATATGGTTTCTATGAAAAAATCTCATTGTTTATTTAAAAGGACTGACACCAAACGGCCACACTATGGGGATACAACACCATGAGTAAGAACAGGAGGACTTGTGGCACCTTAGAGACGAACAAATTTATTGGAGCATAAGCTTTCGTGAGCTACATCAGATGCATGCAGTGGAAAATACAGTGGGGAGACTCCTATACACAGAGAACATGAAACAATGGGGGTTACCCTACACACTGTAACGAGAGTGATCAGGTAAGGTGAGCTATTACCAGGAGGAGAGCCGGGTGGGGTGGGGGGAACCTTTTGTAGTGATCATTGGAATTAATTTGCAAACTGGATACAGTTAACTTAGGCTTGAATAAAGACTGGGAGTGGATGGGTCATTACACAAAGTAAAACTATTTCCCCATGTTTATTTCCCGCCCCCACTGCTCTCACATGTTCTTGTCAACTGCTGGCAATGGCCGACCTTGATTACCACTGGAAATCAGAGAAAAAAGACGAGAGCAGAGTGGTTTCTAGACACCCTCCCATCCATCTAATACAGACACACAGACTTTTCTAAGGCATTAACTTTTCCTTCTCCTTTATGATTCTTTAATGCCTCTGGAAATACCAATTCCTAGAGGCCCCTTTCACAGAGCAAACAACCACAGAGCAATGAGAAAGCTGGGGGCTGCCAGGTTGTTGAGGGCAAGTCTTGAAAGGGATGCCCAAACAATCCAGCTGGATCCCCGGCAACCAGATGTGGGGATTAGCTGCACAGCTGTGGCTGCTGCTCTGAGGGGAGCGGCATAAACTACCTGCCTGTGGATGCAGCCCACCAGCTGGTTCTCCTGGGGCCGATGGTGAGTGGTTGGGCAGGGATGCTGCACCGGCTGGGGTCTGAAATATGAACAGGGGTCTAAGGAACCTCAGCATCACAGTCATCAGGAGTCCAAGCTGCTTGGGGTGAGCTTGTGGGCAATGGCCCAACTGGATTGTTTGTGCATCCCTTTCGCCACGTCCCTTGTGATCCACCAGGGCTTGCAGCACCATGGAAGAGTACCCCTTGCGGTTTATGTAGTGGCCGCCCCGCTGTTCCGGGGCCAAGAGAGGGATATGCGTTATGTCTATCGCCCCGCCGCAGTCAGGGAACCCCAGCGCATTAAAGCCATTCACAATGGTCTGCACATTTCCCAAAGTCACGACCCTTGATAGCAGCTGATCAATGATTGTGTTGGCTATTTGGATCACAGCAGGCCCCACAGAAGATTTGCCCACTCTAAACTTATTCCCGACTGACCGCTAGATGTCGGGCGTTGCAAGCTTCCGCAGGGCTATGGCCACTCACTTCTGAACTGTGAGGGCGGCTCTCATTTTGGTGTCTTTGCACTTCAGGGCAGGAGACAGCAAGTCGCAAAGCTCCATGAAAGTGGCCCTTACGCATACAAAAGTTTCTCAGCCACTGGGAATCATCCCACAGCTGCAACACGATGAGGCCCCAGCAGTCTGTGCTTGTTTCCTGGGCCCAGAATCGGCGTGCCACGGCATGAACCTGGCCCAGTGCCACCATGATCTCCCAATTGCCACACGCCGTGCCATCTTTGTCCATGTCCTCATCAGTATAGTAATCGCACGGTCGTCGTTTCCTTGCCCCGTTTTGCAGGGACTGCACATACTGCTGGATAATGCGCGAGGTATTTAAAATGCTTAAAACTGCAGCGGAGATCTGAGCGGGCTCCATGGCGCCTGCACGGGTAATCCTGGAAAACGGGCGCGAAATGTAGGAGAGCAGAGTGGCAGGGGAAGAGGTGCTGTTTGGTTCGTGGTAGCCGAAGAAAGGCGGGAAATGGTTGTCTTCCGTGGTTTTCACGGAGGCGGGAGCCCAGGACAGACAACCCGGAGAAGCTCGGAAGCGTGGCACCAGCGGGAGAGCAGAGTTGGAGGCAGAAGAGTTCGATGAGGAAGAGAAAGAGCAGATAGTAGAGATTACATCGGAAGGGAAGAGGAAATGAGAGGCGGATTCATAGTTGCAGGAGAGCAAGCGGTGCACCCTCTGCTGAAAGCAGTATGGCGTCTGCATGCCAAAAAGGCGTGAAACGATTGTCCGCCATAGGTTCCTGATGACACGCACCAGAAACACCCGCAAGAATGTTTTTGCCCCATTGTGCACTGGGAGCGTAACCCAGTATTCCAGTGGGCGGCGGGAACTGCGGGAACTGTGGGATAGCGACCCACGGTGCACCTGCTCCGACGTTCGATGCTAGCCTCGGTACTGTGGATGCACTCTGCTGAATTCACGCGCTTCAGTGGGGACACCGAAGCCTGAATGTCTAAAATAGCTCCCGAAATTTCGAATCGAATAATTTTGAACTAATTTCATACTGTACACGTACCGTTAGAAAAGTCTGTGTGTGTGTGTTAGATGGATGGGAGGGTGTCTAGAAACCACTCAGTTCTAGTCTTTTTTACTCTGATTTACGTTAGAAAATCTAAAGCAGGGAGCAAGAAGAGTTGCCTTCTCTGAGGCTTAAACTCAGGACCTTCAGATTATGAGACTGATGCACTGCCCGCTGCGCTAAGAAGGCTTGGAAGAGCTTTAGGCTCGGTGCTTATAGAACCAGCTGAGCAGCGGGGAACCAGCTGAGCAGCAAACAGCAGGAGTTTGCCTGGGAGTTCACCTGGAGTGAGCCCACTGAGGCTTACACCCTAACGACTTCTCTGAGGCATTACTGCATCTCCGGAGGAAGCTCATAGTAGGAAGGTAATATGGATGGGGGGTGTTCAACTGTTGTGACCTGCACTGGATGTGCCATGTTTGTCTTTCTTCCAGAGGACAGAAGCGACTTTGTCTGTACAAAGTGCAAGCTGGTCTCCATATTGGAAGAGAAGGTTCAAGGTCTGGAGCAACAGGTATCGACCCTGCGTTGCATAAGAGAAACTGAAGATTTCCTGGACAGACGTCAGGATATGCTTCTATGGGCACAAGGTTCTGAAGATTCAGAGCAGGCTGCGCAGCAGGGACAGGAGGACTGTGAAGAAATCTGGCAACATGTGACCTCCAGAAGAAGAAGGGGGAAAGTCCATGGACCAGCAAAGCGGACACAGGTAAGTAACCATTTTCATGTTCTCTCCACAGGTACCATTGCGGGGAGTGACCCAGATGATACGTCTGGGGGAAGGGAGCAGGAGACTCCACCAGTTGAAAGGCATGAGATGCACTGTCCTAGGGTTGGGGGTTCCACGACCACCACTCCCAAGAGAAGGAGGTGGGTGGTGGTGGTCGGGGACTCTCTCCTCAGGAGGACTGAGTCATCTATCTGCCACCCTGACCGGGAAAACAGAGAAGTCTGCTGCTTGCCGGGGGCTAAGATTCACGATGTGACGGAGAGACTGCCGAGACTCATCAAGCCCTCGGATCGCTACCCCTTCCTGCTTTTCCACGTGGGCACCAATGATACTGCCAAGAATTACCTTGAGCGGATCACTGCAGACTACGTAGCTCTGGGAAGAAGGATAAAGGAGTTTGAGGTGCAAGTGGTGTTCTCGTCCATCCTCCCCGTGGAAGGAAAAGGCCGGGGTAGAGACCGTCAAATCGTGGAAGTCAAGGAATGGCTACACAGGTGGTGTCGGAGAGAAGGCTTTGGATTCTTCAACCATGGGATGGTGTTCCAAGTAGGAGGAATGCTAGGCAGAGACGGGCTCCACTTAACGAAGAGAGGGAAGAGCATCTTCGTGAGCAGGCTGGCTAACCTAGTGAGGAGGGCTTTAAACTAGGTTCACCAGGGAAAGGAGACCAAAGCCCTGAGGTAAGTGGGGAAGCGGGATACCGGGAGGAAGCACGAGCTGGAGCGTATGAGAGGGGAGGGCTCCTGCCTCATACTGAGAACAAGGGGCGATCAGCGGGTTATCTCAAGTGCCTATATACAAATGCACAAAGCCTGGGACACAAGGAATAACGGAGACTTGGTGGGATAACTCGGAGGACTGGAGTGCTGTCATGGATGGATATAAACTGTTCAGGAAGGACAGGGAGGCCAGAAAAGGTGGGGGAGTTGCACTGTATGTAAGGGAGCAGTATGACTGCTCAGAGCTCAAGAATGAAACTGTAGAAAAACCTGAGAGTCTCTGGTTTAAGTTTAGAAGCTTGAGGAACAAGAGTGATGCAGTGGTGGGAGTCTCCTATAGACCACCAGACCAGGGGGATGAGGTGGATGAGGCTTTCTTCCGGCAACTCGCAGAAGCTACAAGATGGCACGCCCTGGTTCTCATGGGTGACTTCAATCATCCTGATATCTGCTGGGAGAGCAATACAGCGGTGCACAGACAATCCAGGAAGTTTTTGGAAACTGTAGGGGACAATTTCCTGGTGCAAGTGCTGGAGGAACCGACTAGGGGCAGAGCTCTTCTTGACCTGCTGCTCACAAACCGGGAAGAATTAGTAGGGGAAGCAAAAGTGGATGGGAACCTGGGAGGCAGTGACCATGAGATGGTCGAGTTCAGGATCCTGACACAAGGAGGAAAGGAAAGCAGCAGAATACGGACTCTGAACTTCAGAAAAGCAGACTTTGACTCCCTCAGGGAACTGATGGGAAAGATCCCCTGGGAGAATAACATGAGGGGGAAAGGAGTCCAGGAGAGCTGGCTGTATTTTAAAGAATCCTTATTGAGGTTACAGAGAAAAACCATCCCCATGTGTAGAAAGAATAGTAAATATGGTAGGCGACCAGCTTGGCTTAACAGAGAAATCCTTGCTGATCTTAAACACAAAAAAGAGGCTTACAAGAAGTGGAAGATTGGACAAATGACCAGGGATGAGTATATAAATATTGCTCAGGCATGCAGAAGTGAAATCAGGAAGGCCAAATCACACCTGGAGTTGCAGCTAGCGAGCGAAGTTAAGAGTAACAAGAAGGGTTTCTTCAGGTATTTTGGCAATAAGAAGAAAGCCAAGGAAACTGTGGGCCCATTACTAAATGAGAGAGGCAACCTAGTGACAGAGGATGTGGAAAAAGCTAACATACTCAATGCTTTTTTTGCCTCTGTCTTCACGAACAAGGTCAGCTCCCAGACGACTGCACTGGGCAGCACAGCATTCGGAGGAGGTGGCAAGCCCTCTGTGAAGAAAGAAGTGGTTCGGGACTATTTAGAAAAAGTGGACGTGCACAAGTCCATGGGGCCAGATGAGCTGCATCCGAGAGTGCTAAAGGAATTGGCGGATGTGATTGCAGAGCCATTGGCTATTATCTTTGAAAACTCATGGCGATCAGGGGAAGTCCCGGAAGACTGGAAAAAGGCTAATGTAGTGCCCATCTTTCAAAAAGGGAAGAAGGAGGATCCTGGGAACTACAGGCCAGTCAGCCTCACCTCAGTCCCTGGAAAAATCATGGAGCATGTGCTCAAGAAATCAATTCTGAAGCACTTAGAGGAGAGGAAAGTGATCAGGAACAGTCAGCATGGATTCACCAAGGGAAAGTCATGCCTGACTAATCTAATTGCCTTCTATGACGAGATAACTGGCTCTGTGGATGAGGGGAAAGCAGTGGACATGTTGTTCCTTGACTTTAGCAAAGCTTTTGACACGGTCTCCCACAGTATTCTTGCCAGCAAGTTAAAGAAGTATGGTCTGGATGAATGCACTATAAGGTGGATAGAAAGCTGGCTAGATTGTTGGGCTCAACGGGTAGTGATCAATGGCTCCATGTCTAGTTGGCAGCCGGTATCTAGCGGAGTGCCCCAAGGGTCGGTCCTGGGGCCGGTTTTGTTCAATATCTTCACTAATGATCTGGAGGATGGTGTGGATTGCACTCTCAGCAAATTTGTGGATGACACTAAACTGGGAGGAGTGGTAGATATGCTGGAGGGTAGGGATAGGATACAGAGGGCCCTAGACAAATTGGAGGATTGGGCCAAAAGAAATCTGAGGAGGTTCAACAAGGACAAGTGCAGAGTCCTGCACGTAGGATGGAAGAATCCAATGCACCGCTACAGACTAGGGACCGAATGGCTTGGCAGCAGTTCTGCAGAGAAGGACCTAGGGGTGACAGTGGACGAGAAGCTGGATATGAGTCAGCAGTGTGCCCTTGTTGCCAAGAAGGCCAATGGCAAGTTGCAGTGGGGGAGGTTTAGATTGGATATTAGGAAAAACTTTTTCACTAAGAGGGTGGTGAAACACTGGAATGCGTTACCTAGGGAGGTGGTAGAATCTCCTTCCTTAGAGGTTTTTAAGGTCAGGCTTGACAAAGCCCTGGCTGGGATGATTTAACTGGGAATTGGTCCTGCTTCGAGCAGGGGGATGGACTAGATGACCTTCAGGGGTCCCTTCCAACCCTGATATTCTATGATTCTATGATTTTGGGGTGTATAAGTAGGAGCATTGCCAGTAGATCAAGGGACGTGATCGTTCCCCTCTATTCGACATTGGTGAGGCCTCATCTGGAGTACTGTGTCCAGTTTTGGGCCCCACACTACAAGAAGGATGTGGAAAAATTGGAGAGAGTCCAGCGAAGGGCAACAAAAATGATTAGGGGACTGGAACACATGAGTTATGAGGAGAGGCTGAGGGAACTGGGATTGTTTAGTCTATGGAAGAGAAGAATGAAGGGGGATTTGATAGCTGCTTTTAACTACCTGAAAGGTGGATCCAAAGAGGATGGATCTAGACTATTCTCAGTGATAGCAGATGACAGGACAAGGAGTAATGGTCTCAAGTTGCAGTGGGGGAGATTTAGGTTGGATATTAGGAAAAACTTTTTCACTAGGAGGGTAGTGAAACACTGGAATGCATTACCTAGGGAAGTGGTGGAACCCCCTTTCTTAGAAGTTTCTAAGGTCAGGCTTGACAAAGCCCTGGCTGGGATGATTTAGTTGGGGTAGGTCCTGATCTGGGCAGGGGGTGGACTAGATACCTCCTGAGGGCCCTTCCAACCCTGATCTTCTATGATTCTATGACCCTCCTCCAGGAGAGACAGAGCCTGGCGTGTGCTGGAAGAAGCGGGGAGCTCTGGTGCCCACAGACCCGTCCTGGCAGCTTTCTCAGCAGCAAAGAAATCAATTCTCCCTGCCCCTGAGCAACCCATCCACAGCTAGTGGCAGCATTGGTGGGGGGTCCCAAGCTTTGCACCAACGTCCACATTTCAGACCTTCCTCTCATGGCACTTTCCATGTGAATTAGGACAAGCAAGCTGGGGAAGCTCCATGGGGTAATAGAAACCAGGGCTGCAGGGAAGGCTTGAACTCACAACCCCAGCAATATTGCCCTTTGCACTAACCACTTGCACCCCTGCAGGGGCTCCTTGGACAGCGCTGGGAAGTCGGCCGTGATCCGTCTCTGTGGTTCGCACCTTTGCCTGGCAATTGAAAGGCTGCCGGTTCAAACGTCACTCAAGGTGTGGCTTTCCAGCAATGAGACTCCAGTCCATTTTAACAGGAAGAAAATCTCCTCTATTCTGGTTTAGCCCCATTTGACTCCTTCTGCCCGTCTTCTTCCTCCCCCATCGGTCCCTTTCCTTCTCCATTGGGGCCATGCAGACGGGAGCCCCAGTCAGTCTCGGTCACCGAGAGGCTGTATCCCATAAGGGGAGGGAGGGGTCGCTGTAAAGCATTGATAATGGGTGGGGAGAGGTGTGCGTGGTTAGGGGGAGAAAGGCTGGAGAACTAACAGTGGGGCCCAGAGAGATTTCCCCACAGACTGGGGAGATCCCCTGCTGCCCACCATCACCCAGCTCTGGGAAGAACAACTTGGGATTGCTTGGGGAAGCCACCTTTAAAAACACAAGTGTTCCATGCTAGTTACATTTTAATAAGACCAAAGCCGCCTCAAACCCAGTGTCACAGTCACTGGGACGACTTTGTCCTGACATTTTACCGGCCGCAGCCACAAAGCGAGTCAAATTACGGCTCCCGTTCGGCGTCAAGGCCCACAGACGAACCCAGAGGCTTTTCGTTCCTCAGGTTCTGCCGTCATTTCATTGCTGGCCTGTTCCGAGATTCATCGTTGTGCAAAGCAGCGTCAGGCCCTGAAACTGGGCGAGCCCAGAGCAGAGGCTGCCTTCATTTAACCTTCCAAAAACCAACCCGCCAAAACGTGGATTAGCACCCATGCTCCTCCAGCCGCAGGGGAGGCGCCTCATCTGGGCCCCTGGTGCCCATGCTCCAGCAACATAAGAGCACGGGGGCCTGGCTCCACCAAAGTCCGGGGCCCGGTGTCTCCCCCAGCCCCGCCTGCTGCCACCGGGCAATTCAAAAGGGCCCGGGAACCCCCATCGCCATCACCGGCAGCACAAGGGGGCTAAGGCGGCTTCCTGCCCACCCTCGCTCCGTTTAACCCTTCTGCCCGTCAGAGTTGGCAGCAACAAGGGCCGGGTTCAATATCTAGGGGATCCATTCCAATAACACAATGCAAACCGGCTCGAGCCCCCACCCAGTGACCTGGGACAAATATGTACCACCCCAGCTGGGCGCCTCCCAGAGGCAATCCTTCCCCTCTCGCAAGCACATAGTCTGAGTGTAGCAAAAAGCCTTTTAATAACAGAGAGAAACAATGTGGCATTATGTTGGGGAAACAGCACCAACAGGATTCATAACACAACCCACGAGCAAAAAAAAAACCCACCCCAAGCAAACTGGGGCATGCCCTTTCCCTTTGGTTCTTGAGTCCAGCAACCCCAAATCACCCAAAGTCCCAAAAGTCCAATGACCCAAAAGTCTCTGTCCCTGGTCAGGGCAGCCCCAAAGTTCAAAAGTTTATCTGCAGAGCTTCACCTCCCAACCTGGGTGGAGATGGGGGCGGGGGTAAAAGGCACCTTACATGATCTGAAGCTGACCGCCCCACAGCTCCATAGGCCTCCACTCCACCAGCCGCCCCACAAACTGCTTCACTCAGCTCCGCTCCGCGGCCCACCAGCAGCTCCCGCCGTCCCCCCCACCCCCTTCAGTCAGCCCCTCAGAGGGCTCCCTGCTGCCCAGGTGAACGGGGGCCGGGGGGGGGACACCATCACTTTCTGTTTATGTATTGGACAGGCTGGATTTTATATCACAAACGGTCCCCCTTTTCCAGCTCGTTATTTAATAGCCACATAAAATCCGCCCCCGGTCTTGGCGTTTATCCCATGTTCTCAGTTGCGTAGTTTGTGACACGTTTTCTCTGTACGTCTCAAAGATTGATAAAAAAAGTTTGCCCCACTTTTACTCTAGTTGTCTACTTCTAATTGAATATGCCCCTGAGAGCTTTCCCTGTCTCTGTAATTATAAATTACGACGAAAATCTCAGATTTACACCTTTTCTCAGATTCCTGAATATGGATCTCAAACGTTTGCCAATGTTGCCTATTTCCGCTCTATTCATTGACCAAATAGTGGTGGGAAATACACTCAGCTTTTACCTCCTATCAACAACTGCTATAAAATCCCTCTCATTTTCCACTTTCCTCTCTATAATTTGCATAAATGGATCCAAAATCCCTCAGATTTCCACCCTTTCTCTTTCATTTCTGAACACTGATCTCAAATCTCAGGTTTCCCTCTTACGATGTCATCATCAAATGTCAATTAAAAATCCTCTTGGGTTTGGGGCTGTTCCCCATGTCTCTAAATCCTAGCAACTTGTCCTTCTTTGGGGGGAACCTGTCGCCCTGAGTCCTTCTCCATCCTGGTTGGGAAATTAACCCCCCTGCAACAATGATCATCTTTCCCTCTCCTTTGAGAATCATTTGTTCCCTCCTTTCTCTCTGTTAAAAATGTTTGCTGATAAAAGAGACTAGCCATAGATTCAATACCCATCAAAGCCAGGGGCCTCCCCCTGTTTGGGGGATGGGTGGTTCCCAGTTGGTAACAGGAGAGTTGGCTCGACCCTTTTCTTTTCTCCAGCTGGCACGGGATGAGGAGGTCCCTCTGAGTGCAGCGTGGTCCAGAAGTATCCCAAACCCCATGACAAAGGGTCTCCGTGAGGGGGGGCTTCCCGCAGTGCAAAGCTGTAGCCAACTCTGGGGTGGATCCACGGTGGCCATTATTTGCTAGTGACAGAGTATGGAAATGTCTTACTTATTTTAGCCCTCCATGGCTTCCCTTCTCCTGTTAAAGAGGCGTCCCCCCGGGCTCCCTCTGCCTGTGTGACTGGCCAGCAGGGGGCGGTGATAACTTTCTATCCACTTGTCAGACACTGTGAGGGAACACTGTTGCTGGGGGGTGCATGTCTGTGTGGGGAGATTGCAGCGGGAGCTGAAGGGGCATTGTGGTAGGGGGAGGCCTCTGGGTGGCTGGGCAGGGGGGGCCCTAGTCAGGTTGGTGGGTTCTGGAGGGTTTGGGGTTTCGGGGGGTAGTTCTGATGTGCCCAGCCCTAAGGCTATGGGTCCTGGAGGTGGGTATGGCTGGGGGCCTGTTGGCTGCAGACCAGTGGGGGTGGGGGTCTCTTGGGCAGGTGGGGCAGGGGATTAGATGCTGCCTGGTGCTGTGCCAGGGGCTCTGTCTGGGATTGCCCAGCTGGCTCCTGGGACCATTGCCATGCCCAGTGCACAGAGCTGTGGTGGGGCGGTCCCTGGCGCAGAGTGAGGGGTCCTCCTGTAAAGCGTCAGGGGGTCCTGCTGGGAGGAGGAGGGGGTCCCAGGCAAATGGGCTGGCAGATCCTGGTGGAGGGCAGGTGGGGGTCCTAGGCAGGCAATGGAGAAATCCCAGGCAGGCAGTGAAGGACTATAAAATGACTCTACACAAACAGCCCCCCACCCCATTTCTCCTGCCGTTTGCAGGAGCAAATCCAGCCATGGGGGAGCAAACAACCCAGGAATGAGAGTTTCCTAGCAGACAGGCATGGAGAGGGCACAGGGAAAAGGAGATAGAGAGACTGACAGGGTCCGTGGGATAAAGAGTTTTGAAAGAGATTTCCAGCTCTCTCATCTGCCCAGACAGATGTATTACTGCACTGTGGGGAGAATCACTTTCCTGTGGACAAGAGGAGGATCAGACAGAGGAAAACCCAGTTCCTGACTCCATGTCCCTCCTGCTGGGGTGTGGCTGCCGTGGGGTCAGTGTCAGAGGGAATCCTCGAAAGGGACTCCTTTGGTTCTGCTTTTTTCTAGGATTGCGTTCAGAGACTTTGTTTTGGGATGCGGGAGAGAGAAAAGAGGTTAAAAGTGTGTCTGTGGGCCTAGCCTGGCAGGAGGGGCCAGGTGTCTGCTGTAATCCAGAGATTGAGTAGAGAGTTGTCACTTTGGATGGGCTATCACCAGCAGGAGAGTGAATTTGTGTGGGGGGCGGAGGGTGAGAAAACCTGGATTTGTGCTGGAAATGGCCCAACTTGATGAACACTTTAGATAAGCTATTACCAGCAGGACAGTGGGTTGGGAGGAGGTATTGTTTCATATTCTCTGTGTGTATATAAAGTATGCTGCAGTTTCCACGGTATGCATCCGATGAAGTGAGCTGTAGATCACGAAAGCTCATGCTCAGATAAATTGGTTAGTCTCTAAGGTCCCAGAAGTACTCCTTTTCTTTTAGCATTTTCTCAGCACAGCAGAATCTCGGATCTCGCTCTGCAAGGAAAGAGCCTGGGGAACCGTGATGTGAAATGAACTAATGCCCGTTCCCAAACCTCCACAACGGCCCTTCTCGCCCGATCAGGCTGCAGAACGACGCTCACGTTTCGTTCCGGTTCATCCCGTCCTCCCATGGGACAGGGGAGCCACATAGCTGCAGGGGAGCCAGCTCAGGTAGGGATTATTGGGGGGGTTCTGATCTGTTCCTGCAGGAGGGAGAGGGACAGGAAATACACGCGAGAGGGGAAGGTTTGCACCGTCTGGTTTGGAGGTTGGAGCGGGGACAGGAAATGCACAGGGTGGAGAAAGGGAGGAGACAAGGGGGTGGCAGACCTGCTGGGAGTTGTTTAATAAGTGGCCTAGATTCTTGGAACAGACCCATGAGGTTCGGAGGTGGAAATGCTCCAATTTGGTGAACAGAAAATAACGCACGTAGATGGGGCTGGGAAAAAGGACCAGACTCCTAGTGCTGGAGCCTGACCCAACTAACCAGCGGGTGCCTTTAAATATGAAGGGGGAAGCCACCCTTCAGGCTTATGGGAGATTCTCCTGCCTCATATCCAGCTCCTCACAAGGAGGAGGGTGTTGGGCTTCCTACAAGAGATCTCTCCCTAGACTCTGCTCGGGGCAGCATCTCCGGTATCAGTCTGTGGCTAGTAGGTGTGTGATGGATCTGCTGGGAGAGAGGAGGGGTGTCTCTTCGCCCCCTCACCCTGGTGTTTCCTGGGTGGTCTGAGCGGGGTGGGGGTGGGACTCTGTTGGCTGCGGTCCACCCAGAGTTTCCATTTGATTGGCTCCTCTCCCCCACGAATAGTGGGGCTGTGAGTGGGGCAGCAGGTCCTGAGTGTGGGGCTCTGGCTCTTTCAGGGGCCGGTGACCTTCGAGGAGGTGGCTGTGTATTTCACCAGGGAAGAGGGGGCTCTGCTGGACCCCGCTCAGAGAGCCCTCTACAGAGATGTCATGCAGGAGACCTATGAGACTGTGACCTCGCTGGGTAAGGGTTCCTGTCCCCTTGGTTCTTGGAAGGGGAACTGAAGAGATGAGGTTCACGCCAGCCCCACAATGCCACCTCTGCTCTGTCCTGTTCCAGCATCACCCCAGCATGCCAGTGACACACACACGACCAGAGACCCTCCCCTGCTGCTGAACGCTGTGGGAAGAGAGCACAGGAGCAGAATCGCACAGTGTCAAATATCTCCTGTTTGCACAAGTAAAACGGGGGGTTAGGTCCAGCATAACGAGCAGAAGCTTCCTACCCCTGGCCTTCTCTCAAACCCTGAGCCTTTCCACCCAGACCAGAAAGTGCTTGTGGTATAAGAAGCAGGCTGCTGGGGTCAGAGCGGCTGGTCCAGGGTTACTGATCACACAGACCTTGAATGCTGGCTGGGGGAATCCAGACAAGGGAGCTCCAGCAGCAGAACATTGAAACTCAGCCAGGATTACAGATGACACAACTCCTCACTGCTCCGGATTGCCCCGTGCATGGGACAATGGCCTCGGTTGCTGGTGAAAATCCTTGAGACCTGGAGAGTTGCTCCCCCCATCCCCATGTGCACTCACCACAATCTACCTGCTCTGCAGACTTGGTTTTTTGAGTCCCTCATTCCTGAAGTCACATGACCCCGATTCTTATTTTTCACATTCCTCTTTTCTAGACTATTTAGAGTCTGTTGCTTCTGAATGATAGTTTCTAATTTCCCAGTGTTCTCCACACCCAGGGATTTTCCTACTCCCTCCCATTGCACTGGACTCACTAGTTTCCCTGGTATTTAAGAATGGCCACACTGGGACAGACCAAAGGTCCATCTAGCCCAGTGTCCTGTCTTCCGACAGTGACCAGCGCCGGGTGTCCCAGAGGGAATGAACAGAACAGGGAATCATGAAGTGATTCATCTCCTGTCACCCATTCACAGCTTATGACAAACAGAAGTTAGGGACACCATCCCTGCCCATCCTGGCTAATAACCATTCACGGACCTGTCCTCAATAGATTTCTCATGATGTTTTTTTGTTTTTTGTAACCCTATTATAATCTTGGCCTTCACAACGTCCTCTGGCAAGGAGTTCCCCAGGTTGACTGTGCGTTGTGTGAAGAAATACTTCCTTTTGTTTCTTATAAACCTGCTGCCTATTAATTTGATTGGGTGATTCCTAGTCCTTGTGTTCTGAGAAGGAGTAAATGACACTTCCTTCTTTACTTTCTCCACAGCAGACATGCTTTTATAGACCTCTCTCATATGCCCTCTTGTCTCTTTTCCAAGCTGAAAAGTCCCAGTCTTACATATCTCTCCTCATACAGAAGCTGTTTCATACTCCTAGTCCGGGTTTTTTTGCCCTTTTCTGAACCTTTTCCAATTGCAATGTATCTTTTTTGAGATGGGCCGACCACATCTGCACACAATATTCAAGATGTGGGCGTACCATGGATTTATATAGAGGCAAGTTATGTACTGTCTTATTATCTGTCCCTTTCTTAATGATTCCCAACACCCTGTTCGCTTTTTGACTGCCTCTGCACCCTGAGTGGATGTTTTCAGAGAACTATCGACAATGACTCCAAGATCCCTCTCTTGAGTGGAATCAGCTAATGTAGACCCCATCATTTTATATGTATAGTTGGGATTATGTTTTCCAATGGGCTGCACTAGGTGCTATCCTGACATCTAGGACTGCTGAGATCCTGCATTCAGTGATATCCCTGCCCTTCCTGTTCCTTTTCTCCACTGAACCCCACCAGCCCATTCTTAGTGTTCCCAGCTTCCCCAGGACTCTCTCATTGTGTCTGGACCTCTCTCTCTCTGCAAGAAGCAGTTCCAGGAAGACTTGTCCTCTGTCTGGAGTCTTCAACTTCTGGGACATGGATTTACTTTCTCTGTGTTTTAGGAGATGCTTTGAAATTGAGTGTCTGTGACATTAACCACAGTGCAATCTTGACTGGTTGAACAGCTGTTTCCCCTCAGTTGCCCAAGCTGGGGTGGCTTTTACACTGCTTTACTGTGAGAACAGCCACTCCTGGGCAGTTAACACCCAGTCTCCAGCATGTAACTCGCTGCCAGCTACACAGTATTGAGCGCTGTTAGTCAGCGACTCACGAATTACAGTGCACCACAGGAGAACCCCAGAAAATTCTCTGGTCTTGGACTTTTGTGCATCTTTCACTGTCCAGCACACTACTGAACGACGCAAGGTCATATGAAGTCTGTCATTTCATCAGTGGAAAATGACACGTGCCAGCCTTGTTATCCCAAATGGATTTTCCAACACACTTTAATCCCAACACACTGGTTAGATGAAACAAGAAAATGAGATGGCTAACTACCGGCAAAAAAACCATATTAATTGACTACAGGTAATGAGGTATAAAAGCCAGAATTGTTTACAAAAGAAATGCAAGATAAAACCCAAACTAACATCTAAGTTAACAAGCTAAAATGGATACAAAGCAAATGTTTCTCTCACCATATCCTGAGGCAGGCTGGCTGTCCTTTCAGCCAGAAGTCCCCCTAATTCGCCCCTGCTGCCAAGTTCAGTTTCTTCAGGAGCTGTCATGAGCAGAGGAAAAGGGGGAGAGAGAGAGTCTCAAGCATTTTCCTCCCCTCTTTTTATAATTCAGTCCTTTGTACGACAAACAACTTCAGTTCTCAGCTGAGTCATGGTGACCGGCTGTCTGTTGTAGCTATGAGCTTCAAGTGGTCCCTGTGAAGGAATGTAAATGTCTTCTTCACACCTTCCCCCTCCTGGAGAATGGCAATTTGACCAGCTGCTTGCCTTGCTGTCTCTGAGGAACTGGTCTGAGGGTGTTCCACAGAATTGTAACTTTTTCACTAATAGGATACAGTAAAATCTCATAATTTTACATAGTGTTGCTACACATATTTTAACAGGAGGATAATATTCTGTAGATTATGCATTTTCAAATGATACCTCAAACAAGCCATACTATGTAAATAATTGATCATAGTTTTCTAGAAGAGTGAACATAGGGGTTGTGACAGGGTCAGGCCAGATGGCTAAATAGGTCCCTTTTCCTTGGGTAAAGTAACAGAACAATCAGGAACCTTCTGGAGACCAGTAAGACAGGCTGATTCGAACACCTGCAACCAATCAAGAAGCCACTTGAATCAATTGAGGCAGGCTAATCGGGGCACCTGGGTTTTAAAAAGGAGCTCACCTCAGTTAGTGAGGTGCGTGTGAGGAGCTGGGAGCAAGGGGCGCGAGGAGCTGAGAGTGAGAACACGGACTGTTGGAGGACTGAGGAGTACAAGCATTAGCAGACACCAGGAGGAAGGTCCTATGGTGAGGATAAAGAAGGGGTTGGGAGGAGGCCATGGGGAAGTAGCCCAGGGAGTTGTCGCTGTCGCAGAGCTGTTCCAGGAGGCACTCTAGACAGGTGCATTCCACAGGGCTCTGGGCTGGAGCCCGGAGCAGAGGGCGGACCCAGGTTCCCCCCAAATCCTCCCAACTCCTGGTCAGACGCAGGAGTCGTCAGCCTGGACTGTGGGTTCAGAAAAAACGGCCAAGCTGAGGGCTGCCGTGAAGCTCCAAGGCGAGCAAATCCGCCAATAAGCGCAAGACCCACCAAGGTAGAGCAGGAACTTCGTCACAGGGTACAGACTGTGCCTGTCTGTGTGTGTCCCCAGCAGATATGTGGGTATTTCAATCCCTCATAAGCAGAGTGCTCAGCATCTTCAGGGACCCAGGGAGCTGGTCCTGGGAATTCACTGGTTTACTAGGCGTGACACTGTAGGGAATTGTGAGACACTTCAATAATAATAATTAATAATAAAATACCAATATGATGAAATTGCAATGAATCATGCTAGATATGCCGTGTAAGGTGTCAATGAAAATGCTATGATTTTCCAAGTATGATCATTTTGTTTCCATGTTTTGTACCACCTTTGTGTTGTGAGTTATAGAGATGTAGGGTATATCTGTATTTCCAGACTTGTGCAGTGTTTCTGGGTGACACCCCCGGACAGACTGGCATCAGCACTGCCGAGCCTCTTCACTGGCCTGTCAAGGGTCATCAGCTGTACAATGAGCCCATGAAAAGAACCAAGGGGATACACCTATTGAGTCAGCAAGACATGCAGGGGTATGCCTGTGTACTGAGAACTCCAGGGCTTTTCCATGCCATGTGCTGTGAAGCTTGTGTTTGGGACACAGGAAGTACAAGCCACAAGGCAAAGGGAATAGAAAGGGCAGCTGCATCATCTTCATTTTCTCTTCAATCCCTCTTCCTACCTCTGGAGCAACTTCTCTGCAAACTGAAGCCTTGAACAAAGGACTGAATGACCCATCCAAGCTGTGGATGTGTTCCAGACGGACTTTCAAGCCAGGAACTCACCAATACTGTGAAGAACCCGATATATAGATTTCTGAATGTATCTGACCTTTCCTTCTTTCCTTTAGTTTAGAGGCTAAAGGATTGGCTGGCAGCCTGGTATTTTGGGTAAGATCCAAACCTTTTTTTTTAAGGTCAGGCTTGACAAAGCCCTGGCTGGGATGATTTAATTGGGGATTGGTCCTGCTTTGAGCAGGGGGTTGGACTAGATGACCTCCTGAGGTCCCTTCGAACCCTGAGATTCTATGATTCTATGATTCAAACCTGTGCTGACTTGGTAATATGGCTGACCCTTTGGGGTCAGAACATTGTGTTTCTGTGACCAGAATTTTTAAATAAGCTCTCACTGTACCGAACACAGGTGCTGATTGGGAGTCAGAGAATTGGAATGCAATAAAGGGGGCTGTGTGATCTTTTTCAGCTTCTCAATAACCAGTGTGGGGGATCAGAAGCATAGTTTGTGAGTGGTCGGTGATTTTAACTTCAGTGTTAGCCATCAGTTCTGGGAGCATCTTCTCTCCCTTTTTTAGCCTGCCCTGACCTTAGCGTTTTCAGTCAGGACTCCCCAAGGCACACCAGGTCACACTAAGCACTGAAGTGAAATTAATAGAATGTTTTGTTTTTTTATGACAGAGTCTTATGCAATCACCTGAACTCCTTTGTTTTCTTTCATCTGAGCAGGGTTTCCCATTTCCAAACCTGATGTGTTTTCCCAGCCGGAAGAAGGGGAAGAGCCATGGGTCTCAGAGCTCCAGGGTTCAGAGGAAAGACAGACCCTGAGAGCTCCCTGCAAAGGTGAGGAAACATGAAACCAACTCAGAATCTGTAAGTGCCTGAAGGAAACATCTGGGATGCCCTACAAAGCCCTTGGGAGGTCACTCAGTTCATTATTGTCTCTAGCAGGGGTCATAACCTCAGGGTAACTATAACTCATGGCTTCCTGTAGATCCTAGCAGACATCAGGCAGTAGCTTCCTCCCTTCCCCCCATGAATTTGATGGGATGTGAAGGCTGAATTGATCCCCTCCTCTCTCCCATTTAGGGGAAGTGTTTGGAGGAGTTCAGTTCCTGCTTTTATTTGACCTGTCTCCAGCACTTTTTTTCGTTGGCCTTCCCCTTTCCATCCCTGTTTGAGGTTTCTGTCTCTACCGCAGCAGGTGATGCGATGGCATGTGAGAAAGAGGAGCAGAATTCTCAGCAGGAAGATGCTGGGCAAGTGGATAAACACAGAGCATTATCACAAAGATCGGAAAGGAACGTGTCCAGGAGTCATGAGCAGGGAAAATCCTGTGAGATTCAGCACAGACCAGAGAGAGAGCAGGGAAATCGGCCAAGGGATAAAGTGGGTAAATTAATTTCCTGTCGGGGAACTCAGAAGGACCTCAAGGAAAGCACAACACAGCAGGAAATCCTCAGGGGAAAGATAAAAAATGCATGCACTGAGTGTGGGAAAAACGTATATGACCAGTCAGCCCTTATAAAGCATCAGAGAATCCGCGCAGGAGAGAGGCCCTATGAATGCCGTGAGTGTGAGAACCTTCAATCGCAGCTCAAACCTTGTTACTCATCAGAGAACCACACAGGGGAGAGGCCCTATGAATGCCGTGAGTGTGGGAAAACCTTCTCTTGGCACTCAGCCCATGTTAGCCATCCAAGAATCTGCACAGGAGATCAACACCATAAAAACCTCTAGGGCTAGCCGTACTTTTTTTTCTTTAATACTTTTCCTGATTCCCACATAGTAGCTTTTAAAGTTGTTTGAACTGTTTGCAGCACCGTTATCCCTCAGCGTGTCCAAATGAGTGGCCCATTTTTGCCTTTTGCAGTTCACCCTGTTTTGAGGTGGACCCATTTGTCCTTCCTATCTACTCCATTGTCTCATGAATAATTTGAGTGTGCCCTTCCTATCAGGAACCAGGGAGCCTCACATCTATACCATTCCTCCTATTGCAAAATTATTGTTCGGAATCACCAATGATTCAGATTATATCATTGCCAGTTGTTCTCACGTTGCTCTGGGTTGTGCTGAAGAGCAGTTATATTGGGAACTTTCCCAATTATATTTAAAGGAAGAGGAGCAGGGGCAGGAAAAGAAGTGTCATTTCAGCCTCTGTGACACTGGAAGGAGATGGGGTGACTCAGAGATTCCCTCCTTCCCCATCACTCCAGACCTGTTAACTCTGCATGGCTCAGACAGGAGGGATCTTCATCACATTCTATCCCTCCACTTCTCAAAGTGTCACGTGATGAAGCGTTCTCAGCTGTCTGTGCTTGGAGACGATGCTTTGACTTCTTTAATCCTATATCAGAGTCGCTATGCCTGGAGATGAAAGTGTCAAAAACCTGGAAGGGGAATTCAGATGGATCCCAAGCACCGTGTGATCATTTGGAGTTTAAATCCCAGGTTCCATCAATTGGTAGAGCCACTTCTGGCAAGGGGGCTGTTTTGTCCCCCATTATGGGGGATGCTAGGTTACTAAAAAGTTTTTAAATAACCTAACTAATTCTATGGCATGGGGAATGGTCCCCTTCATGATGCAGATGTTGAGGAAATAGAAGTGGGTTTTTTATTGAATTTATCCTTTGTAGGTACTAAAAAAAAGTGTATGAAATGAAATCAGTGTTGGAAATCTAATAGCTGCAGAAAAATAGCTAGTTTTGAATAGAAACTCCAGCTCTGATAACTAACAGGCCTGTATCCAGTCCCTTGCCTGGAATTGTGCCACCAAATTAAAGAAAAGCTGGGCATGTTTCAGGAAGCCATTCCTCACTAACACTGCTGAGATTTTGAGTGCTTTTGTAAAGGATTCTGAAGTGTACATTTACCCTAACCAAGGCCAAGGATTTGGAAAGAACTGGGGTTGAATGAGTACACGCTCCGTTCTTGGTTTCCATCCCAGTAAAAGAAGCTATGGTGACCAAAGCCCCAAGGAAAATTGTTTGTTTGTACAACTCACTGATTACAGATCCAAAGCATGCCAGGGTTAGATTGAGAACAATCATCCTTCACCATTTGGATCCAAAGAGAGAGAGTGCTTCATAGGACATTCCCTCCTCGTGGATTCCAAACTTGGTGCCTGATCGGGTAATGTCAAAGTCAGCTTCAGGACTCACATAATTTGTCAGACCATTCTGTTTATTAGCAAAGCACTTTGCCAGTGCACACAGATATGTGAGCCCCCTGCAAAGGCTCAAGCTAACTTATTTATACAGATAAGCCAATTTAACATAAGAGACAAAAGGAAGCAGAAACTGACAAATATACATACATATCTTACTTGCATACTAATGTTTACCAATCTCCCAGCTCAGTAGGAGCTCTAAGTTAATTAGTTTGAGGACCCATTGTCTCACACTCCTTAATGTTTCTCTTCTTGACAACTATATTTCAACAAACCCTTCAAGTAGCATTTCTTTAATGAATTATAATTTCAATATAATTCATTCTATTTTCACAGAAACAAGGACTTTCAGGCTGTGGAAATGATGGCAACCAATGAGGCAACGAATGTGTCCGGTTCCAGTTTCAGACTTCCAGATACTCGCATGTTGAGTCCTGATTCTCTGGTTTTGTGTCTGATGCTCCGGCTTCACAATAAAGCTAATGTTGGCACAGCTGCCCCCATGTAGCTGCACTGGTGTAGCATGCTATTACAGATGCTCTAAGCCAATGGGAGAGATCTCTCCCGTCGGACTTCATTAGTCCAGCCCCCTCAAGCTATATGTCCTGCTGACGTAGCGCTATCTACACAGGGCGTTAGGGCTGTGTAACTACATTGCTCAACTCTGGATTTTTCACACCCCTGAGCAATATAGTTATACCGATAAATGCCTTTTAGAAGAACCAGCGATATATGAACTCAGAGAATTGGTTGGGACCTACGTTGGGACAAACCGGAACTAGAGCCAAGGTTCAGTTGTTGGCAACGGGGATTAAAAGAAAATGAACTCATATGACAAGAATTTGAGCTCTTTGAATATGTTATTGTTTCCAATGAAAAAGAATTTATTGGTTAAAGAGTAGGAGACTAATTGTGTGATAATCTGAATCACTTTGTAAAACAAAGTGTCTTGTTTTTTTTGTTTTGTTAGTCATACAGGAAGTGACAGCTGATCTTGAAAAGTTAATTTGCTTTAATTTACCCCCTGTAGTGTAAGGAGTTCTGGTAGAAAACCTCACTCCAATGGTTGGGGTGGAAGAATGTGTGTGAGAGTGTATAAGTGAATATTGGCCCAGTATAGATTTTAAATTTTTGTGTTTCAAATAGAACTTATTTTGCTTAGTTTCAAAGTCTATTTCTAGTGAAAGCAAAAGTATTCGAAGAGACAATTTGTAGAAGTTTTTACAAGTTCTTACACTTAGACTGTAAGGGTCACTGACTTCCCCACTTCTCTAATTTGCAAAGGAAAGTAATCTGTCATAGGATGTGTTCAGCAGGTAGGAAAGTTGCAGTCCTCAACCACCAAGGAAAAGGCTGAAGTCCATTACCTTTTAGGTCAAGAAGCCATCTGAAGTCTGGTCTATGCTGAAAAGCGATGTTGACGTAGCCACCTCTCTCAGGGGTGTGAAAAGTCCACTCCACTGAGAGAAGTAGTTAATGTGACCTCAGCCCCAGCGTAGACAGTGTTAGGTTGTCAGAAGAATACTTCCAGTGTTTGAAGTATAGACAGAGCCTGAGACAGACCGATCCCCTATGGGAAGTGAGTCATGACATGAATTCCAATTTTGACCCATTTCCCTATATGTGAGGGAGGTACTAGTATGGAGGGCTGGGCCAGCTGTCTGATCGCCTGGTTCCTCAACTGTAGCTACAGCTCTTCGTACCCATCCACCCAAAGACTGAGAGAAATGGAGAGTTCCAACCGTTGTTATTTTAGTATCTTATTGTTCCTTTCTCTGTTTTTTGTGCTGGTCTTTCTATTATATCAGGGGGTGAGGGTATAGCTCAGTGCATGTTGTGACAAAGCTCTGTCCTTGTCTCTATGGGTCCCACGTTTCCTGGTGGATTTTGCTAGCCTCAGAGGCTCACTGTGACCGTCCACATAGCCCTTCTCTCTCTCTAGAGGCAAGGGCCACAGCTTACTGAGCCATCATAAGCCAGCAAGGGAGGTGAGGAGAAGCAACCCTCCCTCGCACAATCTCTGTTTCCCAGTATCCATGATTAATCAGGGAGGGGACGGGAGGGGAGGGGGGAGCCCGGGCCAACCCTCTACTCTGGGCTCCAGCCCAGGGACCCTAATAGTAGCAGCTATGGTAGCTGACTTTTGGGAAATAGGACGTGTACAATTCCCTGGGCCGCTTCCCCACAGCAGCCCCCACTCAGTATCTCCTTCGCTGTTACCTCAGGGCCTCCTTCCTTGCACCTGATGTGGATTTGCACTGCTTGGTTCCTCCAACAGCACGGCTTCCTCCTACAGATCCTGACACATGCGCCTCACTGACGAACTGGGAGGCTTTTCACGAGTTCCAGCCAGGCCTTGATGGGCTTCAGGTATTCCAATCAACCTAGCTATCTCCACTGCTTTCTAGAAGGATCTTAATTGGCCCCAGGTGTCTTGATTAACCTGAAACAACTGCCATTTGGTTACCATAGTACCAAGGATTTGTTTAGCCTGGGGCTAAAATACCTGTTCCGCACTACTTAACTATAGCCGTCTTGCCTTGCCCCGTCGCAATGTGTGACAAAAGCTTATTGGTGCCAATTGGCAAAGGGGTCACTGTCATTCACAAGCAACTCCTGTCTCAGACCTGTTGGGGACACTGGGGCATGGCCACTAGGTAACTCGAGGAGATGGAAGACCATGAGTGTCTATGAAGCCCCCTTGCACTAGGCCCAGGTGTCCTTGCCCCCCCCCCCCTGCCTGGAGGCACACACAGCAGTTATGCTGAGAATCTGCAACAGTATGTTGCAGAGTCAGATTGCCTGAAACTAAGCAAGGCCAAACAGGGGAGATATGGAAGAACAATGCTGAATAAAGCAGCTTTATGTTTCGTTTAACAAATGATACAGAGAATCAGGGAACTAGCTGGGAACTGGATTGGCTGGCTATATGGATACTTGGGGCAGCTTGCTATTGGATAAGTATGCTGGGAAAAAGGATGTATAAAAGCCTGTGTAACTTCCTGCTCTGTTGTGCAGGATTTGAGATTTTATTCTCCCTGTACCTTTTTGCAGCTGCAAATAAACTTTTCTGCTTCTCTACCCTGTTGTGATTATTGGGTGTAGCACACCGGGTAACGAACCAACTCAAGCTGTTGTTCAGCCTCTCGGCACTGGGTGCCGGCAACAGACCTGACAAATTCACCACACCTAGGACCCAGAGCAGGGGTGGTGGAATATTCCTTACAGTGGGGGTGCCACCGGCGTCCGAACTGTGACGCCCCCATGACACCCCTTTCCCCGCAGCCCTCACTCACTCCGCCCCTTCTCCCTGAGGCCCCAATCTCACACCGCCCCTTCTCCCTGATGCCACCCCTCCCTCCGAGGCCACACCCACAGAACGCCTCTTCCCCCAAGGCTCCACCTTGTTCCCCCCTCCGTCGTCCGTTCTTAGGGCTGCTAAAAAGTGCTGGGCCCATGGCCCTCTAAACCCCCCTCGTCCTGCACCCTGACACACAGCCAGGCAGGCAGCAGTGTGTGTATGTGACAGAGACTGCTGGGCTGTGCTGAGCCAGTGCGGGAAGTGGGGGCTGATGTCGGGGCTGTCCCCCTCCCCCTGACTCAGGACTGGGGTGTCCCCCTCCCCCTGACTCAGGACTGGGGTGTCCCCCTCCCCCTGACTCAGGACTGGTTGCTTCCAGCAGCTGTCTGAACATAGGGACAGCGTGCCAACACACTCACTCTTCCACAACACACACGCTCCCTGAACACACACACTGTCTGTCCCCAACACACACACACTCTCTGCCCACCACACCCACGGCAGCTGAAAAGCAGCTGGCAATCGAGTCGGATGCCCATGGAACAATGGGATAGAGAAACCTGCCTCGTGTGGCTGCCCACGAGGCATTGCAAACCCTTCCCAAAGCACCCTGCGGCCAGTTGCACAGTGGGATAGCGTCCCACAATGCACTGCTCTCTGTGGCGATCCAAGAGCTGCTAGCCTGGATGCGCTCCGGTGACACAAGCAGCCTAGTGTGGACATGCAACAGCGGCTTAATTAAAACGCTTTAACTAAAGCAGCATAACTCTGTCGTGTAGACGTAGCCTGGCTCCCACTGGGGCCAAGGATGCTCAGGCACTGAAACTGAAGAGCCACAACTTCCTCCGTAGTTGGCGGGATTCAAACCTGCACAGGGAGACCCCCCCCAAGGGATTTCGAGTCCACCACCTTAACCACTCAGCCACAACTACTTGCTTTATAGAGCGCTCTCACGACACTCTAGTTCTTTTCTCACTGAGTGATGGTTTCCAATTGTTTCCTCAGACCAGCGTCCACAACACACTCACTGCTGTGCTGTTGTGTAAGTGTGCCCAGGGCTGAACAAGAATTCCTGCTCGTTTCCCTTCTGGCTGGAGCATGAGGAGAGTGTGTTTGTGGCCAGTGATGTTGCTGTAGATTGTTGTAAAATTCCTGCCTCGATAATTCAGACAGTCCCTTTCCCGTCATATCCCCAGTACATCAGTGACTGTAATAGCAGGGGGCAGGTTTTCTGTGGGGCACAGAGCTTTGCCAGGGGGTTGGTGTCTCCTTCCTTTCCTCACCCTGGAGGAAACTCAGCTTTTCATTCCATCTTTAATGTGTCATGGAATAACAACAGCGGCATGAAGAAAGAGGTGGGCAGGGTGGGCCTCAGGGGAGGGGCACAGAGGTGCAAGTGGTGGGCAGGGCAGGACGGAGAGGCACGGGTGGCAGGCTGGGTGGGTCTCATGGGTGGGGCTGAGAGGTGGGAGCGGCGGCCATGGTGGGTCTCAGGGGAGGGGTCAGAGAGGTGTGGGTGGCGGGCAGACCTTGGGGTAGGGGGCGGAGAGGAATGAGCAGCCGGCAAGGAGGCCTCGGGGAGAGAGGAGCGAGTGAAAGGTGGACCAGCAGGCCTCAGCCGAAGAGGCAGAGTGGGGTGGGAAGAAGTCCTCCTGTTAACCCAGTGCTATCTACACCGGGATTAGGCTGATATAACTGCATTGCTCAGGGAAGGTAAAATTTTTAACACCCCAAAGTAATGTTGTTACTGACTTAATTTTGTAGGATAGACCTGTCCAAAGAATCACACACACACCTTGGGAGTAAAACTTCACCCGCTTCTCTGCTTTACAGAATCGAAAGACAAGAAACGCTTGTCAGGGCCCAGTGCGGGTTGGCAGGGAGTCAGGTGTGGGCAGACACCATACATTAGCCAGAGGAAAGCACCATGGATTAGCTGGTTTAAGGCACCTGTCTTCTAAACAGGAGATCCTGGGTTCAACTCCCAGTAGTGGCTTTTAAGGCACCTGATACTGGCTCCTATCAGAAGACAAATAACAGAGTTAGATGGACCTTTGGTCTAGCCCAGTGTAGCCGTTCTTGTTGTTTAAATTACACTCATAGGCACTGATAATAGAGTGACTGAAAGTTTGGGTGTGAAGGGCTGATAGGCCAGTGTTCCAGTCCCCTCGCAGATGACCCCCTCCCTCTGGGACAGGGGCAGGTCCGAGCTCTCACACCAAGTGGCTCATTGGGGCTGCCAGAATCTGTGGGCGGCTCATTCAGTTTATGCTGAGGGTTGAGTCCTGCTTTGTGCACCGTGTCTGAGAATGAAAATCCTAAACCTCCCTTTGAAATAACGAATGCAGCAGGACCTGTTTTGTCACTGCTCCGAAGCAGACAGAGAAATGGAGAAATGCCATTGAGTCCAGGGGAATACTTCACTGCGGTTTTACCTTTTTCACTTGCCAAACTCCCTCCCAACCTTCTGGGCTCCTAGAGCAGGGTCCTGAGCCTGAGCCAAGACACGTACCCTGCTACTTTACAGCCCAAGCCGGTGTCCTGGATTAATGTGACACGGGCCAGGCGTGGGTGATTCATTGCACTGTAGATGTATCCTAATGTTATGTCTATACTGCAATTAAAACACCCAGGGCACCTGTCTCAGAGCCCGGGGCAGCTGACTCAGGCTTCTGGGGCTGGGGCTGCAGGGCTACAAAATGACAGTGGAGACAGATGGCCCAGTAAAGGTATCCACGCTCCCAAGGACTCTCCCAGGAACCGTGTACAATGCGGACACCTCCGAGAAAGCCCGGAGACAATGGACACTGCTTGACTCACATCAAGGCAGCGGAACTTCCTAGCAAGTTGGAAGAGGGGAAGAGACGTCATGACTTGGCCTCACTCCCACTCTGCTCAACACCTGGCAACACATCTGGAGGACAAAGACTGAACTGAAATAATTCAGAGATCAGAAGAGAATAATAATAATCCATTCAAATGAAAGTCCCCAAACAGACTAGAATTGGTTTCCCAGCAGAAAATTTTCAATTTTGTTTTCCCAGTCAGACCTCGCCAAGGGAAGCAGAGAGAAAATGTTTGAGTTGCTTCCTCCAGAGCACCTTGACCTAGACACGCTAGCTGTGGGTCACTGTCGTGGCTGAGGTGGGGGCATTTTAATTATTTGGGCTGGTCCCAGGGTGTTTGGGGGACGTTATGAGGCTGTTACCTTTTGAGATAAATACTAAGAAACAAAGAACTCTTTGAGAAATCTGGGATTTAGACGTGTTTTATTGACAGCAAGGGAGGTCTGAGTTCCTGAGAAGGTTTTTGTTTCCAGGAAGCAATGTGGCTTGTACCAAAGGGGAGATGGTTGTTTGTGAAGGAGGGGAGAAGACAAAATGCACACAATGAGGATGGGATTCAAACCCATGCATGCAAAGCACAATGATTAGCAGCCCACCACTCTAACCACTTGGCCACCTCTTACGAGCTGCCAAAGAAGGGACAGGAGGAGAAATCTAAGGCCAGCAGAGGTAGGAACAATAAGGAGTTTTTAAATACGAAGTGTAAGGAAGGCCTGAATGACCTCCCCCCTCACATCTAGTGATGAGCTGGGGGAAAGACTTCAGGAACAGACCGTGTTTACATAGACAGGCCTCCTCTGCCTAGGTATGCAGCAAGTATCCTTTGAATAAAAAAACAAACAAACAAAATATAAAGGTAATTTTTTGGTTTTCCTGCAGTCAGCCAAAATATGTGAAAAGAAAGGGGCATTTTTAAGCAATCATCTGTCCCCACCCAGGGGCTGGGGAATGCTTATTTTCTTTTTCAGACACTTTCTGGGCAAGCTGGTGCCAGTGGAAGAAAACCCAGAACGCCGTGGGTCCCCTGTCGCAACAAAACATTGTGTTCTGTGTTTGTCTTGTTGTTCTTGTTATTTTGGTGGATATTGTAAATTCTTCAGGCGTGACACCCCCTTTTAATTGGGCATGTTGTGCTGCCCCTTTCGGGGCCAAGGGAAAATGTACCCTAATTCAACCTCTTCCACCCTCTACTCCGCCACCTCCCTCCAAATTCTCTGTGACACCCCCATCCCCACGGTGGTCTACCCCCATCCAGAGACCTGTGGTTCTTAATGCAGCTGGTTTACAAATGACTATCGCTCTGTTCCCCACTGACTGGTCTCTCAGTACAACATTTGATAACTGTTCTGTTTACCAAAGTAGGTGAAAGAATGTTGCCGTGAGTAATTTCAAACTCATTTGAATTGGATGGAGGGGAAATAAACAAGAACATCTGAAAATGGCGAGCCCCCACAAATTACCTCTGGGAAGGCTGAAACTCACTGCAGGAAGCTGACTCAGTGTCTCGAATCCAACGCTTGGAATGTGCCTGGGGCTACTGGACGGAGTGGGATTACGTCAGGGATTTGAATCATAGACTCATAGAATCATAGAATAACAGAGTTGGAAGGGACCTCAGGAGGCCATCTCGTCCAACCCCCTGCCCAGAGCAGGACCAATCCCCACTAAATCATCCCAGTCAGGGCTTTGTCAAGCCTGACCTTAAAAACTTCTAAGGAAGGGGATTCCACCACCTCCCTAAGTAACACATTCCAGTGTTTCACCACCCTCTTAGTAAAAAAGGTTTTTCCTAATATCCAACCTAAACCTCCCCCACTGCAACTTGAGACCATTCCTCCTTGTCCTGTCATCTGCTATCACTGAGAATAGTCTAGATCCATCCTCTTTGGATCCACCTTTCAGGTAGTTACATGCCCGAGCAGTATTTATATACTCATCCCTGGTCATTTGTCCAATCTTCCACTTCTTGTAAGCCTCTTTTTTGTGTTTAAGGTCAGCAAGGATTTCACTGTTAAGCCAAGCTGGTCGCCTGCCATATTTACTATTCTTTATACACATCGGGATGGTTTGTCCCTGTAACCTCAATAAGGATTCTTTAAAATACAGCCAGCTCTCCTGGACTCCTTTCCCCGTCATGTTATTCTCCCAGGGGATCCTGCCCATCAGTTCCCAGAGGGAGTCAAAGTCTGCTTTTCTGAAGTCAAGGGTCCGTATTCTGCTGCTCTCCTTTCTTCCCTGTGTCAGGATCCTGAACTTGACCATCTCATGGTCACTGCCTCCCAGGTTCCCATCCACTTTTGCTTCCCCTACTAATTCTTCCCGGTTTGTGAGCAGCAGGTCAAGAAGAGCTCTGCCCTTAGTTGGTTCCTCCAGCACTTGCACCAGGAAATTGTCCCCGACAGTTCCCAAAAACTTCCTGGATTGTCTGTGCACCGCTGTATTGCTCTCCTAGCAGATATCAGACATACATGACCCTGAATTCTCTCTCAGTCCTCAAGGAGACACCTCAAGAAGGAGACTCCCTGCAGCAAAGCCTTGGGGGTCTCTGAGATCCCCCTGCCCTGCAGCCTGTCCTCCCTGGCCGTTGTCGTGGACTCTCTGTGAGGTCACCGCCTCCCAACCGCCTTTCACCAATCAGCTGAGTGCTGCAAAAGGCCCTTGTGATGTCACTGCCACCCCCACCCCTGCCCTGCAGGGCTCATGTCCTGCCCCGAGCCGGCTCCTGTGCATGTTTGAGCTGCTCCCCCTGGGTCACCCCCACACACTCAGTGGTCGTGCAAGGGTTCACGCAGGCCACACGTGGAACCATCAGAGGATGCTCAATGTGCCGCACCCAGTTTTGCAGAGATTTGGAGACTTGAAGGCCAGAAGAGACTCTTAGATCATCTCATCTGGCCCCCCTACACATCACAGGCCTCCTGCATGGTGCAGTCGCGAGTTTTGGACCAAAGCAGACTCGAGAAAGGCATCTCATCAAGGGATGGAGGAAGCACCACTTCCCTTGGGAGTCTGGAGGAAATTGATGCTGTGGGGGGCAGGGAATTGACCCCAAGGCCACGCTTGTGAGTCTGTATCATAACACACATACACAACAGCACTGCGCAAAGTATGTACGTCACCTTAACTCTGATGTTTCCTAACGTTTAAAGGCCTGGTCTCCAGGGTGTTCTCTGTGCTTATAGATCTCTTTTGGGGAGAGATGCAATCATTTAGTTCAGAGTGGGAGCCGTGTTAGTCTGTATCAGCAAAAAAAACCCAAAAACAAAAAACAAAACGAGGAGTAGTTCTGGCACCTTAGAGACTAACAAATGTATTTGGGCACATTTGACGGTGTGGCTGATGTGATTAGGTCCAAGGATGGTGTCCCTAGACTAGATATGTGGACAGAGTTGGCAATGGGTTTGTTGCAAGGATAGGTTCCTGGGTTAATGTTTTTGTTGTGTGGTTGCTAGTGATTATTTGCTTCAGGTTGGGGGGCTGTCTGTAAGCGAGGACTGGCCTGTCTCCCAAGATCTGTGAGATTGAGGGATCGTCCTTCAGAATAGATTGTAGAATCTTGATGCCTAAGGAACTCCACTAGTAACCTCCCTCCAGCCTGACAGTTCACCTTTCAGCAGGACCCGCTATAATCTCCCTGTTTTTAATTCATAGATTCATAGATATTGAGGTCAGAAGGGACCATCATGATCATCTAGTCTGACCTCCTGCACAAAGCAAGCCACAGAATCTCACTCCTGTGCAAAACCTCTCACCTATGTCTGAGCCATCGAAGTCCTTAAATCAGGATTTGAAGAGCTCAAGGAGCAGAAAATCCTCCAGCCAGTGACCCGTGCTCCATGCTATAGAGGAAGGCGAAAAACGTCCAGGGCCTCTTCCAATCTGCTGCAGAAAAATTCCTTCTTGATCCCAATTATGGCACCAGCTAAACCCTAAGCATTTGGGCAAGATTCACCAGCCAGATACCCAGGAAAGAATTCTCTTTAGTAACTCAGATGCCACCCCATCTAACATCCCATCACAGCCATTGGGCCTATTAACCATGAATATTTACAGATCAATTAATTGCCAAAATCATGTTATCCCATCATACCATCTCCTCCATAAAATTACCGAGTTTAATCTTAAATCCAGATAGGTCTTTTGCCCCCATTGCTTCCCTTGGAAGGCTATTCCAAAACTTCACTCCTCTGATGGTTAGAAACCTTCATCTAATTTCAAGTGTAAACTTCCCAGTGACCAGTTTATAGCCATTTATTCTTGTGTCCACATTGGTACTGAGCTTAAATTTTAATTCCTCTCCCTCTCTGGTATTTATCCCTCTGATATATTTATAGAGAGCAATCCTATCTCCCCTCAACCTTCTTTTAGTTAGGCTAAACAAGCCAAGCTCCTTGAGTCTCCTTTCATAAGACAGGTTTTCCATTCCTCGGATCATCCTAGTAGCCCTTCTCTGTACCTCTTCCAGTTTGAATTCATCCTTCTTAAACATGGGAGACCAGAACTGCACACAGTATTCCAGGTGAGGTCTCACCAGTGCCTTTTAGAATGGTTCTAAAACCTCCTTATCTCGACTGGAAATACCTCGCCTGATGCATCCCAAGACCGCATTAGCTTTTTGCACGGCCATATCACATTGGCGGCTCATAGTCATCCTATGATCAACCAATACTCCAAGGTCCTTCTCCTCCTCCGTTACTTCTAACTGATGTGTCCCCAGTTTATAACTAAAATCCTTGTTATTAATCCCTAAATGCTTGACCTTACACTTCTCATGATTCAATTTCATCCTATTACTATTACTCCATTTTATAAGGTCATCCAAATCTTCCTGTACGATATCCCGGTATCTCTCTAAATTAGCAATACCTCCCAGCTTTGGATCATCGGCAAACTTGATTAGCACACACCCACTTTTTGTGCTGAGATCAGCAATAAAAAGATGAAATAAGATTGGTCCCAAAGATTGATCCCTAAGGAACTCCACTTGATCCTGCCCTGGAGATCTTTTAGTTTGGGGCTGAAGGTGATAGCTGGTGGTGTTCTGTTCCTTTCTTTGTTGGGCCTGTCATGGAAGACACAATGAAGATGACTGGATGTGGAAGCTGCCGTATGTCCATGATCCTGGAGGGGGGACCTGGTAAGAGTTTTGTCTGCATGAAATGCCATCTGCTCGAGCTGATGGAGGAGAAGATCTGAGGTTTGGAGATGCAGATGGAAAGTCTGGTTGAGTTTAGAAAGGGGTTTGAGCAGATGATGGAGCAAAGACATGAGGTATCTGAAGGGAAAAGCTCAGACTTGCAGATGGAAGCAGGACTGGGGAATTCTGAGGGGAGACAGCTGGGTGAGGAAAGTGGTCAGTGGAAGCATGTGATGAAAAGAACCAGGCAGAGGAAAAGACGGGCTGGTGAAGGAGAAATAGAGCTCAGGAATAAGTTTTGAGAGTTGGAAAATGAAGAAGGGGCTCAGCAGGTAGTCACTGAAGCTGGAGGGGCAAGGAAGAAGAGAAGAGCGGCTAGTCCTATAGGAAAAGGGGAAAAGTCAATGGAGACTACACCAAATATGAGCCCCAGGAGGATACAGGATGGGTTGAAGAGGATTACAAGGGAGAATAGCAATGGAAAGAACTTGCAGCCAGAGGGAACAGGGGATAGACTGGAGAATAGAACTGTCACCAGGGAAAGGCAGGTCTACGTGATCGGGGACTCTTTACTGAGAAGAGTAGACAGGCCTGTAACCAGGCCTGGAGAAGGGCAACAAAGGCGTGACAAGATTATGACTGTCAACAGATGGCTCAGGCAGTGGTGCTAGAAGGCGGGCTTTGGGATGTATGGCCACTGGGAGGCATTCCTGGACAGAGGACAGTTCTCTCGGGATGGACTTCATCTGAGTAGGGAAGGAAACAGACTTCTAGGATGGAGGCTGGCACAACTGATTAAGGGAGCTTTAAACTAGGAATCTGGGGGAGATGGTTGGTTGGGGGATGTCCAGGTAATCTCCATGCCGGATTTTAGCCTTGAGAGGGAAGAAAAGAAAGTAAGAAAGGATACAGCCGTGGGTAGGAGAATGGCTATAAGGAGGAAGGGCAGTGTGGATACCAGTCTAATAGGTTCTGCTGGCTGTGGAATGACCGTGCCTCATTGGGTAAAGAACGTGAGCGAGGCCAAACAGCAAAAATGAAGATGTTTGTACACCAATGCGAGGAGCCTAGGTAACAAAATGGAGGAATTAGAGGTACTGGTGCAGGAAGTGAAACCAGATATTCTAGGGATAACAGAAACAGGGTGGAATAGTCGTCATGACTGGACTATGGGTATTGAAGGGTATGTGCTGTTTAGGAAAGACCGAAATAAAGGTCAAGGTGGTGGAGTAGCATTGTCTATCAATGAGGAGGTAGAATGTAAAGAAATCAGCGATGGAATGGAGAAGACAGAGTCCATCTGGGCAAAAATGACATTGGGGAAGAAATCTACTCGAGCCTCCCCTGGGATAGTGCTTGGAGTGAGCTAGAGACCGCCGGGATCTAATGTGGATATGGATCGAGCCCTCTTTAATGTTTTTAATGAAGTAAATACTCATGGAAACTGCGTGATCATGGGAGACATTAACCTCCCAGAGATAGACTGGAGGACGAGTGCTAGTAATAATAATCGGGCTCAGATGTTCCTAGATGCTGTTAGATGGATTCCTTCATCAAGTAGTTGCTGAACCGACAAGAGGGTGTGCCATTCTAGATTTGGTTTTGGTGAGAAGTGAGGACCTCCTAGAAGAAATGGTTGTAGGGGACAAGCTTGGTTCTAGCGATCATGAGCTAATTCAGTTCAAACTGAACGGAAGGATCAACAAAAAATAAATCTGCAACTAGGGTTTTTGATTTCAAAAGGGCTGACTTTGAAAAATGAAGGAAATGAGTTAGGCAAGTGGATTGGACTGAAGAACTTCAGGGATCTAAAGGCAGAGGAGGCCTGGGATGACTTTAAATCAAAGCTGCAGAAGCTATCAGAAGCCTGCATCCCAAGAAAGGGGGGAAAATTCATAGGCAGGAGCTGTAGACCAAGCTGGATGAGCAAGCATCTCGGAGAGGTGATTAAGAAAAAGGAGAAAGCATACAGGGAGTGGAAGATGGGAGGGATCAGCAAGGAAAGCTATCTTACTGAGGTCAGAACATGAAGGGATAAAGTGAGAAGGACCTTGCAAAGAGAATTAAAACCAATTGTAAAAGGTTCTATCACCGTGTCAATAAGAACAAAACCAAGAAAAAAGAAGTGGGACCGGTAAGCACTGAGGATGGAGTGGAGGTCAAGGATAATCTAGGCATGGCCCAATATCGAAACAAATACTTTGCCTCAGTCTTTAATAAGGCTAAGGAGGATCTTAGGGATAATGGTAGCATGACAAATGGGAAGGAGGAGATGGAGGTAGATATTACCATATCTGAGGTAGAAGTGAAACTCAAACTGCTTAATGGGACTAAATCGGGGGCCCAAGATAATCTTTGTCCAAGAATATTAAAAGAACTGGCACATGAAATTGCAAGCCCATTAGCAAGAATTTTTAATGAATCTGTAAACTCAGGGGTTGTACCCTATGATTGGAGAATTGCTAACATAGGTGCTATTTTTAAGAAAGGAGGGAAAAAAGTGATCTGGGTAACTACAGGCCTGTTAGTTCGACATCTGTAGTATGCAAGGTCTTGGAAAAAATTTTGAAGGAGAAAGTAGTTAAGGACATTGAGGTCAATGGTAAATGGGTCAAAATACAAGATGGTTTTACAAAAGGAAGATCATGCCAAACCAACCTGATCTCCTTCTTTGAGAAAGTAACCGATTTTTTAGACAAAGGAAACGCAGTGGATCTAATTGATCTAGATTTCAGGAAGGCGTTTGATATGGTGCCACATGAGGAATTATTAGTTAAAGTGGAAAAGATGGGGATCAATATGAAAATTGAAAGATGGATAGGGAAATGGTTAACAGGGAGATTATAGCGGGTACTGCTGAAAGGTGAACTGTCAGGCTGGAGGGAGGTTACCAGTGGAGTTCCTCAGGGATCAGTCTTTGGGACCAATCTTATTTCATCTCCCTCCCTCAGCTCAGTGATGGCCTGAATTGCCCCTTCTCCCGGCAGAGCCAGAGGATTGGAAGCAGCAACATCAGACCCCTGTGTGGCTCGCAGGAATGAACACAAACACACCCTTGTAGCTGGACAGATGGTGAGTTTTACCCCTGGGATACGACAAGGCTCAAGAGAAAGGTGGTGGCCCCACATCTAAGGAATGAAACACAACACAGTCATCATCGTTACACCCGTCCTTGCCCCTTTATACGTCTACTGTCTCGCTCCCGCCACCCTCACCCTCTGTGGGTTCAGTGAGAGCCGCAATCAGTGCTTCCGACACACACAGACTCATACACACATCTTGCAAGGAAACCTCACCACGGAGCCACATGCACCTGTTGCTTCCCTGCCCCCCTGCTCTCCAGAATCCAATCCCAAGGAAAGCTTGTCGGGCCCAGAGCTGGCAGGGCGCCCGGTGCTGGAGCATTGAAGCTACCGTGACGGCACTCAGAGGAAAGATGCGGAGAGATGCTAGTTAAGAATTGGCCGGTCAGGTTTCCAGTCCCCTCACAGGTCATTCCCTCACTCGAGCACAGGGGCACATCTCAATTCTCAGCTGGCTCAGTCGAGCTGCATCGTTCTTGTTTCCACTCAGTCAGGTTTGAGGCCTGTTTCGCACCCTGTCTTTGAGAAGACAGTCAGAAACTACTCTCTGAAACAGCCAATGCAGGAGGACGTGTTATCGCTCCTGCCCCAACTCAGACGGACAAAGAGAGAAATGTTCTCGCTTTGAGGGTGGGACTCCCTGCCCTGGGCCAAAGACGAGCACCTCTCTTTGACCTTGGTCGCTCATTCAGCTTTTCTTTCAGCAGGGAGCCCGAGAGCTCAGGTGCTGGAGCGCTGCGTTGGTCAGTGAAGCTCGGTGAGCTCCAATGTCACTCGGCTCTTCTACCAGCAAGTCAAAACACAGGAAGGATTTCCTCATTTGACAATACTGGGGCTGTCTGAGGGTCTGTCCACACTGCACACTGAGCCTGTCTCTATGTGGCCTGGGCTTGCTGACTTGTGTTGCCAAGCCGGTGTTTGAGCATCCAGACTGCAGGGGAAACTCAGGCCTCACACTGTGTCTATCTGTCAAGGTTCCTTCCCCACTCTGAACGCTAGGGTACAGATGTGGGGACCTGCATGAAAACCTCCTCAGCTTACTTTTACCAGCTTAGGTTAAAACTTCCCCAAGGTACAAACTATTTTACCTTTTGCCCTTGGACTTTCGCTGCTACCACCAAAATTCTAACCGGGTTTTTAATTAGGAAAGAGCCGTTTGGAAACGTCTTTCCCCCCAAAATCCTCAACAAAATATTGCACCCTCGTTCCTGGGGAAGGTTTGGTAAAAATCCTCACCAATTTGCATAGGTGACCACAGACCCAGACCCTTGGATCTTAAGAACAATAAAAAAACATTCAGTTTCTTAAAAGAAGAATTTTAATAGAAGAAAAAGTAAAAAGAATCACCTCTGTCAACTCAGGATGGTAAATACCTTACAGGGTAATTAGATTCAAAACATCGAGAATCCCTCTAGGTAAAACCTTAAGTTACAAAAAGACACAAAAACAGGAATATCCATTCCATTCAGCACAGCTTATTTTCTCACCCATTTAAAGGAATCAGAATCTAACGCATATCTAGCTAGATTACTTACTAAGTTCTAAGATGCCATTCCTGTTCTGTCCCCGGCAAAAGCATCACACAGACAGATCCCGACCCTTTGTTTCTCCCTCCCCCCAGCTTTTGAAAGTATCTTGTCTCCTCATTGGTCATTTTGGTCAGGTGCCAGCGAGGTTACCTTTAGCTTCTTAACCCTTTACAGGTGAGAGGATTTTTCCTCTGGCCAGGAGGGATTTAAAGGTGGTTAGCCTTCCCTTTCTATTTATGACTCTCTCCTACCGCAGGAAGTCATCCTAAGTTACGCTGCTCCCGCTGCGTGAATAACAGAGCTGGATTTGACGTCGCTTCGGTCGACTTACTGCTGTGTCTACACTGGGCTGGGTTGACGGGAGACGCTCTTCGGTCGACTTCCCTTCCTCCTGCCGTTCCCGGCGCAGTCCCAACGGCAACCGGAGAGCGCTCTGCTGTCAATTTAGTGGGTCTTCACTCGACCCCCACGACATCAACCCCCAGTGGATCCACCGCAGCAAACAGAGCCTCCCAAACATGCTGCCCCATCCACACGGCACCACTTAGACCCGAGTGGGAAATTCAGCTCCTGTGGGGTGTGTCACCCTCATCCGCTGAAGATGCTCCCCGAGTCTCCAGGGATTCCTGCCCTAACTGCTCTCCAGCTGGTTTGTGTCCATACGCTCCCCGCGGGGAAGCTGTGAGTGGTCTGGTTACAAGCGCTGGTTGCTCAGGCCTGGCAGGGAAGGGAAGCTCCGGGCAGCATTGACAGTCTGGAGATCCCTCCGGGGAAGCACAGGCGGTGGGTGGAACAGGCGGGGAGGAGAAGCTGCGGGGTCCTGCGGACGCCCTGAAACCAGCTCACAGACCCCGGGGGTCACGCTGCCCTACACGCTGTTGCAGTAATGTTTGTACAAGGCGTGACGCTGGCAGAGCAGCTTGTGTCAGAGTGTATTCAGGCCAACGGATGTGTGTGTTTGTAGAGATCAAAGCGACTGTTCAATGTTCAAATGTATTGGGTGTTTAAACCTCCTGAAAACTCGTGGAATGTTGTTTGCACTGTTTTCACGTCTCTGTGTCCTGTTACGCTGTGATAGCAAAGAGTTGCCTTGTGTGGACCCCTGTCACTAAATAACCCCTCAAAGGAGAATGAAGGTGTGTGGGATGCAAGTGAAGAAAAGGTTCATTTCCAAAGAAGGGGTGGTAAGAAGCAGGATTCCTGGGCGGGGGGCAGGAGGGTGTGGTTTGCACTGTTTTTGCCCAGAGTGGGAATGGGGAACTGGGCTCTGGCTTAAAGCGGTGTCAGGCTTCGGGGGGCTGGGTTCAGAGCTGGAGGTTCGGGTTGGGGTGAGGGTTGGGCTACAGTTTTGGTTCAGGGGTTTCCAGTTGGGGGGCAGGTTATGGGGTCAGGGTTCCAGTTAGGTTCCGGGTAGGGGGTGGGGTTTAGATTTTGGGGGGAGGGTTTGGCCAGCAGCAGCATAGAAGTGCGGGTGGCAATGGGGTGCAGCCAATAGTGATAAGTCGGGGGTCTTTTAGGTCGTTTTAGTGTCAGTAGCACCCTGGGAAGGGGGGAGGGTCATGTTTACGACAGGGGGCTAAAGTGTTCGGGAAGGGGGTGGCAAGTTGACCCATCCCACTTCGCACTTCCCACACGGACACGCACAATACGGCGAACGCGCGGACGCACACACGTCACACACACACGATGACACAAAACAGCACACAACGCGACACACAAAGTAACACACGACACAGACACACACACAACACGACATGGAAAGCATCACACACATGACCCACAACATGTCTCACACACACACACGCTCAACACAACACGACCCACAACATGTCACACTCACACACTCAACGACACACAGCACGTTGCACGTACGTCGCACACACACAACGTCGGACCCACAGTTTGTTGCATGTCGCACGTATCACGTCACGCACAGGTCGCACCACGCACATGCACACGCACAACACGTCACACGCACGCAAACTCTACGTCACAGACACAACACAGACAACACGACACACGACACAAAATGGCACACGACACTGAGACACACACACACGACACTGACACATTGCACATGAAACACACAGCACGTCGCACGTCACACACAAGATGTCGTACTTTACATGTCACACGCACAACACGTAGCACACAGCACGTCGAGTGTTGCTCGTGCATCACACATCGCAAGTTGTAGACCCCACGTTTCATGTTATACTCACAACACATCGCACACAGCCTGCCGCACGTTGTAGACAGGACACAACGTCGCACACACAACACAGTGCGCGTCGCACATAAACAGCACGTCAGGCGAACACTGCACATTGCACACGCATAACACGTCTCACGCGCGCACAACACGACACACACCAACAAAACACTCAAGACAACACACACACAACCACATCTCACACACACACACGACACCACATGACACACAATATCTCACACACACAAACACGTCTCTCACACACGCCAACACACACACACAACACACGCCCACACACACACGACACATGATGTCGCACACACGCGGACACACACAATGTCTCTCACATGCCGACATACGACGTCTCTCACACACGACACCGACACACACACATGACACACAACGTCTCACGCACACACAACACCGACACACACCACACATGACGACTGACACACACACAACACACGGCCTCTCACACACACACACACCCAACACGTGACATCTCACACACGACGTCTCACACAAACACACGACGTCTCTCACAGACACCCACACACACACAACATACGCCCACACCCACACACACACACTCGCCGACACCCGCTGACACACGACATCTCACACGCCCAGGACACGACATACGACACGTCACACACACACAAGACGGCAGAGGACACGACACCGAAATCACACGCGACACCGACACGTCACACGACACACAAGACGGCAGAGGACACGACACCGAAATCACACCCCGGAGACGACCCCCCGCGGGGGCGAGAGCGGAGCGGGGACGGTCGGGGGAACTCGGTCTCTGGGCGGCGCGTGGGGCCGGTGTGGGCGGGAGGGAAGAGGGCGGCAGGGCCGAGGGCGAGATTCCCAGCCCCCGTCGAGCGCTGTGGAGCGAGGGCTCCGGCTCGCTCTCGCAGCGGCTCTGGCGAGGAATGGTGCCGGAGCTCTCGCCGGAGGGGAACGCGGCAGGAGGGGCCTGAGCCGCTTGGGCCTCTTTCCAAGGAGGCGGAACCAGGCCTCCGCTCTCTGCCCGCTGCAGACCCGGCTGCCAGGTCGGCGCTGCCAGTTCCTCGTCCGCACTCGCCGTCTTCTCGTGTGTTCGCCAACTCGCTCTCTCCCCTCTGCTCTCCTGGTGCCGTCTCCCTTTGTAGGACACGGGTAGGTGTGCATTCCCACAGGTGAGGTCTCGGGAGCCATGGAGACATCGGAGCGGACGAAGATCATGCCGGGCAGTAGAAAGGCTGCAGAAAGTACCTGAAGAGACAAAGGGAATGAGAAGGGGGGAGTCCAGACTAAGACAGGAGTCTAGTCTGTAAAGAGAAACAAGGGAAGTCTAAGCTACAGAAACTCTTCAAGTTGCCAAAAGACCTTTAGGATGGGAAATTACTTCTTGAATCCAGTCTCTTTAAGATTTTAGGCTTAGTATGTGTGTGTATTTGTATTTGCTTAGTAATCTGCCTTCTTCTGTTTGCTATCCCTTATAATCACTGAAAATCTACCTTTGATAGTGAAACTATTTTTTGTTTGTTATTATTATTAAACTCAGTTTGCGCAACGGGTGCTCCGGGAGGAAATGATTTGTGTGTTAATCCAAGGGGCCGCCCGGTGTCACTCTTGCTCCATGAGGGAAATGATTTGTGCTATACCTGGTTTAGCCACCCACTGTCACTGTTGGGCCAGGAGGTAAATGATTTGTGCATTACACTGACTGGCCACCCGGTGTCACTGTTGCTCCGTTAGGGAAATTATTTGTGCATTACCCAGAGTGGCCACCGAGTGTCACTGTTGCTCCATGAGGGAAATGCTTTGTGCAGTACCTGGATAAGCCACCCAGTGTCACTGTTGCTCCAGGAGGGAAATTGTTGGTGCATTATCTGGATTGGCCACCTGGTGTCACTCTTTCTCCATAATGGAAATGGTTTGTGCAGTACCCTGAGGGGCCACCCGGGGTCACTGTTGCTCCATGAGGGAAATGGTTTGTGCATGACCTGAATTGGCCACACACATCACTGTTGCTCCGGGGGGGGGGATTGTTTGTGTGTTACTCCTGAGTGGCCACGTTGTGTCACTCTTCCTCCAGGAGGGGAATGCTTTGTGCCTTACCCTGTGTGGCCACCCAAGACAACACACACATCACACACAAAACATCACACACACACAACACGACAGACGACACTCACACACACAGACAACACGACACCGACACACACATACAGAAACACGTCTCTCACACACACACAACACAGGACACCGACACACACAAACAACATGACACACACATAAAATGACACACAGAACAGCACACAACACGACACACAAAAATCACACACAACACACGACACCGACACATAAACACACACACACACAAGACGAGGCACAAAACGGCAGACAATGTGACACAGAAATCACACACGACACCGACACACACACACAATATGACACACAACACCTCACATGACACACAAAATGGCACACGTGACACACACACACAACACGATGCACAAAACTTCACACACAAAATATCACACACCCACACACAACATGACACACACAGACAAAACGACACAAGACACACAAAACGGCACATGACGCGAGACACAAAAATCTCACACAGCACATGACACCGACACACACAACATGCACACAAAACAGCACACAACACGGCACACACACACTCAACATGGACCACAACACGCACACATAAACACATCTCACACGCAACACGTCACACAGCAGAAGGTTTCATCGAGGAGGAGGATGTCCCGGGGTCCCCGGGCGATGCTCTGGGACTGCTCCCCAGGAAGCCAGGCAGGACTCTGGGGAAGTCTCCTCTCGGGGAGCAGCCTGTCTGCAGGACACACAGCTCCCCCGGCTCCACCTTCCTGGCTCTGACCTCGGAGCCTTCAGCCTCCTCTGCCCCTCCCTGCGCTTCCCACAGCCAGTCCGCCCAGGCGGGGTCCTGGGGGGGGCAGAGGGTCCTGCCCCCCAACTCCGCAGTCAGACGGGACTCTCAGCCAGCCAGGAAAACAGAGGTTTATTAAACGACAGGGACATGGTCTAACACAGAGCTTGTAGGTGCAGAGAACCGGACCCCTCAGCCGGGTCCATTTGGGGGGGGGGCAGTGAGCCAGACAACCCCGTCTGCCCTTCACTCCATGTCTCCAGCCAGCCCCCAACTGAAACTGCCCCCAGCCCCTCCTCCTCTGGGCTTTGTCCCTGTCCCCAGCCAGGAGGGCACCCGATTCCTTTGTTCTCCAACCCTTTAGCTCTCACCTCGCAGGGGGGAAGGGCCCAGGGCATCAGGTGCCAGGAAAGAGGGTGTCGGCCATTCTCTGTGTCCAGACCCCTGCACACACCTGCCCTCCAGAGCTCTGCAACGATCATACACCCTTACCCCACCCCCTAGATCCTTAAGAACTGCATAGGGGAAACTGAGGCACCCCCACACGATTCAGAGGAAACATGAAGTCCTGCTTCATCACAGATGACTCCAGGAGGTGAGTTGCTTGCTATCCTACCATGTTTTTCTGTCTCTCTCCTCTAGTATGTTGGCCAACACACACATTCTGTCTCTGTCTCTCTCCTCTTCTGGTGCCAACGATGACCAGACCCCAGGTGCCTGGGCCCCAGTGCCCCGACTGTGCTCCATCTCTTCCTGTATCTGCCTCACCCCTTCTCCCAGCCCACACTGCCCACCGCTGCCTGGATGATTTCCCCCTCTCCTCCACTGCACCCCCCTCTGTGGGGTCCCTGCCACTCACCGTCTGCCTCCTCTCCTCCACCCCCTCCCCTGCTTCCCCACGGGTCACTCTGGGGGCCGGTTTTCTTCACCATCTTTGTGCATGATCTGGAGGATGGGATGGATTGCACCCTCAGCAAGTTCGCAGATGACACTAAGCTGGGGGGAGAGGGATATATGCTGGAGGGTCGGGATAGCGTTCAGAGTGACCCAGACCAATTAGAGGATTGGGCCAAAAGAAATCTGATGAGGTTCAGCAAGGACAAGTGCTGAGCCCTGCACTGAGGAGAGAAGAATCCCATGCAGTGCCCCAAGTGTGCCATGTCCCCGCCCCGAACCGACCCTCCCGGAGCATCCTCAATTCCATGAAACAGCTGTTCTGCGGTGGGCAGGAAGTGCTGGGAGGGAGAGTGGGGAGTTGCTCAGTGGGGGTGTGTCTCTCTGGGTGGGGTCTGTGTGTGTTTATGCACAAGCTGATTGTGATGTCACGGAGGCCAACAGCAAAGAGTGTTGGGCGTCAGCATTCTTGCCCTGCCGTCAGTCTGCCAACTGGCTTGGTTGACAACGGCTGGTGACCCAAGGAGCTGCTGAGAGACGCGGACCATCCCTCTGTCAGCAACTTCTTGAATCAGCTATTTCCACAGGTGTTTGAGGAACAAAAGGATGAGTTTTTACAGAAGGTAATTCCCAGATTCTTTCCCTGCTCATTAGATCGCACACGACAGGTCGGTGCCTCCTTCTCCTGGGGACGGGTGGGGGCGGGTGTGGCAACAGGCAGGTCTCAGCGTTCCCTTTTGATTTGAAAGTGGCCATCTCTCAGGTCTCCTCCTGCTTCAGCCGGTCAGGTTCTTTGGAGGCAGATTTAGATGATTTTATCTTTCAGCAGACTAGTCGGGGGGAATTTCCAGGGATAGAACCAAAAGGGAAGATAACAAAACTCGTGTAGAATTTAGATTGAGATCTCCATCAATAGTCTTTCCCTTGGAGTTGCCCCTAATGCACTCCTTGCCTTCAAGTTGGGAATAGAAACCCTTTGTCTCCTGTCATGACTGCCAAAGAAATGTGTAAATGAGGATATTCTATGATTCTATGATTTACACCCATCAGGGGACACTGTCTTTTTGAGGCGGGTGCAGCTGGCTTGGGATGGTGCTGATGATGGATAGAAAACAGGCTGGAGTCAATGACAGATGGGACCACAGAAGGGGAAGGGGAAGGGCATCTCCATAGAAGGTCCTGGGTGCTCAGATACCCCAGTTCTAGGTACCCTGGCCTGTCCCAGAGAGAAAAGACAAAGAGGGGCTCAGCCCCCCGACAGTCATGCCATGGACAAGAATCTGGTTGGGAGTGGGCTGAAGGTTCCCACTGGAGAAAGGGGAGCTGAAGTCCCCCAGCGTCCTGGAATTTAAGCAATGCAAGCTTCAAACCCTGCACGGGTGGGGCCTGAGGGGCACCCGCAGAAGGTTGGGCTGGACAGGGGCGGCAGGTTTCTACAATTTTTGGTGGTTTCCAGAATGGGACCAAGTCCTGCCTCCCCGTCCACCTCCCCCCACATCTGCCTAAGGCTCTGGGAGTTTGGGTATGGGAGGGAGAGGGAAAGGGGTTGGGCTCTGGGAGGGAGTTTGGGTGTGGGCTCTGGTTTGCGGCAGGGTGTTGGGGTGCAGGAGGGAATGAAGGGTGCGGGGTCTGGGCTGGGGCAGGGGGTTGGGGTGCAGGAGCAGGTGTGGGGGCAGGCTCTGGGAGTGAATTGGATGTGTGGTGTGGGCTCTGGGCTGGGGCAGGGGGTTAGGGTGTGGGAGGGGGTGAGGGGTACAGGCTCTGGGAGGCAGTTTGGGTGCAGGTGTGGGGTCTTGCCTGGGGCAGGGCATTGGGTGCAGGAATGGGTGGGGTGGCCAGGTTCTGGGAGGGAGTTCAGGTGTGGGCTCTGGGCTGGGGGAGGGGGTTGGGGTGCAGGAGAGGGTGCAGGTCGGGCTCTGGGAGGGAGTTGGGTGCAGGGGGTGGGCTCTGGACTGGGGAAGAGGGTTGGGGTGCGAGAGCAGGTGTGGGGGGAGGCCTGTGGGAGGAACTTTGGGTGCGGGATCTGGGTTGGGGTTGGGGGTTGGGGTGCAGGAGGGGGTGCGGGCGCAGGCTCTGGGAGGGAGTTTGGGTGTGGGGTGTGGGCTCTAGGCTAGGGCATGGGGATAGGGTGGAGGAGGGAGTGCAGGGGGTGGACTCTGGGAGGGAGTTTGGGTGCAGGGGGTTGGGGTCTGGGCTGGGGCTTGGGGTGCGGGAGAGAATGAGGGTGCAGCTCTTACCTCAGGGATCTCCCAAAAGCGACCCACACCCCCCTCTGGCAGCAGCTCCTAGGTGGGGGGTCTCTGCCCATCGCTGCCCACGGACACCACCCCAGCAGCTCCCATTGCCACAGATGGCAGAGTCGGCCCTCGGGGCGGGGGCAGCGTGTGGAGATCCCCCCACCCCCGGGGCTGCAGGGACGCGCCAGCCGCTTCCGAGACTGGCAGGCCACACGGAGTGTAAGCAGTGTCAGGGTGAACCTCACCCTGACATCTGGTGGTGAGGTCTGGCAAGTTGTGGAAAAGAACTTCAGGGGCCGATCTCATTTGCATAGGCACACCCACCCCGCCTAGAACGAGGCCATAGCTGCCCAAATGGTCACTTTGGCTGCTGTGGGATCCCCAGTGTCTCTGTTATTGGGGCAGGAAGAATAAATTGTTATTACCCTGATTATGGGAACTGTGCTGGGAACTGTACTTGGCCTTTTGTTATGATGGAGGGACTCACCATCAACTAAGCAGCACTCGCTAGGCAAGGGCCACGGGTTCCAAAACTCTGTGAATTGAGAGAGGTTGGGGACAAGTATTAATACTTGGTGGCATGGGTCCCTTGGTGATGGACTTACATGCTAATAGCTCTTTCTTTTCTCTCCACTGTGGAATCTCAGAGCTAATTTTGATTCCGTTAGGACTCTAGTTACAGGCTGCGAAGCTCATTTCGGGCTAATGGTGTCCCAGCACTGAGGCTCCCCTACTACAAGCTGACTTCACCAAAGAGCTGAACTGAGTAAGAGCCGAAATCACTGAGCGTTGTGTTCAGTAGTGGGGGAGCCTGAAGATTTATTGTGGAGAAGTTTGTGAGACGGCTGGTGGAGCGGAGGCCTATGGGGCTGTGGGGCGATCAGCTTCAGATCATGTAAGGTGCCTTTTACCCCCGCCCCCATCTCCACCCAGGTTGGGAGGTAAAGCTCTGCAGATAAACTTTTGAACTTTGGGGCTGCCCTGACCAGGGACAGAGACTTTTGGGTCATTGGACTTTTGGGACTTTGGGTGATTTGGGGTTGCTGGACTCAAGAACCAAAGGGAAAGGGCATGCCCCAATTTGCTTGGGGTGGGTTTTTTTTTTGCTCGTGAGTTGTGTTATGAATCCTGTTGGTGGTGTTTCCCCAACATAATGCCACATTGTTTCTCTCTGTTATTAAAAGGCTTTTTGCTACACTCAGACTAGGTGCTTACGAGAGGGGAAGGATTGCCTCTGGGAGGTGCCCAGCGGGGGTGGTACATATTTGTCCCAGGTCACTGGGTGGGGGCTCGAGCCGGTTTGCATTGTGTTATTGGAATGGATCCCCTAGATATTGAACCCGGTCCTTGTTGCTGCCAACTCTGACGGGCAGAAGGGTTACACGGAGCGAGGGTGGGCAGGAAGCCGCCTTAGCCCCCTTGTGCTGCCGGTGATGGCGGTGGGGGTTTCCGGGCCCTTTTAAATTGCCCGGGGGCAGCAGGTGGGGCTGGGGGAGACACCGGCCCCCGGACTTGGGTGGAGCCAGGCCCCCGTGGTCTTATGTTGCTGGAGCATGGGCACCAGGGGCCCAGATGAGGCGCCTCCCCTGCGGCTGGAGGAGCATGGGTGCTAATCCACGTTTCGGCGGGTTGGTTTTTGGAGGGTTAAATGAAGGCAGCCTCTGCTCTGGGCTCGTCCAGTTTCAGGGCCTGACGCTGCTTTGCACAACGATGAATCTCGGAACAGGCCAGCACTGAAATGACGGCAGAACCTGAGGAAGGAAAAGCCTCTGGGTTCGTCTGTGAGCCTTGACGCCGAACGGGAGCCGTAATTTGACTCGCTTTGTGGCTGCGGCCGGTAAAATGTCAGGACAAAGTCATCCCAGTGACTGTGACACTGGGTTTGAGGCGGCTTTGGTCTTATTCAAATGTAACTAGCATGGAACACTTGTGTTTTTAAAGGTGGGTTCCCCAAGCAATCCCAAGTTGTTCTTCCCAGAGCTGGGTGATGGTGGGCAGCAGGGGATCTCCCCAGTCTGTGGGGGAATCTCTCTGGGCCCCACTGTTAGTTCTCCAGACTTTCTCCCCCTAACCACGCACACCCCTCCCCCACCCATTATCAATGCTTTACAGCGACCCCTCCCTCCCCTTATGGGATACAGCCTCTCGGTGACCGAGACTGACTGGGGCTCCCCTCTGCATGGCCCCAATGGGGAAGGAAAGGGACCGATGGGGGAGGAAGAAGACGGGCAGAAGGAGTCAAATGGGGCTAAACCAGAATAGAGGAGATTTTCTTCCTGTTCAAATGGACTGGAGTCTCATTGCTGGAAAGCCACAGCTTGAGTGAGGTTTGAACCGGCAGCCTTTCAATTGCCAGGCAAAGGTGCGAACCACAGAGACGGATCACGGCCGACTTCCCAGCGCTGTCCAAGGAGCCCCTGCAGGGGTGCAAGTGGTTAGTGCAAAGGGCAATATTGCTGGGGTTGTGAGTTCAAACCTTCCCTGCAGCCCTGGTTTCTATTACCCCATGGAGCTTCCCCAGCTTGCTTGTCCTAATTCACATGGAAAGTGCCATGAGAGGAAGGTCTGAAATGTGGACGTTGGTGCAAAGCTTGGGACCCCCCACCAATGCTGCCATTAGCTGTGGGTGGGTTGCTCAGGGGCAGGGAGAATTGATTTCTTTGCTGCTGAGAAAAATGCCAGGACAGGTCCGTGGGCACCAGAGCTCCCCGCTTCTTCCAGCACATGCCAGGCTTTGTCATTCCTGGAGGAGGGTCATCGAATCATAGAAGATCAGGGTTGGAAGGGTCCTCAGGAGGAATCTAGTCCTACCCCCTGCCCAAAGCAGGACCAACCCCAACTAAATCATCCCAGCCAGGGCTTTGTCAAGCCTGTCCTTAGAAACTTCTAAGAAAGGGGATTCCACCACTTCCCTAGGTAATGCATTCCAGTGTTTCACCACCCTCCTAGTGAAAAGGTTTTTCCTAATATCCAACCTAAATCTCCCCCACTGCAACTTGAGACCATTCCTCCTTGTCCTGTCATCTGCTATCACTGAGAATAGTCTAGATCCATCCTCTTTGGATCCACCTTTCAGGTAGTTAAAAGCAGCTATCAAATCCCCCTTCATTCTTCTCTTCCGTAGACTAAACAATCCCAGTTCCCTCAGCCTCTCCTCATAACTCATGTGTTCCAGTCCCCTAATCATTTTTGTTGCCCTTTGCTGGACTCTCTCCAATTTATCCACATCCTTCTTGAAGTGTGGGGCCCAAAACTGGACAGTGCTCAAATAAATCAGTTAGCCTCTAAGGTGCCACAAGTCCTCCTGTTCTTTTTTTTTAGTTATTAAAGAAGTGTCAGTAAAAGGTCAGAATGCGATCGTCTCAGTCCTTCTCTTGAAAAGTGTAAGCTCATTAATTAGTTCGCCACTTCATCAAAAATAAAGGGGACATGCACCAGCCTTTGTCATGTGAGCAACTTTCCCAAGCACTTTGGACAAACTCAGGAGTAAGTATAAAATAGTAAAATAAGTTTATTAACTCCAGAAAGTTAGATTTTAACTGAGTATAAGTATTGGTTACAGAGGTCAAAAGTGGTTACATAACAAATGAAAACAGACTCCCAGTCTAAACTCTAATTTGAATATACTAAGCAAGAATTGGATCAAACAGCTTTTCTCACTCACTGGTTGCTCCAGGCCATGTTGAGTTCTTAATACACAGACTGAATTCCCTCTCAGCCTGAGACCAATCTCTGCAGTTCAAATTCTGAGTCTTCCAGACAATCTTCCAGGTGTTGAGATTGGGGAAGAGACACGCCACGTGGAGGTGTCTTTGACTCTCATTCATATTTTTTCTCCAGCTGCTAGGTAGATTCTTGCCGTGATGCTGGGGTTAGTTAGCCCCCAATATGGAGCAGCAGTTTGCCTCCTGCACCTTGTGGTAGGCATGTCACAGCTCCTTCATTTTGACCCCGCACGGCAGTGTGTCCCTGTCATGGCCCCTTCCTATCATGCATCACGAAATCTGAGTGCGCACCTCGGGAGTTACACCGCAGAAAGCTGCTTTCCTGTGCAGAAACTTGCCCGTGTAGACAAGCCCGCAGAGGACTTCCATAAGAACGCACGACAGGTCATAGACTGGGTCAGACCAATGGTCCGTCAAGCCCAGTGTGCTACCTGAGAGCGACCAGTGCCAGATGCATTGGATGGAAAGAACAGAACAGGCTTGTTGACCTGCAAGGTGAGGGTCTTTCACCTTTATATTTAACTTAATTGTTGTCGATTCCTACTTATCCTATATCTAACTACCCCTCCTCTGAGGTCTCTGGGCAAATCAGGTGTGAACCACTCCTTTGACACAGACGTGTCCCAATCCAGCTGAATTGAGGCAGAATTTGGGCCAATGTCAGTTTGGAAAAGGCCTGCTTCACCCAGCAGGTTTCTCAAAGTATCCGTTGCTGTGAACCGCATGTCGTGTGGATGTGCGAACTCCAAAGATAGCAAACATGAAAAAAAAAACCGCAAAGCCGGTTCTGAGGTTTCCAGAGCCAGGCCTGAGGGTTAAAGAGCTGTGCTCAAAAGGACAAGGGGGCTCAGCAGCTATAAAAAGAACTAGTTGCAAAAACAAAACAAAAATTACATGAAAAAAAACAACCAAACAACAACCACCCAGAAAAGCTCCCATCACTCGCCCATCACCATTGTAGATCTTGACATCTCCTGCCTAATGTGACATCTTTGCTTTGCGAACAAGAGCCCTGGGGAACTCTCTGGCTCTTTCCCTCTCACTGGGGAAAAGGTTCCACATCTTCTCTCAAGTAGTTTTCCTCCCAACAGAAGATTTATTTTAAAATTTACCAAATAAATTCCATTTGAAACAGAAATCATTCCAGTCTATACTGGGTCTCTATTCTCGTACATGCTATTTCTCTCACATTTTCCCCCAAACCTGATTCCTTTGGAGTCAGGTTTTTATTGCAGGATTAGCCACCATTTGCTATTTTGTAGGAGGGGGCTAGAAGAAAACCTGAATTATACTGTAACACTGAAAGTGATCACAGAATCAGCCTCTTACCTTACACTAATAAACTTCATGTGCAATTTCCTTGTTGCTGGTAACAATTTCTTCAAAGATTACAAACTATAAACCTTTAGGGCAGTTTTCTCTTAATTCCCATTTTCACCCAGTGAGCTCTGTGTGAAATCACATTCTCCCATAACCTAGGAGCCTTCCATTTCTGAGGGTTCATTTCTCCCTGGGTCTTCTCCCAGAAGTGTGGGTGGAAGGGGTCTCACACTACGTGGGAAGGCTGCATCATGAGAAAAACCACCTGTGCTCTACTTTCACACTTTCTAATCTTTCAGAGTAGCAGGAGGCGGAACAGTGAGACACATGCATTAGACTCAAGAGCAAAACTAAGAGACCAAACCACAGACTCTGGACTCAGCATTCATGTATCCTGCAGTCTGAACTTGGAATCTGTTACATTCCCTCATTGGCTACCATCATTTAACCAACACAGAAGTGCTTCTTGTCCAGCAAGGCAGCCAGTTTGGGACCCATAGGCATGGCATGGCTCTGAAGGAATCAGCTGTTTCTCTCTGTGCTTCAGGAAACTTGGGATCCAAATGGTAAAAGACAGTTGTTCCCAGTTTCATCATGGCATCCTTTAGAAGTGTGAGCAATTCTAAAAACAGTTTACCTTGGCCACAGGTCACCATAGCGTCCATCTCTGGGGTGAAAATCAACCACTCGTACCTCTCATTTCTACCTGAGTTCTTCTCAAATCTTTGACCTTAGTTGTAGCAATTTTACACGGCTCTGGCGTAGAATTCTTCACCAACCACACGACATACCAGTAGCGATACTGAGGTAGAACTCCCCCAAATATGCCCTTTTGTTTCTTTAATCTGGTGCAACAGATTTAAATAAGGGACTAAATTCAGGTGCGCCTTAGAATCCCTCTAAGACACCAAATGTCAGGTATCTACTCAAAATGGGTGTCTTTCTGCAGCTCTATCACATTCCTCATGGATGTCATTTCCTACACATTTACAGCATCTCCCAGGAGTGAGCTGAACAGAAATGTCACTTCCATTTTTCCCATCTCTACCTAGGAAGGGATTGCATTTCCCAAATAAGAGGCAACATGCACCTGATTAGGAAGGGAAGATCTTCAGGAGCAACCTCCTGCAGGGCATGGGCCACAACTGCTTTGGGAGGCAAATGAATGGGTCTTTTGCTTAGTTCCAAATCATTTACTAGAGAATCCTCTTCCCAGCCCCTTCGGGAAATATTGACCTTACCAATTGAAGAACAGGGGGATAGATATGGTGATGGAGAATCCCTCTGATTTACCCTATGTTCTTCTGTTGTTACAGAGGGGAAAAGACATTTTTCCCTATCCCTTCCCTATTCCTGCTCTTTGTTATACTTCAATATATTTTAAGGGAGGAAAACGGGAGGAAAAATATCTGCTTTCAGGAAAACGTGAAGCAACAGCGCTCTGAACTGTGACAACTGGGAATGAAACAATATGATCCTGGTGGGGGAACTTGATGACTAACAATTGTTTTTAAATGGGGGAACAGTATAACTGTGATGCTCAGGCTTTGTTTAGACTAGGACATGTGATGGAGTTTAGGTCAGGTCAAGGGGAAAGCTAATGCCAACCACTGCACCTCGGCTGCATCTGCACGACAACTGTAATTGTCTTTTAACACCAAGATCACTAACTTGAGCAGCCAACGCCATGTAGAGTCCTAGTGGATGTAAGGCACGGGTAGTTTTTGCCTCAGTGTAGCTTGTTGGGAACAAACCTCTCTCCCCCACCTGGAGCTGATGAACATTCCTGGCTGGAGGGACACACACTCCTTTGACCCAAAAGGAAAGGAGTTGATAGAAAACATCACAGGATTGACCCCAAAGAAGGGTGAGCTGCAAAAGGCAGGAGCAGGCAACTCATCTGGGGGAGCTGAGTAACCACGGTGAAGATGGGGCACAGATCACTAAGTGGGAATTAGCAAATGTGATTTAAAAGAAAAAAATACCTTTGGCCAGCCCTAGTCAAGGCATTTGTTACAGATCACTCCCTTGTGGATTTTCTGATGTCTAATAAGGGTTGAGCGCTGATTGAAGCTTCTCCCACACTCAGAGCACGTGTAGGGCCTCTCTCCTGTGTGGATTCGCTGATGTGTGGTAAGGGCTGAGCTTTGATTGAAGTGTTTGCCACACTCACGGCATCCATAAGGTTTCTCACCCGTATGGATTTGCCGATGTATGATAAGGTATGAGCTCCGATTGAAGCATTTCCCACACTCAGAGCATCCATAAGTCTTCTCACCTGTGTGGATTCTTCTATGTGTGGTCAGTACAGAGCTCCGATTAAAGCTTTTCCCGCACTCAGAGCACATGTAGGGGGTCTCTCCTGTGTGCGTTCTCTGATGTGTGATTAGGGTAGAGCTCTGACTGAAGCTTCTCCCGCACTGAGAGCATGTGTAGGGCCTCTCCCCTGTGTGGATTCGCTGATGTGAGAGGAGGGATGAACTGTCAATGAAGTGCTTCCCACACTCAGGGCATCCATAAGGTTTCTCACCCGTGTGGATTTTCCGATGTGTAATAAGGTGTGAGCTCTGCTTGAAGTGTTTCCCACACTCAGGGCATCCGTAAGGTTTCTCACCTGTGTGGATTTTCCGATGTGTAATAAGGTGTGAGCTCCGCTTGAAGTGTTTCCCACACTCAGGGCAGCCATAAGGTTTGTCATCTATGTGGACTCTCTTATGTGCAATGAGATGTGAGCTCCGCTTGAAGCATTTCCCACACACACAGCATGCGTAAGGTTTCTCACCCATGTGGATTCTCTGATGTGTGAGAAGGTCCGAGCTCCCTTTGAAGCTTTTCCCACACTCGAGGCATGTGTAGCGTGTTCCTTCCAAGTTCATTCTCTCACGTGTAATAAGGTCTGACTGGCTACCGAAGTTTTCCTCTGGCCTCTGCTGACTCTCACAGGCTTTTGTTTTTTCTGGGCGTGCACAGCTCCCAGAATCATTCCCTTTGGACCTTCCTGACAACATCCCATGGGCTTCTACTCGCTCAGCATCTTCCTGCTGGGGTTCCTCCTCGTTTTCACTCACCATCCCAACACCTGACGGGAGACCGAGAGAATCCAGACGTAAGTCTCTGCCTGCGCCAGAGAGAAAGGAAATCTCAGAGAGAAGAATGGAAAAAGGGATGAAGGAACCAAAATGTGTACAGGACAGATCAAACTTATCAGGAGCTGATTTTCCCTTCAACCTTCCCCAGAGGAAAGAAAGGAAGGGATCAGTTCTGGGTCCGTATGTCAGAAGAAATCTCAGGGGACATCGAGATTGGGGAGGGACCTGCTGCCAGTTGTCAGTCAGGATAGGTGGGAAGCCATGAGTGACCTCTGCCTAACGATTCTACATCTGCAGGGAACAATCCTGAACTTGGAGAGCTCACAAGGTCTTTGTAGGGCATCCCAAATGTTTCCTGTATTCACCGACAGTTTTGGGGTTGGTTTAACCAATGCCTCACCTATGCAGGCAGCTCTCGGGAGCACTTTTTTCTTAGAGCCATGAAGGTCTGGGACCCACGGCTCCTCCCCTCGTTCCAGCTGCGAGATCACATCAGTTCTGGAAACTGCAAACCCTGCTCAAGGCAAAGAAAACAAGGGAGGTCAGTGGAATTTGTCGGATACTTGTCACAAAGAATATTCCATGCTTTTAAGCCCAGCTCACTTTTAAGTAGTAACGTCCCAAGGCCGGCTTCCTTGGCTCAAAGTGCCAGGAGATGATTATTATAAATCATATTCATTACCTTAGTGCCTAAGGGCCAACTAACAGTGGGTCCTCATTTTGCTAGGCACAGTACAAACCGAGAAGCGTTGATGGCCCGTGCCCTGAAGAAGTTACAATCTAAATAGACAAGGCAGACACAGAATGGGGGAAGGGGTAGAACCCACCAGCAGAGTGAACTCCGTGAAGGCAGAGTGGCAGATCTGATCAACCCAGGCCTAGATCTTGAGACTATCGGATTTAATGTTCCAACCAGGGCCAGTGTTTTCCGGAAATTGTCACTAGGACTGCATTTTTTCCCAAAATTACTCTTTGTTTGTGGAATCACCGTTAATATCCGGAATTGCTGATCAGAGGGTGGGTGGGGCATGCAGGGTCACAATCCCCCAGATTTCTCCCTGGAGACACCCGTCTCCTCCCCAGGGCACAGGCTGGCTGCGGTTGAGACTTGATGCCAATTTCTTCCCTCCTCATACAAGTCTGGGATCGGCAGTGGGATGCCAGGCTCTCTCATCATGCTGCAGAGAGGACGGCACTCACAGCTGCTCGCGGCTGTGTCCACAGCACCTCTCCCCTGCTCATCTCCCCTGTACACAGCTGGTTCATGCCCCGTCTCTCCAGCGCACAGCTGGCTCTAGGCTCTCAATGCCCAGTATCTGAGCCCCACCGCCCCCACACAGCCGGCTCCTGTCCCCTCCCCCCAAGGCACTTTCAGGCTTTAAAGGATTAGATATTGCTCACGTTTGTCAATTACTCTCTTTTCATTGCCTGCAAACTCTTGCCCTAATTATGACTGTTATCTGTAGATCTAAGCCAGCCCTTGAAAGCATGAATTCTTCACAGACTATGATGCCGAGATGCGCCACATGATACCAGGAAGGGCTGCGGGATGGGTTTCCTGTGCAAGCTGGTATCGCTACGGGGTGATGAATGCCAGATCTCAAGGCTGGTTATGCAGAGCTCCACCTTTTGAAGCTTTACCCAATGCAGAAAGGGAGTCACCCTCATTCAGGAGACTGAAGACGACAGACTTTTGGGGGATAAACAGCTGAGTTTGAGCTGACTGAGGGGGGTCTTTCTGGGCTACAAACTCACAGGACCTGATAACCACCAGGAGGTAACCCTTTAAGAAAGGTTTTAATACACTTTGGAACCGATCAGGGATTCCCATGAGGACCGCTGAGGGAATGAAGGTAAACACGCATTTGGATGCTCTTCTTCTTTTATGAGAATGGGAACAGGATAGCAGGATAGCACCATATTGCAGCCCATTGGAAAACATAATCCCAACTACACATATAAAATGATGGGATCTAAATGAGCTGTTTCCACTCAACAGAGGGATCTTGGAGTCACTGGGCACAGTTCTCTGAAAACATCAACTCAGTGTGCCACGGCAGTCAAAAAGCAAAGAGAATGTTGGGAATCATTCTGAAATGGATAGATAAGAAGACAGAAAATATCCTATCGCCTCTATATAAACCCATGGTACACCCACATCTCGAATACTGCCTGCAGATGTGGTTGCCCCATCTCAAAAAAAGATATATTGGAATTGGAAAAGGTTCAGAAAAGGGCAACCCAAATGATTACAGGTATGAAACTCTTCTGTACGGGGAAAGATTAAAAAGACCGGGACTATTCAGCTTGGAAAACAGACAAAGGGGGGATATGAGAGAGGTCTATAAAATCAAAACTGCCGTGGAGAAAGTAAATAAGGACGTGTCATTTACTCCTTCTCATAACGCAAGGACTAGGAATCACCCAATCAAATTAATAGGCAGCAGGTTTATAAGAAGCAAAAGGAAGTATTTCTTCACACAATGCACAGTCAACCTGGGGAACTCCTTGCCAGAGGACGTTGTGAAGGACAAGATTATAACAGGGTTACAAAAAAAAAAAAACACCATGAGAAATCTATTGAGGACAGGTCCGTGAATGGTTATTAGCCAGGATGGGCAGGGATGGTGTCCCTAACTTCTCTTTGTCATAAGCTGTGAATGGGTGACAGGAGATGAATCACTTCATGATTCCCTGTTCTGTTCATTCCCTCTGGGACACCTGGCGCTGGTCACTGTCGGAAGACAGGACACTGGGCTAGATGGACCTTTGGTCTGTCCCAGTGTGGCCATTCTGAAATACCAGGGAACCTAGTGAGTCCAGTGCAATGGGAGGGAGTAGGAAAATCCCTGGCTGTGGAGAACACTGGGAAATTAGAAACTATCATTCAGAAGCAACAGACTCTAAATAGTCTAGAAAAGCAGAATGTGAAAAATAAGAATAAGAATCGGGGTCATGTGACTTCAGGAATGAGGGACTCAAAAAACCAAGTCTGCAGAGAAGGTAGATTGTGGTTAGTGCACATGGGGATGGGGGGAGCAACTCTCCAGGTCTCAAGGATTTTCACCAGCAACCGAGGCCATTGTCCCATGCACGGGGCAATCCGGAGCAGTGAGGAGTTGTGTCATCTGTAATCCTGGCTGAGTTTCAATGCTCTGCTGCTGGAGCTCCCTTGTCTGGATTCCCCCAGCCAGCATTCAAGGTCTGTGTGATCAGTAACCCTGGACCAGCCGCTCTGACCCCAGCAGCCTGCTTCTTACACCCCAAGCACATTCTGGTCTGGGTGGAGAAGGCTCAGGGTTTGAGAGAAGGCCGGGGTAGGAAGCTTCTGTTCGATATGCTGGACCTAACCCCCCATTTTATTTGTGCAAACAGGAGATATTTGACACTGTGCGATTCTGCTCCTGTGCTCTCTTCCCACAGCGTTCAGCAGCAGGGGAGGGTCTCTGGTCGTGTGTGTGTCACTGGCATGCTGGGGTGATGCTGGAACAGGACAGAGCAGAGGTGGCATTGTGGGGGTGGCGTGAACCTCATCTCTTCCGTTCCCCTCCCAAGAACCGAGGGGACAGGAATCCTTACCCAGCGAGGTCACATTCTCATAGGTTTCCTGCATGACGTCTCTGTAGAGGGCTCTCTGAGCGGGGTCCAGCAGAGCCCACTCTTCCCTGGTGAAATACACAGCCACCTCCTCGAAGGTCACCGTCCCCTGAAAGAGCCAGAGCCCCACACTCAGGACCTGCTGCCCCACTCACAGCCCCACTATTCGTGGGGGAGAGGAGCCAATCAAACGGAAACTCTGGGTGGACCGCAGTCAACAGAGTCCCACCCCCACCCTGCTCAGAGCACCCAGGAAACACCAGGGTGAGGGGGCGAAGAGACACCCCTCCTCTCTCCCAGCAGATCCATCACACACCTACTAGCCACAGACTGATACCGGAGATGCTGCCCCGAGCAGGGTCTAGGGAGAGATCTCTTGTAGGAAGCCCAACACCCTCCTCCTTGTGAAAAGAAAAGGAGGACTTGTGGCACCTTAGAAACTATCCAATTTATTTGAGCATAAGCTTTCGTGAGCTACAGCTCACTTCATCGGATGCAAACTGTGGAAAGTGTAGAAGAGCTTTTTATATACACACAAATCATGAAAAAAATACCTCCTCCCACCCCACTCTCCTGCTGGTAATAGCTTATCTAAAGTGATCACTCTCCTTACAATGTGTATGATAATCAAGGTGGCCCATTTCCAGCACAAATCCAGGGTTTAACAAGAACGTCGGGGGGGTGGGGGGCAGGAAAAAACAAGGGGAAATAGGTTACCTTGCATAATGACTTAGCCACTCCCAGAGCTGGATATGAGGCAGGGGAATCTCTCCTAAGCCTGACTGGTGGCTTCCCCCTTCGTATTTCAAGGCACCCGCTGGTTAGTTGGGTCAGGCTCCAGCACTACGAGTCTGGTCCTTTTTCCCAGCCCCATCTAGGTAGGTTATTTTCTGTTCACCAGATTGGAGCATTTCCACCTCCGAACCTCATGGGTCTCTTCCTAGAATCTAGGCCACTTATTAAACAACTCCCAGCAGGTCTGCCACCCCCTGGCCTCCTCCCTTTCTCCACCCTGTGCATTTCCTGCCCCGCTCCAACCTCCAAACCAGACGGTGCAAACCTTCCCCTCTCCCGTGTATTTCCTGTCCCTCTCCCTCCTGCAGGAACAGATCAGAACCCCCCACAATAATCCCTACCTGAGCTGGCTCCTCTGCAGCCATGTCGCTCCCTTGTCCCATGGGAGGACGGGATGAACCGGAAAGAAACATGAGCGTCGTTCTGCAACCTGGCCGGGCAAGAAGGGCTGTTGTAGAAGTTTAGGAACGGACATTAGTTCAATTCACATCACGCTTCCCCCAGGCTCTTTCCCTGCAGAGCGAGATCCGAGATTCTGCCGTGCTGAGAAAATGCTCAATCTCTGGATTACAGCAGAGACCTGGCCCCTCCTGCCAGGCTAGGCCCACAGACACACTTTTAACCTCCTTTCTCCCTCCCGCATCCCAAAACAAAGTCTCTGAACGCAATCCCAGAAAAAAGCAGAACCAAAGGAGTCCCTTTCGAGGATTCCCTCTGACACTGACCCCATGACAGCCACACCCCAGCAGGAGGGACATGGAGTCAGGAACTGGGTTTTCCTCTCTCTGATCCTCGTCTCGTCCACAGGAAAGTGATTCTCCCCACAGTGCAGTAATACATCTGTCTGGGCAGATGAGAGAGCTGGAAATCTCTTTCAAAACCCTTTTATCCCACGGACCCTGTCAGTCTCTCTATCTCCTTTTCCCTGTGCCCTCTCCATGCCTGTCTGCAAGGAAACTCTCATTCCTGGGTTGTTTGCTCCCCCATGGCTGGATTTGCTCCTGCAGATGGCAGGAGAAATGGGGTGGGGGGCTGTTACTGTAGAGTCATTTTATAGTCCTTCACTGCCTGCCTGGGATTTCCCCATTGTCTGCCTAGGACCCCCACCTGCCCTCCACCAGGATCTGCCAGGCCATTTGCCTGGGACCCCCTCCTCCTCCCAGCAGGACCCCCTGACGCTTTACAGGAGGACCCCTCACTCTGTGCCAGGGACCGCCCCACCACAGCTCTGTGCACTGGGCATGGCAATGGTCCCAGGAGCCAGCTGGGCAATCCCAGACAGAGCCCCTGGCACAGCACCAGGCAGCATCTAATCCCCTGCCCCACCTGCCCAAGAGACCCCCACCCCCACTGGTCTGCAGCCAACAGGCCCCCAGCGATATCCACCTCCAGGACCCATAGCCTTAGGGCTGGGCACATCAGAACTACCCCCCAAAACCCCAAATCCTCCAGAACCCACCAACCTGACTAGGGCCCCCCCTGCCCAGCCACCCAGAGGCCTCCCCCTACCACAATGCCCCTTCAGCTCCCGCTGCAATCTCCCCGCACAAACACCTGCCCCCCCCAGCAACAGTGTTCCCTCACAGTGTCTGACAAGTGGATAGAAAGTTATCACCACCCCCTGCTGGCCAGTCACACAGGCAGGGGGAGCCCGGGGGGACGCCTCTTTAACAGGAGAAGGGAAGCCATGGAGGGCCAAAATAAGTAAGACATTTCCATACTCTGTCACTAGCAAATAATGGCCACCGTGGATCCACCCCAGAGTTGGCTACAGCTTTGCACTGCGGGAAGCCTCCCCTCACGGAGACCTATACTATAAAGCTGCAAATAATACTTAAAAAAATAGCCTTAAAATTAAAAAACTCAATTAATAATTTAAAATCAACAATAAAAACATTAAATAAAAAAATATAGCAGCTCAAAACATTTTCCCTCCAAAACAGGCTAGCTTTAAACTATCTCTTAGCATCCCAAAAAAAAAATTATGCCCTCATCGGGCCCCAATATTATATATATATAAATAATAGCAATTATAAAATCTATAAAAAAATAATACAGGGTAAAACCCATGCCCAAGCCAAAGCACAGGTTGCCTATACTGCCCCAAAAAACAATTGGTTATAACCCTTGTTTTCAGGCTAAAGTTTGTCATCTTGGCTTGGTGGTTTATTTAGCCTGCTATTAAAATTTCTCTTTCCTATATTGCTTGTATTACTAGTATTATGCTGTGCAATATCATATATCAGGGCCCTTTTGCAAAAATTAATAAATCATTCTCTTCAGGGCTATCACAAAATGCTTATAAAAAATCATATTATAAAAAAATAAATAGCCCAAATAAAAAAACTCAAAGCCAAGGCTGTTAAATGTTCTCAAAGGGGGGAGTTGTTGGGAACACTGGGGCATGGCCACTAGGTAACTCGAGGGGATGGAAGACCAGGAGTGTTGATGAAGCCCCCTCGCACTAGGCCCCTGTGTCCTTGCCCCACCCCCTCCTGCCTGGAGGCACTCGCAGCAGCTCTGCGTACTAGGCCCAAGTGTCCTTGGCCCCCCCGCCTGGAGGCACACACAGCAGTTATGCTAAGAATCTGCAACAGTATGTTGCAGAGTCAGACTGCCTGAAACTAAGCAAGGCCAAACAAAAAAAATATAAAAAAAAAAATGCTAAATAAAGGTGCTTTATATATAGTTTAACAAATAATACAAAAAATCAGGGAACTAGCTGGGAACTGAATTGGCTGGCTATATGAATACTTGGAGCAGCTTGCTATTAAATAAGTATGCTAAAAATATATATATATATAAAAGCCTGTGTAACTTCCTGCTCTGTTGTGCAGGATTTAAGATTTTAATCTCCCTGTACCTTTTTGCAGCTGCAAATAAACTTTTCTGCTTCTCCACCCCGTTGTAATTATTGGGTGTAGCACACCGGGTAACAAACCACTCAAGCTGTTGTTCAGCCTCTCGGCACTGGGTGCTGGCAACACTAGCAAATAATGGCCACCGTGGATCCACCCCAGAGTTGGCTACAGCTTTGCACTGCGGGAAGCCCCCCCTCACGGAGACCCTTTGTCATGGGGTTTGGGATACTTCTGGACCACGCTGCACTCAGAGGGACCTCCTCATCCCGTGCCAGCTGGAGAAAAGAAAAGGGTCCAGCCAACTCTCCTGTTACCAACTGGGAACCACCCATCCCCCAAACAGGGGGAGGCCCCTGGCTTTGATGGGTATTGAATATATGGCTAGTCTCTTTTATCAGCAAACATTTTTAACAGAGAGAAAGGAGGGAACAAATGATTCTCAAAGGAGAGGGAAAGATGATCATTGTTGCAGGGGGGTTAATTTCCCAACCAGGATGGAGAAGGACTCAGGGCGACAGTTTCCCCCCAAGGAAGGACAAGTTGCTGGGATTTAGAGACATGGGGAACAGCCCCAAACCCAAGAGGATTTTTAATTGACATTTGATCATGACATCGCAGGAGGGAAACCTGAGATTTGAGATCAATGTTCAGAAATGAAAGAGAAAGGTTGGAAATCTGAGGGATTTTGGATCCATTTATGCAAATTATAGAGAGGAAAGTGGAAAATGAGAGGGATTTTATAGCAGTTGTTGATAGGAGGTAAAAGCTGAGTGTATTTCCCACCACTATTTGGTCAATGAATAGAAATGGGCAACATTGGCAAACGTTTGAGATCCATATTCAGGAATCTAAGAAAAGGTGTAAATCTGAGATTTTCGTCGTAATTTATAATCACAGAGACAGGGAAAGCTCTCAGGGGCATATTCAATTAGAAGTAGACAACTAGAGTAAAAGTGGGGCAAACGTTGAGGGTATTTTTGAGGAATCTTTGAGACGTACAGAGAAAACGTGTCACAAACTACGCAACTGAGAACATGGGATAAACGCCAAGACCGGGGGGGCTTTTATGTGGCTATTAAAGAACTAGCTGGAAAAGGGGGGACCGTTTGTGATATAAAATCCAGCCTGTCCAATACATAAACAGAAAGTGATGGTCCCCCCCCCCCACGGCCCCCGTTCACCTGGGCAGCAGGGAGCCCTCTGAGGGGCTGACTGAAGGGGACGGGGGGGGCGCTGGAGGGCTCTTTGGGGGCGGGGAGGGGGCGGCAGTGGGGGATGGGCAGGTAGGGGGCAGAGAGTCACTTTCCTGCCCCCCCCGCCCAGCGCTCCCGCACCGGGGTCTCCCACTCACCGGAGCACGGGGGGGTTAATGACGGGCCCCACCCCGCACAGACCCCGGAGGGGAGCCGCAGCTGCTCCTCCTACAGATCCGACACGAGGCAGCGCCTGGTCTGCTCCGGGCTCCGCCCCCAGACGCTGCCCCGCCCCTGTCTGCTCCAGGCCCCGCCCCCAGACGCTGCCACGCCCCCGGTCTGCTTCAGGCCCCGCCCCCGACGCTGCCCCGCCCCCGATCTGCTCCAGGCCCCGCCCCCAGGCGCTGCCTCGTGTCGGGTCTCTCGGAGGAGCAGCTGCGGCTCCGCTCCGGGGTCTGTGCTCGGGGGGGGGGCCGTCATTAACCCCCCCGTGCCCGGCCGGGGGGGGCTTTCTCCAGCTGGGACCAGCCCCGGCTCTGCCCGCCCCCGACCCGGTGAGTGGGAGACCCCGCGGGTGGGGGGGCAGGAAAGTGACTCTCTGCCCCCGGCACGGCTGGGATTGGGGGGGGGCAGAGACTGGGGCCCGGCGGGCGGGGTCCCTTGGGGGGTGTTGGGGGAGAAGCCGGAGTTGCGGGGGTGGGGGTTGAATTGTCTCTGTGCAGCCAGGAAATTCCCGGGGGGAAGTGGGGGGCGGCGGGGGAGTTAATTGGATCCCCTTCCCCACCCCCCGGGCACAAATGCCCCCCAGTTTTCCCCTTTTCCCTCTCGGTAGCTCCCACGTGATTGTAAACTCCCCCCCACCCCCCCATTAATCCGCTCTCTGGTCTCCCCTGATCCCCCCCCCCCGTCTCTTCCTCCTCCTCTCATGTCCATTGAAACTCCCCTCCCGTGGTGGGGGCGGGATTTCCCTCCCCCCCCCGTTTTATCCGCAGCGATTTGTCCCGGTGTCGGTGGGAAGTTGGAGCCCGGAGCCATCCCCCAACCTGGCTGCCCCAGCGTGGGGGTGGGAGGAGACGCCGGGTCTCTGCCGGGGCGGGGAAGGGAGGGGACGTGTCCCCCATGGGGCTGCCCCCGATCCCGGCTTCCCAGTCCCACTTGCTGCCCCCAACTGCAGCACCGTTGCCCCCAGCCCCCACCTGCCCCCCACCTGCCCATCCCCCACTACCGCCCCCTCCCCTCCCCCAGGGAGCCCTCCAGCTCCCTCCCCCGCCCCCTTCAGTCAGCCCCTCAGAGGGCTCCCTGCTGCCCAGGTGACTGGGGCCGGGGGGACGACGACGATCACTCTCTGTTTATGTTTTGGACAGGCTGGATTTGATATGACAAACGGTCCCCCCTTTTCCAGCTAGTTCTTTAATAGCCACATAAAATCCCCCCCGGTCTTGGCGTTTATCCCATGTTCTCAGTTGCGTAGTTTGTGACACGTTTTCTCTGTACGTCTCAAAGATTGATAAAAAAGTTTGCCCCACTTTTACTCTAGTTGTCTACTTCTAATTGAATATGCCCCTGAGAGCTTTCCCTGTCTCCGTAATTATAAATTACGACGAAAATCTCAGATTTACACCTTTTCTCAGATTCCTGAATATGGATCTAAAACGTTTGCCAATGTTGCCCATTTCTTTTCATTGACCAAATAGTGGTGGGAAATACACACAGCTTTTACCTCTGTGACAAAGTGGGACTGTTCTTAATGTTCTTAATGTTTCCTCTGAATAGTGTGGGGGTGCCTCAGTTTCCCCTAGGCAGTTCTTAAGTATCTAGGTGGTGCGATAAGGGTGTATGATCATTGCAGAGCCCTAGAGGGCATGTGTGTGCAGGAGTCTGGACACAGAGAATGGCCAACACCCTGTTTCCTTGCCACTGATGGCCTGGGCCCTTCCCCCCTGCAAGGTGGGAGCTAAAGGGTTGGAGAACAAAGGAATCCGGTGACCTCCTGGCCCGGGAAAGGAACAAAGCCCAGAGGAGGAGGGGCTGGAGGGAGTTGGAGTGAAGTGCAGGCGTGGTTGTCTGGCTCACTGCCCCCAAAATGGACCCAGCTGAGGGGTCCTGTTCTCTGCACCTGCAAGCTCTGTTTTAGACCATGTTCCTGTCATCTAATAAACCTCTGTTTTACTGGCTGGCTGAGAGTCCCGTCTGACTGCGGAGTTGGGGGGCAGGACCCTCTGGCTTCCCCAGGATCCCTGCCTGAGCGGACTCGCTGTGGGAAGGGCATGGAGGGGTAGAGGATGCTGAATGGTCCGAGGTCAGACCCAGGAAGGTGGAAGCTGGGTGAGCTGTGTGTCCTGAAGACAGGCTGCTCACAGAAAGGCGACTGCCCCAGAGTCCTGCCTGGCTTCATGGGGAGCAGTTCCAGAGCATCGCCCAGGGACTCCGTGACAACCTCCTATCAACAACTGCTCTAAAATCCCTCTCATTTTCCACTTTCCTCTCTATAATTTGCATAAATGGATCCAAAATCCCTCAGATTTCCACCCTTTCTCTTTCATTTCTGAACACTGATCTCAAATCTCAGGTTTCCCTCTTACGATGTCATCATCAAATGTCAATTAAAAATCCTCTTGGGTTTGGGGCTGTTCCCCATGTCTCTAAATCCTAGCAACTTGTCCTTCTTTGGGGGGAACCTGTCGCCCTGAGTCCTTCTCCATCCTGGTTGGGAAATTAACCCCCCTGCAACAATGATCATCTTTCCCTCTCCTTTGAGAATCATTTGTTCCCTCCTTTCTCTCTGTTAAAAATGTTTGCTGATAAAAGAGACTAGCCATAGATTCAATACCCATCAAAGCCAGGGGCCTCCCCCTGTTTGGGGGATGGGTGGTTCCCAGTTGGTAACAGGAGAGTTGGCTGGACCCTTTTCTTTTCTCCAGCTGGCACGGGATGAGGAGGTCCCTCTGAGTGCAGCGTGGTTCAGAAGTATCCCAAACCCCATGACAAAAGGTCTCCGTGTGGGGGGGCTTCCCGCAGTGCAAAGCTGTAGCCAACTCTGGGGTGGATCCACGGTGGCCATTATTTGCTAGTGACAGAGTATGGAAATGTCTTACTTATTTTAGCCCTCCATGGCTTCCCTTCTCCTGTTAAAGAGGCGTCCCCCCGGGCTCCCTCTGCCTGTGTGACTGGCCAGCAGGGGGTGGTGATAACTTTCTGTCCACTTACCAGACACTGTGAGGGAACACTGTTGCTGGGGGGGGGGGGGCAGGTGTCTGTGTGGGGAGATTGCAGCGGGAGCTGAAGGGACATTGTGGTAGGGGGAGGCCTCTGGGTGGCTGGGCAGGGGGGACCCTAGTCAGGTTGGTGGGTTCTGGAGGGTTTGGGGTTTCGGCGGGTAGTTCTGATGTGCCCAGCCCTAAGGCTATGGGTCCTGGAGGTGGGTATGGCTGGGGGCCTGTTGGCTGCAGACCAGTGGGGGTGGGGGTCTCTTGGACAGGTGGGGAAGGGGATTAGATGCTGCCTGGTGCTGTGCCAGGGGCTCTGTCTGGGATTGCCCAGCTGGCTCCTGGGACCATTGCCATGCCCAGTGCACAGCGCTGTGGTGGGGCGGTCCCTGGCGCAGAGTGAGGGGTCCTCCTGTAAAGCGTCAGGGGGTCCTGCTGGCCGGAGGAGGGGGTCCCAGGCAAATGGGCTGGCAGATCCTGGTGGAGGGCAGGTGGGGGTCCTAGGCAGGCAATGGGGAAATCCCAGGCAGGCAGTGAAGGACTATAAAATGACTCTACACAAACAGCCCTTCCCCATTTCTCCTGCCATTTGCAGGAGCAAATCCAGCCATGGGGGAGCAAACAACCCAGGAATGAGAGTTTCCGAGCAGACAGGCATGGAGAGGGCACAGGGAAAAGGAGATAGAGACTGACAGGGTCCGTGGGATAAAAGAGTTTTGAAAGAGATTTCCAGCTCTCTCATCTGCCCAGACAGATGTATTACTGCACTGTGGGGAGAATCACTTTCCTGTGGACAAGACGAGGATGAGAGAGAGGAAAACCCAGTTCCTGACTCCATGTCCCTCCTGCTGGGGTGTGGCTGCCGTGGGGTCAGTGTCAGAGGGAATCCTCGAAAGGGACTCCTTTGGTTCTGCTTTTTTCTAGGATTGCGTTCAGAGACTTTGTTTTGGGATGCGGGAGGGAGAAAGGAGGTTAAAAGTGTGTCTGTGGGCTTAGCCTGGGAGGAGGGGCCAGGTCTCTGCTGTAATCCAGACATTAAGTAGAGAGTTGTCACTTTGGATGGGCTATCACCAGCAGGAGAGTGAATTTGTGTGGGGGGCGGAGGGTGAGAAAACCTGGATTTGTGCTGGAAATGGCCCAACGTGATGATCACTTTAGATAAGCTATTACCAGCAGGACAGTGGGGTGGGACGAGGTATTGTTTCATATTCTCTGTGTATGTATAAAGTCTGCTGCAGTTTCCACGGCATGCATCTGATGAAGTGAGCTGTCGCTCACCAAAGCTCATGCTCAAATAAATTGGTTAGTCTCTAAGGTCCCACAAGTACTCCTTTTCTTTTAGCATTTTCTCAGTACGGCAGAATCTCAGATCTCGCTCTGCAGGGAAAGAGCCTGGGGGAAGCATGATGTGAAATGAACTAATGCCCGTTCCCAAACCTCCATAACGGCCCTTCTCGCCCGGCCAGGCTGCAGAACGACGCTCACGTTTCGTTCCGGTTCATCCCGTCCTCCCATGGGACAGGGGAGCGACATGGCTACAGAGGAGCCAGCTGAGGTAGGGATTATTGGGGGGGGGTTCTGATTTGTTCCTGCAGAGGAGAGAGGGACAGCAAATACACGGGAGAGGGGAAGGTTTGCACCGTCTGGTTTGGAGGTTGGAGCGGGGACAGGAAATGCACAGGGTGGAGAAAGGGAGGAGGCCAGGGGGTGGTAGACCTGCTGGGAGTTGTTTAATAAGTGGTCTACGTTCTTGGAACAGACCCACGAGGTTCGGAGGTGGAAATGCTCCAATTTGGTGAACAGAAAATAACCCACGTAGATGGGGCTGGGAAAAAGGACCAGACTCCTAGTGCTGGAGCCTGACCCAACTAACCAGTGGGTGCATTTAAATATGAAGGGGGAAGCCACCAGTCTGGCTTAGGGGAGATTCTCCTGCCTCATATCCAGCTCCTCACGAGGAGGAGGGCGTTGGGCTTCCTACAAGAGATATCTCCCTAGACCCTGCTTGGGGCAGCGTCTCCGGTATCAGTCTGTGGCTAGTAGGTGTGTGATGGATCTGCTGGGAGAGAGGAGGGGTGTCTTTTCGCCCCCTCACCCTGGTGTTTCCTGGATGCTCTGAGCGGGGTGGGGGTGGGACTCTGTTGGCTGCGGTCCACCCAGAGTTTCCGTTTGATTGTCTCCTCTCCCCCACGAATAGTGGGGCTGTGAGTGGGGCAGCAGGTCCTGAGTGTGGGGCTCTGGCTCTTTCAGGGGCCGGTGACCTTCGAGGAGGTGGCTGTGTATTTCACCAGGGAAGAGGGGGCTCTGCTGGACCCCGCTCAGAGAGCCCTCTCCAGAGACGTCATGTAGGAGACCTATGAGAATGTGACCTCGCTGGGTAAGGGTTCCTGTCCCCTCGTTTCTTGGAAGGGGAACGGAAGAGATGAGGTTCACGCCACCCCCACAATGCCACCTCTGCTCTGTCCTGTTCCAGCATCACCCCAGCATGCCAGTGACACACACACGACCAGAGACCCTCCCCTGCTGCTGAACGCTGTGGGAAGAGAGCACAGGAGCAGAATCGCACAGTGTCAAATATCTCCTGTTTGCACAAGTAAGAAGCAGGCTGCTGGGGTCAGAGCGGCTGGTCCAGGGTTACTGATCACACAGACCTTGAATGCTGGCTGGGGGAATCCAGACAAGGGAGCTCCAGCAGCAGAACATTGAAACTCAGCCAGGATTACAGATGACACAACTCCTCACTGCTCCGGATTGCCCCGTGCATGGGACAATGGCCTCGGTTGCTGGTGAAAATCCTTGAGACCTGGAGAGTTGCTCCCCCATCCGCATGTGCACTAACCACAATCTACCTTCTCTGCAGACTTGGTTTTTTGAGTCCCTCATTCCTGAAGTCACATGACCCCGATTCTTATTTTTCACATTCTGCTTTTCTAGACTATTTAGAGTCTGTTGCTTCTGAATGATAGTTTCTAATTTCCCAGTGTTCTCCACAGCCAGGGATTTTCCTACTCCCTCCCATTGCACTGGACTCACTAGGTTCCCTGGTATTTAAGAACAGCCACACTGGGACAGACCAAAGGTCCATCTAGCCCAGTGTCCTGTCTTCCGACAGTGACCAGCGCCGGGTGTCCGAGAGGGAATGAACAGAACAGGGAATCATGAAGTGATTCATCTCCTGTCACCCATTCAGAGCTTTTGACAAACAGAAGTAAGGGACACCATCCCTGCCCATCCTGGCTAATAACCATTCACAGACCTGTCCTCAATAGATTTCTCATGGTGTTTTTTTTTTCTTTTTGTAACCCTATTATAATCTTGGCTTTCACAACGTCCTCTGGCAAGGAGTTCCCCAGGTTGACTGTGCGTTGTGTGAAGAAATACTTCCTTTAGTTTCTTATAAACCTGCTGCCTATTAATTTGATTGGTTGATTCCTAGTCCTTGTGTTCTGAGAAGGAGTAAATAACACTTCCTTCTTTACTTTCTCCACAGCAGACATCCTTTTATAGACCTCTCTCATATCCCCCCTTTGTCTCTTTTCCAAGCTGAAAAGTCCCAGTCTTACATATCTCTCCTCATACAGAAGCTGTTTCATATTCCTAGTCTGTTTTTTTTGCCCTTTTCTGAACCTTTTCCAATTGCAATGTATCTTTTTTGAGATGGGCCAACCACATCTGCACACAATATTCAAGATGTGGGCGTACCATGGATTTATATAGAGGCAAGTAATGTACTGTCTTATTATCTATCCCTTTCTTAATGATTCCCAACACCCTGTTCGCTTTTTGACTGCCTCTGCACCCTGAGTGGATGTTTTCAGAGAACTATCGACAATGACTCCAAGATCCCTCTCTTGAGTGGAAACAGCTAATGTAGACCCCATCATTTTATATGTATAGTTGGGATTATGTTTTCCAATGGGCTGCACTAGGTGCTATCCTGACATCTAGGACTGCTGAGATCCTGCATTCAGTGAGATCCCTGCCCTTCCTGTTCCCATTCTCATAAAACAAGAAGAGCATCCAAATGCGTGTTTACCTTCATTCCCTCAGCGGTCCTCATGGGAATCCCTGATCAGTTCCAAAGTGTATTAAAACCTTTGTTAAAGGGTTACCTCTTGGTGGTTATCAGGTCCTGTGAGTTTGTAGCCCAGAAAGACCCCCCTCAGTCAGCTCAAAGTCAGCTGTTTATCCCCCAAAAGTCTGTCGTCTTCAGTCTCCTGAATGAGGGGAAATCCGTCACTACCCCTTTCTGCATTGGGTAAAGCTTCAAAAGGTGGAGCTCTGCATAACCAGCCTTGAGATCTGGCATTCATCACCCTGTAGTGATACCAGCTTGCACAGGAAACCCATCCCGCAGCCCTTCCTGGTATCATGTGGCGCATCTCGGCATTATAGTCTGTGAAGAATTCATGCTTTCAAGGGCTGGCTTAGATATACAGATAACAGTCATAATTAGGGCAAGAGTTTGCAGGCAATGAAAAGAGAGTAATTGACAAACGTGAGCAATATCTAATCCTTTAAAGCCTGAAAGTGCCTTGGGGGGAGGGGACAGGAGCCGGCTGTGTGGGGGCGGTAGGGCTCAGATACTGGGCATTGAGAGCCTAGAGCCAGCTGTGCGCTGGAGAGATGGGGCATGAACCAGCTGTGTGCAGGGCAGATGAGCAGGGGAGAGGTGCTGTGGACACGGCCGCGAGCAGCTGTGAGTGTCGTCCTCTCTGCAGCATGATGACAGAGCCTGGCGTCCCACTGCCGATCCCAGACTTGTATGAGGAGGGAAGAAATTGGCATCAAGTCTCAACCGCAGCCAGCCTGTGCCCTGGGGAGGAGACGGGTGTCTCCAGGGAGAAATCTGGGGGGTTGTGACCCTGCATGCCCCACCCACCCTCTGATCAGCAATTCCGGATATTAACGGTGATTCCAGAAACAAAGAGTAATTTTGGGAAAAATGCAGTCCTAGCGACAATTTCCGGAAAACACTGGCCCTGGTTGTAACATTAAATCCGATAGTCTCAAGATCTAGGCCTGTGTTAATCAGATCTGCCACTCTTCCTTCACGGAGTTCACTCTGCTGGTGGGTTCTACCCCTTCCCCCATTCTGTGTCTGCCTTGTCTATTTAGATTGAAACTTCTTCAGGACACGGGCCATCAACACTTCTCGGTTTGTACTGTGCCTCGCAAAATGAGCACCCACTGTTAGTTGGCCCTTAGGCAGTAAGGTAATGAATATGATTTATAATAATCATCTCCTGGCACTTTGAGCCAAGGAAGCCGGCCTTGGGACGTTACTACTTAAAAGTGAGCTGGGCTTAAAAGCATGGAATATTCTTTGTGACAAGTATCCCACAAGTTCCACTGACCTCCCTTGTTTTCTTTGCCTTGAGCAGGGTTTCCAGTTTCCAGAACTGATGTGATCTCGCAGCTGGAACGAGGGGAGGAGTCGTGCGTCCCAGACCTTCATGGCTCTAAGAAAAAAGTGCTCCCGAGACCTGCCTGCATAGGTGAGGCATTGGTTAAACCAACCCCAAAACTGTCGGTGAATACAGGAAACATTTGGGATGCCCTACAAAGACCCTGTGAGCTCTCCAAGTTCAGGATTGTTCCCTGCAGATGTAGAATCGTTAGGCAGAGGTCACTCATGGCTTCCCACCTATCCTGACTGACAACTGGCAGCAGGTCCCTCCCCGATCTCGCTGTCCCCTGAGATTTCTTCTGAGATACGGACCCAGAACTGATCCCTTCCTTTCTCTCCTCTGGGGAAGGTTGAAGGGAAAATCAGCTCCTGATAGGTTTGATCTGTCCTGTACACATTTTGGTTCCTTCATCCCTTTTTCCATTCTTCTCTCTGACATTTCCTTTCTCTCTGCCGCAGGCAGGATGCCCTGAGTGTGGGAAACACTTCAAGCAGAGCTCACACCTTATTACACATCGGAAAATCCACACGGGTGAGAAACCTTACGGATGCCCTGAGTGTGGGAATCACTTCATTGACAGTTCATCCCTCCTCTCCCATCAGCGAATCCACACTGGTGAGGGACCCTACATATTCTCTGAGTGCGGGAAAAGCTTCAATCAGAGCTCTACCCTAATCACACATCAGAGAACGCACACAGGAGAGACCCCCTACATGTGCTCACACTGGGCTTGATGGACCATTGGTCTGACCCAGTCTATGACCTGTCGTGTGTTCTTATGTAAGCCCTCTGCGGCCTTGTCTACACGGGCAAGTTTCTGCACAGGAAAGCAGCTTTCTGCGGTGTAACTCCCGAGGTGCACACGCAGATTTCGTTATGCATGATAGAAAGGGGCCATGACAGGGACACACTGCCTTGCGGGGTCAAAGTGAAGGAGCTGTGACACGCCTACCACAAGGTGCAGGAGGCAAACTGCTGCTCCATATTGGGGCCTAACTAACCCCAGCATCACGGCAAGAATCTACCTAGCAGCTGGAGAAAAAATATGAATGAGAGTCACAGACACCCCCACGTGGCCTGTCTCTTCCCCAATCTCAACACCTGGAAGATTGTCTGGAAGACTCAGAATTTGAACTGCGGAGATTGGTCCCAGACTGAGAGGGAATTCAGTCTGTGTATTAAGAACTCAACATTGCCTGGAGCAACCAGTGAGTGAGAAAAGCTGTTTGATCCAATTCTTGCTTAGTATATTCAAATTAGAGTTTAGACTGGGAGTCTATTTTCGTTTGTTTTGTAATCACTTTTGACCTCTGTGACCAACAGTTAGACTCAGTTAAAATCTAACTTTCTGTAGTTAATAAACTTATTTTACTATTTTATACTTACTCCTGAGTTTGTCCAAAGTGCTTGGGAAAGTTGCTCACATGACACAGGCTGGTGCATGTCCCCTTTATTTTTGATGAAGTGGTGAACTAATTAATGAGCTTACACTTTTCAAGAGAAGGCCGTGAGCCGTGTAAGATGGTACATTTCTGAGGTGCAAGGCTGAGAGCTGGGGAGATATGCTGGTGTCTTTGCATAACTGAGGAGTGGTTTATAGAGCATTCATGCAACTGAGTTGGGTGATTTGCTGCATGTTGTTGACCAAATGATCATAGAATCCTAGGATATCGGGGTTGGAAGGGACCTCAGGAGGTATCTAGTCCAACGCCCTGCCCAGAGGAGGACCAATCCCCAACTAAATCATCCCAGCCAGGGCTTTCTCAAGCCTGACCTGAAAAACTTCCAAGGAAGGCGATTCCACCACCTTCCTAGGTAACGCATTTCAGTGTTTCACCACCCTCCTAGTGAAAAAGTTTTTCCTAATTTCCAACCTAAACCTCCCCCACTGCAACTTGACCATTACTCCTTGTCCTGTCCTCTTCTACCGCTGAGAATAGTCTAGAACCAACAAGTTCTCCCTGCTTGTTTCCCAGGCTTTGTGCATTTATGTATAGGGACTTGAGATAACCCGCTGATGGCCCCTCTTTCTCAGGATGAGGCAGGAGCCCTCCTCTCTCCTGCACTCCTGCTCGTGCTTCCTCCTGGTATCCCACTTCCCCACTTACCTCAGGGCTTTGGTCTCCTTCCCCTGGTGAACCTAGTTTAAAGCCCTCCTCACTAGGTTAGCCAGCCTGCTTGCAAAGACGCTCTTCCCTCTCTTCGTTAGGTGGAGCCTGTCTCTGCCTAGCACTCCTCCTTCTTGGAACACTATCCCATGGTCAAAGAATCCAAAGCCTTCTCTCCGACACCACCTGCGTAGCCATTCGTTGATTTCCACGATTCGACAGTCCCTACCCCGGCCTTTTCCTTCCACGGGGAGGATGGACGAGAACACCACTTGCACCTCAAACTCCTTTGTCCTTCTTCCCAGGGCCACGAAGTCCGCAGGGATCCGCTCAAGGTCATTCTTGGTAGTATCATTGGTGCCCACGTGGAGGAGCAGGAAGGGGTAGCGATCCGAGGGCTTGATGAGTCTCGGCAGTCTCTCCGTCACATCGCGAATCTTAGCTCCTGGCAAGCAGCAGACTTCTTGGTTTTCCCGGTTGGGATGGCAGATAGATGACTCAGTCCTCCTGAGCAGAGAGTCCCTGACCACCACCGCCCGCCGCCTCCTCTTGGGCACGGTGGTCGTGGAACCCCCAACCCTAGCACACTGCATCTCATGCCTTCCAATTGGCGCAGTCTCCTTCTGCTCCCTTCCCTCAGACGTATCCTCTGGTCCACACTCCGCATTAGTACCTGTGGAGAGAACATGAAAACGGTATCTGCCCTGCTGGTACCTGGACGCTCCCCATTCTTCTTCTGGAGGTCACATGATGCCAAATTTCTTCACCGTCCTCCTGTCCCCGATGTGCAGCCTGCTCTGAATCTGTTTTTCTATGATTCTCTGTGTGCTGTGTGGATTTGTGTGTGGGTCTGATTTTTGTTAATGCCTGCATGGGCCTGTGCAGTGTGTGATTTTCTCTTTCTCTCTCTGTGTTTCTCTCTCGGTTTCTATCTTCATGTGTAAATTCACTGGAATGTTTAAAAATATCCACAGCTTTGCTAATTTTCACCAGGAATTTTTCTCGGTCAACAAATTCTCACTTGTTCCCTACCGAAGTGTTCACTCTTGGATGGCATCAAATTAATCTATGAAATTCTGAACTGAAACCTCACCTGCTTTTCAGGGATTCTTCCTTAGACTCAGAGGACCAAGAGCTGGAAAATTCACCTAATTCAGTTTAAAGGCAAAGCTTCACTGAGAGTTGAAATTCCAAGCCCTTGTTTACAAAATGAGAAAAAGAGCCAGGGGAAGCACTTCCTTTTGGTTCACAGAATAAAGCGTTTGTCATTTAAGGGTTTGTTTCCCATATTTTAAAACCACAAGGGGTCTTCGTAAACACCCAGTCTGACCTCCTGTCTAGCACGGGCCCGAAACCTGCCACTGAAGAATTCCTTTTCAACTAGAACAGATCTGTTTAAAAAAAAAAATAGATCCAATATTGATTTGAAAATTTCCAGGAATGGAGACTCCACCAGGACTCTGGGTAAGATTTTCAATGGTTAATTCCCTTCCCTGTCAGAAAGCACACCTTATTTTCAATCTGAATGTCTCTAGCTTCACTTCCAGCCATTGGCTCACATTATACATTTGTCTGTTAGATTGAAGAGCCTGTTCGTAAGTATTGTTCCCCATGTAGGTATTTAGGGAGTGAGATTGTCCTCCCCTAAATCCTATCTGAGCTCTTTGTGACTAATTTGCACCTGTCTATTTGTGGACATCTAGATGCACAGTGGAAACATGACAAATTCTGCTCCTAGTCAGTGGGAAGCTTTGATTTTGATATGGTCTCCAAAGCCCTTGCCAACATCTCGTAGAAGATGGGGGAATAAGGGAAAAACCATCAATTTGTTCAAATTGCAAGAGAAGAATAAATTAAGGTGTTTTGCTATAAAGTCACTGTTCCCTGACTGGGAATTGAACCCAGGTCGTGGATGTGAGAGCGCCAAATCCTAACCACTAGACCACCAGGGAGAGGAGGATAATGCTGTTCTTCTCAGCTGTGCTACACTTTCTTAGGCTATTTTTTGTCCAATTGCTGAAGCTGCTTCTTTGTCCATTCCCTGAGCGGCTAAGAGCAGAGCGGGCAGCAACCCCTGTGCTCAGGGTCACAACCGGAGCCCAACCCAAGCCACTGAAACAAACTCAAATGATGCGTCAGTTTCCTCCACTAGGATCACAGAGCAACACAAAGAAAACCCAGGAGGAACAATCCCCCTCTGCCTTCATTCACCCCATTGCAACCCTCTCAGCAGCCAACGTGGGCCTTCTTCTGGGAAGGACATTGAGCTGATAGGAACTTTGGCATAGAGAGCAAGGGAGGGAGTTTGCTCTCCCTCGGTGTGAGCTGATTGCATTCTGACTCCATGTAACAGGGCTCTAAGTTTTGCCATCTTCTGAATTCTGTGTCCTCAACAAGCAGCCGAAGTGCTGAACCCCCTGGACCCTTCTGCTGGGAGCATGGATTGCACAAGAGCTGCAAGCCCTTTTTACCTCTCCTTGTCCTACTCGGCTTCCCCAGACTTTCCCCACCAATGCTTTCATCAGACTCTGGAGGAATCTAAGTCCCTGCAGGTTTCCCTCACCCACCTCATAAGGGAAACAGTGATTCCCTTCTCTGACACTCCTGGGGCCACATTTTCTTTGAGGAGCTTCTCCCCAGGGGGTCTGATGTCCTGCAAAAATACAAAATCACTTACCGTGGAATTCTCTCCCCAGAACATCTGAGACAATATTGACTTAAAGAATGAACTAACTGTGATCATCCGCCCTTCCTTCAGTTACTTTGGGTTCTGCTGTTGTTCACCATTTCTGAGTGGAGATTTTAAACCACGGCTATTTCCTCGTTAGCATGTCATGGGCTACTATCAGCAGGAGGAAAAATCACTTTTTGTAGTGGTAATCAGGGTGACCCATTTCAAACAGTTCTCTGTGAGTTCAATCCTTGAGGGGGCCATTTAGGGATCTGGGGCAAAAATTGGGGATTGGTCCTGCCTTGAGCAGTGGATTGGACTAGATGACCTCCTGAGGTCCCTTCCAAATCTGTGATTCTGTGAAAGGACATGTCAGAAGGCAGGGGACTTGACAAAGCCCTGGCTGGGATGATTCAGTTGGGGTTGGTCAAAATTCAGAGTAATCCCCACCTTCCGACCCTAAAGTTTCATGAAAGGAAAAAATAATGAGGAAGAAAGCTTGATAAACGACTTGGAGGGAATGAAAAGAAAAATAATCAGAAGCAAAACAAGACACTGTTTCTGCCCGAGGACCCGGAGGCCTTTCATGCCTGAGGCGAACGTGGTAATAACCTACACTGCAAAAACCAGTCGTGGCGAGCTTTTCGCCTCTTTAGCAGAGCTTTCTCAGTAGCCACTGCGTCAGCTATTTCAGCGTTTCTCTTTGAGGAACAGGAGCACAAAGAACACCAATGGCTTCTTTTTTACCTCAAATATCCGTCAGAAACGCTACGACAGCTCCTCCAGTTTCCCCTTCTCACCAGGAGACAAAACGCAGGAAGGCGCCAAACCAAGAAAGCTCACTTTGACTTCACTTTCCCATGGGCATTCCCCTGCCAGCTCCCTGGCACAGCAATACAAGACACAAGAAATGCAGGAAAATAAAGCTGAGTGAAGGAAACCTGCAGGTACTTCGATCCCTCCAGCGTCAGAGGAAACCATTTGTGGGGAAGGGTCCGGCTTACTGAGGAGGACAAAGAGACGAAACATGGACTCGCCGATGCTGTGCAAAACATCATGACACCAGAGCCCATGTGACGTGAGGGTCAGCACTTTGGCTGCTTCCTGCCTGCACAGACGTAACAAACCAGGGGCAGCCGAAGCTGAGAAACCTGATTATAGACACTGAGTCAGAATGCTATCTGCTCACGTCAAGTGGAAGCAAAATCCTCTCCCTGGTTTTCTATGCCAAAATTATAATCAGCGGAGTGGTTTCCCTAGACAAGCCACTAGGTAGGCGGAAGAAGAAGCGGAGAGGGATGCGGTGGGGTGGAATCATAGAATCATAGAATATCAGGGTTGGAAGGGACCCCAGAAGGTCATCTAGTCCAACCCCCTGCTCGAAGCAGGACCAATTCCCAGTTAAATCATCCCAGCCAGGGCTTTGTCAAGCCTGACCTTAAAAACCTGTAAGGAAGGAGATTCTACCACCTCCCTCGGTAACGCATTCCAGTGTTTCACCACCCTCATAGTGAAAAAGTTTTTCCTAATATCCAATCTAAACCTTCCCCACTGCAACTTGAGACCATTACTCCTCGTTCTGTCATCTGCTACCATTGAGAACAGTCTAGAGCCATCCTCTTTGGAACCCCCTTTCAGGTAGTTGAAAGCAGCTATCAAATCCCCCCTCATTCTTCTCTTCTGCAGGCTAAACAATCCCAGCTCCCTCAGCCTCTCCTCATAAGTCATGTGTTCCAGACCCCTAATCATTTTTGTTGCCCTTCGCTGGACTCTCTCCAATTTATCCACATCCTTCTTGTAGTGTGGGGCCCAAAACTGGACACAGTACTCCAGATGAGGCCTCACCAATGTCGAATAGAGGGGAACGATCACGTCCCTCGATCTGCTCGCTATGCCCCTACTTATACATCCCAAAATGCCATTGGCCTTCTTGGCAACAAGGGCACACTGCTGACTCATATCCAGCTTCTCATCCACTGTCACCCCTAGGTCCTTTTCCGCAGAACTGCTGCCTAGCCATTCGGCCCCTAGTCTGTAGCGGTGCATTGGATTCTTCTGTCCTAAGTGCAGGACCCTGTACTTATCCTTATTGAACCTCATCAGATTTCTTTTGGCCCAATCCTCCAATTTGTCTAGGTCTTTCTGTATCCTATCCCTCCCCTCCAGCGTATCTACCACTCCTCCCAGTTTAGTATCATCCGCAAATTTGCTGAGAGTGCAATCCACACCATCCTCCAGATCATTTATGAAGATATTGAACAAAACCGGCCCCAGGACCGACCCCTGGGGCACTCCACTTGACACCGGCTGCCAACTAGACATGGAGCCATTGATCACTACCCGTTGAGCCCGACAATCTAGCCAGATTTCTACCCACCTTGTAGTGCATTCATCTAGCCCATACTTCCTTAACTTGCTGACAAGAATACTGTGGGAGACCGTGTCAAAAGCTTTGCTAAAGTCAAGAAACAATGAAATGAAATTAAAGCAGAGGAGGATTGTTCCTCTTTTTTGTTGCTCTTGGGATTCTGATGGAGGAACCTAAAGCATAATTTGAGCTTGTTTCAACGCTTTTCCTTGAGCTCAGGATATGAGCACAGGGGTACCTTCACTCTCTGTTCTTGTCCCCTCTGAAATGGGGAATGGACCATTTCCTAAACTGGAGAGAAAGTAGCCTTAGAAAGCATAGAGGAGCTGAACCAAAAAACCCTACATTGCCCCCCCTTACGGTCTACTGCAGGGGTAGTCAACTATTTTTTGTCAAGGTCCGAATTCCTTGGTCGAGATATAATTGTAAGCAGTGTCAGGATGAGCTCCACCCTGACATCTGGTGGTGAGGTCTGGCAAGTTGTGGAAAAGAACTTCAGGGGCTGATCTCATTTGCATAGGCACACCCACCCTGCCTAGAACGAGGTCATAGCTGCCCAAATGGTCACTTTGGCTGCTGTGGGATCCCCAGTGTCTCTGTTATTAGGGCAGGAAGAATAAATTGTTATTACCCTGGTTATGGGAACTGTGCTGGGAACTGTACTGGGCCTTTTGTTATGATGGAGGGACTCACCATCAACTAAGTAGCACTCGCTAGGCAAGGGTCATGGGTTCCAAAACTCTGTGAATGGAGAGAGGTTAGGGACAAGTATTAATACTTGGTGCCATGGGCCCCTTTGTGATGGCCTTACATGCTAATTACGCTTTCTTCTCTCTCCACTGTGGAATCTCAGAGCTAATCTTGATTCCATTAGGAGTCTAGTTACAGGCTGCTGAGCTCACTTTGGGCTAATGGTGTCCCAGCACTGAGGCTCCCCTACTACAAGCTGACTTCACCAAAGAGCTGAACTGAGTAAGAGCCGAAATCACTGAGCGTTGTGTTCAGTAGTGGGGGAGCCTGAAGATCTATTGTGGAGAAGTTTGCGGGACGGCTGGAGTGCCTCGTGGACAGGCTGGTGGAGCAGTTCATGGGACGGCGGGAGCTGCTGCTGGGCCGCGGAGCGGAGCTGAGCGAAGCAGTTTGTGGGGCGGCTGGTGGAGCGGAGGCCTATGGAGCTGTGGGGCAGTCAGCTTCAGATCATGTAAGGTGCCTTTCACCCCCGTCCCCATCTCCACCCAGGTTGGGAGGTAAAGCTCCGCAGATAAACTTTTGAACTTTGGGGCTGCCCTGACCAGGGACAGAGACTTTTGGGTCATTGGACTTTTGGGACTTTGGGTGATTTGGGGTTGCTGGACTCAAGAACCAAAGGGAAAGGACACGCCCCAATTTGCTTGGGGTGGGTTTTTTTTTGCTCATAGGTTGTGTTATGAATCCTGTTGGTGGTGTTTCCCCAACATAATGCCACATTGTTTCTCTCTGTTATTAAAAGGCTTTTTGCTACACTCAGACTAGGTGCTTGCGAGAGGGGAAGGATTGCCTCTGGGAGGCGCCCAGCAGGGGTGGTACATATTTGTCCCAGGTCACTGGGTGGGGGCTCGAGCCGGTTTGCATTGTGTTATTGGAATGGATCTCCTAGATATTGAACCCGGCCCTTGTTGCTGCCAACTCTGACAGGCAGAAGGGTTACATAATCATGGTCCAGACTGCAGAGAAAATAATTTTAAAAAATCATATTAATAAGTAAATAAAAAGATTTCAGGGTCCATTAAAAATTTCTGGTTGTCTAGAGTTGGCCCGTGGTACACCTGTTGAGTACCCTTGGTCTACTGGTTAGGAGTCTCGTTGATGCTGCCTTGGTTCCATCCTCAGTCAGGGAAAGAAACTTCTCGACACAATTCTCCATTCAGTCTTCACTGCAAATTAAAAAAACCTCAGAACTTTCACTCCAATAGCTTATTATCTGGCCATTTTGTGCCCTGTCCGTTATAAACACAAAAAGGGGCCTTTTTAAAAACCAAAGTCTTTGAGAATGTGGGAGAACTGGCTGACTCCAGCTCCCCATCTCTATTCACTTGTGTGCTGAATTGAATGAATCTCTTTGGATACACAGCAATCGTGAAGCATAAATCTGCTTCAGTGGATATACTGGAAGCGATATTGTCTAAATAACACCTGGCTTTTTTCAAAACCAGCAATAGCCACAAGAGGTCCCAGAATCATCTGAGATTGCCTCTAGCTGACAAAGGGGCCCATTTTTCAGCTAGGAATTCAACTTCTTTGTTCCATTTTCTCTGCTTTGAGTCTCTTTCCGTTTGTCTCAGGTAGTGTGGCGAGCAAACGCGCAGGTGGGTGAGATAATATCTTTGACTGGGCCAGCTTCTGTTGGGGACAAAGACAAGCTTTTCTGGGACCTGCATGGCTACAACTATGTAGCAAATGCTCATAAGCCATGAATTAGTACTTCTTTCACACTGGAATGCATCACTTTTGGTGTGACACCAAGAAATTATTAATTAGCCCGTATAACCGTTTCTTCTCCACATGTTGAGATTATCTTTCGCCTGTAATGCCATCACGTATTAAAATTCCAAATGGCCAATTAGCAAGCACCAAAATAAAGAACAGCCAATTATTAATCTGCCTCACCCCTAGCCCTGCCCAGGATCTCTGCATTGGTTTAGGAAATATTTTCACATAGATATTTGCAAATTGGGAAGTTTTAAATTGTGTCAGCTTCCGTCTAGAAAGAGAGAGTGGTAAGCTAAATTGCTCCAACACAGATTTCCCCATCTATGTGAAAGAAAGAATTAGAAAGAAGTAAGGAAAGTGAATCCAAGGTAAATGATTCTGACCTTTCCTTTGAAATGCTCGGTGCAATAAATCAGTGAATATTCCCATAAGTAAACTCCCGTAATTGACAGAAAAGAGGGCATAGGAAAAGGCTGTCAAATGTTGTGTTAAACTTTAATTCATGAGCAAAATTGTGTGGCCATTAAATTACAACCCTAAAATATCATAAAAGGAAAGAAAAAGGAACAAAAAGTGTGGGAAATACGGATGTATTTCAGCAAAGGGCTTGGAATGGAGGAAGACCAAAAGTGATCAGTCGGGGGAAAAGGCACTGTTTCTGCCTAGTTTTAAACCAGGGATATTTTACTTGTGAAGCAAACATGATAACCACCACACTACACTACAATCTACGACAGAAACCAATTGTACCAATTTGCCCTTCTCACAATGAGGCCAAAACGCAGGCAAATCTCGTAAGCAAGAAACCTCACATCCACTCCACTTCTCCATGGACATTTCCCTGCCAGCTCCTCGGGAGCAACCAACAAGACAAGAAACCAAAATGCAGTAAAATCAAGGGCACGTTTCCCACCACAGGTTTCACTGACTGCGAAGGGTCATGTAGAAATGTTTTGCCTTTTCATACCTGAAGACTTGGTTATTCTCTCCTTCCCTGAACTGGAATGGAAAGCGAGGAGATAGGTGTGAGAACAAGCACTCCTAAGCAAAGGAAACAAGACACCCAGCATATAACCCATCAGCAGGAGATTAAAACCTGGGCTACACTACACAGTTAGGCCCGCCGACAGCATTTTACGTTGTCCTAATTACCTCACGGTGCACACTGCAGCCTTGTCCCATCTATGTAAGTGCCCTGCTACACCCACATAGTAACTCCAGCTCCTCAAGAGGCACGGGGATTAAGTTGGGGTCGTTAGGACAACACAGTGTCTGTGTAGACACTGCCTTACTCACAGGGGCTGCTGGCTGTCTTGCCAATGTCATGGCTTCCGGCTGGCTCCCTTCATGGCTGCCCTCCGCTCCCTGATCCCAGCGGGGCTGCACCTGCCTGGAGGGAGGGAGCGCAGGGAGCCGAGAAGCCTGAGCCCCTGGCCCCCGCCCCCACTCCTGGCTGGGAGCAGGCAGGCAAGAAGCCCAGGTGGCCGGCTCCCACTCCAGGGAGGAGGTGGGGAGTCAAGAGCTCAGGGGGCAGCTGGGCTCCCAGTGGGCAGCTGCGTGGAGTGAAGAGCCCCGTTTCTCAGCCCCCCCACACTGCCCCTCTTCATTCGGTGGAAGCACTCCTGGCGAAGACACACACTGCCGACAGAAGGAGGGGAGTGGGGAGAAACTCAAATTAAGCTTCCACTTCCTCCATCAGGATCACGAGAGCAACGGAAAGAAAACTCAAGAGGAACAAGCCTCTTCTGCTTTCATGCGCCCCATCACAACCCTCCCTGCTTCATTTTCTGCCTGCATTTCCTTTTGAAACTGCAACGGCTGCTCCAGAAAACAATCATGTCTCTGAATTCACAGCAACATCCTGAGGATGATAAAAGTATGAAGGAATTCACGGTCCTTTGTTACATAATAATAAATAAATAATAATAATAATTAATACATTATTATTTGTATTGCAAGATTAATCTTTCCCTTTTGCAGATTCAGCTCCACATTGATTCTTGTTGCTCTTTGCAATGTATCTATCTATCTTGGCAACAGTATTTGCTGTTGTTTCAGGTGGAGCACTCAGCGTGTTACGTTTTTCTGACAATCTGTGTCTCGAAAATTCTAGCCAATATGCCTGGAACTTCCAAGAACCGTCAAATTACGAAGGAATTCCAGGTCCTTTTTTATATTACCATTTATCAGTCGTTATTATTCGTAGAGCAAAGATTAATCTTTCATTTTTTTAGATCCAGCTCTACGCTGATTCTTGTTGCTATTTGCCATGTATCTATAGCTATCTAGCTATAAAGGCAACCGGTTTTTGCTCTTGTTTCTTTGTATTTGTACACCGCAACTTTTCAGCCCAAGCCACAAGACCCTGATTAATGTGACACCAGCCAGCCATGGGTGATTCATTGCACTGTAGACATATCCCAACGTTATGTCTCCACAGCGATTCAAACACCCAGGGCACCTGTCTCAGAGCCCGGGGCAGCTGACTCAGGCTTCTGGGGCTGCAGCTGCAGGGCTATAAAATGACAGTGGAGACAGATGGGCTTGAGCTCAATCTCTGAGGTCCCATGAGGGGTGAGGGTTTCCAAACCCAGGCTTCAGCAGGAACACCAGTATCTGCACCCCACTTTTCAGCCCCACAGCTTGAGCTCCAGAAGCCCACATCAGGTGACCCAGGCCAGCCCTGCTGCCATCTTTATCCCGGGAGAGAGGGACTCTATGGGGACGTCTCCATTGCAGTGTCAGCCCAGGGGTGGCAGGCTGTGCTCAAAGCAGCACCCTGGAAGCCCCATAGTCACCACTCTCATAGAATTAAGGTACGATTTGTACAGAGTCGGCCTGGTGAGCTATCATTGTAAAAGTCGTGATCTGTTGAAGGCTAATACCTGGGTGGATGGTGTGCGCTAGGCTTGTCTGGGAAGTGGTGGAGTTTTGCTCTGGGTGCGTCACTGAAATATGTGATGAGGCTGGGAAATGGCCACCGCCAGCCTTTCCGGTGTGACGCTGGAGGAGCCAGACTCGCTGCTGGCCCAGTGAAGGTATCCACGCTCCCAAGGACTCTCCCAGGAACCGTGTACAATGCGGACTCCTCCGAGACAGCCCGGAGACAATGGACACTGCTTGACTCACATCAAGGCAGAGGAACTTCCTAACAAGTTGGAAGAAATTATGAAAGAGGGGAAGAGACGTCATGACTTGGCCTCTCTCCCCCGCAATTCAACACCTTGCAACACATCTGGAGGACAAAGACTGAACTGAAATAATTCAGAGATCAGAAGAGAAGAATAATAATCCATTCAAATCAACGTCCCCAAACAGACTAGTATTGGTTTCTCAGGAGAAAACTTTCCATGTGGGGGATTTTGTTTTCCCACTCAGACCTTGCCAAGGGAAGCAGAGAGAAAATCTTTGACTTGCCTCCTTCAGAACGCTTGGCCTAGACACTCTAGCTGTGGGTCACTGTCGTGGCCTTGCTGAGAACAGGGGCATTTTAATAATTTGCAGAGGTCCCAGGGTGTTTGGGGGAGATTATGAGGCTATTACCTTTTGAGATAAAAGCTAAGAAATACAGAACGAGACAATTCTTTCATACATCTGGCCTTTAGACATATTTCATTTAAAGCAGGGGGTCTAACATGCTGTGAGAAAGTGGAAATGTTGGAAGCTCAAATAATTCCGTTTTTTCTAGGTCTTGTGCGTGTGTAAATGGCACAACATGTTAATTTATAAGCACGTCGTTCTTAACTTCATTAAATATTATGTGGTGCATTAACTATATCAAGTGGGTTGTACAACACAATGAATTTTCCATGCGTTGCCCAAAACATATTTTTAGTATTATTTACATGCACCGAACTCCTTGAACATAAAGTTGTTTATTTCATTCCTGTGCAGTGTGTTGGTAGCTCAGTTAATTGAGTTTATTGTCACTCTGTGTGTGTGTGAGGTACAACACGATAATTTAGTGATGCTGAAAACGTTCCCTTCTCCCTCCGGAACGGCCTTGGAATCACCTTCCCTTTGTAGATTAATCTACTCCTGTCAAGGTTCCTCCCCCAGTCTGAACTCTAGGGTACAGATGTGGGGACCTGCATGAAAAAAACCTCCTAAGCTTATCTTTACCAGCTTAGGTCAAAACTTCCCCAAGGTACAGAATATTCCCCCCGTTGTCCTTGGACTGGCCGCTACCACCACCAAACTAATACTGGTTACTGGGGAAGAGCTGTTTGGATGCGTCTTTCCCCCCAAAATACTTCCCAAAACCCTGCACCCCACTTCCTGGACAAGGTTTGGTAAAAAGCCTCACCAATTTGCCTAGGTGACTACAGACCCAGACCCTTGGATCTTAAGAACAATGAACAATCCTCCCAACACTTGCACCCCCCCTTTCGTGGGAAATGTTGGATAAAAAGCCTCACCAATTTGCATAGGTGACCACAGACCCAAACCCTTGGATCTGAGAACAATGAAAAAGCATTCAGTTTTTTACAAGAAGACTTTTAATAAAAAATAGAAGTAAATAGAAATAAAGAAATCCCCCCTGTAAAATCAGGATGGTAGATATCTTACAGGGTAATTAGATTCAAAAACATAGAGAACCCCTCTAGGCAAAACCTTAAGTTACAAAAAAGATACACAGACAGAAATAGTTATTCTATTCAGCACAATTCTTTTCTCAGCCATTTAAAGAAATCATAATCTAACACATACCTAGCTAGATTACTTACTAAAAGTTCTAAGGCTCCATTCCTGGTCTATCCCTGGCAGAAACCAGCATACAGACAGACACAGACCCTTTGTTTCTCTCCCTCCTCCCAGCTTTTGAAAGTATCTTGTCTCCTCATTGGTCATTTTGGTCAGGTGCCAGCGAGGTTACCTTTAGCTTCTTAACCCTTTACAGGTGAGAGGAGCTTTCCCCTGGCCAGGAGGGATTTCAAAGGTGTTTACCCTTCCCTTTATATTTATGACAACTCCTGTGTCTGTATGAGGAAAATATGGTTTCTATGAAAAAAACTCATTGTTTATTTAAAAGGACTGACACCAAACGGCCACACTATGGGGATACAACACCATGAGTAAGAACAGGAGGACTTGTGGCACCTTAGAGACGAACAAATTTATTGGAGCATAAGCTTTCGTGAGCTACATCAGATGCATGCAGTGGAAAATACAGTGGGGAGACTCCTATACACAGAGAACATGAAACAATGGGGGTTACCCTACACACTGTAACGAGAGTGATCAGGTAAGGTGAGCTATTACCAGAAGGAGAGCCGGGTGGGGTCGGGGGGAACCTTTTGTAGTGATCATTGGAATTAATTTGCAAACTGGATACAGATAACTTAGGCTTGAATAAAGACTGGGAGTGGATGGGTCATTACACAAAGTAAAACTATTTCCCCATGTTTATTTCCCGCCCCCACTGCTCTCACATGTTCTTGTCAACTGCTGGCAATGGCCGACCTTGATTACCACTGGAAATCAGAGAAAAAAAGACGAGAGCAGAGTGGTTTCTAGACACCCACCCATCCATCTAACACAGACACACAGACTTTTCTAAGGCATTAACTTTTCCTTCTCCTTTATGATTCTTTAATGCCTCTGGAAATACCAATTCCTAGAGGCCCCTTTCACAGAGCAAACAACCACAGAGCAATGAGAAAGCTGGGGGCTGCCAGGTTGTTGAGGGCAAGTCTTGAAAGGGATGCCCAAACAATCCAGCTGGATCCCCGGCAACCAGATGTGGGGATTAGCTGCACAGCTGTGGCTGCTGCTCTGAGGAGAGTGGCATAAACTACCTGCCTGTGGATGCAGCCCACCAGCTGGTTCTCCTGGGGCAGATGGTGAGTGGTTGGGCAGGGATGGTGCACCGGCTGGGGTCTGAAATATGAACAGGGGTCTAAGGAACCTCAGCATCACAGTCATCAGGAGTCCAAGCTGCTTGGAGTGAGCTTGTGGGCAATGGCCCAACTGGATTGTTTGTGCATCCCTTTCGCCACGTCCCTTGTGATCCACCAGGGCTTGCAGCACCATGGAAGAGTACCCCTTGCAGTTTATGTAGTGGCCGCCCCGCTGTTCCGGGGCCGAGACAGGGATATGCGTTATGTCTATCGCCCCGCCGCAGTCAGGGAACCCCAGTGCATTAAAGCCATCCACACTGGTCTGCACATTTCCAAAAGTCACGACCCTTGATAGCAGCTGATCAATGATTGTGTTGGCTATTTGGATCACAGCAGGCCCCACAGAAGATTTGCCCACTCTAAACTTATTCCCGACTGATCGCTAGATGTCGGGCGTTGCAAGCTTCCGCAGGGCTATGGCCATTCACTTCTGAACTGTGAGGGCGGCTCTCATTTTGGTGTCTTTGCACTTCAGGGCAGGAGACAGCAAGTCGCAACGCTCCATGAAAGTGGCCCTTACGCATACAAAAGTTTCTCAGCCACTGGGAATCATCCCACACCTGCAACGCGATGAGGCCCCAGCAGTCTGTGCTTGTTTCCTGGGCCCAGAATTGGCGTGCCACGGCATGAACCTGGCCCAGCACCACCATGATTTCCCAATTGCCACACGCCGTGCCATCTCTGTCCATGTCCTCATCAGTATAGTAATCGCACGGTCGTCGTTTCCTCGCCCCGTTTTGCAGGGACTGCACATACTGCTGGATAATGCGCGAGGTATTTACAATGCTTAAAACTGCAGCGGAGATCTGAGCGGGCTCCATGGCGCCTGCACGGGTAATCCTGGAAAACGGGCGCGAAATGTAGGAGAGCAGAGTGGCAGGGGAAGAGTTGCTGTTTGGTTCGTGGTAGCCGAAGAAAGGCGGGAAATGGTTGTCTTCCGTGGTTTTCACGGAGGCGGGAGCCCAGGACACACAACCCGGAGAAGCTCGGAAGCGTGGCACCAGTGGGAGAGCAGAGTTGGAGGCAGAAGAGTTCGATGAGGAAGAGAAAGAGCAGATAGTAGAGATTACATTGGAAGGGAAGAGGAAATGAGAGGTGGATTCATAGTTGCAGGAGAGCAAGCGGTGCACCATCTGCTGAAAGCAGTACGGCTTCTGCATGCCAAAAAGGCGTGAAATGATTGCCCGCCATGGGTTCCTGATGACACGCACCAGAAACACCCGCAAGAATGTTTTTGCCCCATCGTGCACTGGGAGCGTTACCCAGAATTCCAGTGGGCGGCGGGAACTGTGGGATAGCGACCCACGGTGCACCCGCTCCGACGTTCAGTGCTAGCCTCGGTACTGTGGATGCACTCTGCCGAATTCATGTGTTTTAGTGGGGACACCGAAGCCTGAATGTCTAAAATAGCTCCCGAAATTTTGAATCGAATAATTTTGAACTAATTTCATACTGTAGACGCACCGTTAGAAAAGTCTGTGTGTGTGTGTTAGATGGATGGGAGGGTGTCTAGAAACCACTCTGCTCTAGTCTTTTTTTCTCTGATTTACGTTAGAAAATCTAAAGCAGGGAGCAAGAAGAGTTGCCTTCTCTGAGGCTTGAACTCAGGACCTTCAGATTATGAGACTGATGCACTGCCCGCTGCACTAAGAAGGCTTGGAAGAGCTTTAGGCTCGGTGCTTATAGAACCAGCTGAGCAGCGGGGAACCAGCTGAGCAGCAAACAGCAGGACTTTGCCTGGGAGTTCACCTGGAGTGAGCCCACTGAGGCTTAAACCCTAACGACTTCTCTGAGGAATTACTGCATCTCCGGAGGAAGCTCATAGTAGGAAGGTAATATGGATGGGGAGTGTTCAACTGTTGTGACCTGCACTGGATGTGCCATCTTTGTCTTTCTTCCAGAGGACAGAAGCGACTTTGTCTGTACAAAGTGCAAGCTGGTCTCCATATTGGAAGAGAAGGTTCAAGGTCTGGAGCAACAGGTATCGACCCTGCGTTGCATAAGAGAAACTGAAGATTTCCTGGACAGACGTCAGGATATGCTTCTATGGGCACAAGGTTCTGAAGATTCAGAGCAGGCTGCGCAGCAGGGACAGGAGGACTGTGAAGAAATCTGGCAACATGTGACCTCCAGAAGAAGAAGGGGGAAAGTCCATGGACCAGCAAAGCGGACACAGGTAAGTAACCATTTTCATGTTCTCTCTACAGGTACCATTGCGGGGAGTGACCCAGATGATACGTCTGGGGGAAGGGAGTAGAAGGAGACTCCACCAGTTGAAAGGCATGAGATGCACTGTCCTAGGGTTGGGGGTTCCACGACCATCACTCCCAAGAGAAGGAGGTGGGTGGTGGTGGTCGGGGACTCTCTCCTCAGGAGGACTGAATCATCTATCTGCCACCCTGACCGGGAAAACAGAGAAGTCTGCTGCTTGCCGGGGGCTAAGATTCGCGATGTGATGGAGAGACTGCCGAGACTCATCAAGCCCTCTGATCGCTACCCCTTCCTGCTTTTCCACGTGGGCACCAATGATACTGCCAAGAATTACCTTGAACGGATCACTGCAGACTACGTGGCTCTGGGAAGAAGGATAAAGGAGTTTGAGGTGCAAGTGGTGTTCTCATCCATCCTCCCCGTGGAAGGAAAAGGCCGGGGTAGAGACCGTCAAATCGTGGAAGTCAAGGAATGGCTACACAGGTGGTGTCGGAGAGAAGGCTTTGGATTCTTCAACCATGGGATGGTGTTCCAAGTAGGAGGAATGCTAGGCAGAGACGGGCTCCACTTAACGAAGAGAGGGAAGAGCATCTTCGTGAGCAGGCTGGCTAACCTAGTGAGGAGGGCTTTAAACTAGGTTCACCAGGGAAAGGAGACCAAAGCCCTGAGGTAAGTGGGGAAGCGGGATACCGGGAGGAAGCACGAGCTGGAGCGTGTGAGAGGGGAGGGCTCCTGCCTCATACTGAGAACAAGGGGCGATCAGCGAGTTATCTCAAGTGCCTATATACAAATGCACAAAGCCTGGGACACAAGCAGGGAGAACTGGAGATCCTGGCCAAGTCAGGGAATTATGATGTGATTGGAATAACGGAGACTTGGTGGGATAACTCGCAGGACTGGAGTGCTGTCATGGATGGATATAAACTGTTCAGGAAGGACAGGGAGGCCAGAAAAGGTGGGGGAGTTGCACTGTATGTAAGGGAGCAGTATGACTGCTCAGAGCTCAAGAATGAAACTGTAGAAAAACCTGAGAGTCTCTGGATTAAGTTTAGAAGCCTGAGCAACAAGAGTGGTGTCGTGGTGGGAGTCTCCTATAGACCACCAGACCAGGGGGATGAGGTGGATGAGGCTTTCTTCCGGCAACTCGCAGAAGCTACAAGATGGCACGCCCTGGTTCTCATGGGCGACTTCAATCATCCTGATATCTGCTGGGAGAGCAATACAGCGGTGCACAGACAATCCAGGAAATTTTTGGAAACTGTAGGGGACAATTTCCTGGTGCAAGTGCTGGAGGAACCGACCAGGGGCAGAGCTCTTCTTGACCTGCTGCTCACAAACAGGGAAGAATTAGTAGGGGAAGCAAAAGTGGATGGAAACCTGGGAGGCAGTGACCATGAGATGGTCGAGTTCAGGATCCTGACACAAGGAGGAAAGGAAAGCAGCAGAATACGGACTCTGAACTTCAGAAAAGCAGACTTTGACTCCCTCAGGGAACTGATGAGCAAGATCCCCTGGGAGAATAACATGAGGGGGAAAGGAGTCCAGGAGAGCTGGCTGTATTTTAAAGAATCCTTATTGAGGTTACAGAGACAAACCATCCCGATGTGTAGAAAGAATAGTAAATATGGTAGGCGACCAGCTTGGCTTAACAGAGAAATCCTTGCTGATCTTAAACACAAAAAAGAGGCTTACAAGAAGTGGAAGATTGGACAAATGACCACGGATGAGTATATAAATATTGCTCAGGCATGCAGAAGTGAAATCAGGAAGGCCAAATCACACCTGGAGTTGCAGCTAGCGAGCGAAGTTAAGAGTAACAAGAAGGGTTTCTTCAGGTATTTTGGCAATAAGAAGAAAGCAAAGGAAACTGTGGGCCCATTACTAAATGAGAGAGGCAACCTAGTGACAGAGGATGTGGAAAAAGCTAACATACTCAATGCTTTTTTTGCCTCTGTCTTCACGAACAAGGTCAGCTCCCAGACGGCTGCACTGGGCAGCACAGCATTCGGAGAAGGTGGCAAGCCCTCTGTGAAGAAAGAAGTGGTTCGGGACTATTTAGAAAAAGTGGACGTGCACAAGTCCATGGGGCCAGATGAGCTGCATCCGAGAGTGCTAAAGGAATTGGCGGATGTGATTGCAGAGCCATTGGCTATTATCTTTGAAAACTCATGGCGATCGGGGGAAGTCCCGGAAGATTGGAAAAAGGCTTATGTAGTGCCCATCTTTAAAAAAGGGAAGAAGGAGGATCCTGGGAACTATAGGCCAGTCAGCCTCACCTCAGTCCCTGGAAAAATCATGGAGCATGTCCTCAAGGAATCAATTCTGAAGCACTTAGAGGAGAGGAAAGTGATCAGGAACAGTCAGCATGGATTCACCAAGGGAAAGTCATGCCTGACTAATCTAATTGCCTTCTATGATGAGATAACTGGCTCTGTAGGTAAGGGGAAAGCAGTGGACATGTTGTTCCTTGACTTTAGCAAAGCTTTTGACACGGTCTCCCACAGTATTCTTGCCAGCAAGTTAAAGAAGTATGGTCTGGATGAATGCACTATAAGGTGGATAGAAAGCTGGCTAGATTGTCGGGCTCAACGGGTAGTGATCAATGGCTCCATGTCTAGTTGGCAGCCGGTATCTAGAGGAGTGCCCCAAGGGTCGGTCCTGGGGCCGGTTTTGTTCAACATCTTCATTAATGATCTGGAGGATGGTGTAGATTGCACTCTCAGCAAATTTGTGGATGACACTAAACTGGGAGGAGTGGTAGATACGCTGGAGGGTAGGGATAGGATACAGAGGGCCCTAGACAAATTGGAGGATTGGGCCAAAAGAAATCTGAGGAGGTTCAACAAGGACAAGTGCAGAGTCCTGCACGTAGGATGGAAGAATCCCATGCACCGCTACAGACTAGGGACCGAATGGCTTGGCAGCAGATCTGCAGAAAAGGACCTAGGGGTGACAGTGGACGAGAAGCTGTATATGAGTCAGCAGTGTGCCCTTGTTGCCAAGAAGGCCAATGGCATTTTGGGGTGTATAAGTAGGGGCATTGCCAGTAGATCAAGGGACGTGATCGTTCCCCTCTATTCGACATTGGTGAGGCCTCATCTGGAGTACTGTGTCCAGTTTTGGGCCCCACACTACAAGAAGGATGTGGAAAAATTGGAGGGAGTCCAGCGAAGGGCAACAAAAATGATTAGGGGACTGGAACACATGAGTTATGAGGAGAGGCTGAGGGAACTGGGATTGTTTAGTCTATGGAAGAGAAGAATGAGGGGGGATTTGATAGCTGCTATTAACTACCTGAAAGGTGGATCCAAAGAGGATGGATCTAGACTATTCTCAGTGATAGCAGATGACAGGACAAGGAGGAATGGTCTCAAGTTGCAGTGGGGGAGATTTAGGTTGGATATTAGGAAAAACTTTTTCACTAGGAGGGTGGTGAAACACTGGAATGCATTACCTAGGGAAGTGGTGGAATCCCCTTTCTTAGAAGTTTCTTAGGTCAGGCTTGACAAAGCCCTGGCTGGGATGATTTAGTTGGGGTTGGTCCTGCTCTGGGCAGGGGGTTGGACTAGATACGTCCTGAGGGCCCTTCCTACCCTGATCTTCTATGATTCTATGACCCTCCTCCAGGAGTGACAGAGCCTGGCATGTGCTGGAAGAAGCGGGGAGCTCTGGTGCCCACAGACCTGTCCTGGCAGCTTTCTCAGCAGCAAAGAAATCAATTCTCCCTGCTCCTGAGCAACCCACCCACAGCTAATGGCAGCATTGGTGGGCGGTCCCAAGCTTTGCACCAACGTCCACATTTCAGACCTTCCTCTCATGGCACTTTCCATGTGAATTAGGACAAGCAAGCTGGGGAAGCTTCATGGGGTAATAGAAACCAGGGCTGCAGGGAAAGCTTGAACTCACAACCCCAGCAATATTGCCCTTTGCACTAACCACTTGCACCCCTGCAGGGGCTCCTTGGACAGCGTTGGAAAGTCGGCCGTGATCGGTCTCTGTGGTTCGCACCTTTGCCTGGCAATTGAAAGGCTGCCGGTTCAAACCTCACTCAAGATGTGGCTTTCCAGCAATGAGACTCCAGTCCATTTTAACAGGAAGAAAATCTCCTCTATTCTCTATTCTCGTCTAGCCCCATTTGACTCTTTCGGCCTGTCTCCTTCCTCTCCCCTGTCAGACTCTTTCCTTCCCCATTGGAGCCATGCAGAGGGGAGCCCCAGTCAGTCTCGGTCACCGAGAGGCTGTATCCCATAAGAGGAGGGAGGGGTCGCTGTAAAGCATTGATAATGGAGACGGGAGGGGTGTGCGTGGTTAGGGGGAGAAAGGCTGGAGAACTAACAGTGGGGCCCAGAGAGATTCCCCCACAGACTGGGGATATCCCCTGCTGCCCACCATCACCCAGCTCTGGGAAGAACAACTTGGGATTGCTTGGAGAAGTCACCTTTAAAAACACAAGTGTTCCATGCTAGTTACATTTTAATAAGACCAAAGCCTCCTCAAACCCAGTGTCACAATCACTGGGACGACTTTGTCCTGACATTTTACCGGCTGCAGCCACAGAGCGAGTCAAATTACGGCTCCCGTTTGGCGTCAAGGCCCACAGACGAACCCGGAGGCTTTTCCTTCCTCAGGTTCTGCTGTCATTTCATTGCTGGCCTGTTCCGAGATTCATCGTTGTGCAAAGCAGCGTCAGGCCCTGAAACTGGGCGAGCCCAGAGCAGAGGCTGCCTTCATTTAACCTTCCAAAAACCAACCCGCCAAAACGTGGATTAGCACCCATGCTCCTCCAGCCGCAGGGGAGGCGCCTCATCTGGGCCCCTGGTGCCCATGCTCCAGCAACATAAGACCACGGGGGCCTGGCTCCACCCAAGTCCGGGGGCCGGTGTCTCCCCCAGCCCCGCCTGCTGCCCCCGGGCAATTTAAAAGGGCCCGGGGACCCCCACCACCATCACCGGCAGCACAAGGGGGCTAAGGCGGCTTCCTGCCCACCCTCGCTCCGTTTAACCCTTCTGCCCGTCAGAGTTGGCAGCAACAAGGGCCGGGTTCAATATCTAGGGGATCCATTCCAATAACACAATGCAAACCGGCTCGAGCCCCCACCCAGTGACCTGGGACAAATATGTACCACCCCCGCTGGGCGCCTCCCAGAGGCAATACTTCCCCTCTCGTAAGCACCTAGTCTGAGTGTAGCAAAAAGCCTTTTAATAACAGAGAGAAACAATGTGGCATTATGTTGGGGAAACACCACCAACAGGATTCATAACACAACCCACGAGCAAAAAAAAAACCCACCCCAAGCAAATTGGGGCATGCCCTTTCCCTTTGGTTCTTGAGTCCAGCAACCCCAAATCACCCAAAGTCCCAAAAGTCCAATAACCCAAAAGTGTCTGTCCCTAGTCAGGGCAGCCCCAAAGTTCAAAAGTTTATCTGCAGAGCTTTACCTCCCAACCTGGGTGGAGATGGGGGCGGGGGTAAAAGGCACCTTACATGATCTGAAACTGACTGCCCCACAGCTCCATAGGCCTCCACTCCACCAGCCGCCCCACGAACGGCTTTGCTAAGCTCCGCTCCGCAGCCCACCAGCAGCTCCCGCCGTCCCACGAACTGCTCCGCGTCCCACCAGCAGCTCCCGCCGTCCCACGAACTGCTCCACCAGCCTGTCCACAAGGCACTCCAGCCGTCCCGCAAACTTCTCCACAGTAGATCTTCAGGCTCCCCCACTACTTAACACAACGCTCAGTGATTTCGGCTCTTACTCAGTTCAGCTCTTTGGTGAAGTCAGTTTGTAGTAGGGGAGCCTCAGTGCTGGGACACCATTAGCCCAAAATGAGCTTAGCAGCCTGTAACTAGAGTCCTAACGGAATCAAAATTAGCTCTGAGATTCCACAGTGGAGAGAAAAGGAAGAGCAATTAGCATATAAGTCCATCACCAAGGGACCCATGGCACCAAGTATTAATACTTACCCCCAACCTCTCTCAATTCACAGAGTTTTGGAACCCATGACCCTTGCCTAGCGAGTGCTACGTAATTGATGGTGAGTCCCTCCATCAAAACAAAAGGCCAAGTACAGTTCCCAGCACAGTTCCCATAATCAGGGTAATAACAATTTATTCTTCCTGCCCCAATAACAGAGACACTGGGGATCCCACAGCAGCCAAAGTGAGCATTTGGGCAGCTATGGCCTCGTTCTAGGCGGGGTGGGTGTGCCTATGCAAATGAGATCGGCCCCTGAAGTTCTTTTCCACAACTTACCAGACCTCACCACCAGATGTCAGGGTGAGGCTCACCCTGACACTGCTTACACTCCGTGTGGCCTGCCAGTCTCGGAAGCGGCTGGCGCGTCCCTGCAGCCCCGGGGGTGGGGGGATCTCCACATGCTGCCCCTGCCCCGAGGGCCGACTCTGCCATCTGTGGCAATGGGAGCTGCTGGGGTGGTGTCCGTGGGCAGCGATGGGCAAAGACCCCCCACCTAGGAGCTGCTGCCAGAGGGGGGTGTGGGTCGCTTTTGGGAGATCCCTGAGGTAAGAGCTGCACCCTCATTCTCTCCCGCACCCCAAGCCCCAGCCCAGACCCCAACCCCCTGCACCCAAACTCCCTCCCAGAGTCCACCCCCTGCACTCCCTCCTCCACCCTACCCCCATGCCCTAGCCCAGAGCCCACACCCCACACCCAAACTCCCTCCCAGAGCCTGCGCCCGCACCCCCTCCTGCACCCCAACCCCCAACCCCAACCCAGATCCCGCACCCAAAGTTCCTCCCACAGGCCTCCCCCCACACCTGCTCTCACACCCCAACCCTCTTCCCCAGTCCAGAGCCCACCCCCTGCACCCAACTCCCTCCCAGAGCCCGACCTGCATTCTCTCCTGCACCCCAACCCCCTCCCCCAGCCCAGAGCCCACACCTGAACTCCCTCCCAGAAGCTGGCCACCCCACCCATTCCTGCACCCAATGCCCTGCCCCAGCCAAGACCCCACACCTGCACCCAAACTGCCTCCCAGAGCCTGTACCCCTCACCCCCTCCCACACCCTAACCCCCTGCCCCAGCCCAGAGCCCACACCACACATCCAATTCCCTCCCAGAGTCTGCCCCCACACCTGCTCCTGCACTCCAACCCCCTGCCCCAGCCCAGACCCCGCACCCTTCATTCCCTCCTGCACCCCAACACCCTGCCGCAACCCACAGCCCACACCCAAACTCCCTCCCAGAGCCCAACCCCTTTCCCTCTCCCTCCCATACCCAAACTCCCAGAGCCTTAGGCAGATGTGGGGGGAGGTGGACGGGGAGGCAGGACTTGGTCCCATTCTGGAAACCACCAAAAATTGTAGAAACCTGCTGCCCCTGTCCAGCCCAACCTTCTGCGGGTGCCCCTCAGGCCCCACCCATGCAGGGTTTGAAGCTTGCATTGCTTAAATTCCAGGACGCTGGGGGACTTCAGCTCCCCTTTGTCCAGCGGGAACCTTCAGCCCACTCCCAACCAGATTCTTGTCCATGGGATGACTGTCGGGGGGCTGGGCCCCTCTTTGTCTTTTCTCTCTGGGACAGGCCAGGGTACCTAGAACTGGGGTATCTGAGCACCCAGGACCTTCTATGGAGATGCCCTTCTCCTTCCCCTTCTGTGGTCCCATCTGTCATTGACTCCAGCCTGTTTTCTATCCATCATCAGCACCATCCCAAGCCAGCTGCACCCGCCTCAAAAAGACAGTGTCCCCTGATGGGTGTAAATCATAGAATCATAGAGTATCCTCATTTACACATTTCTTTGGCAGTCATGACAGGAGACAAAGGGTTTCTATTCCCAACTTGAAGGCAAGGAGTGCATTAGGGGCAACTCCAAGGGAAAGACTATTGATGGAGATCTCAATCTAAATTCTACACGAGTTTTGTTATCTTCCCTTTTGGTTCTATCCCTGGAAATTCCCCCCGACTAGTCTGCTGAAAGATAAAATCATCTAAATCTGCCTCCAAAGAACCTGACCGGCTGAAGCAGGAGGAGACCTGAGAGATGGCCACTTTCAAATCAAAAGGGAACGCTGAGACCTGCCTGTTGCCACACCCGCCCCCACCCGTCCCCAGGAGAAGGAGGCACCGACCTGTCGTGTGCGATCTAATGAGCAGGGAAAGAATCTGGGAATTACCTTCTGTAAAAACTCATCCTTTTGTTCTCAAACACCTGTGGAAATAGCTGATTCAAGAAGTTGTTGACAGAGGGATGGTCCGCGTCTCTCAGCAGCTCCTTGGGTCACCAGCCGTTGTCAACCAAGCCAGTTGGCAGACTGACGGCAGGGCAAGAATGCTGACCCCCAACACTCTTTGCTGTTGGCCTCCGTGACATCACAATCAGCTTGTGCGTAAACACACACAGACCCCACCCAGAGAGACACACCCCCACTGAGCAACTCCCCACTCTCCCTCCCAGCACTTCCTGCCCACCACAGAACAGCTGTTTCATGGAATTGAGGATGCTCCGGGAGGGTCGGTTCGGGGCGGGGACATGGCACACTTGGGGCACTGCATGGGATTCTTCTCTCCTCAGTGCAGGGCTCAGCACTTGTCCTTGCTGAACCTCATCAGATTTCTTTTGGCCCAATCCTCTAATTGGTCTGGGTCACTCTGAACCCTATCCCGACCCTCCAGCGTATCTCCCTCTCCCCCCAGCTTAGTGTCATCTGCGAACTTGCTGAGGGTGCAATCCATCCCATCCTCCAGATCATGCACGAAGATGGTGAAGAAAACCGGCCCCAGAGTGACCCGTGGGGAAGCGGGGGAGGGGGTGGAGGAGAGGAGGCAGACGGTGAGTGGCAGGGACCCCACAGAGGGGGGTGCAGTGGAGGAGAGGGGGAAATCATCCAGGCAGCGGTGGGCATTGTGGGCTGGGAGAAGGGGCGAGGCAGATACAGGAAGAGATGGAGCACAGGCGGGGCACTGGGGCCCAGGCACCCGGGGCCTGGTCATTGTTGGCACCAAGAGAGGAGAGGAGAGGAGAGGAGAGGAGACGGAGAGAGAGACAGAGTGTGTGTGATGGCCAACGTACTAGAGGAGAGACAGAGAAAAACATGGTAGGATAGCAAGCAACTCACCTCCTGGAGTCATCTGTGATGAAGCGGGACTTCATGTTTCCTCTGAATTGTGTGGGGGTGCCTCAGTTTCCCCTATGCAGTTCTTAAGGATCTAGGGGGTGGGGTAAGGGTGTATGATCGTTGCAGAGCTCTGGAGGGCAAGTGTGTGCAGGGGTCTGGACACAGAGAATGGCCGACACCCTCTTTCCTGGCACCTGATGCCCTGGGCCCTTCCCCCCTGCAAGGTGAGAGCTAAAGGGTTGGAGAACAAAGGTATCGAGTGACCTCCTGGCCGGGGACAGGGACAAAGCCCAGAGGAGGAGGGGCTGGGGGGAGTTTCAGTTGGGGGCTGGCTGTAGAGATGAAGTGAAGGGCAGACGGGGTTGTCTGGCTCACTGCCCCCCTCAAAATGGACCCGGCTGAGGGGTCCTGTTCTCTGCACCTACAAGCTCTGTGTTAGACCATGTCCCTGTGGTCTAATAAACCTCTGTTTTCCTGGCTGGCTGAGAGTCCCGTCTGACTGCGGAGTTGGGGAGCAGGACCCTCTGCCCCCCCCAGGACCCCGCCTGGGCGGACTGGCTGTGGGAAGCACAGGGAGGGGCAGAGGAGGCTGAAGGCTCCGAGGTCAGAGCCAGGAAGGTGGAGCCGGGGGAGCTGTGTGTCCTGCAGACAGGCTGCTCCCCGAGAGGAGACTTCCCCAGAGTCCTGCCTGGCTTCCTGGGGAGCAGTCCCAGAGCATCGCCCGGGGACCCCGGGACATCCTCCTCCTCGATGAAACCTTCTGCTGTGTGACGTGTTGTGTGTGTCGTGTTGCATGTGTCGTGTGACGTGTTGTGTGTGTGACTTGTGTGTCGTTTTGTGTGTGTGAGATGTGTTTATGTGTGCGTGTTGTGGTCCATGTTGAGTGTGTGTGTGCCATGTTGTATGCTGTGTTGTGTGCGTGTGACGGTGTGTGCTGTGTTGTGTGCCGTTTTGTGTGCATGTTGTGTGTGTCGGTGTCATGTGTTGTGTGAGATTTTTGTGTCTCGTGTTGTGTGCCGTTTTGTGTGTCGTGTGTCATGTTGTTCTGTGTGTGTGTCGTGTGTGGGTGTGTGATTTTTTGTGAGCTATGTTTTGTGCATCGTGTTGTGTGTGTGTGTCACGTGTGCCGTTTTGTGTGTCATGTGAGGTGTTGTGTGTCGTATTGTGTGTGGGTGTCTGTGTCATGTGTGATTTCTGTGTCATGTCTGCCGTTTTGTGCCTCGTCTCGTGTGTGTGTGTGTGTATGTGTCGGTGTCGTGTATTGTGTGTGATTTTTGTGTGTCGTGTTGTGTGCTGTTTTGTGTGTCATTTTATTTGTGTGTCATGTTGTTTGTGTGTCGGTGTCCTGTGTTGTGTGTGTGTGAGAGACGTGTTTCTGTATGTGTGACGTGTTCTCTCTGTGTGTGTCGGTGTCGCGTTGTGTGTGTGTGTGTGAGTGTCGTCTGTCGTGTTTTGTGTGTGTGATGTTTTGTGTTTGTTGTGTGTGTTGTCTTGGGTGGCCACACAGGGTAGGGCACAAAGCATTCCCCTCATGGAGAAACAGTGACACAACGTGGCCACTCAGGAGTAACACACAAACAATCCCCCCCCAGAGCAACAGTGATGTGTGTGGCCAATTCAGGTCATGCACAAACCATTTCCCTCCTGGACCAACAGTGACACCGGGTGGCCACTTGGAGTAATGCAGAAAGCATTTCCTCACGGAGCAATGGGGACACTGTGTGGCCAATTCAGGTATTGCACAAATCATTTCCCTCCTGGACCAACAGCGACAGTGGGTGGCTAAACCAGGTATTGCACAAATCATTTCCCTCATGGAGCAAGAGTGTCACCGGGCGGCCCCTTGGAGTAACACACAAATCATTTCCTCCCGGAGCACCCGTTGCACAAACTGAGTGTAATAATAATAATAAACAACAAATAGTTTCACTAGAAAAGGCAGATTTTCAGTGATTAGAAGGGATAGCAAACAGAAGAAGGCAGATTGCTAAGCAAATACAAATACACCCACATACTAAGCCTAAGATCTTAAAGAGACTGGATTCAAGAAGTCATTTCCCATCCTAAATGTCTTTTGGCAACTTGAAGAGTTTCTGTAGCTTAGACTTCCCGTTGTTTCTCTTTACAGACTAGACTCCTGTCTTCGTCTGGACTTCCCCCTTCTCATTCCCTTTGTCTCTTCAGGTACTTTCTGCAGCCTTTCTACTGCCCTGCATGATTTTCGTCCGCTCCGACGTCTCCATGGCTCCCGAGACCTCACCTGTGGGAATGCACACCTACCCGTGTCCTACAAAGGGAGACGGCACCAGGAGAGCAGAGGGGAGAGAGCGAGTTGGCGAACACACGAGAAGACGGCGAGTGCGGACGAGGAACTGGAAGCGCCGACCTGGCAGCCAGGTCTGCAGCGGGCAGAGAGCGGAGGTCTGGTTCCGCCTCCTTGGAAAGAGGCCCAAGCGGCTCAGGCCCCTCCTGCCGCGTTCCCCTCCGGCGAGAGCTCCGGCACCATTCCTCGCCAGAGCCGCTGCGAGAGCCGAGCCGGAGCCCTCGCTCCACAGCGCTCGACGGGGGCTGGGAATCTCGCCCTCGGCCCTGCCGCCCTCTTCCCTCCCGCCCACACCGGCCCCACGTGCCGCCCAGAGACCGAGTTCCCCCGACCGTCCCCGCTCCGCTCTCGCCCCCGCGGGGGGTCGTCTCCGGGGTGTGATTTCGGTGTCGTGTCCTCTGCCGTCTTGTGTGTCGTGTGACGTGTCGGTGTCGCGTGTGATTTTGGTGTCGTGTCCTCTGCCGTCTTGTGTGTGTGTGACGTGTCGTATGTCGTGTCGTGGGCGTGTGAGATGTCGTGTGTCAGCGGGTGTCGGCGAGTGTGTGTGTGTGGGCGTATGTTGTGTGTGTGTGGGCGTGTGTGGGTGTCTGTGAGAGACGTCGTGTGTTTGTGTGAGACGTCGTGTGTGAGATGTCATGTGTTGGGTGTGTGTGTGAGAGGCCGTGTGTTGTGTGTGTGTCAGTCGTCATGTGTGGTGTGTGTCGGTGTTGTGTGTGCGTGAGACGTTGTGTGTCGTGTGTGTGTGTCGGTGTCGTGTGTGAGAGACGTCGTATGTCGGCATGTGAGAGACATTGTGTGTGTCCGCGTGTGTGCGACATCATGTGTCGTGTGTGTGTGTGTGGGCGTGTGTTGTGTGTGTGTGTTGGCGTGTGTGAGAGACGTGATTGTGTGTGTGAGATATTGTGTGTCATGTGGTGTCGTGTGTGTGTGAGATGTGGTTGTGTGTGTGTTGTCTTGAGTGTTTTGTTGGTGTGTGTCGTGTTGTGCGCGCGTGAGACGTGTTATGCGTGTGCAATGTGCAGTGTTCGCCTGACGTGCTGTTTATGTGCGACGCGCACTGTGTTGTGTGTGCGACGTGTGACGTCCTGTCTACAACGTGCGGCAGGCTGTGTGCGATGTGTTGTGAGTATAACATGAAACGTGGTGTCTACAACTTGCGATGTGTGATGCACGAGCAACACTCGACGTGCTGTGTGCTACGTGTTGTGCGTGTGACATGTAAAGTACGACATCTTGTGTGTGACGTGCGATGTGCTGTGTGTTTCATGTGCAATGTGTCAGTGTCGTGTGTGTGTATCTCAGTGTCGTGTGCCATTTTGTGTCGTGTGTCGTGCTGTCTGTGTTGTGTCTGTGACGTAGAGTTTGCGTGCGTGTGACGTGTTGTGCGTGTGCATGTGCGTGGTGCGACCTGTGCGTGACGTGATACGTGCGACATGCAACAAACTGTGGGTCCGACGTTGTGTGTGTGCGACGTACGTGCAACGTGCTGTGTGTCGTTGAGTGTGTGAGTGTGACATGTTGTGGGTCGTGTTGTGTTGAGCGTGTGTGTGTGTGAGACATGTTGTGGGTCATGTGTGTGATGCTTTCCATGTCGTGTTGTGTGTGTGTCTGTGTCGTGTGTTACTTTGTGTGTCGCGTTGTGTGCTGTTTTGTGTCATCGTGTGTGTGTGACGTGTGTGCGTCCGCGCGTTCGCCGTATTGTGCGTGTCCGTGTGGGAAGTGCGAAGTGGGATGGGTCAACTTGCCGCCCCCTTCCCCAACACTTTAGCCCCCTGTCGTAAACATGACCCTCCCCCCTCCCCAGGGTGCTACTGACACTAAAACGACCTAAAAGACCCCCGACTTATCACTATTGGCTGCACCCCATTGCCACCCGCACTTCTATGCTGCTGCTGGCCAAACCCACCCCCAAAATCTAAACCCCACCCCCTACCCGGAACCCAACTGGAACCCTGACCCCATAACCTGCCCCCCAACTCGAAACCCCTGAACCAAAACTGTAGCCCAACCCTCACCCCAACCCGAACCTCCAGCTCTGAACCCAGCCCCCCGAAGCCTGACACCGCTTTAAGCCAGAGCCCAGTTCCCCATTCCCACTCTGGGCAACAGTGCAAACCACACCCTCCTGCCCCCCGCCCAGGAATCCTGCTTCTTACCACCCCTTCTTTGGAAATGAACCTTTTCTTCACTTGCATCCCACACACCTTCATTCTCCTTTGAGGGGTTATTTAGTGACAGGGGTCCACACAAGGCAACTCTTTGCTATCACAGCGTAACAGGACACAGAGACGTGAAAACAGAGCAAACAACATTCCACGAGTTTTCAGGAGGTTTAAACACCCAATACATTTGAACATTGAACAGTCGCTTTGATCTCTACTAACACACACATCCGTTGGCCTGAATACACTCTGACACAAGCTGCTCTTTCAGCGTCACGCCTTGTACAAACATTACTGCAACAGCGTGTAGGGCAGCGTGACCCCCGGGGGTCTGTGAGCTGGTTTCAGGGCGTCCGCAGGACCCCGCAGCATCGCCTCCCCGCCTGTTCCACCCACCGCCTGTGCTTCCCCGGAGGGATCTCCACACTGTCAATGCTGCCCGGAGCTTCCCTTCCCTGCCAGGCCTGAGCAACCAGCGCTTGTAATCAGGCCACTCACAGCCTCCCCGCAGGGAGCGTATGGACACAAACCGGCTGGAGAGCAGTTAGGGCAGGAATCCCTGGAGACTCGGGGAGCATCTTCAGCGGATGAGGGTGACACACCCCACAGGAGCTGAATTTCCCACTCGGGTCTAAGTGGTGCCGTGTGGATGGGGCAGCATGTTTGGGAGGCTCTGTTTGCTGCGGTGGATCCACTGGGGGTTGATGTCGTGGGGGTCGAGTGAAGACCCACTAAATTGACAGCAGAGCGCTCTCCGGTCGCCGTTGGGACTGCGCCGGGAACGGCAGGAGGAAGGGAAGTCGACCGAAGAGCGTCTCCCGTCAACCCAGCCCAGTGTAGACACAGCAGTAAGTCGACCGAAGCGACGTCAAATCCAGCTCTGTTATTCACGCAGCGGGAGCAGCGTAACTTAGGATGACTTCCTGCGGTAGGAGAGAGTCATAAATAGAAAGGGAAGGCTAACCACCTTTAAATCCCTCCTGGCCAGAGGAAACATCCTCTCACCTGTAAAGGGTTAAGAAGCTAAAGGTAACCTCGCTGGCACCTGACCAAAATGACCAATGAGGAGACAAGATACTTTCAAAAGCTGGGGGGAGGGAGAAACAAAGGGTCGGGATCTGTCTGTGTGATGCTTTTGCCGGGGACAGAACAGGAATGGCGTCTTAGAACTTAGTAAGTAATCTAGCTAGATATGCGTTAGATTCTGATTCCTTTAAATGGGTGAGAAAATAAGCTGTGCTGAATGGAATGGATATTCCTGTTTTTGTGTCTTTTTGTAACTTAAGGTTTTACCTAGAGGGATTCTCGATGTTTTGAATCTAATTACCCTGTAAGGTATTTACCATCCTGAGTTGACAGAGGTGATTCTTTTTACTTTTTCTTCTATTAAAATTCTTCTTTTAAGAAACTGAATGTTTTTTTATTGTTCTTAAGATCCAAGGGTCTGGGTCTGTGGTCACCTATGCAAATTGGTGAGGATTTTTACCAAACCTTCCCCAGGAACGAGGGTGCAATATTTTGTTGAGGATTTTGGGGGGAAAGACGTTTCCAAACGGCTCTTTCCTAATTAAAAACCCGGTTAGAATTTTGGTGGTAGCAGCGAAAGTCCAAGGGCAAAAGGTAAAATAGTTTGTACCTTGGGGAAGTTTTAACCTAAGCTGGTAAAAGTAAGCTGAGGAGGTTTTCATGCAGGTCCCCACATCTGTACCCTAGTGTTCAGAGTGGGGAAGGAACCTTGACAGATAGACACAGTGTGAGGCCTGAGTTTCCCCTGCAGTCTGGATGCTCAAACACCGGCTTGGCAACACAAGTCAGCAAGCCCAGGCCACATAGAGACAGGCTCAGTGTGCAGTGTGGACAGACCCTCAGACAGCCCCAGTATTGTCAAATGAGGAAATCCTTCCTGTGTTTTGACTTGCTGGTAGAAGAGCCGAGTGACATTGGAGCTCACCGAGCTTCACTGACCAACGCAGCGCTCCAGCACCTGAGCTCTCAGGCTCCCTGCTGAAAGAAAAGCTGAAGGAGCGACCAAGGTCAAAGAGAGGTGCTCGTCTTTGGCCCAGGGCAGGGAGTCCCACCCTCAAAGCGAGAACATTTCTCTCTTTGTCCGTCTGAGTTGGGGCAGGAGCGATAACACGTCCTCCTGCATTGGCTGTTTCAGAGAGTAGTTTCTGACTGTCTTCTCAAAGACAGGGTGCGAAACAGGCCTCAAACCTGACTGAGTGGAAACAAGAACGATGCAGCTCGACTGAGCCAGCTGAGAATTGAGATGTGCCCCTGTGCTCGAGTGAGGGAATGACCTGTGAGGGGACTGGAAACCTGACCGGCCAATTCTTAACTAGCATCTCTCCGCATCTTTCCTCTGAGTGCCGTCACGGTAGCTTCAATGCTCCAGCACCGGGCGCCCTGCCAGCTCTGGGCCCGACAAGCTTTCCTTGGGATTGGATTCTGGAGAGCAGGGGGGCAGGGAAGCAACAGGTGCATGTGGCTCCGTGGTGAGGTTTCCTTGCAACATGTGTGTATGAGTCTGTGTGTGTCGGAAGCACTGAGTGCGGCTCTCACTGAACCCACAGAGGGTGAGGGTGGCGGGAGCGAGACAGTAGACGTATAAAGGGGCAAGGACGGGCGTAACGATGATGACTGTGTTGTGTTTCATTCCTTAGATGTGGGGCCACCACCTTTCTCTTGAGCCTTGTCGTATCCCAGGGGTAAAACTCACCATCTGTCCAGCTACAAGGGCGTGTTTGTGTTCATTCCTGCGAGCCACACAGGGGTCTCATGTTGCTGCTTCCAATCCTCTGGCTCTGCCGGGAGAAGGGGCAATTCAGGCCCTCACTGAGCTGAGGGAGGGAGATGAAATAAGATTGGTCCCAAAGACTGATCCCTGAGGAACTCCACTGGTAACCTCCCTCCAGCCTGACAGTTCACCTTTCAGCAGTACCCGCTATAATCTCCCTGTTAACCATTTCCCTATCCATCTTTCAATTTTCATATTGATCCCCATCTTTTCCACTTTAACTAATAATTCCTCATGTGGCACCATATCAAACGCCTTCCTGAAATCTAGATCAATTAGATCCACTGCGTTTCCTTTGTCTAAAAAATCTGTTACTTTCTCAAAGAAGGAGATCAGGTTGGTTTGGCATGATCTACCTTTTGTAAAACCATCTTGTATTTTGACCCATTTACCATTGACCTCAATGTCCTTAACTACTTTCTCCTTCAAAATTTTTTCCAAGACCTTGCATACTACAGATGTCGAACTAACAGGCCTGTAGTTACCCAGATCACTTTTTCCCCCCCTTTCTTAAAAATAGCACCTATGTTAGCAATTCTCCAATCATAGGGTACAACCCCTGAGTTTACAGATTCATTAAAAATTCTTGCTAATGGGCTTGCAATTTCATGTGCCAGTTCTTTTAATATTCTTGGACAAAGATTATCTTGGGCCCCCGATTTAGTCCCATTAAGCAGTTTGAGTTTCACTTCTACCTCAGATATGGTAATATCTACCTCCATCTCCTCCTTCCCATTTGTCATGCTACCATTATCCCTAAGATCCTCCTTAGCCTTATTAAAGACTGAGGCAAAGTATTTGTTTCGATATTGGGCCATGCCTAGATTATCCTTGACCTCCACTCCATCCTCAGTGCTTACCGGTCCCACTTCTTTTTTCTTGGTTTTGTTCTTATTGACACGGTGATAGAACCTTTTACAATTGGTTTTAATTCTCTTTGCAAGGTCCTTCTCACTTTATCCCTTCATGTTCTGACCTCAGTAAGATAGCTTTCCTTGCTGATCCCTCCCATCTTCCACTCCCTGTATGCTTTCTCCTTTTTCTTAATCACCTCTCCGAGATGCTTGCTCATCCAGCTTGGTCTACAGCTCCTGCCTATGAATTTTCCCCCCTTTCTTGGGATGCAGGCTTCTGATAGCTTCTGCAGCTTTGATTTAAAGTCATCCCAGGCCTCCTCTGCCTTTAGATCCCTGAAGTTCTTCAGTCCAATCCACTTGCCTAACTCATTTCCTTCATTTTTCAAAGTCAGCCCTTTTGAAATCAAAAACCCTAGTTGCAGATTTATTTTTTGTTGATCCTTCCGTTCAGTTTGAACTGAATTAGCTCATGATCGCTAGAACCAAGCTTGTCCCCTACAACCATTTCTTCTAGGAGGTCCTCACTTCTCACCAAAACCAAATCTAGAATGGCACACCCTCTTGTCGGTTCAGCAACTACTTGATGAAGGAATCCATCTAACAGCATCTAGGAACATCTGAGCCCGATTATTATTACTAGCACTCGTCCTCCAGTCTATATCTGGGAGGTTAATGTCTCCCATGATCACGCAGTTTCCATGAGTATTTACTTCATTAAAAACATTAAAGAGGACTCGATCCATATCCACATTAGATCCCGGCGGTCTCTAGCTCACTCCAAGCACTATCCCAGGGGAGGCTCGAGTAGATTTCTTCCCCAATGTCATTTTTGCCCAGATGGACTCTGTCTTCTCCATTCCATCGCTGATTTCTTTACATTCGACCTCCTCATTGATAGACAATGCTACTCCACCACCTTGACCTTTATTTCGGTCTTTCCTAAACAGCACATACCCTTCAATACCCATAGTCCAGTCATGACGACTATTCCACCCTGTTTCTGTTATCCCTAGAATATCTGGTTTCACTTCCTGCACCAGTACCTCTAATTCCTCCATTTTGTTACCTAGGCTCCTCGCATTGTTGTACAAACATCTTCATTTTTGCTGTTTGGCCTCACTCACATTCTTTACCCAATGAGGCACGGTCATTCTACAGCCAGCAGAACCTATTAGACTGGTATCCACACTGCCCTTCCTCCTTATAGCCATTCTCCTACCCACGGCTGTATCCTTTCTTACTTTCTTTTCTTCCCTCTCAAGGCTAAAATCCGGCATGGAGATTACCTGGACATCCCCCAACCAACCATCTCCCCCAGATTCCTAGTTTAAAGCTCTCTGAATCAGTTGTGCCAGCCTCCATTCTAGAAGTCTATTTCCTTCCCTACTCAGATGAAGTCCATCCCGAGAGAACTGTCCTCTGTCCAGGAATGCCTCCCAGTGGCCATACATCCCAAAGCCCGCCTTCTAGCACCACTGCCTGAGCCATCTGTTGACAGTCATAATCTTGTCACGCCTTTGTTGCCCTTCTCCAGGCCTGGTTACAGGCCTGTCTACTCTTCTCAGTAAAGAGTCCCCGATCACGTAGACCTGCCTTTCCCTGGTGACAGTTCTATTCTCCAGTCTATCCCCTGTTCCCTCTGGCTGCAAGTTCTTTCTATTGCTATTCTCCCTTGTAATCCTCTTCAACCCATCCTGTATCCTCCTGGGGCTCATATTTGGTGTAGTCTCCATTGACTTTTCCCCTTTTCCTATAGGACTAGCCGCTCTTCTCTTCTTCTTTGCCCCTCCAGCTTCAGTGACTACCTGCTGAGCCCCTTCTTCATTTTCCAACTCTCAAAACTTATTCCTGAGCTCTATTTCTCCTTCACCAGCCCGTCTTTTCCTCTGCCTGGTTCTTTTCATCACATGCTTCCACTGACCACTTTCCTCACCCAGCAGTCTCCCCTCAGAATTCCCCAGTCCTGCTTCCATCTGCAAGTCTGAGCTTTTCCCTTCAGATACCTCATGTCTTTGCTCCATCATCTGCTCAAACCCCTTTCTAAACTCAACCAGACTTTCCATCTGCATCTCCAAACCTCAGATCTTCTCCTCCATCAGCTCGAGCAGATGGCATTTCATGCAGACAAAACTCTTACCAGGTCCCCCCTCCAGGATCATGGACATACGGCAGCTTCCACATCCAGTCATCTTCATTGTGTCTTCCATGACAGGTCCAACAAAGAAAGGAACAGAACACCACCAGCTATCACCTTCAGCCCCAAACTAAAAGATCTCCAGGGCAGGATCAAGTGGAGTTCCTTAGGGATCAATCTTTCGGACCAATCTTATTTCATCTTTTTATTGCTGATCTCAGCACAAAAAGTGGGTGTGTGCTAATCAAGTTTGCCGATGATCCAAAGCTGGGAGGTATTGCTAATTTAGAGAGATACCGGGATATCGTACAGGAAGATTTGGATGACCTTATAAAATGGAGTAATAGTAATAGGATGAAATTGAATCATGAGAAGTGTAAGGTCAAGCATTTAGGGATTAATAACAAGGATTTTAGTTATAAACTGGGGACACATCAGTTAGAAGTAACGGAGGAGGAGAAGGACCTTGGAGTATTGGTTGATCATAGGATGACTATGAGCCGCCAATGTGATATGGCCGTGCAAAAAGCTAATGCGGTCTTGGGATGCATCAGGCGAGGTATTTCCAGTCGAGATAAGGAGGTTTTAGAACCATTCTAAAAGGCACTGGTGAGACCTCACCTGGAATACTGTGTGCAGTTCTGGTCTCCCATGTTTAAGAAGGATGAATTCAAACTGGAAGAGGTACAGAGAAGGGCTACTAGGATGATCCGAGGAATGGAAAACCTGTCTTATGAAAGGAGACTCAAGGAGCTTGGCTTGTTTAGCCTAACTAAAAGAAGGTTGAGGGGAGATAGGATTGCTCTCTATAAATATATCAGAGGGATAAATACCAGAGAGGGAGAGGAATTAAAATTTAAGCTCAGTACCAATGTGGACACAAGAACAAATGGCTATAAACTGGTCACTGGGAAGTTTACACTTGAAATTAGATGAAGGTTTCTAACCATCAGAGGAGTGAAGTTTTGGAATAGCCTTCCAAGGGAAGCAATGGGGGCAAAAGACCTATCTGGCTTTAAGATTAAACTTGGTAATTTTATGGAGGAGATGGTATGATGGGATAACATGATTTTGGCAATTAATTGATCTGTAAATATTCATGGTTAATAGGCCCAATGGCTGTGATGGGATGTTAGATGGGGTGGCATCTGAGTTACTAAAGAGAATTCTTTCCTGGGTATCTGGCTGGTGAATCTTGCCCAAATGCTTAGGGTTTAGCGGGTGCCATAATTGGGATCAAGAAGGAATTTTTCTGCAGCAGATTGGAAGAGGCCCTGGACGTTTTTCGCCTTCCTCTATAGCATGGGGCACGGGTCACTGGCTGGAGGATTTTCTGCTCCTTGAGCTCTTCAAATCCTGATTTAAGGACTTCGATGGCTCAGACATAGGAGAGAGGTTTTGCACAGGAGTGAGATTCTGTGGCTTGCTTTGTGCAGGAGGTCAGACTAGATGATCATGATGGTCCCTTCTGACCTCAATATCTATGAATCTATGAATTAAAAACAGGGAGATTATAGCGGGTCCTGCTGAAAGGTGAACTGTCAGGCTGGAGGGAGGTTACCAGTGGAGTTCCTTAGGCATCAAGATTCTACAATCTATTCTGAAGGACGATCCCTCAATCTCACAGATCTTGGGAGACAGGCCAGTCCTCGCTTACAGACAGCCCCCCAACCTGAAGCAAATAATCACTAGCAACCACACAACAAAAACATTAACCCAGGAACCTATCCTTGCAACAAAGCCATTGCCAACTCTGTCCACATATCTAGTCTAGGGACACCATCCTCGGACCTAATCACATCAGCCACACCGTCAAATGTGCCCAAATACATTTGTTAGTCTCTAAGGTGCCAGAACTACTCCTCGTTTTGTTTTTTGTTTTTGGGGTTTTTTTGCTGATACAGACTAACACGGCTCCCACTCTGAACTAAATGATTGCATCTCTCCCCAAAAGAGATCTATAAGCACAGAGAACACCCTGGAGACCAGGCCTTTAAATGTTAGGAAACATCAGAGTTAAGGTGACGTACATACTTTGCGCAGTGCTGTTGTGTATGTGTGTTATGATACAGACTCACAAGCGTGGCCTTGGGGTCAATTCCCTGCCCCCCACAGCATCAATTTCCTCCAGACTCCCAAGGGAAGTGGTGCTTCCTCCATCCCTTGATGAGATGCCTTTCTCGAGTCTGCTTTGGTCCAAAACTCGCGACTGCACCATGCAGGAGGCCTGTGATGTGTAGGGGGGCCAGATGAGATGATCTAACAGTCTCTTCTGGCCTTCAAGTCTCCAAATCTCTGCAAAACTGGGTGCGGCACATTGAGCATCCTCTGATGGTTCCACGTGTGGCCTGCGTGAACCCTTGCACGACCACTGAGTGTGTGGGGGTGACCCAGGGGGAGCAGCTCAAACATGCACAGGAGCCGGCTCGGGGCAGGACATGAGCCCTGCAGGGCAGGGGTGGGGGTGGCAGTGACATCACAAGGGCCTTTTGCAGCACTCAGCTGATTGGTGAAAGGCGGTTGGGAGGCGGTGACCTCACAGAGAGTCCACGACAACGGCCAGGGAGGACAGGCTGCAGGGCAGGGGGATCTCAGAGACCCCCAAGGCTTTGCTGCAGGGAGTCTCCTTCTTGAGCTGTCTCCTTGAGGACTGAGAGAGAATTCAGGGTCATGTATGTCTGATATCTGCTAGGAGAGCAATACAGCGGTGCACAGACAATCCAGGAAGTTTTTGGAAACTGTCGGGGACAATTTCCTGGTGCAAGTGCTGGAGGAACCAACTAAGGGCAGAGCTCTTCTTGACCTGCTGCTCACAAACCGGGAAGAATTAGTAGGGGAAGCAAAAGTGGATGGGAACCTGGGAGGCAGTGACCATGAGATGGTCAAGTTCAGGATCCTGACACAGGGAAGAAAGGAGAGCAGCAGAATACGGACCCTTGACTTCAGAAAAGCAGACTTTGACTCCCTCTGGGAACTGATGGGCAGGATCCCCTGGGAGAATAACATGACGGGGAAAGGAGTCCAGGAGAGCTGGCTGTATTTTAAAGAATCCTTATTGAGGTTACAGGGACAACCATCCCGATGTGTATAAAGAATAGTAAATATGGCAGGCGACCAGCTTGGCTTAACAGTGAAATCCTTGCTGACCTTAAACACAAAAAAGAGGCTTACAAGAAGTGGAAGATTGGACAAATGAACAGGGATGAGTATATAAATATTGCTCGGGCATGTAGGAATGAAATCAGGAAGGTTAAATCACACCTGGAGTTGCAGCTAGCGAGGGATGTTAAGAGAACCAAGAAGGGTTTCTTCAGGTATGTTGGCAATAAGAAGAAAGCCAAGGAAATTGTGGCCCCTTACTGAATGAGGGAGGCAATCTAGTGACAGAGGATGTGGAAAAAGCTAATGTACTCAATGATTTTTTTGCCTCTGTCTTCATGAACAAGGTCAGCTCCCAGACTACTGCACTGGGCAGCACAGCATGGGGAGGAGGTAGCCAGCCCTCTGTGAAGGAAGAAGTGGTTCGGGACTATTTAGAAAAACTGGACGTGCACAAGTCCATGGGGCCGGATGCGTTGCATCCGAGATTGCTAAAGGAATTGGCGGATGTGATTGCAGAGCCATTGGCCATTATCTTTGAAAACTCATGGCGACTGGGGGAAGTCCCGGAAGACTGGAAAAAGGCTAATATAGTGCCAATCTTTTAAAAAGGGAAGAAGGAGGATCCTGGGAACTATAGGCCAGTCAGCCTCACCTCAGTCCCTGGAAAAATCATGGAGCAGGTCCTCAAGGAATCAATTCTGAAGCACTTAGAGGAGAGGAAAGTGATCAGGAACAGTCAGCATGGATTCACAAAGGGCAAGTCATGCCTGACTTATCTAATTGCCTTCTATGATGAGATAACTGGTTCTGTGGATGAAGGGAAAGCAGTGGACGTGTTATTCCTCGACTTCAGCAAAGCTTTTGACATGGTCTCCCACAGTATTCTTGTCAGCAAGTTAAAGAAGTATGGGCTGGATGGATGCACTACAAGGTGGGTAGAAAGTTGGCTAGATTGTCGGGCTCAACGGGTAGTGATCAATGGCTCCATGTCTAGTTGGCAGCCGGTATCTAGCGGAGTGCCCCAAGGGTCAGTCCTGGGGCCTGTTTTGTTCAATATCTTCATAAATGATCTGGAGGATGGTGTGGATTGCACCCTCAGCAAGTTTGCGGATGACACTAAACTGGGAGGAGTGGTAGATATGCTGGAGAGTAGGGATAGGATACAGAGGGACCTAGACAAAATGGAGGATTGGGCCAAAAGAAATCTGATGAGGTTCAACAAGGACAAGTGCAGAGTCCTGCACTTAGGACAGAAGAATCCAATGCACCGCTACAGACTAGGGACTGAATGGCTAGGCAGCAGTTCTGCAGAGAAAGACCTCAGGGTGACAGTGAACGAGTAGCTGGATATGAATCAACAGTGTCCCCTTGTTGCCAAGAAGGCCAATGGCATTTTGGGGTGTATAATTAGGGGCATTGCCAGTAGATCGAGGGATGTTATCCTTCCCCTCTATTTGACATTGGTGAGGCCTCATCTGGAGTACTGTGTCCACTTTTGGGCCCCACACTACAAGAAGGTTGTGGAGAAATTGGAAAACGTCCAGTGGAGGGCAACAAAATTGATTAGGGGTCTGGAACACATGACTTATGAGGAGAGGCTGAGGGAACTGGGATTGTTTAGTCTACGGAAGAGAAGAATGAGGGGGGACTTAATAGTTGCTTTTAACTCTCTAAAAGGTGGATCCAAAGAGGATGGATCTAGACTATTCTCAGTGATAGCAGATGACAGAACGAGGAATAATGGTCTCAAGTTGCAGTGGGGGAGATTTAGGTTGGATATTAGGAAAATCTTTTTCACGAGGAGGGTGGTGAAACACTGGAATGTGTTCCCTAGGGAGGTGGTGGAATCCCCTTCCTTGGAAGTTTTTAAGGTCAGGCTTGACAAAACCCTGGCTGGGATGATTTAGCTGGGATTGGTCCTGCTCTGGGCAGGGGGTTGGACTAGATGACCTCCAGAGGTCCCTTCCAACCCTGATATTCTATGATTCTATGATTCTATGTGAGCGCGAGGTGGAGCCTCTCTGGAGTTTTCTCCTTTTCCACTGCTAATTGAGCGAGAAGACAGACGTCCCTGTGGAGAAGGTAAGAGCCCCAGAGAGGTTTAGTACCTAGGCAGCCTGATCCACCCGGCTGCTGGCCAAATTCTCGGCAGGGAAAACAGGAGGTTAAGGTGGGATAATTTTACCCCAGCTTGGCCTTTGTCCCTTTGAGTCCTTGGGGTTTGTCTTTTTTGGTTTCCCTTTTCCTGCTTCCCTCCCTCCACTGGCGAGGAGGGGGTACTCTATAGCCCTCATGGTGGGAGACCTCCCAAAGAGATGGGACAGGAAGCGTGCTCTGAGAGTGATCCTCACCGGTGACCTGAGCCATCCCTGGGCCATCTGGGGAACCCTCAGCCCACCGCCAGAGTCTCCACGCTGATTGGCTGAGCAGGGGCTCTCGTGGCAGGGAGGAGACTCAGGACTTTGTTCTTCTCGTTTAAGGCCCAGCAAATAAGCCAGAACCAATCATCTGCTTGGTGAATTGTTCTCCTTCTCGCTGCTGATTGTCTCTGAGCCGTTCCTGGTTCTTGCTGGTGTTCTCGTGCTTCTAAAACACTTGCTGAAGAATCAGTGTGAATGGTTGTTGGCCTATAGCTCATTGCAGGTCCCTTTATTCTGATCATTCAGTGTGTGAAACTCCAGCCTGATGGTTAGTTTGAAAGTCAGGACACCCGGGTCCTGTTCCCAACTCTATCCCGGCAGGTTGTGTGATGGAAGAAGAGGCCCTTTGCCTTTCCCAGCCTTTGTTTCTCCCTCTGTCAGTTGGGGAGAAAAATCCTCTCACACATGCCTCCTGGTGGGGGGAGGCTGTGGAGCTGTGGGGACCTGTTTGAGAGTGTCACTCGGAGCAGTGTATCGTAGGAGGTGTCCTATTGGGTTGAGTCATTCCAGAGGATGATGTCGGGCAGCAGAACCGCGTTTTCCCAACTTCGCATTACACAGCTTTGCATGTGAACCGAACCAACCGTGCACACAGGTCCAGAAGCCGGCGATTTCTCCTTTGGCCGCTAGATGGCGCAGCAGCCTCGCACTTTCCCCTTCTCCTGGTTAGTGCAATGGGGGTTAGTCTCCCCAAAAAGAACACCCATCTCGTTTTGAATATTCCTTGATATGCACCCTGTGGACTGTCATAAATATAAAGGGAAGGCTAACCACCTTGAAATCCCTCCTGGCCAGAGGAAAAACCCTTTCACCTCTTAAAGGTTAAGAAGCTAAGGTAACCTCCGTGGCCCCTGACCCAGATGATCAATGAGGAGACAAGATACTTTCAAGGCTGGAGGGGGCGGAAAACAAAGGGTTCTCTCTGTGTGTTGTCTTTTGCCGGGACCAGAGCAGGAACACAGGTCAGACCTCCTGCAAAGGGTTAATAAGCAATCTAGTTAGATATGCGTTCAATTCTGTTTGGTTGAAATGGCTGATAAAAGAAGTTGTGGTGAATGGAATGTATATTCCTAATTTTTGTGTCTTTTTGTTACTTAAGGTTTAGCCTAGAGGGATTCTCTGTTCTGAATCTGATTGCCCTGTAAGGTATTTCCCATCCTGATTTTACAGAGGTGATTCTTTTACTTTTTCTTTCATTAAAATTCTTATTTTAAGAACCAGATTGCTTTTTCATTGTTCCTAAGATCCAAGGGTTGGGTCTGTGTTCACCGATGCAAATTGGTGAGTATTTTTATCAAGCCTTCCCCAGGAAAGGGGGTGTAGGGCTTGGGAGGATTTGTGGGGGAAAGAGGTTTCCAAGCGGGCTCTTTCCCTGTTATATTTCTTTGACACTTGGTGGTGGCAGCAATAAAGTCCAGGGACAAAAGGTAAAATAGTTTGTACCTTGGGAAAATTTTAACCTGAGCTGGTAAAAATAAGCTTAGGGGTTTTTTCAGGCAGGTTCCCACATCTGTACCCTAGAGTTCAGAGTGGGGAAGGAATCTTGACATAGACTGTTGGGATATGTTTCAAAATGTTGCAGGGCTTGTTTCATGGTCTCCACAACGACAATCTTTCTTCCTTTTAAGACGTGATGACATTTTTGGTCAAGGTCCTTGATTATTCAGGGACATATCCAGGAAGACCCAAAGTATTTGGGACATAAGCCTTGTCTGGAAGGGTGCACAGGGCTAAAGTGTTTTTGGCCATAGCAGGTTACTTGTCCCAAGACTGACGTCCATCCCCCTTCAATTCAAGCCCCAAATGAGCTGTTACCAGAATTGCCCATTTTGGGAGCTGCAGGGATCTTTAGCTTAGGTACAAGGAGCGTTGCTGCAGAGTGAATGGAGAAGCCAAAAACACCCATGGAGGTGGGGTGGGGGGGAGAGCAATCAGCTTAAGCATGAAAGTTATTTATTCCCAGTTAGTAACCTTACAAGGGGAGCCAAACAAAAAAAACCGTTCCACTATTAAATGTAATTTAAATTTGATGACAAAATTAGGGCTAGCAAACTATAACTGATCACAAAAGGCAGGGTCAGGAGGCTATTCCTAGAGAGAGACAGAGGCACAGAAAGAGACAGATGGATCTCAGCACTCCTTGAAGCTGGACTCGATCAGGGTTCCCAGGTGGCCTTGGTAGCGGAGGGACCGGAGCGCTGGAGCCAGGCAGAGCCCCCAGCACAGTCAGTCAGGAAAAGCGAATGAGGAGGACTTGGGGCACCTTAGAGATGAACCAATTTATCTGAGCATAAGCTTTCATGGGCTAAAGCCCACTTCATCAGATGCATGCAGGGGAAAATACAGCAGGAAGATATAGATATAGCGATACAGAGAAGACGAGAAAATGGGGGTTGCCATAGCAACTCTTAACGAGACCAATCAATGAAGGTGGGCTGTTAGCAGCAGGAGAAACAAAACTTTTGCTGTAATCATCAGGCTAATCTGGGGGGACTAAAACTGCAGGGCAGAGAGACCCGTCAGTGTTGGGGGGTCCCGATCCAGTCCCCCAGCTTCTAGCCGCCCACCCCCTTAAGGCTGCCATTGCTGGGAGCCCCCTCCATCTGCAACTTCAACTTGTAAAGATTGTAGATAAAACCTGTACAGCTGTGTGCCTTGGGGCAAAAACTTACACACAGGTACATGAAATCCATGCAAAGGAACCACAGTGGGTAAAACCAGGGAACAAAAGCCTGAGCAGCCAAAACCCAGCCAGCTGTTGCTCCCACGAAGAGGGAGCCCACAGCTCACCCCCAGAGGGTCGCCGACGGTCTGGTGAGACGCTAGAAGGGCCATTTGCAAGTGCTTCAATTTTCCAGCTCGATTTGGCTGTTGGTTTCTGGCCCAAAATGCGGAGGCCTGACAGCGTCAGCACTGGGCAAATGTGGCTCGTTGCTGGAAGAGTCTGATTCTCCCGTCGTCTTCTCCCTCCCGAGGGATCCTCCGCGTCTCTCAGCAGCTCCTGGGGTCCCCAGCCGCTGTCCCCCCAGCCCGGTGGCAGACTGACGGCAGGGCAAGAAAGCGGACGCCGAACCCTCTTTGCTGTTGGCCTCCGGGACATCGCAATCAGCTTGTGCAGAAACACACACAGACCCCACCCGGAGCACATCGCACGTCACACACACAACACGTCCTGCGTCACACATCACACACACAAAACATTGCACGTCACATACACACAACACGCCTCACGTTGCACGTTGCATGCTGTACGTCGCACACGCAAACAGAAGACATCGCACCCCACACTTCACATGTGCGTCTTCTTGTTTGCCGTGTTGAGTGTGTGTGTGATGTTGTGTTTGTGGTGTCATGTGACATGGTGTGTGTGTGTGTGTGTGAGATGTGTGTTGGGTGTGTCGTGTTGTGTGTCATGTTGTGTGTTTGTGTGTGTGACGTGTGGTGTGTTTGTGGTGTCATGTGACATGGTGTGTGTGTGTGTGTATGTATAAGATGTGTTTTGCATAGTCTTGGGTGTGTCGTGTTGTGTGTCATGTTGTATGTGTTTGTGCCTATCTGTGTGATGTGTGATGTGTCGTGTTGTGTGTTTGTGTGTGTGTGACGTGTGGTGTGTTTGTGGTGTCATGTGGCGTGTGGGGATGTGTGTGTGACATGTTGTATGTCATGTTGTGTGTGTTTGTGTTTGTGTGACGTGTTGTGTGTTGTGTTGTGTATGTGTGAGGTGTTGTGTTTCATGTTGTGCATGTGTGAGACCTGTTTGTGTGTGTGATGTTTTGTGTTTGTGACACATTGCGTGTTTGTGCGACGTGCAACGTGTTGTGTGTGCGATGTGCAATATGTTGTGTGTGCGACATGCAACGTTTTTGTGTGTGACGTGCGAAACGTGACGTGTTGTGTGTTCGAAGTGTGGCGTGCAATGTGCGACGTGTGCCGTGATGAGTGTGCGTGCGACGTGCGACGTGTTGTGTGTCTGACATTCGACGCGTTGTGTGTGTGACGTGCGATGCGCAATGCGTTGTGTGTGCAGGTGTGATGTGCAACATGTGATGTGCGATGTGCAAAGTGTTTGTGCGAGTGCGGCGGGAAATGTGTTGTGTGTGTCCGTACGATGTGCGATGTGCGATCTGTTGTATGTGTGACTTGTTGTGTGTCATGTTGTGTGTGTTACATGTTGTGCTGTGTGTGTCATATTGTGCATGTCTGTGTGAGATGGGTTCTGTGTCTTCTTGTGTGTGTGTGTGAGAGGTGTTTGTGTGTGTCATGTTGTGCGTCACGTGTGTTTGTGTGTGACGTCTTTCTGTGTGTGTGTCGTGCGACTTGCATGCATGTGTGCATGCGATGTGTTGTGTGTATCTGTGCAACGTACAACAGGTTGTGAGGGACATGCAATTTGTTTCTGTGTGTGTCGTGTTGTGTGTGTGTCATCTTGTGTTATGTGTGTGTGTGAGACGGGTTGTGTGTCGTGTTGTGTGTGTGAAATGTTTTTGTGTGTGTTTGTGTCATGTTGTGTGTGTCATGTTATGTGTGTTTGTGTGATGGGTTGTGTGTTGTGTGTGAGTTGTGTGTTATCTAGAGTGTTGTATGGATTGTGTGTGCTTGTGTGTTTGTGATGACATGTGACGTGGTGTGTGGGTGTGGGTGTGTGAGACGTGTTTTGTGTAGTGTTGTGTGTGTGTGACATACTGTGTGTGTGTCTTTGTGGTGTGGTGTGTGGCCATTTTCTGTATTGTGTTCAGTGTGTGTATGGTGTTGTGTGTGTGGTGTCATGTTTTCTGTGAAGTGTGTGTCGTCTTGTGTGTGTTTGTGTGTGAGACGAGTTGTGTTATGTGTTGTGTGTATGTGACGTGTTGTGTGTCACATTCTGTGTGTGTTGTGTGTTGTCTAGAGTGTTGTGTTGTGTGTGTGTGTCTGTGTGAATGTCTGTGATGTGTTGTCTGTTAGGGTGTGTGCCTGTGTTATGTTGTGTGCCGTTTTGTGTGTTGTGCTGTGTATGTGATGTGTTGTGTGTCGTGTTGTGTGTGTTTGTGTATGTGTGACATGTGTGTAGTTTTTTCTGTCTGTGTGATGTGGTGTGTGTCGTGTTTTGTGTTTGTGAGTGCTGTGCGAGCGACACGCAACGTGTTGTGTGTGTCCGTGCTATGTGTGATGTGCATCGTACAACAGGCGACGCGTTGTGTGTGTGTGTGCGACGTGCAATGTTTTGTGTGTGTGTGCTACACACAGCATGTTGTGCGTGTGATGTGCGACGTGTGTGTGAGACGTACTACATGTGACGTGTTGTGTGGGTGGCGTACAATGTGTTGTGTCTGTGTGTGCGACACACACCACATCACACACAACACGTCTCATGACACCACAACCACACAACACACACTCAACATGACACACAAAACGGCACACAACTCAACACACACACAACACGACACACACACACACAACACAAACCACAACACAGCACACACACACTGAACACAAGACTCTGGACGACACACAGCACACACACAAGACCTCACACACACACAGACGTGTCTCACACACACACGTGGGCAAACGTGGCTGGTTGCTGTCAGGGTCTGCGTCTCCCTGCGGGTCCAGGGGCCTGGCTGCAGCTCCCGCCCCAGCCCTCCCCCCGGGGGCGTTGGCTGCTGCCCCTTCCCGTGTCCCGGCCCCTCCGGCCTGGGTGTGTGGCTGGTGGCTGCTCTGTGGAAACGCCTGTGGGATGCGGCTTCCTTCGAGTTCCCAAAGGGTTGGTTGGACTCGGGCACGAGTCTCCTTTCCCGTGCGAGAGATCCCGGCGTCACCTTTCCACCACGTCCTTGCCAAGGCTCCCTGCGCAGCTGAGCCGGGAGGGTTTTCTCACCTGTGTTTTTCTCCACCATCCTGCCTGCAGAGGGAGAGCTGCATTCGGGTCTCACTGTGGTGTGTTGGTCAAGGTGTTGGATTCTCACTCGGGGCGGGAGAGAGTGCGGAGAAGACCTTGGAAAGGTGAAGTCGGGGGCAGGACTTTTCAGGTGCCTGTTTTTGTGGGGGTTTGTTGAATGTTGTTTTTTGCTGAAATGGAGAGAAAGGTTGTTGGCTTTTCGGCCTGAAGGCTTGTTCTGTCCAGCAGCCCAAACTGCCAGCCTTGTTTCACCTCTTTAATGTTAGACAGTGTTGCCGGCACCCAGTGCCGAGAGGCAAAACAACAGCAGGGGGGAGGGGTTCATTACCCGGTGTGCGTCACCCAATAATCACAACGGGATGGAGAAGCAGAAAAGTTTATTTGAAGCTTCAAAAAGGTCCAGGGAGAATAGAATCTCAAATCCTGCACCCAGAGCAGGAAGTTACACAGGCTTTTATACATCCTTTCTTCAGCATACTTATCCAATAGCAAGCTGCCCTAAGTATCCATCTAGCCAGCCAATCCAGTTCCCAGCTAGTTCCCTGGTTCTCTGTATCATTTGTTAACCTATACATAAAGCTGCTTTATTCAGCATTGTTCTTCCATATCTGCCCTGTTCGGCCTTGTTTAGTTTCAGGCAGTCTGACTCTGCAACATATTGTTGCAGATCCTCAGCATAACTGCTGCGAGTGCTTCCAGGCGGGGGGGGTCAAGGACACTTCGGCCTAGTATGCAGAGCTGCTGCGAGTGCCTCCAGGCAGAGGGGCGGGGGCAAGGACACCTAGGCCTAGTGCTAGGGGGCTTCATCGTTCATCGACACTCTTGGTCTTCTATCCCTCGACTTACCTACTGGCCATGCCCCAGTGTCCCCAACAACTCCCCTGCTCAAAGCAGGACCAATCCTCAACTAAATCATCCCAGCCAGGGCTTTGTCAAGCCAGACCTTAAAAACTTCTAAGGAAGGAGATTCCACCACCTCCTAGAGAACGCATTCCAGTGTTTCACCACCCTCCTAGTGAAAAAGTTTTTCCTAATATCCAACCTAAACCTCCCCCACTGTAATACGAGACCATTACTCCTTGTTCTGTCATCAGCTACCACTGAGAGCAGTCTAGATCCATCCTCTTTGGAACCACCTTTCAGGTAGTTGAAAGCAGCGATCAAATCCCCCCTCATTCTTCTCTTCTGCAGACGAAACAATCCCAGTTCCCTCAGCCTCTTCTCATAAGTCATGTGTTCCAGTCCCCTCATCATTTTTGTTGCCCTCCACTGGACTCTTTCCAATTTTTCCACCTCCTTCTTGTAGTGTGGGCCCAAAACTGGACACAGCACTCCAGATCTCCAGAATAGATATGTGGACAGAGTTGGCAATGGGTTTGTTGGAAGGATCGGTTCCTGGGTTAGTGTTTTTGTTGTGTGATTGCTGGTGAGTATTTGCTTCAGGTTGGGGGGCTATCTGTAAGTGAGGGCTGGCCTGTCTCCCAAGATCTGTGAGAGTGAGGGGTCATCCTTCAGAATAGGTTGCAGATCCTTGATGCTGTGCTGGAGAGGTTTCAGTTGGGGGCTGAAGGTGACGGCTGGTGGCGTTCTGTTCCTTTCTTTGTTGGGCCTGTCCTGGAGTAGGTGACTTCTGGGTATTCTTCCCTTCAGCAGGTAGTTTTAAGATCGCTTGATAGAGATCCTGTAGGTGTTTGTCTCTGTCCGAGGGGTTGGAGCAAATGTGGTTGTACCGTAGAGCTCGGCTGCAGACAATGGATTGTGTGGTGTGGTCTGGATGAAAGCTGGAGGCTCACCACACGATCCATCGTCTACAGCCGAGCTCTGCGATACAACCACATTTGCTCCAAACCCTCGGACAGAGACAAACACCTCCAGGATCTCTATCAAGCATTCTTACAACTACACTACCCACCTGCTGAAGTGAAGAAACAGATTGACAGAGCCAGAAGAGTACCCAGAAGTCACCTACTACAGGACAGGCCCAACAAAGAAAATAACAGAACACCACTAGCCGTCACCTTCAGCCCCCAACTAAAACCTCTCCAACACATCATCAAGGATCTACAACCTATCCTGAACGACGGCCCATCACTCTCACAGATCTTGCGAGACAAGCCAGCCCTTGCTTACAGACAGCCCCCCAACCTGAAGCAAATACTCACCAGCAACCACACACCACACAACAGAACCACTAACCCAGGAACCTATCCTTGCAACAAAGCCCGTTGCCAACTGTGCCCACATATCTGTTCAGGGGACACCATCATAGAGCCTAATCACATCAGCCACACTATCAGAGGCTCGTTCACCTGCACATCTACCGATGTGATATATGCCATCATGTGCCAGCAATGCCCCTCTGCCATGTACATTGGTCAAACTGGACAGTCTCTACGTAAAAGAATCAATGGACACAAATCAGACGTCAAGAATTATAACATTCAAAAACCAGTCGGAGAACACTTCAATCTCTTTGGTCACTCGATTACAGACCTAAAAGTTGCAATTCTTCAACTAAAAAACTTCAAAAACAGACTCCAACCAGAGACTGCTGAATTGGAACTCATTTGCAAACTGGATACAATTAACTGAGGCTTAAATAGAGGCTGGGAGTGGAAGGGTCATTTCACAAAGTAAAATTATTTCCCCATGTTTATTTCTCCTCACCCCCACCCCCCACTGTTCCTCAGACTTTCTTGTCAGCTGCTGGAAATGGCCCACCTTGATTATCACTACAAAAGGTTCCCCCCCCCCCCCGTTTTCCTGCTGGTAATAGCTCACCTTAAGTGATCACTCTCGTTACCGTGTGTATGGTAACACCCATTGTTTCATGTTCTCTCTGTATATAAATCTCCCTACTGTATTTTCCACTGAATGCATCCAATGAAGTGAGCTGTAGCTCACGAAAGCTTATGCTCAAAGAAATTTCCTAGTTTCTAAGGTGCCACAAGTCCTCCTTTTCTTCAAGTGAGATGGTAATTCCTTAATTCCCTGGGTTACTTCCTGGCCACTTCTGTGACTTTAGTGCCATTATGAAAACTGTTCTCAAAATCTCTGGGTCCCCTTGCCCTACGCTGTGGTTATGAAAGCTCCTTCTCAGCTCCTTTTACTTTCCTGCTTTCCAGTTACTGTAAATAAACCATTAACACAATTCTTCTTGTTTCTTCCACATTCTTGTCTTAGTTCCAGTTGTTGTGGGCAGAGTCATGAGATGTGTTTGTGACACTCTACACCTTGGGGGAGCGTCTTATGCTTAGAAGAAGCACACGGGATCTTTTCAGGGGAAAAGGCAATACGCCGCATTTCTTGAAAATACAACTCTTAGCATACGCATTTAATCACACACACACACACACACACGTCCTGCAGATGGTCTTACAGTTACCAGTTTGCTGTAGCTCTTGTCAATCTAACGGCCAGTTAGAATGAAAACAAGCGAGGAGCTGAGCTCCGTTGGTCGCAAACCCATGCTCTGAGGCTTTGCAGGACTGAACCCAGAGTCTGATGGCAAAACACCCCAGCTTTAGACTTGTAAATTCCAACTTTCGTCTATGGATTTTGCAATGTCATTCTGTAATCGTTAGTCCTCAAGTGGGATTAATCTCCGGGTTTTCCGCTGTTATTGTTTGGTGGTTTTGTTGGCTTCCCATCCTTAGATCTTCTTTGTCTTGCATTCAGGGTGCCTGCCTTGCTGCTGCGGTCATCAATGCTGCTAACATGTTTAGTGTCGGATACGGTGGATGTTTTCTGATTGTCTCCTGCTGTTTCCAAGTCTCTCACGTCTTCTTGACCATCTGGACATTTGTGAGGCCTTTTCTCAGACCTCAGAATCTGGCTGATGCTCCTTTACCAATGGCACTCGAGGCCGTTCCTTCCTGCTCTCAGAAAGGGTGGCGGGCAGAACATGGTCAAATCCTATCCTACATCAATCCATTTAATACATGGTTATCCCTTGTCTTTCATTATGCAAAATGCAAACATCAAATCCTACTCCTCTAGGTGCCCTGTAACCCCCATATTCCTCACCTTGTATTGAATTGTGTTGTTACCTTGCATGGCATGGTTTCCATGTATCCGGGGAAAGGTTAGGAGATACCAGCAAGGAAAGTCAGGAACCCCCGGGTGGGGTGTGAAACAGCCCATCCACAGCCGTTGCCCAGCAAGGAAGCTCCCATTCAGTGATTCCCCTGCCTGAGGCCACAGCAAGGGAATTGCTGCACCGTGCTGGGAGATTGAGCAATGCCCCCATTCCCACCGCAGACACGCCTGGACTGGGGCTTCCCAAGCACACGGGCTGTGGGGGCAAAAACCAAACCCAAACCCGGGGCCCACGCTTGGCCTTTCTCCTCCCCCAACCGACACTGCCAGCAAGAAGGACACTGAAGACTTGAGAGTGCAACTGAGGGGACAGGCCTGGGCACACAGCACGTCGTACGTCACACACAAAATGTCGAATCTCGCACCCACAACTCCTCGCACGTCACACCCACAGAACATATTGCACGTCGCGCACACAGCACGTCGCACATCAGACACACAAACACGTCTCACACACACACAAAACATGACACACAACCCGTCTCACAGACAGAAAACACTACACACACCACATCACACAAAACACGTCACATGACACCACAGACACAACACCACACACACACTTAATACGACACACAAAATGGCACACAACACGCACAAGATGACAGGCAACAGATCACACAACACACCACACAGACACACACACAGAACATGTCACATGTCGCACCTCACACACAAAGGTCACATGTCGCACACAACACGCCGCACGACGTATGTCGTACACTGCACATCACAGTTCGCATGCACACACAGCATGTCGCATGTCGCACGTCACAGTCACGCACACCACACATCTCACGTCACACGTCTCACACACACAACACGTCGCACGTCGCACATCACACACACAAAGTGCTGTGCATCACACACAACGTCGTTCGTTACATGTCACATGCCGCACGCCCACACAGCACATCGCATATCGCAAATCAAACACACAGCACGTCGCGTTTCGCATATCTCACACACACAACACGTCACACACACACAGCACGACACACAACACTTGTGTGTGTGAGACGTGTTTGTGTGCGTGTGATGTGTTGTGCATGTGTTGTCTGTCGTATAGAGTGTTGTATTCAGTGTGTGTGGGACGTGTTGTGTGTTGTGTTGTGTGCGTGTGTCTGTGTGGTGTGTTGTGTGTGTGATGTGTTGTGTGCAATGTTGTGTGTTTGTTTTGTGTTGTGTGCCGTTTGTGTGGTGTGTGTCGCACGCACAGAGCCAACACATCTCACCTCGCACGCACAGCATGTTGCACGCTCACATAGCATGTCACACACACAGTACATCACACAAACACACAGAACGACACACAACACATGTGTGTGAGACGTGTTTGTGTGTGTGTGATGTGTTGTGTGTGTGCTGTGTGTCGTCCACAGTGTTGTGTTCCGTGTGTGTGTGATGTGTTGTGTTTCGTGTTGTGTGTGGTGTGGTGTGTGTGTGGTCTTTTGTGACGTGTTGTGTGTGTCATCTAGAGTGTTGTGTGACGTGTTGTGTGTGTGTCTGTGTGGTGAGTGGTGTGTTGTGTGTGTGTGATGGGTTGTGTGTCGTGTTGTGTGTCATGAGACATTTTGTGTTTGACATGGTGTGTGTCGCACGTACAGAAACAACACATCGTACGCCTCATGCCACATGCCGCACACACAACACGTCGCACGTCCCTTGTCACACATTGGACATAGACACACAACACGTCGCACATCAGACACACACAACACGTTGCACGTTGCACACATACACACAAAACGTCGAACGTGGCACACACAACACGTCGCACGTCATGTCACTCCCAGCAAGTCGCACTTCACACATGTCCCACGCGTGTCACACGCGCACACACAGCACGTCGTATGTCATGCACAACACGTCGCGTGTAGCACGGACACACAACACGTCACACGTAACACACACAAGATGTCACGTGTTGCACATCACACACAAACCATCGCATGTCACAGGCACATACACAACACGTCGCATGTCGCATGATGCACATTGCACATAGCACGGACACACACAACACGCTGCCCGTTGCACGCACGCACAGCACGTCGCACGTCACACTCAAAAACACATCTCACACCACACAACATGACACACACCATGTCACACAGACACAAAACACTACACACATGTCACACACACAACACAGAATACGTCACACAGACAGACACAAACACACACATGACACACACCACGTCACGCACAACACATCACATGACACCAAAAACACAACACCACACACACACTCAACATGGCACACAACATGACAAAACACATCACACAGACAGACACAAACACGACACACAATGTCACACGCACACTACACAAAACACGTCTCACACACACACCACGTCACATGTCACCACAAACACAATACCACACACACAATCCACACAACATTCTAGACGACACACACCATCACACACAAGACATCACACACACACACACAACCTGTCACACACACACATATAACGGCACACACAACATGACACAGAAAACGACTCACACAGAAACACACACAACACGACACACACAGAAACACATCACACGTCCCACAAAACATGTTGCACATTGTCACACACACTCATGTACACATGTCGCACATTGCACGCCGCACAACACACACAAAAACCTGTCACACACACAAACACACACAACACATCACACACACAATGTCTCATGCACACACACAAGACACACAACCCGTCTCACACATACACACACATAACACGACACACACAACATGTCACACACACACACAAATACACACAACATGACAGACAACACGACACACAGACAGACACAAACACACACGACACAGAACTTGTCACGGACACAGAACACTACACAAAACACATCTCACAAACACACACCATGTCATATCACACTACAAACACAATACCACACACACAATCTACACAACTCTAGATGACACACAAAATGACACACATGTCACACACACACAAAACGACACACACACACAAAACACGACACACAACCCGTCTCACACACAAACATAACATGACAAACAGAACACGACACACACCATGACACACACAGAAACACACTTAATGTCCCACACAATACGTCGCATGTTGCACGGATACATACAACACATTGCATGACACACACACAGAAACACATCACACACACAAAAACACACAACGAGACACACAACAAGATGCAAATCACATCAAACACACACAACATGTCACACATATACAAAAACGTTTCTCTCACACACAACATGACACAGAACACATACAATACGACAAACATAACATGAAACACAACACACACAACATGACATACAACACGTTACACATACAACACATCGCATGTCACACGTTGCATGGACACAAACAACACATCGCATGCCTCAAGCTGCACAAACACTTCGCACATGGCACATCGCACGTTGCACGTCACACCTGCACACACAACACATCGCGCGTCGCATGTCACACACACAACACGTCGAATGTCGGACACACAACATGTCGCACGTCGCACGCACACACAGCACATCGCACATCGCGAATCAAACACACAATACGTCGCCCGTCGGACAAGCACACACACAACACGACACAACACATCACACACACAACACGACACACACAACATGACACACAATATGTCACACACACACCCCCACACACCACGTCACACACACCACATCACATGACACCACAAACACCTCACCACACACACACACACACTCAACACATTGCACAACACGACACACAACACATCTCACACACACACACAACATGACACACAACACGTCACACAGACAAACACACATAACATGACACACAACACACCACACACACAACACGTTTTGAAGGGGGATGGACGTCATTCTTGCGACAAGGCACCTGCTATGGCCAAAAACACTTTAGCCCTGTGCGCCCTTCCAGACAAGTCTTATGTCCCAAATACTTTGGGTCTTCCGGGATAAGTCCCTGAATAATCAAGGATCTTGACCAAAAAGGTCGTCACGTCCAAAAAGGAAGAAAGGTTGTCGTTGTGTAGACCATGAAACAAGCCCCGCAACTTCTGGACACGTATCCCGACAGCCCACAGGGTGCACATCAAGGAACGTTCAAAGCGAGACGGGCGTTCTTTTTGGGGAGACTAACCCGCAGTGCGCTGACCAGGAGAAGGGGGAAGTGGGAGCCTGCAGAACCATCTAGCGGCCAAAGGAGAAATCGCCGGCTTCTGGACCTGTGTGCGCCCTTGGTTCGGTTCACATGCAAAGCTGTGTCACGCCAGGTTGGGAAAACGGGGTTCTGCTGCCCGACATCATCCTCTGGAATGACTCAACCCGATGAGACACCTCCTGCGATACACTGCTCCGAGTGACGCTCTCAAACAGGTCCCCACAGCTCCCCTGCCTCCTCCCACAGGAGGCAGGTGTGAGAGGATTGTTCTCCCCAACTGACAGAGGGAGAAACAAAGGCTGAGAAAGGCGAAGGGCCTTGTCTTCCATCACACAACGTGTCGGGATAGAGTTGGGAACAGGACCCGGGTGTCCTGACTTTCAAATGAACCATCAGTCTGGAGTTTCACACACTGAAGGATCAGAATAAAGGGACCTGCAATGAGCTACAGACCAACAACCATTCACACTGATTCTTCAGCAAGTGTTTTAGAAGCAGGAGAACACCAGCAAGAACCAGGAACGGCTCAGAGACAATCAGCAGCGAGAAGGAGAACAATTCACCAAGCAGATGATTGGTTCTGGCTTATTTGCTGGGCCTTAAACGAGAACAACAAAGTCCTGAGTCTCCTCCCTGCCACGAGACCCCCTGCTCAGCCAATCAGCGTGGCTCAGGTCACCGGTGAGGATCACTCTCAGAGCACACTCCCTGTCCCATCTCTTTGGGAGGCCTCCCACCATGAGGGCTACAGAGTACCCCCTCCTTGCCAGTGGAGGGAGGGAAGCAGGAAAAGGGAAACCAAAAAAGACAAACCACAAGGATTCGAAGGGACAAAGGCCTAGCTGGGGAAAAATTGTCCCACCTTAACCTCCTGTTTTCCGTGCCGAGAATTTGGCCAGCACCGGGCGGATCAGGCTGCCTCGGTACCAAACCTCTCTGGGGCTCTTCCCTTCTCCACAGGGACGTCTGTCTTCTCGCTCAGTGAGCAGTGGGAAAGGAGAAAACTCCAGAGAGGCTCCACCTCGCGCTCACATACGAGACCCTGAATTCTCTCTCAGTCCTCAAGGAGACACCTCAAGAAGGAGACTCCCTGCAGCAAAGCCCCGGGGGTCTCTGAGATCCCCCTGCCCTGCAGCCTGTCCTCCCTGGCCGTTGTCGTGGACTCTCTGTGAGGTCACCGCCTCCCAACCTCCTTTCACCAATCAGCTGAGTGCTGCAAAAGGCCCTTGTGATGTCACTGCCACCCCCACCCCTGCCCTGCAGGGCTCATGTCCTGCCCCGAGCCGGCTCCTGTGCGTGTTTGAGCTGCTCCCCCTGGGTCACCCCCACACACTCAGTGGTCGTGCAAGGGCTCACGCAGGCCACACGTGGAACCATCAGAGGATGCTCAATGTGCCGCACTCGGTTTTGCAGAGATTTGGAGACTTGAAGGCCAGAAGAGACTCTTAGATCATCTCATCTGGCCCCCCTACACATCACAGGCCTCCTGTATGGCGCAGTCGCGAGTTGTCATAAATATAAAGGGAAGGGTAAACCCCTTTAAAATCCCTCCTGGCCAGAGGAAAAATCCTCTCACCTGTAAAGGGTTAAGAAGCTAAAGGTAACCTCACTGGCACCCGACCAAAATGACCAATGAGGAGACAAGATACTTTCAAAAGCTGGGAGGAGGGAGAAAAACAAAGGGTCTGGGTCTGTCTGTGTGATGCTTTTGCCGGAGACAGAACAGGAATGGAGTCTTAGAACTTAGTAAGTAATCTAGCTCGGTAGGTGTTAGATTATGATTTCTTTAAATGGCTGAGAAAAGAACTGTGCTGAATAGAATGACTATTCCTGTCTGTGTGTCTTTTTTGTGACTTATGGTTTTGCGTAGAGGGATTCTCTATGTTTGAATCTAATTACCCTGTAAAATATCTACCATCCTGATTTTACAGAGGTGATTCCTTTTTACTTCTATTAAAAGTCTTCTTGTAAGAAAACGGAATGCTTTTTCATTGTTCTCAGATCCAAGGGTTTGGGTCTGTGGTCACCTATGCAAATTGGTGAGGATTTTTACCAAACCTTCCCCAGGAAGTGGGGTGCAAGCGTTGGGAGGATTTGGTGGGGAATGACGTGTCCAAACTACGTTTTCTCAGGAACCCAGATAAAGTTGGTGGTGGCAGTGGAAGTTCAGGGGCAAAAGGGTAAAATAGTTTGTACCTTGGGGAAGTTTTAACCTAAGCTGGTAAAAATAAGCTTAGGAGGTTTTCATGCAGGAGGGGGTTGAGGGATGCGGGGCGGCTTAATTCGGGATGGGGGGCTCCCCAGCTCCCACCGGCATAGCCCTGCAGCTCCTAGGTGGCAGAGGGTTTGGAGGGGAGGGTGTCTCCACACCACTCTGCCCGTGCCTGCAGGCCCTACCCCCCGCATCTCCCATTGGCTGAGGTTCCTGGCCAATGGGAACTGTGCCCACCCCCCAGGACCAGCAGGGGTCCCACTCCCAGACTGTGCAGTGCAGCCCCCTCTCCCAGCACCAGTGGGGTCCCGGGCCTCCTCCCCCAGCACCTGGGATGCCCCCAATCTGCCCCTAGTAGTACACACTTAGTAGATTACAAGCTTTCTAATGATATGTTACATGGGGCATTTAGCATAAAGCATATTCCAGGCATGTTATGTTCCTGTTCATAAGCATATTTTCATAAAGGATATGAGTGCAACGTCACAACGGCCTCACAGAGAGTAAAGTTACCATGAGCTGTGGGTTTAGGGAACCCCGGGGAGCAGACCAGGCTCCCTGCAGTGCAGGAATCACTTCATGGGGCAAGGGGTGCTGCGTGGAGTTTACAACATGGCCACTGTGGTCACTGTTGCAGGGAATGGGGTATTGCGGGACAGCTGCAGGAGGATGGTTCGGGTAGATGTAGGCCAATGCCATCTGGAGAGGTGGTTTTACTGCATCACCGTAAGGGAGCAATTACATTGGCCAAAGACAAATTTGAGTGCAGAGCTGGGCACAGCGAGGTGAATGCAAGGCAATGTATGCCAGCCGAACTGTGGTGTTGACAGGCCTAAGGGGCTTGGTGTAGGGGCCATGACCAGCTGTTCTGCCCACACTACCCTTGGGGAGGAGAGGCCTGGCCCGTCCCTCCTCTCCTCTCTGCTCCCTCAGGACCGGCAGGAAACCCCAGCCAGACCCAATGGGAGACGAGGGCAATAGAGCAATGACTGCAGCACTAGGAGAGCCTCGCAAAGAGCAGCCACCAGGGGCTGTCGCCAAGGGACCCACCGAGGGATGTCCCTGTATGGTGACAAACCCCAGAACTGCAGGGCAAATCTTGCCTTGGCGAGAGGCCCTGTCTCTCCCCCTTTCCCCCCTCCCCACACATGTCCCAGCCCCAGGCTCTGCACGGGAAGGACCTGGTCCCAGAGGAGTCGGTTATGGGGCCTCCGCGGCCAGATGGTCTATGTCCTTATCCCATTGCTGGGCCAAGCCAGCATCTCTGCCCCCTGCCACCCTGCCCTCCCCACAACTGCTCCTGGCTGGGCTAGCTGCTGCTGGTTCCTCGGCCCCCCAGGGGCACCGTCAGCCTGGCCTTGGAGATACCCAAGCTCTGGAAACTCCAGTGACAGCTCCTGAGTCTAGCTGGGACCAGGAGCCAGCCAGGAGAGCTTGGGGCCAGCTGCCCCCAGTCTGCAGAGTGGGGCTGCCCATGTCCTGGGCTCCCCTGGTCTGAGGTGCTGGCCCCAAGGGCATCACAGTTACTTTGGTAAATGCACCCTGCTGCCCTGGTGAGAGAATTTTGGGAGAAGGAGGTGATTTTGTGGGGCCCCCTCTAGGGCTTTGGGTGCCTCCCCCAGCCATGTGCTGCAGGAGTAGCAGAGACCAGTGGGTGGTGCCAGGGCCTGTGCAGAGCAGCCGCTCTCTGATGGAGCGGGGAGGTGGCCTCTGCCTTCTCTGCGCCCATTTAACAGAACACTGAGGCACGGTGGGGGTCGGCCAAATCCTGTAGGGGATGAGGATGTGAGTGCTTTAAATGTCAGTGTTAGCCTCCAGGGCCTGGTCCCCACAACAGGCCCAATGGCCTCAACGATCAAACCTGGGGCCTCAAAAGAGGCAGCTCATTATGATTTTAAGGGGAGCTGAAAGGGTTGGGGTCTGCTCTGGGCCCTGCCTTAACGGGGAAGGGGGGCACTGAGTGCCCTGTATGGGCCACCCCACAGCCAGAGGCCGATTAAGGTTTCCTGGTATTGCCGGCACCCAGTGCCGAGAGGCTGAACAACAGCTTGAGTTGGTTCGTTACCCGGTGTGCTGCACCCAATAATCACAACGGGGTGGAGAAGCAGAAAAGTTTATTTGAAGCTTCAAAAAGGTACAGGGAGAATAAAATCTCAAATCCTGCACAACAGAGCAGGAAGTTACACAGGTTTTTATACATCCTTTTTCCCAGCATACTTATCCAATAGCAAGCTGCTCCAAGTATCCATATAGCCAGCCAATCCAGTTCCCAGCTAGTTCCCTGATTCTCTGTATCATTTGTTAAACTATACATAAAGCTGCTTTATTCAGCATTGTTCTTCCATATCTCCCCTGTTTGGCCTTGCTTAGTTTCAGGCAGTCTGACTCTGCAACATACTGTTGCAGATTCTCAGCATAACTGCTGTGTGGGCCTCCAGGCGGGGGGGCCAAGGACACTTGGGCCTAGCAGGCAGAGCTGCTGCGAGTGCCTCCAGGCAGGAGGGGGTGGGGCAAGGACACAGGGGCCTAGTGCGAGGGGGCTTCATCGACACTCGTGGTCTTCCATCCCCTCGAGTTACCTAGTGGCCATGCCCCAGTGTTCCCAACAACTCCCCCCTTTGAGAACACTCAACAGCCTTGGCTCTGAGTTTTCTCACTTGGGCTACTTATTTTTTTTACAATATGACTTTGCATAAGCACTTTGTGATAGCCCTGAAGAGAATGACTTATTAACTTTTGCAAAAGGGCCCTGACACATGATACTGCACAGCATAATACCAGTAATACAAGCAGTACAGGAAAGAGAAGTTTCAATAGCAGGCTAAATAAACCACCAAGCCAAGACGACAAACCCCAGCCTGAAAACAAGGTTTGCAACCAGTCGTTCTCTGGGGCAGTATAGGCAACCTGTGCTCCGGCTCGGGCATGGGCTTCAGCCTGTACCACCTTTTCATAGATCTCATAACTGCTATCATTTACATATACACAACATCGGGGCCCGATAAGGGCACAAACCCCTCCTTGGGATGCCAAGAGATAGTCCAAAGCCAGCCTGTTTTGGAGGGAAAACGTCCTGAGCTGCTGTACCTCTTCATTTAATGTTTTTACTGCTGACCCTAAATCACTAACCGAGTCCTCTAACTCTAAGGCCACTTTCTCAAGTACCATCTGCAGCCTTACAGTATAGCGGCCTATGCATGCCAGGGCTGGCCCAGTAAACAGTGGCGCTATTCCCAGTACAGAGCACCCTACCAGCTTCTCGGTTGTGAGGGGATTCTTCATATTGCCCGCCAATGCCTTAGTCAGTCGCCGCAGGGTCTTTTCTCATGACTCAACAGAGGTGTCTCGGGCATTTCTAATCTTTCCTTTGGGCAGTGTGGCAGTTATGGAAAGATGAGGAACTCCATGAGCTATATAACAGCTACCTGTCCAGTTGGCTGGCAGCACCTTGTAAGCCTTTCGGCCACATACAAAATAGTGACCCTGTAGGGCCCAATAAGGACTGTTTCTTAAGGGGATTCCTGGGATATTTAAGGCTGCTTTTCCAAACAGTTCATATGCCCCTAGGGGGGCATCCCATCCTCCTGATTGGGTACAAGTGGGGGCATTTCTAATTGTGCCGTTCAAATTACACTCGCCATAGGGACCACTACAAACCCACCATTGGCTTGCTACATTGGAGATATTAAGTGGACGGCAAGTTACATTTCCAAACCCCTTTTTTGTGGTAAGATTATTTGTAAGTGTTTCCCTAAAAGGGGAGGAACCATTACACCCACACCGTTGGCCTCCCCTGTTGGTCTTTATCCAATACCCATCAGCCCACTGTGTAATAACACAGGAGCTCTTTCCCACAGGATGCCCATAGGGATCAGATTGGTTTCGGGTAAAACATAACACTCCCTCAGTGAGTACTGCAACTGAATACTCCTGGTCCTGATAGGTGGCTTGCTGTAAAGAGGTCTTGTTCCAGAACGGCGAGTCCGTTCTTTCCTGCTCTTTGGTGGCGACTAATTCTGCTAGGGTCAGGGGCAGCATGTCAAGGGGCATCCCCGTTTTGGGGGGCAGTGGAGTCGGAGCACATACCCAGCAATCAGTCTGGTTTGTTAAAGTAGCAACATGGTGCGCAAGCGAAACAAAGGAGTTATGCTCCCGATATGCACAGTTTGGAAATACCAATACAGAGAATAACAATGTTACCCAATTAATTATCACCAGTGTCTTCCCAAGCCAGCGTCTCCAGTACCTGGGTGGGCCCATTTTAGCATTAAGGTGCCCGCTATTTGTGTCTTTTAAACAGTAGCTTTAGCCCGAGATCGTCACGAGATGAGGAGTCAGCAGGTTGGACGGTCCACTGTCCTGCTGACGAGGGGGCGGGTACTGCCTTCAGACGAGAGTGATGGATCCAGTTCTTGTGTCCCTCGGTCTTTGCCGCTGTATGGGAGACCAGCAGGATGGTATAGGGTCCTTTCCACTTTTCCTGGAGAGGCTCGTCTTTCCAGGTACGAACAAGCACGGAGTCACCGGGCTGTAAGGAGTGGATGGGAGTGTCCAAGGGGAGAGGCTGGGAATCCTTGGTATACCTGTGAAGAGACAAGAGAACAGCAGACAGGGAACACATATACTGTGACAAAAAAACATTACCCAACTCCCATTCCCCTGACAGAACCGGGGTGCCATTCATAGGCCATGCCCTTCCAAACATAATTTCAAAGGGACTGAGCCCTAATCTACCCTTTGGAAGAACGCGGATATGGAGTAGGACGAGGGGCAAAGCATCAGGCCATCGCAGTGAGGCTTCTTGGCACACTTTTGAGAGATGCCGTTTAAGGGTCTGATTGGTCCGCTCCACTACCCCACTGGCTTGTGGTCTCCAGGGCGTATGGAGTTTCCAGGGGATCTGTAAGGCATGTGAGATGCTTTGGATGATTTTTGACGTGAAGTGTGTCCCGTTGTCAGATTCCATCCACAGGGGGAGTCCAAAGCGAGGAATGATCTCCTTAACAAACTTGAGGGCCACTGTCCTGGCAGTGCAATTACGGCATGGGAAGGCTTCTGGCCATCCGCTGAACCGATCCACTATGACAAGGAGATATTTGAACCCTTGGGTCCGGGGAAACTCAGTAAAGTCTATTTGCCACACTTGTCCGGGGCCCGGAGTGGGTTCTAGGGCAGCTGGTGGCACAGGATGTCCCGGTCGGGGGTTATTCTTTTGGCAGACTAAGCAGTCCGCTTGTACCTGGGCAGCCAGGGGTCGGAGTCCGGAAGTGATAAAGGATTTTCCCATTAGCTGGATAAGTGCTTCCCTGCCAGCATGAGTGGTTTGATGTAGTTTCTGCAGCACCGGCCGGATCAGGCCCTTTGGTAAGAGGACCTTCCCTTCTGGGGAATGGAGCCATCCCTCCTTTTCCCAGAGACCGAGTTTGTCAGTTAGCTGTCTCTTCTCCCCAGAGTACTGAGGGGTTGGAAGCTCCCCTACTGATGGGATAAGGGCATGCATATGGGCGTTCTCAGCCTGAGGGGATGGCAGGGTGGCAGCATGCTTAGCCTCTCTATCTGCCCGGGCGTTACCTCTGGCCACATCTTGATCTTCCCTTTGATGGGCTTTACAGTGTACGACCACCACTTCCGAGGGAAGTTGTACGCCTTCTAGGAGCCGGAGGATTTGGGGCCCGTACTTGACTGGGGAGCCTTGGGCTGTCAGCATTCCCCTTTGCTTCCATAGGCCAACGTGAGCATGCAGCACCCCAAAAGCATACTTTGAATCAGTAAAAATGTTGACCCGCTTTCCTTTTGACAGTTCAAGTGCACGGGTCAGGGCTATTAGTTCGGCAAGCTGGGCAGAGGTCCCAGCAGGCAAACCTTCAGCTTCCACAGTGTCATGGAGGTTCACAACAGCATAACCCGCCCTCCTTTGCCCATCTATTACAGTACTGCTACCATCAGTGTACCACTCATAATCTGCATTTGGGAGGGGTGCATCCTTTAAATCCGGACGGCTGGAGTACTGGACATCTATGATCTCTAAACAGTCATGTTCCTGTTCCTCTGTTTCTGGCAAGAGGGTGGCTGGGTTAAGGGAGGGGCAAGGCTGTAAGGTGACTTCAGAGTTCTCTAACAGCTTAGCCTGGTACCGAGCAATCCGAGCCTGGGTGAGCCAAAGCCCTCCCTTTGCATCCAATAAGGCTCGGACCATATGGGGAGTATAGATTTGCATAACCCCTCCCAATGTTAGCTTCTCGGCTTCCTCAAGCAATAGGGCAGTAGCTGCGACCGCCCGTAAACATGCCGGCCAACCCTTTGCAACCTGATCCAATTGCTTAGAAAAATAAGCCACAGGACGCTTCCATGCTCCTAACAGCTGTGTAAGCACTCCTAGCGCCACCCCCCTTCGTTCATGTACATACAACTGAAACGGCTTAGAGAGATCTGGCAGGCCCAGAGCCGGGGCTTCCATCAATTTTCTTTTCAGGATTTTAAATGCCCTGTCAGCCTCTGGGGTCCAATAGAAGGGGTCATGATCTGCTCCTTTTACACAGTCGTACAGGGGTTTAGCCCACAGTCCAAACTCTGGGATCCATATCCTGCAAAAGCCTGCCATACCCAGAAATGCCCTGAGCCGCTTACGGTTACTTGGGGTAGGAACTTGACAGATAGCTTCCTTTCTTTTGCTTGAAAGCTGACGCTCCCCTTGCCGTATGTGAAACCCGAGGTACCGTACCTCTGGGAGGGCAATTTGAGCCTTACTCCATGCTACACGATATCCCCGGAGTCCAATAAAATTCAGGAGGCTCACGGTGGCTTTAAGACAGGGTTTTTGGCCCACAGTGGCAATTAACAAATCATCTACATACTGCAGAAGGAGAGCCTCCTCATTATCCCACTCCTGTAGGTCCCTGGCCAGAGCCTGGCCAAAAAGGGTGGGAGAGTTTTTAAATCCCTGGGCCAACACTGTCCAGCAAAGTTGCTTTTTAACCCTTTTTCGGTCCTCCCACTCGAAGGAGAAGATCTCCTGTGATGGGGTGGCAACTGGGATGGTAAAGAAAGCATCTTTCAGATCAAGGACTGAAAAATGGGTATACTGTCCCCCTATAGAAGCCAATAAGGTGTACGGGTTAGGGACAAGAGGGTGCAGAGTCTTAACCCGTTCATTGACTGCCCTTAGGTCCTGTACCAGCCGATACGTGCCATCAGGCTTCTGTACGGGTAGAATGGGAGTGTTCCAGGCTGACTGACATTCCCGGAGAATACCATACATTAGGAATCGATCTATAGTTTCCTGTAAACCTTCTCTGGCTTCCCTCTTGATTGGATACTGTTTTACTTGCACTGGGGCTTTCCCTGGTATGAGCTGAATAGTAATGGGGGTCTGGTGGGTGGCCTTTCCTGGAATCCCTGATGCCCACACGAGGGGGTACACCTGGTCTTCCCACGGGCTCCATTCTGGGGCTTGCATGGCTGAGGGCTCAACTGCAAGGGTCATGATCCAGGCATTCTCAGGGGGTAAGGTAAGGGTTATTTCGTCCTCAGTAAAATGCAGGGTGGCACCGAGGCGACAAAGTAAATCCCGTCCCAGCAGAGGTGTTGGACACTCAGGGAGGTATACCAGCTTGTGGGATATAGTCCTGTCTCCCAAAGCACATTCCGCTGGGGCATACACTGGGCACTTGGTGTCCCTGCCTGTGGCTTCCACCACAGTAAGGGAATCTGCTACTGGCAACTGAAGAGGCTGATTTACGGCAGTTCGGGCTGCTCCAGAGTCCACTAAAAAATCTATTTCTGAGCTTCCCACCCGCATCTTTACTCGGGGTTCCGGGGGTAGGGTGGTCCGTCTCCCCTGACACCCCTATTCCTGCTCCACCATCGCCATCATAGGGGCACCCCCCTTTTCTTTCCTCTTTGGGCACTCATTTTTCCAGTGTCCCTCCTGTCGACACAGGGCACACTGGTTGCGACCCAGTCGTCTCTCCTGCAGGCCCGGACGGTCGCGTCCACGGCCCCTTCCTCCCCGGCCACTTCTCTTAGTGCCGGCCTGTACCGCTGTTACCATCAATCTCACTTGCTTTCTCTCCTTCTCTGTCTCTCTCAGACTATAAGCTCGGTTTGCAGTCTCTAAAATTTGTGCCATGGTCATACCCATTAAATCCTCCTTTTTCTGTAACTTTCTCTTAATATCAGGGGCTGCTCTGCTCGTAAAAATTCCCTTAATAATTGACTCAGTTGCCTGATCATCGGGGTCTGCATTAGTGTTCTGTCGAATGGTGTCCCGAATACGCTGTAGAAAGGCCCCTGGGCTTTCTTTTAAATCCTGCATTACTTCATATGGCTTTGCCCAATTATTATGTCGGACAGCCGAGTGACAGAGTCCATGCAAAAGCAACTCCTTATAGGAGGTAAGGCGGGTCATATCCCCATGATCATTTGGATCCCACCTGGGGTCTGCTCGGGGGACTTGTGCATCCGGGTCAGGGACATTAATACGATCCCGGTCGTACCGTCTCTGTGCCTCCTCCTTTGCCTTGGACACAACCTGTTGTCTTTCAACCTCAGACAATAGGGTTCGCAGGAGGACGTTACAATCATCCCAGTCCGGCTTGTGACTACTGAGGCACCCCTCAAAGACTGATATAAACCTGCTTGGGTTGGTGGAAAACTCTCCTGCCTGTGCTTTGAAAGCAGCCAAATCCACAGGATTAAAGGGCACATGAGTATAAACCTGCATAGTTGTGGCAGGACGCCTGTCTGATCCAGACCGGGCGACTTTAGTTTCAGTGATTAAGGGGTATAGGCCAACCATTGGGGACTTACAAGGTGTGGGTGTAGGGGCCGAAGGGGACACCGGCTCTGCCATTACAGTGGGGGTGCGGGTCTGGGGACTAACATTAGCTGCTACCAAACCAGTTGGAGTCAGATTACAGCGCTGTAAAATATCTGGTCGAGTACATAAAGTCAGAAACAAATGCGCATACATATGTTCATTCCATTTCCTTGTTCTCTGACAGAACAGGAGTAACTGAAGGATCGTGTTGTAATTAATTGACCCTCCTGGTGGCCACCACTCCTGGTCCTCTAGTTGATATTGAGGCCAGTCAACTGTACAGAATCGTTTTAATTGGCTCTTAGTCATCGGATCCGCACCAAATACCTTCCAGTTTGCTAGAATGCACTCTAGGGGCGTACACCGTGCCCTAACCTCTGAGCTCTGTCCCTGTCCCATACCTACAGGGTAACTCTGGGCGTCCCCAGGTTCCAACAGAGCATATAATCCGGATTTTAAAGGATCCTACCTTATCCAAGGGACCGGTTCTTCACCGTGGCCTGCAGCTGCTCCTCCCCCACGTCTAAGGGACCGGTTCTTCACCGTAGTCCACAACAGCTTCTCCACTATATGAGTGCGTTGCACCGTTGTGCCCTCCGGGGTCGATCAAATCACGTCTCCTCCGAGGCCCCCGATGAACTCACCGGTGCGCGCTGGGCGTCGGTTCTCGCCGCAATCCTTGACCTCCAGGAGGGGTCTGGGCAAGGCTAAATTGCAGCCTCGAGCCCACCCAGGGACGCCAAAAGCTGTTGCCGGCACCCAGTGCCGAGAGGCTGAACAACAGCTTGAGTTGGTTCGTTACCCGGTGTGCTACACCCAATAATCACAACGGGGTGGAGAAGCAGAAAAGTTTATTTGAAGCTTCAAAAAGGTACAGGGAGATTTGAATCTCAAATCCTGTACAACAGAGCAGGAAGTTACACAGGCTTTTATACATCCTTTTTCCCAGCATACTTATCCAATAGCAAGCTGCTCCAAGTATCCATATAGCCAGCCAATCCAGTACCTACACCCTCAGTAGGTAACACAATCACATCACCTTCCTGCTCTCCTTGTGCCCTGGCTAGGATCTCACCCTGATTAGACAGAGTTGCTACACCCTTTCCAACAACACACTAGCAACAGGCAAAATACAAGCACCAGAATTGTCTCGTCTCTGGGATTTTACATAGACCCTAACTGGATGCGACCTAGTTACAGGGCCATTCTCCCGAGCAGACACAAGCTTAGGACCCTTCCCTTCCTGGGCTTTAGCTCAATCCAGAACCAGCTCTGAGACAACTGCACGACCCTCAACCATTACAGGCTGAAAGGCCCCTTCTGTCTGCTCCACAGACAAAGAAGAGCCGGACACACTTTCTTCTTTCCCAGACACCCAGCTTGGGACCTCTCTCCCCTTGTCCCAGCACACAAGGCTGGTCACAGACAACTGCTTGGAGATCAGGGTAGCTCCCTCCAAAGGCAAGTCAATACCCCTGACAGACACAGGTACATTTCCTTCACTGTCCCAATTCTCCACCCAGCTAACAGGTAAGGTCCAGGGACACTCCTCTTCCACTCTACTCGACTTCCCACCCTGCTGACTAGACACAGCCATCAGCTCACAAGGCTGCCTAGGCTCATCCAGACTTTCCTTACCCAGCACCTTGCCACTCCCCACAGATCCCCTGCCCTGCCTGTGTCTCCCCCCACTCAGCTGGGGTCTCAGCTCCCCCCTTGCTCAGCACTGCCCTTGCTGTCCCAGTGGGGGTAGGCAGCGAGCTTGCTGCTTTCCTCACAGCACCAGAGCCAGCGTGAGCCCCCTCTCCGGTGTGCAAGGGGGGCGGGGAGCATCTCTCTGTCCCACCCAACTCCAGGGGTCTGGTTAAAGTCAGGCAGATAGCTTGAGCCTAGCCGCTCCTCCCTGCTGCCAGCCAGGTCATCTGCATTTGCACTGACCATTTCCCTCTCCACCGATTGGTTCCCCGGATTCAAACCCTTGGCAGTTACAGGAGTACGGCCTGGATCCTGTCCCAAAGAGACACAGTCACCCCATAACAGGGTCTCGCAGCTGGTGTCCTGGAGAACCCTAACGACCAGCCAGCCCCACCCCTCCTGGGTCTGCACAGGGATCTGGGCCATAGGCAGGGCGAGGGGCTTCGTCCCTGGGACCCTCACCCAGCTCACACAGCCCCTCAGCCTCTGAGGCTGCACCACCAGGGGCCTGACACCAGTTCTCTCTGTCCCAGGATCTCGCCACCCCAGGAATGTCTCCCCATTCACCATCACCTTCTGCTCCCACTGGGGGTCTGAGGGGCCTGGCCCAAGGAAACTCCACACAGACATATAGGTTGGGACCAGGAGTGGGAGCCTGTCCACCTCCCCACCCATCTGGCTGACGGAGTCTACGGCCTTGGGACCCAGCAAGGGAGCTAGACACCGGGGCTTTTCCGCAGGGTCCCCCGGTTCAAATCTCCAGCCTGCTCAAAGGCAGTGAGGTGGGCATCCACATCCCCCCCCTCCTTAACCAGGGGCAGCCATTTAGGCTCGAGGTTCCCTGTGGAACTGGCCCCCCGGGGTCTATCCCCACTCACCCCTGGGGGGTCCCCTAGGCCTCTCCACTCCCCCATCACCAGTTCATGCTGCTGCTGCTTCTGCAGCTCTTTCTCGGGCTCTCGCTGTCTCTCACAGTCCTCTTGCTCTCTCGGACTCAGCTCCAATCCTGTCCGACTCCGATCCCCGGATGGGGAACCCGATCGTGAAGACCCTCGTCTGGTCGGGGACAGGAGTCTTGGGGATGCCTGGTCACCACTCCAGCTGCTCCCAGATCCTGCTATAGCCCCATTTCGGGTCAGGAATCTGTCCCTTAGAGCGGTCATCCTCCTCCAGCTGCACGATTAACTGTGCTTCGGTGAACTTTCCAACGCTCAACCCTCTCTTTCTGCACAGGGTTACAATGTCCTTCTTCAGGAGACGGTGACAGGCCCTCACTCCGCCCTTCCCAAGTTGTGGACTCACAGGCCTGTGTGCTCTCAGCTCCCCACGGTTTCCAGGGAGAACCCCTAGTGTGCCAGCCCTTCTTGAGGTCACCCCCTCTTTGTCAGGGTCGAGCGGCAGACTCCTCCGTCCCTGGGACCGCTCGCTGCAATCCCCAGGGGAAACCTGTTACTGCAAAAGTCCTTCTCTCTGGTCACACACTTCCAGGAGTTAACCGCCCCCTGAAACTGTCTCTCTCTGAATCTTCAGCACGCCTGGTCCCCGTCAATCCCCCTTCGTTTTACTGCTCCCCAGTCACTTACTGCAGGAAGCGCTGTCCACGGGGTGCAGTACATCCCACCGCTGCCACCAGTTGTCACGGAGTCCCTGGGCGATGCTCTGGAACTGCTCCCCATGAAGCCAGGCAGGACTCTGGGGCAGTCGCCTTTCCGTGAGCAGCCTGTCTTCAGGACACACAGCTCACCCGGCTTCCACCTTCCTGAGTCTGACCTCGGACCATTCAGCATCCTCTGCCCCTCCATGCGCTTCCCACAGCGAGTCCGCTCAGGCAGGGCTCCTGGGGAAGCCAGAGGGTCCTGCCCCCCAACTCCGCAGTCAGACGGGACTCTCAGCCAGCCAGTAACACAGAGGTTTATTAGATGACAGGAACATGGTCTAAAACAGAGCTTGCAGGTGCAGAGAACAAGACCCCTCAGCTGGGGCCATTTTGGGGGGGGCAGTGAGCCAGACAACCACGTCTGCCCTTCACTCCATGTCCCAGCCAGCCCCCAACTGAAACTCCCTCCAGCCCCTCCTCCTCTGGGCTTTGTTCCTTTCCCGGGCCAGGAGGTCACCGGATTCCTTTGTTCTCCAACCCTTTAGCTCTCACCTTGCAGGGGGGAAGGGCCCAGGCCATCAGTGGCCAGGAAACAGGGTGTCGGCCATTCTCTGTGTCCAGACTCCTGCACACACCTGCCCTCTAGGGCTCTGCAACGATCATACACCCTTATCCCACCACCTAGATACTTAAGAACTGCCTAGGGGAAACTGAGGCACCCCCACACTATTCAGAGGAAACATTAAGAACAGTTCCACTTTGTCACAGAGGTAAAAGCTGAGTGCATTTCCCACCACTATTTGGTCAATGAATAGAAATGGGCAACATTGGCAAACGTTTTAGATCCATATTCAGGAATCTGAGAAAAGGTGTAAATCTGAGATTTTCGTCGTAATTTATAATTACGGAGACAGGGAAAGCTCTCAGAGGCATATTCAATTAGAAGTAGACAACTAGAGTAAAAGTGGGGCAAACTTTTTTTATCAATCTTTGAGACGTACAGAGAAAACGTGTCACAAACTACGCAACTGAGAACATGGGATAAACGCCAAGACCGGGGGGGGGGGATTTTATGTGGCTATTAAATAACGAGCTGGAAAAGGGGGACTGTTTGTCATATAAAATCCAGCCTGTCCAATACATAAACAGAAAGTGATGGTCCCCCCCCCGGCCCCCGTTCACCTGGGCAGCAGGGAGCCCTCTGAGGGGCTGACTGAAGGGGGCGGGGGAGGGGAGCTGGAGGGCTCCCTGGGGGAGGGGAGGGGGCGGCAGTGGGGGATGGGCAGGTAGGGGGCAGGTGGGGGCTGGGGGCAACGGTGCGGAGTTGGGGGCATCAAGTGGGACTCGGAAGCCGGGATCGGGGGCAGCCCCATGGGGGACACGTCCCCTCCCTTCCCCGCCCCGGCAGAGACCCAGCGTCTCCTCCCACCCCTACGCCGGGGCAGCCAGGTTGGGGGATGGCTCCGGGCTCCAACTTCCCACCGACACCGGGACAAATTGCTGCGGATAAAACGGGGGGGGAGGGAAATCCCGCCCCCCCCACGGGAGGGGAGTTTCAATGGACATGTGAGGAGGAGGGAGAGACGGGGGGGGGATCAGGGGAGACGAGAGAGCGGATCAATGGGGGGGTGGGGGGGAGTTTACAACCAGGTGGGAGCTACCGAGAGGGAAAAGGGGAAAACTGGGGGGCATTTGTGCCCGTGGGGGGGGAGGGGATCCAATTAACTCCCCCGCCGCCCCCCACTTCCCCCCCGGGAATTTCCTGGCTGCACAGAGACAATTCAACCCCCACCCCCGCAACTCCCCCCAACACCCCCCAAGGGACCCCGCCCGCCGGGCCCCAGTCTCTGCCCCCCCCAATCCCAGCCGTGCCGGGGGCAGAGAGTCACTTTCCTGCCCCCCCACCAGCGCTCCCCCCCCCGCGGGGTCTCCCACTCACCGGGTCGGGGGCGGGCAGAGCCGGGGCTGGTCCCAGCTGGACAAAGCCCCCCCCGGCCGGGCACGGGGGGGTTAATGACGGGCCCCCCCAGCACAGACCCCGGAGCGGAGCCGCAGCTGCTCCTCCGAGAGACCCGACACGAGGCAGCGCCTGGGGGCGGGGCCTGGAGCAGACCGGGGGCGGGGCAGCGTCTGGGGGCGGAGCCTGGAGCAGACCGGGGGCGGGGCAGCGTCGGGGGGCGGAGCCCGGAGCAGACCAGGCGCTGCCTCGTGTCGGATCTGTAGGAGGAGCAGCTGCGGCTCCCTCCGGGGTCTGTGCGGGGTGGGGCCCGTCATTAACCCCCCCGTGCTCCGGTGAGTGGGAGACCCCGGTGGGGGAGCGCTGGGCGGGGGCGGCAGGAAAGTGACTCTCTGCCCCCTACCTGCCCATCCCCCACTGCCGCCCCCTCCCCGCCCCCAGGGAGCCCTCCAGCTCCCCCCCTCGCCCCCTCCAGTCAGCCCCTCAGAGGGCTCCCTGCTGCCCAGGTGAACGGGGGCCGTGGGGGGGGGACCATCACTTTCTGCTTCTGTATTGCACAGGCTGGATTTTATATCACAAACGTTCCCCCCTTTTCCAGCTAGTTCTTTAATAGCCACATAAAAGCCCCCCCGGTCTTGGCGTTTATCCCATGTTCTCAGTTGCGTAGTTTGTGACACGTTTTCTCTGTACGTCTTAAAGATTCCTCAAAAATACCCTCAACGTTTGCCCCACTTTTACTCTAGTTGTCTACTTCTAATTGAATATGCCCCTGAGAGCTTTCCCTGTCTCTGTAATTATAAATTACGACGAAAATCTCAGATTTACACCTTTTCTCAGATTCCTGAATATGGATCTCAAACGTTTGCCAATGTTGCCCATTTCCGCTCTATTCATTGACCAAATAGCGGTGGGAAATACACTCACCTTTTACCTCCTATCAACAACTGCGATAAAATCCCTCTCATTTTCCACTTTCCTCTCTATAATTTGCATAAATGGATCCAAAATCCCTCAGATTTCCACCCTTTCTCTTTCATTTCTGAACACTGATCTCAAATCTCAGGTTTCCCTCTTACGATGTCATTATCAAATGTCAATTAAAAATCCTCTTGGGTTTGGGGCTGTTCCCCATGTCTCTAAATCCCAGCAACTTGTCCTTTGGGGGGAACCTGTTGCCCTGAGTCCTTCTCCATCCTGGTTGGGAAATTAACCCCCCTGCAACAATGATCATCTTTCCTTCTCCTTTGAGAATCATTTGTTCCCTCCTTTCTCTCTGTTAAAAATGTTTACTGATAAAAGAGACTAGCCATATATTCAATACCCATCAAAGCCAGGGGCCTCCCCCTGTTTGGGGGATGGGTGGATCCCAGTTGGTAACAGGAGACTTGGCTGGACCCTTTTCTTTTCTCCAGCTGGCACGGGATGAGGAGGTCCCTCTGAGTGCAGCGTGGGTCCAGAAGTATCCCAAACCCCATGACAAAGGGTCTCCGTGAGGGGGGGCTTCCCGCAGTGCAAAGCTGTAGCCAACTCTGGGGTGGATCCACGGTGGCCATTATTTGCTAGTGACAGAGTATGGAAATGTCTTACTTATTTTAGCCCTCCATGGCTTCCCTTCTCCTGTTAAAGAGGCGTTCCCCCCGGGCTCCCTCTGCCTGTGTGACTGGCCAGCAGGGGGTGGTGATAACTTTCTATCCACTTACCAGACACTGTGAGAGAACATTGTTGCTGGGGGGGGCAGGTGTCTGTGTGGGGAGATTGCAGCGGGAGCTGAAGGGGCATTGTGGTAGGGGGAGGCCTCTGGGTGGCTGGGCAGGGGGGGGCCCTAGTCAGGTTGGTCGATTCTGGAGGATTTGGGGTTTCGGGTGTAGTTCTGATGTGCCCAGCCCTAAGGCTATGGGTCCTGGAGGTGGGTATGGCTGGGGGCCTGTTGGCTGCAGACCAGTGGGGGTGGGGGTCTCTTGGGCAGGTGGGGCAGGGGATTAGATGCTGCCTGGTGCTGTGCCAGGGGCTCTGTCTGGGATTGCCCAGCTGGCTCCTGGGACCATTGCCATGCCCAGTGCACAGAGCTGTGGTGGGGCGGTCCCTGGCCCAGAGTGAGGGGTCCTCCTGTAAAGCGTCAGGGGGTCCTGCTGGGAGGAGGAGGGGGTCCCAGGCAAATGGGCTGGCAGATCCTGGTGGAGGGCAGGTGGGGGTCCTAGGCAGGCAATGGGGAAATCCCAGGCAGGCAGTGAAGGCCTATAAAATGACTCGACACAAACAGCCCCCCACCCCATTTCTCCTGCCATTTGCAGGAGCAAATCCAGCCATGGGGGAGCAAACAACCCAGGAATGAGAGTTTCTGAGGAGACAGGCATGGAGAGGGCACAGGGAAAAGGAGATAGAGAGACTGACAGGGTCCGTGGGATAAAAGAGTTTTGAAAGAGATTTCCAGCTCTCTCATCTGCCCAGACAGATGTATTACTGCACTGTGGGGAGAATCACTTTCCTGTGGACGAGACGAGGATGAGAGAGAGGAAAACCCAGTTCCTGACTCCATGTCCCTCCTGCTGGGGTGTGGCTGCCGTGGGGTCAGTGTCAGAGGGAATCCTCGAAAGGGACTCCTTTGGTTCTGCTTTTTTCTGGGATTGCGTTCAGAGACTTTGTTTTGGGATGTGGGAGGGAGAAAGGAGGTTAAAAGTGTGTCTGTGGGCCTAGCCTGGCAGGAGGGGCCAGGTCTCTGCTGTAATCCAGAGATTGAGCATTTTCTGAGCACGGCAGAATCTCGGATCTCGCTCTGCAAGGAAAGAGCCTGGGGGAAGCGTGATGTGAATTGAACTAATGTCCGTTCCTAAACTTCTACAACGGCCCTTCTTGCCCGGCCAGGTTGCAGAACGACGCTCATGTTTCTTTCCGGTTCATCCCATCCTCCCATGGGACCAGGGAGTGACATGGCTGCAGAGGAGCCAGCTCAGGTAGGGATTATTGTGGGGGGTTCTGATCTGTTCCTGCAGGAGGGAGAGGGACAGGAAATACACGGGAGAGGGGAAGGTTTGCACCGTCTGGTTTGGAGGTTGGAGTGGGGCAGGAAATGCACAGGGTGGAGAAAGGGAGGAGGCCAGGGGGTGGCAGACCTGCTGGGAGTTTTTTAATAAGTGGCCTAGATTCGAGGAAGAGACCCATGAGGTTCGGAGGTGGAAATGCTCCAATCTGGTGAACAGAAAATAACCTACCTAGATGGGGCTGGGAAAAAGGACCAGACTCCTAGTGCTGGAGCCTGACCCAACTAACCAGCGGGTGCCTTGAAATACGAAGGGGGAAGCCACCAGTCAGGCTTAGGGGAGATTCCCCTGCTTCATATCCAGCTCTAGGAGTGGCTAAGTCATTATGCAAGGTAACCTATTTCCCCTTGTTTTTTCCTGCCCCCCCATCCCCCCAACGTTCTTGTTAAACCCTGGATTTGTGCTGGAAATGGGCCACCTTGATTATCATACACATTGTAAGGAGAGTGATCACTTTAGATAAGCTATTACCAGCAGGAGAGTGGGGTGGGAGGTGGTATTTTTTTCATGATTTGTGTGTATATAAAAAGTTCTTCTACACTTTCCACAGTTTGCATCGGATGAAGTGAGCTGTAGCTCACGAAAGCTTATGCTCAAATAAATTGGATAGTCTCTAAGGTGCCACAAGTCCTCCTTTTCTTTTCACAAGGAAGAGGGTGTTGGGCTTCCTTCAAGAGATCTCTCCCTAGACCCTGCTCGGGGCAGCATCTCCGGTATCAGTCTGTGGCTAGTAGGTGTGTGATGGATCTGCTGGGAGAGAGGAGGGGTGTCTCTTCGCCCCCTCACCCTGGTGTTTCCTGGGTGCTCTGAGTGGGGTGGGGGTGGGACTCTGTTAACTGCGGTCCACCCAGAGTTTCCGTTTGATTGTCTCCTCTCCCACATGAATAGTGGGGCTGTGAGTAGGGCAGCAGGTCCTGAGTGTGGGGCTCTGGCTCTTTCAGGGGCCGGTGACCTTCGAGGAGGTAGCTGTGCATTTCACCAGGGAAGAGTGGGCTCTGCTGGACCCCGCTCAGAGAGCCCTCTACAGAGATGTCATGCAGGAGACCTATGAGACTGTGACCTCGCTGGGTAAGGGTTCCTGTCCCCTCGGTTCTTGGAAGGGGAATGGAAGTGATGAGGTTCACGCCACCCCCACAATGCCACCTCTGCTCTGTCCTGTTCCAGCATCACCCCAGCATGCCAGTGACACACACACGACCGGCGACCCTCCCCTGCTGCTGAACGCTGTGGGAAGAGAGCACAGGAGCAGAATTGCACAGTGTCAAATATCTCCTGTTTGCACAAGTAAAACGGGGGGTTAGGTCCAGCATAACGAACAGAAGCTTCCTACCCCTGGCCTTCTCTCAAACGCTGAGCCTTCTCCACCCAGACCAGAATGTGCTTGGGGTGGAAGAAGCAGGCTGCTGGGGTCAGAGCGGCTGGTCCAGGGTTACTGATCACACAGACCTTGAATGCTGGCTGGGGGAATCCAGACAAGGGAGCTCCAGCAGCAGAACATTGAAACTCAGCCAGGATTACAGATGACACAACTCCTCACTGCTCCGGATTGCCCCGTGCATGGGACAATGGCCTCGGTTGCTGGTGAAAATCCTTGTGACCTGGAGAGTTGCTCCCCCATCCGCATGTGCACTAGCCACAATCTACCTTCTCTGCAGACTTGGTTTTTTGAGTCCCTCATTCCTGAAGTCACATGACCCCGATTCTTATTTTTCACATTCTGCTTTTCTAGACTATTTAGAGTCTGTTGCTTGTGAATGATAGTTTCTAATTTCCCAGTGTTCTCCACAGCCAGGGATTTTCCTACTCCCTCCCATTGCACTGGACTCACTAGGTTCCCTGGTATTTCAGAATGGCCACACTGGGACAGACCAAAGGTCCATCTAGCCCAGTGTCCTGTCTTCCGACAGTGACCAGCGCCGGGTGTCCCAGAGGGAATGAACAGAACAGGGAATCATGAAGTGATTCATCTCCTGTCACCCATTCACAGCTTATGACAAACAGAAGTTAGGGACACCATCCCTGCCCATCCTGGCTAATAACCACTCACGGACCTGTCCTCAATAGATTTCTCATGGTGTTTTTTTTTTTTTTTTTTTGTAACCCTTTTATAATCTTGTCCTTCACAACGTCCTCTGGCAAGGAGTTCCCCAGGTTGACTGTGCATTGTGTGAAGAAATACTTCCTTTTGTTTCTTATAAACCTGCTGTCTATTAATTTGATTGGGTGATTCCTACTCCTTGTGTTATGAGAAGGAGTAAATGACACGTCCTTATTTACTTTCTCCACGGCAGTTTTGATTTTATAGACCTCTCTCATATCCCCCCTTTGTCTGTTTTCCAAGCTGAATAGTCCCGGTCTTTTTAATCTTTCCCCGTACAGAAGAGTTACATACCTGTAATCATTTGGGTTGCCCTTTTCTGAACCTTTTACAATATATCTTTTTTTGAGATGGGGCAACCACATCTGCAGGCAGTATTTGAGATGTGGGTGTACCATGGGTTTATATAGAGGCGATACGATATTTTCTGTCTTCTTATCTATCCATTTCAGAATGATTCCCAACATTCTCTTTGCTTTTTGACTGCCGTGGCACACTGAGTTGATGTTTTCAGAGAACTGTGCCCAGTGACTCCAAGATCCCTCTGTTGAGTGGAAACAGCTCATTTAGAGCCCATCATTTTATATGTGTAGTTGGGATTATGTTTTCCAATGGGCTGCAATATGGTGCTATCCTGACACCTAGTCCTGCTGAGATCCTGCATTCAGTGAGATCCCTGCCCTTCCTGTTCCTGTTCTCATAAAAGAAGAAGAGCATCCAAATGCGTGTTTACCTTCATTCCCTCAGCGGTCCTCATGGGAATCCCTGATCGGTTCCAAAGTGTATTAAAACCTTTCTTAAAGGGTTACCTCTTGGTGGTTATCAGGTCCTGTGAGTTTGTAGCCCAGAAAGACCCCCCTCAGTCAGCTCAAACTCAGCTGTTTATCCCCCAAAAGTCTGTCGTCTTCAGTCTCCTGAATGAGGGGAAATCCGTCACTTCCCCTTTCTGCGTTGGGTAAAGCTTCAAAAGGTGGAGCTCTGCATAACCAGCCTTGAGATCTGGCATTCATCACCCTGTAGTGATACCAGCTTGCACAGGAAACCCATCCCGCAGCCCTTCCTGGTATCATGTGGCACATCTCGGCATCATAGTCTGTGAAGAATTCATGCTTTCAAGGGCTGGCTTAGATATACAGATAACAGTCATAATTAGGGCAAGAGTTTGCAGGCAATGAAAAGAGAGTAATTGACAAACGTGAGCAATATCTAATCCTTTAAAGCCTGAAAGTGCCTTGTGGGGAGGGGACAGGAGCCGGCTGTGTGGGGGCGGTGGGGCTCAGATACTGGGCATTGAGAGCCTAGAGCCAGCTGTGCGCTGGAGAGACGGGGCATGAACCAGCTGTGTACAGGGGAAATGAGCAGGGGAGAGGTGCTGTGGACACGGCCGCGAGCAGCTGTGAGTGCCGTCCTCTCTGCAGCATGATGAGAGAGCCTGGCGTCCCACTGCCGATCCCAGACTTGTATGAGGAGGGAAGAAATTGGCAGCAAGTCTCAACCGCAGCCAGCCTGTGCCCTGGGGAGGAGACGGGTGTCTCCAGGGAGAAATCTGGGGGATTGTGACCCTGCATGCCCCACCCACCCTCTGATCAGCAATTCCGGATATTAACGGTGATTCCACAAACAAAGAGTAATTTTCGGAAAAAATGCAGTCCTAGCGACAATTTCTGGAAAACACTGGCCTTGGTTATAACATTAAATCCGATAGTCTCAAGATCTAGGCCTGTGTTGATCAGATCTGCCACTCTGCCTTCACGGAGTTCACTCTGCTGGTGGGTTCTACCCCTTCCCCCATTCTGTGTCTGCCTTGTCTATTTAGATTGTAACTTCTTCAGGACACGGGCCATCAACGCTTCTCGGTTTGTACTGTGCCTAGCAAAATGAGGACCCACTGTTAGTTGGCCCTTTGGCACTAAGGTAATGAATATGATTTACAATAATCATCTCCTGGCACTTTGAGCCAAGGAAGCCGGCCTTGGGACGTTACTACTTAAAAGTGAGCTGGGCTTAAAAGCATGGAATATTCTTTGTGACAAGTATCCCACAAATTCCACTGACCTCCCTTGTTTTCTTTGCCTTGAGCAGGGTTTCCAGTTTCCAGAACTGATGTGATCTCGCAGCTGGAACGAGGGGAGGAGTCGTGCGTCCCAGACCTTCATGACTCTAAGAAAAAAGTGCTCCCGAGAGCTGCCTGCATAGGTGAGGCATTGGTTAAACCAACCCCAAAACTGTCGGTGAATACAGGAAACATTTGGGATGCCCTACAAAGACCTTGTGAGCTCTCCAAGTTCTGGATTGTTCCCTGCAGATGTAGAATCGTTAGGCAGAGGTCACTCATGGCTTCCCACCTATCCTGACTGAGAACTGGCAGCAGGTCCCTCCCCAATCTCGCTGTCCCCTGAGATTTCTTCTGAGATACGGACCCAGAACTGATCCCTTCCTTTCTCTCCTCTGGGGAAGGTTGAAGGGAAAATCAGCTCCTGATAGGTTTGATCTGTCCTGTACACATTTTGGTTCCTTCATCCCTTTTCCCATTCTTCTCTCTGAGATTTGCTTTCTCTCTGGCGCAGGCAGAGACTTACGTCTGGATTCTCTCGGTCTCCCGTCAGGTGTTGGGATGGTGAGTGAAAACGAGGAGGAGCCCCAGCAGGAAGATGCTGAGCGAGTAGAAGCCCATGGGATGTTGTCAGGAAGGTCCAAAGGGAATGATTCTGGGAGCTGTGCACGCCCAGAAAAAACAAAAGCCTGTGAGAGTCAGCAGAGGCCAGAGGAAAACTTCAGTAGCCAGTCAGACCTTATTACACGTCAGAGAATGAACTTGGAAGGAACACGCTACACATGCCTCGAGTGTGGGAAAAGCTTCAAAGGGAGCTCGGACCTTCTCACACATCAGAGAATCCACACGGGTGAGAAACCTTACGCATGCTGTGTGTGTGGGAAATGCTTCAAGCGGAGCTCGCATCTCATTGCACATAAGAGAATCCACATAGATGAGAAACCTTATGGCTGCCCTGAGTGTGGGAAACACTTCAAGCAGAGCTCACACCTTATTACACATCGGAAAATTCACACGGGTGAGAAACCTTATGGATGCCCTGAGTGTGGGAAACACTTCAAGCGGAGCTCACACCTTATTACACATTGGAAAATCCACACGGGTGAGAAACCTTACGGATGCCCTGAGTGTGGGAAACACTTCAAGCAGAGCTCACACCTTATTAGACATCGGAAAATCCACACGGGTGAGAAACCTTACGAATGCCCTGAGTGTGGGAAGCACTTCATTGACAGTTCATCCCTCCTCTCACATCAGCGAATCCACACAGGGGAGAGGCCCTACACATGCTCTGAGTGCGGGAAAAGCTTCAATCACAGCTCTACCCTAATCACACATCAGAGAACGCACACAGGAGAGACCCCCTACATGTGCTCTGAGTGCGGGAAGAGCTTTAATCGGAGCTCTGTACTGACCACACATAGAAGAATCCACACAGGTGAGAAGCCTTATGGATGCTCTGAGTGTGGGAAACGCTTCAGTCGGAGCTCATACCTTATCATACATCGGCGAATCCATACGGGTGAGAAACCTTATGGATGCCGTGAGTGTGGCAAACACTTCAATCAAAGCTCAGCCCTTATCACACATCAGCGAATCCACACAGGAGAGAGGCCCTACACGTGCTCTGAGTGTGGGAGAAGCTTCAATCAGCGCTCAACCCTTATTAGACATGAGAAAATCCACATAGGAGTGATCTCTAACAAATGCCTTGACTAGGGCTGGCCAAAGGTGTTTTTTTTTTTAAGAAAAAAATCACATTTGCAAATTCCCACTTAGTGATCTGTGCCCCATCTTCACCGTGGTTACTCAGCTCCCCCAGATGAGTTGCCTGCTTCTGCTTTTTGCAGCTCACCCTTCTTTGGGGTCAGTCCTGTGATGTTTTCTATCAACTCCTTTCCTTTTGAGTCGAAGGAGCGTGTGTCCCTCCAGCCAGGAATGTTCATCATCCAGGTGGGGGAGAGAGGTTTGTTCCCAACAAGCTACACTGAGGCAAAAACTACCCGTGCCTTACATCCACTAGGACTGTACATGGCGTTGGCTGCTCAAGTTAGTTATCTTGGTGTTAAAAGACAATTACAGTTGTCGTGCAGATGCAGCCGAGGTGCAGTGGTTGGCATTAGCTTTCCCCTTGACCTGACCTAAACTCCATCACTTTTCCTAGTCTAAACAAACCCTGAGCATCACAGTTATACTGTTCCCCCATTTAAAAACAATTGTTAGTCATCAAGTTCCCCCACCAGGAACATATTGTTTCATTCCCAGTTGTCACAGTTCATCAGAGCGCTGTTGCTTCAGGTTTTCCTGAAGGCAGATATTTTTACTCCCGTTTTCCTCCCTTAAAATATATTGAAGTATAACAAAGAGCAGGAATAGGGAAGGGATAGGGAAAAATGTCTTTTCCCCTCTGTAACAACAGAAGAACATAGGGTAAATCAGAGGGATTCTCCATCACCATCTCTATCCCCCTGTTCTTCAATTGGGAAGGTCAATATTTCCCGAAGGGGCTGGGAAGAGGATTCTCTAGTAAATGATTTGGAACTAAGCAAAAGACCCATTCATTTGCCTCCCAAAGCAGTTGTGGCCCATGCCCTGCAGGAGGTTGCTCCTGAAGATCTTCCCTTCCTAATCAGGTGCATGTTGCCTCTTATTTGGGAAATGCAATCCCTTCCTAGGTAGAGATGGGAAAAATGGAAGTGACATTTCTGTTCAGCTCACTCCTGGGAGATGCTGTAAATGTGTCGGAAATGGCATCCATGAGGAATGTGATAGAGCTGCAGAAAGACACCCATTTTGAGTAGATACCTGACATTTGGTGTCTTAGAGGGATTCTAAGCCGCACCTGAATTTAGTCCCTTATTTAAATCTGTTGCACCAGATTAAAGAAACAAAAGGGCATATTTGGGGGAGTTCTACCTCAGTATCGCTACTGGTATGTCGTGTGGTTGGTGAAGAATTCTACGCCAGAGCCGTGTAAAATTGCTACAACTAAGGTCAAAGATTTGACAAGAACTCAGGTAGAAATGAGAGGTACGAGTGGTTGATTTTCACCCCAGAGATGGACGCTATGGTGACCTGTGGCCAAGGTAAACTGTTTTTAGAATTGCTCACACTTCTAAAGGATGCCATGATGAAACTGGGAAGAACTGTCTTTTACCATTTGGATCCCAAGTTTCCTGAAGCACAGAGAGAAACAGCTGATTCCTTCAGAGCCATGCCATGCCTATGGGTCCCAAACTGGCTGCCTTGCTGGACAAGAAGCACTTCTGTGTTGGTTAAATGATGGTAGCCAATGAGGGAATGTAACAGATTCCAAGTTCAGACTGCAGGATACATGAATGCTGAGTCCAGAGTCTGTGGTTTGGTCTCTTAGTTTTGCTCTTGAGTCTAATGCATGTGTCTCACTGTTCCGCCTCCTGCTACTCTGAAAGATTAGAAAGTGTGAAAGTAGAGCACAGGTGGTTTTTCTCATGATGCAGCCTTCCCCCGTAGTGTGAGACCCCTTCCACCCACACTTCTGGGAGAAGACCCCGGGAGAAATGAACCCTCAGAAATGGAAGGCTCCTAGGTTATGGTCGAATGTGACTTCACACAGAGCTCACTGGGTGAAAATGGGAATTAAGAGAAAACTGCCCTAAAGGTTTATAGTTTCTAATCTTTGAAGAAATTGTTACCAGCAACAAGGAAATTGCACATGAAGTTTATTAGTGTAAGGTAAGAGGCTGATTCTGTGATCACTTTCAGTGTTACAGTATAATTCAGGTTTTCTTCTAGCCCCCTCCTACAAAATAGCAAATGGTGGCTAATCCTGCAATAAAAACCTGACTCCAAAGGAATCAGGTTTGGGGGAAAATGTGAGAGAAATAGCATGTACGAGAATAGAGACCCAGTATAGACTGGAATGATTTCTGTTTCAAATGGAATTTATTTGGTAAATTTTAAAATAAATCTTCTGTTGGGAGGAAAACTACTTGAGAGAAGATGTGGAACCTTTTCCCCAGTGAGAGGGAAAGAGCCAGAGAGTTCCCCAGGGCTCTTGTTCGCAAAGCAAAGATGTCACATTAGGCAGGAGATGTCAAGATCTACAATGGTGATGGGCGAGTGATGGGAGCTTTTCTGGGTGGTTGTTGTTTGGTTGTTTTTTTTCATGTAATTTTTGTTTTGTTTTTGCAACTAGTTCTTTTTATAGCTGCTGAGCCCCCTTGTCCTTTTGAGCACAGCTCTTTAACCCTCAGGCCTGGCTCTGGAAACCTCAGAACCGGCTTTGCGGTTTTTTTTTTCATGTTTGCTATCTTTGGAGTTCGCACATCCACACGACATGCGGTTCACAGCAACGGATACTTTGAGAAACCTGCTGGGTGAAGCAGGCCTTTTCCAAACTGACATTGGCCCAAATTCTGCCTCAATTCAGCTGGATTGGGACACGTCTGTGTCAAAGGAGTGGTTCACACCTGATTTGCCCAGAGACCTCAGAGGAGGGGTAGTTAGATATAGGATAAGTAGGAATCGACAACAATGAAGTTAAATATAAAGGTGAAAGACCCTCACCTTGCAGGTCAACAAGCCTGTTCTGTTCTTTCCCTCCAATGCATCTGGCACTGGTCGCTCTCAGGTAGCACACTGGGCTTGACGGACCACTGGTCTGACCCAGTCTATGACCTGTCGTGCGTTCTTATGGAAGTCCTCTGCGGGCTTGTCTACACGGGCAAGTTTCTGCACAGGAAAGCAGCTTTCTGCGGTGTAACTCCCGAGGTGCGCACTCAGATTTCGTGATAGGAAGGGGCCATGACAGGGACACACTGCCGTGCGGGGTCAAAATGAAGGAGCTGTGACATGCCTACCACAAGGTGCAGGAGGCAAACTGCTGCTCCATATTGGGGGCTAACTAACCCCAGCATCACGGCAAGAATCTACCTAGCAGCTGGAGAAAAAATATGAATGAGAGTCAAAGACACCTCCACGTGGCCTGTCTCTTCCCCAATCTCAACACCTGGAAGATTGTCTGGAAGACTCAGAATTTGAACTGCAGAGATTGGTCTCAGGCTGAGAGGGAATTCAGTCTGTGTATTAAGAACTCAACATGGCCTGGAGCAATCAGTGAGTGAGAAAAGCTGTTGGATCCAATTCTTGCTTAGTATATTCAAATTAGAGTTTAGACTGGGAGTCTGTTTTCATTTGTTATGTAACCACTTTTGACCTCTGTGACCAATACTTATACTCAGTTAAAATCTAACTTTCTGGAGTTAATAAACTTATTTTACTATTTTATACTTACTCCTGAGTTTGTCCAAAGTGCTTGGGAAAGTTGCTCACATGACAAAGGCTGGTGCATGTCCCCTTTATTTTTGATGAAGTGGCGAACTAATTAATGAGCTTACACTTTTCAAGAGAAGGACTGAGACGATCGCATTCTGACCTTTTACTGACACTTCTTTAATAACTAAAAAAAAAGAACAGGAGGACTTGTGGCACCTTAGAGGCTAACCGATTTATTTGAGCACTGTCCAGTTTTGGGCCCCACACTTCAAGAAGGATGTGGATAAATTGGAGAGAGTCCAGCAAAGGGCAACAAAAATGATTAGGGGACTGGAACACATGAGTTATGAGGAGAGGCTGAGGGAACTGGGATTGTTTAGTCTACGGAAGAGAAGAATGAAGGGGGATTTGATAGCTGCTTTTAACTACCTGAAAGGTGGATCCAAAGAGGATGGATCTAGACTATTCTCAGTGATAGCAGATGACAGGACAAGGAGGAATGGTCTCAAGTTGCAGTGGGGGAGATTTAGGTTGGATATTAGGAAAAACCTTTTCACTAGGAGGGTGGTGAAACACTGGAATGCATTACCTAGGGAAGTGGTGGAATCCCCTTTCTTAGAAGTTTCTAAGGACAGGCTTGACAAAGCCCTGGCTGGGATGATTTAGTTGGGGTTGGTCCTGCTTTGGGCAGGGGGTAGGACTAGATTCCTCCTGAGGACCCTTCCAACCCTGATCTTCTATGATTCGATGACCCTCCTCCAGGAGTGACAGAGCCTGGCATGTGCTGGAAGAAGCGGGGAGCTCTGGTGCCCACGGACCTGTCCTGGCAGCTTTCTCAGCAGCAAAGAAATCAATTCTCCCTGCCCCTGAGCAACCCACCCACAGCTAATGGCAGCATTGGTGGGGGGTCCCAAGCTTTGCACCAACGTCCACATTTCAGACCTTCCTCTCATGGCACTTTCCATGTGAATTAGGACAAGCAAGCTGGGGAAGCTCCATGGGGTAATAGAAACCAGGGCTGCAGGGAAGGTTTGAACTCACAACCCCAGCAATATTGCCCTTTGCACTAACCACTTGCACCCCTGCAGGGGCTCCTTGGACAGCGCTGGGAAGTCGGCCGTGATCCGTCTCTGTGGTTCGCACCTTTGCCTGGCAATTGAAAGGCTGCCGGTTCAAACCTCACTCAAGCTGTGGCTTTCCAGCAATGAGACTCCAGTCCATTTTAACAGGAAGAAAATCTCCTCTATTCTGGTTTAGCCCCATTTGACTCCTTCTGCCCGTCTTCTTCCTCCCCCATCGGTCCCTTTCCTTCCCCATTGGGGCCATGCAGAGGGGAGCCCCAGTCAGTCTCTGGCACCGAGAGGCTGTATCCCATAAGGGGAGGGAGGGGTCGCTGTAAAGCATTGATAATGGGTGGGGGAGGGGTGTGCGTGGTTAGGGGGAGAAAGTCTGGAGAACTAACAGTGGGGCCCAGAGAGATTCCCCCACAGACTGGGGAGATCCCCTGCTGCCCACCATCACCCAGCTCTGGGAAGAACAACTTGGGATTGCTTGGGGAAGCCACCTTTAAAAACACAAGTGTTCCATGCTAGTTACATTTTAATAAGACCAAAGCCGCCTCAAACCCAGTGTCACAATCACTGGGACGACTTTGTCCTGACATTTTACCGGCCGCAGCCACAAAGCGAGTCAAATTACAGCTCTCGGTCGGCGTCAAGGCCCACAGACGAACCCGGAGGCTTTTCCTTCCTCAGGTTCTGGCGTCATTTTAGTGCTGGCCTGTTCCGAGATTCATCGTTGTGCAAAGCAGCGTCAGGCCCTGAAACTGGGCGAGCCCAGAGCAGAGGCTGCCTTCATTTAACCTTCCAAAAACCAACCCGCCGAAACGTGGATTAGCACCCATGCTCCTCCAGCCGCAGGGGAGGCGCCTCATCTGGGCCCCTGGTGCCCATGCTCCAGCAACATAAGACCACGGGGGCCTGGCTCCACCAAAGTCCGGGGGCCGGTGTCTCCCCCAGCCCCGCCTGCTGCCCCCGGGCAATTTAAAAGGGCCCGGGGACCCCCACCGCCATCACCGGCAGCACAAGGGGGCTAAGGCGGCTTTCTGCCCACCCTCGCTCCGTTTAACCCTTCTGCCCGTCAGAGTTGGCAGCAACAAGGGCCGGGTTCAATATCTAGGGGATCCATTCCAATAACACAATGCAAACCGGCTCGAGCCCCCACCCAGTGACCTGGGACAAATATGTACCACCCCCGCTGGGCGCCTCCCAGAGGCAATCCTTCCCCTCTCGCAAGCACCTAGTCTGAGTGTAGCAAAAAGCCTTTTAATAACAGAGAGAAACAATGTGGCATTATGTTGGGGAAACACCACCAACAGGATTCATAACACAACCCACGAGCAAAAAAAAAACCCACCCCAAGCAAATTGGGGCATGCCCTTTCCCTTTGGTTCTTGAGTCCAGCAACCCCAAATCACCCAAAATCCCAAAAGTCCAATGACCCAAAAGTCTCTGTCCCTGGTCAGGGCAGCCCCAAAGTTCAAAATTTTATCTGCAGAGCTTTACCTCCCAACCTGGGTGGAGATGGGGGCGGGGGTAAAAGGCACCTTACATGATCTGAAGCTGACCGCCCCACAGCCCCATAGGCCTCCACTCCACCAGCCGCCCCATGAACTGCTTCGCTCAGCTCCGCTCCGCGGCCCACCAGCAGCTCCCGCCGTCCCACAAACTTCTCCACAATAGATCTTCAGGCTCCCCCACTACTGAACACAACGCTCAGTGATTTCGGCTCTTACTCAGTTCAGCTCGTTGGTGAAGTCAGCTTGTAGTAGGGGAGCCTCAGTGCTGGGACACCATTCGCCCAAAGTGAGCTCAACAGCCTGTAACTAGAGTCCTAACGGAATCAAAATTAGCTCTGAGATTCCACAGTGGAGAGAAAAGGAAGAGCAATTAGCATGTAAGTCCATCACCAAGGGGCCCACGGCACCAAGTATTAATACTTACCCCCAACCTCTCTCAATTCACAGCATTTTGGAACCCATGACCCTTGCCTAGCGAGTGCTACTTAGTTGATGGTGAGTCCCTCCATCATAACAAAAGGCCAAGTACAGTTCCCAGCACAGTTCCCATAATCAGGGTAATAACAATTTATTCTTCCTGCCCCAATAACAGAGACACTGGGGATCCCACAGCAGCCAAAGTGACCATTTGGGCAGCTATGGCCTCGTTCTAGGCGGGGTGGGTGTGCCTATGCAGATGAGATCGGCCCCTGAAGTTCTTTTCCACAACTTGCCAGACCTCACCACCAGATGTCAGGGTGAGGCTCACCCTGACACTGCTTACACTCCGTGTGGCCTGCCAGTCTCGGAAGCGGCTGGCGCGTCCCTGCAGCCCCGGGGGTGGGGGGATCTCCACACGCTGCCCCCGCCCCGAGGGCCGACTCTGCCATCTGTGGCAATGGGAGCTGCTGGGGTGGTGTCCGTGGGCAGCGATGGGCAGAGACCCCCCACCTAGGAGCTGCTGCCAGAGGGGGGTGTGGGTCGCTTTTGGGAGATCCCTGAGGTAAGAGCTGCACCCTCATTCTCTCCCGCACCCCAAGCTCCAGCCCAGACCCCAACCCCCTGCACCCAAACTCCCTCCCAGAGTCCACCCCCTGCACTCCCTCCTCCACCCTGCCCCCATGCCCTAGCCCAGAGCCCACACCCCACACCCAAACTCCCTCCCAGAGCCTGCGCCCGCACCCCCTCCTGCACCCCAACCCCCAACCCCAACCCAGATCCCGCACCCAAAGTTCCTCCCACAGGCCTCCCCCCACACCTGCTCTCGCACCCCAACCCTCTTCCCCAGTCCAGAGCCCACCCCCTGCACCCAACTCCCTCCCAGAGCCCGACCTGCACCCTCTCCTGCACCCCAACCCCCTCCCCCAGCCCAGAGCCCACACCTGAACTCCCTCCCAGAACCTGGCCACCCCACCCATTCCTGCACCCAATGCCCTGCCCCAGCCAAGACCCCACACCTGCACCCAAACTGCCTCCCAGAGCCTGTACCCCTCACCCCCTCCCACACCCTAACCCCCTGCCCCAGCCCAGAGCCCACACCACACATCCAATTCCCTCCCAGAGCCTGCCCCCACACCTGCTCCTGCACCCCAACCCCCTGCCCCAGCCCAGACCCCGCACCCTTCATTCCCTCCTGCACCCCAACTCCCTGCCGCAACCCACAGCCCACACCCAAACTCCCTCCCAGAGCCCAACCCCTTTCCCTCTCCCTCCCATACCCAAACTCCCAGAGCCTTAGGCAGATGTGGGGGGAGGTGGACGGGGAGGCAGGACTTGGTCCCATTCTGGAAACCACCAAAAATTGTAGAAACCTGCCGCCCCTGTCCAGCCCAACCTTCTGCGGGTGCCCCTCAGGCCCCACCCGTGCAGGGTTTGAAGCTTGCATTGCTTAAATTCCAGGACGCTGGGGGACTTCAGCTCCCCTTTGTCCAGCGGGAACCTTCAGCCCACTCCCAACCAGATTCTTGTCCATGGGATGACTGTCGGGGGGCTGGGCCCCTCTTTGTCTTTTCTCTCTGGGACAGGCCAGGGTACCTAGAACTGGGGTATCTGAGCACCCAGGACCTTCTATGGAGATGCCCTTCCCCTTCCCCTTCTGTGGTCCCATCTGTCATTGACTCCAGCCTGTTTTCTATCCATCATCAGCACCATCCCAAGCCAGCTGCACCCGCCTCAAAAAGACAGTGTCCCCTGATGGGTGTAAATCATAGAATCATAGAATATCTTCATTTACACATTTCTTTGGCAGTCATGACAGGAGACAAAGGGTTTCTATTCCCAACTTGAAGGCAAGGAGTGCATTAGGGGCAACTCCAAGGGAAAGACTATTGATGGAGATCTCAATCTAAATTCTACACGAGTTTTGTTATCTTCCCTTTTGGTTCTATCCCTGGAAATCCCCCCCGACTAGTCTGCTGAAAGATAAAATCATCTAAATCTGCCTCCAAAGAACCTGACCGGCTGAAACAGGAGGAGACCTGAGAGATGGCCACATTCAAATCAAAAGGGAACGCTGAGACCTGCCTGTTGCCACACCCGCCCCCACCCGTCCCCAGGAGAAGGAGGCACCGACCTGTCGTGTGCGATCTAATGAGCAGGGAAAGAATCTGGGAATTACCTTCTGTAAAAAGAAAAGGAGGACTTGTGGCACCTTAGAGACTAACCAATTTATTAGAGCATGAGCTTTCGTGAGCAACAGCTCACTTCATCGGATGCATACCGTGGAAACTGCAGCAGACATTATATACACACAGAGATCATGAAACAATACCTCCTCCCACCCCACTCTCCTGCTGGTAATAGCTTATCTAAAGTGATCATCAAGTTGGGCCATTTCCAGCACAAATCCAGGTTTTCTCACCCTCCACCCCGCCACACACAAACTCACTCTCCTGCTGGTAATAGCCCATCCAAAGTGACAACTCTCTTCACAATGTGCATGATAATCAAGGTGGGCCATTTCCAGCACAAATCCAGGTTTTCTCACCCCCCCCCACCCCCATACACACACAAACTCACTCTCCTGCTGGTAATAGCTCATCCAAAGTGACCACTCTCCCTACAATGTGCATGGCAATCAAGGTGGGCCATAGCCTGGATTTGTGCTGGACTTCTCACCCCCCCCCTTTTTTTCCCGGGGACACACACACACAAACTCACTCTCCTGCTGGCAATAGCTCATCCAAACTGACCACTCTCCAAGTTTAAATCCAAGTTTAACCAGAACGTCTGGGGGGGAGGTAGGAAAAAACAAGGGGAAATAGGCAGGAAATGGCCCACCTTGATTATCATGCACACTGTGAAGAGAGTTGCCACCCCGGATGTTCCTCAAACACCTGTGGAAATAGCTGATTCAAGAAGTTGCTGACAGAGGGATGGTCCGCGTCTCTCAGCAGCTCCTTGGGTCACCAGCCGTTGTCAACCAAGCCAGTTGGCAGACTGAGGGCAGGGCAAGAATGCTGACCCCCAACACTCTTTGCTGTTGGCTCCGTGACATCACAATCAGCTTGTGCGTAAACACACACAGACCCCACCCAGAGAGACACACCCCCACTGAGCAACTCCCCACTCTCCCTCCCAGCACTTCCTGCCCACCGCAGAACAGCTGTTTCATGGAATTGAGGATGCTCCGGGAGGGTCGGTTCGGGGCGGGGACATGGCACACTTGGGGCACTGCATGGGACTCTTCTCTCCTCAGTGCAGGGCTCAGCACTTGTCCTTGCTGAACCTCATCAGATTTCTTTTGGCCCAATCCTCTAATTGGTCTGGGTCACTCTGAACCCTATCCCGACCCTCCAGCGTATCTCCCTCTCCCCCCAGCTTAGTGTCATCTGCGAACTTGCTGAGGGTGCAATCCATCCCATCCTCCAGATCATGCACAAAGATGGTGAAGAAAACCGGCCCCCAGAGTGACCCGTGGGGAAGCGGGGGAGGGGGTGGGGGAGAGGAGGCAGACGGTGAGTGGCAGGGACCCCACAGAGGGGGGTGCAGTGGAGGAGAGGGGGAAATCATCCAGGCAGCGGTGGGCAGTGTGCGCTGGGAGAAGGGGTGAGGCAGATACAGGAAGAGATGGAGCACAGGCGGGGCACTGGGGCCCAGGCACCTGGGGTCTGGTCATCGTTGGCACCAGGAGAGGAGAGAGACAGAGACAGAATGTGTGTGTTGGCCAACATACTAGAGGAGAGAGACAGAAAAACATGGTAGGATAGCAAGCAACTCACCTCCTGGAGTCATCTGTGATGAAGCAGGACTTCATGTTTCCTCTGAATCGTGTGGGGGTGCCTCAGTTTCCCGTATGCAGTTCTTCAGGATCTAGGGGGTGGGGTAAGGGTGTATGATCGTTGCAGAGCTCTGGAGGGCAGGTGTGTGCAGGGGTCTGGACACAGAGAATGGCCGACACCCTCTTTCCTGGCACCTGATGCCCTGGGCCCTTCCCCCCTGCAAGGTGAGAGCTAAAGGGTTGGAGAACAAAGGAATCGGGTGCCCTCCTGGCCGGGGACAGGGACAAAGCCCAGAGGAGGAGGGGCTGGGGGGAGTTTCAGTTGGGGGCTGGCTGGAGACATGGAGTGAAGGGCAGACGGGGTTGTCTGGCTCACTGCCCCCCCCCAAAATGGACCCGGCTGAGGGGTCCTGTTCTCTGCACCTACAAGCTCTGTGTTAGACCATGTCCCTGTGGTCTAATAAACCTCTGTTTTCCTGGCTGGCTGAGAGTCCCGTCTGCCTGCGGAGTTGGGGGGCAGGACCCTCTGCCCCCCCAGGACCCCGCCTGGGCGGACTGGCTGTGGGAAGCGCAGGGAGGGGCAGAGGAGGCTGAAGGCTCCGAGGTCAGAGCCAGGAAGGTGGAGCCGGGGGAGCTGTGTGTCCTGCAGACAGGCTGCTCCCCGAGAGGAGACTTCCCCAGAGTCCTGCCTGGCTTCCTGGGGAGCAGTCCCAGAGCATTGCCCGGGGACCCCGGGACATCCTCCTCCTCGATGAAACCTTCTGCCGTGTGACGTGTTGTGTGTGTCGTGTTGCATGTGTTGTGTGACGTGTTGTGTGTGTGACTTGTGTGTCGTTTTGTGTGTGTGAGACATGTTTATGTGTGCGTGTTGTGGTCCATGTTGAGTGTGTGTGTGCCATGTTGTATGCTGTGTTGTGTGCATGTGACGGTGTGTGCCGTGTTGTGTGCCATGTTGTGTGTGTCGGTGTCATGTGTTGTGTGAGATTTTTGTGTCTCGTGTTGTGTGCCGTTTTGTGTGTCGTGTGTCATGTTGTTCTGTGTGTGTGTCATGTGTGTGGGTGTGTGATATTTTGTGAGCTATGTTTTGTGCATCGTGTTGTGTGTGTGTGTCACATGTGCCGTTTTGTGTGTCATGTGAGGTGTTGTGTGTCGTATTGTGTGTGGGTGTCTGTGTCATGTGTGATTTCTGTGTCATGTCTGCCGTTTTGTGCCTCGTCTCGTGTGTGTGTGTGTGTATGTGTCGGTGTCGTGTATTGTGTGTGATTTTTGTGTGTCGTGTTGTGTGCAGTTTTGTGTGTCATTTTATTTGTGTGTCATGTTGTTTGTGTGTGTCGGTGTCCTGTGTTGTGTGTGTGTGAGAGACGTGTTTCTGTATGTGTGACGTGTTCTCTCTGTGTGTGTCGGTGTCGCGTTGTGTGTGTGTGTGTGAGTGTCGTGTGTCGTGTTTTGTGTGCGTGATGTTTTGTGTTTGTTGTGTGTGTTGTCTTGGGTGGCCACACAGGGTAAGGCACAAAGCATTCCCCTCATGGAGAAACAGTGACACAACGTGGCTACTCAGGAGTAACACACAAACAATCCCCCCCCCAGAGCAACAGTGATGTGTGTGGCCAATTCAGGTCATGCACAAACCATTTCCCTCCTGGACCAACAGTGACACCGGGTGGCCACTTGGAGTAATGCAGAAAGCATTTCCTCACGGAGCAATGGGGACACTGTGTGGCCAATTCAGGTATTGCACAAATCATTTCCCTCCTGGCCCAACAGTGACAGTGGGTGGCTAAACCAGGTATTGCACAAATCATTTCCCTCATGGAGCAAGAGTGACACCGGGCGGCCCCTTGGAGTAACACACAGATCATTTCCTCCCGGAGCACCCATTGCACAAACTGAGTTTAATAATAATAATAAACAAAAAATAGTTTCACTAGAATAGGCAGATTTTCAGTGATTATAAGGGATAGCAAACAGAAGAAGGCAGATGGCTAAGCAAATACAAATACACACACGTACTAAGCCTAAGATCTTAAAGAGACTGGATTCAAGAAGTCATTTCCCATCCTAAATGTCTTTTGGCAACTTGAAGAGTTTCTGTAGCTTAGACTTCCCGTTGTTTCTCTTTACAGACTAGACTCCTGTCTTAGTCTGGACTCCCCCCTTCTCATTCCCTTTGTCTCTTCAGGTACTTTCTGCAGCCTTTCTACTGCCCTGCATGATTTTCCTCCGCTCCGACTTCTCCATGGCTCCCGAGACCTCACCTGTGGGAATGCACACCTACCCGTGTCCTACAAAGGGAGACGGCACCAGGAGAGCAGAGGGGAGAGAGCGAGTTGGCGAACACACGAGAAGACGGCGAGTGCGGACGAGGAACTGGCAGCGCCGACCTGGCAGCCGGGTCTGCAGCGGGCAGAGAGCGGAGGCCTGGTTCCGCCTCCTTGGAAAGAGGCCCAAGCGGCTCAGGCCCCTCCTGCCGCGTTCCCCTCCAGCGAGAGCTCCGGCACCATTCCTCGCCAGAGCCGCTGCGAGAGCCAAGCCGGAGCCCTCGCTCCACAGCGCTCGACGGGGGCTGGGAATCTCGCCCTCGGCCCTGCCGCCCTCTTCCCTCCCGCCCACACCGGCCCCACGCGCCGCCCAGAGACCGAGTTCCCCCGACCGTCCCCGCTCCGCTCTCGCCCCCGCGGGGGGTCGTCTCCGGGGTGTGATTTCAGTGTCGTGTCCTCTGCCGTCTTGTGTGTCGTGTGACGTGTCGGTGTCGCGTATGATTTCGGTGTCGTGTCCTCTGCCGTCTTGTGTGTGTGTGACGTGTCGTATGTCGTGTCGTGGGCGTGTGAGATGTCGTGTGTCAGCGGGTGTCGGCGAGTGTGTGTGTGTGGGTGTGGGCGTATGTTGTGTGTGTGTGGGCGTGTGTGGGTGTCTGTGAGAGACGTCGTGTGTTTGTGTGAGACGTCGTGTGTGAGATGTCATGTGTTGGGTGTGTGTGTGTGTGAGAGGCCGTGTGTTGTGTGTGTGTCAGTCGTCATGTGTGGTGTGTGTCAGTGTTGTGTGTGCATGAGACGTTGTGTGTCGTGTGTGTGTGTCGTGTGTGAGAGACGTCGTATGTCGGCATGTGAGAGACATTGTGTGTGTCCGCGTGTGTGCGACATCATGTGTCGTGTGTGTGTGTGTGGGCATGTGTTTTGTGTGTGTGTTGGCGTGTGTGAGAGACGTGTTTGTGTGTGTGAGATATTGTGTGTCATGTGGTGTCGTGTGTGTGTGTGAGATGTGGTTGTGTGTGTGTTGTCTTGAGTGTTTTGTTGGTGTGTGTCGTGTTGTGCGCGCGTGAGATGTGTTATGCGTGTGCAATGTGCAGTGTTCGCCTGACGTGCTGTTTATGTGCGACGCGCACTGTGTTGTGTGTGCGACGTGTGACGTCCTGTCTACAACGTGCGGCAGGCTGTGTGCGATGTGTTGTGAGTATAACATGAAACGTGGGGTCTACAACTTGCGATGTGTGATGCACGAGCAACACTCGACGTGCTGTGTGCTACGTGTTGTGCGTGTGACATGTAAAGTACGACATCTTGTGTGTGACGTGCGACATGCTGTGTGTTTCATGTGCAATGTGTCAGTGTCGTGTGTGTGTGTCTCAGTGTCGTGTGCCATTTTGTGTCGTGTGTTGTGTTGTCTGTGTTGTGTCTGTGACGTAGAGTTTGTGTGCGTGTGACGTGTTGTGCGTGTGCATGTGCGTGGCGCAACCTGTGCGTGACGTGATACGTGCGACATGCAACAAACTGTGGGTCCGACGTTGTGTGTGTGCGACGTACGTGCAACGTGCTGTGTGTCGTTGAGTGTGTGAGTGTGACATGTTGTGGGTCGTGTTGTGTTGAGCTTGTGTGTGTGTGAGACATGTTGTGGGTCATGTGTGTGATGCTTTCCATGTCGTGTTGTGTGTGTGTCTGTGTCGTGTGTTACTTTGTGTGTCGCGTTGTGTGCTGTTTTGTGTCATCGTGTGTGTGTGACGTGTGTGCGTCCGCGCGTTTGCCATATTGTGCGTGTCCGTGTGGGAAGTGCGAAGTGGGATGGGTCAACTTGCCACCCCCTCCCCCAGCACTTTAGCCCCCTGTCGTAAACATGACCCTCCCCCCTCCCCAGGGTGCTACTGACACTAAAACGACCTAAAAGACCCCCGACTTATCACTATTGGCTGCACCCCATTGCCACCCGCACTTCTATGCTGCTGCTGGCCAAACCCTCCCCCCCAAATCTAAACCCCACCCCCTACCCGGAACCCAACTGGAACCCTGACCCCATAACCTGCCCCCCAACTCGAAACCCCTGAACCAAAACTGTAGCCCAACCCTCACCCCAACCCGAACCTCCAGCTCTGAACCCAGCCCCTCGAAGCCTGACACCGCTTTAAGCCAGAGCCCAGTTCCCCATTCCCACTCTGGGCAAAAACAGTGCAAACCACCCTCCTGCCCCCCGCCCAGGAATCCTGCTTCTTACCACCCCTTCTTTGGAAATGAACCTTTTCTTCACTTGCATCCCACACACCTTCATTCTCCTTTGAGGGGTTATTTAGTGACAGGGGTCCACACAAGGCAACTCTTTGCTATCACAGCGTAACAGGACACAGAGACGTGAAAACAGTGCAAACAACATTCCACGAGTTTTCAGGAGGTTTAAACACCCAATACATTTGAACATTGAACAGTCGCTTTGATCTCTACTAACACACACATCCGTTGGCCTGAATACACTCTGACACAAGCTGCTCTTTCAGCGTCACGCCTTGTACAAACATTACTGCAACAGCGTGTAGGGCAGCGTGACCCCCGGGGTCTGTGAGCTGGTTTCAGGGCATCCGCAGGACCCCGCAGCTTCGCCTCCCCGCCTGTTCCACCCACCGCCTGTGCTTCCCCGGAGGGATCTCCAGACTGTCAATGCTGCCCGGAGCTTCCCTTCCCTGCCAGGCCTGAGCAACCAGCGCTTGTAACCAGGCCACTCACAGCCTCCCCGCGGGGAGCGTATGGACACAAACCGGCTGGAGAGCAGTTAGGGCAGGAATCCCTGGAGACTCGGGGAGCATCTTCAGCGGATGAGGGTGACACACCCCACAGGAGCTGAATTTCCCACTCGGGTCTAAGTGGTGCCGTGTGGATGGGGCAGCATGTTTGGGAGGCTCTGTTTGCTGCGGTGGATCCACTGGGGGTTGATGTCGTGGGGGTCGAGTGAAGACCCACTAAATTGACAGCAGAGCACTCTCCGGTCGCCGTTGGGACTGCGCCGGGAACGGCAGGAGGAAGGGAAGTCGACCGAAGAGCATCTCCCGTCGACCCAGCCCAGTGTAGACACAGCAGGAAGTCGACCAAAGCTACATCAAATCCAGTTCTGTTATTCATGCAGCAGGAGCAGCGTAACTTAGGATGACTTCCTGCGGTAGGAGAGAGTCATAAATAGAAAGGGAAGGCTAACCACCTTTAAATCCCTCCTGGCCAGAGGAAAAATCCTCTCACCTGTAAAGGGTTAAGAAGCTCGGATAACCTCGCTGGAACCTGACCAAAATGACCAATGAGGAGATAAGATACTTTCAAAAGCTGGGGGGAGAGAGAAACAAAGGGTCGGGATCTGTCTGTGTGATGCTTTTGCCGGGGACAGAACAGGAATGGCGTCTTAGAACTTAGTAAGTAATCAAGCTAGATATGCGTTAGATTCTGATTCCTTTAAATGGATGAGAAAATAAGCTGCGCTGAATGGAATGGATATTCCTGTCTGTGTGTCTTTTTGTAACTTAAGGTTTTGCCTAGAGGGATTCTCAGTGTTTTCAATCTAATTACCCTGTAAGGTATTTACCATCCTGATTTTACAGAGGTGATTCTTTTTACTTTTTCTTCTATTAAAATTCTTCTTTTAAGAAACTGAATGTTTTTTATTGTTCTTAAGATCCAAGGGTGTGGGTCTGTGGTCACCTATGCAAATTGGTGAGGATTTTTCCAAACCTTCCCCAGGAAGGGGGGAGCAATGTTTTGGTGAGAATTTTTGGGGGAAAGACGTTTCCAAACGGCTCTTTCCTAATAAAAAACCCGGTTAGACTTTTGGAGGTAGCAGCGAAAGTCCAAGGGCAAAAGGTAAAATAGTTTGTACCTTGGGGACGTTTTAACCTAAGCTGGTAAAAGTAAGCTGAGGAGGTTTTCATGCAGGTCCCCACATCTGTAACCAGCGTTCAGAGTGGGGAAGGAACCTTGACAGATAGACACAGTGTGAGGCCTGAGTTTCCCCTGCAGTCCGGATGCTCAAACACCGGCTTGGCAACACAAGTCAGCAAGCCCAGGCCACATAGAGACAGGCTCAGTGTGCAGTGTGGACAGACCCTCAGACAGCCCCAGTATTGTCAAATGAGGAAATCCTTCCTGTGTTTTGACTTGCTGGTAGAAGAGCCGAGTGACATTGGAGCTCACCGAGCTTCACTGACCAACGCAGCGCTCCAGCACCTGAGCTCTCGGGCTCCCTGCTGAAAGAAAAGCTGAAGGAGCGACCAAGGTCAAAGAGAGGTGCTCGTCTTTGGCCCAGGGCAGGGAGTCCCACCCTCAAAGCGAGAACATTTCTCTCTTTGTCTGTCTGTGTTGGGGCAGGAGCGATAACACGTCCTCCTGCATTGGCTGTTTCAGAGAGTAGTTTCTGACTGTCTTCTCAAAGACAGGGTGCGAAACAGGCCTCAAACCTGACTGAGTGGAAACAAGAACGATGCAGCTCGACTGAGCCAGCTGAGATTTGAGATGTGCCCCTGTGCTCGAGTGAGGGAATGACCTGTGAGGGGACTGGAAACCTGACTGGCCAATTCTTAACTTGCATCTCTCAGCCTCTTTCCTCTGAGTGCCGTCACGGTAGCTTCAATGCTCCAGCACCGGGCGCCCTGCCAGCTCTGGGCCCGACAAGCTTTCCTTGGGATTGGATTCTGGAGAGCAGGGGGCAGGGAAGCAACAGGTGCATGTGGCTCCGTGGTGAGGTTTTCCTTGCAAGATGTGTGTGTGAGTCTGTGTATGTCGGAAGCACTGAGTGTGGCAATGAGTGAGGCTTCCAATCCTCTGGCTCTGCCGGGAGAAGGGGCAATTCAGGCCGTCACTGAGCTGAGGGAGGGAGATGATTTTCTGACAGGGAGGGACGCCTCCTCCTAAAGGTGCTTGGCAGGCAGCCCTCCTTCCCAGGTGCGTCCCGACAACACCCAGTTGAAAAGGGGCCCTCCCCAGCCCTCCTCAGTGTGGTGACAATGAGCGAGTGAGGGAGCGTGGGGGAGAGGGAGCGACGGAGGGGAGGGAGATGGCGATGCTGTGAGCGGGCCGGGACCTCGGCGAAGGGGAGCACAAGGGTGTTCAGTTTTGTTGGGCGTGGAAGTTGGCAACCCTCGATCCAGGGGCAACAACTCCAACCTCCAAAGAGGCTGGGCAGGGGCAGGACATCAGCTTGGAGGGGAGGGGTGGGTGGGGCAGTGACATCACCAAGGCCTTTTGCAGGAACTCAGCCCATTGGGCAAAGGTGGTGGGGAGGGGGTGACCTCACAGAGAGACCCCGACATCAGCCGGGCAGGGCTGAGGTGCAGGGCCAGGGCAGTCTCGGAGACCCCCCTGGCTTTGCTGCCGCACGTCTCCTTCTCCAGGTCTCCCCTCGAGGATGGGGAGAGAATTAGGATTCCCGTCTGTGAGCGTGAGGAGGAGCCTCTGTGGAGTTTTCTCCTTTCCTACCCCTGGTTGTGCCAGAAAACGAACGTCCCTTGGACAAGGGCAGAGGCTCCGAGAGGTTTGGAACCTGTTGGGTCTGATGCACCTGCTGCAGGCAGAATTCTCGGCACAGAAAACACTGGCTTAAGGGGCAGAATTTGATTTCCTACCTCGGACTGTGACCCTTGGAATCACTGGGGACCTGGGGGTTTATCCTTTTTGGTTTCCCTTTTCCTCCTTTCTCCTCTTCTCTTGCTTCTTTTCCCCCTTTTCCCTGCTTCCCTCCCCCGTCCAAGGAGGGGTGTGTGTGGAGTGTGTGTGTGGGGTTGCTCTCATTGTGGGGGGTCTGAGAGTGATCCCCTCTGGAGATGGTGATGGGACAGAGGGTTGGGGTGCAGGGGGGGTGAGGGCTCCATCTGGGGGTGTGGGGTTCAGGATGTGGTTGGGGATGAGGGGTTTGGGGTGCAGGTTGCCCCAGGGAGAGGGGCTCACCCCCACCCAAGCCCTCTCTTACCACAGCAGCTCAGGGCCTGGGGCGAGGCACCTCTCTCCTGGCCGCAGCACCTCCTGGGGCGCTGGTTTGGAGATGCGGGAGGGGACAGAATTTATTTTTCCGAAGTCAGATGGGGGAAGGGAAGGAGTTACGCTTCATTTTTTACCGTGGAAACTGAGGTCCCGTCTAATCTACAAGACACTATGGGAATAAGACACCACATCACGTGGGGACCTCCCAAGAGCAGAGGGTGCGAGAACTCCAGCAACTGAGAGGGCAAGGGATTTACCGTCAGATGGTTTCAAATGCTGCATTCGTCGGCTGACATTTAACAGCAACGCTCAGCTAACATCGTGGAGAAAGGAATTCTCTGCTAAGGATTCAAGGTGCCCCTTTGGCCAACTCCACCCCTTCCCTGAACAGAGTGTGCTGAGAACAACCCCCCCCCCCGCACACACACAGAGAGAGAGAGAGAGAGAGAGAGAGAGAGAGAGAGAGAGAGAGAGAGCTGGGCGCCCAGCACAAAGCAAGGGAGGGGCTTGCTTGGCTTGTTTTACTTTTTATTTGGCAGCAGGGTTTTCAAAAAGCATTTCCTGCCCCTGTTCCCCATGGGGAGGAAGCGGATGGTTGTGGGGAAGGGAACCTCAGCATGGTGGAGCTGGGATTTGGGGAGAGGCAGAGGGAGGGGAGTGGGGGAGGGGGTGAAGGGGCAGTTGCAGGGGAGGGAGGCGAAAGGGGTCAGGTGGGGCAGCTGGGTAAGGGGTTCGGGGGGAAGGCTGAAGGAGGGCAGTTGGTTGTAGGGGGGAAAGACTGAAAGGGCAGCTAGGGAGGAGCCTGGGAAGGGGGGGAAGGTTGAGTGGACGATGAGGGGAGGGAGACTGGGGCAGTTAGGGGAGGCTGAAGGGAGTGATGGGGGGCTGAAGAGGTGATGGGAAGAAGGGGATATTTGGAGGGAGGCTGAAGGGGTGATGAGAAGGAGGCCTGGGGCAGAGAGACAGTTGTGGGGGCTGCTCATCCCCATGGGAGGGGAGGAGGAAGAAGAGCTGCCCTGGTATCAGAAGCTGTTTCTTTATTAGAATTTGGTACTTCACTGTTCCTGAGCAGGGTCCTGGGATCAAAAGGTTCGACAGGGAACTAGAGAGATTCCTGGTGGCTCGGTCCATCGATGGCGATTAGCCAGGATGGGCAGGGATGGTGTCCCTAACCTCTGTTTGTCAGAAGCTGGGAATGGGGCGACAAGGGATTGATCCCGGCATGATTCCTGTCTGTTCATTCCCTCTGGGGCACCTGGCACTGGCCACTGTCGGCAGACGGACACTGGGCTAGATGGACCTTTGGTCTGACCCCGTCTGGCCGATCTTTGCTCTTCTGTTCTTATCACCTGCTCAGTGACATCTGCAAGTTGCTGCCCACACTCATCACCAGCATCTGCTCCCTGCAACCAAAGGCAGGGAAAATCCCCCTGAAGGGGGGAAATTGGAGGGGAGGGATGGGCAGAGGGACAAAACTGGGAGCAGATCAGGCGTTCAGACAGGGGAGCTGCCCTGCCAGATAGGCGCAGAAGAGAAAACCCCGAGATAGGGGGTGGCAGAGGGGATAACAGTTCCCACAGATGGGGTGAGCCATCAGCAGCCGTTCCAAAAGAGGGTGTGGTGGATGGTCGAAGGACTTGTGTTCCTCACTGGATGGTCCCTCTCAGCACCCCCTCCCCAGGGCTGTGGTGTTAAAGACCTCGGGGAGCTCAATGCCCAGGGACCGCAGCTCTTCTCTCGCTGACATGGTGGACTGAGCTGCCAGTGGAAACTCGATTCAGGGAAATAGTTTACACCCTCCCCCCAAACCCCCTCATGCTAAATCAAACAGATACTTTGATAAGTGTTAACCCAGTTTCCAAGAATTCCTGGCTAGTTTCCGTCTCTATAACGTGTCTGCTTGGAGCCTCATAGGAGCTCAAAATGTGTCCTATCTGCTGTTCTGATTGCCTGAATTGGTCTCCCTGTCCTGAAACCCCCTGGATTTCTGTCATTCCGCGTCTTTTCATGATTGATTCCTAACAATGTTATTTGGATGACACTGTCCAGTGGAGCAGGAACCCACCGGAGAGGTCGGAATTAGGAAACCCCGGTGATCCAATCCCCCTGGCCCGAGCTCTTTCATTATTTAGCCGTGGGGAACCAACTTCCACAGGAGCGCGGGAGAGAGCCCCACCACAGCACCGTGCTTCACACACTGACCTGAAACATGGGGACCCTGGTTCAATCCTTCCTCCCCTGCAGACAGTGGGGGGTGATGCTGGCAGCACCAGCTCCTGCTCAGGCCTCCCTGAGCCACAGATCGGGCCCAAAGGCAGGATTGCCTCGGTGGCAGGACAGAGCAGAGGGCCCAAGGGGAGTGTCTGGGACTCCCTCTTCAGGCTGTTGCCCTGCCTGGGGAGTTGGCTCTTGGTGGGTGAAATCAAACTATCGAGCTCCCAGTCCCCATGGGGTGTGTGCCCTGGTGTGTAACACTCTGCCCTGAGGTTGTTACTCACGCCCTGAGCTACGCGAGGCAGCTGGACACAGCCCAGGTGAGTGCTGTGAGAGAAGGGTGGGGCTCGGACCCCTCCCCCTCCTCAGTCTCTCCCATTCAAGGGCTTGGCTGGCTCCCTGCCCAGTGAGCTGGCTTTCGGGAGTTGTATTGTACGGTGCCTGTGTGGCCCATGCATTGTACGGGGAGTTTCGGCACCTAACTCCGCTGTGTGGATCCGTGTTGTTCCTGTGATTTTCTAGCTGTCTGAACGCATGGCCTATGACGCTCAGCATTGCCACACCTCCGTCCCGTCAAGGGCTGCACCCTGTGTCACCAGTCAGCTCTCTGCAGAGCACAGCTGAGCGATTCCTGATTGACAGGGGTGTGTCCAGGACAAGAGACAGAGCACAGACTGGAAAGGGACACCTCACAGCAAAGCCCAAATGCTCCTCCTCGAGGCTCGCTATTGCCTGTGGGTGCTGGAGGGGGACACTGTGATGGGATCCCCCTGAGGTGCAGCCTGGGACCAAGGGACCGCTGTGCCCCCTGAACCCTCTCCAGCCTGGGCTGTCTCTCCCAATGCCCTGCTCGTGACCAGCAGCACCCCGGCCAGGTGCTGTTATCACCCAGCTTGATCGCATGAATGCTCCCCGAGCCACTCCTGAGTCACACAGGGAGGCACCAGCCGGATCCCCCCAGCTCCCAGCCCTGTATCTCAGGAGTAGGCTCTCTATCGTATGAATTGCTTCCCCACTTCAGCAGTGGAAAGTGGCTCGACACCAGCCTTTGATGACTGAGGAATTTACCATCCACTTCAGGGAAACTCACTGCTCAAGTTGAACAGGTCAACACGTTTATTGGCGACAAAATAGAGATTTTAAGTGGTATGAAGTGAACAGCAAAAAATCCAAGTTAGTTACCAAAGGAAATAAACACCTAAGTGCACAGTCTGAACTCTCAACCCTCCTAGACTGGGCAACAACGAGACGAAGCCGTTTTTCTCCCCCTCCTGGATTTTGCAGTCCAGAGCACCCAGATTTCTCCCTTGAAATCTGGGCCAGTCCCCTCAGTTGGAGTCTCAAGTCTTCAGTGTCTTTCTTGCTTGCAGTGTAGGTGGGGGAAGGAGAAAGGACAAGCATGGGCCCCTGGGTTTGGGTTTGGTTTTTGTACCCTCAATCCCTGTGCTTGGGAAGCCCCAGGCCAGGCATGTCTGGGATGGGGGTGGGGCATTGCTCAATCTCCCAGCAAGGTGGAGCAATTCCCTTGCTGTGGCCTCATGCAGGTGAATCATTGAATGGGAGCTTCTTTGCTGGGCAATGGCTCTTGATGGGTTGTATCACACCCCACCCGGGGGTTGCTGACCTTCCTTGCTGGTACCTCTGGGGAAGCTCATTTTGGGCTGATTCCACAACTTACAGCATGTTTCAGTGAAAACCGTCCAATTCTTCTCATTTCATAGGCATTGAGGAGACACAGATCTAGACAGAGAGAAGAGTGACTTTTGGCAGCTCCTCACCTTTCCCCTGATCCCTTGCATGGCATGGTTTACGTGTAACATCACAATTAAATCCAAGGTGAGGAATATGGGGGTTACAGGGCACTTAGAGGAGTAGGATTCGATGTTTGCATTTTGCATAATGAAAGATAAGGGATAATCATGTATTAAATGGATTGATGTATGATAGGATTTGACCATATTCTGCCCGCCACCCTTTCTGAGAGCAGGAAGGAACGGCCTCGTGTGCGATTGGTAAAGAGGCATCAGCCAGATTCTGATGTCTGAAGCTGATTTCAGGCAGGAATAGACCAGAACAGTCCTGGTCACCTTTTGTTTCAGGATAAGGTTTCATTACGGTATTTGCTCCAAGGTGTTGTTTCTTCTCTGCATTACAAATTAAGTTGTGTTTCTTGTCTGCATTGCAAACTAAGTTGCCTAAGGTTCTTTTGTAATCCCTTTAGAAACCATATCATCCTTTCTAAAATCTTATCCTGTTTGAAAGTCTCCATCAAATTGTTTGGTGTGAGTGAGAAATGTGTGCATAGTTCAAAATAAAGGTGAAAAGCCATCACAAATGTCCAGATGGTCAAGAAGACATGAGAGACTTGGAAACAGCAGGAGACAATCAGAAAACATCCATTGTATCCGACACTAAACATGTTAGCAGCATTGATGACCTCAAAGGCGAGGCAGGCACCCTGAATGCAAGACAACAAAGAAGAGCTAAGGATGGGAAGCCAACAAAACCACCAAACGATAATAGCGGAAAACCCGGAGATTAACCCCACTTGAGGACTAACGATTACAGAATGACATTGCAAAATCCATCGACGAAAGTGGGAATTTACAAGTCTAAAACTGGGGTGTTTTGCCATCAGACTCTGGGTTCAGTCCTGCAAAGCCTCGGAGCATGGGATCGCGACCGACAGAGCCCAGCTCCTCGCTTGTGTTCAATCTAACTGGCCATTAGATTGACAAGAGCTACAGGAAACTGGTAACTGTAAGACCATCTGCAGGACGTGTGTGTGTGTGTGTGATTAAATGCGTATGCTAAGAGTTGTATTTTCAATAAATGCAGCGTATTGCCTTTTCCCCTGAAAAGATCCCATGTGCTTCTTATCAGCATAGCACACTCCCGCAAGGTGTAGAGTGTCACAAACACATCTCATGACTCTGCCCCAAACAACTGGAACTAGGACATGAATGTGGAAGAAACAAGAAGAATTGTGTTAATGGTTTATTTACAGTAACTGGAAAGCAGGAAAGTAAAAGGAGCTGAGAAGGAGCTTTCATAACCACAGCGTAGGGCAAGGGGACCCAGAGATTTTGAGAACAGTTTTCTCAATGGCACTAAAGCAACACAAATGGCCAGGAAGTAACCCAGGGAATGAATGAATTACCATCTCACTTGAAGAAAAGGAGTACTTGTGGCACCTTAGAGACTAGCAAATTTCTTTGAGCATAAGCTTTCGTGAGCTACAGCTCACTTCATTGGATGCATTCAGTGGAAAATACAGTGGGGAGATTTATATACAGAGAGAACATAAAACAATGGGTGTTACCATACACACGGTAACGAGAGTGATCACTTAAGGTGAGCTATTATCAGCCGGAGAACGGGGAGGGGGGAACCTCTTGTAGTGATAATCAAGGTGGGCCATTTCTAGCAGTTGACAAGAAAGTCTGAGGAACAGTGGGGGGTGGGGGTGGGGAGGAATAAACATGGGGAAATAGTTTTACTTTGTGAAATGACCCATCCACTCCCAGCCTCTATTCAAGCATCAGTTAATTGTATCCAGTTTGCAAATTAATTCCAATTCAGCAGTCTCTGGTTGGAGTTTGTTTTTGAAGTTTTTTAGTTGAAGAATTGCAACTTTTAGATCTGTAATCGAGTGACCAAAGAGATGGAAGTGTTCTCCGACTGGTTTTTGAATGTTACAATTCTTGACGTCTGATTTGTGTCCATTGATTCTTTTACGTAGAGACTGTCCAGTTTGACCAATGTACATGGCAGAGGGTCATTGCTGGCACATGATGGCATATATCACATTGGTGGATGTGTAGGTGAATGAGCCTCTGATAGTGTGGCTGATGTGATTAGGCTCTATGATGATGTCCCCTGAATAGATATGTGGACAGAGTTGGCAACGGGCTTTGTTGCAAGGATAGGTTCCTGGGTTAGTGGTTCTGTTGTGTGGTGTGTGGTTGCTGGTGAGTATTTGCTTCAGGTTGGCAGGCTGTCTGAAAGCAAGGGCTGGCCTGTCTCTCAAGATCTGTGCGAGTGATGGGTCGTCCTTCAGGATAGGTTGTAGATCCTTGATGATGCATGGGAGAGGTTTTAGTTGGGTGCTGAAGGTGACGGCTAGTGGCGTTCTGTTATTTTCTTTGTTGGGCCTGTCCTGTAGTAGGTGACTTCTGGGTACTCTTCTGGCTCTGTCAATCTGTTTCTTCACTTCAGCAGGTGGGTAGTGTAGTTGTCAGAATGCTTGATAGAGATCCTGTAGGTGTTTGTCTGTGTCTGAGGGGTTGGAGCAAATGCGGTTGTATCGCAGAGCTTGGCTGTAGACAAGGGATCGTGTGGTGCGCCTCCAGCTTTCATCCAGACCACACCACACGATCCCTTGTCTACAGCCAAGCTCTACGGTACAACCGCATTTGCTCCAACCCGTCGGACAGAGACAAACACCTACAGGATCTCTATCAAGCAATCTTAAAACTACCTGCTGAAGGGAAGAATACCCAGAAGTCACCTACTCCAGGACAGGCCCAACAAAGAAAGGAACAGAACGCCACCAGCCGTCACCTTCAGCCCCCAACTGAAACCTCTCCAGCGCAGCATCAAGGATCTGCAACCTATTCTGAAGGATGACCCCTCACTCTCACAGATCTTGGGAAACCGGCCAGTCCTCGCTTACAGACAGCCCCCCAACCTGAAGCAAATACTCACCAGCAACCACACAACAAAAACACTAACCCACGAACCGATCCTTCCAACAAACCCATTGCCAACTCTGTCCACATATCTATTCTGGAGATCTGGAGTACTGTGTCCAGTTTGGGGCCCCACACTACAAGAAGGAGGTGGAAAAATTGGAAAGAGTCCAGCAGAGGGCAACAAAAATGATTAGGGGACTGGAACACATGACTTATGAGAAGAGGCTGAGGGAACTGGGATTGTTTCATCTGCAGAAGAGAAGAATGAGGGGGGATTTGATCGCTGCTTTCAACTACCTGAAAGGTGGTTCCAAAGAGGATGGATCTAGACTGTTCTCAGTGGTAGCTGATGACAGAACAAGGAGTAATGGTCTCATATTGCAGTGGGGGAGGTTTAGGTTGGATATTAGGAAAAACTTTTTCACTAGGAGGGTGGTGAAACACTGGAATGCGTTACCTAGGGAGGTGGTGGAATCTCCTTCCTTAGAAGTTTTTAAGGTCAGGCTTGACAAAGCCCTGGCTGGGATGATTTAGTTGGGGATTGGTCCTGCTTTGAGCAGGGGAGTTGTTGGGGAAACTGGGGCATGGCCACTAGGTAACTCGAGGGGATGGAAGACCACGAGTGTCAATGAAACCCCCTCGCACTAGGCCCAGGTGTCCTTGCCCCCCCCCCGCCCCGCCTGGAGGCACTCGCAGCAGCTCTGCATACTAGGTCCAAGTGTCCTTGCCCCCCCCCCCGCCTGTAGGCACTCGCAGCAGCTCTGCGTGCTAGGCCCAAGTGTCCTTGCCCCCCACGGCCTGGAGGCACTCGCAGCAGTTATGCGGAGGATCTGCAACAATATGTTGCAGAGTCAGACTGCCTGAAACTAAACAAGGCCGAACAGGGCAGATATGGAAGAACAATGCTGAATAAAACAGCTTTATGTATAGGTTAACAAATGATACAGAGAACAAGGGAACTAGCTGGGAACTGGATTGGCTGGCTATATGGATACTTAGGGCAGCTTGCTATTGGATAGGTATGCTGGCAAAAAGGATGTATAAAAGGCTGTGTAACTTCCTGCTGTGGGTGCAGAATATGAGATCTTATTCTCCCTGTACCTTTTTGCAGCTGCAAATAAACTTTTCTGCTTCTCCACCCCGTTGTGATTATTGGGTGTAGCACACCGGGTAGCGAACCAACCTCAGCTGTTGTTTAGCCACTTGGCACTGGGTGCCGGCAACAGGTTGGACTACATGACCTCCTGAGGTCCCTTCCAACCCTGATATTCTATGATTCTATGATTCTATGATTCTAGGCACACCATCCTAGGACCTAATCACATCAGCCACACCATCATGGGCTCATTCTCCTGCACGTCTACCAATGTGATGTTTGCCATCATTTGCCAGCAATGCCCCTTTGCCATGTACATTGGCCAAACCGGATAATCTCTATGCAAAAGAATAAATGGACACAAATCAGACGTCAAGAATTATAACATTCATAAACCAGTCGGAGAACGCTTCAACCTCCCTGGTCACTCAATTTCAGATCTAAAATTCGCAATTCTCCAATAAAAAATACTTCAAAAACAGACTCCAGCCAGAAACTGCAGAATTGGAATTAATTTGCAAACTGGACACTGTTAAATTAGGCTTGAATAAAGATTGGGAATGGGTGGGTTATTACACAAAGTAAAAACTATTTCCCCATGCTAAGTTCCCCACTACTGTTACTCACATCTTCCTCTCAACTCTTTGAAATGTGCCATCCTGATTTTCACTACAAAAGGTTTTTTTCCTCCTGCTGAGAATAGCCCACCTTAATTGATTTAGTTGTCTGTCTGTTGTCTGTCTGTCAGTTGTCTGTCTGTCAGTTGATTGTCTGTTAGAGTTGGTATGGCAACCCCCATTTTTTCATGTTCTCTGTGTATATATATCTTCCGACTGTATTTTCCAGTGGATGCATCCGATGAAGTGGGTTTTAGCCCACGAAAGCTTATGCCCAAATACATTTGTTAGTTTCTAAGATGCCACAAGTACTCCTCGTTTTCTTTTGTTTTTTGCTGATACAGACTAACACGGCTCCCACTCTGAACTAAATCATTACATCTCTCCCCAGAATCAATCTGTAAGCACAAAGAACACACTGGACACCAGGCCTTTAAACGTTAGGAAACATCAGAGTTAAGGTGACGTGTACATACTTCGTGCAGTGCTGTTGTGCATGTGTGTTATGATACAGACTCACAAGTGTGGCCTTGAGGTCAATTCCCTGCCCCCCACAGCATCAATTTCCTCCAGACTCCCAAGGGAAGTGGTGCTTCCTCCATCCCTTGATGAGATGCCTTTCTCGAGTCTGCTTTGGTCCAAAACTCGCTACTGCGCCATGCAGGAGGCTTGTGATGTGTAGGGGGGCCAGATGAGATGATCTAAGAGTCTCTTCTGGCCTTCAAGTCTCCAAATCTCTGCAAAACCGAGTGCGGCACATTGAGCATCCTCTGATGGTTCCACGTGTGGCCTGCGTGAACCCTTGCACGACCACTGAGTGTGTGGGGGTGACCCAGGGGGAGCAGCTCAAACACGCACAGGAGCCGGCTCGGGGCAGGACATGAGCCCTGCAGGGCAGGGGTGGGGGTGGCCGTGACATCACAAGGGCCTTTTGCAGCACTCAGCTGATTGGTGAAAGGAGGTTGGGAGGCGGTGACCTCACAGAGAGTCCACGACAACGGCCAGGGAGGACAGGCTGCAGGGCAGGGGGATCTCAGAGACCCCCGGGGCTTTGCTGCAAGGAGTCTCCTTCTTGAGGTGTCTCCTTGAGGACTGAGAGAGAATTCAGGGTCTCGTATGTGAGCGCGAGGTGGAGCCTCTCTGGAGTTTTCTCCTTTCCCACTGCTCATTGAGCGAGAAGACAGACGTCCCTGTGGAGAAGGGAAGAGCCCCGGAGAGGTTTGGTACCGAGGCAGCCTGATCCGCCCGGCGCTGGCCAAATTCTCGGCATGGAAAACAGGAGGTTAAGGTGGGACAATTTTCCGCCAGCTTGGCCTTTGTCCCTTCGAGTCTTTAGGGTTTGACTTTTTTGGTTTCTCTTTTCCTGCTTCCCTCCCTCCACTGGCGAGGAGGGGGCTGCTCTGTAGCCCTCATGGTGGGAGGCCACCCAAAGAGATGGGACAGGGAGCGTGCTCTGAGAGTGATCCTCACCGGTGACCTGAGCCATCCCTGGGCCATCTGGGGAACCCTCAGCCACCGCCAGAGTCTCCACGCTGATTGGCTGAGCAGGGGGTCTAGTGGCAGGGAGGAGATTCAGGACTTTGTTGTTCTCCTTTAAGGCCCAGCAAATAAGCCAGAACCAATCATCTGCTTGGTGAATTGTTCTCCTTCTCGTTGCTGATTGTCTCTGAGCCGTTCCTGGTTCTCGCTGGTGTTCTCGTGCTTCTAAAACACTTGCTGAAGAATTGCTGTGAATGGTTGTTGGTCTGTAATTCATTCCAGGTCACTTTATTCTGATCATTCAGTGTGTGAAACTCCAGACTGAAAGTCAGGACACCCAGATCCTGTTCCCAAGTCTATCCCGACAGGTTTTGTGATGGAAGATAAGGCCCTTCGCCTTCTCAGCCTTTGTTTCTCCCTCTGTCAGTTGGGGAGAACAATCCTCTCACACCTGCCTCCCGGTGGGGGGAGGCTGGGGAGCTGTGGGGACCTGTTTGAGAGCGTCACTCGGAGCAGTGTATCGTAGGAGGTGTCCTGTCGGTTTGAGTCATTGCAGAGGATGATGTCGTGCAGCAGAACCCCGTTTTCCCAACCTGGCGTGACACAGCTTTGCATGTGAACCAAACCAACGGTGCACACAGGTCCAGAAGCCGGCAATTTCTCCTTTGGCTGCTAGATGGCACTGCAGGCTCCCACTTCCCCCTTGTCCTGGTCAGCGCAATGGGGGTTAGTCTCACCAAAAAAAACGCCCTTCTCGTTTTGAATGTTCCTTGATGTGCACCCTGTGGACTGTCGGGATACGTGTCCAAAAGTTGCAGGGCTTGTTTCATGGTCTCCACAACGACAATCTTTCTTCTTTTTTAGACTTGACTCCATTTTTGGTCAAGATCCTTGATTATTCAGGGACTTATCCCGGAAGACCCAAAGTATTTGGGACATAAGACTTGTCTGGAAGGGCGTGTTGCTGGCACCCAGTGCTGAGACACATGATACTGCACAGCATAATACCATTAATACAAGCAATACAGGAAAGAGAAGTCTCAATAACAGGCTAAATAAACCACCAAGCCAAAACGACAAACCCCAGCCTGAAAACAAGGTTTGCAACCAATCGCTCTCAGGGGCAGTATTGGCAACCTGTGCTCCGGCTCGGGCCTGGGCCTCAGCCTGTACCACCTTTTCATAGATCTCATAACTGCTATCATTGACATATACGGAACATCGGGGCCCGACGGGGGCACAAACCCCTCCTTGGGATGCCAAGAGATAGTCCAAAGCCAGCCTGTTTTGGAGGGAAAACGTCCTGAGCTGCTGTACCTCTTTATTTAATGTTTTTACTGCTGATCCTAAATCACTAACCAAGTCCTCTAACTCTAAGGCCACTTTCTCAAGTACCATTTGCAGCCTTACAGTATAGCGGCCTATGCCTGCCATGGCTGGCCCAGTAAACAGTGGCGCTATTCCCAGTACAGAGCACCCAACAAGCTTCTCGGTTGTGAGGGGATTTTTTATATTGCCCTCCAATGCCGTAGTCAGTCGCCGCAGGGTCTTTTCTCGTGACTCAACAGAGGTGTCTCGGGCATTTCTAATCTTTCTTTGGGCAGCGTGGCAGTTATGGAAAGATGAGGAACTCCACGAGCTATATAACAGCTACCTGTCCAGTTGGCTGGCAGCATCTTGTAAGCCTTTCAGCCACATACAAAATAGTGACCCTGTGGGGCCCAGTAAGGACTGTTTCTTAAGGGGATTCCTGGGATATTTAAGGCTGCTTTGGCTGCTTTTCCAAACAGTTCATGTGCCCCTAAGGGGGCATCCCATCCTCCTGATTGGGTACAAGTGGGGGCGTTTGTAATTGTGCCATTCAAATTACACTCGCCATAGGGACCACTACAAACCCACCATTGGCTTGCTACATTGGGGATATTAACTGGACGGCAAGTTATATTTCCAAACCCCTCTTTTGAGGTAAGATTATTTGTAAGAGTTTCCCTAAAAGGGGAGGAACCATTACACCCACACTGCTGGCCTCCCCTCTTGGTCTTTATCCAATACCCATCAGCCCACTGTGTAATAACACAGGAGCTTTTTCCCACAGGACGCCCATAGTGATCAGATTGGTTTCGGGTAAAACATAACACTCCCTCAGTGAGTACTGCAACTGAATACTCCTGGTCCTGATAGGTGGCTTGCTGTAAAGAGGTCTTGTTCCAGAACGGCGAGTCCGTTCTTTCCTGCTCTTTGGTGGCGACTAATTCTGCTAGGGTCAGGGGCAGCATGTCAAGGGGCATTCCCGTTTTGGGGGGCAGTGGAGTCGGAGCACATACCCAGCAATCAGTCTGGTTTGTTAAAGTAGCAACATGGTGCGCAAGTGAAACAAAGGAGTTATGCTCCCGATATGCACAGTTTGGAAATACCAATACAGAGAATAACAATGTTACCCAATTAATTATCACCAGTGTCTTCCCAAGCCAGCGTCTCCAGTACCTGGGTGGGCCCATTTTAGCATTAAGGTGCCTGCTATTTGTGTCTTTTAAACAGTAGCTTTAGCCCGAGATCGTCACGAGATGAGGAGTCAGCAGGTTGGACGGTCCACTGTCCTGCTGACGAGGGGGCGGGTACTGCCTTCAGACGAGAGTGATGGATCCAGTTCTTGTGTCCCTCGACCTTTGCCGCTGTATGGGAGACCAGCAGGATGGTATAGGGTCCTTTCCACTTTTCCTGGAGAGGCTCGTCTTTCCAGGTACGAACAAGCACGGAGTCACCGGGCTGTAAGGAGTGAACGGGAGAGTCCAAGGGGAGAGGCTGGGAATCCTTGGTATACCTGTGAAGAGACAAGAGAACAGCAGACAGGGAACACATATACTGTGACAAAAAAACATTACCCAACTCCCATTCCCCTGACAGAACCGGGGTGCCATTCATAGGCCATGCCCTTTCAAACATAATTTCAAAGGGACTGAGCCCTAATCTACCCTTTGGAAGAACGCGGATATGGAGTAGGACGAGGGGCAAAGCATCAGGCCATCGCAGTGAGGTTTCTTGGCACACTTTTGAGAGATGCCGTTTAAGGGTCTGATTGGTCCGCTCCACTACCCCACTGGCTTGCGGTCTCCAGGGCGTGTGGAGTTTCCAGGGGATCTGTAAGGCATGTGAGATGCTTTGGATGATTTTTGACGTGAAATGTGTATTCCGTTGTCAGATTCCATCCACAGGGGGAGTGCAAAGCGAGGAATGATCTCCTTAACAAACTTGAGGGCCACTGTCCTGGCAGTGCAATTACGGCATGGGAAGGCTTCTGGCCATCCGCTGAACCGATCCACTATGACAAGGAGATATTTGAACCCTGGGGTCCGGGGAAACTCAGTAAAGTCTATTTGCCACACTTGTCCGGGGCCCGGAGTGGGTTCTAGGGCAGCTGGTGGCACAGGATGTCCCGGTCGGGGGTTATTCTTTTGGCAGACTAAGCAGTCCGCTTGTACCTGGGCAGCCAGGGGTCGGAGTCCGGAAGTGATAAAGTATTTTCCCATTAGCTGGATAAGTGCTTCCCTGCCAGCATGAGTGGTTTGATGTAGTTTCTGCAGCACTGGCCGGATTAGGCCTTTTGGTAAGAGGACCTTCCCTTCTGGGGAATGGAGCCATCCCTCCTTTTCCCGGAGACCGAGTTTGTCAGTTAGCTGTCTCTCCTCCCCAGAGTACTGAGGGGTTGGAAGCTCCCCTACTGATGGGATAAGGGCATGCATATGGGCGTTCTCGGTCTGAGGGGATGGCAGGGTGGCAGCATGCTTAGCCTCTCTATCTGCCCGGGCGTTACCTCTGGCCACATCTTGATCTTCCCTTTGATGGGCTTTACAGTGTACGACCACCACTTCCGAGGGAAGTTGTACGCCTTCTAGGAGCCGGAGGATTTGGGGCCTGTACTTGACTGGGGAGCCTTGGGCTGTCAGCATTCCCCTTTGCTTCCATAGGCCAACATGAGCATGCAGCACCCCAAAAGCATACTTTGAATCAGTAAAAATGTTGACCCGCTTTCCTTTTGACAGTTCAAGTGCACGGGTCAGGGCTATTAGTTCGGCAAGCTGGGCAGAGGTCCCAGCAGGCAAACCTTCAGCTTCCACAGTGTCATGGAGGGTCACAACAGCATAACCCGCCCTCCTTTGCCCATCTATTACAGTACTGCTACCATCAGTGTACCACTCATAATCTGCATTTGGGAGAGGTACATCCTTTAAATCCGGACGGCTGGAGTACTGGACATCTATGATCTCTAAACAGTCATGTTTCTGTTCCTCTGTTTCTGGCAAGAGAGTGGCTGGGTTAAGGGAGGGGCAAGGCTGTAGGGTGACTTCAGAGTTCTCTAACAGCTTAGCCTGGTACCGAGCAATCCGAGCCTGGGTGAGCCAAAGCCCTCCCTTTGCATCCAATAAGGCTCGGACCATATGGGGAGTATAGATTTGCATAACCCCTCCCAATGTTAGCTTCTCGGCTTCCTCAAGCAATAGGGCAGTAGCTGCGACCGCCCGTAAACATGCCGGCCAACCCTTTGCAACCTGATCCAATTGCTTAGAAAAATAAGCCACAGGATGCTTCCATGCTCCTAACAGCTGTGTAAGCACTCCTAGCGCCACCCCCCTTCGTTCATGTACATACAACTGAAACGGCTTAGAGAGATCTGGCAGGCCCAGAGCCGGGGCTTCCATCAATTTTCTTTTCAGGATTTTAAATGCCCTGTCAGCCTCTGGGGTCCAATAGAAGGGGTCATGATCTGCTCCTTTTACACAGTCGTACAGGGGTTTAGCCCACAGTCCAAACTCTGGGATCCATATCCTGCAAAAGCCTGCCATACCCAGAAATGCCCTGAGCCGCTTACGGTTACTTGGGGTAGGAACTTGACAGATAGCTTCCTTTCTTTTGCTTGAAAGCTGACGCTCCCCTTGCCGTATGTGAAACCCGAGGTACCGTACCTCTGGGAGGGCAATTTGAGCCTTACTCCGTGCTACACGATATCCCCGGAGTCCAATAAAATTCAGGAGGCTCACGGTGGCTTTAAGACAGGGTTTTTGGCCCACAGTGGCAATTAACAAATCATCTACATACTGCAGAAGGAGAGCCTCCTCATTATCCCACTCCTGTAGGTCCCTGGCCAGAGCCTGGCCAAAAAGGGTGGGAGAGTTTTTAAATCCCTGGGCCAACACTGTCCAGCAAAGTTGCTTTTTAACCCTTTTTCGGTCCTCCCACTCGAAGGAGAAGATCTCCTGTGATGGGGTGGCAACTGGGATGGTAAAGAAAGCATCTTTCAGATCAAGGACTGAAAAATGGGTATACTGTCCCCCTATAGAAGCCAATAAGGTGTACGGGTTAGGGACAAGAGGGTGCAGAGTCTTAACCCGTTCATTGACTGCCCTTAGGTCCTGTACCAGCCGATACGTGCCGTCAGGCTTCTGTACGGGTAGAATGGGAGTGTTCCAGGCTGACTGACATTCCCGGAGAACACCATACATTAGGAATCGATCTATAGTTTCCTGTAAACCTTCTCTGGCTTCCCTCTTGATTGGATACTGTTTTACTTGCACTGGGGCTTTCCCTGGTATGAGCTGAATAGTAATGGGGGTCTGGTGGGTGGCCTTTCCTGGAATCCCTGATGCCCACACGAGGGGGTACACCTGGTCTTCCCACGGGCTCCATTCTGGGGCTTGCATGGCTGAGGGCTCAACTGCAAGGGTCATGATCCAGGCATTCTCAGGGGGTAAGGTAAGGGTTATTTCGTCCTCAGTAAAATGCAGGGTGGCACCGAGGCGACAAAGTAAATCCCGTCCCAGCAGAGGTGTTGGACACTCAGGGAGGTATACCAGCTTGTGGGATATAGTCCTGTCTCCCAAAGCACATTCCGCTGGGGCATACACTGGGCACTTGGTGTCCCTGCCTGTGGCTCCCACCACAGTAAGGGAATCTGCTACTGGCAACTGAAGAGGCTGATTTACGGCAGTTCGGGCCGCTCCAGAGTCCACTAAAAAATCTATTTCTGAGCTTCCCACCCGCATCTTTACTCGGGGTTCCGGGGGTAGGGTGGTCCGTCTCCCCTGACACCCCTATTCCTGCTCCACCATCGCCGTCATAGGGGCACCCCCCTTTTCTTTCCTCTTTGGGCACTCATTTTTCCAGTGTCCCTCCTGTCGACACAGGGCACACTGGTTGCGACCCAGTCGTCTCTCCTGCAGGCCCGGACGGTCGCGTCCACGGCCCCTTCCTCCCCGGCCACTTCTCTTAGTGCCGGCCTGTACCGCTGTTACCATCAATCTCACTTGCTTTCTCTCCTTCTCTGTCTCTCTCAGACTATAAGCTCGGTTTGCAGTCTCTAAAATTTGTGCCATGGTCATACCCATTAAATCCTCCTTTTTCTGTAACTTTCTCTTAATATCAGGGGCTGCTCTGCTCGTAAAAATTCCCTTAATAATTGACTCAGTTGCCTGATCATCGGGGTCTGCATTAGTGTTCTGTCGAATGGTGTCCCGAATACGCTGTAGAAAGGCCCCTGGGCTTTCTTTTAAATCCTGCATTACTTCATATGGCTTTGCCCAATTATTATGTCGGACAGCCGAGTGACGGAGTCCATGCAAAAGCAACTCCTTATAGGAGGTAAGGCGGGTCATATCCCCATGATCATTTGGATCCCACCTGGGGTCTGCTCGGGGGACTTGTGCATCCGGGTCAGGGACATTAATACGATCCCGGTCGTACCGTCTCTGTGCCTCCTCCCTTGCCTTGGACACAACCTGTTGTCTTTCAACCTCAGACAATAGGGTTCGCAGGAGGACGTTACAATCATCCCAGTCCGGCTTGTGACTACTGAGGCACCCCTCAAAGACTGATATAAACCTGCTTGGGTTGGTGGAAAACTCTCCTGCCTGTGCTTTGAAAGCAGCCAAATCCACAGGATTAAAGGGCACATGAGTATAAACCTGCATAGTTGTGGCAGGACGCCTGTCTGATCCAGACCAGGCGACTTTAGTTTCAGTGATTAAGGGGTATAGGCCAACCATTGGGGACTTACAAGGTGTGGGTGTAGGGGCCGAAGGGGACACCGGCTCTGCCATTACAGTGGGGGTGGGGGTCTGGGGACTAACATTAGCTGCTACCAAACCAGTTGGAGTCAGATTACAGCGCTGTAAAATATCTGGTCGAGTACATAAAGTCAGAAACAAATGCGCATACATATGTTCATTCCATTTCCTTGTTCTCTGACAGAACAGGAGTAACTGAAGGATCGTGTTGTAATTAATTGACCCTCCTGGTGGCCACCACTCCTGGTCCTCTAGTTGATATTGAGGCCAGTCAACTGTACAGAATCGTTTTAATTGGCTCTTAGTCATCGGATCCGCACCAAATACCTTCCAGTTTGCTAGAATGCACTCTAGGGGCGTATACCGTGCCCTAACCTCTGAGCTCTGTCCCTGTCCCATACCTACAGGGTAACTCTGGGCGTCCCCAGGTTCCAACAGAGCATATAATCCGGATTTTAAAGGATCCTACCTTATCCAAGGGACCGGTTCTTCACCGTGGCCTGCAGCTGCTCCTCCCCCACGTCTAAGGGACCGGTTCTTCACCGTAGTCCACAACAGCTTCTCCACTATATGAGTGCGTTGCACCGTTGTGCCCTCTGGGGTCGATCAAATCGCGTCTCCTCCGAGGCCCCCGATGAACTCACCGGTGCGCGCTGGGCGTCGGTTCTCGCCGCAATCCTTGACCTCCAGGAGGGGTCCGGGCAAGGCTAAATTGCAGCCTCAAGCCCACCCAGGGACGCCAAAAGCTGTTGCCGGCACCCAGTGCCGAGAGGCTGAACAACAGCTTGAGTTGGTTCGTTACCCGGTGTGCTACACCCAATAATCACAACGGGGTGGAGAAGCAGAGAAGTTTATTTGAAGCTTCAAAAAGGTACAGGGAGATTTGAATCTCAAATCCTGTACAACAGAGCAGGAAGTTACACAGGCTTTTATACATCCTTTTTCCCAGCATACTTATCCAATAGCAAGCTGCTCCAAGTATCCATATAGTCAGCCAATCCAGTACCTACACCCTCAGTAGGTAACACAATCACATCACCTTCCTGCTCTCCTTGTGCCCTTGCTAGGATCTCACCCTGATTAGACAGAGTTGCTACACCCTTTCCAACAACACACTAGCAACAGGCAAAATACAAGCACCAGAATTGTCTCGTCTCTGGGATTTTACATAGACCCTAACTGGATGCGACCTAGTTACAGGGCCATTCTCCCGAGCAGACACAAACTTAGGACCCTTCCCTTCCTGGGCTTTAGCTGAATCCAGAACCAGCTCTGAGACAACTGCACGACCCTCAACCATTACAGGCTGAAAGGCCCCTTCTGTCTGCTCCACAGACAAAGAAGAGCCGGACACACTTTCTTCTTTCCCAGACACCCAGCTTGGGACCTCTCTCCCCTTGTCCCAGCACACAAGGCTGGTCACAGACAACTGCTTGGAGATCAGGGTAGCTCCCTCCAAAGGCAAGTCAATACCCCTGACAGACACAGGTACGTTTCCTTCACTGTCCCAATTCTCCACCCAGCTAACAGGTAAGGTCCAGGGACACTCCTCTTCCACTCTACTCGACTTCCCACCCTGCTGACTAGACACAGCCATCAGCTCACAAGGCTGCCTAGGCTCATCCAGACTTTCCTTACCCAGCACCTTGCCACTCCCCACAGATCCCCTGCCCTGCCTGTGTCTCCCCCCACTCAGCTGGGGTCTCAGCTCCCCCCTTGCTCAGCACTGCCCTTGCTGTCCCAGTGGGGGTAGGCAGCGAGCTTGCTGCTTTCCTCACAGCACCAGAGCCAGCGTGAGCCCCCTCTCCGGTGTGCAAGGGGGGCGGGGAGCATCTCTCTGTCCCACCCAACTCCAGGGGTCTGGTTAAAGTCAGGCAGATAGCTTGAGCCTAGCCGCTCCTCCCTGCTGCCAGCCAGGTCATCTGCATTTGCACTGACCATTTCCCTCTCCACCGATTGGTTCCCCGGATTCAAACCCTTGGCAGTTACAGGAGTACGGCCTGGATCCTGTCCCAAAGAGACACAGTCACCCCATAACAGGGTCTTGCAGCTGGTGTCCTGGAGAACCCTAACGACCAGCCAGCCCCACCCCTCCTGGGTCTGCACAGGGATCTGGGCCATAGGCAGGGCGAGGGGCTTCGTCCCTGGGACCCTCACACAGCTCACACAGCCCCTCAGCCTCTGAGGCTGCACCACCAGGGGCCTGACACCAGTTCTCTCTGTCCCAGGATCTCGCCACCCCAGGAACGTCTCCCCATTCACCATCACCTTCTGCTCCCACTGGGGGTCTGAGGGGCCTGGCCCAAGGAAACTCCACACAGACATATAGGTTGGGACCAGAAGTGGGAGCCTGTCCACCTCCCCACCCATCTGGCTGACGGAGTCTACGGCCTTGGGACCCAGCAAGGGAGCTAGACACCGGGGCTTTTCCGCAGGGTCCCCCGGTTCAAATCTCCAGCCTGCTCAAAGGCAGTGAGGTGGGCATCCACATCCCCCCCTCCTTAACCAGGGGCAGCAATTTAGGCTCGAGGTTCCCTGTGGAACTGGCCCCCCGGGGTCTATCCCCACTCACCCCTGGGGGGTCCCCTAGGCCTCTCCACTCCCCCATCACCAGTTCATGCTGCTGCTGCTTCTGCAGCTCTTTCTTGGGCTCTCGCTGTCTCTCACAGTCCTCTTGCTCTCTCAGACTCAGCTACAATCGTGTCCGACTCCGATCCCCGGATGGGGAACCCGATCGTGAAGACCCTCGTCTGGTCGGGGACAGGAGTCTTGGGGATGCCTGGCCACCACTCCAGCTGCTCCCAGATCCTGCTATAGCCCCATTGGGGTCAGGAATCTGTCCCTTAGAGCGGTCATCCTCCTCCAGCTGCACGATTAACTGTGCTTCGGTGAACTTTCCAACGCTCAACCCTCTCTTTCTGCACAGGGTTACAATGTCCTTCTTCAGGAGACGGTGACAGGCCCTCATTCCGCCCTTCCCAAGTTGTGGACTCACAGGCCTGTGTGCTCTCAGCTCCCCACGGTTTCCAGGGAGAACCCCTAGTGTGCCAGCCCTTCTTGAGGTCACCCCCTCTTTGTCAGGGTCGAGCGGCAGACTCCTCCGTCCCTGGGACCGCTCGCTGCAATCCCCAGGGGAAACCTGTTACTGCAAAAGTCCTTCTCTCTGGTCACACACTTCCAGGAGTTAACCGCCCCCTGAAACTGTCTCTCTCTGAATCTTCAGCACGTCTGGTCCCCGTCAATCCCCCTTCGTTTTACTGCTCCCCAGTCACTTACTGCAGGAAGCGCTGTCCACGGGGTGCAGTACATCCCACCGCTACCACCAGTTGTCACGGAGTCCCTGGGCGATGCTCTGGAGCTGCTCCCCATGAAGCCAGGCAGGACTCTGGGGCAGTCGCCTTTCCGTGAGCAGCCTGTCTTCAGGACACACAGCTCACCCGGCTTCCACCTTCCTGGGTCTGACCTCGGACCATTCAGCATCCTCTGCCCCTCCATGCGCTTCCCACAGCGAGTCCGCTCAGGCAGGGCTCCTGGGGAAGCCAGAGGGTCCTGCCCCCCAACTCCGCAGTCAGACGGGACTCTCAGCCAGCCAGTAACACAGAGGTTTATTAGATGACAGGAACATGGTCTAAAACAGAGCTTGCAGGTGCAGAGAACAAGACCCCTCAGCTGGGGCCATTTTGGGGGGGGCAGTGAGCCAGACAACCCCGTCTGCCCTTCACTCCATGTCCCAGCCAGCCCCCAACTGAAACTCCCTCCAGCCCCTCCTCCTCTGGGCTTTGTTCCTTTCCCGGGCCAGGAGGTCACCGGATTCCTTTGTTCTCCAACCCTTTAGCTCTCACCTTGCAGGGGGGAAGGGCCCAGGCCATCAGTGGCCAGGAAACAGGGTGTCGGCCATTCTCTGTGTCCAGACTCCTGCACACACCTGCCCTCTAGGGCTCTGCAACGATCATACACCCTTATCCCACCACCTAGATACTTAAGAACTGCCTAGGGGAAACTGAGGCACCCCCACACTATTCAGAGGAAACATTAAGAACAGTTCCACTTTGTCACAGAGGTAAAAGCTGAGTGCATTTCCCACCACTATTTGGTCAATGAATAGAAATGGGCAACATTGGCAAACGTTTTAGATCCATATTCAGGAATCTGAGAAAAGGTGTAAATCTGAGATTTTCGTCGTAATTTATAATTACGGAGACAGGGAAAGCTCTCAGGGGCATATTCAATTAGAAGTAGACAACTAGAGTAAAAGTGGGGCAAACTTTTTTTATCAATCTTTGAGACGTACAGAGAAAACGTGTCACAAACTACGCAACTGAGAACATGGGATAAACGCCAAGACCGGGGGGGGGGGATTTTATGTGGCTATTAAATAACGAGGTGGAAAAGGGGGACCGTTTGTCATATAAAATCCAGCCTGTCCAATACATAAGCAGAAAGTGATGGTCCCCCCCCGGCCCCCGTTCACCTGGGCAGCAGGGAGCCCTCTGAGGGGCTGACTGAAGGGGGCGGGGGAGGGGAGCTGGAGGGCTCCCTGGGGGAGGGGAGGGGGCGGCAGTGGGGGATGGGCAGGTGGGCGGTAGGTGGGGGCTGGGGGCAACGGTGCTGCAGTTGGGGGGCAGCAAGTGGGACTCGGAAGCGGGGATCGGGGGCAGCCCCATGGGGGACACGTCCCCTCCCTTCCCCGCCCCGGCAGAGACCCGGCGTCTCCTCCCACCCCCACGCCGGGGCAGCCAGGTTGGGGGATGGCTCCGGGCTCCAACTTCCCACCGACATCAGGACAAATCGCTGCAGATAAAACGGGGGGGGAGTTTCAATGGACATGTGAGGAGGAGGGAGAGACGGGGGGGGGGCGGATCAGGGGAGACCAGAGAGCGGATCAATGGGGGGGTGGGGGGGAGTTTACAACCAGGTGGGAGCTACCGAGAGGGAAAAGGGGAAAACTGGGGGGCATTTGTGCCCGTGGGGGGGGAGGGGATCCAATTAACTCCCCCGCCGCCCCCCACTTCCCCCCCGGGAATTTCCTGGCTGCACAGAGACAATTCAACCCCCACCCCCCGCAACTCCGGCTTCTCCCCCCAACACCCCCCAAGGGACCCCGCCCGCCGGGCCCCAGTCTCTGCCCCCCCCAATCCCAGCCGTGCTGGGGGCAGAGAGTCACTTTCCTGCCCCCCCACCAGCGCTCCCCCCCCCGCGGGGTCTCCCACTCACCGGGTCGGGGGCGGGCAGAGCCGGGGCTGGTCCCAGCTGGACAAAGCCCCCCCCGGCCGGGCACGGGGGGGTTAATGACGGGCCCCCCCAGCACAGACCCCGGAGCGGAGCCGCAGCTGCTCCTCCGAGAGACCCGACACGAGGCAGCGCCTGGGGGCGAGGCCTGGAGCAGACCGGGGGCGGGGCAGCGCCTGGGGGCGGGGCCTGGAGCAGACCGGGGGCGGGGCAGCGTCTGGGGGCGGAGCCCGGAGCAGACCAGGCGCTGCCTCGTGTCGGATCTGTAGGAGGAGCAGCTGCGGCTTCCCTCCGGGGTCTGTGCGGGGTGGGGCCCGTCATTAACCCCCCCGTGCTCCGGTGAGTGGGAGACCCCGGTGGGGGAGCGCTGGGCGGGGGGGGCAGGAAAGTGACTCTCTGCCCCCCACCTGCCCATCCCCCACTGCCGCCCCCTCCCCGCCCCCAGGGAGCCCTCCAGCGCCCCCCCCCCGCCCCCTTCAGTCAGCCCCTCAGAGGGCTCCCTGCTGCCCAGGTGAACGGGGGCCGTGGGGGGGGGGGACCATCACTTTCTGCTTATGTATTGGACAGGCTGGATTTTATATCACAAACGGTCCCCCCTTTTCCAGCTAGTTCTTTAATAGCCACATAAAAGCCCCCCCGGTCTTGGCGTTTATCCCATGTTCTCAGTTGCGTAGTTTGTGACACGTTTTCTCTGTACGTCTCAAAGATTGATAAAAAAGTTTGCCCCACTTTTACTCTAGTTGTCTACTTCTAATTGAATATGCCCCTGAGAGCTTTCCCTGTCTCTGTAATTATAAATTACGACGAAAATCTCAGATTTACACCGTTTCTCAGATTCCTGAATATGGATCTCAAAGGTTTGCCAACGTTGCCCATTTCCGCTCTATTCATTGACCAAATAGTGGTGGGAAATACACTCAGCTTTTACCTCCAATCAACAACTGCTATAAAATCCCTCTCATTTTCCACTTTCCTCTCTATAATTTGCATAAATGGATCCAAAATCCCTCAGATTTCTAACCTTTCTCTTTCATTTCTGAACACTGATCACAAAACTCAGGTTTCCCTCTTACGATGTCATCATAAAATGTCAATTAAAAATCCTCTTGGGTTTGGGGCTGTTCCCCATGTCTCTAAATCCTAGCAACTTGTCCTTCTTTGGGGGGAACCTGTCGCCCTGAGTTCTTCTCCATCCTGGTTGGGAAATTAACCCCCCTGCAACAATGATCATCTTTCCCTCTCCTTTGAGAATCATTTGTTCCCTCCTTTCTCTCTGTTAAAAATGTTTGCTGATAAAAGAGACTAGCCATCTATTCAATACCCATCAAAGCCAGGGGCCTCCCCCTGTTTGGGGGATGGGTGGTTCCCAGTTGGTAACAGGAGAGTTGGCTCGACCCTTTTCTTTTCTCCAGCTGGCACGGGATGAGGAGGTTCCTCTGAGTGCAGCGTGGTCCAGAAGTATCCCAAACCCCATGACAAAGGGTCTCCGTGAGGGGGGGCTTCCCGCAGTGCAAAGCTGTAGCCAACTCTGGGGTGGATCCACGGTGGCCATTATTTGCTAGTGTTGCCGGCACCCAGTGCCGAGAGGCTGAACAACAGCTTGAGTGGTTTGTTACCCGGTGTGCTACACCCAATAATTACAACGGGGTGGAGAAGCAAAAAAGTTTATTTGCAGCTGCAAAAAGGTACAGGGAGAATAAAATCTGAAATCCTGCACAACAGAGCAGGAAGTTACACAGGCTTTTATATATATATATATTTTTAGCATACTTATTTAATAGCAAGCTGCTCCAAGTATTCATATAGCCAGCCAATTCAGTTCCCAGCTAGTTCCCTGATTTTTTGTATTATTTGTTAAACTATATATAAAGCAGCTTTATTTAGCATTGTTTTTTTATATTTTTTTTGTTTGGCCTTGCTTAGTTTCAGGCAGTCTGACTCTGCAACATACTGCTGCAGATTCTTAGCATAACTGCTGTGTGTGCCTCCAGGCGGGGGGGCCAAGGACACTTGGGCCTAGTATGCAGAGCTGCTGAGAGTGCCTCCAGGCAGGAGGCGGGGGGGCAAGGACACAGGGGCCTAGTGCGAGGGGGCTTCATCAACACTCCTGGTCTTCCATCCCCTCGAGTTACCTAGTGGCCATGCCCCAGTGTTCCCAACAACTCCCCCCTTTGAGAACATTTAACAGCCTTGGCTTTGAGTTTTTTTATTTGGGCTATTTATTTTTTTATAATATGATTTTGTATAAGCATTTTGTGATAGCTTTGAAGAGAATGATTTATTAATTTTTGCAAAAGGGCCCTGATATATGATATTGCACAGCATAATACTAGTAATACAAGCAATATAGGAAAGAGAAATTTTAATAGCAGGCTAAATAAACCACCAAGCCAAGATGACAAACTTTAGCCTGAAAACAAGGGTTATAACCAATTGTTTTTTGGGGCAGTATAGGCAACCTGTGCTTTGGCTTGGGCATGGGTTTTAGCCTGTATTATTTTTTTATAGATTTTATAATTGCTATTATTTATATATATATAATATTGGGGCCCGATGAGGGCATAAATTTTTTTTTGGGATGCTAAGAGATAGTTTAAAGCTAGCCTGTTTTGGAGGGAAAATGTTTTGAGCTGCTATATTTTTTTATTTAATGTTTTTATTGTTGATTTTAAATTATTAATTGAGTTTTTTAATTTTAAGGCTATTTTTTTAAGTATTATTTGCAGCTTTATAGTATAGGTCTCTGTGAGGGGAGGCTTCCCGCAGTGCAAAGCTGTAGCCAACTCTGGGGTGGATCCACGGTGGCCATTATTTGCTAGTGACAGAGTATGGAAATGTCTTACTTATTTTGGCCCTCCATGGCTTCCCTTCTCCTGTTAAAGAGGCGTCCCCCCGGGCTCCCCCTGCCTGTGTGACTGGCCAGCAGGGGGTGGTGATAACTTTCTATCCACTTGTCAGACACTGTGAGGGAACACTGTTGCTGGGGGGGGCAGGTGTCTGTGCGGGGAGATTGCAGTGGGAGCTGAAGGGGCATTGTGGTAGGGGGAGGCCTCTGGGTGGCTGGGCAGGGGGGGCCCTAGTCAGGTTGGTGGGTTCTGGAGGATTTGGGGTTTTGGGGGGTAGTTCTGATGTGCCCAGCCCTAAGGCTATGGGTCCTGGAGGTGGATATCGCTGGGGGCCTGTTGGCTGCAGACCAGTGGGGGTGGGGGTCTCTTGGGCAGGTGGGGCAGGGGATTAGATGCTGCCTGGTGCTGTGCCAGGGGCTCTGCCTGGGATTGCCCAGCTGGCTCCTGGGACCATTGCCATGCCCAGTGCACAGAGCTGTGGTGGGGCGGTCCCTGGCACAGAGTGAGGGGTCCTCCTGTAAAGCATCAGGGGGTCCTGCTGGGAGGAGGAGGGGGTCCCAGGCAAATGGCCTGGCAGATCCTGGTGGAGGGCAGGTTGGGGTCCTAGGCAGACAATGGGGAAATCCCAGGCAGGCAGTGAAGGACTATAAAATGACTCTACAGTAACAGCCCCCCACCCCATTTCTCCTGCCATCTGCAGGAGCAAATCCAGCCATGGGGGAGCAAACAACCCAGGAATGAGAGTTTCCGAGCAGACAGGCATGGAGAGGGCACAGGGAAAAGGAGATAGAGAGACTGACAGGGTCCGTGGGATAAAAGAGTTTTGAAAGAGATTTCCAGCTCTCTCATCTGCCCAGACAGATCTATTACTGCACTGTGGGGAGAATCACTTTCCTGTGGACGAGACGAGGATCAGAGAGAGGAAAACCCAGTTCCTGACTCCATGTCCCTCCTGCTGGGGTGTGGCTGTCATGGGGTCAGTGTCAGAGGGAATCCTCGAAAGGGACTCCTTTGGTTCTGCTTTTTTCTGGGATTGCGTTCAGAGACTTTGTTTTGGGATGCGGGAGGGAGAAAGGAGGTTAAAAGTGTGTCTGTGGGCCTAGCCTGGCAGGAGGGCCCAGGTCTCTGCTGTAATCCAGAGATTGAGCATTTTCTCAGCACGGCAGAATCTCGGATCTCGCTCTGCAGGGAAAGAGCCTGGGGGAAGCGTGATGTGAATTGAACTAATGTCCGTTCCTAAACTTCTACAACAGCCCTTCTTGCCCGGCCAGGTTGCAGAACGACGCTCATGTTTCTTTCCGGTTCATCCCGTCCTCCCATGGGACAAGGGAGCGACATGGCTGCAGAGGAGCCAGCTCAGGAAGGGATTATTGTGGGGGGTTCTGATCTGTTCCTGCAGGAGGGAGAGGGACAGGAAATACACGGGAGAGGGGAAGGTTTGCACCGTCTGGTTTGGAGGTTGGAGCAGGGCAGGAAATGCACAGGGTGGAGAAAGGGAGGAGGCCAGGGGGTGGCAGACCTGCTGGGAGTTGTTTAATAAGTGGCCTAGATTCTAGGAAGAGACCCATGAGGTTCGGAGGTGGAAATGCTCCAATCTGGTGAACAGAAAATAACCTACCTAGATGGGGCTGGGAAAAAGGACCAGACTCGTAGTGCTGGAGCCTGACCCAACTAACCAGCGGGTGCCTTGAAATACGAAGGGGGAAGCCACCAGTCAGGCTTAGGAGAGATTCCCCTGCCTCATATCCAGCTCTGGGAGTGGCTAAGTCATTATGCAAGGTAACCTATTTCCCCTTGTTTTTTCCTGCCCCCCACCCCCCCGACGTTCTTGTTAAACCCTGGATTTGTGCTGGAAATGGGCCACCTTGATTATCATACACATTGTAAGGAGAGTGATCACTTTAGATAAGCTATTACCAGCAGGAGAGTGGGGTGGGAGGAGGTATTTTTTTCATGATTTGTGTGTATATAAAAAGCTCTTCTACACTTTCCACAGTTTGCATCCGATGAAGTGAGCTGTAGCTCACGAAAGCTTATGCTAAAATAAATTGGATAGTTTCTAAGGTGCCACAAGTCCTCCTTTTCTTTTCACAAGGAGGAGGGTGTTGGGCTTCCTACAAGAGATCTCTCCCTAGACCCTGCTCGGGGCAACATCTCCGGTATCAGTCTGTGGCTAGTAGGTTTGTGATGGATCTGCTGGGAGAGAGGAGGGGTGTCTCTTCGCCCCCTCACCCTGGTGTTTCCTGGCTGCTCTGAGCGGGGTGGGGGTGGGACTCTGTTGACTGCGGTCCACCCAGAGTTTCCGTTTCATTGGCTCCTCTCCCCCACGAATAGTGGGGCTGTGAGTGGGGCAGCAGGTCCTGAGTGTGGGGCTCTGGCTCTTTCAGGGGACGGTGACCTTCGAGGAGGTGGCTGTGTATTTCACCAGGGAAGAGTGGGCTCTGCTGGACCCCGCTCAGAGAGCCCTCTACAGAGACGTCATGCAGGAGACCTATGAGAATGTGACCTCGCTGGGTAAGGATTCCTGTCCCCTCGGTTCTTGGAAGGGGAACTGAAGAGATGAGGTTCACGCCACCCCCACAATGCCACCTCTGCTCTGTCCTGTTCCAGCATCACCCCAGCATGCCAGTGACACACACACGACCAGAGACCCTCCCCTGCTGCTGAACGCTGTGGGAAGAGAGCACAGGAGCAGAATCGCACAGTGTCAAATATCTCCTGTTTGCACAAATAAAATGGGGGGTTAGGTCCAGCATAACGAACAGAAGCTTCCTACCCCTGGCCTTCTCTCAAACCCTGAGCCTTCTCCACCCAGACCAGAAAGTGCTTGGGGTGTAAGAAGCAGGCTGCTGGGGTCAGAGCGGCTGGTCCAGGGTTACTGATCACACAGACCTTGAATGCTGGCTGGGGGAATCCAGACAAGGGAGCTCCAGCAGCAGACCATTGAAACTCAGCCAGGATTACAGATGACACAACTCCTCACTGCTCCGGATTGCCCCGTGCATGGGACAATGGCCTCGGTTGCTGGTGAAAATCCTTGAGACCTGGAGAGTTGCTCCCCCCATCCCCATGTGCACTAACCACAATCTACCTTCTCTGCAGACTTGGTTTTTTGAGTCCCTCATTCCTGAAGTCACATGACCCCGATTCTTATTCTTATTTTTCACATTCTGCTTTTCTAGACTATTTAGAGTCTGTTGCTTCTGAATGATAGTTTCTAATTTCCCAGTGTTCTCCACAGCCAGGGATTTTCCTACTCCCTCCCATTGCACTGGACTCACTAGGTTCCCTGGTATTTCAGAATGGCCACACTGGGACAGACCAAAGGTCCATCTAGCTCAGTGTCCAGTCTTCCGACAGTGACCAGCGCCAGGTGTCCCAGAGGGAATGAACAGAACAGGGAATCATGAAGTGATTCATCTCCTGTCACCCATTCACAGCTTATGAAAAAGAGAAGTTAGGGACACCATCCCTGCCCATCCTGGCTAATAACCATTCACGGACCTGTCCTCAATAGATTTCTCATGGTGTTTTTTTTTTTTTGTAACCCTGTTATAATCTTGTCCTTCACAACGTCCTCTGGCAAGGAGTTCCCCAGGTTGACTGTGCATTGTGTGAAGAAATACTTCCTTTTGTTTCTTATAAACCTGCTGCCTATTAATTTGATTGGGTGATTCCTAGTCCTTGCGTTATGAGAAGGAGTAAATGACACGTCCTTATTTACTTTCTCCATGGCAGTTTTGATTTTATAGACCTCTCTCATATCCCCGCTTTGTCTCTTTTCCAAGCTGAATAGTCCCGGTCTTTTTAATCTTTCCCCGTACAGAAGAGTTTCATACCTGTAATCATTTGGCTTGCCCTTTTCTGAACCTTTTCCAATTCCAATATATCTTTTTTTGAGATGGGGCAACCACATCTGCAGGCAGTATTCGAGATGTGGGTGTACCATGGGTTTATATAGAGGCGATAGGATATTTTCTGTCTTCTTATCTATCCATTTCAGAATGATTCCCAACATTCTCTTTGCTTTTTGACTGCCGTGGCACACTGAGTTGATGTTTTCAGAGAACTGTGCCCAGTGACTCCAAGATCCCTCTGTTGAGTGGAAACAGCTCATTTAGAGCCCATCATTTTATATGTGTAGTTGGGATTATGTTTTCCAATGGGCTGCAATATGGTGCTATCCTGCTATCCTGTTCCCATTCTCATAAAAGAAGAAGAGCATCCAAATGCGTGTTTACCTTCATTCCCTCAGCGGTCCTCATGGGAATCCCTGATCGGTTCCAAAGTGTATTAAAACCTTTCTTAAAGGGTTACCTCCTGGTGGTTATCAGGTCCTGTGAGTTTGTAGCCCAGAAAGACCCCCCTCAGTCAGCTCAAACTCAGCTGTTTATCCCCCAAAAGTCTGTCGTCTTCAGTCTCCTGAATGAGGGTGACTCCCTTTCTGCATTGGGTAAAGCTTCAAAAGGTGGAGCTCTGCATAACCAGCCTTGAGATCTGGCATTCATCACCCCGTAGCGATACCAGCTTGCACAGGAAACCCATCCCGCAGCCCTTCCTGGTATCATGTGGCGCATCTCGGCATCATAGTCTGTGAAGAATTCATGCTTTCAAGGGCTGGCTTAGATCTACAGATAACAGTCATAATTAGGGCAAGAGTTTGCAGGCAATGAAAAGAGAGTAATTGACAAACGTGAGCAATATCTAATCCTTTAAAGCCTGAAAGTGCCTTGGGGGGAGGGGACAGGAGCCGGCTGTGTGGGGGCGGTGGGGCTCAGATACTGGGCATTGAGAGCCTAGAGCCAGCTGTGCGCTGGAGAGACGGGGCATGAACCAGCTGTGTACAGGGGAGATGAGCAGGGGAGAGGTGCTGTGGACACAGCCGCGAGCAGCTGTGAGTGCCGTCCTCTCTGCAGCATGATGAGAGAGCCTGGCATCCCACTGCCGATCCCAGACTTGTATGAGGAGGGAAGAAATTGGCAGCAAGTCTCAACCGCAGCCAGCCTGTGCCCTGGGGAGGAGACGGGTGTCTCCAGGGAGAAATCTGGGGGATTGTGACCCTGCATGCCCCACCCACCCTCTGATCAGCAATTCCGGATATTAACGGTGATTCCACAAACAAAGAGTAATTTTGGGAAAAAATGCAGTCCTAGCGACAATTTCCGGAAAACACTGGCCCTGGTTGGAACATTAAATCCGATAGTCTCAAGATCTAGGCCTGTGTTGATCAGATCTGCCACTCTGCCTTCACGGAGTTCACTCTGCTGGTGGGTTCTACCCCTTCCCCCATTCTGTGTCTGCCTTGTCTATTTAGATTGTAACTTCTTCAGGGCACGGGCCATCAACGCTTCTCGGTTTGTACTGTGCCTAGCAAAATGAGGACCCACTGTTAGTTGGCCCTTAGGCACTAAGGTAATGAATATGATTTATAATAATCATCTCCTGGCACTTTGAGCCAAGGAAGCCGGCCTTGGGACGTTACTACTTAAAAGTGAGCTGGGCTTAAAAGCATGGAATATTCTTTGTGACAAGTATCCCACAAATTCCACTGACCTCCCTTGTTTTCTTTGCCTTGAGCAGGGTTTCCAGTTTCCAGAACTGATGTGATCTCGCAGCTGGAACGAGGGGAGGAGCCGTGGGTCCCAGACCTTCATGGCTCTAAGAAAAAAGTGCTCCCGAGAGCTGCCTGCATAGGTGAGGCATTGGTTAAACCAACCCCAAAACTGTCGGTGAATACAGGAAACATTTGGGATGCCCTACAAAGACCTTGTGAGCTCTCCAAGTTCAGGATTGTTCCCTGCAGATGTAGAATCGTTAGGCAGAGGTCACTCATGGCTTCCCACCTATCCTGACTGACAACTGGCAGCAGGTCCCTCCCCAATCTCGATGTCCCCTGAGATTTCTTCTGACATACGGACCCAGAACTGATCCCTTCCTTTCTTTCCTCTGGGGAAGGTTGAAGGGAAAATCAGCTCCTGATAGGTTTGATCTGTCCTGTACACATTTTGGTTCCTTCATCCCTTTTTCCATTCTTCTCTCTGAGATTTCCTTTCTCTCTGGCGCAGGCAGAGACTTACGTCTGGATTCTCTCGGTCTCCCGTCAGGTGTTGGGATGGTGAGTGAAAACGAGGAGGAACCCCAGCAGGAAGATGCTGAGCGAGTAGAAGCCCATGGGATGTTGTCAGGAAGGTCCAAAGGGAATGATTCTGGGAGCTGTGCACGCCCAGAAAAAACAAAAGCCTGTGAGAGTCAGCAGAGGCCAGAGGAAAACTTCGGTAGCCAGTCAGACCTTATTACACGTGAGAGAATGAACTTGGAAGGAACACGCTACACATGCCTCGAGTGTGGGAAAAGCTTCAAAGGGAGCTCGGACCTTCTCACACATCAGAGAATCCACATGTGTGAGAAACCTTACGCATGCTGTGTGTGTGGGAAATGCTTCAAGCGGAGCTCGCATCTCATTGCACATAAGAGAATCCACATAGATGACAAACCTTATGGCTGCCCTGAGTGTGGGAAACACTTCAAGCAGAGCTCACACCTTATTACACATCGGAAAATCCACACGGGTGAGAAACCTTACGGATGCTCTGAGTGTGGGAAACGCTTCAATCGGAGCTCACACCTTATCACACATCGGCGAATCCATACGGGTGAGAAACCTTATGGATGCCGTGAGTGTGGCAAACACTTCAATCAAAACTCAGCCCTTACCACACATCAGCGAATCCACACAGGAGAGAGGCCCTACACGTGCTCTGAGTGTGGGAGAAGCTTCAATCAGCGCTCAACCCTTATTAGACATCAGAAAATCCACAAGGGAGTGATCTGTAACAAATGCCTTGACTAGGGCTGGCCAAAGGTATTTTTTTCTTTTAAATCACATTTGCTAATTCCCACTTAGTGATCTGTGCCCCATCTTCACCGTGGTTACTCAGCTCCCCCAGATGAGTTGCCTGCTCCTGCCTTTTGCAGCTCACCCTTCTTTGGGGTCAGTCCTGTGATGTTTTCTATCAACTCCTTTCCTTTTGGGTCAAAGGAGCGTGTGTCCCTCCAGCCAGGAATGTTCATCAGCTCCAGGTGGGGGAGAGAGGTTTGTTCCCAACAAGCTACACTGAGGCAAAAACTACCCATGCCTTACATCCACTAGGACTGTACATGGCGTTGGCTGCTCAAGTTAGTGATCTTGGTGTTAAAAGACAATTACAGTTGTCGTGCAGATGCAGCCGAGGTGCAGTGGTTGGCATTAGCTTTCCCCTTGACCTGACCTAAACTCCATCACATGTCCTAGTCTAAACAAAGCCTGAGCATCACAGTTATACTGTTCCCCCATTTAAAAACAATTGTTAGTCATCAAGTTCCCCCACCAGGATCATATTGTTTCATTCCCAGTTGTCACAGTTCAGAGCACTGTTGCTTCACGTTTTCCTGAAAGCAGATATTTTTCCTCCCGTTTTCCTCCCTTAAAATATATTGAAGTATAACAAAGAGCAGGAATAGGGAAGGGATAGGGAAAAATGTCTTTTCCCCTCTGTAACAACAGAAGAACATAGGGTAAATCAGAGGGATTCTCCATCACCATCTCTATCCCCCTGTTCTTCAATTGGTAAGGTCAATATTTCCCGAAGGGGCTGGGAAGAGGATTCTCTAGTAAATGATTTGGAACTAAGCAAAAGACCCATTCATTTGCCTCCCAAAGCAGTTGTGGCCCATGCCCTGCAGGAGGTTGCTCCTGAAGATCTTCCCTTCCTAATCAGGTGCATGTTGCCTCTTATTTGGGAAATGCAATCCCTTCCTAGGTAGAGATGGGAAAAATGGAAGTGACATTTCTGTTCAGCTCACTCCTGGGAGATGCTGTAAATGTGTAGGAACTGACATCCATGAGGAATGTGATAGAGCTGCAGAAAGACACCCATTTTGAGTAGATACCTGACATTTGGTGTCTTCGAGGGATTCTAAGGCGCACCTGAATTTAGTCCCTTATTTAAATCTGTTGCACCAGATTAAAGAAACAAAAGGGCATATTTGGGGGAGTTCTACCTCAGTATCGCTACTGGTATGTCGTGTGGTTGGTGAAGAATTCTACGCCAGAGCCGTGTAAAATTGCTACAACTAAGGTCAAAGATTTGACAAGAACTCAGGTAGAAATGAGAGGTATGAGTGGTTGATTTTCACCCCAGAGATGGACGCTATGGTGACCTGTGGCCAAGGTAAACTGTTTTTAGAATTGCTCACACTTCTAAAGGATGCCATGATGAAATTGGGAACAACTGTCTTTTACCATTTGGATCCCAAGTTTCCTGAAGCACAGAGAGAAACAGCTGATTCCTTCAGAGCCATGCCATGCCTATGGGTCCCAAACTGGCTGCCTTGCTGGACAAGAAGCACTTCTGTGTTGGTTAAATGATGGTAGCCAATGAGGGAATGTAACAGATTCCAAGTTCAGACTGCAGGATACATGAATGCTGAGTCCAGAGTCTGTGGTTTGGTCTCTTAGTTTTGCTCTTGAGTCTAATGCATGTGTCTCACTGTTCCGCCTCCTGCTACTCTGAAAGATTAGAAAGTGTGAAAGTAGAGCACAGGTGGTTTTTCTCATGATGCAGCCTTCCCACGTAGTGTGAGACCCCTTCCACCCACACTTCTGGGAGAAGACCCAGGGAGAAATGAACCCTCAGAAATGGAAGGCTCCTAGGTTATGGTCGAATGTGACTTCACACAGAGCTCACTGGGTGAAAATGGGAATTAAGAGAAAACTGCCCTAAAGGTTTATAGTTTGTAATCTTTGAAGAAATTGTTACCAGCAACAAGGAAATTGCACATGAAGTTTATTAGTGTAAGGTAAGAGGCTGATTCTGTGATCACTTTCAGTGTTACAGTATAATTCAGGTTTTCTTCTAGCCCCCTCCTACAAAATAGCAAATGGTGGCTAATCCTGCAATAAAAACCTGACTCCAAAGGAATCAGGTTTGGGGGAAAATGTGAGAGAAATAGCATGTACGAGAGTAGAGACCCAGTATAGACTGGAATGATTTCTGTTTCAAATGGAATTTATTTGGTAAATTTTAAAATAAATCTTCTGTTGGGAGGAAAACTACTTGAGAGAAGATGTGGAACCTTTTCCCCAGTGAGAGGGAAAGAGCCAGAGAGTTCCCCAGGGCTCTTGTTCGCAAAGCAAAGATGTCACATTAGGCAGGAGATGTCAAGATCTACAATGGTGATGGGCGAGTGATGGGAGCTTTTCTGGGTGGTTGTTGTTTGGTTGTTTTTTTCCATGTAAGTTTTGTTTTGTTTTTGCAACTAGTTCTTTTTATAGCTGCTGAGCCCCCTTGTCCTTTTGAGCACAGCTCTTTAACCCTCAGGCCTGGCTCTGGAAACCTCAGAACCGGCTTTGCGTTTTTTTTTTTCATGTTTGCTATCTTTGGAGTTCGCACATCCACACGACATGCGGTTCACAGCAACGGATACTTTGAGAAACCTGCTGGGTGAAGCAGGCCTTTTCCAAACTGACATTGGCCCAAATTCTGCCTCAATTCAGCTGGATTGGGACACGTCTGTGTCAAAGGAGTGGTTCACACCTGATTTGCCCAGAGACCTCAGAGGAGGGGTAGTTAGATATAGGATAAGTAGGAATCGACAACAATTAAGTTAAATATAAAGGTGAAAGACCCTCACCTTGCAGGTCAACAAGCCTGTTCTCTTCTTTCCCTCCAATGCATCTGGCACTGGTCGCTCTCAGGTAGCACACTGGGCTTGACGGACCATTGGTCTGACCCAGTCTATGACCTGTCGTGCGTTCTTATGGAAGTCCTCTGCGAGCTTGTCTACACGGGCAAGTTTCTGCACAGGAAAGCAGCTTTCTGCGGTGTAACTCCCGAGGTGCGCACTCAGATTTCGTGATGCATGATAGGAAGGGGCCATGACAGGGACACACTGCCGTGCGGGGTCAAAATGAAGGAGCTGTGACATGCCTACCACAAGGTGCAGGAGGCAAACTGCTGCTCCATATTGGGGGCTAACTAACCCCAGCATCACGGCAAGAATCTACCTAGCAGCTGGAGAAAAAATATGAATGAGAGTCAAAGACACCTCCACGTGGCCTGTCTCTTCCCCAATCTCAACACCTGGAAGATTGTCTGGAAGACTCAGAATTTGAACTGCAGAGATTGGTCTCAGGCTGAGAGGGAATTCAGTCTGTGTATTAAGAACTCAACATGGCCTGGAGCAAGCAGTGAGTGAGAAAAGCTGTTTGATCCAATTCTTGCTTAGTATATTCAAATTAGAGTTTAGACTGGGAGTCTGTTTTCATTTGTTATGTAACCACTTTTGACCTCTGTGACCAATACTTATACTCAGTTAAAATCTAACTTTCTGGAGTTAATAAACTTATTTTACTATTTTATACTTACTCCTGAGTTTGTCCAAAGTGCTTGGGAAAGTTGCTCACATGACAAAGGCTGGTGCATGTCCCCTTTATTTTTGATGAAGTGGCGAACTAATTAATGAGCTTACACTTTTCAAGAGAAGGACTGAGACGATCGCATTCTGACCTTTTACTGACACTTCTTTAATAACTAAAAAAAAAGAACAGGAGGACTTGTGGCACCTTAGAGGCTAACTGATTTATTTGAGCACTGTCCAGTTTTGGGCCCCACACTTCAAGAAGGATGTGGATAAATTGGAGAGAGTCCAGCAAAGGGCAACAAAAATGATTAGGGGACTGGAACACATGAGTTATGAGGAGAGGCTGAGGGAACTGGGATTGTTTAGTCTACGGAAGAGAAGAATGAAGGGGGATTTGATAGCTGCTTTTAACTACCTGAAAGGTGGATCCAAAGAGGATGGATCTAGACTATTCTCAGTGATAGCAGATGACAGGACAAGGAGGAATGGTCTCAAGTTGCAGTGGGGGAGATTTAGGTTGGATATTAGGAAAAACCTTTTCACTAGGAGGGTGGTGAAACACTGGAATGCATTACCTAGGGAAGTGGTGGAATCCCCTTTCTTAGAAGTTTCTAAGGACAGGCTTGACAAAGCCCTGGCTGGGATGATTTAGTTGGGGTTGGTCCTGCTTTGGGCAGGGGGTAGGACTAGATTCCTCCTGAGGACCCTTCCAACCCTGATCTTCTATGATTCGATGACCCTCCTCCAGGAGTGACAGAGCCTGGCATGTGCTGGAAGAAGCGGGGAGCTCTGGTGCCCACAGATCTGTCCTGGCAGCTTTCTCAGCAGCAAAGAAATCAATTCTCCCTGCCCCTGAGCAACCCACCCACAGCTAATGGCAGCATTGGTGGGGGGTCCCAAGCTTTGCACCAACGTCCACATTTCAGACCTTCCTCTCATGGCACTTTCCATGTGAATTAGGACAAGCAAGCTGGGGAAGCTCCATGGGGTAATAGAAACCAGGGCTGCAGGGAAAGCTTGAACTCACAACCCCAGCAATATTGCCCTTTGCACTAACCACTTGCACCCCTGCAGGGACTCCTTGGACAGCGCTGGGAAGTCGGCCGTGATCCGTCTCTGTGGTTCGCACCTTTGCCTGGCAATTGAAAGGCTGCCGGTTCAAACCTCACTCAAGCTGTGGCTTTCCAGCAATGAGACTCCAGTCCATTTTAACAGGAAGAAAATCTCCTCTATTCTGGTTTAGCCCCATTTGACTCCTTCTGCCCGTCTTCTTCCTCCCCCATCGGTCCCTTTCCTTCCCCATTGGGGCCATGCAGAGGGGAGCCCCAGTCAGTCTCTGGCACCGAGAGGCTGTATCCCATAAGGGGAGGGAGGGGTCGCTGTAAAGCATTGATAATGGGTGGGGGAGGGGTGTGCGTGGTTAGGGGGAGAAAGTCTGGAGAACTGACAGTGGGGCCCAGAGAGATTCCCCCACAGACTGGGGAGATCCCCTGCTGCCCACCATCACCCAGCTCTGGGAAGAACAACTTGGGATTGCTTGGGGAACCCACCTTTAAAAACACAAGTGTTCCATGCTAGTTACATTTTAATAAGACCAAAGCCGCCTCAAACCCAGTGTCACAGTCACTGGGACGACTTTGTCCTGACATTTTACCGGCCGCAGCCACAAAGCGAGTCAAATTACGGCTCCCGTTCGGCGTCAAGGCTCACAGACGAACCCAGAGGCTTTTCCTTCCTCAGGTTCTGCCGTCATTTCAGTGCTGGCCTGTTCCAAGATTCATCGTTGTGCAAAGCAGCGTCAGGCCCTGAAACTGGACGAGCCCAGAGCAGAGGCTGCCTTCATTTAACCCTCCAAAAACCAACCCGCCGAAACGTGGATTAGCACCCATGCTCCTCCAGCCGCAGGGGAGGCGCCTCATCTGGGCCCCTGGTGCCCATGCTCCAGCAACATAAGACCACAGGGGCCTGGCTCCACCCAAGTCCGGGGGCCGGTGTCTCCCCCAGCCCCACCTGCTGCCCCCGGGCAATTTAAAAGGGCCCGGAAACCCCCACCGCCATCACCGGCAGCACAAGGGGGCTAAGGCGGCTTCCTGCCCACCCTCGCTCCGTGTAACCCTTCTGCCCGTCAGAGTTGGCAGCAACAAGGACCGGGTTCAATATCTAGGGGATCCATTCCAATAACACAATGCAAACCGGCTCGAGCCCCGACCCAGTCACCTGGGACAAATATGTACCACCCCCGCTGGGCACCTCCCAGAGGCAATCCTTCCCCTCTCGTAAGCACCTAGTCTGAGTGTAGCAAAAAGCCTTTTAATAACAGAGAGAAACAATGTGGCATTATGTTGGGGAAACAGCACCAACAGGATTCATAACACAACTCACAAGCAAAAAAAAAACCCACCCCAAGCAAATTGGGGTATGCCCTTTCCCTTTGGTTCTTGAGTCCAGCAACCCCAAATCACCCAAAGTCCCAAAAGTCCAATGACCCAAAAGTCTCTGTCCCTGGTCAGGGCAGCCCCAAAGTTCAAAAGTTTATCTGCAGAGCTTTACCTCCCAACCTGGGTGGAGATGGGGGCGGGGGTAAAAGGCACCTTACATGATCTGAAGCTGACCGCCCCACAGCTCCATAGGCCTCCACTCCACCAGCCGCCCCACGAACGGCTTCACTCAGCTCCGCTCCGCAGCCCACCAGCAGCTCCCGCCGTCCCACGAACTGCTCCACCAGCCTGTCCACGAGGCACTCCAGCCGTCCCGCAAACTTCTCCACAATAGATCTTCAGGCTCCCCCACTACTGAACACAACGCTCAGTGATTTCGGCTCTTACTCAGTTCAGCTCTTTGGTGAAGTCAGCTTGTAGTAGGGGAGCCTCAGTGCTGGGACACCATAAGCCCAAAATGAGCTTCACAGCCTGTAACTAGAGTCCTAACGGAATCAAAATTAGCTCTGAGATTCCACAGTGGAGAGAAAAGGAAGAGCAATTAGCATGTAAGGCCATCACCAAGGGACCCATGGCACCAAGTATTAATACTTACCCCCAACCTCTCTCAATTCACAGCGTTTTGGAACCCATGACCCTTGCCTAGCGAGTGCTACTTAGTTGATGGTGAGTCCCTCCATCATAACAAAAGGCCAAGTACAGTTCCCAGCACAGTTCCCATAATCAGGGTAATAACAATTTATTCTTCCTGCCCCAATAACAGAGACACTGGGGATCCCACAGCAGCCAAAGTGAGCATTTGGGCAGCTATGGCCTCGTTCTAGGCGGGGTGGGTGTGCCTATGCAAATGAGATCGGCCCCTGAAGTTCTTTTCCACAACTTGCCAGACCTCACCACCAGATGTCAGGGTGAGGCTCACCCTGACACTGCTTACACTCCGTGTGGCCTGCCAGTCTCGGAAGCGGCTGGCGCGTCCCTGCAGCCCCGGGGGTGGGGGGATCTCCACACGCTGCCCCTGCCCCGAGGGCCGACTCTGCCATCTGTGGCAATGGGAGCTGCTGGGGTGGTGTCCGTGGGCAGCGATGGGCAGAGACCCCCCACCTAGGAGCTGCTGCCAGAGGGGGGTGTGGGTCGCTTTTGGGAGATCCCTGAGGTAAGAGCTGCACCCTCATTCTCTCCCGCACCCCAAGCCCCAGCCCAGACCCCAACCCCCTGCACCCAAACTCCCTCCCAGAGTCCACCCCCTGCACTCCCTCCTCCACCCTACCCCCATGCCCTAGCCCAGAGCCCACACCCCACACCCAAACTTCCTCCCAGAGCCTGCGCCCGCACCCCCTCCTGCACCCCAACCCCCAACCCCAACCCAGATCCCGCACCCAAAGTTCCTCCCACAGGCCTCCCCCCACACCTGCTCTCACACCCCAACCCTCTTCCCCAGTCCAGAGCCCACCCCCTGCACCCAACTCCCTCCCAGAGCCCGACCTGCACCCTCTCCTGCACCCCAACCCCCTCCCCCAGCCCAGAGCCCACACCTGAACTCCCTCCCAGAACCTGGCCACCCCACCCATTCCTGCACCCAATGCCCTGCCCCAGCCAAGACCCCACACCTGCACCCAAACTGCCTCCCAGAGCCTGTACCCCTCACCCCCTCCCACACCCTAACCCCCTGCCCCAGCCCAGAGCCCACACCACACATCCAATTCCCTCCCAGAGCCTGCCCCCACACCTGCTCCTGCACCCCAACCCCCTGCCCCAGCCCAGACCCCGCACCCTTCATTCCCTCCTGCACCCCAACACCCTGCCGCAACCCACAGCCCACACCCAAACTCCCTCCCAGAGCCCAACCCCTTTCCCTCTCCCTCCCATACCCAAACTCCCAGAGCCTTAGGCAGATGTGGGGGGAGGTGGACGGGGAGGCAGGACTTGGTCCCATTCTGGAAACCACCAAAAATTGTAGAAACCTGCCGCCCCTGTCCAGCCCAACCTTCTGCGGGTGCCCCTCAGGCCCCACCCGTGCAGGGTTTGAAGCTTGCATTGCTTAAATTCCAGGACGCTGGGGGACTTCAGCTCCCCTTTGTCCAGCGGGAACCTTCAGCCCACTCCCAACCAGATTCTTGTCCATGGGATGACTGTCGGGGGGCTGGGCCCCTCTTTGTCTTTTCTCTCTGGGACAGGCCAGGGTACCTAGAACTGGGGTATCTGAGCACCCAGGACCTTCTATGGAGATGCCCTTCCCCTTCCCCTTCCCCTTCTGTGGTCCCATCTGTCATTGACTCCAGCCTGTTTTCTATCCATCATCAGCACCATCCCAAGCCAGCTGCACCCGCCTCAAAAAGACAGTGTCCCCTGATGGGTGTAAATCATAGAATCATAGAATATCCTCATTTACACATTTCTTTGGCAGTCATGACAGGAGACAAAGGGTTTCTATTCCCAACTTGAAGGCAAGGAGTGCATTAGGGGCAACTCCAAGGGAAAGACTATTGATGGAGATCTCAATCTAAATTCTACATGAGTTTTGTTATCTTCCCTTTTGGTTCTATCCCTGGAAATTCCCCCCGACTAGTCTGCTGAAAGATAAAATCATCTAAATCTGCCTCCAAAGAACCTGACCGGCTGAAGCAGGAGGAGACCTGAGAGATGGCCACTTTCAAATCAAAAGGGAACGCTGAGACCTGCCTGTTGCCACACCCGCCCCCACCCGTCCCGAGGAGAAGGAGGCACCGACCTGTCGTGTGCGATCTAATGAGCAGGGAAAGAATCTGGGAATTACCTTCTGTAAAAACTCATCCTTTTGTTCCTCAAACACCTGTGGAAATAGCTGATTCAAGAAGTTGTTGACAGAGGGATGGTCCGCGTCTCTCAGCAGCTCCTTGGGTCACCAGCCGTTGTCAACCAAGCCAGTTGGCAGACTGACGGCAGGGCAAGAATGCTGACGCCCAACACTCTTTGCTGTTGGCCTCCGTGATATCACAATCAACTTGTGCGTAAACACACACAGACCCCACCCAGAGAGACACACCCCCACTGAGCAACTCCCCACTCTCCCTCCCAGCACTTCCTGCCCACCGCAGAACAGCTGTTTCATGGAATTGAGGATGCTCCGGGAGGGTCGGTTCGGGGCGGGGACATGGCATACGTGGGGCAGTGCATGGGATTCTTCTCTCCTCAGTGCAGGGCTCAGCACTTGTCCTTGCTGAACCTCATCAGATTTCTTTTGGCCCAATCCTCTAATTGGTCTGGGTCACTCTGAACCCTATCCCGACCCTCCAGCGTATCTCCCTCTCCCCCCAGCTTAGTGTCATCTGCGAACTTGCTGAGGGTGCAATCCATCCCATCCTCCAGATCATGCACAAAGATGGTGAAGAAAACCGGCCCCAGAGTGACCCGTGGGGAAGCGGGGGAGGGGGTGGAGGAGAGGAGGCAGACGGTGAGTGGCAGGGACCCCACAGAGGGGGGTGCAGTGGAGGAGAGGGGGAAATCATCCAGGCAGCGGTGGGCAGTGTGGGCTGGGAGAAGGGGTGAGGCAGATACAGGAAGAGATGGAGCACAGGCGGGGCACTGGGGCCCAGGCACCCGGGGTCTGGTCATTGTTGGCACCAAGAGAGGAGAGAGACAGAGACAGAATGTGTGTGTTGGCCAACATACTAGAGGAGAGAGACAGAAAAACATGGTAGGATAGCAAGCAACTCACCTCCTGGAGTCATCTGTGATGAAGCAGGACTTCATGTTTCCTCTGAATCGTGTGGGGGTGCCTCAGTTTCCCGTATGCAGTTCTTAAGGATCTAGGGGGTGGGGTAAGGGTGTATGATCGTTGCAGAGCTCTGGAGGGCAGGTGTGTGCAGGGGTCTGGACACAGAGAATGGCCGACACCCTCTTTCCTGGCACCTGATGCCCTGGGCCCTTCCCCCCTGCGAGGTGAGAGCTAAAGGGTTGGAGAACAAAGGAATCGGGTGCCCTCCTGGCCGGGGACAGGGACAAAGCCCAGAGGAGGAGGGGCTGGGGGGAGTTTCAGTTGGGGGCTGGCTGGAGACATGGAGTGAAGGGCAGACGGGGTTGTCTGGCTCACTGCCCCCCCCCCAAAATGGACCCGGCTGAGGGGTCCTGTTCTCTGCACCTACAAGCTCTGTGTTAGACCATGTCCCTGTCGTCTAATAAACCTCTGTTTTCCTGGCTGGCTGAGAGTCCCGTCTGACTGCGGAGTTGGGGGGCAGGACCCTCTGCCCCCCCCAGGACCCCGCCTGGGCGGACTGGCTGTGGGAAGCGCAGGGAGGGGCAGAGGAGGCTGAAGGCTCCAAGGTCAGAGCCAGGAAGGTGGAGCCGGGGGAGCTGTGTGTCCTGCAGACAGGCTGCTCCCCGAGAGGAGACTTCCCCAGAGTCCTGCCTGGCTTCCTGGGGAGCAGTCCCAGAGCATCGCCCGGGGACCCCGGGACATCCTCCTCCTCGATGAAACCTTCTGCCGTGTGACGTGTTGTGTGTGTCGTGTTGCATGTGTCGTGTGACGTGTTGTGTGTGTGACTTGTGTGTCGTTTTGTGTGTGGGAGACGTGTTTATGTGTGCATGTTGTGGTCCATGTTGAGTGTGTGTGTGCCATGTTGTATGCCGTGTTGTGTGCGTGTGACGGTGTGTGCCGTGTTGTGTGCTGTTTTGTGGGCATGTTGTGTGTGTCGGTGTCATGTGCTGTGTGAGATTTTTGTGTCTCCTGTCGTGTGCCGTTTTGTGTGTTGTGTATCGGTGTCGTGTTGTCCGTGTGTGTGTCGTGTTGTGTGTGGGTGTGTGATATTTTGTGTGCGATGTTTTGTGCATCATGTTGTGCGTGTGTCACGTGTGCTGTTTTGTGTGTCATGTGAGGTGTTGTGTGTTGTATTGTGTGTGGGTTTCGGTGTCATGTGTGATTTCTGTGTCACGTTGTCTGCCGTTTTGTGCCTCATCTCGTGTGTGTGTGTTTATGTGTCGGTGTCGTGATTTGTGTGTGATTTTTGTGTGTCGTGTTGTGTGCTGTTTTGTGTGTCATTTTATTTGTGTGTCATGTTGTTTGTGTGTGTCGGTGTCCTGTGCTGTGTGTGTGTGAGAGACGTGTTTCTGTATGTGTGACGTGTTCTCTCTGGGTGTGTCGGTGTCGTGTTGTGTGTGATGTGTGTGAGTGTCGTCTGTCGTGTTTTGTGTGTGTGATGTTTTGTGTGTGATGTGTGTGTTGTCTTGGGTGGCCACACAGGGGAAGACACAAAGCATTCCCCTCCTGGAGGAAGAGTGACACAACGTGGCCACTCAGGAGTAACACACAAACAATCCCCCCTCCCCCCCCCCGGAGCAACAGTGATGTGTGTGGCCAACTCAGGTCATGCACAAACCATTTCCCTCACGGAGCAACAGTGTCCCCTTGTGGCCCCTCAGGGTACTGCACAAACCATTTCCATCATGGAGCAACAGTGACACCAGGTGGCCAATCCAGATAATGCACAAACCATTTCCCGCACAGAGCATCGGTGACAGTGGACAGGTTTCAGAGTAACAGCCGTGTTAGTCTGTATTCGCAAAAAGAAAAGGAGGACTTGTGGCACCTTAGAGACTAACCAATTTATTTGAGCATGAGTTTTCGTGAGCTACAGCTCACTTCATCGGATGCATACCGTGGAAACTGCAGCAGACATTATATACACACAGAGAACATGAAACAATACCTCCCCCCACCCCACTCTCCTGCTGGTAATAGCTTATCTAAAGTGATCATCAAGTTGGGCCATTTCCAGCACAAATCCAGGTTTTCTCACCCTCCACCCCCCAAACACAAACTCACTCTCCTGCTGGTAACAGCTTATCTAAAGTGATCACTCTCCTTACAATGTGAATGATAATGAAGGTGGGCCATTTCCAGCACAAATCCAGGTTTTCTCACCCCCCCCCCCCCCATGCCCATACACACACAAACTCACTTTCCTGCTGGCAATAGCTCATCCAAACTGACCACTCTCCAAGTTTAAATCCAAGTTTAACAAGAACGTCTGGGCGGGCGGGGGAGGGTAGGAAAAAACAAGGGGAAATAGGCTACCTTGCATAATGACTTAGCCACTCCCAGTCTCTATTTAAGCCTAAATTAATAGTATCCAATTTGCAAATGAATTCCAATTCAGCAGTTTCTCGCTGGAGTCTGGATTTGAAGTTTTTTTGTTTTAAGATAGTGACCTTCATGTCTTTGATTGCGTGACCAGAGAGATGGAAGTGTTCTCCGACTGGTTTATGAATGTTATAATTCTTGACGTCTGATTTGTGTCCATTTACTCTTTTACGTAGAGACTGTCCAGTTTGACCAATGTACATGGCAGAGGGGCATTGCTGGCACATGATGGCATATATCACATTGGTGGATGTGCAGGTGAACGAGCCTCTGATAGTGTGGCTGATGTGATTAGGCCCTGTGAAGGTGTCCCCTGAATAGATATGTGGGCACAGTTGGCAACGGGCATTGTTGCAAGGATAAGTTCCTGGGTTAGTGGTTCTGTTGTGTGGTATGTGGTTGTTGGTGAGTATTTGCTTCAGGTTGCGGGGCTGTCTGTAGGTGGTCACTGTTACGAATTAGACCCGACAGGTCATGCACAGGAACTTCTGCGAATTATACCCGATTGGTCCCGCACAGTTCGAGTCTAGGCTGAGGCACACGAACGAAGTCCACAACGGCAGGGTTCCCAAAAATACTCAGTTTATTACGCTCGAGCGTGGTGCCGCCCTGCTCATCAGGAGGGGACCCCGCAGGCAGGTTATACAGAGATTATAGACCTTTTAGCAAGGCACGTTGCCCTCGTGCATCGGAAACCTTAGCCAAGAGACAAACCCTTCCCTTAGCTACCACCTATCCCGGCTAGGTACATTCCCCGTGCTAGACCGTGACTTCAGCTACATTACATGGTCCTAAAGCAATGCACCAGGAACTTTTCTCATCAGGATGGGAGGCCCACAGCAAGGCCAGGAGGCAGGGAGTTAGGAACAGACAAAGAACAGAAACCGGGAGATAAAACAGGCTGGAGACAAGGGCTGGGGGGGGGGGGAGGATTTTCACAGGAATGCAGTATCTAAGAAACACTCCTCCTGGTGCATGGTGTGCTTGCTTTTAGACAATGGTGGGCCCCAAACCAAAATGGAGTCACACGTGCTAACTTTTCCTTCACACCACTCAGGGTCATGCACCAACAATTTCCCTCGTGGAGCAACAGTGACACTGGGTGGCTAATCCAGGTACTGCACAAAGCATTTCCCTCCTGGAGCAACAGTGACACTCGGTGGCCACTCAGGGTAATGCACAAATAATTTCCCTAACGGAGCAACAGTGACACCGGGTGGCCAGTCAGTGTAATGCACAAATCATTTCCCTCCTGGCTCAACAGTGACAGTGGGTGGCCAATTCAGGTCATGCTCAAATCATTTCCCTCATGGAGCAAGAGTGACACCGGGCGGCCCCTTGGAGTAACACACAAATCATTTCCTCCCGGAGCACCCGTTGCACAAACTGAGTTTAATAATAATAATAAACAACAAATAGTTTCACTAGAAAAGGCAGATTTTCAGTGATTATAAGGGATAGCAAACAGAAGAAGGCAGATTGCTAAGCAAATACAAATACACACACATACTAAGCCTAAGATCTTAAAGAGACTGGATTCAAGAAGTCATTTCCCATCCTAAAGGTCTTTTGGCAACTTGAAGAGTTTCTGTAGCTTAGACTTCCCGTTGTTTCTCTTTACAGACTAGACTCCTGTCTTAGTCTGGACTCCCCCTTCTCATTCCCTTTGTCTCTTCAGGTACTTTCAGCAGCCTTTCTACTGCCCTGCATGATCTTCGTCCGCTCCGACGTCTCCATGGCTTCCGAGACCTCACCTGTGGGAATGCACACCTACCCGTGTCCTACAAAGGGACACGGCACCAGGAGAGCAGAGGAGAGAGAGCGAGTTGGCGAACACACGAGAAGACGGCGAGTGCGGACGAGGAACTGGCAGCGCCGACCTGGCAGCCGGGTCTGCAGCGGGCAGAGAGCGGAGGCCTGGTTCCGCCTCCTTGGAAAGAGGCCCAAGCGGCTCAGGCCCCTCCTGCCGCGTTCCCCTCCGGCGAGAGCTCCGGCACCATTCCTCGCCAGAGCCGCTGCGAGAGCCGAGCCGGAGCCCTCGCTCCACAGCGCTCGACGGGGGCTGGGAATCTCGCCCTCGGCCCTGCCGCCCTCTTCCCTCCCGCCCACACCGGCCCCACGCGCCGCCCAGAGACCGAGTTCCCCCGACCGTCCCCGCTCCGCTCTCGCCCCCGCGGGGGGTCGTCTCCGGGGTGTGATTTCGGTGTCGTGTCCTCTGCCGTCTTGTGTGTGTGTGACGTGTCGTATGTCGTGTCGTGGGCGTGTGAGATGTCGTGTGTCAGCAGGTGTCGGCGAGTGTGTGTGTGTGGGTGTGGGCGTATGTTGTGTGTGTGTGGGCGTGTGTGGGTGTCTGTGAGAGACGTCGTGTGTTTGTGTGAGACGTCGTGTGTGAGATGTCATGTGTTGGGTGTGTGTGTGTGTGAGAGGCCGTGTGTTGTGTGTGTGTCAGTCGTCTTGTGTGGTGTGTGTTGGTGTTGTGTGTGCGTGAGACGTTGTGTGTCGTGTGTGTGTGTCGGTGTCGTGTGTGAGAGACGTCGTATGTCGGCATGTGAGAGACATTGTGTGTGTCCACGTGTGTGCGACATCATGTGTCGTGTGTGTGGGCGTGTGTTGTGTGTGTGTTGGCGTGTGTGAGAGACGTGTTTGTGTGTGTGAGATATTGTGTGTCATGTGGTGTCGTGTGTGTGTGTGAGATGTGGTTTTGTGTGTGTTGTCTTGAGTGTTTTGTTGGTGTGTGTCGTGTTGTGCGCGCGTGAGACGTGTTATGCGTGTGCAATGTGCAGTGTTCGCCTGACGTGCTGTTTATGTGCGAAGCGCACTGTGTTGTGTGTGCGACGTGTGACGTCCTGTCTACAACATGCGGCAGGCTGTGTGCGATGTGTTGTGAGTATAACATGAAACGTGGGGTCTACAACTTGCGATGTGTGATGCACGAGCAACACTCGACGTACTGTGTGCTACGTGTTGTGCGTGTGACATGTAAAGTACGACATCTTGTGTGTGACGTGCGACGTGCTGTGTGTTTCATGTGCAATGTGTCAGTGTCGTGTGTGTGTGTCTCAGTGTCGTGTGCCATTTTGTGTCGTGTGTCGTGTTGTCTGTGTTGTGTCTGTGACGTAGAGTTTGCGTGCGTGTGACGTGTTGTGCGTGTGCCTGTGCGTGGTGCGACCTGTGCGTGACGTGATACGTGCGACATGCAACAAACTGTGGGTCCGACGTTGTGTGTGTGCGACGTACGTGCAACGTGCTGTGTGTCGTTGAGTGTGTGAGTGTGACATGTTGTGGGTCGTGTTGTGTTGAGCGTGTGTGTGTGTGAGACATGTTGTGGGTCATGTGTGTGATGCTTTCCATGTCGTGTTGTGTGTGTGTCTGTGTCGTGTGTTACTTTGTGTGTCGCGTTGTGTGCTGTTTTGTGTCATCGTGTGTGTGTGACGTGTGTGCGTTCGCCGTATTGTGCGTGTCCGTGTGGGAAGTGCGAAGTGGGATGGGTCAACTTGCCACCCCCTTCCCCAACACTTTAGCCCCCTGTCGTAAACATGACCCTCCCCCCTTCCCAGGGTGCTACTGACACTAAAACGACCTAAAAGACCCCCGACTTATCACTATTGGCTGCACCCCATTGCCACCCGCACTTCTATGCTGCTGCTGGCCAAACCCTCCCCCCAAAATCTAAACCCCACCCCCTACCCGGAACCCAACTGGAACCCTGACCCCATAACCTGCCCCCCAACTCGAAACCCCTGAACCAAAACTGTAGCCCAACCCTCACCCCAACCCGAACCTCCAGCTCTGAACCCAGCCCCTCGAAGCCTGACACCGCTTTAAGCCAGAGCCCAGTTCCCCATTCCCACCCTGGGCAACAACAGTGCAAACCACACCCTCCTGCCCCCCGCCCAGGAATCCTGCTTCTTACCACCCCTTCTTTGGAAATGAACCTTTTCTTCACTTACATCCCACACACCTTCATTCTCCTTTGAGGGGTTATTTAGTGACAGGGGTCCACACAAGGCAACTCTTTGCTATCACAGCGTAACAGGACACAGAGACGTGAAAACAGTGCAAACAACATTCCACGAGTTTTCAGGAGGTTTAAACACCCAATACATTTGAACATTGAACAGTCGCTTTGATCTCTACTAACACACACATCCGTTGGCCTGAATACACTCTGACACAAGCTGCTCTTTCAGCGTCACGCCTTGTACAAACATTACTGCAACAGCGTGTAGGGCAGCGTGACCCCCGGGGTCTGTGAGCTGGTTTCAGGGCGCCCGCAGGACCCCGCAGCTTCGCCTCCCCGCCTGTTCCACCCACCGCCTGTGCTTCCCCGGAGGGATCTCCAGACTGTCAATGCTGCCCGGAGCTTCCCTTCCCTGCCAGGCCTGAGCAACCAGCGCTTGTAACCAGGCCACTCCCAGCCTCCCCGCGGGGAGCGTATGGACACAAACCGGCTGGAGAGCAGTTAGGGCAGGAATCCCTGGAGACTCGGGGAGCATCTTCAGCGGATGAGGGTGACACACCCCACAGGAGCTGAATTTCCCACTCGGGTCTAAGTGGTGCCGTGTGGATGGGGCAGCATGTTTGGGAGGCTCTGTTTGCTGCGGTGGATCCACTGGGGGTTGATGTCGTGGGGGTCGAGTGAAGACCCACTAAATTGACAGCAGAGCGCTCTCCGGTCGCCGTTGGGACTGCGCCGGGAACGGCAGGAGGAAGGGAAGTCGACCGAAGAGCGTCTCCCGTCAACCCAGCCCAGTGTAGACACAGCAGTAAGTCGACCGAAGCGACGTCAAATCCAGCTCTGTTATTCACGCAGCGGGAGCAGCGTAACTTAGGATGACTTCCTGCGGTAGGAGAGAGTCATAAATAGAAAGGGAAGGCTAACCACCTTTAAATCCCTCCTGGCCAGAGGAAAAATCCTCTCACCTGTAAAGGGTTAAGAAGCTAAAGGTAACCTCGCTGGCACCTGACCAAAATGACCAATGAGGAGACAAGATACTTTCAAAAGCTGGGGGGAGGGAGAAACAAAGGGTCGGGATCTGTCTGTGTGATGCTTTTGCCGGGGACAGAACAGGAATGGCGTCTTAGAACTTAGTAAGTAATCTAGCTAGATATGCGTTAGATTCTGATTCCTTTAAATGGGTGAGAAAATAAGCTGTGCTGAATGGAATGGATATTCCTGTTTTTGTGTCTTTTTGTAACTTAAGGTTTTACCTAGAGGGATTCTCAATGTTTTGAATCTAATTACCCTGTAAGGTATTTACCATCCTGAGTTGACAGAGGTGATGCTTTTTACTTTTTCTTCTATTAAAATTCTTCTTTTAAGAAACTGAATGTTTTTTTATTGTTCTTAAGATCCAAGGGTCTGGGTCTGTGGTCACCTATGCAAATTGGTGAGGATTTTTACCAAACCTTCCCCAGGAACGAGGGTGCAATATTTTGTTGAGGATTTTGGGGGGAAATACGTTTCCAAACGGCTCTTTCCTAATTAAAAACCCGGTTAGAATTTTGGTGGTAGCAGCGAAAGTCCAAGGGCAAAAGGTAAAATAGTTTGTACCTTGGGGAAGTTTTAACCTAAGCTGGTAAAAGTAAGCTGAGGAGGTTTTCATGCAGGTCCCCACATCTGTACCCTAGCGTTCAGAGTGGGGAAGGAACCTTGACAGATAGACACAGTGTGAGGCCTGAGTTTCCCCTGCAGTCTGGATGCTCAAACACCGGCTTGGCAACACAAGTCAGCAAGCCCAGGCCACATAGAGACAGGCTCAGTGTGCAGTGTGGACAGACCCTCAGACAGCCCCAGTATTGTCAAATGAGGAAATCCTTCCTGTGTTTTGACTTGCTGGTAGAAGAGCCGAGTGACATTGGAGCTCACCGAGCTTCACTGACCAACGCAGCGCTCCAGCACCTGAGCTCTCGGGCTCCCTGCTGAAAGAAAAGCTGAATGAGCGACCAAGGTCAAAGAGAGGTGCTCGTCTTTGGCCCAGGGCAGGGAGTCCCACCCTCAAAGCGAGAACATTTCTCTCTTTGTCCGTCTGAGTTGGGGCAGGAGCGATAACACGTCCTCCTGCATTGGCTGTTTCAGAGAGTAGTTTCTGACTGTCTTCTCAAAGACAGGGTGCGAAACAGGCCTCAAACCTGACTGAGTGGAAACAAGAATGATGCAGCTCGACTGAGCCAGCTGAGAATTGAGATGTGCCCCTGTGCTCGAGTGAGGGAATGACCTGTGAGGGGACTGGAAACCTGACCGGCCAATTCTTAACTAGCATCTCTCCGCATCTTTCCTCTGAGTGCCGTCACAGTAGCTTCAATGCTCCAGCACCGGGCGCCCTGCCAGCTCTGGGCCCGACAAGCTTTCCTTGGGATTGGATTCTGGAGAGCAGGGGGGCAGGGAAGCAACAGGTGCATGTGGCTCCGTGGTGAGGTTTCCTTGCAAGATGTGTGTATGAGTCTGTGTGTGTCGGAAGCACTGAGTGCGGCTCTCACTGAACCCACAGAGGGTGAGGGTGGCGGGAGCGAGACAGTAGACGTATAAAGGCGCAAGGACGGGCGTAACGATGATGACTGTGTTGTGTTTCATTCCTTAGATGTGGGGCCACCACCTTTCTCTTGAGCCTTGTCGTATCCCAGGGGTAAAACTCACCATCTGTCCAGCTACAAGGGCGTGTTTGTGTTCATTCCTGCGAGCCACACAGGGGTCTGATGTTGCTGCTTCCAATCCTCTGGCTCTGCCGGGAGAAGGGGCAATTCAGGCCATCACTGAGCTGAGGGAGGGAGATGAAATAAGATTGGTCCCAAAGACTGATCCCTGAGGAACTCCACTGGTAACCTCCCTCCAGCCTGACAGTTCACCTTTCAGCAGTATCCGCTATAATCTCCCTGTTAACCATTTCCCTATCCATCTTTCAATTTTCATATTGATCCCCATCTTTTCCACTTTAACTAATAATTCCTCATGTGGCACCATATCAAACGCCTTCCTGAAATCTAGATCAATTAGATCCACTGCGTTTCCTTTGTCTAAAAAATCTGTTACTTTCTCAAAGAAGGAGATCAGGTTGGTTTGGCATGATCTACCTTTTGTAAAACCATCTTGTATTTTGACCCATTTACCATTGACCTCAATGTCCTTAACTACTTTCTCCTTCAAAATTTTTTCCAAGACCTTGCATACTACAGATGTCGAACTAACAGGCCTGTAGTTACCCAGATCACTTTTTTCCCCCCTTTCTTAAAAATAGCACCTATGTTAGCAATTCTCCAATCATAGGGTACAACCCCTGAGTTTACAGATTCATTAAAAATTCTTGCTAATGGGCTTGCAATTTCATGTGCCAGTTCTTTTAATATTCTTGGACAAAGATTATCTTGGGCCCCCGATTTAGTCCCATTAAGCAGTTTGAGTTTCACTTCTACCTCAGATATGGTAATATCTACCTCCATCTCCTCCTTCCCATTTGTCATGCTACCATTATCCCTAAGATCCTCCTTAGCCTTATTAAAGACTGAGGCAAAGTATTTGTTTCCATATTGGGCCATGCCTAGATTATCCTTGACCTCCACTCCATCCTCAGTGCTTACCGGTCCCACTTCTTTTTTCTTGGTTTTGTTCTTATTGACACGGTGATAGAACCTTTTACAATTGGTTTTAATTCTCTTTGCAAGGTCCTTCTCACTTTATCCCTTCATGTTCTGACCTCAGTAAGATAGCTTTCCTTGCTGATCCCTCCCATCTTCCACTCCCTGTATGCTTTCTCCTTTTTCTTAATCACCTCTCCGAGATGCTTGCTCATCCAGCTTGGTCTACAGCTCCTGCCTATGAATTTTCCCACCTTTCTTGGGATGCAGGCTTCTGATAGCTTCTGCAGCTTTGATTTAAAGTCATCCCAGGCCTCCTCTGCCTTTAGATCCCTGAAGTTCTTCAGTCCAATCCACTTGCCTAACTCATTTCCTTCATTTTTCAAAGTCAGCCCTTTTGAATTCAAAAACCCTAGTTGCAGATTTATTTTTTGTTGATCCTTCCGTTCAGTTTGAACTGAATTAGCTCATGATCGCTAGAACCAAGCTTGTCCCCTACAACCATTTCTTCTAGGAGGTCCTCACTTCTCACCAAAACCAAATCTAGAATGGCACACCCTCTTGTCGGTTCAGCAACTACTTGATGAAGGAATCCATCTAACAGCATCTAGGAACATATGAGCCCGATTATTATTACTAGCACTCGTCCTCCAGTCTATATCTGGGAGGTTAATGTCTCCCATGATCACGCAGTTTCCATGAGTATTTACTTCATTAAAAACATTAAAGAGGGCTCGATCCATATCCACATTAGATCCCGGCGGTCTCTAGCTCACTCCAAGCACTATCCCAGGGGAGGCTCGAGTAGATTTCTTCCCCAATGTCATTTTTGCCCAGATGGACTCTGTCTTCTCCATTCCATCGCTGATTTCTTTACATTCTACCTCCTCATTGATAGACAATGCTACTCCACCACCTTGACCTCTATTTCGGTCTTTCCTAAACAGCACATACCCTTCAATACCCATAGTCCAGTCATGACGACTATTCCACCCTGTTTCTGTTCTCCCTAGAATATCTGGTTTCACTTCCTGCACCAGTACCTCTAATTCCTCCATTTTGTTACCTAGGCTCCTCGCATTGGTGTACAAACATCTTCATTTTTGCTGTTTGGCCTCACTCACATTCTTTACCCAATGAGGCACGGTCATTCCACAGCCAGCAGAACCTATTAGACTGGTATCCACACTGCCCTTCCTCCTTATAGCCATTCTCCTACCCACGGCTGTATCCTTTCTTACTTTCTTTTCTTCCCTCTCAAGGCTAAAATCCGGCATGGAGATTACCTGGACATCCCCCAACCAACCATCTCCCCCAGATTCCTAGTTTAAAGCTCTCTGAATCAGTTGTGCCAGCCTCCATCCTAGAAGTCTATTTCCTTCCCTACTCAGATGAAGTCCATCCCGAGAGAACTGTCCTCTGTCCAGGAATGCCTCCCAGTGGCCATACATCCCAAAGCCCACCTTCTAGCACCACTGCCTGAGCCATCTGTTGACAATCATAATCTTGTCACGCCTTTGTTGCCCTTCTCCAGGCCTGGTTACAGGCCTGTCTACTCTTCTCAGTAAAGAGTCCCCGATCACGTAGACCTGCCTTTCCCTGGTGACAGTTCTATTCTCCAGTCTATCCCCTGTTCCCTCTGGCTGCAAGTTCTTTCCATTGCTATTCTCCCTTGTAATCCTCTTCAACCCATCCTGTATCCTCCTGGGGCTCATATTTGGTGTAGTCTCCATTGACTTTTCCCCTTTTCCTATAGGACTAGCCGCTCTTCTCTTCTTCCTTGCCCCTCCAGCTTCAGTGACTACCTGCTGAGCCCCTTCTTCATTTTCCAACTCTCAAAACTTATTCCTGAGCTCTATTTCTCCTTCACCAGCCCGTCTTTTCCTCTGCCTGGTTCTTTTCATCACATGCTTCCACTGACCACTTTCCTCACCCAGCTGTCTCCCCTCAGAATTCCCCAGTCCTGCTTCCATCTGCAAGTCTGAGCTTTTCCCTTCAGATACCTCATGTCTTTGCTCCATCATCTGCTCAAACCCCTTTCTAAACTCAACCAGACTTTCCATCTGCATCTCCAAACCTCAGATCTTCTCCTCCATCAGCTCGAGCAGATGGCATTTCATGCAGACAAAACTCTTACCAGGTCCCCCCTCCAGGATCATGGACATACGGCAGCTTCCACATCCAGTCATCTTCATTGTGTCTTCCATGACAGGCCCAACAAAGAAAGGAACAGAACACCACCAGCTATCACCTTCAGCCCCAAACTAAAAGATCTCCAGGGCAGGATCAAGTGGAGTTCCTTAGGGATCAATCTTTGGGACCAATCTTATTTCATCTTTTTATTGCTGATCTCAGCACAAAAAGTGGGTGTGTGCTAATCAAGTTTGCCGATGATCCAAAGCTGGGAGGTATTGCTAATTTAGAGAGATACCGGGATATCGTACAGGAAGATTTGGATGACCTTATAAAATGGAGTAATAGTAATAGGATGAAATTGAATCATGAGAAGTGTAAGGTCAAGCATTTAGGGATTAATAACAAGGATTTTAGTTATAAACTGGGGACACATCAGTTAGAAGTAACGGAGGAGGAGAAGGACCTTGGAGTATTGGTTGATCATAGGATGACTATGAGCCGCCAATGTGATATGGCCGTGCAAAAAGCTAATGCGGTCTTGGGATGCATCAGGCGAGGTATTTCCAGTCGAGATAAGGAGGTTTTAGAACCATTCTAAAAGGCACTGGTGAGACCTCACCTGGAATACTGTGTGCAGTTCTGGTCTCCCATGTTTAAGAAGGATGAATTCAAACTGGAAGAGGTACAGAGAAGGGCTACTAGGATGATCCGAGGAATGGAAAACCTGTCTTATGAAAGGAGACTCAAGGAGCTTGGCTTGTTTAGCCTAACTAAAAGAAGGTTGAGGGGAGATAGGATTGCTCTCTATAAATATATCAGAGGGATAAATACCAGAGAGGGAGAGGAATTAAAATTTAAGCTCAGTACCAATGTGGACACAAGAACAAATGGCTATAAACTGGTCACTGGGAAGTTTACACTTGAAATTAGATGAAGGTTTCTAACCATCAGAGGAGTGAAGTTTTGGAATAGCCTTCTAAGGGAAGCAATGGGGGCAAAAGACCTATCTGGCTTTAAGATTAAACTCGGTAATTTTATGGAGGAGATGGTATGATGGGATAACATGATTTTGGCAATTAATTGATCTGTAAATATTCATGGTTAATAGGCCCAATGGCTGTGATGGGATGTTAGATGGGGTGGCATCTGAGTTACTAAAGAGAATTCTTTCCTGGGTATCTGGCTGGTGAATCTTGCCCAAATGCTTAGGGTTTAGCTGGTGCCATAATTGGGATCAAGAAGGAATTTTTCTGCAGCAGATTGGAAGAGGCCCTGGACGTTTTTCGCCTTCCTCTATAGCATGGGGCACGGGTCACTGGCTGGAGGATTTTCTGCTCCTTGAGCTCTTCAAATCCTGATTTAAGGACTTCGATGGCTCAGACATAGGTGAGAGGTTTTGCACAGGAGTGAGATTCTGTGGCTTGCTTTGTGCAGGAGGTCAGACTAGATGATCATGATGGTCCCTTCTGACCTCAATATCTATGAATCTATGAATTAAAAACAGGGAGATTATAGCGGGTCCTGCTGAAAGGTGAACTGTCAGGCTGGAGGGAGGTTACCAGTGGAGTTCCTTAGGCATCAAGATTCTACAATCTATTCTGAAGGACGATCCCTCAATCTCACAGATCTTGGGAGACAGGCCAGTCCTCGCTTACAGACAGCCCCCCAACCTGAAGCAAATAATCACTAGCAACCACACAACAAAAACATTAACCCAGGAACCTATCCTTGCAACAAACCCATTGCCAACTCTGTCCACATATCTAGTCTAGGGACACCATCCTCGGACCTAATCACATCAGCCACACCGTCAAATGTGCCCAAATACATTTGTTAGTCTCTAAGGTGCCAGAACTACTCCTCGTTTTGTTTTTTGTTTTTGGGGTTTTTTTGCTGATACAGACTAACACGGCTCCCACTCTGAACTAAATGATTGCATCTCTCCCCAAAAGAGATCTATAAGCACAGAGAACACCCTGGAGACCAGGCCTTTAAACGTTAGGAAACATCAGAGTTAAGATGACGTACATACTTTGCGCAGTGCTGTTGTGTATGTGTGTTATGATACAGACTCACAAGCGTGGCCTTGGGGTCAATTCCCTGCCCCCCACAGCATCAATTTCCTCCAGACTCCCAAGGGAAGTGGTGCTTCCTCCATCCCTTGATGAGATGCCTCTCTCGAGTCTGCTTTGGTCCAAAACTCGCGACTGCACCATGCAGGAGGCCTGTGATGTGTAGGGGGGCCAGATGAGATGATCTAACAGTCTCTTCTGGCCTTCAAGTCTCCAAATCTCTGCAAAACTGGGTGCGGCACATTGAGCATCCTCTGATGGTTCCACGTGTGGCCTGCGTGAACCCTTGCACGACCACTGAGTGTGTGGGGGTGACCCAGGGGGAGCAGCTCAAACATGCACAGGAGCCGGCTCGGGGCAGGACATGAGCCCTGCAGGGCAGGGGTGGGGGTGGCAGTGACATCACAAGGGCCTTTTGCAGCACTCAGCTGATTGGTGAAAGGCGGTTGGGAGGCGGTGACCTCACAGAGAGTCCACGACAACGGCCAGGGAGGACAGGCTGCAGGGCAGGGGGATCTCAGAGACCCCCAAGGCTTTGTTGCAGGGAGTCTCCTTCTTGAGGTGTCTCCTTGAGGACCGAGAGAGAATTCAGGGTCATGTATGTCTGATATCTGATAGGAGAGCAATACAGCGGTGCACAGACAATCCAGGAAGTTTTTGGAAACTGTCGGGGACAATTTCCTGGTGCAAGTGCTGGAGGAACCAACTAAGGGCAGAGCTCTTCTTGACCTGCTGCTCACAAACCGGGAAGAATTAGTAGGGGAAGCAAAAGTGGATGGGAACCTGGGAGGCAGTGACCATGAGATGGTCAAGTTCAGGATCCTGACACAGGGAAGAAAGGAGAGCAGCAGAATACGGACCCTTGACTTCAGAAAAGCAGACTTTGACTCCCTCTGGGAACTGATGGGCAGGATCCCCTGGGAGAATAACATGACGGGGAAGGGAGTCCAGGAGAGCTGGCTGTATTTTAAAGAATCCTTATTGAGGTTACAGGGACAAACCATCCCGATGTGTATAAAGAATAGTAAATATGGCAGGCGACCAGCTTGGCTTAACAGTGAAATCCTTGCTGACCTTAAACACAAAAAAGAGGCTTACAAGAAGTGGAAGATTGGACAAATGACCAGGGATGAGTATATAAATATTGCTCGGGCATGTAGGAATGAAATCAGGAAGGTTAAATCACACCTGGAGTTGCAGCTAGCGAGGGATGTTAAGAGAACCAAGAAGGGTTTCTTCAGGTATGTTGGCAATAAGAAGAAAGCCAAGGAAATTGTGGCCCCTTACTGAATGAGGGAGGCAATCTAGTGACAGAGGATGTGGAAAAAGCTAATGTACTCAATGATTTTTTTGCCTCTGTCTTCATGAACAAGGTCAGCTCCCAGACTACTGCACTGGGCAGCACAGCATGGGGAGGAGGTGGCCAGCCTCTGTGAAGGAAGAAGTGGTTCGGGACTATTTAGAAAAACTGGACGTGCAGAAGTCCATGGGGCCGGATGCGTTGCATCCGAGATTGCTAAAGGAATTGGCGGATGTGATTGCAGAGCCATTGGCCATTATCTTTGAAAACTCATGGCGACTGGGGGAAGCCCCGGAAGACTGGAAAAAGGCTAATATAGTGCCAATCTTTTAAAAAGGGAAGAAGGAGGATCCTGGGAACTATAGGCCAGTCAGCCTCACCTCAGTCCCCGGAAAAATCATGGAGCAGGTCCTCAAGGAATCAATTCTGAAGCACTTAGAAGAGAGGAAAGTGATCAGGAACAGTCAGCATGGATTCACAAAGGGCAAGTCATGCCTGACTTATCTAATTGCCTTCTATGATGAGATAACTGGTTCTGTGGATGAAGGGAAAGCAGTGGACGTGTTATTCCTCGACTTCAGCAAAGCTTTTGACATGGTCTCCCACAGTATTCTTGTCAGCAAGTTAAAGAAGTATGGGCTGGATGGATGCACTACAAGGTGGGTAGAAAGTTGGCTAGATTGTCGGGCTCAATGGGTAGTGATCAATGGCTCCATGTCTAGTTGGCAGCCGGTATCTAGCGGAGTGCCCCAAGGGTCGGTCCTGGGGCCGGTTTTGTTCAATATCTTCATAAATGATCTGGAGGATGGTGTGGATTGCACCCTCAGCAAGTTTGCGGATGACACTAAACTGGGAGGAGTGGTAGATACGCTGGAGGGTAGGGATAGGAAAGAGAGGGACCTAGACAAATTGGAGGATTGCGCCAAAAGAAATCTGATGAGGTTCAACAAGGACAAGTGCAGAGTCCTGCACTTAGTACAGAAAAATCCAATGCACCGCTACAGACTAGGGACCGAATGGCTAGGCAGCAGTTCTGTGGAAAAGGACCTAGGGGTGACAGTGGACGAGAAGCTGGATATGAGTCAGCAGTGTGCCCTTGTTGCCAAGAAAGCCAATGGCATTTTGGGCTGTATAAGTAGGGGCGTTGCCAGCAGATCAAGGGACGTGATCGTTCCCCTCTATTCGACATTGGTGAGGCCTCATCTGGAGTACTGTGTCCAGTTTTGGGTCCCACGCTACAAGAAAGATGTGGAAAAATTGGAGAGAGTCCAGCGAAGGGCAACAAAAATGATTAGGGGATTGGAACACATGAGTTATGAGGAGAGGCTGCGGGAACTGGTATTGTTTAGTCTACGGAAGAGAAGAATGAGGGGGGATTTGATAGCTGCTTTTAACTACCTGAAAGGTGGATCCAAAGAGGATGGATCTAGACTATTCTCAGTGATAGCAGATGACAGGACAAGGAGGAATGGTCTCAAGTTGCAGTGGGGGAGGTTTAGGTTGGATATTAGGAAAAACCTTTTTTACTAAGAGGGTGGTGAAACACTGGAATGTGTTACTTAGGGAGGTGGTGGAATCCCCTTCCTTAGAAATTTTTAAGGTCAGGCTTGACAAAGCCCTGACTGGGATGATTTAGTGGGGATTGGTCCTGCTCTGGGCAGGGGGTTGGACTAGATGGCCTCCTGAGGTCCCTTCCAACTCTGTTATTCTATGATTCTATGAGTCTATGATTCAAATCCCTGACGTAATCCCACTCCGTCCAGTAGCCCCAGGCACATTCCAAGCGTTGGATTCGAGACACTGAGTCAGCTTCCTGCAGTGAGTTTCAGCCTTCCCAGAGGTAATTTGTGGGGGCTCGCCATTTTCAGATGTTCTTGTTTATTTCCCCTCCATCCAATTCAAATGAGTTTGAAATTACTCACGGCAACATTCTTTCACCTACTTTGGTAAACAGAACAGTTATCAAATGTTGTACTGAGAGACCAGTCAGTGGGGAACAGAGCGATAGTCATTTGTAAACCAGCTGCATTAAGAACCACAGGTCTCTGGATGGGGGTAGACCACCGTGGGGATGGGGCTGTCACAGAGAATTTGGAGGGAGGTGGCGGAGTAGAGGGTGGAAGAGGTTGAATTAGGGTACATTTTCCCTTGGCCCCGAAAGGGGCAGCACGACATGCCCAATTAAAAGGGGGTGTCACGCCTGAAGAATTTACAATATCCACCAAAATAACAGGAACAACAAGACAAACACAGAACACAATGTTTTGTTGCGACAGGGGACCCACGGCGTTCTGGGTTTTCTTCCACTGGCACCAGCTTGCCCAGAAAGTGTCTGAAAAAGAAAATAAGCATTCCCCAGCCCCTGGGTGGGGACAGATGATTGCTTAAAAATGCCCCTTTCTTTTCACATATTTTGGCTGACTGCAGGAAAACCAAAAAATTACCTTTATATTTTGTTTGTTTGTTTTTTTATTCAAAGGATACTTGCTGCATACCTAGGCAGAGGAGGCCTGTCTATGTAAACACGATCTGTTCCTGAAGTCTTTCCCCCAGCTCATCACTAGATGTGAGGGGGGAGGTCATTCAGGCCTTCCTTACACTTCGTATTTAAAAACTCCTTATTGTTCCTACCTCTGCTGGCCTTAGATTTCTCCTCCTGTCCCTTCTTTGGCAGCTCATATGAGGTGGCCAAGTGGTTAAAGTGGTGGGCTGCTAATCATTGTGCTTTGCATGCATGGGTTTGAATCCCATCCTCATTGTGTGCATTTTGTCTTCTCCCCTCCTTCACAAACAACCATCTCCCCTTTGGTACAAGCCACATTGCTTCCTGTAAACAAAAACCTTCTCAGGAACTCAGACCTCCCTTGCTGTCAATAAAACACGTCTAAATCCCAGATTTCTCAAAGAGTTCTTTGTTTCTTAGTATTTATCTCAAAAGGTAACAGCCTCATAACGTCTCCCAAACACCCTGGGACCAGCCCAAATAATTAAAATGCCCCCACCTCAGCCACGACAGTGACCCACAGCTAGCGTGTCTAGGTCAAGGTGCTCTGGAGGAAGCAACTCAAACATTTTCTTTCTGCTTCCCTTGGCGAGGTCTGACTGGGAAAACAAAATTGAAAATTTTCTGCTGGGAAACCAATTCTAGTCTGTTTGGGGACTTTCATTTGAATGGATTATTATTATTCTCTTCTGATCTCTGAATTATTTCAGTTCAGTCTTTGTCCTCCAGATGTGTTGCCAGGTGTTGAGCAGAGTGGGAGTGAGGCCAAGTCATGACGTCTCTTCCCCTCTTCCAACTTGCTAGGAAGTTCCGCTGCCTTGATGTGAGTCAAGCAGTGTCCATTGTCTCCGGGCTTTCTCGGAGGAGTCCGCATTGTACACGGTTCCTGGGAGAGTCCTTGGGAGCGTGGATACCTTTACTGGGCCATCTGTCTCCACTGTCATTTTGTAGCCCTGCAGCCACAGCCCCATAAGCCTGAGTCAGCTGCCCCGGGCTCTGAGACAGGTGCCCTGGGTGTTTTAATTGCAGTATAGACATAACATTAGGATACGTCTACAGTGCAATGAATCACCCACGGCTGGCCCGTGTCACATTAATCCAGGACAGCGGCTTAGGCTGTAAAGTAGCAGGGTACGTGTCTCGGCTCAGGCTCAGGACCCTGCTCTAGGAGCCCAGAAGGTTGGGAGGGAGTTTGGCAAGTGAAAAAGGTAAAACCGCAGTGAAGTATTCCCCTGGACTCAATGGCATTTCTCCATTTCTCTGTCTGCTTCGGAGCAGTGACAAAACAGGTCCTGCTGCATTCGTTATTTCAAAGGGAGGTTTAGGATTTTCATTCTCAGACACGGTGCACAAAGCAGGACTCAACCCTCGGCATAAACTGAATGAGCCACCCACAGATTCTGGCAGCCCCAATCATAGAATCATAGAATCATAGAATATCAGGGTTGGAAGGGACCCCAGAAGGTCATCTAGTCCAACCCCCTGCTCAAAGCAGGACCAATTCCCAGTTAAATCATCCCGGCCAGGGCTTTGTCAAGCCTGACCTTAAAAACCTCTAAGGAAGGAGATTCTACCACCTCCCTAGGTAACGCATTCCAGTGTTTCACCACCCTCTTAGTGAAAAAGTTTTTCCTAATATCCAATCTAAACCTCCCCCACTGCAACTTGAGACCATTTCTCCTCGTTCTGTCATCTGCTACCATTGAGAACAGTCTAGAGCCATCCTCTTTGGAACCCCCTTTCAGGTAGTTGAAAACAGCTATCAAATCCCCCCTCATTCTTCTCTTCTGCAGGCTAAACAATCCCAGCTCCCTCAGCCTCTCCTCATAACTCATGTGTTCCAGTCCCCTAATCATTTTTGTTGCCCTTCGCTGGACTCTCTCCAATTTATCCACATCCTTCTTGAAGTGTGGGGCCCAAAACTGGACACAGTACTCCAGATGAGGCCTCACCAATGTCGAAAAGAGGGGAACGATCACGTCCCTCGATCTGCTCGCTATGCCCCTACTTATACATCCCAAAATGCCATTGGCCTTCTTGGCAACAAGGGCACACTGCTGACTCATATCCAGCTTCTCGTCCACTGTCACCCCTAGGTCCTTTTCCGCAGAACTGCTGCCTAGCCATTCGGTCCCTAGTCTGTAGCTGTGCATTGGGTTCTTCCGTCCTAAGTGCAGGACCCTGCACTTATCCTTATTGAACCTCATCAGATTCCTTTTGGCCCAATCTTCCAATTGGTCTAGGTCCTTCTGTATCCTATCCCTCCCCTCCAGCGTATCTACCACTCCTCCCAGTTTAGTATCATCCGCAAATTTGCTGAGAGTGCAATCCACACCATCCTCCAGATCATTTATGAAGATATTGAATAAAACCGGCCCCAGGACCGACCCTTGGGGCACTCTACTTGATACCGGCTGCCAACTAGACATGGAGCCATTGATCACTACCCGTTGAGCCCGACAATCTAGCCAGTTTTCTACCCACCTTATAGTGCATTCATCCAGCCCATACTTCCTTAACTTGCTGACAAGAATACTATGGGAGACCGTGTCAAAAGCTTTGCTAAAGTCAAGAAACAATACATCCACTGCTTTCCCTTCATCCACAGAACCAGTAATCTCATCATAAAAGGCGATTAGATTAGTCAGGCATGACCTTCCCTTGGTGAATCCATGCTGGCTGTTCCTGATCACTTTCCTCTCATGCAAGTGCTTCAGGATTGATTCTTTGAGGACCTGCTCCATGATTTTTCCAGGGACTGAGGTGAGGCTGACTGGCCTGTAGTTCCCAGGATCTTCCTTCTTCCCTTTTTTAAAGATTGGCACTACATTAGCCTTTTTCCAGTCATCCGGGACTTCCCCGGTTCGCCACGAGTTTTCAAAGATAATGGCCAGTGGCTCTGCAATCACAGCCGCCAATTCCTTCAGCACTCTCGGATGCAACTCGTCCGGCCCCATGGACTTGTGCACGTCCAGCTTTTCTAAATAGTCCCTAACCGCCTCTATCTCCACAGAGGGCTGGCCATCTCTTCCGCATTTTGTGATGCCCAGCGCAGCAGTCTGGGAGCTGACCTTGTTAGTGAAAACAAAAGCAAAAAAAAGCATTGAGTACATTAGCTTTTTCCACATTCTCTGTCACTAGGTTGCCTCCCTCATTCAGTAAGGGGCCCACACATTCCTTGGCTTTCTTCTTGTTGCCAACATACCTGAAGAAACCCTTCTTGTTACTCTTGACATCTCTGGCTAGCTGCAGCTCCAGGTGCGATTTGGCCCTCCTGATAACATTCCTACATGCCCGAGCAATATTTTTATACTCTTCCCTGGTTATATGTCCAACCTTCCACTTCTTGTAAGCTTCTTTTTTATGTTTAAGATCCGCTAGGATTTCACCATTAAGCCAAGCTGGTCGCCTGCCATATTTACTATTCTTTCGACTCATCGGGATGGTTTGTCCCTGTAACCTCAACAGGGATTCCTTGAAATACAGCCAGCTCTCCTGGACTCCTTTCCCCTTCAAGTTAGTCCCCCAGGGGATCCTGGCCATCCGTTCCCTGAGGGAGTCGAAGTCTGCTTTCCTGAAGTCCAGGGTCCGTATCCTGCTGCTTACCTTTCTTCCCTGCGTCAGGATCCTGAACTCAACCAACTCATGGTCACTGCCTCCCAGATTCCCATCCACTTTTGCTTCCCCCACTAATTCTACCCGGTTTGTGTGCAGCAGGTCAAGAAAAGCGCCCCCCCTAGTTGGCTCCTCTAGCACTTGCGCCAGGAAATTGTCCCCTACGCTTTCCAAAAACTTCCTGGATTGTCTATGCACCGCTGTATTGCTCTCCCAGCAGATATCAGGAAAATTAAAGTCACCCATGAGAATCAGGGCATGCGATCTAGTAGCTTCCGTGAGCTGCCGGAAGAAAGCCTCATCTACCTCATCCCCCTGGTCCGGTGGTCTATAGCAGACTCGCACCACTACATCACTCTTGTTGCACACACTTCTAAACTTAATCCAGAGACACTCAGGTTTTTCTGCAGTTTCGTACCGGAGCTCTGAGCAGTCATACTGCTCCCTTACATACAGCGCTACTCCCCCACCTTTTCTGCCCTGCCTGTCCTTCCTGAACAGTTTATAGCCATCCATGACAGTACTCCGGTCATGTGAGTTATCCCACCAAGTCTCTGTTATTCTGATCACGTCATAGTTCCTTGACATCACCAGGACCTCCAGTTCTCCCTGCTTGTTTCCAAGGCTTTGTGCATTTGAATGGCTTTGTGCAATGAGCCACTTGGTGTGAGAGGCATTTTGCAATGAGCCACTTGGTGTGAGAGCTCGGACCTGCCCCTGTCCCAGAGGGAGGGGGTCATCTGCGAGGGGACTGGAACACTGACCTATCAGCCCTTCACACCCAAACTTTCAGTCACTCTATTATCAGTGCCTATGAGTGTAATTTAAACAACAAGAACGGCTACACTGGGCTAGACCAAAGGTCCATCTAACTCTGTTATTTGTCTTCTGATAGGAGCCAGTATCAGGTGCCTTAAAAGCCACTACTAGGAGTTGAACCCAGGATCTCCTGTTTAGAAGACAGGTGCCTTAAACCAGCTAATCCATGGTGCTTTCCTCTGGCTAATGTATGGTGTCTGCCCACACCTGACTCCCTGCCAACCCGCACTGGGCCCTGCCAAGCGTTTCTTGTGTTTCGATTCTGTAAAGCAGAGAAGCGGGTGAAGTTTTACTCCCAAGGTGTGTGTGTGATTCTTTGGACAGGTCTATCTTACAAAATTAAGTCAGTAACAACATTACTTTGGGGTGTTAAAAATTTTACCTTCCCTGAGCAATGCAGTTATATCAGTCTAATCCCGGTGTAGATAGCACTGGGTTAACAGGAGGACTTCTTCCCACCCCACTCTGCCTCTTCGGCTGAGGCCTGCTGGTCCACCTTTCACTCGCTCCTCTCTCCCCGAGGCCTCCTTGCCGGCTGCTCATTCCTCTCCGCCCCCTACCCCAAGGTCTGCCCGCCACCCACACCTCTCTGACCCCTCCCCTGAGACCCACCATGGCCGCCGCTCCCACCTCTCAGCCCCACCCATGAGACCCACCCAGCCTGCCACCCGTGCCTCTCCGTCCTGCCCTGCCCACCACTTGCACCTCTGTGCCCCTCCCCTGAGGCCCACCCTGCCCACCTCTTTCTTCATGCCGCTGTTGTTATTCCATGACACATTAAAGATGGAATGAAAAGCTGAGTTTCCTCCAGGGTGAGGAAAGGAAGGAGACACCAACCCCCTGGCAAAGCTCTGTGCCCCACAGAAAACCTGCCCCCTGCTATTACAGTCACTGATGTACTGGGGATATGACGGGAAAGGGACTGTCTGAATTATCGAGGCAGGAATTTTACAGCAATCTACAGCAACATCACTGGCCACAAACACACTCTCCTCATGCTCCAGCCAGAAGGGAAACGAGCAGGAATTCTTGTTCAGCCCTGGGCACACTTACACAACAGCACAGCAGTGAGTGTGTTGTGGACGCTGGTCTGAGGAAACAATTGGAAACGATCACTCAGTGAGAAAAGAACTAGAGTGTCGTGAGAGCGCTCTATAAAGCAAGTAGTTGTGGCTGAGTGGTTAAGGTGGTGGACTCGAAATCCCTTGGGGGGGGTCTCCCTGTGCAGGTTTGAATCCTGCCAACTACGGAGGAAGTTGTGGCTCTTCAGTTTCAGTGCCTGAGCATCCTTGGCCCCAGTGGGAGCCAGGCTACGTCTACACGACAGAGTTATGCTGCTTTAGTTAAAGCGTTTTAATTAAGCCGCTGTTGCATGTCCACACTAGGCTGCTTGTGTCACCGGAGTGCATCCAGGCTAGCAGCTCTTGGATCACCACAGAGAGCAGTGCATTGTGGGATGCTATCCCACTGTGCAACTGGCCGCAGGGTGCTTTGGGAAGGGTTTGCAATGCCTCGTGGGCAGCCACACGAGGCAGGTTTCTCTATCCCATTGTTCCATGGGCATCCGACTTGATTGCCAGCTGCTTTTCAGCTGCCGTGGGTGTGGTGGGCAGAGAGTGTGTGTGTGTTGGGGACAGACAGTGTGTGTGTTCAGGGAGCGTGTGTGTTGTGGAAGAGTGAGTGTGTTGGCACGCTGTCCCTAAGTTCAGACAGCTGCTGGAAGCAACCAGTCCTGAGTCAGGGGGAGGGGGACACCCCAGTCCTGAGTCAGGGGGAGGGGGACACCCCAGTCCTGAGTCAGGGGGAGGGGGACAGCCCCGACATCAGCCCCCACTTCCCGCACTGGCTCAGCACAGCCCAGCAGTCTCTGTCACATACACACACTGCTGCCTGCCTGGCTGTGTGTCAGGGTGCAGGACGAGGGAGGTTTAGAGGGCCATGGGCCCAGCACTTTTTAGCAGCCCTAAGAACGGACGACGGAGGGGGGAACAAGGTGGAGCCTTGGGGGAAGAGGCGTTCTGTGGGTGTGGCCTCGGAGGGAGGGGTGGCATCAGGGAGAAGGGGCGGTGTGAGATTGGGGCCTCAGGGAGAAGGGGCGGAGTGAGTGAGGGCTGCGGGGAAAGGGGTGTCATGGGGGCGTCACAGTTCGGACGCCGGTGGCACCCCCACTGTAAGGAATATTCCACCACCTGCAAAAGGCAAAAATGGGCCACTCATTTGGACACGCTGAGGGATAACGGTGCTGCAAACAGTTCAAACAACTTTAAAAGCTACTATGTGGGAATCAGGAAAAGTATTAAAGAAAAAAAAGTACGGATAGCCCTAGAGGTTTTTATGGTGTTGATCTCCTGTGCAGATTCTTGGATGGCTAACATGGGCTGAGTGCCAAGAGAAGGTTTTCCCACACTCACGGCATTCATAGGGCCTCTCCCCTGTGTGGTTCTCTGATGGGTAACAAGGTTTGAGCTGCGATTGAAGGTTCTCACACTCACAGCATTCATAGGGCCTCTCTCCTGCGCGGATTCTCTGATGCTTTATAAGGGCTGACTGGTCATATACGTTTTTCCCACACTCAGTGCATGCATTTTTTATCTTTCCCCTGAGGATTTCCTGCTGTGTTGTGCTTTCCTTGAGCTCCTTCTGAGTTCCCCGACAGGAAATTAATTTACCCACTTTATCCCTTGGCCGATTTCCCTGCTCTCTCTCTGGTCTGTGCTGAATCTCACAGGATTTTCCCTGCTCATGACTCCTGGACACGTTCCTTTCCGATCTTTGTGATAATGCTCTGTGTTTATCCACTTGCCCAGCATCTTCCTGCTGAGAATTCTGCTCCTCTTTCTCACATGCCATCGCATCACCTGCTGCGATCGAGACAGAAACCTCAAACAGGGATGGAAAGGGGAAGGCCAACGAAAAAAAGTGCTGGAGAGAGGTCAAATAAAAACAGGAACTGAACTCCTCCAAACACTTCCCCTAACTGGGAGAGAGGAGGGGATCAATTCAGCCTTCACATCCCATCAAATTCATGGGGGGAAGGGAGGAAGCTACTGCCTGATGTCTGCTAGGATCTACAGGAAGCCATGAGCTCTGGTTACCCTGAGGTTATGACCCCTGCTAGGGACAATAATGAACTGAGTGACCTCCCAAGGGCTTCGTAGGGCATCCCAGATGTTTCCTTCAGGCACTTACAGATTCTGAGTTGGTTTCATGTTTCCTCACCTTTGCAGGGAGCTCTCAGGGTCTGTCTTTCCTCTGAACCCTGGAGCTCTGAGACCCATGGCTCTTCCCCTTCTTCCAGCTGGGAAAACACATCAGGTTTGGAAATGGGAAACCCTGCTCAGATGAAAGAAAACAAAGGAGTTCAGGTGATTGCATAAGACTTTGTCATAAAAAAACAAAACATTCTATTAATTTCACTTCAGTGCTTAGTGTGACCTGGTGTGCCTTGGGGAGTCCTGACTGAAAACGCTAAGGTCAGGGCAGGCTAAAAAAGGGAGAGCAGATGCTCCCAGAACTGATGGCTAACACTGAAGTTAAAATCACCGACCACTCACAAACTATGCTTCTGATCCCCCACACTGGTTATTGAGAAGCTGAAAAAGATCACACAGCCCCCTTTATTGCATTCCAGTTCTCTGACTCCCAATCAGCACCTGTGTTCGCAACAGTGAGAGCTTATTTAAAAATTCTGGTCACAGAAACACAATGTTCTGACCCCAAAGGGTCAACCATATTACCAGGTCAGCACAGGTTTGAATCATAGAATCATAGAATCTCAGGGTTGGAAGAACCTCAGGAGGTCATCTAGTCCAACCCCTGCTCAAAGCAGGACCAATCCCCAATTAAATCATCCCAGCCAGGGCTTTGTCAAGCCTGACCTTAAAAAAAAGGTTTGGATCTTACCCAAAATACCAGGCTGCCAGCCAATCCTTTAGCCTCTAAACTAAAGGAAAGAAGGAAAGGTCAGATACATTCAGAAATCTATATATCGGGTTCTTCACAGTATTGGTGAGTTCCTGGCTTCAAAGTCCGTCTGGAACACATCCACAGCTTGGATGGGTCATTCAGTCCTTTGTTCAAGGCTTCAGTTTGCAGAGAAGTTGCTCCAGAGGTAGGAAGAGGGATTGAAGAGAAAATGAAGATGATGCAGCTGCCCTTTCTATTCCCTTTGCCTTGTGGCTTGTACTTCCTGTGTCCCAAACACAAACTTCACAGCACATGGCATGGAAAAGCCCTGGAGTTCTCAGTACACAGGCATACCCCTGCATGTCTTGCTGACTCAATAGGCGTATCCCCTTGGTTCTTTTCATGGGCTCATTGTACAGCTGATGACCCTTGACAGGCCAGTGAAGAGGCTCAGCAGTGCTGATGCCAGTCTGTCCGGGGGTGTCACCCAGAAACACTGCACAAGTCTGGAAATACAGATATAACCTACATCTCTATAACTCACAACACAAAGGTGGTACAAAACGTAGAAACAAAATGATCATACTTGGAAAATCATAGCATTTTCACTGACACCTTACACGGCATATCTAGCATGATTCATTGCAATTTCATCATATTGGTATTTTATTATTAATTATTATTATTGAAGTGTCTCACAATTCCCTACAGTGTCACGCCTAGTAAACCAGTGAATTCCCAGGACCAGCTCCCTGGGTCCCTGAAGATGCTGAGCACTCTGCTTATGAGGGATTGAAATACCCACATATCTGCTGGGGACACACACAGACAGGCACAGTCTGTACCCTGTGACGAAGTTCCTGCTCTACCTTGGTGGGTCTTGCGCTTATTGGCGGATTTGCTCGCCTTGGAGCTTCACGGCAGCCCTCAGCTTGGCCGTTTTTCTGAACCCACAGTCCAGGCTGACGACTCCTGTGTCTGACCAGGAGTTGGGAGGATTTGGGGGGAACCCGGGCCCGCCCTCTACTCCGGGCTCCAGCCCAGGGCCCTGTGGAATGCACCTGTCTAGAGTGCCTCCTGGAACAGCTCTGCGACAGCGACAACTATCTGGGCTACTTCCCCATGGCCTCCTCCCAACCCCTTCTTTATCCTCACCATAGGACCTTCCTCCTAGTGTCTGATAATGCTTGTACTCCTCAGTCCTCCAACAGTCCGTGTTCTCACTCTCAGCTCCTCGCGCCCCTTGCTCCCAGCTCCTCACAAGAACCTCACTAACTGAGGTGAGCTCCTTTTTAAAACCCAGGTGCCCTGATTAGCCTGCCTCAATTGATTCAAGTAGCTTCTTGATTGGTTGCAGGTGTTCGGATCAGCCTGTCTTACTGGTCTCCAGAAGGTTCCTGATTGTTCTGTTACTTTACCCAAGGAAAAGGGACCTACTTAGCCATCTGGCCTGACCCTGTCACAACCCCTATGTTCACTCTTCTAGAAAACTATGATCAATTATTTACATAGTATGGCTTGTTTGAGGTATCATTTGAAAATGCATAATCTACAGAATATTATCCTCCTGTTAAAATATGTGTAGCAACACTATGTAAAATTATGAGATTTTACTGTATCCTATTAGTGAAAAAGTTACAATTCTGTGGAACACCCTCAGACCAGTTCCTCAGAGACAGCAAGGCAAGCAGCTGGTCAAATTGCCATTCTCCAGGAGGGGGAAGGTGTGAAGAAGACATTTACATTCCTTCACAGGGACCACTTGAAGCTCATAGCTACAACAGACAGCCGGTCACCATGACTCAGCTGAGAACTGAAGTTGTTTGTCGCACAAAGGACTGAATTATAAAAAGAGGGGAGGAAAATGCTTGAGACTCTCTCTCTCCCCCTTTTCCTCTGCTCATGACAGCTCCTGAAGAAACTGAACTTGGCAGCAGGGGCGAATTAGGGGGACTTCTGGCTGAAAGGACAGCCAGCCTGCCTCAGGATATAGTGAGAGAAACATTTGCTTTGTATCCGTTTTAGCTTGTTAACTTAGATGTTAGTTTGGGTTTTATCTTGCATTTCTTTTGTAAACAATTCTGGCTTTTATACCTCATTACCTGTAGTCAATTAATATGGTGTTTTTGCCGGTAGTTAGCCATCTCATTTTATTGTTTCATCTAACCAGTGTGTTGGGATTAAAGTGTGTTGGAAAATCCATTTGGGATAACAAGGCTGGCACGTGTCATTTTCCACTGATGAAATGACAGACTTCATATGACCTTGAGTCGTTCAGTAGTGTGCTGGACAGTGAAAGATGCACAAAAGTCCAAGACCAGAGAATTTTCTGGGGTTCTCCTGTGGTGCACTGTAATTCGTGAGTCACTGACTAACAGCGCTCAATACTGTGTAGCTGGCAGCGAGTTACATGCTGGAGACTGGGTGTTAACTGCCCAGGAGTGGCTGTTCTCACAGTAAAGCAGTGTAAAAGCCACCCCAGCTTGGGCAACTGAGGGGAAACAGCTGTTCAACCAGTCAAGATTGCACTGTGGTTAATGTCACAGACACTCAATTTCAAAGCATCTCCTAAAACACAGAGAAAGTAAATCCATGTCCCAGAAGTTGAAGACTCCAGACAGAGGACAAGTCTCCCTGGAACTGCTTCTTGCAGAGAGAGAGAGGTCCAGACACAATGAGAGAGTCCTGGGGAAGCTGGGAACACTAAGAATGGGCTGGTGGGGTTCAGTGGAGAAAGGGAACAGGAAGGGCAGGGATATCACTGAATGCAGGATCTCAGCAGTCCTAGATGTCAGGATAGCACCTAGTGCAGCCCATTGGAAAACATAATCCCAACTATACATATAAAATGATGGGGTCTACATTAGCTGTTTCCACTCAAGAGAGGGATCTTGGAGTCATTGTTGATAGTTCTCTGAAAACATCCACTCAGGGTGCAGAGGCAGTCAAAAAGCAAACAGGGTGTTGGGAATCATTAAGAAAGGGATAGATAATAAGACAGTACATAACTTGCCTCTATATAAATCCATGGTACGCCCACATCTTGAATATTGTGTGCAGATGTGGTCGGCCCATCTCAAAAAAGATACATTGCAATTGGAAAAGGTTCAGAAAAGGGCAAAAAAACCCGGACTAGGAGTATGAAACCGCTTCTGTATGAGGAGAGATATGTAAGACTGGGACTTTTCAGCTTGGAAAAGAGACAAGAGGGCATATGAGAGAGGTCTATAAAAGCATGTCTGCTGTGGAGAAATTAAAGAAGGAAGTGTTATTGACTCCTTCTCAGAACACAAGGACTAGGAATCACCCAATCAAATTAATAGGCAGCAGGTTTATAAGAAACAAAAGGAAGTATTTCTTCACACAACGCACAGTCAACCTGGGGAACTCCTTGCCAGAGGACGTTGTGAAGGCCAAGATTATAATAGGGTTACAAAAAACATCATGAGAAATCTATCGAGGACAGGTCCGTGAATGGTTATTAGCCAGGATGGGCAGGGATGGTGTCCCTAACTTCTGTTTGTCATAAGCTGTGAATGGGTGACAGGAGATGAATCACTTCATGATTCCCTGTTCTGTTCATTCCCTCTGGGACACCTGGCGCTGGTCACTGTCGGAAGACAGGACACTGGGCTAGATGGACCTTTGGTCTGTCCCAGTGTGGCCGTTCTTAAATACCAGGGAACCTAGTGAGTCCAGTGCAATGGGAGGGAGTAGGAAAATCCCTGGCTGTGGAGAACACTGGGAAATTAGAAACTATCATTCAGAAGCAACAGACTCTAAATAGTCTAGAAAAGCAGAATGTGAAAAATAAGAATCGGGGTCATGTGACTTCAGGAATGAGGGACTCAAAAAAACAAGTCTACAGAGAAGAGAGGTTGTGGTCAGTGCACATGGGGATGGGGGGAGCAACTCTCCAGGTCTCAAGGATTTTCACCAGCAACCGAGGCCATTGTCCCATGCACGGGGCAATCCGGAGCAGTGAGGAGTTGTGTCATCTGTAATCCTGGCTGAGTTTCAATGTTCTGCTGCTGGAGCTCCCTTGTCTGGATTCCCCCAGCCAGCATTCAAGGTCTGTGTGATCAGTAACCCTGGACCAGCCGCTCTGACCCCAGCAGCCTGCTTCTTACACCCCAAGCACTTTCTGGTCTGGGTGGAAAGGCTCAGGGTTTGAGAGAAGGCCAGGGGTAGGAAGCTTCGGCTCGTTATGCTGGACCTAACCCCCCGTTTTACTTGTGCAAACAGGAGATATTTGACACTGTGCGATTCTGCTCCTGTGCTCTCTTCCCACAGCGTTCAGCAGCAGGGGAGGGTCTCTGGTCGTGTGTGTGTCACTGGCATGCTGGGGTGATGCTGGAACAGGACAGAGCAGAGGTGGCATTGTGGGGGTGGCGTGAACCTCATCTCTTCAGTTCCCCTTCCAAGAACCAAGGGGACAGGAACCCTTACCCAGCGAGGTCACAGTCTCATAGGTCTCCTGCATGACATCTCTGGAGAGGGCTCTCTGAGCGGGGTCCAGCAGAGCCCCCTCTTCCCTGGTGAAATACACAGCCACCTCCTCGAAGGTCACCGGCCCCTGAAAGAGCCAGAGCCCCACACTCAGGACCTGCTGCCCCACTCACAGCCCCACTATTCGTGGGGGAGAGGAGCCAATCAAACGGAAACTCTGGGTGGACCGCAGCCAACAGAGTCCCACCCCCACCCCACTCAGACCACCCAGGAAACACCAGGGTGAGGGGGCGAAGAGACACCCCTCCTCTCTCCCAGCAGATCCATCACACACCTACTAGCCACAGACTGATACCGGAGATGCTGCCCCGAGCAGAGTCTAGGGAGAGATCTCTTGTAGGAAGCCCAACACCCTCCTCCTTGTGAGGAGCTGGATATGAGGCAGGAGAATCTCCCCTAAGCCTGACTGGTGGCTTCCCCCTTCATATTTAAAGGCACCCACTGGTTAGTTGGGTCAGGCTCCAGCACTAGGAGTCTGGTCCTTTTTCCCAGCCCCATCTACGTGCGTTATTTTCTGTTCACCAAATTGGAGCATTTCCACCTCCGAACCGCATGGGTCTGTTCCAAGAATCTAGGCCACTTATTAAACAACTCCCAGCAGGTCTGCCACCCCATGGTCTCCTCCCTTTCTCCACCCTGTGCATTTCCTGTCCCCGCTCCAACCTCCAAACCAGACGGTGCAAACCTTCCCCTCTCCCGTGTATTTGCTGTCCCTCTCCCTCCTGCAGGAACAGATCAGAACCCCCCCAATAATCCCTACCTGAGCTGGCTCCCCTGCAGCTATGTCGCTCCCCTGTCCCATGGGAGGACGGGATGAACCGGAACGAAACGTGAGCGTCGTTCTGCAGCCTGATCGGGCGAGAAGGGCCGTTGTGGAGGTTTGGGAACGGGCATTAGTTCATTTCACATCACGGTTCCCCAGGCTCTTTCCTTGCAGAGCGAGATCCAAGATTCTGCCGTGCTGAGAAAATGCTAAAAGAAAAGGAGTACTTCTGGGACCTTAGAGACAAACCAATTTATTTGAGCATGAGCTTTCGTGATCTACAGCTCACGTCATCGGATGCATACCGTGGAAACTGCAGCAGACTTTATATACACACAGACAATATGAAACAATACCTCCTCCCAACCCACTGTCCTGCTGGTAATAGCTTATCTAAAGTGATCATCAAGTTGGGCCATTTCCAGCACAAATCCAGGTTTTCTCACCCTCCGCCCCCCACACAAATTCACTCTCCTGCTGGTGACAGCCCATCCAAAGTGACAACTCTCTACTCAATCTCTGGATTACAGCAGAGACCTGGCCCCTCCTGCCAGGCTAAGCCCACAGACACACTTTTAACCTCCTTTCTCCCTCCCGCACCCCAAAACAAAGTCTCTGAACGCAATCCTAGAAAAAAGCAGAACCAAAGGAGTCCCTTTCGAGGATTCCCTCTGACACTGACCCCACGGCAGCCACACCCCAGCAGGAGGGACATGGAGTCAGGAACTGGGTTTTCCTCTCTCTAATCCTCGTCTTGTCCACAGGAAAGTGATTCTCCCCACAGTGCAGTAATACATCTGTCTGGGCAGATGAGAGAGCTGGAAATCTCTTTCAAAACTCTTTTATCCCACGGACCCTGTCAGTCTCTCTATCTCCTTTTCCCTGTGCCCTCTCCATGCCTGTCTGCTAGGAAACTCTCATTCCTGGGTTGTTTGCTCCCCCATGGCTGGATTTGCTCCTGCAAATGGCAGGAGAAATGGGGTGGGGGGCTGTTTGTGTAGAGTCATTTTATAGTCCTTCACTGCCTGCCTGGGATTTCCCCATTGCCTGCCTAGGACCCCCACCTGCCCTCCACCAGGATCTGCCAGCCCATTTGCCTGGGACCCCCTCCTCCGGCCAGCAGGACCCCCTGACGCTTTACAGGACCACCCCTCACTCTGCGCCAGGGACCGCCCCACCACAGCTCTGTGCACTGGGCATGGCAATGGTCCCAGGAGCCAGCTGGGCAATCCCAGACACAGCCCCTGGCACAGCACCAGGCAGCGTCTAATCCCCTGCCCCACCTGCCCAAGAGACACCCACCCCCACTGGTCTGCAGCCAACAGGCCCCCAGCGATACCCACCTCCAGGACCCATAGCCTTAGGGCTGGGCACATCAGAACTACCCCCCGAAACCCCAAACCCTCCAGAGCCCACCAACCTGACTAGGGCCCCCCGCTGCCCAGCCACCCAGAGGCCTCCCCCTACCACAATGCCCCTTCAGCTCCTGCTGCAATCTCCCCACACAGACACCTGCCCCCCCCAGCAACAGTGTTCCCTCACAGTGTCTGGTAAGTGGATAGAAAGTTATCACAACCCCCTGCTGGCCAGTCACACAGGCAGAGGGAGCCCGGGGGGACGCCTCTTTAACAGGAGAAGGGAAACCATGGAGGGCCAAAGTAAGTAAGAAATTTCCATACTCTGTCACTAGCAAATAATGGCCACCGTGGATCCACCCCAGAGTTGGCTACAGCTTTGCACTGCGGGAAGCCCCCCCTCATGGAGACCCTTTGTCATGGGGTTTGGGATACTTCTGGACCCACGCTGCACTCAGAGGAACCTCCTCATCCCGTGCCAGCTGGAGAAAAGAAAAGGGTCCAGCCAACTCTCCTGTTACCAACTGGGAACCACCCATTCCCCAAACAGGGGGAGGCCCCTGGCTTTGATGGGTATTGAATCTATGGCTAGTCTCTTTTATCAGCAAACATTTTTAACAGAGAGAAAGGAGGGAACAAATGATTCTCAAAGGCGAGGGAAAGATGATCATTGTTGCAGGGGGGTTAATTTCCCAACCAGGATGGAGAAGCTCTCAGGGCGACAGGTTCCCCCCAAAGAAGGACAAGTTGCTGGGATTTAGAGACATGGGGAACAGCCCCAAACCCAAGAGGATTTTTAAGTGACATTTGATGATGACATCGTAAGAGGGAAAACTGAGATTTGAGATCAGTGTTCAGAAATGAAAGAGAAAGGTTGGAAATCTGAGGGATTTTGGATCCATTTATGCAAATTATAGAGAGGAAAGTGGAAAATGAGAGGGATTTTATAGCAGTTGTTGATAGGAGGTTGTCACGGAGTCCCTGGGCGATGCTCTGGAACTGCTCCCCATGAAGCTGGGCAGGACTCTGGGGAAGTCTCCTTTCTGTGAGCAGCCTGTCTGCAGGACACACAGCTCACCCGGCTTCCACCTTCCTGGGTCTGACCTCGGAGCATTCAGCATCCTCTGCCCCTCCGTCCGCTTCTCACAGCGAGTCCACTCAGGCGGGGCTCCTGGGGAAGCCAGAGGGTCCTGCCCCCCAACTCCGCAGTCAGACAGGACTCTCAGCCAGCCAGTAAAACAGAGGTTTATTAGATGACAGGAACATGGTCTAACACAGAGCTTGCAGGTGCAGAGAACAGGACCCCTCAGCTTGGGCCATTTTGGGGGCAGTGAGCCAGACAACCACGCCCGCACTTCACTCCAACTCCCTCCAGCCCCTCCTCCTCTGGGCTTTGTTCCTTTCCCGGGCCAGGAGGTCACCGGATTCCTTTGTTCTCCAACCCTTTAGCTCTCACCTTGCAGGGGGGAAGGGCCCAGGCCATCAGTGGCAAGGAAACAGGGTGTTGGCCATTCTCTGTGTCCAGACTCCTGCACACACATGCCCTCTAGGGCTCTGCAATGATCATACACCCTTATCACACCACCTAGATACTAAAAAACTTCATAGGGGAAACTGAGGCACCCCCACACTATTCAGAGGAAACATTAAGAACAGTCCCACTTTGTCACATCTCTCCCCCCTTCGAGATCGAACTGAGCGGGGTCACTTTAGCCGGTGACCTGGGGAAGTTCGAAACCACTAACGTTCCCATGGGTGCCCCAGCATCTCTCCCATTCCTTGGGAGGAGTTACACCAGGCCCTTCCAGTTTCACGCCCTCCCTTAGGTCGGTGGTGGTCGATAGCACTCGCAGGCCGCATGTGGGAAGGTTTCTGCGGCCCATGCCCTTTGGCCACCCCAAAACCCCAGGGGGTCAAACTGGGATTGGGTCTTCTCCCCAACAAGCTGGCCAAACACAGCCACTTGGTTATGGGACTGTTTAACTTTCTTAACAGCTTTCACTTCATCGGAGACCTTCTCAAAGCTCTCCACACTGGGTCTTTCAACAGGACAGTCAGTGGATCCATTCACAACAGAAAATTTCTGGCTGTTAGGAACTGAAACTTTCTTGATAAAATCACTTTCACACACAGTAAACTGCTTGCAAAGACTCCATGAGGATTCCTTTCCCTAGGGCTTTTCTATGCAACAATTCACCCCTCCCAGAAATTCTGCCCTTACCCTCTTCACCGAGGGCTTGCTCTAGAGGAACACTTTCCTGAGCAACAACAGACTCTTTCTGGGTCTCCCTTACATCCAGAATCACCTCTGGCCCATCCGGCGGATTCCTACACAATCCCCTTTCAGGCAAACTTACAGACTTCCTAGAGAAAAGGTCAGAAACATTCTCCTTCCCTTTGCCACACACAAGTTCAGGAATCTTTTCCTTCTTGCTACCGGTTTCCACACCCTCAGGAGGTAACACAATCACATCACCTTCCTGCTCTCCTTGTGCCCTGGCTAGGATCTCACCCTGATTAGACAGAGTTGCTACACCCTTTCCAACAACACACTAGCAACAGGCAAAATACAAGCACCAGAATTGTCTCGTCTCTGGGATTTTACATAGACCCTAACTGGATGCGACCTAGTTACAGGGCTATTCTCCCAAGCAGACACAAACTTAGGACCCTTCCCTTCCTGGGCTTTAGCTGAATCCAGAACCAGCTCTGAGACAACTGCACGCCCCTCAACCATCACAGGCTGAAAGGCCCCTTCTGTCTGCTCCACAGACAAAGAAGAGCCGGACACACTTTCTCCTTTCCCAGACACCCAGCTTGGGACCTCTCTCCCCTTGTCCCAGCACACAAGGCTGGTCACAGACAACTGCTTGGAGATCAGGGTAGCTCCCTCCAAAGGCAAGTCAATACCCCTGACAGACACAGGTACGTTTCCTTCACTGTCCCAATTCTCCACTGAGCTAACAGGTAAGGTCCAGGGACACTCCTCTTCCACTCTCCTCGACTTCCCACCCTGCTGACTAGACACAGCCATCAGCTCACAAGGCTGCCTAGGCTCATCCAGACTTTCCTTACCTAGCACCTTGCCACTCCCCACAGATCCCCTGCCCTGCCTGTGTCTCCCCCCACTCAGCTGGGGTCTCAGCTCCCCCCTTGCTCAGCACTGCCCTTGCTGTCCCAGTGGGGGTAGGCAGCGAGCTCGCTGCTTTCCTCACAGCATCAGAGCCAGCCTGAGCCCCCTCTCCGGTGTGCAAGGGGGGCGGGGAGCATCTCTCTGTCCCACCCAACTCCAGGGGTCTGGTTACAGGCAGGCAGATAGCTTGAGCCTAGCCGCTCCTCCCTGCTGCCAGCCAGGTCATCTGCATTTGCACTGACCATTTCCCTCTTCACCGATTGGTTCCCCGGATTCAAATCCTTGGCAGTTACAGGAGTACGGCCTGGATCCTGTCCCAAAGAGACACAGTCACCCCATAACAGGGTCTTGCAGCTGGTGTCCTGGAGAACCCTAACGACCAGCCAGCCCCACCCCTCCTGGGTCTGCACAGGGATCTGTGCTATAGGCAGGGCGAGGGGCTTCGTCCCTGGGACCCTCACCCAGCTCACACAGCCCCTCAGCCTCTGAGGCTGCACCACCCAGGGCCTGACACCAGTTCTCTCTGTCCCAGGATCTCGCCACCCCAGGAATGTCTCCCCATTCACCATCACCTTCTGCTCCCACTGGGGGTCCGAGGGGCCTGGCCCAAGGAAACTCCACACAGACATATAGGTTGGGACCAGGAGTGGGAGCCTGTCCACCTCCCCACCCATCTGGCTGACGGAGTCTATGGCCTTGGGACCCAGCAAGGGAGCTAGACACCAGGGCTTTTCCGCAGGGTCCCCCGGTTCAAATCTCCAGCCTGCTCAAAGGCAGTGAGGTGGGCATCCACATCCCCCCCTCCTTAACCAGGGGAAGCAATTTAGTCTCGAGGTTCCCTGCGGAACTGGCCCCCCGGGGTCTATCCCCACTCACCCCTGGGGGGTCCCCTAGGCCTCTCCACTCCCCCATCACCAGTTCATGCTGCTGCTGCTTCTGCAGCTCTTTCTCGGGCTCTCGCTGTCTCTCACGGTCCTCTTGCTCTCTCGGTCTCAGCTCCAATCCTGTCCGACTCCGATCCCCGGATGGGGAACCCGATCGTGAAGACCCTCGTCTGGTCGGGGACAGGAGTCTTGGCGATGCCTGGCCACCACTCCAGCTGCTCCCAGATCCTGCTATAGCCCCATTTCGGGTCAGAAATCTGTCCCTTAGAGCGGTCATCCTCCTCCAGCTGCACGATTAACTGTGCTTTGGTGAACTTTCCAACGCTCAACCCTCTCTTTCTGCACAGGGTTACAATGTCCTTCTTCAGGAGACGGTGACAGGCCCTCACTCCGCCCTTCCCAAGTTGTGGACTCACAGGCCTGTGTGCTCTCAGCTCCCCACGGTTTCCAGGGAGAACCCCTAGTGTGCCAGCCCTTCTCGAGATCACCCCCTCTTTGTCAGGGTCGAGCGGCAGACTCCTCCGTCCCTGGGACTGCTCGCTGCAATCCCCAGGGGAACCCTGTTACTGCAAAAGTCCTTCTCTCTGGTCACACACTTCCAGGAGTTAACCGCCCCCTGAAACTGTCTCTCTCTGAATCTTCAGCACGTCTGGTCCCCGTCAATCCCCCTTCATTTTACTGCTCCCCAGTCACTTACTGCAGGAAGCGCTGTCCACGGGGTGCAGTACATCCCACCCCTGCCACCAGTTGTCACGGAGTCCCTGGGCGATGCTCTGGAACTGCTCCCCATGAAGCCAGGCAGGACTCTGGGGCAGTCGCCTTTCTGTGAGCAGCCTGTCTTCAGGACACACAGCTCACCCGGCTTCCACCTTCCTGGGTGTGACCTCGGACCATTCAGCATCCTCTGCCCCTCCATGCGCTTCCCACAGCGAGTCCGCTCAGGCAGGGCTCCTGGGGAAGCCAGAGGGTCCTGCCCCCCAACTCCGCAGTCAGACGGGACTCTCAGCCAGCCAGTAACACAGAGGTTTATTAGATGACAGGAACATGGTCTAAAACAGAGCTTGCAGGTGCAGAGAACAGGACCCGTCAGCTGGGGTCATTTTCGGGGGGGCAGTGAGCCAGACAACCACGTCTGCACTTCACTCCATGTCCCAGCCAGCCCCCAACTGAAACTCCCTCCAGCCCGTCCTCCTCTGGGCTTGGTTCCTTTCCCGGGCCAGGAGGTCACCGGATCCCTTTGTTCTCCAACCCTTTAGCTCTCACCTTGCAGGGGGGAAGGGCCCAGGCCATCAGTGGCCAGGAAACAGGGTGTCGGACATTCTCTGTGTCTAGACTCCTGCACACACCTGCCCTCTAGGGCTCTGCAATGATCATACACCCTTATCCCACCACCTAGATACTTAAGAACTGCCTAGGGGAAACTGAGGCACCCCACACTATTCAGAGGAAACATTAAGAACAGTCCCACTTTGTCACAGAGGTAAAAGCTGAGTGTATTTCCCACCACTATTTGGTCAATGAATAGAAATGGGCAACATTGGCAAACGTTTTAGATCCATATTCAGGAATCTGAGAAAAGGTGTAAATCTGAGATTTTCGTCGTAATTTATAATTACAGAGACAGGGAAAGCTCTCAGGGGCATATTCAATTAGAAGTAGACAACTAGAGTAAAAGTGGGGCAAACTTTTTTATCAATCTTTAAGACGTACTGAGAAAACGTGTCACAAACTATGCAACTGAGAACATGGGATAAACACCAAGACCGGGGCGGATTTTATGTGGCTATTAAAGAACTAGCTGGAAAAGGGGGGACCGTTTGTCATATAAAATCCAGCCTGTCCAATACATAAACAGAAAGTGATGGTCCCCCCCACCCCCGTTCACCTGGGCAGCAGGGAGCCCTCTGAGGGTCTGACTGGAGGGGAAGGGGGGGGGGAGCTGGAGGGCTCCCTGGGGGAGGGGAGGGGGCGGCAGTGGGGGATGGGCAGGTGGGGGGTAGGTGGGGGCTGGGGGCAACGGTGCTGCAGTTGGGGGGCAGCAAGTGGGACTGGGAAGCCGGGATCGGGGGCAGCCCCATGGGGGACACGTCCCCTCCCTTCCCCGCCCCGGCAGAGACCCGGCGTCTCCTCCCACCCCCACGCCGGGGCAGCCAGGTTGGGGGATGGCTCCGGGCTCCAACTTCCCACCGACACCGGGACAAATCGCTGCGGATAAAACGGGGGGGGAGGGAAATCCCGCCCCCCCCCACGGGAGGGGAGTTTCAATGGACATGTGAGGAGGAGGGAGAGACGGGGCGGGGGGATCAGGGGAGACCAGAGAGCGGATCAATGGGGGGTGGGGGGGGAGTTTACAACCAGGTGGGAGCTACCGAGAGGGAAAAGGGGAAAACTGGGGGGCATTTGTGCCCGTGGGGGGGGAGGGGATCCAATTAACTCCCCCGCCGCCCCCCACTTCCCCCCCGGGAATTTCCTGGCTGCACAGAGACAGTTCAACCCCCACCCCCCGCAACTCCGGCTTCTCCCCCCAACACCTCCCAAGGGACCCCGCCCGCCGGGCCCCAGTCTCTGCCCCGCCCCAATCCCAGCCGTGCCGGGGGCAGAGAGTCACTTTCCTGCCCCCCCACCAGCGCTCCCCCCGCCGCGGGGTCTCCCACTCACCGGGTCGGGGGCGGGCAGAGCCGGGGCTGGTCCCAGCTGGAGAAAGCCCCCCCCGGCCGGGCACGGGGGGTTAATGACGGGCCCCCCCAGCACAGACCCCGGAGCGGAGCCGCAGCTGCTCCTCCGAGAGACCCGACACGAGGCAGCGCCTGGGGGCGGGGCCTGGAGCAGACAGGGGCGGGGCAGCGTCTGGGGGCGGGGCATGGAGCAGACCGGGGGCGGGGCAGCGCCAGGGGGCGGGGCCTGGAGCAGACAGGGGCGGGGCAGCGTCTGGGGGCGGGGCTTGGAGACAACCAGGCGCTGCCTCGTGTCGGATCTGTAGGAGGAGCAGCTGCGGCTCCCCTCCGGGGTCTGTGCGGGGTGGGGCCCGTCATTAACCCCCCCGTGCTCCGGTGAGTGGGAGACCCCGGGGGGGGGAGCGCTGGGCGGGGGCGGCAGGAAAGTGACTCTCTGCCCCCTACCTGCCCATCCCCCACTGCCGCCCCCTCCCCGCCCCCAGGGAGCCCTCCAGCTCCCCCCCGCCCCCTCCAGTCAGCCCCTCAGAGGGCTCCCTGCTGCCCAGGTGAACGGGGGCCGTGGGGGGGGGGACCATCACTTTCTGCTTCTGTATTGGACAGGCTGGATTTTATATCACAAACGGTCCCCCCTTTTCCAGCTCGTTCTTTAATAGCCACATAAAAGCCCCCCCGGTCTTAGCGTTTATCCCATGTTCTCAGTTGCGTAGTTTGTGACACGTTTTCTCTGTACGTCTCAAAGATTCCTCAAAAATACCCTCAACGTTTGCCCCACTTTTACTCTCGTTGTCTACTTCTAATTGAATATGCCCCTGAGAGCTTTCCCTGTCTCTGTAATTATAAATTACGACGAAAATCTCAGATTTACACCTTTTCTCAGATTCCTGAATATGGATCTCAAACGTTTGCCAATGTTGCCCATTTCCGCTCTATTCATTGACCAAACAGTGGTGGGAAATACACTCAGCTTTTAGCTCCTATCAACAACTGCTCTAAAATCCCTCTCATTTTCCACTTTCCTCTCTATAATTTCCATAAATGGATCCAAAATCCCTCAGATTTCCACCCTTTCTCTTTCATTTCTGAACACTGATCACAAATCTCAGGTTTCCCTCTTACGATGTCATGATCAAATGTCAATTAAAAATCCTCTTGGGTTTGGGGCTGTTCCCCATGTCTCTAAATCCCAGCAACTTGTCCTTCCTTGGGGGGAAACTGTCGCCCTGAGTTCTTCTCCATCCTGGTTGGGAAATTAACCCCCCTGCAACAATGATCATCTTTCCTTCTCCTTTGAGAATCATTTGTTCCCTCCTTTCTCTCTGTTAAAAATGTTTGCTGATAAAAGAGACTAGCCATATATTCAATACCCATCAAAGCCAGGGGCCTCCCCCTGTTTGGGGGATGGGTGGTTCCCAGTTGGTAACAGGAGAGTTGGCTGGACCCTTTTCTTTTCTCCAGCTGGCACGGGATGAGGAGGTTCCTCTGAGTGCAGCGTGGTCCTGAAGTATCCCAAACCCCATGACAAAGGGTCTCCGTGAGGGGGGGCTTCCCGCAGTGCAAAGCTGTAGCCAACTCTGGGGTGGATCCACGGTGGCCATTATTTGCTAGTGTTGCCGGCACCCAGTGCCGAGAGGCTGAACAACAGCTTGAGTGGTTTGTTACCCGGTGTGCTACACCCAATAATCACAACGGGGTGGAGAAGCAGAAAAGTTTATTTGCAGCTGCAAAAAGGTACAGGGAGAATAAAATCTTAAATCCTGCACAACAGAGCAGGAAGTTACACAGGCTTTTATATATATATATTTTTAGCATACTTATTTAATAGCAAGCTGCTCCAAGTATTCATATAGCCAGCCAATTCAGTTCCCAGCTAGTTCCCTGATTTTTTGTATTATTTGTTAAACTATATATAAAGCAGCTTTATTTAGCATTGTTCTTCCATATCTCCCCTGTTTGGCCTTGCTTAGTTTCAGGCAGTCTGACTCTGCAACATACTGTTGCAGATTCTTAGCATAACTGCTGTGTGTGCCTCCAGGCGGGGGGGCCAAGGACACTTGGGCCTAGTACGCAGAGCTGCTGCGAGTGCCTCCAGGCAGGAGGGGGTGGGGCAAGGACACAGGGGCCTAGTGCGAGGGGGCTTCATCGACACTCCTGGTCTTCCATCCCCTCGAGTTACCTAGTGGCCATGCCCCAGTGTTCCCAACAACTCCCCCCTTTGAGAACATTTAACAGCCTTGGCTTTGAGTTTTTTTATTTGGGCTATTTATTTTTTTATAATATGATTTTTTATAAGCATTTTGTGATAGCCCTGAAGAGAATGATTTATTAATTTTTGCAAAAGGGCCCTGACACATGATACTGCACAGCATAATACTAGTAATACAAGCAATATAGGAAAGAGAAATTTTAATAGCAGGCTAAATAAACCACCAAGCCAAGATGACAAACTTTAGCCTGAAAACAAGGGTTATAACCAATTGTTTTTTGGGGCAGTATAGGCAACCTGTGCTTTGGCTTGGGCATGGGTTTTAGCCTGTATTATTTTTTTATAGATTTTATAATTGCTATTATTTATATATATATAATATTGGGGCCCGATGAGGGCATAATTTTTTTTTTGGGATGCTAAGAGATAGTTTAAAGCTAGCCTGTTTTGGAGGGAAAATGTTTTGAGCTGCTATATTTTTTTATTTAATGTTTTTATTGTTGATTTTAAATTATTAATTGAGTTTTTTAATTTTAAGGCTATTTTTTTAAGTATTATTTGCAGCTTTATAGTATAGGTCTCCGTGAGGGGAGGCTTCCCGCAGTGCAAAGCTGTAGCCAACTCTGGGGTGGATCCACGGTGGCCATTATTTGCTAGTGACAGAGTATGGAAATGTCTTATTTATTTTGGCCCTCCATGGCTTCCCTTCTCCTGTTAAAGAGGCATCCCCCCGGGCTCCCCCTGCCTGTGTGACTGGCCAGCAGGGGGTGGTGATAACTTTCTGTCCACCCATGTCCTCCCATGGGACAAGAGAGCGACATGGCTGCAGAGGAGCCAGCTCAGGTAGGGATTATTGTGGGGGGTTCTGATCTGTTCCTGCAGGAGGGAGAGGGACAGGAAATACACGGGAGAGGGGAAGGTTTGCACCGTCTGGTTTGGAGGTTGGAGCGGGGCAGGAAATGCACAGGGTGGAGAAAGGGAGGAGGCCAGGGGGTGGCAGACCTGCTGGGAGTTGTTTAATAAGTGGCCTAGATTCTAGGAAGAGACCCATGAGGTTCGGAGATGGAAATGCTCCAATCTGGTGAACAGAAAATAACCTACCTAGATGGGGCTGGGAAAAAGGACCAGACTCGTAGTGCTGGAGCCTGACCCAACTAACCAGCGGGTGCCTTGAAATACGAAGGGGGAAGCCACCAGTCAGGCTTAGGGGAGATTCCCCTGCTTCATATCCAGCTCTAGGAGTGGCTAAGTCATTATGCAAGGTAACCTATTTCCCCTTGTTTTTTCCTGCCCCCCCACCCCCCCAACGTTCTTGTTGAACCCTGGATTTGTGCTGGAAATGGGCCACCTTGATTATCATACACATTGTAAGGAGAGTGATCACTTTAGATAAGCTATTACCAGCAGGAGAGTGGGGTGGGAGGAGGTATTTTTTTCATGATTTGTGTGTATATAAAAAGTTCTTCTACACTTTCCACAGTTTGCATCGGATGAAGTGAGCTGTAGCTCACGAAAGCTTATGCTCAAATAAATTGGATAGTCTCTAAGGTGCCACAAGTCCTCCTTTTCTTTTCACAAGGAAGAGGGTGTTGGGCTTCCTTCAAGAGATCTCTCCCTAGACCCTGCTTGGGGCAGCATCTCCGGTATCAGTCTGTGGCTAGTAGGTGTGTGATGGATCTGCTGGGAGAGAGGAGGGGTGTCTCTTCGCCCCCTCACCCTGGTGTTTCCTGGGTGCTCTGAGTGGGGTGGGGGTGGGACTCTGTTGACTGCGGTCCACCCAGAGTTTCCGTTTGATTGTCTCCTCTCCCCCACGAATAGTGGGGCTGTGAGTGGGGCAGCAGGTCCTGAGTGTGGGGCTCTGGCTCTTTCAGGGGCCGGTGACCTTCGAGGAGGTAGCTGTGCATTTCACCAGGGAAGAGTGGGCTCTGCTGGACCCCGCTCAGAGAGCCCTCTACAGAGACGTCATGCAGGAGACCTATGAGACTGTGACCTCGCTGGGTAAGGATTCCTGTCCCCTCGGTTCTTGGAAGGGGAACGGAAGTGATGAGGTTCACGCCACCCCCACAATGCCACCTCTGCTCTGTCCTGTTCCAGCATCACCCCAGCATGCCAGTGACACACACACGACCAGAGACCCTCCCCTGCTGCTGAACGCTGTGGGAAGAGAGCACAGGAGCAGAATCGCACAGTGTCAAATATCTCCTGTTTGCACAAGTAAAACGGGGGGTTAGGTCCAGCATAACGAACAGAAGCTTCCTACCCCTGGCCTTCTCTCAAACCCTGAGCCTTCTCCACCCAGACCAGAATGTGCTTGGGGTGGAAGAAGCAGGCTGCTGGGGTCAGAGCGGCTGGTCCAGGGTTACTGATCACACAGACCTTGAATGCTGGCTGGGGGAATCCAGACAAGGGAGCTCCAGCAGCAGAACATTGAAACTCAGCCAGGATTACAGATGACACAACTCCTCACTGCTCCGGATTGCCCCGTGCATGGGACAGTGGCCTCGGTTGCTGGTGAAAATCCTTGAGACCTGGAGAGTTGCTCCCCCATCCGCATGTGCACTAGCCACAATCTACCTTCTCTGCAGACTTGGTTTTTTGAGTCCCTCATTCCTGAAGTCACATGACCCCGATTCTTATTTTTCACATTCTGCTTTTCTAGACTATTTAGAGTCTGTTGCTTCTGAATGATAGTTTCTAATTTACCAGTGTTCTCCACACCCAGGGATTTTCCTACTCCCTCCCATTGCACTGGACTCACTAGGTTCCCTAGTATTTAAGAATGGCCACACTGGGACAGACCAAAGGTCCATCTAGCCCAGTGTCCTGTCTTCCGACAGTGACCAGCGCCGGGTGTCCCAGAGGGAATGAACAGAACAGGGAATCATGAAGTGATTCATCTCCTGTCACCCATTCACAGCTTATGACAAACAGAAGTTAGGGACACCATCCCTGCCCATCCTGGCTAATAACCATTCACGGACCTGTCCTCAATAGATTTCTCATGGTGTTTTTTGGTTTTTTTTTTGTAACCCTATTATAATCTTGGCCTTCACAACGTCCTCTGGCAAGGAGTTCCCCAGGTTGACTGTGCATTGTGTGAAGAAATACTTCCTTTTGTTTCTTATAAACCTGCTGTCTATTAATTTGATTGGGTGATTCCTACTCCTTGTGTTATGAGAAGGAGTAAATGACACGTCCTTATTTACTTTCTCCACGGCAGTTTTGATTTTATAGACCTCTCTCATATCCCCCCTTTGTCTGTTTTCCAAGCTGAATAGTCCCGGTCTTTTTAATCTTTCCCCGTACAGAAGACTTTCATACCTGTAATCATTTGGGTTGCCCTTTTCTGAACCTTTTCCAATATATCTTTTTTTGAGATGGGGCAACCACATCTGCAGGCAGTATTCGAGATGTGGGTGTACCATGGGTTTATATAGAGGCGATACGATATTTTCTGTCTTCTTATCTATCCATTTCAGAATGGTTCCCAACATTCTCTTTGCTTTTTGACTGCCATGGCACACTGAGTTGATGTTTTCAGAGAACTGTGCCCAGTGACTCCAAGATCCCTCTGTTGAGTGGAAACAGCTCATTTAGAGCCCATCATTTTGTATGTGTAGTTGGGATTATGTTTTCCAATGGGCTGCAATATGGTGCTATCCTGACACCTCGTCCTGCTGAGATCCTGCATTCAGTGATATCCCTGCCCTTCCTGTTCCCGTTCTCATAAAAGAAGAAGAGCATCCAAATGCGTGTTTACCTTCATTCCCTCAGCGGTCCTCATGGGAAACCCTGATCGGTTCCAAAGTGTATTAAAACCTTTCTTAAAGGGTTACCTCTTGGTGGTTATCAGGTCCTGTGAGTTTGTAGCCCAGAAAGACCCCCCTCAGTCAGCTCAAACTCAGCTGTTTATCCCCCAAAAGTCTGTCGTCTTCAGTCTCCTGAATGAGGGGAAATCCGTCACTTCCCCTTTCTGCGTTGGGTAAAGCTTCAAAAGGTGGAGCTCTGCATAACCAGCCTTGAGATCTGGCATTCATCACCCTGTAGTGATACCAGCTTGCACAGGAAACCCATCCCGCAGCCCTTCCTGGTATCATGTGGCGCATCTCGGCATCATAGTCTGTGAAGAATTCATGCTTTCAAGGGCTGGCTTAGATATACAGATAACAGTCATAATTAGGGCAAGAGTTTGCAGGCAATGAAAAGAGAGTAATTGACAAACGTGAGCAATATCTAATCCTTTAAAGCCTGAAAGTGCCTTGGGGGGAGGGGACAGGAGCCGGCTGTGTGGGGGCGGTGGGGCTCAGATACTGGGCATTGAGAGCCTAGAACCAGCTGTGCGTTGGAGAGACGGGGCATGAACCAGCTGTGTACAGGGGAAATGAGCAGGGGAGAGGTGCTGTGGACACGGCCGCGAGCAGCTGTGAGTGCCGTCCTCTCTGCAGCATGATGAGAGAGCCTGGCGTCCCACTGCCGATCCCAGACTTGTATGAGGAGGGAAGAAATTGGCATCAAGTCTCAACCGCAGCCAGCCTGTGCCCTGGGGAGGAGACGGGTGTCTCCAGGGAGAAATCTGGGGGATTGTGACCCTGCATGCCCCACCCACCCTCTGATCAGCAATTCGGGATATTAACGGTGTTTCCACAAACAAAGAGTAATTTTGGGAAAAAATGCAGTCCTCGCGACAATTTCTGGAAAACACTGGCCTTGGTTGTAACATTAAATCCGATAGTCTCAAGATCTAGGCCCGTGTTGATCAGATCTGCCACTCTGCCTTCACGGAGTTCACTCTGCTGGTGGGTTCTACCCCTTCCCCCATTCTGTGTCTGCCTTGTCTATTTAGATTGTAACTTTTTCAGGACACGGGCCATCAACGCTTCTCGGTTTGTACTGTGCCTAGCAAAATGAGGACCCACTGTTAGTTGGCCCTTAGGCACTAAGGTAATGAATATGATTTATAATAATCATCTCCTGGCACTTTGAGCCAAGGAAGCCGGCCTTGGGACGTTACTACTTAAAAGTGAGCTGGGCTTAAAAGCATGGAATATTCTTTGTGACAAGTATCCCACAAATTCCACTGACCTCCCTTGTTTTCTTTGCCTTGAGCAGGGTTTCCAGTTTCCAGAACTGATGTGATCTCGCAGCTGGAACGAGGGGAGGAGTCGTGCGTCCCAGACCTTCATGACTCTAAGAAAAAAGTGCTCCCGAGAGCTGCCTGCGTAGGTGAGGCATTGGTTAAACCAACGCCAAAACTGTCGGTGAATACAGGAAACATTTGGGATGCCCTACAAAGACCTTGTGAGCTCTCCAAGTTCAGGATTGTTCCCTGCAGATGTAGAATCGTTAGGCAGAGGTCACTCATGGCTTCCCACCTATCCTGACTGAGAACTGGCAGCAGGTCCCTCTCCAATCTCGCTGTCCCCTGAGATTTCTTCTGAGATACGGACCCAGAACTGATCCCTTCCTTTCTCTCCTCTGGGGAAGGTTTAAGGGAAAATCAGCTCCTGATAGGTTTGATCTGTCCTGTACACATTTTGGTTCCTTCATCCCTTTTCCCATTCTTCTCTCTGAGATTTCCTTTCTCTCTGGCGCAGGCAGAGACTTACGTCTGGATTCTCTCGGTCTCCCGTCAGGTGTTGGGATGGTGAGTGAAAACGAGGAGGAGCCCCAGCAGGAAGATGCTGAGCGAGTAGAAGCCCATGGGATGTTGTCAGGAAGGTCCAAAGGGAATGATTCTGGGAGCTGTGCACGCCCAGAAAAAACAAAAGCCTGTGAGAGTCAGCAGAGGCCAGAGGAAAACTTCGGTAGCCAGTCAGACCTTATTACACGTGAGAGAATGAACTTGGAAGGAACACGCTACACATGCCTCGAGTGTGGGAAAAGCTTCAAAGGGAGCTCCGACCTTCTCAGACATCAGAGAATCCACACGGGTGAGAAACCTTACGCATGCTGTGTGTGTGGGAAATGCTTCAAGCAGAGCTCGCATCTCATTGCACATAAGAGAATCCACACGGGTGAGAAACCTTACGGATGCCCTGAGTGTGGGAAGCACTTCATTGACAGTTCATCCCTCCTCTCACATCAGCGAATCCACACAGGGGAGAGGCCCTACACATGCTCTCAGTGCAGGAAAAGCTTTAATCGGAGCTCTGTACTGACCACACATAGAAGAATCCACACAGGTGAGAAGCCTTATGGATGCTCTGAGTGTGGGAAACGCTTCAATCGGAGCTCATACCTTATCATACATCGGCGAATCCATACGGGTGAGAAACCGTATGGATGCCGTGAGTGTGGCAAACACTTCAATCAAAGCTCAGCCCTTACCACACATCAGAGAATCCACACTGGTGAGAGGCCCTACACGTGCTCTGAGTGTGGGAAACACTTCAATCAGCGCTCAACCCTTATTAGACATCAGAAAATCCACATAGGAGTGATCTCTAACAAATGCCTTGACTAGGGCTGGCCAAAGGTTTTTTTTTTTAAGAAAAAAATCACATTTGCAAATTCCCACTTAGTGATCTGTGCCCCATCTTCACTGTGGTTACTCAGCTCCCCCAGATGAGTTGCCTGCTTCTGCTTTTTGCAGCTCACCCTTCTTTGGGGTCAGTCCTGTGATGTTTTCTATCAACTCCTTTCCTTTTGAGTCGAAGGAGCGTGTGTCCCTCCAGCCAGGAATGTTCATCATCCAGGTGGGGGAGAGAGGTTTGTTCCCAACAAGCTACACTGAGGCAAAAACTACCCGTGCCATACATCCATTAGGACTGTACATGGCATTGGCTGCTCAAGTTAGTCATCTTGGTGTTAAAAGACAATTACAGTTGTCGTGCAGATGCAGCCGAGGTGCAGTGGTTGGCATTAGCTTTCCCCTTGACCTGACCTAAACTCCATCACTTTTCCTAGTCTAAACAAACCCTGAGCATCACAGCTATACTGTTCCCCCATTTAAAAACAATTGTTAGTCATCAAGTTCCCCCACCAGGAACATATTGTTTCATTCCCAGTTGTCACAGTTCATCAGAGCGCTGTTGCTTCAGGTTTTCCTGAAGGCAGATATTTTTACTTCCGTTTTCCTCCCTTAAAATATATTGAAGTATAACAAAGAGCAGGAATAGGGAAGGGAGAGGGAAAAATGTCTTTTCCCCTCTGTAACAACAGAAGAACATAGGGTAAATCAGAGGGATTCTCCATCACCATCTCTATCCCCCTGTTCTTCAAGTGGTAAGGTCAATATTTCCCAAAGGGGCTGGGAAGAGGATTCTCTAGTAAATGATTTGGAACTAAGCAAAAGACCCATTCATTTGCCTCCCAAAGCAGTTGTGGCCCATGCCCTGCAGGAGGTTGCTCCTGAAGATCTTCCCTTCCTAATCAGGTGCATGTTGCCTCTTATTTGGGAAATGCAATCCCTTCCTAGGTAGAGATGGGAAAAATGGAAGTGACATTTCTGTTCAGCTCACTCCTGGGAGATGCTGTAAATGTGTAGGAAATGACATCCATGAGGAATGTGATAGAGCTGCAGAAAGACACCCATTTTGAGTAGATACCTGACATTTGGTGTCTTAGAGGGATTCTAAGGCGCACCTGAATTTAGTCCCTTATTTAAATCTGTTGCACCAGATTAAAGAAACAAAAGGGCATATTTGGGGGAGTTCTACCTCAGTATCGCTACTGGTATGTCGTGTGGTTGGTGAAGAATTCTACGCCAGAGCCGTGTAAAATTGCTACAACTAAGGTCAAAGATTTGACAAGAACTCAGGTAGAAATGAGAGGTTTTAGTGGTTGATTTTCACCCCAGAGATGGATGCTATGGTGACCTGTGGCCAAGGTAAACTGTTTTTAGAATTGCTCACACTTCTAAAGGATGCCATGATGAAACTGGGAACAACTGTCTTTTACCATTTGGATCCCAAGTTTCCTGAAGCACAGAGAGAAACAGCTGATTCCTTCAGAGCCATGCCATGCCTATGGGTCCCAAACTGGCTGCCTTGCTGGACAAGATGCACTTCTGTGTTGGTTAAATGATGGTAGCCAATGAGGGAATGTAACAGATTCCAAGTTCAGACTGCAGGATACATGAATGCTGAGTCCAGAGTCTGTGGTTTGGTCTCTTAGTTTTGCTCTTGAGTCTAATGCATGTGTCTCACTTTTCCACCTCCTGCTACTCTGAAAGATTAGAAAGTGTGAAAGTAGAGCACAGGTGGTTTTTCTCATGATGCAGCCTTCCCCCGTAGTGTGAGACCCCTTCCACCCACACTTCTGGGAGAAGACCCAGGGAGAAATGAACCCTCAGAAATGGAAGGCTCCTAGGTTATGGTCGAATGTGACTTCACACAGAGCTCACTGGGTGAAAATGGGAATTAAGAGAAAACTGCCCTAAAGGTTTATAGTTTGTAATCTTTGAAGAAATTGTTACCAGCAACAAGGAAATTGCACACGAAGTTTATTAGTGTAAGGTAAGAGGCTGATTCTGTGATCACTTTCAGTGTTACAGTATAATTCAGGTTTTCTTCTAGCCCCCTCCTACAAAATAGCAAATGGTGGCTAATCCTGCAATAAAAACCTGACTCCAAAGGAATCAGGTTTGGGGGAAAATGTGAGAGAAATAGCATGTACGAGAATAGAGACCCAGTATAGACTGGAATGATTTCTGTTTCAAATGGAATTTATTTGGTAAATTTTAAAATAAATCTTCTGTTGGGAGGAAAACTACTTGAGAGAAGATGTGGAACCTTTTCCCCAGTGAGAGGGAAAGAGCCAGAGAGTTCCCCAGGGCTCTTGTTCGCAAAGCAAAGATGTCACATTAGGCAGGAGATGTCAAGATCTACAATGGTGATGGGCGAGTGATGGGAGCTTTTCTGGGTGGTTGTTGTTTGGTTGTTTTTTTTCATGTAATTTTTGTTTTGTTTTTGCAACTAGTTCTTTTTATAGCTGCTGAGCCCCCTTGTCCTTTTGAGCACAGCTCTTTAACCCTCAGGCCTGGCTCTGGAAACCTCAGAACCGGCTTTGCGGTTTTTTTTTTCATGTTTGCTATCTTTGGAGTTCGCACATCCACACGACATGCGGTTCACAGCAACGGATACTTTGAGAAACCTGCTGGGTGAAGCAGGCCTTTTCCAAACTGACATTGGCCCAAATTCTGCCTCAATTCAGCTGGATTGGGACACGTCTGTGTCAAGGGAGTGGTTCACACCTGATTTGCCCAGAGACCTCAGAGGAGGGGTAGTTAGATATAGGATAAGTAGGAATCGACAACAATTAAGTTAAATATAAAGGTGAAAGACCCTCACCTTGCAGGTCAACAAGCCTGTTCTGTTCTTTCCATCCAATGCATCTGGCACTGGTCGCTCTCAGGTAGCACACTGGGCTTGACGGACCATTGGTCTGACCCAGTCTATGACCTGTCGTGCGTTCTTATGGAAGTCCTCTGCGGGCTTGTCTACACGGGCAAGTTTCTGCACAGGAAAGCAGCTTTCTGCGGTGTAACTCCCGAGGTGCGCACTCAGATTTCGTGATGCATGATAGGAAGGGGCCATGACAGGGACACACTGCCGTGCGGGGTCAAATTGAAGGAGCTGTGACATGCCTACCACAAGGTGCAGGAGGCAAACTGCTGCTCCATATTGGGGGCTAACTAACCCCAGCATCACGGCAAGAATCTACCTAGCAGCTGGAGAAAAAATATGAATGAGAGTCAAAGACACCTCCACGTGGCGTGTCTCTTCCCCAATCTCAACACCTGGAAGATTGTCTGGAAGACTCAGAATTTGAACTGCAGAGATTGGTCTCAGGCTGAGAGGGAATTCAGTCTGTGTATTAAGAACTCAACATGGCCTGGAGCAACCAGTGAGTGAGAAAAGCTGTTTGATCCAATTCTTGCTTAGTATATTCAAATTAGAGTTTAGACTGGGAGTCTGTTTTCATTTGTTATGTAACCACTTTTGACCTCTGTAACCAATACTTATACTCAGTTAAAATCTAACTTTCTGGAGTTAATAAACTTATTTTACTATTTTATACTTACTCCTGAGTTTGTCCAAAGTGCTTGGGAAAGTTGCTCACATGACAAAGGCTGGTGCATGTCCCCTTTATTTTTGATGAAGTGGCGAACTAATTAATGAGCTTACACTTTTCAAGAGAAGGACTGAGACGATCGCATTCTGACCTTTTACTGACACTTCTTTAATAACTAAAAAAAAAGAACAGGAGGACTTGTGGCACCTTAGAGGCTAACTGATTTATTTGAGCACTGTCCAGTTTTGGGCCCCACACTTCAAGAAGGATGTGGATAAATTGGAGAGAGTCCAGCAAAGGGCAACAAAAATGATTAGGGGACTGGAACACATGAGTTATGAGGAGAGGCTGAGGGAACTGGGATTGTTTAGTCTACGGAAGAGAAGAATGAAGGGGGATTTGATAGCTGCTTTTAACTACCTGAAAGGTGGATCCAAAGAGGATGGATCTAGACTATTCTCAGTCATAGCAGATGACAGGACAAGGAGGAATGGTCTCAAGTTGCAGTGGGGGAGATTTAGGTTGGATATTAGGAAAAACCTTTTCACTAGGAGGGTGGTGAAACACTGGAATGCATTACCTAGGGAAGTGGTGGAATCCCCTTTCTTAGAAGTTTCTAAGGACAGGCTTGACAAAGCCCTGGCTGGGATGATTTAGTTGGGGTTGGTCCTGCTTTGGGCAGGGGGTAGGACTAGATTCCTCCTGAGGACCCTTCCAACCCTGATCTTCTATGATTCGATGACCCTCCTCCAGGAGTGACAGAGCCTGGCATGTGCTGGAAGAAGCGGGGAGCTCTGGTGCCCACGGACCTGTCCTGGCATTTTTCTCAGCAGCAAAGAAATCAATTCTCCCTGCCCCTGAGCAACCCACCCACAGCTAATGGCAGCATTGGTGGGGGGTCCCAAGCTTTGCACCAACGTCCACATTTCAGACCTTCCTCTCATGGCACTTTCCATGTGAATTAGGACAAGCAAGCTGGGGAAGCTCCATGGGGTAATAGAAACCAGGGCTGCAGGGAAGGTTTGAACTCACAACCCCAGCAATATTGCCCTTTGCACTAACCACTTGCACCCCTGCAGGGGCTCCTTGGACAGCGCTGGGAAGTCGGCCGTGATCCGTCTCTGTGGTTCGCACCTTTGCCTGGCAATTGAAAGGCTGCCGGTTCAAACCTCACTCAAGCTGTGGCTTTCCAGCAATGAGACTCCAGTCCATTTTAACAGGAAGAAAATCTCCTCTATTCTGGTTTAGCCCCATTTGACTCCTTCTGCCCGTCTTCTTCCTCCCCCATCGGTCCCTTTCTTTCCCCATTGGGGCCATGCAGAGGGGAGCCCCAGTCAGTCTCTGTCACCGAGAGGCTGTATCCCATAAGGGGAGGGAGGGGTCGCTGTAAAGCATTGATAATGGGTGGGGGAGGGGTGTGCGTGGTTAGGGGGAGAAAGTCTGGAGAACTAACAGTGGGGCCCAGAGAGATTCCCCCACAGACTGGGGAGATCCCCTGCTGCCCACCATCACCCAGCTCTGGGAAGAACAACTTGGGATTGCTTGGGGAACCCACCTTTAAAAACAGAAGTGTTCCATGCTAGTTACATTTGAATAAGACCAAAGCCGCCTCAAACCCAGTGTCACAGTCACTGGGACGACTTTGTCCTGACATTTTACCGGCCGCAGCCACAAAGCGAGTCAAATTACGGCTCCCGTTCGGCGTCAAGGCTCACAGACGAACCCAGAGGCTTTTCCTTCCTCAGGTTCTGCCGTCATTTCAGTGCTGGCCTGTTCCGAGATTCATCGTTGTGCAAAGCAGCGTCAGGCCCTGAAACTGGACGAGCCCAGAGCAGAGGCTACCTTCATTTAACCCTCCAAAAACCAACCCGCCGAAACGTGGATTAGCACCCATGCTCCTCCAGCCGCAGGGGAGGCGCCTCATCTGGGCCCCTGGTGCCCATGCTCCAGCAACATAAGACCACGGGGGCCTGGCTCCACCCAAGTCTGGGGGCCGGTGTCTCCCCCAGCCCCACCTGCTGCCCCCGGGCAATTTAAAAGGGCCCGGAAACCCCCACCGCCATCACCGGCAGCACAAGGGGGCTAAGGCGGCTTCCTGCCCACCCTCGCTCCGTGTAACCCTTCTGCCCGTCAGAGTTGGCAGCAACAAGGACCGGGTTCAATATCTAGGGGATCCATTCCAATAACACAATGCAAACCGGCTCGAGCCCCCACCCAGTGACCTGGGACAAATATGTACCACCCCCGCTGGGCACCTCCCAGAGGCAATCCTTCCCCTCTCGCAAGCACCTAGTCTGAGTGTAGCAAAAAGCCTTTTAATAACAGAGAGAAACAATGTGGCATTATGTTGGGGAAACACCACCAACAGGATTCATAACACAACTCACGAGCAAAAAAAAAACCCACCCCAAGCAAATTGGGGCATGCCCTTTCCCTTTGGTTCTTGAGTCCAGCAACCCCAAATCACCCAAAATCCCAAAAGTCCAATGACCCAAAAGTCTCTGTCCCTGGTCAGGGCAGCCCCAAAATTCAAAAGTTTATCTGCAGAGCTTTACCTCCCAACCTGGGTGGAGATGGGGGCGGGGGTAAAAGGCACCTTACATGATCTGAAGCTGACCGCCCCACAGCTCCATAGGCCTCCGCTCCACCAGCCGTCTCACAAACTTCTCCACAATAGATCTTCAGGCTCCCCCACTACTGAACACAACGCTCAGTGATTTCGGCTCTTACTCAGTTCAGCTCTTTGGTGAAGTCAGCTTGTAGTAGGGGAGCCTCAGTGCTGGGACACCATTAGCCCGAAATGAGCTTCGCAGCCTGTAACGAGACTCCTAACGGAATCAAAATTAGCTCTGAGATTCCACAGTGGAGAGAAAAGGAAGAGCAATTAGCATGTAAGGCCATCACCAAGGGACCCATGGCACCAAATATTAATACTTACCCCCAACCTCTCTCAATTCACAGCATTTTGGAACCCATGACCCTTGCCTAGCGAGTGCTACTTAGTTGATGGTGAGTCCCTCCATCATAACAAAAGGCCAAGGACAGTTCCCAGCACAGTTCCCATAATCAGGGTAATAACAATTTATTCTTCCTGCCCCAATAACAGAGACACTGGGGATCCCACAGCAGCCAAAGTGAGCATTTGGGCAGCTATGGCCTCGTTCTAGGCGGGGTGGGTGTGCCTATGCAAATGAGATCAGCCCCTGAAGTTCTTTTCCACAACTTGCCAGACCTCACCACCAGGTGTCAGGGTGAGGCTCACCCTGACACTGCTTACACTCCGTGTGGCCTGCCAGTCTCGGAAGCGGCTGGCGCGTCCCTGCAGCCCCGGGGATGGGGGGATCTCCACATGCTGCCCCTGCCCCGAGGGCCGACTCTGCCATCTGTGGCAATGGGAGCTGCTGGGGTGGTGTCCGTGGGCAGCGATGGGCAGAGACCCCCCACCTAGGAGCTGCTGCCAGAGGGGGGTGTGGGTCGCTTTTGGGAGATCCCTGAGGTAAGAGCTGCACCCTCATTCTCTCCCGCACCCCAAGCCCCAGCCCAGACCCCAACCCCCTGCACCCAAACTCCCTCCCAGAGTCCACCCCCTGCACTCCCTCCTCCACCCTACCCCCATGCCCTAGCCCAGAGCCCACACCCCACACCCAAACTCCCTCCCAGAGCCTGCGCCCGCACCCCCTCCTGCACCCCAACCCCCAACCCCAACCCAGATCCCGCACCCAAAGTTCCTCCCACAGGCCTCCCCCCACACCTGCTCTCGCACCCCAACCCTCTTCCCCAGTCCAGAGCCCACCCCCTGCACCCAACTCCCTCCCAGAGCCCGACCTGCACCCTCTCCTGCACCCCAACCCCCTCCCCCAGCCCAGAGCCCACACCTGAACTCCCTCCCAGAACCTGGCCACCCCACCCATTCCTGCACCCAATGCCCTGCCCCAGCCAAGACCCCACACCTGCACCCAAACTGCCTCCCAGAGCCTGTACCCCTCACCCCCTCCCACACCCTAACCCCCTGCCCCAGCCCAGAGCCCACACCACACATCCAATTCCCTCCCAGAGCCTGCCCCCACACCTGCTCCTGCACCCCAACCCCCTGCCCCAGCCCAGACCCCGCACCCTTCATTCCCTCCTGCACCCCAACACCCTGCCGCAACCCACAGCCCACACCCAAACTCCCTCCCAGAGCCCAACCCCTTTCCCTCTCCCTCCCATACCCAAACTCCCAGAGCCTTAGGCAGATGTGGGGGGAGGTGGACGGGGAGGCAGGACTTGGTCCCATTCTGGAAACCACCAAAAATTGTAGAAACCTGCCGCCCCTGTCCAGCCCAACCTTCTGCGGGTGCCCCTCAGGCCCCACCCGTGCAGGGTTTGAAGCTTGCATTGCTTAAATTCCAGGACGCTGGGGGACTTCAGCTCCCCTTTGTCCAGCGGGAACCTTCAGCCCACTCCCAACCAGATTCTTGTCCATGGCATGACTGTCGGGGGGCTGGGCCCCTCTTTGTCTTTTCTCTCTGGGACAGACCAGGGTACCTAGAACTGGGGTATCTGAGCACCCAGGACCTTCTATGGAGATGCCCTTCCCCTTCCCCTTCCCCTTCTGTGGTCCCATCTGTCATTGACTCCAGCCTGTTTTCTATCCATCATCAGCACCATCCCAAGCCAGCTGCACCCGCCTCAAAAAGACAGTGTCCCCTGATGGGTGTAAATCATAGAATCATAGAATATCCTCATTTACACATTTCTTTGGCAGTCATGACAGGAGACAAAGGGTTTCTATTCCCAACTTGAAGGCAAGGAGTGCATTAGGGGCAACTCCAAGGGAAAGACTATTGATGGAGATCTCAATCTAAATTCTACACGAGTTTTGTTATCTTCCCTTTTGGTTCTATCCCTGGAAATTCCCCCCGACTAGTCTGCTGAAAGATAAAATCATCTAAATCTGCCTCCAAAGAACCTGACCGGCTGAAGCAGGAGGAGACCTGAGAGATGGCCACTTTCAAATCAAAAGGGAACGCTGAGACCTGCCTGTTGCCACACCCGCCCCCTCCCGTCCCGAGGAGAAGGAGGCACCGACCTGTCGTGTGCGATCTAATGAGCAGGGAAAGAATCTGGGAATTACCTTCTGTAAAAACTCATCCTTTTGTTCCTCAAACACCTGTGGAAATAGCTGATTCAAGAAGTTGTTGACAGAGGGATGGTCCGCGTCTCTCAGCAGCTCCTTGGGTCACCAGCCGTTGTCAACCAAGCCAGTTGGCAGACTGACGGCAGGGCAAGAATGCTGACGCCCAACACTCTTTGCTGTTGGCTCCGTGACATCACAATCAGCTTGTGCGTAAACACACACAGACCCCACCCAGAGAGACACACCCCCACTGAGCAACTCCCCACTCTCCCTCCCAGCACTTCCTGCCCACCACAGAACAGCTGTTTCATGGAATTGAGGATGCTCCGGGAGGGTCGGTTCGGGGTGGGGACATGGCACACTTGGGGCACTGCATGGGATTCTTCTCTCCTCAGTGCAGGGCTCAGCACTTGTCCTTGCTGAACCTCATCAGATTTCTTTTGGCCCAATCCTCTAATTGGTCTGGGTCACTCTGAACCCTATCCCGACCCTCCAGCGTATCTCCCTCTCCCCCCAGCTTAGTGTCATCTGCGAACTTGCTGAGGGTGCAATCCATCCCGTCCTCCAGATCATGCACAAAGATGGTGAAGAAAACCGGCCCCCAGAGTGACCCGTGGGGAAGCGGGGGAGGGGGTGGAGGAGAGGAGGCAGACGGTGAGTGGCAGGGACCCCACAGAGGGGGGTGCAGTGGAGGAGAGGGGGAAATCATCCAGGCAGCGGTGGGCAGTGTGGGCTGGGAGAAGGGGCGAGGCAGATACAGGAAGAGATGGAGCACAGGCGGGGCACTGGGGCCCAGGCACCCGGGGCCTGGTCATTGTTGGCACCAAGAGAGGAGAGGAGAGGAGAGGAGAGGAGAGGGAGACAGAGACAGAGTGTGTGTGATGGCCAACGTACTAGAGGAGAGACAGAGAAAAACATGGTAGGATAGCAAGCAACTCACCTCCTGGAGTCATCTGTGATGAAGCGGGACTTCATGTTTCCTCTGAATTGTGTGGGGGTGCCTCAGTTTCCCGTATGCAGTTCTTAAGGATCTAGGGGGTGGGGTAAGGGTGTATGATCGTTGCAGAGCTCTGGAGGGCAGGTGTGTGCAGGGGTCTGGACACAGAGAATGGGCGACACCCTCTTTCCTGGCACCTGATGCCCTGGGCCCTTCCCCCCTGCGAGGTGAGAGCTAAAGGGTTGGAGAACAAAGGAATCGGGTGCCCTCCTGGCCGGGGACAGGGACAAAGCCCAGAGGAGGAGGGGCTGGGGGGAGTTTCAGTTGGGGGCTGGCTGGGACATGGAGTGAAGGGCAGACGGGGTTGTCTGGCTCACTGCCCCCCAAAATGGACCCGGCTGAGGGGTCCTGTTCTCTGCACCTACAAGCTCTGTGTTAGACCATGTCCCTGTCGTCTAATAAACCTCTGTTTTCCTGGCTGGCTGAGAGTCCCGTCTGACTGCGGAGTTGGGGGGCAGGACCCTCTGGCCCCCCAGGACCCCGCCTGGGCAGACTGGCTGTGGGAAGCGCAGGGAGGGGCAGAGGAGGCTGAAGGCTCCGAGGTCAGAGCCAGGAAGGTGGAGCCGGGGGAGCTGTGTGTCCTGCAGACAGGCTGCTCCCCGAGAGGAGACTCCCCCAGAGTCCTGCCTGGCTTCCTGGGGAGCAGTCCCAGAGCATCGCCCGGGGACCCCGGGACATCCTCCTCCTCGATGAAACCTTCTGCTGTGTGCCGTGTTGTGTGTGTCGTGTTGCATGTGTCGTGTGACGTGTTGTGTGTGTGACTTGTGTGTCGTTTTGTGTGTGTGAGATGTGTTTATGTGTGCGTGTTGTGGTCCGTGTTGAGTGTGTGTGTGTGCCATGTTGTATACCGTGTTGTGTGCATGTGACGGTGTGTGCTGTTTTGTGTGCATGTTGTGTGTGTCGGTGTCATGTGTTGTGTGAGATTTTTGTGTCTCGTGTTGTGTGCCGTTTTGTGTGTCGTGTGTCGGTATCATGTGTCGTGTTGTGTGTGGGTGTGTGATATTTTGTGTGCAAAGTTTTGTGCATCGTGTTGTGTGTGTGTGTCACGTGTGCCGTTTTGTGTGTCATGTGAGGTGTTGTGTGTCATATTGTGTGTGTGTGTCTGTGTCGTGTGTGATTTCTTTGTCACGTTGTCTGCTGTTTTGTGCGTCATCAAGTGTGTGTGTGTATGTGTCGGTGTCATGTGATTTTTGTGTGTCGTGTTGTGTGCTGTTTTGTGTGTCAGTTTATTTGTGTGTCATGTTGTTTGTGTCTTTCGGTGTCCTGTGTTGTGTGTGTGTGAGAGTGTTCTCTCTGTGTGTGTCGGTGTCGTGTTGTGTGTGTGTGTGTCGGTGTTGTCTGTCGTGTTTTCTGTGTGTTGTCTTGGGTGGCCCCTCAGGGTACTGCACAAACCATTTCCATCGTGGAGAAACAGTGACACCAGGTGGCCAATCCAGATAATGTACAAACCATTTCCCTCACAGAGCAACAGTGACACCGGGTGGCTAATCCAGGTATTGCACAAAGCATTTCCCTAATGGAGCAACAGTGACACTCGGTGGCCACTCTGGGTAATGCACAAATAATTTCCTTAACGGAGCAACAGTGACACCGGGTGGCCAGTCAGTGCAATGCACAAATCATTTCCCTCCTGGACCAACAGTGACACCGGGTGGCCACTTGGAGTAATGCAGAAAGCATTTCCTCACGGAGCAATGGGGACACTGCGTGGCCAATTCAGGTATTGCACAAATCATTTCCCTCCTGGACCAACAGTGACAGTGGGTGGCTAAACCAGGTATTGCACAAAGCATTTCCCTTATGGAGCAACAGTGTCACCGGGCGGCCCCTTGGAGTAACACACAAATCATTTCCTCCCGGAGCACCCGTTGCACAAACTGAGTTTAATAATAATAATAAACAACAAATAGTTTCACTAGAAAAGGCAGATTTTCAGTGATTAGAAGGGATAGCAAACAGAAGAAGGCAGATTGCTAAGCAAATACAAATACACACACATACTAAGCCTAAGATCTAAAAGAGACTGGATTCAAGAAGTCATTTCCCATCCTAAAGGTCTTTTGGCAACTTGAAGAGTTTCTGTAGCTTAGACTTCCCGTTGTTTCTCTTTACAGACTAGACTCCTGTCTTAGTCTGGACTTCCCCCTTCTCATTCCCTTTGTCTCTTCAGGTACTTTCTGCAGCCTTTCTACTGCCCTGCATGATTTTCCTCCGCTCCGACGTCTCCATGGCTCCCGAGACCTCACCTGTGGGAATGCACACCTACCCGTGTCCTACAAAGGGAGACGGCACCAGGAGAGCAGAGGGGAGAGAGCGAGTTGGCGAACACATGAGAAGACGGCGAGTGCGGACGAGGAACTGGCAGCGCTGACCTGGCAGCCGGGTCTGCAGCGGGCAGAGAGCGGAGGCCTGGTTCCGCCTCCTTGGAAAGAGGCCCAAGCGGCTCAGGCCCCTCCTGCCGCGTTCCCCTCCGGCAAGAGCTCCGGCACCATTCCTCGCCAGAGCCGCTGCGAGAGCCGAGCCGGAGCCCTCGCTCCACAGCGCTCGACGGGGGCTGGGAATCTCGCCCTCGGCCCTGCCGCCCTCTTCCCTCCCGCCCACACCGGCCCCACACGCCGCCCAGTGACCGAGTTCCCCCGACCGTCCCCGCTCCGCTCTCGCCCCCGCGGGGGGTCATCTCCGGGGTGTGATTTCGGTGTCGTGTCCTCTGCCGTCTTGTGTGTCGTGTGACGAGTCAGTGTCGTGTCGTGGGCGTGTGAGACGTCATGTGTGTCAGTGTGTTTGCCGTCTCGCTGTGTGTGAGTCGTCGTGAGTCGGCGGGTGGGTGTGGGTGGGTGTGTGTGTGGGCGTGAGTTGTGTGTGGTGTGTGTCTTTCGGCGTGGGCGTATGTTGTGGTGTGTTGTGTTTTGTGTGTGGGGGGCGTGTCGTGTGGTGTGTTGTGTGTTGTGCATGTGTCGTGTGTGTGGGCGTGTGTTCTGCGTGCGTTGTGTGGGCGTGTGTGGGTGTGTGTTGTGTGGACGTGTCATGTGTGGGCCTATGTGAGAGAAGTTGTGTGTGTGTGTGAGACGTCATGTTTGTGTGTGTGTGTGAGACGTCGTGTGTCTTGTGTGTGTGTGTCAGTCGTTGTCTGTGTCGTGTGTTTGTCAGTTTCATGTGTGTCAGTATTGTGTGTCGGCGTGTGTGTGTGTGTTGGCATGTGTGCGACATTATGTGTCGTGTGTTTGTGTGTGGACGTGTGTGAGAGCCATCGTGTGCCTTGCATGTGTGTCGGCGTGTGTGAGAGACGTGTCTCTGTGTGTGAGACGTTGTGTGTCGTGTGTGTGTGAGACGTGGTTGTGTGTGTGTTGTCTTGAGTGTTTTGTTCAGTGTGTGATGTGTTATGTGTGATTTGTGTGTGTGTGACGGGTTGTGTGTCGTGTTGTGCGCGCGTGCGACGTCTCCCATGATCACGCAGTTTCCATGAGTATTTACTTCATTAAAAACATTAAAGAGGGCTCGATCCATATCCACATGAGATCCCGGCGGTCTCTAGCTCACTCCAAGCACTATCCCAGGGGAGGCTCGAGTAGATTTCTTCCCCAATGTCATTTTTGCCCAGACGGACTCTGTCTTCTCCATTCCATCGCTGATTTCTTTACATTCGACCTCCTCATTGATAGACAATGCTACTCCACCACCTTGACCTTTATTTCGGTCTTTCCTAAACAGCACATACCCTTCAACACCCGTAGTCCAGTCATGACGACTATTCCACCCTGTTTCTGTTATCCCGAGAATATCTGGTTTCACTTCCTGCACCAGTACCTCTAGTTCCTCCATTTTGTTACCTAGGCTCCTCGCATTGGTGTACAAACATCTTCATTTTTGCTGTTTGGCCTCGCTCACGTTCTTTACCCAATGAGGCACGGTCATTCCACAGCCAGCAGAACCTACTAGACTGGTGTCCACACTGCCCTTCCTCCTTATAGCCATTCCCCTACCCACGGCTGTATCCTTTCTTACTTTCTTTTCTTCCCTCTCAAGGCTAAAATCCGGCATGGAGATTACCTGGACATTCCCCAACCAATCATCTCCCCCAGATTCCTAGATTAAAGCTCCCTTAATCAGTTGTGCCAGCCTCCATCCTAGAAGTCTGTTTCCTTCCCTACTCAGATGAAGTCCATCCCGAGAGAACTGTCCTCTGTCCAGGAATGCCTCCCAGTGGCCATTCATCCCAAAGCTGTCCTTCTAGCACCACTGCCTGAGCCATCTGTTGATAGTCATAATCTTGTCACGCCTTTGTTGACCTTCTCCAGGAACAGGCAAAATCCCACCACAGATCACCTGAGCCTCGATTTCCTTTAGCGTCTTCCCCAGCCAAGCACAGTCTCCCTTAATCCTTTCCAGCGAGAATCTAGCTGTATCATTTGTTCCCACATGAAGGATAATTAGGGGATTCTTTCCCGTTCCCTTTAGGATCCTTTTCAACCTCAGGTCTACATCCCGTATCTTAGCACCTGGAAGACAGCACACCCTTCTATTCTCTGGATCAGCTCTGGTTACAGGCCTGTCTAGTCTTCTCAGTAAAGAGTCCCCGATCACGTAGCCCTGCCTTTCCCTGCTGACGGTGCTATTCTCCAGTCTACCCCTGTTCCCTCTGGCTGCAAGTTCTTTCCATTCCTATTCTCCCTTGTAATCCTCTTCAACCCATCCTGTATCCTCCTGCGGCTCATATTTGGTGTAGTCTCCATTGACTCTTCCCCTTTTTCTATAGGACTAGCCGCTCTTCTCTTCCTCCTTGCCCCTCCACCTTCAGTGACCACCTGTTGAGCCCCTTCTTCATTTTCCAACTCTCAAAAACTATTCCTGAACTCTATTTCTCCTTCACTAGCCCGTCTTTTCCTCTGCCTGGTTTTTTTTTAGTCACATGCTTTCACTGACCACTTTCCTCACCCAGCAGTCTCCCCTCAGAATTCCTCAGTCCTGCTTCCATCTGCAAGTCAGAGCTTTTCCCTTCAGATACCTCATGTCTTTGCTCCATCATCTGCCCAAACCCCTTTCTAAACTCAACCAGACTTTCCATGTGCTTCTCCAAACCTCAGATCTTCTCCTCCATCAGCTCGAGCAGACGGCATTTCATGCAGACAAAACTCTTACCAGGTCTCCCCTCCAGGATCATGGACATGCGGCAGCTTCCACAGCCAGTCATCTCCATTGTGTCTTCCACGACATGAGTCACTCCCACCGCTGCCTCTGTGTCTGTCATCGCCTTCCCACCTAAATCCTGTTCACCTGGGAAACACCCAAATCCCACCCCCCACAGGAACAACAAACCCCAAACAAGCACCACAAGACAAACTCCCCCTCAGACTCCCCTGTTTACAGCCCTGTTTGCTGGCTCCTGTTCCACGGCCTGACTGGCTGGCTCCCTTCATAGGACCCCGAGTCAGAGAAGCCCTGGCCCCGAATCAGGGCTCAGCTTCTCCCCCAGCACAAAGCCCCCACAAGCCTCGACACATACACACAATACCAACACACAACCAAATACCAACACCTTCTCCCCCACACCATTCACAGCTGTTGGTGGGTCTTGGGGAAACCCTGGTGCACCAGCGGGGGCGGGTGTCTGACGGGGTGGGTGGGGTGGCGGGGGGCAGGGAGGGGGCCCAGCTGGGAGGTGGAGGGGTCTGTGTGGTGGGAGCTGTGGGAGGGTAGGGGATGGATTGGTGCTGTGGGAGGAGGAGAGGGAGTTGTGGACGGGGGCGATTGGGTTGTCGGGATGGGGACTGGGTCTGGGAGGGATGTGGGGGAGGGAGAGGCTATAGGGTAGTTGGATCGGGGACTTGGGTCAATGGCATGGCTGTGGCTGTTGGGTTGGGTTGAGTTGGGAGGGGCAGCACCATGGCTGCCCCCAGGGGGACACAGCTTGGCTGTGGGGGGCTGTAGGGAGGGGAGGGGTCTGTAGGGTGGGGCGGCTGCAGCCTGGCTTGGGGAGAGGAGGACGGTAGGGGCAGGGGGGGATTGTGGAGGGGCTCTGCAACACTGGGGCATTGGGGCTGGTCGGGGCGGTCAGAGGATGGGGAACAGGGGGTTGACTGAGGGCAGGAGGTCCCGGGGCGGTCAGGGAGAAGGGGCGGTTGGATGGGGCAGGGGTCCTGGGGAGCAGGCAGGAAGGAGGGGGGAGGTTGGATGGGGCGGTGGGGGGTGTTACGGGCTGGGGGATCTGGGGCCCCTCAGGGAACAGAGGGGTTGGATGGGGCCGGAGGCCCGGGGTGGCCGTCAGGGGGCGAGAAGCGGGGGTTGGATGGGGGCGGGGGCCGGGCCATGTCTTGCTCTTTGAGGAGGCCCAGCCTCCCCTAACTGTCCCTCCATACAATTTCTGAAACCCGATCTGGCATCAGGCCAAAGTTTGCCTGCCCCTGGCTTAGGGCCTGATTCATGCAAAGACCCATTGGGAGTGTGTGAACATTGCCCCATTTCTGAAACTGGAAACAACCCCCTGCACAGGGCTGGGAAAACAGAGCAGAGCACTGGAGCCTGAACCCCCTCGTCAGAGACTGAGATGAAATCCTCTCAGGCATTGGCATCCTGACAGCAGGAGTATCTGGCTGTGTCGACTCTCTCCTCAGGCCCTGCGCGACCAGCACCCCGAGCCAATGCCTGAGATGATGGGGTGTCCAGGATTTCCGGGTTTATGGATCTTGGGTAGCAGATAGAAGACCCCTGGTCGGGGTTCTAGGGGCGGGTCTGTGCAGATTTGTTCTTGTGCTTTTTCAGGGAGTTTCTTGAGCAGATGGTGCAGTTTCTCTTGGTCACCCTGAGTGGGATCAGAGGGGAATGGGCTGGAGAATGTGGAGTTGGAGAGCTGCCCCCCACAGCATCAATTTCCTCCAGACTCCCAAGGGAAGTGGTGCTTCCTCCATCCCTTGATGAGATGCCTTTCTGGAGTCTGCTTTGGTCCAAAACTCGCTACTGCGCCATGCAGGAGGCCTGTGATGTGTAGGGGGCCAGATGAGATGATCTAAGAGTCTCTTCTGGCCTTCACGTCTCCAGATCTCTGCAAAACCGAGTGCGGCACATTGAGCATCCTCTGATGGTTCCACGTGTGGCCTGCGTGAGCCCTTGCATGACCACTGAGTGTGTGGGGGTGAGCCAGGGGGAGCAGCTCAAACACGCACAGGAGCCGGCTCGGGGCAGGACATGAGCCCTGCAGGGCAGGGGTGGGGGTGGCAGTGACATCACAAGGGCCTTTTGCAGCACTCAGCTGATTGGTGAAAGGCGGTTGGGAGGCGGTGACCTCACAGAGAGTCCACGACAACGGCCAGGGAGGACAGGCTGCAGGGCAGGGGGATCTCAGAGACCCCCGGGACTTTGCTGCAGGGAGTCTCCTTCTGGAGGTGTCTCCTTGAGGACTGAGAGAGAATTCAGGGTCTCGTATGTGAGCGCAAGGTGGAGCCTCTCTGGAGTTTTCTCCTTTCCCACTGCTCACTGAGCGAGAAGACAGACGTCCCTGTGGAGAAGGGAAGAGCCCCAGAGAGGTTGGTGTTAGCCGACGGCCACAAGGGTTTAAACACTCACCCACTATTTGCCATGGGGCACTGGCAAAGGTCCTAGATGACCTTATACTGCCACCCAATGTACAAACTGTGCAATACATTGATGACATCTTAATAGGTGGGAAAACCTCAGAAGAGGTACAGGAGGCTATGAATCAAATCAAAGGAGCACTAGAAGCCCTTAATTTAGAGTTACCAGCTGAGAAATGCCAAGGTCCCTCCCAAGAGATAAAATTCTTAGGTACTGTATGGATGGGAGGTAGGAGGTCTGTGCCTAATGACACTGTGCAAGAGCTAAATCAGGCACCCTCCCCTGAAAGTAAAGATGAATTGAGACAGATTTTGGGAACCCTGGGGTTTTGGAGAAAACATGTACCTGGCTTTGCCATTATAGCCAGACCATTGTACAATTTGTTAAAGAAAAGTGCTGCCTGGGAATGGGCTCCTGCCCATGAGGAAGCCCTCAGGCAACTGATAGGGGAGATACACACCTATCAGGCTCTGGGTCCCATACATCCTGAAGCCCCACTCCATTTGTACCTAACTGTGGGAGCCACTGGAATGTCTTATGCTCTCTGGCAAGAAAGTGACTCTGCTCCCAGACGACCAATTCAGTTTGGTTCCAAGTCATGGCAAGGGTCACAGGCTAACTACACGCCTTATGAGAAGGTGCTTTTGGCAGCTTACACAGCCTTGAGAGAAACTGAGGAATTAACTCAGGATAAGGACATCACAATTCACACTCCTCTTCCAATCATTAAACCTATATTGGAAGGGAAAGAGTTACCACCTGGTGTAGCACAAAAGATGACTATCCAAAGATGGGCACTTTACATACACCACAGGGTAGGGAGTGCAGACACTGCACAAAACCCCACTATGATTCAGGAATCCCTATGGAAAGTAGGAATGCCTGATGAATACCGCCTACCTCCACAGCAGTCTCCCATTCAGGATGCTGCCCCATTTGATCCTTCTAAGCCTGAGGGAGTATGGTTCACTGATGGCAGTGCCAGGCTGGTAAAAGGAAAATGGAAGGGAAAAGCTGCAGCAGTGCCTGCAGACCCCTCTGCAGCACCCCTAACTGCTGAAATTGATGGGTCAGCACAACTTGCAGAATTGGCTGCAGTTAAACTGGCCTGTGAAGCAGGAGCCACCGCAGTATATACGGACTCCTATGCGGTATGGGCAGGTGCCACTCAGTGGATCACTAACTGGTAAAATAACCACTGGGAAATAGGAGGTAAACCAGTCTGGGGACTGGAATACTGGAAGTGGTTATATCAGCATGGCCTGCAAGAACCCCTGTCTATGGGACATGTCTCAGCTCATCAGAGGAATAATACCCCAGCTGCACAGTTAAACAATTTAGCCGATGCAGCTGCCCAGCTCTTTACCACACAAGTAGAATGGGAACGCTTATATTCATGGTTACATGATAATTTAGGACACACAGGAAGTGATGAGTTAGTGCGGCAAGCACATATCAGGGGGTGGCCTATCACCCACAGACAGGCTAGAGACCTGGTGCAAGCCTGCACTATTTGTGCTGAGACTAGAAAACATATAGCAGAAGGACAAAGGTTTGCCAGGCTAAGAGATGGAAAAACACTATGGGCAACCTGGCAGGTCGACTATGTCGGACCAGTGCCCACTACAAGGCAGAGGTGGAAATACATCTTGACTGGGGTAGAAATTGTTTCAGGGATTGGTTTTGCATATCCAACCCGATTGGCAACAGGGTTGTCCACAGTTATGGGACTAAACCGCTTAACAGCAATTGTCCCAATGCCTCAAGAAATCCAATCAGATAATGGTTCGCATTTTAAGAATAAACTTGTAAGGGAATGGACCCTTAACCATGGAGTCCAATGGACCTTCCACCTTCCATATCGACCTCAATCTAATGGCATGGTCGAGCGCTGGAATGGGTTGCTAAAGAATCACTTGAAGCCTACTGATGGCACATGGGGAGACAGACTGGACGAAGTGGTGCAGAGATTAAACAACAGACAGACTCCTACAGGAAGTCCAATCAGCAGGGGATTCTTCCCTACAGGGAAAGCTATCTGCCCTGCCAGAACACCACTGCACAGTTCCAAGTATGCCCCCGGAGATACTGTTGTGATTAAACACGCAGCCCTGGGAAACTTTACCTGCGTTTTGCACGCCTATAAAGAGAAAGGTGTATGGAGTGCCTTAAATGCTGATAAAAGGCTAATAACCATTACAGAGGCTTGGATCGCATCCAAGACCGGCTGACCATGTGATTTATTGCAGGAATGGTCCCATGGTTCTGAGCAACCTGCCAGCTAACCTGTCAGCAAAATGGACCATGCAGCAGACCTGTTTGATCACTAGAGACTACTATGGACTGTTGATATATTTGCCATTACTTATAATAGCAGGTGTAATTTTTGCTTTTGGTTTTAAAATACGTTTTTTAGCTAGAACACGACCCACCAGAGATATGTTCCTGCAAGCCCTCATGATCCTTCTGTTGGCTCCAGTCACCTTGGCAATACCAGAACATCCTCTTCGGGGAGCAATCCAAACCATCACCTCAGCTGCTGGTGCTACAAATTGCTGGATGTGCACCTTGCTGGATTCAACCAATGCACTGGGAATTGAATTGGTACCAGTACATGCAGTGGCTGAGAATGGACAAACCTCATGGATGCAATGGTTAGCTCAACACTTGGGATTCTCCCTCTCCCCGTTTTTACATTCGGTTGTGAAAACTGTTTTAACCATTTTAATTATTGTAATTTTTTTGTGTGCAACTTTATGTATTATGAAGCGTTTGATTCAAACTGCTCTTTCCTCCACGCAAATCAGATACCTAGAGCTAAAAAGGGATCCTACCCAATTCCGCGAACCCTCATCCTCTAATTTGGTTGTTGGGTATTTCTAGATTTCCCCAAGGAGGGCAAGAGGTGCTGGCATCACCGCCACCTTGCAATCTGGGATGTAGTGTGGTGCATCAGGGGGTGGAATGTAGCCAGACAGTCAGCCCCCCCCCTCAGACCAGCATTGCTGGAAACACAGGAGGAAGCAGGAACAGGGCACTTAACATATATTCCAGCACAGCCTTTGAAGCTGTGAAAGCACAGGTGTGCTGCTACAATGTGCCTCTGGGAACAGATAGGACGATTAAGCTCACAGCAGGCAGAGGCCCTGTGACAGACATGGCTCTTAGCCCCTACTAAATAGCGTGATGCACACACCCCAACATCCTAGGTGGGAAAATATTTACCCTGATAAAAGAAGTGTCCAGTCGTCGAAACTTATTGTTTCTCTCCTTTGCAAGTGTAAACTACTCTTGCGAAAGCTGGCGTCACCCCGACAGACCAGCCTCAATTTGGCATAAGAAAGGAGAAAGAGAATAAAGGAGTACAGAGGTATAAGTAGGGGACCTACAGCACCATGATTTTTGAGTGCTTTTCACTATCTATCTGCTGGTCAGATAAGTGACAGCCTCCCAAGGCTTCTGCAGCTAAGAGGGTCCCTACGCCTTGTCCCTTATTCGTCTTTCCGCGGAATTGAGTGACCGATCCTGGCTTGGCACCGCTGGAATCGAGAGATGCAAGGAGGGTAAGAAGCACCCACACCTGATCTCCTATCTTTAGTGTACACATATTTTGAAATAGAGCTCTATACTTTGTTTTCTTTCTTTGGGATTGTGGCTTCAGTTTTGTAACTTGTTTGTGTGTGTAACATCTCTACATTTAAATAAGTAGGCACTAGCAATTTTGTAACCACATGATTAGAATCTAGCTTAATAAATTTTGGTAACCATTTGTGCATAAGCCTGACTTGTTTTCTCTGGTTTACTGTAAAGCAGCCGACACAATTAAAGAACCTCAGCCGTTTTGGCTCTAAAGCCTGGCCATTAGGTGAGAGTACTAAGAGCCTAGCGTTGAGTTGTGCCGCCTCCATGGGGCAAACTCTTGGGGCACCTGTCAGTCAATCCTGGCTGCCCGCCGCGAAGGGACAGTGCGTCCTAGCGGTTAAAGTCACGGATGGTATAAACGGGCATAGCTGGCACCTCACCAAACATCCTTGGCCGTCGGCTAACACAGCCCCAATGAGCCACTTGGTGTGAGAGCTCGGACCTGCTCCTGTCCCAGAGGGAGGGGGTCATCTGCGAGGGGACTGCACCACTGACCTATCAGCTCTTAACACCCAAACTTTCAGTCACTCTATCATCAGTGCCTGTGCGTGTAATTTAAACAGCAAAACCAGCATCACTGGGCTAGACCAAAGGTCCACCTATCTCTGTACCTTGTCTTCTGACAGCAGCCAGTACCAGGTGCCCCAAAAGCCACTCAACAAGGCACCACTGGGAGTTGAACCCAGGATCTCCTGTTTACAAGACAGGTGCTTTAGCCAGCTAAGCCATGGTGCCCGTCTCTGGCTAACGTATGGTGTCTGCCCACACCTGACTCCCTGCCAACGCCCCCCACGGCCGGACAAGCGTTGCTTGTGTTGGATTCTGTAAAGCAGAGAAGCAGGTGAAGTTTTGCTCCCAAGGTGTGTGTGTGATTCTTTGGACAAGTCTGCGCTACAAAATTAAGTCAGTGTAACGACATTACTTTGCGAGGTAAAAAATGTAACCCCCCTGAGCAATGCCATTATGCCAACCTAATCCCAGTGTAGATAGCACTGGATTAACAGGGGGACTTCTTCCCACCCACTCTGTCTCCTTGGCTGAGACCTGCTGGTCCACCTTTCGCTCGCTCCTCTCCTCCCCCAAGGCCTCATTGCCGGCTGCTCGTGCCTCTCCGCCCCCTACCCCACGGTCTGCCTGCCACCCACACTTCTCTGCCCCCTCTCCTGAGACAGACTCTGCCCGCCACCCACACTTCTCTGAGCCCTCCCATGAGACCTGCCCAGCCTGCCACACACTCCTCTCTGTCCCCTCCCCTCACCTGCCCTGAGAACCGCTCACACCTCTCTGCCCCTCCCACGAGGCACCTGCCCAGAGGAAGTTGTGGCTCTTCAGTTTCAGTGCCTGAGCATCCTTGGCCCCAGTGGGAGCCAGGCTACGTCTACACGACAGAGTTATGCTGCTTTAGTTAAAGCGTTTTAATTAAGCCGCTGTTGCATGTCCACACTAGGCTGCTTGTGTCACCGGAGCGCATCCAGGCTAGCAGCTCTTGGATCGCCACAGAGAGCAGTGCATTGTGGGACGCTATCCCACTGTGCAACTGGCCGCAGGGTGCTTTGGGAAGGGTTTGCAATGCCTCGTGGGCAGCCACACGAGGCAGGTTTCTCTATCCCATTGTTCCATGGGCATCCAACTCGATTGCCAGCTGCTTTTCAGCTGCCGTGGGCATGGTGGGCAGAGAGTGTGTGTGTGTTGGGGACAGACAGTGTGTGTGTTCGGGGAGCGTGTGTGTTGTGGAAGAGTGAGTGTGTTGGCACGCTGTCCCTAAGTTCAGACAGCTGCTGGAAGCAACCAGTCCTGAGTCAGGGGGAGAGGGGACACCCCAGTCCTGAGTCAGGGGGAGCGGGACAGCCCCGACATCAGCCCCCACTTCCCGCACTGGCTCAGCACAGCCCAGCAGTCTCTGTCACATACACACACTCACACACACTGCTGCCTGCCTGGCTGTGTGTCAGGGTGCAGGACGAGGGGGGTTTAGAGGGCCATGGGCCCAGCACTTTTTAGCAGCCCTAAGAACGGACGACGGAGGGGGGAACAAGGTGGAGCCTTGGGGGAAGAGGCGTTCTGTGGGTGTGGCCTCAGAGGGAGGGAGGGGTGGCATCAGGGAGAAGGGGCGGTGTGAGATTGGGGCCTCAGGGAGAAGGGGCGGAGTGAGTGAGGGCTGGGGGGAAAGGGGTGTCATGGGGATGTCACAGTTTGGACGCCGGTGGCCCCCCCACTGTAAGGAAGATTCCCCCACCCCTGCTCTGGGTCCTAGGTGTGGTGAATTTGTCAGGTCTGAGACAGGAGTTGCTTGTGAATGACAGTGACCCCTTTGCCAATTGGCACCAATAAGCTTTTGTCACACATTGCGAGGGGGCAAGGCAAGACGGCTATAGTAAAGTAGTGAGGAACAGGTATTTTAGCCCCAGGCTAAACAAATCCTTGGTACCATAGTAACCAAACGGCAGTTGTTTCAGGTTAATCAAGACACCTGGGGCCAATTAAGATCCTTCTAGAAAGCAGTGGAGATAGCTAGGTTGATTGGAATACCAGAAGCCCATCAAGGCCTGGCTGGAACTCGTGAAAAGCCTCCCAGTTCGTCAGTGAGGCGCATGTGTCAGGATCTGTAGGAGGAAGCCGTGCTGTTGGAGGAACCAAGCAGTGCAAATCCACATCAGGTGCAAGGAAGGAGGCCCTGAGGTAACAGCGAAGGAGATACTGAGTGGGGGCTGCTGTGGGGAAGCGGCCCAGGGAATTGTATGTGGAGGGTCACAGTGAGCCTCTGAGGCTAGCAAAATCCACCAGGAAACGTGGGACCCATAGAGACAAGGACAGAGCTTTGTCACAACATGCACTGAGCTATACCCTCACCCCCTGATATAATAGAAAGACCAGCACAAAAAACCAAGAAAGGAACAATAAGATACTAAAATAACAACAGTTGGAACTCTCCATTTCTCTCAGTCTTTGGGTGGATGGGTACGAAGAGCTGTAGCTACAGTTGAGGAACCAGGCGATCGGACAGCTGGCCCAGCCCTCCATACTAGTACCTCCCTCACATATAGGGAAATGGGTCAAAATTGGAATTCATGTCATGACTCACTTCCCATAGGGGATCGGTCTGTCTCAGGCTCTGTCTATACTTCAAACACTGGAAGTATTCTTCTGACAACCTAACACTGTCTACGCTGGGGCTGAGGTCACATTAACTACTTCTCTCAGTGGAGTGGACTTTTCACACCCCTGAGAGAGGTGGCTACGTCAACATCGCTTTTCAGCATAGACCAGACTTCAGATGGCTTCTTGACCTAAAAGGTAATGGACTTCAGCCTTTTCCTTGGTGGTTGAGGACTGCAACTTTCCTACCTGCTGAACACATCCTATGACAGATGACTTTCCTTTGCAAATTAGAGAAGTGGGGAAGTCAGTGACCCTTACAGTCTAAGTGTAAGAACTTGTAAAAACTTCTACAAATTGTCTCTTCGAATACTTTTGCTTTCACTAGAAATAGACTTTGAAACTAAGCAAAATAAGTTCTATTTGAAACACAAAAATTTAAAATCTATACTGGGCCAATATTCACTTATACACTCTCACACACATTCTTCCACCCCAACCATTGGAGTGAGGTTTTCTACCAGAACTCCTTACACTACAGGGGGTAAATTAAAGCAAATTAACTTTTCAAGATCAGCTGTCACTTCCTGTATGACTAACAAAACAAAAAAAACAAGACACTTTGTTTTACAAAGTGATTCAGATTATCACACAATTAGTCTCCTACTCTTTAACCAATAAATTCTTTTTCATTGGAAACAATAACATATTCAAAGAGCTCAAATTCTTGTCATATGAGTTCATTTTCTTTTAATCCCCGTTGCCAACAACTGAACCTTGGCTCTAGTTCTGGTTTGTCCCAACGTAGGTCCCAACCAATTCTCTGAGTTCATATATCGCTGGTTCTTCTAAAAGGCATTTATCGGTATAACTATATTGCTCAGGGGTGTGAAAAATCCAGAGTTGAGCAATGTAGTTACACAGCCCTAACGCCCTGTGTAGATAGCGCTACGTCAGCAGGACATATAGCTTGAGGGGGCTGGACTAATGAAGTCCGACGGGAGAGATCTCTCCCATTGGCTTAGAGCATCTGTAATAGCATGCTACACCAGTGCAGCTACATGGGGGCAGCTGTGCCAACATTAGCTTTATTGTGAAGCCGGAGCATCAGACACAAAACCAGAGAATCAGGACTCAACATGCGAGTATCTGCAAGTCTGAAACTGGAACCGGACACATTCGTTGCCTCATTGGTTGCCATCATTTCCACAGCCTGAAAGTCCTTGTTTCTGTGAAAATAGAATGAATTATATTGAAATTATAATTCATTAAAGAAATGCTACTTGAAGGGTTTGTTGAAATATAGTTGTCAAGAAGAGAAACATTAAGGAGTGTGAGACAATGGGTCCTCAAACTAATTAACTTAGAGCTCCTACTGAGCTGGGAGATTGGTAAACATTAGTATGCAAGTAAGATATGTATGTATATTTGTCAGTTTCTGCTTCCTTTTGTCTCTTATGTTAAATTGGCTTATCTGTATAAATAAGTTAGCTTGAGCCTTTGCAGGGGGCTCACATATCTGTGTGCATTGGCAAAGTGCTTTGCTAATAAACAGAATGGTCTGACAAATTATGTGAGTCCTGAATCTGACTTTGACATTACCCAATGAGGCATCCAGTTTGGAATCCATGAGGAGGGAATGTCCTATGAAGCACTCTCTCTCTTTGGATCCAAATGGTGAAGGATGATTGTTCTCAATCTAACCCTGGCATGCTTTGGATCTGTAATCAGTGAGTTGTACAAACAAACAATTTTCCTTGGGGCTTTGGTCACCATAGCTTCTTTTACTGGGATGGAAACCAAGAACGGAGCGTGTACTCATTCAACCCCAGTTCTTTCCAAATCCTTGGCCTTGGTTAGGGTAAATGTACACTTCCCTGAAGTAGAATCCTTTACAAAAGCACTCAAAATCTCAGCAGTGTTAGTGAGGAATGGCTTCCTGAAACATGCCCGGCTTTTCTTTAATTTGGTGGCACAATTCCAGGCAAGGGACTGGATACAGGCCTGTTAGTTATCAGAGCTGGAGTTTCTATTCAAAACTAGCTATTTTTCTGCAGCTATTAGATTTCCAACACTGATTTCATTTCATACACTTTTTTTAGCACCTACAAAGGATAAATTCAATAAAAAACCCACTTCTATTTCCTCAACATCTGCATCATGAAGGGGACCATTCCCCATGCCATAGAATTAGTTAGGTTATTTAAAATTTTTTTAGTAACCTAGCATCCCCCATAATGGGGGACAAAACAGCCCCCTTGCCAGAAGTGGCTTTACCAATTGATGGAACCTGGGATTTAAACTCCTAATGATCACACGGTGCTTGGGATCAAATTCCCCTTCCAGGTTTTTGACACTTTCATCTCCAGGCATAGCGACTCTGATATAGGATTAAAGAAGTCAAAGCATCGTCTGATGCATCGTGATAATGCTCTGTGTTTATCCACTTGCCCAGCATCTTCCTGCTGAGAATTCTGCTCCTCTTTCTCACATGCCATCGCATCACCTGCTGCGGTAGAGACAGAAACCTCAAACAGGGATGGAAAGGGGAAGGCCAACGAAAAAAAGTGCTGGAGAGAGGTCAAATAAAAACAGGAACTGAACTCCTCCAAACACTTCCCCTAACTGGGAGAGAGGAGGGGATCAATTCAGCCTTCACATCCCATCAAATTCATGGGGGGAAGGGAGGAAGCTACTGCCTGATGTCTGCTCGGATCTACAGGAAGCCATGAGCTATAGTTACCCTGAGGTTATGACCCCTGCTAGGGACAATAATGAACTGAGTGACCTCCCAAGGGCTTCGTAGGGCAGCCCAGATGTTTCCTTCAGGCACTTACAGATTCTGAGTTGGTTTCATGTTTCCTCACCTTTGCAGGGAGCTCTCAGGGTCTGTCTTTCCTCTGAACCCTGGAGCTCTGAGACCCATGGCTCTTCCCCTTCTTCCAGCTGGGAAAACACATCAGGTTTGGAAATGGGAAACCCTGCTCAGATGAAAGAAAACAAAGGAGTTCAGGTGATTGTATAAGACTCTGTCATAAAAAAAACAAAACATTCTATTAATTTCACTTCAGTGCTTAGTGTGACCTGGTGTGCCTTGGGGAGTCCTGACTGAAAACGCAACTGAGGGGAACTGAGGGGCAACTGAGGGGAAACAGCTGTTCAACCAGTCAAGATTGTACTGTGGTTAATGTCACAGACACTCAATTTCAAAGCATCTCCTAAAACACAGAGAAAGTAAATCCATGTCCCAGAAGTTGAAGACTCCAGACAGAGGACAAGTCTCCCTGGAACTGCTTCTTGCAGAGAGAGAGAGGTCCAGACACAATGAGAGAGTCCTGGGGAAGCTGGGAACACTAAGAATGGGCTGGTGGGGTTCAGTGGAGAAAGGGAACAGGAAGGGCAGGGATATCACTGAATCCAGGATCTCAGCAGTCCTAGATGTCAGGATAGCACCTAGTGCAGCCCATTGGAAAACATAATCCCAACTATACATATAAAATGATGGGGTCTACATTAGCTGTTTCCACTCAAGAGAGGGATCTTGGAGTCATTGTCGATAGTTCTCTGAAAACATCCACTCAGGGTGCAGAGGCAGTCAAAAAGCGAACAGGGTGTTGGGAATCATTAAGAAAGGGATAGATAATAAGACAGTAAATAACTTGCCTCTATATAAATCCATGGTACGCCCACATCTTGAATATTGTGTGCAGATGTGGTCGGCCCATCTCAAGAAAGATACATTGCAATTGGAAAAGGTTCAGAAAAGGGCAAAAAAACCCAGACTAGGAGTATGAAACAGCTTCTGTATGAGGAGAGATATGTAAGACTGGGACTTTTCAGCTTGGAAAAGAGACAAGAGGGCATATGAGAGAGGTCTATAAAAGCATGTCTACTGTGGAGAAAGTAAAGAAGGAAGTGTCATTTACTCCTTCTCAGAACACAAGGACTAGGAATCACCCAATCAAATTAATAGGCAGCAGGTTTATAAGAAACAAAAGGAAGTATTTCTTCACACAACGCACAGTCAACCTGGGGAACTCCTTGCCAGAGGACGTTGTGAAGGCCAAGATTATAATAGGGATACAAAAAAAACAAACACACACCATGAGAAATCTATTGAGCACAAGTCCGTGAATGGTTATTAGCCAGGATAGGCAGGGATGGTGTCCCTAACTTCTGTTTGTCATAAGCTGTGAATGGGTGACAGGAGATGAATCACTTCATGATTCCCTGTTCTGTTCATTCCCTCTGGGACACCCGGCGCTGGTCACTGTCGGAAGACAGGACACTGGGCTAGATGGACCTTTGGTCTGTCCCAGTGTGGCCGTTCTTAAATACCAGGGAACCTAGTGAGTCCAGTGCAATGGGAGGGAGTAGGAAAATCCCTGGCTGTGGAGAACACTGGGAAATTAGAAACTATCATTCACAAGCAACAGACTCTAAATAGTCTAGAAAAACAGAATGTGAAAAATAAGAATCGGGGTCATGTGACTTCAGAATTGAGGGACTCAAAAAACCAAGTCTACAGAGAAGAGAGATTGTGGCTATTGCACATGGGGATGGGGGGAGCAACTCTCCAGGTCTCAAGGATTTTCACCAGCAACCTGGGCCATTGTCCCATGCACGGGGCAATCTGGAGCAGTGAGGAGTTGTGTCATCTGTAATCCTGGCTGAGTTTCAATGTTCTGCTGCTGGAGCTCCCTTGTCTGGATTCCCCCAGCCAGCATTCAAGGTCTGTGTGATCAGTAACCCTGGACCAGCCGCTCTGACCCCAGCAGCCTGCTTCTTACACCCCAAGCACTTTCTGGTCTGGGTGGAAAGGCTCAGGGTTTGAGAGAAGGCCAGGGGTAGGAAGCTTCTGCTCGTTATGCTGGACCTAACCCCCCGTTTTACTTGTGCAAACAGGAGATATTTGACACTGTGCGATTCTGCTCCTGTGCTCTCTTCCCACAGCGTTCAGCAGCAGGGGAGGGTCTCTGGTCGTGTGTGTGTCACTGGCATGCTGGGGTGATGCTGGAACAGGACAGAGCAGAGGTGGCATTGTGGGGGTGGCGTGAACCTCATCTCTTCAGTTCCCCTTCCAAGAACCGAGGGGACAGGAACCCTTACCCAGCGAGGTCACAGTCTCATAGGTCTCCTGCATGACGTCTCTGGAGAGGGCTCTCTGAGCGGGGTCCAGCAGAGCCCCCTCTTCCCTGGTGAAATACACAGCCACCTCCTCGAAGGTCACCGTCCCCTGAAAGAGCCAGAGCCCCACACTCAGGACCTGCTGCCCCACTCACAGCCCCACTATTCACGGGGGAGAGGAGCCAATCCAACGGAAACTCTGGGTGGACCGCAGCCAACAGAGTCCCACCCCCACCCCACTCAGACCACCCAGCAAACACCAGGGTGAGGGGGCGAAGAGACACCCCTCCTCTCTCCCAGCAGATCCATCACACACCTACTAGCCACAGATTGATACCGGAGATGCTGCCCCGAGCAGAGTCTAGGGAGAGATCTCTTGTAGGAAGCCCAACACCCTCCTCCTTGTGAGGAGCTGGATATGAGGCAGGGGAATCTCCCCTAAGCCTGACTGGTGGCTTCCCCCTTCATATTTAAAGGCACCCACTGGTTAGTTGGGTCAGGCTCCAGCACTAGGAGTCTGGTCCTTTTTCCCAGCCCCATCTACGTGGGTTATTTTCTGTTCACCAGATTGGAGCATTTCCACCTCCGAACCTCATGGGTCTGTTCCAAGAATCTAGGCCACTTATTAAACAACTCCCAGCAGGTCTGCCACCCCCGGCCTCCTCCCTTTCTCCACCCTGTGCATTTCCTGTCCCCGCTCCAACCTCCAAACCAGACGGTGCAAACCTTCCCCTCTCCCGTGTATTTGCTGTCCCTCTCCCTCCTGCAGGAACAGATCAGAACCCCCCCAATAATCCCTACCTGAGCTGGCTCCCCTGCAGCTATGTCGCTCCCCTGTCCCATGGGAGGACGGGATGAACCGGAACGAAACGTGAGCGTCGTTCTGCAGCCTGATCGGGCGAGAAGGGCCGTTGTGGAGGTTTGGGAACGGGCATTAGTTCATTTCACATCACGCTTCCCCAGGCTCTTTCCTTGCAGAGCGAGATCCGAGATTCTGCCGTGCTGAGAAAATGCTAAAAGAAAAGGAGTACTTCTGGGACCTTAGAGACTAACCAATTTATTTGAGCATGAGCTTTCGTGATCTACAGCTCACTTCATCGGATGCATACCGTGGAAACTGCAGCAGACTTTATATACACACAGAGAATATGAAACAATACCTCCTCCCACCCCACTGTCCTGCTGGTAATAGCTTATCTAAAGTGATCATCAAGTTGGGCCATTTCCAGCACAAATCCAGGTTTTCTCACCCTCCGCCCCCCACACAAATTCACTCTCCTGCTGGTGATAGCCCATCCAAAGTGACAACTCTCTACTCAATCTCTGGATTACAGCAGACACCTGGCCCCTCCTGCCAGGCTAGGCCCACAGACACACTTTTAACCTCTTTTCTCTCTCCCGCATCCCAAAACAAAGTCTCTGAACGCAATCCTAGAAAAAAGCAGAACCAAAGGAGTCCCTTTCGAGGATTCCCTCTGACACTGACCCCACGGCAGCCACACCCCAGCAGGAGGGACATGGAGTCAGGAACTGGGTTTTCCTCTCTCTCATCCTCGTCTTGTCCACAGGAAAGTGATTCTCCCCACAGTGCAGTAATAGATCTGTCTGGGCAGATGAGAGAGCTGGAAATCTCTTTCAAAACTCTTTTATCCCACGGACCCTGTCAGTCTCTCTATCTCCTTTTCCCTGTGCCCTCTCCATGCCTGTCTGCAAGGAAACTCTCATTCCTGGGTTGTTTGCTCCCCCATGGCTGGATTTGCTCCTGCAAATGGCAGGAGAAATGGGGTGGGGGGCTGTTTGTGTAGAGTCATTTTATAGTCCTTCACTGCCTGCCTGGGATTTCCCCATTGCCTGCCTAGGACCCCCATCTGCCCTCCACCAGGATCTGCCAGGCCATTTGCCTGGGACCCCCTCCTCCTCCCAGCAGGACCCCCTGACGCTTTACAGGAGGACCCCTCACTCTGCGCCAGGGACCGCCCCACCACAGCGCTGTGCACTGGGCATGGCAATGGTCCCAGGAGCCAGCTGGGCAATCCCAGACAGAGCCCCTGGCACAGCACCAGGCAGCGTCTAATCCCCTGCCCCACCTGCCCAAGAGACCCCCACCCCCACTGGTCTGCAGCCAACAGGCCCCCAGCCATACCCACCTCCAGGACCCATAGCCTTAGGGCTGGGCACATCAGAACTACTCCCCGAAACCCCAAACCCTCCAGAACCCACCTACCTGACTAGGGCTCCCCCTGCCCAGCCACCCAGAGGCCTCCCCCTACCACAATGCCCCTTCAGCTCCCGCTGCAATCTCCCCACACAGACACCTGCCCCCCCCAGCAACAGTGTTCCCTCACAGTGTCTGACAAGTGGATAGAAAGTTATCACCACCCCCTGCTGGCCAGTCACACAGGCAGAGGGAGCCCGGGGGGACGCCTCTTTAACAGGAGAAGGGAAGCCATGGAGGGCCAAAATAAGTAAGACATTTCCATACTCTGTCACTAGCAAATAATGGCCACCGTGGATCCACCCCAGAGTTGGCTACAGCTTTGCACTGCGGGAAGCCCCACCTCACGGAGACCCTTTGTCATGGGGTTTGGGATATTTCTGAACCACGCTGCACTCAGAGGGACCTCCTCATCCCGTGCCAGCTGGAGAAAAGAAAAGGGTCCAGCCAACTCTCCTGTTACCAACTGGGAACCACCCATCCCCCAAACAGGGGGAGGCCCCTGGCTTTGATGGGTATTGAATCTATGGCTCGTCTCTTTTATCAGCAAACATTTTTAACAGAGAGAAAGGAGGGAACAAATGATTCTCAAAGGAGAGGGAAAGATGATCATTGTTGCAGGGGGATTAATTTCCCAACCAGGATGGAGAAGGACTCAGGGCGACAGGTTCCCCCCAAAGAAGGACAAGTTGCTAGGATTTAGAGACATGGGGAACAGCCCCAAACCCAAGAGGATTTTTAATTGACATTTGATGATGACATCGTAAGAGGGAAAACTGAGATTTGAGATCAGTGTTCAGAAATGGAAGAGAAAGGGTGGAAATCTGAGGGATTTTGGATCCATTTATGCAAATTATAGAGAGGAAAGTGGAAAATGAGAGGGATTTTATAGCAGTTGTTGATAGGAGGTAAAAGCTGAGTGTATTTCCCACCACTATTTGGTCAATGAATAGAGCGGAAATGGGCAACATTGGCAAACGTTTGAGATCCATATTCAGGAATCTGAGAAAAGGTGTAAATCTGAGATTTTCGTCGTAATTTATAATTACAGAGACAGGGAAAGCTCTCAGGGGCATATTCAATTAGAAGTAGACAACTAGAGTAAAAGTGGGGCAAACTTTTTTTTATCAATCTTTGAGTCGTACAGAGAAAACGTGTCACAAACTACGCAATTGAGAACATGGGATAAACGCCAAGACCGGGGGGGGGGGGGGATTTTATGTGGCTATTAAATAATGAGCTGGAAAAGGGGGACCGTTTGTCATATAAAATCCAGCCTGTCCAATACATAAACAGAAAGTGATGGTCCCCACCCCGGCCCCCGTTCACCTGGGCAGCAGGGAGCCCTCTGAGGGGCTGACTGAAGGGGGCGGGGGGGGGAGCTGGAGGGGTCCCTGGGGGCGGGGAGGGGGCGGCAGTGGGGGATGGGCAGGTGGGGGCAGGTGGGGGCTGGGGGCAACGGTGCGGCAGTTGGGGGCAGCAAGTGGGACTCGGAAGCGGGGATCGGGGGCAGCCCCATGGGGGACACGTCCCCTCCCTTCCCCTCCCCGGCAGAGACCCGGTGTCTCCTCCCACCCCCACGCCGGGGCAGCCAGGTTGGGGGATGGCTCCAGGCTCCAACTTCCCACCGACATCGGGTCAAATCGCTGCAGATAAAACGGGGGGGGGGGAGGGAAATCCCGCCCCCCCCACGGGAGGGGAGTTTCAATGGACATGTGAGGAGGAGGGAGAGACGTGGGGGGGGATCAGGGGAGACCAGAGAGCGGATCAATGGGGGGGTGGGGGGAGCTACTGAGAGGGAAAAGGGGAGACCTGGGGGGCATTTGTGCCCGTGGGGGGAAGGGGATCCAATTAACTCCCCCGCCGCCCCCCACTTCCCCCCCAGGAATTTCCTGGCTGCACAGAGACAGTTCAACCCCCACCCCCCGCAACTCCGGCTTCTCCCCCCAACACCCCCCAAGGGACCCCGCCCGCCGGGCCCCAGTCTCTGCCCCCCCCAATCCCAGCCGTGCCGGGGGCAGAGAGTCACTTTCCTGCCCCCCCACCAGCGCTCCCCCCCCCCGCGTGGTCTCCCACTCACCGGGTCAGGGGCGGGCAGAGCCGGGGCTGGTCCCAGCTGGAGAAAGCCTCCCCCGGCCGGGCACGGGGGGGTTAATGACGGCCCCCCCAGCACAGACCCCGGAGCGGAGCCTCAGCTGCTCCTCCGAGAGACCCGACACGAGGCAGCGGCTGGGGGCGGGGCCTGGAGCAGACCGGGGGCGGGGCAGCGCCCGGGGGCGGGGCCTGGAGCAGACCGGGGGCGGGGCAGCGTCGGGGGGCGGGGCATGGAGCAGACAGGGGGCGGGGCAGCGTCTGGGGGCGGAGCCCGGAGCAGACCAGGCGCTGCCTCGTGTCGGATCTGTAGGAGGAGCAGCTGCGGCTCCCCTCCGGGGTCTGTGCGGGGTGGGGCCCGTCATTAACCCCCCCGTGCTCCGGTGAGTGGGAGACCCCGGTGGGGGAGCGCTGGGCGGGGGGGGCAGGAAAGTGACTCTCTGCCCCCTACCTGCCCATCCCCCACTGCCGCCCCCTCCCCGCCCCCAGGGAGCCCTCCAGCGCCCCCCCCCGCCCTCTTCAGTCAGCCCCTCAGAGGGCTCCCTGCTGCCCAGGTGAACGGGGGCCGTGGGGGGGGGACCATCACTTTCTGCTTCTGTATTGGACAGGCTGGATTTTATATCACAAACGGTCCCCCCTTTTCCAGCTAGTTCTTTAATAGCCACATAAAAGCCCCCCCGGTCTTGGCGTTTATCCCATGTTCTCAGTTGCGTAGTTTGTGACACGTTTTCTCTGTACGTCTCAAAGATTCCTCAAAAATACCCTCAACGTTTGCCCCACTTTTACTCTAGTTGTCTACTTCTAATTGAATATGCCCCTGAGAGCTTTCCCTGTCTCCGTAATTATAAATTACGACGAAAATCTCAGATTTACACCTTTCCTCAGATTCCTGAATATGGATCTCAAACGTTTGCCAATGTTGCCCATTTCCGCTCTATTCATTGACCAAATAGTGGTGGGAAATACACTCAGCTTTTACCTCCTATCAACAACTGCTATAAAATCCCTCTCATTTTCCACTTTCCTCTCTATAATTTGCATAAATGGATCCAAAATCCCTCAGATTTCCACCCTTTCTCTTTCATTTCTGAACACTGATCTCAAATCTCAGGTTTCCCTCTTAAGATGTCATTATCAAATGTCAATTAAAAATCCTCTTGGGTTTGGGGCTGTTCCCCATGTCTCTAAATCCTAGCAACTTGTCCTTCTTTGGGGGGAACCTGTCACCCTGAGTCCTTCTCCATCCTGGCTGGGAAATTTACCCCCCTGCAACAATGATCAACTTTCCCTCTCCTTTGAGAATCACTTGTTCCCTCCTTTCTCTCTGTTAAAAATGTTTACTGATAAAAGAGACTAGCCATATATTCAATACCCATCAAAGCCAGGGGCCTCCCCCTGTTTGGGGGATGGGTGTTCCCAGTTGGTAACAGGAGAGTTGGCTGGACCCTTTTCTTTTCTCCAGCTGGCACGGGATGAGGAGGTCCCTCTGAGTACAGCGTGGGTCCAGAAGTATCCCAAACCCCATGACAAAGGGTGTCCATTCGGGGGGGGCTTCCCGCAGTGCAAAGCTGTAGCCAACTCTGGGGTGGATCTACGGTGGCCATTATTTGCTAGTGACAGAGTATGGAAATGTCTTACTTATTTTAGCCCTCTATGGCTTCCCTTCTCCTGTGAAAGAGGCGTCCCCCCGGGCTCCCTCTGCCTGTGTGACTGGCCAGCAGGGGGTGGTGATAACTTTCTATCCACTTACCAGACACTGTGAGAGAACATTGTTGCTGGGGGGGGCAGGTGTCTGTGTGGGGAGATTGCAGCGGGAGCTGAAGGGGCATTGTGGTAGGGGGAGGCCTCTGGGTGGCTGGGCAGGGGGGGCCCTAGTCAGGTTGGTGGGTTCTGGAGGGTTTGGGGTTTCGGGGAGTAGTTCTGATGTGCCCAGCCCTAAGGCTATGGGTCCTGGAGGTGGGTATGGCTGGGGGCCTGTTGGCTGGAGACCAGTGGGGGTGGGGGTCTCTTGGGCAGGTGGGGCAGGGGATTAGATGCTGCCTGGTGCTGTGCCAGGGGCTCTGTCTGGGATTGCCCAGCTGGCTCCTGGGACCATTGCCATGCCCAGTGCACAGAGCTGTGGTGGGGCGGTCCCTGGCGCAGAGTGAGGGGTCCTCCTGTAAAGCGTCAGGGGGCCCTGCTGGTTGGAGGAGGGGGTCCCAGGCAAATGGGCTGGCAGATCCTGGTGGAGGGCAGGTGGGGGTCCTAGGCAGGCAATGGGGAAATCCCAGGCAAACAGCCCCCCACCCCATTTCTCCTGCCATTTGCAGGAGCAAATCCAGCCATGGGGGAGCAAACAACCGAGGAATGAGAGTTTCCTAGCAGACAGGCATGGAGAGGGCACAGGGAAAAGGAGATAGAGAGACTGACAGGGTCCGTGGGATAAAAGAGTTTTGAAAGAGATTTCCAGCTCTCTCATCTGCCCAGACAGATGTATTACTGCACTGTGGGGAGAATCACTTTCCTGTGGACAAGACGAGGATCAGAGAGAGGAAAACCCAGTTCCTGACTCCATGTCCCTCCTGCTGGGGTGTGGCTGCCGTGGGGTCAGTGTCAGAGGGAATCCTCGAAAGGGACTCCTTTGGTTCTGCTTTTTTCTAGGATTGCGTTCAGAGACTTTGTTTTGGGATGCGGGAGGGAGAATGGAGGTTAAAAGTGTGTCTGTGGGCCTAGCCTGGCAGGAGGGGCCAGGTCTCTGCTGTAATCCAGAGATTGAGCATTTTCTCAGCACGGCAGAATCTCGGATCTCGCTCTGCAGGGAAAGAGCCTGGGGGAAGCGTGATGTGAAACGAACTAATTCCCGTTCCTAAACTTCCACAACAGCCCTTCCTGCCCGGCTAGGTTGCAGAACGACGCTCATGTTTCCTTCCGGTTCATCCCGTCCTCCCATGGGACAAGGGAGCGACATGGCTGCAGGGGAGCCAGCTCAGGTAGGGATTATTGTGGGGGGTTCTGATCTGTTCCTGCAGGAGGGAGAGGGACAGGAAATACACGAGAGAGGGGAAGGTTTGCACCATCTGTTTTGGAGTTTGGAGCAGGGCAGGAAATGCACAGGGTGGAGAAAGGGAGGAGGCCAGGGGGTGGCAGACCTGCTGGGAGTTGTTTAATAAGTGGCCTAGATTCTGGGAAGAGACCCATGAGGTTCGGAGGTGGAAATGCTCCAATCTGGTGAACAGAAAATAACCTACCTAGATGGGGCTGGGAAAAAGGACCAGACTCGTAGTGCTGGAGCCTGACCCAGCTAACCAGCGGGTGCCTTGAAATACGAAGGGGGAAGCCACCAGTCAGGCTTAGGGGAGATTCCCCTGCTTTATATCCAGCTCTAGGAGTGGCTAAGTCATTATGCAAGGTAACCTATTTCTCCTTGTTTTTTCCGTCCCCCCCCCTCCCCCGCGTTCTTGTTAAACCCTGGATTTGTTCTGGAAATGGGCCACCTTGATTATCATACACATTGTAAGGAGAGTGATCACTTTAGATAAGCTGTTACCAGCAGGAGAGTGGGGTGGGAGGAGGTATTTTTTTCATGATTTGTGTGTATATAAAAAGCTCTTCTACACTTTCCACAGTTTGCATCGGATGAAGTGAGCTGTAGCTCACGAAAGCTTATGCTCAAATAAATTGGATAGTCTCTAAGGTGCCACAAGTCCTCCTTTCCTTTTCACAAGGAGGAGGGTGTTGGGCTTCCTACAAGAGATCTCTCCCTAGACCCTGCTCGGGGCAGCATCTCCGAGAATCTGGGGGAATCCAGACAAAGGGAGCTCCAGCAGCAGAGCATTGAAACTCAGCCAGGATTACAGATGACACAACTCCTCACTGCTCCGGATTGCCCCATGCATGGGACAATGGCCTTGGTTGCTGGTGAAAATCCTTGAGACCTGGAGAGTTGCTCCCCCATCCGCATGTGCAATAGCCACAATCTCTCTTCTCTGCAGACTTGGTTTTTTGAGTCCCTCATTCCTGAAGTCACATGACCCCGATTCTTATTTTTCACATTCTGCTTTTCTAGACTATTTAGAGTCTGTTGCTTGTGAATGATAGTTTCTAATTTCCCAGTGTTCTCCACACCCAGGGATTTTCCTACTCCCTCCCATTGCACTGAACTCACTAGGTTCCCTTTTATTTAAGAACGGCCACACTGGGACAGACCAAAGGTCCATCTAGCCCAGTGTCCTGTCTTCCGACAGTGACCAGCACCGGGTGTCCCAGAGGGAATGAAGAGAACAGGGAATCATGAAGTGATTCATCTCCTGTCACCCATTCACAGCTTATGACAAACAGAAGTTAGGGACACCATCCCTGCCCATCCTGGCTAATAACCATTCACGACCTGTCCTCAATAGATTTCTCATGGTGTTTTGTTTTTTTTTTTTGTAACCCTATTATAATCTTGGCCTTCACAACGTCCTCTGGCAAAGAGTTCCCCAGGTTGACTGTGCGTTGTGTGAAGAAATACTTCCTTTTGTTTCTTATAAACCTGCTGCCTATTAATTTCATTGGGTGATTCCTAGTCCTTGTGTTATGAGAAGGAGTAAATGACACGTCCTTATTTACTTTCTCCACGGCAGTTTTGATTTTATAGACCTCTCTCATATTCCCCCTTTGTCTGTTTTCCAAGCTGAATAGTCCCGGTCTTTTTAATCTTTCCCCGTACAGAAGAGTTTCATACCTGTAATCATTTGGGTTGCCCTTTTCTGAACCTTTTCCAATTCCAATATATCTTTTTTTGAGATGGGGCAACCACATCTGCAGGCAGTATTCGAGATGTGGGTGTACCATGGGTTTATATAGAGGCGATATGATATTTTCTGTCGTCTTATCTATCCATTTCAGAATGATTCCCAACATTCTCTTTGCTTTTTGACTGCCGTGGCACACTGAGTTGATGTTTTCAGAGAACTGTGCCCAGTGACTCCAAGATCCCTCTGTTGAGTGGAAACAGCTCATTTAGAGCCCATCATTTTGTATGTGTAGTTGGGATTATGTTTTCCAATGGGCTGCAATATGGTGCTATCCTGACACCTCGTCCTGCTGAGATCCTGCATTCAGTGATATCCCTGCCCTTCCTGTTCCCGTTCTCATAAAACAAGAAGAGCATCCAAATGTGTGTTTACCTTCATTCCCTCAGCGGTCCTCATGGGAATCCCTGATCAGTTCCAAAGTGTATTAAAACCTTTCTTAAAGGGTTACCTCCTGGTGGTTATCAGGTCCTGTGAGTTTGTAGCCCAGAAAGACCCCCCTCAGTCAGCTCAAACTCAGCTGTTTATCCCCCAAAAGTCTGTTGTCTTGAGTCTCCTGAATGAGGGGAAATCCGTCACTACCCCTTTCTGCGTTGGGTAAAGCTTCAAAAGGTGGAGCTCTGCATAACCAGCCTTGAGATCTGGCATTCATCACCCCGTAGCGATACCAGCTTGCACAGGAAACCCATCCCGCAGCCCTTCCTGGTATCATGTGGCGCATCTCGGCATCATAGTCTGTGAAGAATTCATGCTTTCAAGGGCTGGCTTAGATATACAGATAACAGTCATAATTAGGGCAAGAGTTTGCAGGCAATGAAAAGAGAGTAATTGACAAACGTGAGCAATATCTAATCCTTTAAAGCCTGAAAGTGTCTTGCGGGGAGGGGACAGGAGCCGGCTGTGTGGGGGCGGTGGGGCTCAGATACTGGGCATTGAGAGCCTAGAGCCAGCTGTGCGCTGGAGAGACGGGGCATGAACCAGCTGTGTACAGGGCAGATGAGCAGGGGAGAGGTGCTGTGGACACGGCCGCGAGCAGCTGTGAGTGCCGTCCTCTCTGCAGCATGATGAGAGAGCCTGGCGTCCCACTGCCGATCCCAGACTTGTATGAGGAGGGAAGAAATCGGCATCAAGTCTCAACCGCAGCCAGCCTGTGCGCTGGGGAGGAGACGGGTGTCTCCAGGGAGAAATCTGGGGGATTGTGACCTTGCATGCCCCACCCACCCTCTGATCAGCAATTCCGGATATTAACGGTGATTCCAGAAACAAAGAGTAATTTTGGGAAAAAATGCAGACCTAGCGACAATTTCCGGAAAACACTGGCCCTGGTTGTAACATTAAATCCGATAGTCTCAAGATCTAGGCCTGTGTTGATCAGATCTGCCACTCTGCCTTCACGGAGTTCACTCTGCTGGTGGGTTCTACCCCTTTCCCCATTCTGTGTCTGCCTTGTCTATTTAGATTGTAACTTCTTCAGGGCATGGGCCATCAACGCTTCTCGGTTTGTACTGTGCCTAGCAAAATGAGGACCCACTGTTAGTTGGCCCTTAGGCACTAAGGTAATGAATATGATTTATAATAATCATCTCCTGGCCCTTTGAGCCAAGGAAGCCGGCCTTGGGACGTTACTACTTAAAAGTGAGCTGGGCTTAAAAGCATGGAATATTCTTTGTGACAAGTATCCCACAAATTCCACTGACCTCCCTTGTTTTCTTTGCCTTGAGCAGGGTTTCCAGTTTCCAGAACTGATGTGATCTCGCAGCTGGAACGAGGGGAGGAGTCGTGCGTCCCAGACCTTCATGGCTCTAAGAAAAAAGTGCTCCCGAGAGCTCCCTGCATAGGTGAGGCATTGGTTAAACCAACGCCAAAACTGTCGGTGAATACAGGAAACATTTGGGATGCCCTACAAAGACCTTGTGAGCTCTCCAAGTTCAGGATTGTTCCCTGCAGATGTAGAATCGTTAGGCAGAGGTCACTCATGGCTTCCCACCTATCCTGACTGACAACTGGCAGCAGGTCCCTCCCCAATCTCGCTGTCCCCTGAGATTTCTTCTGAGATACGGACCCAGAACTGATCCCTTCCTTTCTCTCCTCTGGGGAAGGTTGAAGGGAAAATAAGCTCCTGATAGGTTTGATCTGTCCTGTACACATTTTGGTTCCTTCATCCCTTTTCCCATTCTTCTCTCTGAGATTTCCTTTCTGTCTGGCGCAGGCAGAGACTTACGTCTGGATTCTCTCGGTCTCCCATCAGGTGTTGGGATGGTGAGTGAAAACGAGGAGGAACCCCAGCAGGAAGATGCTGAGCGAGTAGAAGCCCATGGCATGTTGTCAGGAAGGTCCAAAGGGAATGATTCTGGGAGCTGTGCACGCCCAGAAAAAACAAAAGCCTGTGAGAGTCAGCAGAGGCCAGAGGAAAACTTCGGTAGCCAGTCAGACCTTATTACACGTGAGAGAATGAACTTGGAAGGAACACGCTACACATGCCTCGAATGTGGGAAAAGCTTCAAAGGGAGCTCGGGCCTTCTCACACATCAGAGAATCCACACGGGTGAGAAACCTTACGGATGCCCTGAGTGTGGGAAACACTTCAAGCAGAGCTCACACCTTATTACACATTGGAAAATCCACACAGGTGAGAAACCTTATGGATGCCCTGAGTGTGGGAAACACTTCAAGCAGAGCTCACACCTTATTACACATCGGAAAATCCACACGAGTGAGAAACCTTATGGATGCCCTGAGTGTGGGAAACACTTCAAGCAGAGCTCAAACCTTATTAGACATCGGCGAATCCATACGGGTGAGAAACCGTATGGATGCCGTGAGTGTGGCAAACACTTCAATCAAAGCTCAGCCCTTATCACACATCAGCGAATCCACACAGGAGAGAGGCCCTACACGTGCTCTGAGTGTGGGAGAAGCTTCAATCAGCGCTCAACCCTTATTAGACATCAGAAAATCCACATGGGAGGGATCTGTAACAAATGCCTTGACTAGGGCTGGCCAAAGGTATTTTTTTCTTTTAAATCACATTTGCTAATTCCCACTTAGTTATAGATGTTTAGATGATAGATGTTTTCTATCAACTCCTTTCCTTTTGGGTCAAAGGAGCGTGTGTCCCTCCAGCCAGGAATGTTCATCAGCTCCAGGTGGGGGAGAGAGGTTTGTTCCCAACAAGCTACACTGAGGCAAAAACTACCCGTGCCTTACATCCACTAGGACTGTACATGGCATTGGCTGCTCAAGTTAGTGATCTTGGTGTTAAAAGACAATTACAATTGTCGTGCAGATGCAGCCGAGGTGCAGTGGTTGGCATTAGCTTTCCCCTTGACCTGACCTAAACTCCATCACATGTCCTAGTCTAAACAAAGCCTGAGCATCACAGTTATACTGTTCCCCCATTTAAAAACAATTGTTAGTCATCAAGTTCCCCCACCAGGATCATATTGTTTCATTCCCAGTTGTCACAGTTCATCAGAGCGCTGTTGCTTCAGGTTTTCCTGAAGGCAGATATTTTTACTACTGTTTTCCTCCCTTAAAATATATTGAAGTATAACAAAGAGCAGGAATAGGGAAGGGATAGGGAAAAATGTCTTTTCCCCTCTGTAACAACAGAAGAACATAGGGTAAATCAGAGGGATTCTCCATCACCATCTCTATCCCCCTGTTCTTCAATTGGAAAGGTCAATATTTCCCGAAGGGGCTGGGAAGAGGATTCTCTAGTAAATGATTTGGAACTAAGCAAAAGACCCATTCATTTGCCTCCCAAAGCAGTTGTGGCCCATGCCCTGCAGGAGGTTGCTCCTGAAGATCTTCCCTTCCTAATCAGGTGCATGTTGCCTCTTATTTGGGAAATGCAATCCCTTCCTAGGTAGAGATGGGAAAAATGGAAGTGACATTTCTGTTCAGCTCACTCCTGGCAGATGCTGTAAATGTGTAGGAAATGGCATCCATGAGGAATGTGATAAAGCTGCAGAAAGACACCCATTTTGAGTAGATACCTGACATTTGGTGTCTTAGAGGGATTCTAAGGCGCACCTGAATTTAGTCCCTTATTTAAATCTGTGCCACCAGATTAAAGAAACAAAAGGGCATATTTGGGGGAGTTCTACCTCACTATCGCTACTGGTATGTCGTGTGGTTGGTGAAGAATTCTACGCCAGAGCCGTGTAAAATTGCTACAACTAAGGTCAAAGATTTGACAAGAACTCAGGTAGAAATGAGAGGTTTTAGTGGTTGATTTTCACCCCAGAGATGGACGCTATGGTGACCTGTGGCCAAGGTAAACTGTTTTTAGAATTGCTCACACTTCTAAAGGATGCCATGATGAAACTGGGAAGAACTGTCTTTTACCATTTGGATCCCAAGTTTCCTGAAGCACAGAGAGAAACAGCTGATTCCTTCAGAGCCATGCCATGCCTATGGGTCCCAAACTGGCTGCCTTGCTGGACAAGAAGCACTTCCGTGTTGGTTAAATGATGGTAGCCAATGAGGGAATGTAACAGATTCCAAGTTCAGACTGCAGGATACATGAATGCTGAGTCCAGAGTCTGTGGTTTGGTCTCTTAGTTTTGCTCTTGAGTCTAATGCATGTGTCTCACTTTTCCGCCTCCTGCTACTCTGAAAGATTAGAAAGTGTGAAAGTAGAGCACAGGTGGTTTTTCTCATGATGCAGCCTTCCCACGTAGTGTGAGACCCCTTCCACCCACACAGGTGAGCCAGAGAGTTCCCCAGGGCTCTTGTTCGCAAAGCAAAGATGTCACATTAGGCAGGAGATGTCAAGATCTACAATGGTGATGGGCGAGTGATGGGAGCTTTTCTGGGTGGTTGTTGTTTGGTTGTTTTTTTCCCATGTAATTTTTGTTTTGTTTTTGCAACTAGTTCTTTTTATAGCTGCTGAGACGCTTGTCCTTTTGAGCACAGCTCTTTAACCCTCAGGCCTGGCTCTGGAAACCTCAGAACCGGCTTTGCGTTTTTTTGTTCATGTTTGCTATCTTTGGAGTTCGCAGGAGTTCCCCAGGGCTCTTCTTCACAAAACAAAGATGTCACATTAGGCAGGAGATGTCAAGATCTACAATGGTGATGGGCGAGTGATAGGAGCTTTTCTGGGTGGTTGTTGTTTGGTTGTTTTTTTTCCATGTAATTTTTGTTTTGTTTTTGCAACTAGTTCTTTTTATAGCTGCTGAGACGCTTGTCCTTTTGAGCACAGCTCTTTAACCCTCAGGCCTGGCTCTGAAAACCTCAGAACCGGCTTTGCGTTTTTTTTTTTCATGTTTGCTATCTTTGGAGTTCGCACATCCACACGACATGCGGTTCACAGCAACGGATACTTTGAGAAACCTGCTGGGTGAAGCAGGCCTTTTCCAAACTGACATTGGCCCAAATTCTGCCTCAGTTCAGCTGGATTGGGACACGTCTGTGTCAAAGGAGTGGTTCGCACCTGATTTGCCCAGAGACCTCAGAGGAGGGGTAGTTAGATATAGGATAAGTAGGAATCAACAACAATGAAGTTAAATATAAAGGTGAAAGACCCTCACCTTGCAGGTCAACAAGCCTGTTCTGTTCTTTCCCTCCAATGCATCTGGCACTGGTCGCTCTCAGGTAGCACACTGGGCTTGACGGACCATTGATCTGACCCAGTCTATGACCTGTCGTGCATTCTTATGTAAGCCCTCTGTGGCCTTGTCTACACGGGCAAGTTTCTGCACAGGAAAGCAGCTTTCTGCGGTGTAACTCCCGAGGTGCGCACGCAGATTTCGTGATGCATGATAGAAAGGGGCCATGACAGGGACACACTGCCCTGTGGGGTCAAAGTCAAGTAGCTGTGACACGCCTACCACACGGTGCAGGAGGCAAACTGCTGCTCCATATTGGGGGCTAACTAACCCCAGCATCATGGCAAGAATCTACCTAGCAGCTGGAGAAAAAATATGTATGAGAGTCAAAGACACCCCCACATGGCCTATCTCTTCCCCAATCTCAACACCTGGAAGATTGTCTGGAAGACTCAGAATTTCAACTGCGGAGATTGGTCCCAGGCTGAGAGGGAATTCAGTCTGTGTATTAAGAACTCAACATTGCCTGGAGCAACCAGTGAGTGAGAAAAGCTGTTTGATCCAATTCTTGCTTAGTATATTCAAATTAGAGTTTAGACTGGGAGTCTGTTTTCATTTGTTATGTAACCACTTTTGACCTCTGTGACCAACAGTTAGACTCAGTTAAAATCTAACTTTCTGTAGTTAATAAACTTATTTTAATATTTTATACTTACTCCTGAGTTTGTCCAAAGTGTTTGGGAAAGTTGCTCACATGACAAAGGCTGGTGCATGTCCCCTTTATTTTTGATGAAGTGGCGAACTAATTAATGAGCTTACACTTTTCAAGAGAAGGCCATGAGTCGTGTAAGATGGTACATTTCTGAGGTGCAAGGCTGAGAGCTGGGGAGATATGCTAGTGTCTCTGTATAATTGAGGAGTGGCTTATAGAGCATTCATGCAACTGAGTTGGGTGCTTTGCTGCATGTTGTTGGCCAAATGATCATAGAATCCTAGGATATCGGGGTTGGAAGGGACCTCAGGAGGTATCTAGTCCAACCCCCTGCCCAGAGGAGGACCAATCCCCAACTAAATCATCCCAGCCAGGGCTTTGTCAAGCCTGATCTTAAAAACTTCTAAGGAAGGAGATTCCACCACCTCCCGAGGTAACCCATTCCAGTGTTTCACCACCCTCCTAGTGAAAAAGTTTCTCCTAATATCCAAGCTAAATCTCCCCCACTGCAACTTGACCATTACTCCTTGTCCTGTCATCTGCTGTCACTGAGAATAGTCTAGATCTGTCCTCTTTGGATCCACCTTCATTTAGTTCAAAGCAGCAATGACATCCCCCCTCATTCTTCTCTTCCGTAGACTAAACAATCCCAGTTCCCTCAGCCTCTCCTCATAAGGCATGTGTTCCAGACCCCGAATCATTTTTGTTTCCCTTCACTGGACTCTCTCCAATTTCTCCACATCCTTCTTGTAGTGTGGGGCCCAAAACTGGACACAGTACTCCAGATGAGGCCTCACCAATGTCGAATAGAGGGGAACGATCACATCCCTCGATCTGCTGGCAATGCCCCTACTTATACAGCCCAAAATGCCATTGGCCTTCTTGGCAACAAGGGCACACTGTTGACTCATCTCCAGCTTCTCATCCACTGTCACCCCTAGGTCCTTCTCTGCAGAACTGCTGCCGAGCCATTCGGTCCCTAGTTTGTAGCGGTACATTGGATTCTTCCATCCTAAGTGCAGGACTCTGCACTTGTCCTTTGTTGAACCTCCTCAGATTTCTTTTGGCCCAATCCTCCAATTTGTCTAGGGCCCTTTGTATCCTACCCTACCCTCCAGCGTATCTACCTCTCCTCCCAGTTTAGTGTCATCCGCAAACTTGCTGAGAGTGCAATCCACACCATCCTCCAGATCATTTATGAAGATATTGAACAAAACTGGCCCCAGGACCGACCCTTGGGGCACTCCGCTAGATACCGGCTGCTAACTAGACATGGAGCCATTGATCACTACCCGTTGAGCCTGACAATCTAGCCAACTTTCTACCCACCTTGTAGTGCATCCATCCAGCTCATAATTCTTTAACTTGCTGACAAGCATACTGTGGGAGACCGTGTCAAAAGCTTTGCTAAAGTCAATTAATAACACGTCTACTGCTTTCCCTTCATCCACAGAACCACTTATCTCATCATAAAAAGCAATTAGATTAGTCAGGCATGACTTTCCCTTGGTGAATCCATGCTGACTGTTCCTGATCACTTTCCTCTCCTCGAAGTGCTTCAGAATTGATTCCTTGAGGACCTGCGCCATGATTTTTCCAGGGACTGAGGTGAGACTGACTGGCCTGTAGTTCCCCGGATCCTTCTTCTTCCCTTTTTTAAAGATTGGCACTACATTAGCCTTTTTCCAGTCATCCAGGACTTCCCCCGTTCGCCATGAGTTTTCAAAGATAATGGCCAATGGCTCTGCAATCACATCCACCAATTCCTTTAGCACTCTCGGATGCAACGCATCCGGACCCATGGACTTGTGCACATCCAGCTTTTCTAAATAGTCCCGAACCACTTCTTTCTCCACAGAGGGCTTGCCACCTCCGCCCCATGCTGTGCTGCCCAGTGCAGTCGTCTGGGAGCTGACCTCGTGAAGACAGAGGCAAAAAAAGCATTGAGTACATTAGCTTTTTCCACCTCCTCTGTCACTAGGTTGCCTCCCTCATTCAGTAAGGGGCCCACACTTTCCTTGGCTTTCTTCTTGTTGCCAACATACCTGAAGAAACCCTTCTTGTTACTCTTAACATCTCTCGCTAGCTACAACTCCAGGTGTGATTTAGCCTTTTTGATTTCATTCCTACATGCCCGAGCAATATTGTTATACTCATCCCTGGTCATTTGTCCAATCTTCCACTTCTTGTAAGCCTCTTTTTTGTATTTAAGATCAGCAAGGATTTCACTGTTAAGCCTAGCTGGTTGCCTGCCATATTTACTATTCTTTCTACACATCGGGATGGTTTGTCCCTGTAACCACAATAAGGATTCTGTAAAGTACATCGAGCTCTCCTGGACTCCTTTCCCCCTCATGTTATTCTCCTAGGGGATCCTGCCCATCAGTTCCCAGAAGGAGTCAAAGTCTGCTTTTCTGAAGTCCAGGGTCCGTATTCTGCTGCTTTCCTTTCCTCCTTGTGTCAGGATCCTGAACTCGACCATCTCATGGTCACTGCCTCCCAGGTTCCCATCCACTTTTGCTTCCCCTACTAATTCTTCCCGGTTTGTGAGCAGCAGGTCAAGAAGAGCTCTGCCCCTAGTCGGTTCCTCCAGCACTTGCACCAGGAAATTGTCCCCTACAGTCTCCAAAAACTTCCTGGATTGTCTGTGCACCGCTGTATTGCTCTCCCACAGATATGAGGGTGATTGAAGTCCCCCATGAGAACCAGGGCGTGCGGTCTAGTAGCTTCTGCGAGTTGCCAGAAGAAAGCCTCATCCACCTCATCCCCCTGGTCCGGTGGTCTATAGGAGACTCTCACCACGACATCACCCTTGTTGCTCACGCTTCTAAACTTAATCCAGAGACTCTCAGGTTTTTCTGCAGTTTCATACTTGAGCTCTGAGCAGTCATACTGCTCCCTTACATACAATGCAACTCCCCCATTTTTTCTGGCCTCCCTGTCCTTCCTGAACAGTTTATATCCATCCGTGACAGTACTCCAGTTATGTGAGTTATCCCACCAAGTCTCTGTTATTCCAATCACATAATAATTCCTTGACTTTGCCAGGACTTCCAGTTCTCCCTGCTTGTTTCCCAGGCTTTGTGCATTTATGTATAGGCACTTGAGGTAACCTGCTGATCGCCCCTCTTTCTCAGTATGAGGCAGAAGCCCTCCTCTCTCCTGCACTCCTGCTCGTGCTTCCTCCTGGTATCCCACTTACCTCAGGGCTGTGGTCTACTTCCCCTGGTGAACCTAGTTTAAAGCCCTCCTCACTCGGTTAGCCAGCCTGCTTGCAAAGATGCTCTTCCCTCTCTTCGTAAGGTGGAGCCCGTCTCTTCCTAGCACTCCTTCTTGGAACACTATCCCATGGTCAAAGAATCCAAAGCCGCCTCTCCGACACCACCTGCGTAGCCATTCGTTGACTTCCACAATTCGACGGTCTCTACCCTGGCCTTTTCCTTCCACGGGGAGGATGGACGAGAAGACCAATTGCACCTCAAACTCCTTTATCCTTCTTCCCAGAGCCATGTAGTCCGCAGTGATCCGCTCAAGGTCATTCTTGGCAGTATCATTGGTGCCCATGTGGAGAAGCAGGAAGGAGTAGCGATCCGAGGGCTTGATGAGTCTCGGCAGTCTCTCCATCACATCACGAATCTTAGCTCCTGGCAAGCAGCAGACTTCTCGGTTTTCCCGGTTGGGATGGCAGATAGATGACTCAGTCTCCCTGAGGAGAGAGTCCCGACCACCACCACCCGCCTCCTTCTCTTGGGAGCGGTGGTCGTGGAACCCCCAACCCTAGCACAGTGCATCTCATGCCTTCCAATTGGCGCAGTCTCCTTCTGCTGCCTTCCCTCAGACGTATGATCTGGTCCACTCAGATGCTGAGGTTGTGAGTTCAAGCATCAGCTTTCTTTAAGCAATGGCTTCTGCCATTCATCTTGCCCGTCGGAAAATACAATTCCGGCTCAGAAGACACCCAGGTTCTCTTCCTCTGCAGAGTGCAGGACAGATTCCACAGATCTACAAGGCTCCATTCTCCACCTGCACCCTGTGTCAGGAGGCATCAAGCAGAGCCCAGAGCACTGCCCATCCTGTGATTCTTGAGCCCCTGACTTCCCCCTCAACCTTTGCTCCCCAAACCACCTTCCTGCACTCCCTCTTGGCTGTGAGACTCAAACCCTGCCTGGCTTTCGATATGTTCATGTGGTTTTTGTCTGTCAGGTTGATGAGCATGTGGGTCCTGTGTGATTTCTGTGGATGCCTTGCATAGTTTTGTGTGCGTGTGTCTGATTTTTGCAGGCAAATTGTTTTTTGCTTCGTATTCTTTTGGTATGTGGTTTTTGTGCTTTCGTCTTGTGTGCTTTTTCTGTATGTTTTGTGTGGCTTTCCCTTATGTACATATGTCTACTGATCAATGGCTCCATGTCTAGTTGGCAGCCGGTATCTAGTGGACTGCCCCAAGAGTCGGTCCTGGGGCCGGTTTTGTTCAATATCTTCATTAATGATCTGGAGGATGGTGTGGATTGCACCTTCAGCAAGTTTGCAGATGACACTAAACTGGGAGGAGTGGTAGATACAGAGGGACCTAGACAAATTGGAGGATTGGGCCAAAAGAAATCTGATGAGGTTCAACAAGGACAAGTGCAGAGTCCTGCACTTAGGACAGAAGAATCCAATGCACCGCTACAGATTAGGGACCGAATGGCTAGGCAGCTGTTCTGCAGAGAAGGACCTAGGGATGACAGTGGACGAGAAGCTGGATATGAGTCAAGAGTGTGCCCTTGTTGCCAAAAAGGCCAATGGCATTTTGGGCTGTATAAGTAGGGGCATTGGGCTGGCTGGGATGATTTAGTTGGGATTGGTCCTGCTCTGGGCAGGGGGTTGGACTAGATGGCCTCCAGAGGTCCCTTCCAACTCTGTTATTCTATGATTCTCTGATTCTCTGTGTGCTGTGTGGGTTTGTGTGTGGGTCTGATTTTTGTTAATGCCTACAAGGGGCTGTGCAGTGTGTGATTTTCTCTTTCTCTCTCTGTTTGTATCTTCATGTGTAAATTCACTGGAATGTTTAAAAATATCCACAGCTTTGCCAATTTTCACCAGGAATTTTTCTCAGTCAACAAATTCTCACTTGTTCCCTACCGAAGTGTTCACTCTTGGATGGCATCAAATTAACCTATGAAATTCTGAACTAAAACCTCACCTGCTTTTCAGGGATTCTTCCTTAGACTCAGAGGATCAAGAGCTGGAAAATTCACCTAATTCAGTTTAAAGGCAAAGCTTCACTGAGAGTTGAAATTCCAAGCCCTTGTTTACAAAATGAGAAAAAGAGCCAGGGGAAGCACTTCCTTTTGATTCACAGAATAAAGCGTTTGTCATTTAAGGGTTTGTTTCCCATATTTTAAAACCACAAGGGGTCTTCGTAAACACCCAGTCTGACCTCTTGTCTAGCACGGGCCCGATACCTGCCCCCGAAGAATTCCTTTTCAACTAGAACAGATCCGTTTAAAAAAAAATAGATCCAATTTTGATTTGAAAATTTCCAGGAATGGAGACTCCACCAGGACTCTGGGTAAGATTTTCAATGGTTAATTCCCTTCCCTCTCAGAAAGCATGCCTTATTTCCAATCTGAATATGTCTAGCTTCACTTCCAGCCATTGGCTCACATTATACATTTGTCTGTTAGATTGAAGAGCCTGTTTGTAAGTATTGTTCCCCATGTAGGTACTTAGGGAGTGAGAGCGTCATCCCCTAAACCTTTTCTGAGCTCTTTGTGACTATCACAGCAAGGCGGGGGTTTTAAGCCTTTCATCCTTCTCATGGCTCTTCTTTCTCCTCTCAAATGTTTCATCCTCCTTCTTGAACTGGGGACCTCAGAACTGGATGAAGTGGGCACAACAAATACAGAGGTAAAAAGACCTTTCGACTCCTAGCTGAGATCCCACTGTTGCTGTATACGTGGCTGACATTCCTTGTTCCTAGATGTACACGCTCCCATTTAGCCTTAGCCGCAGGAAATAGTCATCAGCACCACCTCAGCTCTCCGTTCTGAGATTTACTTCTCACTCCCTAGATGCCAAAATATCTCCTTAGGATTCTAGATGGCTGTCCTCCACTGGCTGGATCAGATGTTCCTGCTTCCCCTCAGTAATCTTCAGATGATCCGTGTTCTCCAGAGCTTACCCTCCCAGACAGGACTGAACAACCTTTGCTTATAACTAGACCACCCGTGACCTCAACTAGGTGCCCTGAATGCACCACTTTTGAATTCCCTCCAAGTTCTAGCATAGAAATGCGAAGCAGTTGGTGTTGTAATGTTACAGGAGAGGTTGAAATGAGGCTATTTCTCATGTAGAAGGCAATGATTGTGTCAGGAAGGGGATTTGAACGCCCACCTGCATATGGAGCCCAGAACACAAATGACGGAAAGACACAGCCTTGAGTTTGACACATTAGACCACTCGGCCAGCCTGTCACTGTTAGTCAAGCCACTTATCAATCACAGTTTTCTTTAACTTGTTGTGAACTTTCCAGGGAGGTGGAGATGGCATATCTCTTTCAACTTCTAGAGACTTTCTAAAGCACAAGCGATTTTTATATGTCATCTCCCTGCTCCCTTTTTAAGGGAATAAAAGATGATTGCTACCATTCTGAGAAAGTAATGTTGAACCTCAAACTCCTGCCTGGTGGGCCAGACGGCCAAGCAACCAGCACCCACAACTTCTACCACCTTTTGTTTCCAAAATAGCTCAGCCCTCAGTGTGTTGAGCCTTTCTGAAATCTGGCCAAAATGTTTATTGCCCAAATGGGAGCTGAGTTCTTCTGAAAATCTGGCTCTAGGGGTGGGGGTGAGACCTTCTGAAAATTCTGGCCCATGTGTCTGGAAACTCTAAGAACCTTCAGAACTTTTATCGTGTGCTAGAACCTGATGAGAAAACCTTCCTTCTGTCGAACTCAGCAGAGATTTTTCTCATTGACTTACAATCACAGTGTTTCATCTTGATCCCAGATTTAGGTATCAACAAAATGCATTGATTGTACTTTTACAAGCAGTGTGAAACAAACACGCCTAGTTGGACAGAGGGATAGAAGTAGGTCTGCCACTAAACCACATTGCCTTTCATCAGTAGCTACCTGAGCAAGGTAGAAACCAGTGGCCAACAGGTGAAAGGCCCATCGTCTATGCTTAGAACATGACAGCAGCTAGCCCTCAGGAATGGAAGAGGCTAATGGTCAGTTTTGCTGAGATGGTTACTTCCAAAGATTGGTATATAGAGTGGGATGAAAGTTTTTTGAGTGAATATTTTATTTGCTGAAAGAATTTGGTTGACCCCAAATGATTTTTTGGTTTTGTTTCAGCAAGAAAACTGACATCTTGGGTCAACCTGAGTGTCTATTACTGTTGTTACAACATTGGTTAGGCTAGCTAGCAAGGGGGAACAAGAATTTGCACCTGTCTATTTGTGGACAACGAAGTGCACAGTGGAAACATGCCCATATTCTGCTCCTAGTCAATGGGAAGCTTTGATTTTGATATGGTCTCCAAAGCCCTTGCCAAGATCACGTAGAAGATGGGGGAGTCAGGGAAAAACCGTCAATTTGTTCAAATTGCAAGAGAAGAATAAATTAAGGTGTTTTGCTGTAAAGTCACTTTTCCCTGACTGGGAATTGAACCCAGGCCGTGGTGGTGAGAGCGCCAAATCCTAACCACTAGACCACCAGGGAGAAGATGGGGCTGTTGTTCTTCTCAGCTGTGCTACACTTCCTTAGGCTATTTTCTCTCCAATTTCTGAAGCTGCTCCTTTGTCCATTCCCTGAGCGGCTAAGAGCAGAGCGGGCAGGAACCCCTGTGCTCAGGGTCACAACCTGAGCCCAACCCAAGCCACTGAAACAAACTCAAATGATGTGTCAGCTTCCTCCACTAGGATCACAGAGCAACACAAAGAAAACCCAGGAGGAACAATCCTCCTCTGCCTTCACTGACCCCATTGCAACCCTCTCAGCAGCCGACCTGGACATTGAGCTGACAGGAACTTTGGCATAGAGAGCAAGGGAGGGAGTTTGCTCCCCCTCATTGTGAGCTGATTGCATTCTGACTCCATGTAACGGGGCTCTGAGCTTTGCCATCTTCTGAATTCTGTGTCCTAACTGTGATCATCCGCCCTTCCTTCAGTTACTTTGGGTTCTGCTGTTGTTCACCATTTCTGAGTGGAGATTTTAAATCACGGCTGTTTCTTTGTTAGCATGTCATGGGCTATTAGCAGTAGGAGGAAAAATCACTTTTTGTAGTGGTAAACAGGGTGGCCCATTTCAAACAGTTCTCTGTGAGTTCAATCCTTGAGGGGGCCATTTAGGGATCTGGGGCAAAAATTGGGGATTGGTCCTGCCTTGAGCAGTGGATTGGACTAGATGACCTCCTGAGGTCCCTTCCAACTCTGTGATTCTGTGAAAGGACATGTCAGAGGGCAGGGGACTTGACAAAGCCCTGGCTGGGATGATTTAGTTGGGGTTGGTCCTGCTTTGAGCAGGGGGTTGGACTAGATGACATCCTGAGGTCCCTTCCAACCCTGATCTTCTATGATTTTAAGGCAACCCCCATCTTTTCATGGACTCTGTATATATCTCTTCCTGCTGTATTTTCCACTCCATGCATGTGATGAAGTGGGTTTTAGCCCAGGAAAGATTATGCCCAAATAAATTTGTTAGTCTCCAAAGTGCCACAAGTCCTCCTCATTGTTTTTGCTGATTCAGACTAACACGGCTACCACTCTGAAAGGAAATCAAGCCACTAGGTAGGCGGAAGAAGAAGCGGAGAGGGATGCGGTGGGGTAAATGAAAGCAGAGGAGGATTGTTCCTCTTTTGTGTTCCTCTTGGGATTCTGATGGAGGAACCTAAATCGTAATTTGAGCTTGTTTCAATGCTTTTCCTTGAGCTCAGGTTATGAGCACAGGGGTTCCTTCACTCTCTGTTCCTGTCCCCTCTGAAATGGGGAATGGACCATTTCATAGAATCATGGAATATCAGGGTTGGAAGGGATTTCTTTAACTGGAGAGCAAGTAGCCTTAGAAAGCATAGAGGAGCTGAACCAAAAAACCCTACATTACCCCCCCTTATGGTCTACTGCAGGGGTAGTCAACTATTTTTTGTCAAGGTCCAAAATCTCAGTCAAGATATGATCAAGGTCCAGACTCCAGAGAAAATAATTTTATTTACTTATTATTATGATTTTTAAAAAGATTTCAGGGTCCATTAAAAATTTCTGGCGGTCTAGAGTTGGCCCATGGTACACCTGTTGAGTACCCTTGGTCTACTGGTTAGGAGTCTCGTTGATGCTGCCTTGGTTCCATCCTCAGTCAGGGAAAGAAACTTCTCGACACAATTCTCCATTCAGTCTTCACTGCAAATTAAAAAAAACCTCAGAACTTTCACCCCAATAGCTTTTTATCTGGCCGTTTTCTGCCCTGTCCTGTATAAACACCAAAAGGGGCCTTTTTAAAAACCAAAGACTTTGAGATCGGGGCGAACTGGCTGACTCCAGCTGCCTATCTCTATTCACTTGTGTCCTGAATTGAATGAATCTCTTTGGATACACAGCAATCGTGAAGCATAAATCTGCTTCAGTGGATATAGTAGAAGCGATATTGCCTAAATAACACCTGGCTTTTTTCAAAACCAGCAATAGCCACAAGAGGTCCCAGAATCGTCTGAGATTGCCTCCAGCTGACAAAGGGGCCCATTTTTCAGCTAGGAATTCAACTTCTTTGTTCCATTTTCTCTGCTTTGAGTCTCTTTCCGCTTGTCTCAGGTAGTGTGGCGAGCAAACGCGCAGGTGGGTGAGATAATATCTTTGACTGGGCCAGCTTCTGTTGGGGACAAAGACAAGCTTTTCTGGGACCTGCATGGCTACAACTATGTAGCAAATGCTCATAAGCCATGAATTAGTTCTTCTTTCACACTGGAATGCATCACTTTTGGTGTGACACCAAGAAATTATTTATTAGCCCGTATAACCGTTTCTTCTCCACATGTTGAGATTATCTTTCGCCTGTAATGCCATCACGTATTAAAATTCCAAATGGCCAATTAGCAAGCACCAAAATAAAGAACAGCCAATTATTAATCTGCCTCACCCCTAGCCCTGCCCAGGATCTCTGCATTGGTTTAGGAAATATTTTCACATACATATTTGCAAATTGGGAAGTTTTAAATTGTGTCAGCTTCCGTCTAGAAAGAGAGAGTGGTAAGCTAAATTGCTCCAACACAGATTTCCCCATCTATGTGAAAGAAAGAATTAGAAAGAAGTAAGGAAAGTGAATCCAAGGTAAATGATTCTGACCTTTCCTTTGAAATGCTCGGTGCAATAAATCAGTGAATATTCCCATAAGTAAACTCCCGTAAGTGACAGAAAAGAGGGCATAGGAAAAGGCTGTCAAATGTTGTGTTAAACTTTAATTCATGAGCAAAATTGTGTGGCCATTAAATTACAACCCTAAAATATCGTCAAAGGAAAGAAAAAGGAACAAAAAGTGTGGGAAATACGGGTGTATTTCAGCAAAGGGCTTGGAATGGAGGAAGACCAAAACTGATCAGTCAGGGGAAAAGGCACTGTTTCTGCCTAGTTTTAAACCAGGGATATTTTACGTGTGAAGCAAACATGATAACCACCACACTACACTACAATCTGTGACAGAAACGAATTGTACCAATTTGCCCTTCTCACAATGAGGCCAAAACGCAGGCAAATCTCGTAAGCAAGAAACCTCACATCCACTCCACTTCTCCATGGACATTTCCCTGCCAGCTCCTCGGGAGCAACCAACAAGACAAGAAACCAAAATGCAGTAAAATCCAGGGCACGTTTCCCACCACAGGTTTCACTGACTGCGAAGGGTCATGTAGAAATGTTTTGCCTTTTCATACCTGAAGACTTGGTTATTCTCTCCTTCCCTGAACTGGAATGGAAAGCAAGGAGATAGGTGTGAGAACAAGCACTCCTAAGCAAAGGAAACAAGACACCCAGCATATAACCCATCAGCAGGAGATTAAAACCTGGGCTACACTACACAGTTAGGCCCGCCGACAGCATTTTACGTTGTCCTAATTACCTCACGGTGCACACTACAGCCTTGTCCCATCTATGTAAGTGCCCTGCTACACCCACATGGTAACTCCAGCTCCTCAAGAGGCACGGGGATTGTGTTGGGGTCGTTAGGACAACCCAGTATCTGTGTAGACACTGCCTTACTCACAGGGGCTTCTGGCTGTCTTGCCAATGTCATGGCTTCTGGCTGGCTCCCTTCATGGCTGCCCTCCGCTCCCTGATCCCAGCGGGGCTGCACCTGCCTGGCTCCTCGCAGGGCTGCTGCACGAAAGCTCCTGGCTCCCAGCGCAGGGAGCCGAGAAGCCTGAGCCCTTGGCCCCCGCCCCCACTCCTGGCTGGGAGCAGGCAGGCAAGAAGCCCAGGTGGCCGGCTCCCACTCCAGGGAGGAGGTGGGGAGTCAAGAGCCCAGGGGGCAGCTGGGCTCCCAGTGGGTAGCTGCATGGAGTGAAGAACCCCGTTTCTGAGCCCCCCCACACTGCCCCTCTTCATTCGGTGGAAGCACTCCTGGTGAAGACACACTCCGCCGAGAGAAGGAGGGGAGTGGGGACAAACTCAAATTAAGCTTCCGCTTCCTCCATCACGATCACAAGAGCAACGGAAAGAAAACTCAAGAGGAACAATCTCCTCTTCTTTCATGCGCCCCCATCACAACCCTCCCTGCTTTGTTTTCTGCCTGCATTTCCTTTTGAAACTGCAATGGCTGCTGTAGAAAACGATCATGTCTCTGAATTCACAGCAACATCCTGAGGATGATAAAAGTATGAAGGAATTCACGGTCCTTTATGACATAATAATAATTAATAATAATAATTAATACATTATTATTTGTATTGCAAGATTAATCTTTCCGTTTTGCAGATTCAGCTCCACATTGATTCTTGTTGCTCTTTGCAATGTATCTATCTATCTTGGCAACAGTATTTGCTGTTGTTTCAGGTGGAGCACTCAGCGTGTTATGTTTTTCTGACAATCTGTGTCTCGAAAATTCTAGCCAATATGCCTGGAACTTCCAAGAACCGTCAAAGTATGAAGGAATTCCAGGTCCTTTTTTATATTACCATTTATCAGTCGTTATTATTTGTAGAGCAAAGATTAATCTTTCATTTTTTTAGATCCAGCTCTACGCTGATTCTTGTTGCTATTTGCCATGTATCTATAGCTATCTCGCTATAAAGGCAACCGGTTTTTGCTCTTGTTTCTTTGTATTTGTACACTGCAACTTTTCAGCCCAAGCCACATGACCCTGATTCATGTGACACCAGCCAGCCATGGGTGATTCACTGCACTGTAGACATATCCCAACGTTATGTCTCTACAGCGATTCAAACACCCAGGGCACCTGTCTCAGATCCCGGGGCAGCTGACTCAGGCTTCTGGGGCTGCAGCTGCAGGGCTATAAAATGACAGTGGAGACAGATGGGCTTGAGCTCAATCTCTGAGGTCCCATGAGGGGTGAGGGTTTCCAAACCCAGGCTTCAGCAGGAACACCAGTATCTGCACCCCACTTTTCAGCCCCACAGCTTGAGCTCCAGAAGCCCACATCAGGTGACCCAGGCCAGCCCTGCTGCCATCTTTATCCCGGGAGAGAGGGACTCTACGGGGACGTCTCCATTGCAGTGTCAGCCCAGGGGTGGCAGGCTGTGTTCAAAGCAGCACCCTGGAAGCCCCATAGTCACCACTCTCATAGAATTAAGGTACGATTTGTACAGAGTTGGCCTGGTGAGCTATCATTGTAAAAGTCATGATCTGTTGAAGGCTAATACCTGGGTGGATGGTGTGTGCTAGGCTTGTCTGGGAAGTGGTGAAGTTTTGCTCTGGGTGCGTCACTGAAATATGTGATGAGGCTGGGAAATGGCCACCGCCAGCCTTTCCGGTGTGACGCTGGAGGAGCCAGACTCGCTGCTGGCCCAGTGAAGGTATCCACGCTCCCAAGGACTCTCCCAGGAACCGTGTACAATGCGGACTCCTCCGAGACAGCCCGGAGACAATGGACACTGCTTGACTCACATCAAGGCAGAGGAACTTCCTAACAAGTTGGAAGAAATTATGAAAGAGGGGAAGAGACGTCATGACTTGGCCTCTCTCCCCCGCAATTCAACACCTTGCAACACATCTGGAGGACAAAGACTGAACTGAAATAATTCAGAGATCAGAAGAGAAGAATAATAATCCATTCAAATCAACGTCCCCAAACAGACTAGTATTGGTTTCTCAGGAGAAAACTTTCCATGTGGGGGATTTTGTTTTCCCACTCAGACCTTGCCAAGGGAAGCAGAGAGAAAATCTTTGACTTGCCTCCTTCAGAACGCTTGGCCTAGACACTCTAGCTGTGGGTCACTGTCGTGCCCTTGCTGAGAACAGGGGCATTTTAATAATTTGCAGAGGTCCCAGGGTGTTTGGGGGAGATTATGAGGCTATTACCTTTTGAGATAAAAGCTAAGAAATACAGAACGAGACAATTCTTTCATACATCTGGCCTTTAGACATATTTCATTTAAAGCAGGGGGTCTAACATGCTGTGAGAAAGTGGAAATGTTGGAAGCTCAAATAATTCCGTTTTTTCTAGGTCTTGTGCGTGTGTAAATGGCACAACATGTTAATTTATAAGCACCTCGTTCTTAACTTCATTAAATATTATGTGGTGTATTAACTATATCAAGTGGGTTGTACAACACAATGACTTTTCCATGCGTTGCCCAAAACATATTTTTAGTGTTATTTACATGCACCGAACTCCTTGAACATAAAGTTGTTTATTTCATTCCTGTGCAGTGTGTTGGTAGCTCAGTTAATTGAGTTTATTGTCACTCTGTGTGTGTGTGAGGTACAACACGATAATTTAGTGATGCTGAAAACGTTCCCTTCTCCCTCTGGAACTGCCTTGGAATCACCTTCCCTTTGTAGATTAATCTACTCCTGTCAAGGTTCCTCCCCCAGTCTGAACTCTAGGGTACAGATGTGGGGACCTGCATGAAAAAAACCTCCTAAGCTTATCTTTACCAGCTTAGGTCAAAACTTCCCCAAGGTACAGAATATTCCCCCCCTTGTCCTTGGACTGGCCGCTACCACCACCAAACTAATACTGGTTACTGGGGAAGAGCTGTTTGGATGCGTCTTTCCCTCCAAAATACTTCCCAAAACCCTGCACCCCACTTCCTGGACAAGGTTTGGTAAAAAGCCTCACCAATTTGCCTAGGTGACTACAGACCCAGACCCTTGGATCTTAAGAACAATGAACAATCCTCCCAACACTTGCACCCCCGCCTTTCGTGGGAAATGTTGGATAAAAAGCCTCACCAATTTGCATAGGTGACCACAGACCCAAACCCTTGGATCTGAGAACAATGAAAAAGCATTCAGTTTTTTACAAGAATACTTTTAATAAAAAATAGAAGTAAATAGAAATAAAGAAATCCCCCCTGTAAAATCAGGATGGTAGATATCTTACAGGGTAATTAGATTCAAAAACATAGAGAACCCCTCTAGGCAAAACCTTAAGTTACAAAAAAGATACACAGACAGAAATAGTTATTCTATTCAGCACAATTCTTTTCTCAGACATTTAAAGAAATCATAATCTAACACATACCTAGCTAGATTACTTACTAAAAGTTCTAAGACTCCATTCCTGGTCTATCCCTGGCAGAAACCAGCATACAGACAGCCCCAGACCCTTTGTTTCTCTCCCTCCTCCCAGCTTTTGAAAGTATCTTGTCTCCTCATTGGTCATTTTGGTCAGGTGCCAGCGAGGTTACCTTTAGCTTCTGAACCCTTTACAGGTGAGAGGAGCTTTCCCCTGGCCAGGAGGGATTTCAAAGGTGTTTACCCTTCCCTTTATATTTATGACAACTCCTGTGTCTGTATGAGGAAAATATCGTTTCTATGAAAAAACTCATTGTTTATTTAAAAGGACTGACACCAAACGGCCACACTATGGGGATACAACACCATGAGTAAGAACAGGAGGACTTGTGGCACCTTAGAGACGAACAAATTTATTGGAGCATAAGCTTTCGTGAGCTACATCAGATGCATGCAGTGGAAAATACAGTGGGGAGACTCCTATACACAGAGAACATGAAACAATGGGGGTTACCCGACACACTGTAACGAGAGTGATCAGGTAAGGTGAGCTATTACCAGGAGGAGAGCCGGGTGGGGTGGGGGGAACCTTTTGTAGTGATCATTGGAATTAATTTGCAAACTGGATACAGATAACTTAGGCTTGAATAAAGACTGGGAGTGGATGGGTCATTACACAAAGTAAAACTATTTCCCCATGTTTATTTCCCGCCCCCACTGCTCTCACATGTTCTTGTCAACTGCTGGCAATGGCCGACCTTGATTACCACTGGAAATCAGAGAAAAAAAGACGAGAGCAGAGTGGTTTCTAGACACCCACCCATCCATCTAACACAGACACACAGACTTTTCTAAGGCATTAACTTTTCCTTCTCCTTTATGATTCTTTAATGTCTCTGGAAATACCAATTCCTAGAGGCCCCTTTCACAGAGCAAACAACCACAGAGCAATGAGAAAGCTGGGGGCTGCCAGGTTGTTGAGGGCAAGTCTTGAAAGGGATGCCCAAACAATCCAGCTGGATCCCCGGCAACCAGATGTGGGGATTAGCTGCACAGCTGTGGCTGCTGCTCTGAGGGGAGCGGCATAAACTACCTGCCTGTGGATGCAGCCCACCAGCTGGTTCTCCTGGGGCAGATGGTGAGTGGTTGGGCAGGGATGCTGCACCGGCTGGGGTCTGAAATATGAACAGGGGTCTAAGGAACCTCAGCATCACAGTCATCAGGAGTCCAAGCTGCTTGGGGTGAGCTTGTGGGCAATGGCCCAACTGGATTGTTTGTGCATCCCTTTCGCCACGTCCCTTGTGATCCACCAGGGCTTGCAGCACCATGGAAGAGTACCCCTTGCGGTTTATGTAGTGGCCGCCCCGCTGTTCCGGGGCCGAGAGAGGGATATGCGTTATGTCTATCGCCCCGCCGCAGTCAGGGAACCCCAGCGCATGAAAGCCATCCACACTGGTCTGCACATTTCCCAAAGTCACGACCCTTGATAGCAGCTGATCAATGATTGTGTTGGCTATTTGGATCACAGCAGGCCCCACAGAAGATTTGCCCACTCTAAACTTATTCCCGACTGACCGCTAGATGTCGGGCGTTGCAAGCTTCCGCAGGGCTATGGCCACTCACTTCTGAACTGTGAGGGCGGCTCTCATTTTGGTGTCTTTGCACTTCAGGGAAGGAGACAGCAAGTCGCAAAGCTCCATGAAAGTGGCCCTTACGCATACAAAAGTTTCTCAGCCACTGGGAATCATCCCACACCTGCAACGCGATGAGGCCCCAGCAGTCTGTGCTTGTTTCCTGGGCCCAGAATCGGCGTGCCACGGCATGAACCTGGCCCAGCGCCACCATGATCTCCCAATTGCCACACGCCGTGCCATCTTTGTCCATGTCCTCATCAGTATAGTAATCGCACGGTCGTCGTTTCCTCGCCTCATTTTGCAGGGACTGCACATACTGCTGGATAATGCGCGAGGTATTTACAATGCTTAAAACTGCAGCGGAGATCTGAGCGGGCTCCATGGCGCCTGCACGGGTAATCCTGGAAAACGGGCGCGAAATGTAGGAGAGCAGAGTGACAGGGGAAGAGGTGCTGTTTGGTTCGTGGTAGCCGAAGAAAGGCGGGAAATGGTTGTCTTCCGTGGTTTTCACGGAGGCGGGAGCCCAGGACAGACAACCCGGAGAAGCTCGGAAGCGTGGCACCAGTGGGAGAGCAGAGTTGGAGGCAGAAGAGTTCGATGAGGAAGAGAAAGAGCAGATAGTAGAGATTACATTGGAAGGGAAGAGGAAATGAGAGGCGGATTCATAGTTGCAGGAGAGCAAGCTGTGCACCGTCTGCTGAAAGCAGTATGGCGTCTGCATGCCAAAAAGGCGTGAAACGATTGCTCGCCATAGGTTCCTGATGACATGCACCAGAAACACCCGCAAGAATGTTTTTGCCCCATCGTGCACTGGGAGCGTTACCCAGAATTCCAGTGGGCGGCGGGAACTGCGGGAACTGTGGGATAGCGACCCACGGTGCACCCGCTCCGCCGTTCGATGCTAGCCTCAGTACTGTGGATGCACTCTGCTGAATTCATGCGCTTCAGTGGGGACACCGAAGCCTGAATGTCTAAAATAGCTCCCGAAATTTCGAATCGAATAATTTTGAACTAATTTCATACTGTACACGTACCATTAGAAAAGTCTGTGTGTGTGTGTTAGATGGATGGGAGGGTGTCTAGAAACCACTCAGCTCTAGTCTTTTTTTCTCTGATTTACGTTAGAAAATCAGAAGCAGGGAGCAAGAAGAGTTGCCTTCTCTGAGGCTTGAACTCAGGACCTTCAGATTATGAGACTGATGCGCTGCCCACTGCGCTAAGAAGGCTTGGAAGAGCTTTAGGCTCGGTGCTTATAGAACCAGCTGAGCAGCGGGGAACCAGCTGAGCAGCAAACAGCAGGACTTTGCCTGGGAGTTCACCTGGAGTGAGCCCACTGAGGCTTAAACCCTAACGACTTCTCTGAGGAATTACTGCATCTCTGGAGGAAGTTCATAGTAGGAAGGTAATATGGATGGGGAGTGTTCAACTGTTGTGACCTGCACTGGATGTGCCATCTTTGTCTTTCTTCCAGAGGACAGAAGCGACTTTGTACGAAGTGCAAGCTGGTCTCCATATTGGAAGAGAAGGTTCAAGGTCTGGAGCAACAGGTATCGACCCTGCGTTGCATAAGAGAAACTGAAGATTTCCTGGACAGACGTCAGGATATGCTTCTATGGGCACAAGGTTCTGAAGATTCAGAGCAGGCTGCGCAGCAGGGACAGGAGGACTGTGAAGAAATCTGCCAACATGTGACCTCCAGAAGAAGTCCATGGACCAGCAAAGCGGACACAGGTAAGTAACCATTTTCATGTTCTCTCCACAGGTACCATTGCAGGGAGTGACCCAGATGATACGTCTGGGGGAAGGGAGCAGAAGGAGACTCCACCAGTTGAAAGGCATGAGATGCACTGTCCTAGGGTTGGGGGTTCCACGACCATCACTCCCAAGAGAAGGAGGTGGGTGGTGGTGGTCGGGGACTCTCGCCTCAGGAGGACTGAGTCATCTATCTGCCACCCTGACCGGGAAAACAGAGAAGTCTGCTGCTTGCCGGGGGCTAAGATTCGCGATGTGATGGAGAGACTGCCGAGACTCATCAAGCCCTCGGATCGCTACCCCTTCCTGCTTTTCCATGTGGGCACCAATGATACTGCCAAGAATTACCTTGAGCGGATCACTGCAGACTACGTGGCTCTGGGAAGAAGGATAAAGGAGTTTGAGGTGCAAGTGGTGTTCTCGTCCATCCTCCCCGTGGAAGGAAAAGGCCTGGGTAGAGACCGTCAAATCGTGGAAGTCAAGGAATGGCTACACAGGTGGTGTCGGAGAGAAGGCTTTGGATTCTTCAACCATGGGATGGTGTTCCAAGTAGGAGGAATGCTAGGCAGAGACGGGCTCCACTTAACGAAGAGAGGGAAGAGCATCTTCGTGAGCAGGCTGGCTAACCTAGTGAGGAGGGCTTTAAACTAGGTTCACCAGGGAAAGGAGACCAAAGCCCTGAGGTAAGTGGGGAAGCGGGATACCGGGAGGAAGCACGAGCTGGAGCGTGTGAGAGGGGAGGGCTCCTGCCTCATACTGAGAACAAGGGGCGATCAGCGGGTTATCTCAAGTGCCTATATACAAATGCACAAAGCCTGGGACACAAGCAGGGAGAACTGGAGATCCTGGCAAAGTCAGGGAATTATGATGTGATTGGAATAACGGAGACTTGGTGGGATAACTCGCATGACTGGAGTGCTGTCATGGATGGATATAAACTGTTCAGGAAGGAGAGGGAGGCCAGAAAAGGTGGGCGAGTTGCACTGTATGTAAGGGAGCAGTATGACTGCTCAGAGCTCCACAATGAAACTGTAGAAAAACCTGAGAGTCTCTGGATTAAGTTTAGAAGCCTGAGCAACAAGAGTGATGCAGTGGTGGGAGTCTCCTATAGACCACCAGACCAGGGGGATGAGGCTTTCTTCCGGCAACTCGCAGAAGCTACAAGATGGCACGCCCTGGTTCTCATGGGCGACTTCAATCATCCTGATATCTGCTGGGAGAGCAATACAGCGGTGCACAGACAATCCAGGAAGTTTTTGGAAACTGTAGGGGACAATTTCCTGGTGCAAGTGCTGGAGGAACCGACTAGGGGCAGAGCTCTTCTTGACCTGCTGCTCACAAACCGGGAAGAATTAGTAGGGGAAGCAAAAGTGGATGGGTACCTGGGAGGCAGTGACCATGAGATGGTCGAGTTCAGGATCCTGACACAAGGAGGAAAGGAAAGCAGCAAAATACGGACTCTGAACTTCAGAAAAGCAGACTTTGACTCCCTCAGGGAACTGATGGGAAAGATCCCCTGGGAGAATAACATGAGGGGGAAAGGAGTCCAGGAGAGCTGGCTGTATTTTAAAGAATCCTTATTGAGGTTACAGAGACAAACCATCCCGATGTGTAGAAAGAATAGTAAATATGGTAGGCGACCAGCTTGGCTTAATAGAGAAATCCTTGCTGATCTTAAACACAAAAAAGAGGAAGATTGGACAAATGACCACGGATGAGTATATAAATATTGCTCAGGCATGCAGAAGTGAAATCAGGAAGGCCAAATCACACCTGGAGTTGCACCTAGCGAGCGAAGTTAAGAGTAACAAGAAGGGTTTCTTCAGGTATTTTGGCAATAAGAAGAAAGCCAAGGACACTGTGGGCCACTAAATGACACTAAAGGACACAAAATGAGAGAGGCAACCTAGTGACAGAGGATGTGGAAAAAGCTAACGTACTCAATGCTTTTTTTGCCTCTGTCTTCACGAACAAGGTCAGCTCCCAGACGACTGCACTGGGCAGCACAGCATTCGGAGGAGGTGGCAAGCCCTCTGTGAAGAAAGAAGTGGTTCGGGACTATTTAGAAAAAGTGGACGTGCACAAGTCCATGGGGCCAGATGAGCTGCATCCGAGAGTGCTAAAGGAATTGGCGGATGTGATTGCAGAGCCATTGGCTATTATCTTTGAAAACTCATGGCGATCGGGGGAAGTCCTGGAAGATTGGAAAAAGGCTAATGTAGTGCCCATCTTTCAAAAAGGGAAGAAGGAGGATCCTGGGAACTACAGGCCAGTCAGCCTCACCTCAGTCCCTGGAAAAATCATGGAGCATGTCCTCAAGAAATCAATTCTGAAGCACTTAGAGGAGAGGAAAGTGATCAGGAACAGTCAGCATGGATTCACCAAGGGCAAGTCATGCCTGACTAATCTAATTGCCTTCTATGACGAGATAACTGGCTCTGTGGATGAGGGGAAAGCAGTGGACATGTTGTTCCTTGACTTTAGCAAAGCTTTTGACACGGTCTCCCACAGTATTCTTGCCAGCAATTTAAAGAAGTATGGTCTGGATGAATGCACTATAAGGTGGATAGAAAGCTGGCTAGATTGTCGGGCTCAACGGGTAGTGATCAATGGCTCCATGTCTAGTTGGCCGCCGGTATCTAGCGGAGTGCCCCAAGGGTCGGTCCTGGGGCCGGTTTTATTCAATATCTTCATTAATGATCTGGAGGATGGTGTAGATTGCACTCTCAGCAAATTTGTGGATGACACTAAACTGGGAGGAGTGGTAGATATGCTGGAGGGTAGGGATAGGATACAGAGGGCCCTAGACAAATTGGAGGATTGGGCCAAAAGAAATCTGAGGAGGTTCAACAAGGACAAGTGCAGAGTCCTGCACGTAGGATGGAAGAATCCAATGCACCGCTACAGACTAGGGACCGAATGGCTTGGCAGCAGTTCTGCAGAGAAGGACCTAGGGGTGACAGTGGACGAGAAGCTGGATATGAGTCAGCAGTGTGCCCTTGTTGCCAAGAAGGCCAATGGCAAGTTGCAGTGGGGGAGGTTTAGATTGGATATTAGGAAAAACTTTTTCACTAAGAGGGTGGTGAAACACTGGAATGCATTACCTAGGGAAGTGGTGGAATCCCCTTTCTTAGAAGTTTCTAAGGTCAGGCTTGACAAAGCCCTGGCTGGGATGATTTAGTTGGGGTTGGTCCTGCTCTGGGCAGGGGGTTGGACTAGATACCTCCTGAGGGCCCTTCCAACCCTGATCTTCTATGATTCTATGACCCTCCTCCAGGAGTGACAGAGCCTGGCATGTGCTGGAAGAAGCGGGGAGCTCTGGTGCCCACAGACCCGTCCTGGCAGCTTTCTCAGCAGCAAAGAAATCAATTCTCCCTGCCCCTGAGCAACCCATCCACAGCTAGTGGCAGCATTGGTGGGGGGTCCCAAGCTTTGCACCAACATCCACATTTCAGACCTTCCTCTCATGGCACTTTCCATGTGAATTAGGACAAGCAAGCTGGTGTAGCTCCATGGGGTAATAGAAACCAGGGCTGCAGGGAAGGCTTGAACTCACAACCCCAGCAATATTTCCCTTTGCACTAACCACTTGCACCCCTGCAGGGGCTCCTTGGACAGCGCTGGGAAGTCGGCCGTGATCCGTCTCTGTGGTTCGCACCTTTGCCTGGCAATTGAAAGGCTGCCGGTTCAAACCTCACTCAAGGTGTGGCTTTCCAGCAATGAGACTCCAGTCCATTTTAACAGGAAGAAAATCTCCTCTATTCTGGTTTAGCCCCATTTGACTCCTTCTGCCCGTCTTCTTCCTCCCCCATTGGTCCCTTTCCTTCCCCATTGGGGCCATGCAGAGGGGAGCCCCAGTCAGTGTCTGTCACCAAGAGTCTGTATCCCATAAGGGGAGGGAGGGGTCGCTGTAAAGCATTGATAATGGGTGGGGGAGGGGTGTGCGTGGTTAGGGGGAGAAAGTCTGGAGAACTAACAGTGGGGCCCAGAGAGATTTCCCCACAGACTGGGGAGATCCCCTGCTGCCCACCATCACCCAGCTCTGGGAAGAACAACTTGGGATTGCTTGGGGAAGCCACCTTTAAAAACACAAGTGTTCCATGCTAGTTACATTTTAATAAGATCAAAGCCTCCTCAAACCCAGTGTCACAATCACTGGGACGACTTTGTCCTGACATTTTACCGGCCGCAGCCACAAAGCAAGTCAAATTACGGCTCCCGTTCGGCGTCAAGGCCCACAGACGAACCCAGAGGCTTTTCGTTCCTCAGGTTCTGCCGTCATTTCATTGCTGGCCTGTTCCGAGATTCATCGTTGTGCAAAGCAGCGTCAGGCCCTGAAACTGGACGAGCCCAGAGCAGAGGCTGCCTTCATTGAACCTTCCAAAAACCAACCCGCCAAAACGTGGATTAGCACCCATACTCCTCCAGCCGCAGGGGAGGCGCCTCATCTGGGCCCCTGGTGCCCATGCTCCAGCAACATAAGACCACGGGGGCCTGGCTCCACCCAAGTCCGGGGGCCGGTGTCTCCCCCAGCCCCGCCTGCTGCCCCCGGGCAATTTAAAAGGGCCCGGGGACCCCCACCGCCATCACCGGCAGCACAAGGGGGCTAAGGTGGCTTCCTGCCCACCCTCGCTCCGTGTAACCCTTCTGCCCATCAGAGTTGGCAGCAACAAGGGCCGGGTTCAATATCTAGGGGATCCATTCCAATAACACGATGCAAACCGGCTCGAGCCCCCACCCAGTGACCTGGGACAAATATGTACCACCCCCGCTGGGCGCCTCCCAGAGGCAATCCTTCCCCTCTCGCAAGCACCTAGTCTGAGTGTAGCAAAAAGCCTTTTAATAACAGAGAGAAACAATGTGGCATTATGTTGGGGAAACACCACCAACAGGATTCATAACACAACCCACGAGCAAAAAAAACCCACCCCAAGCAAATTGGGGCATGCCCTTTCCCTTTGGTTCTTGAGTCCAGCAACCCCAAATCACCCAAAGTCCCAAAAGTCCAATGACCCGAAAGTCTCTGTCCCTGGTCAGGGCAGCCCCAAAGTTCAAAAGTTTATCTGCAGAGCTTTACCTCCCAACCTGGGTGGAGATGGGGGCGGGGGTAAAAGCCACCTTACATGATCTGAAACTGACCGCCCCACAGCTCCATAGGCCTCCGCTCCACCAGCCGTCCCATGAACTGCTCCACCAGCCTGTCCACGAGGCACTCCAGCCGTCCCGCAAACTTCTCCACAATAGATTTTCAGGCTCCCCCACTACTGAACACAACGCTCAGTGATTTCGGCTCTTACTCAGTTCAGCTCTTTGGTGAAGTCAGCTTGTAGTAGGGGAGCCTCAGTGCTGGGACACCATTAGCCCGAAATGAGCTTCGCAGCCTGTAACTAGAGTCCTAACGGAATCAAAATTAGCTCTGAGATTCCACAGTGGAGAGAAAAGGAAGAGCAATTAGCATGTAAGTCCATCACCAAGGGACCCATGGCACCAAATATTAATACTTACCCCCAACCTCTCTCAATTCACAGCATTTTGGAACCCATGACCCTTGCCTAGCGAGTGCTACTTAGTTGATGGTGAGTCCCTCCATCATAACAAAAGGCCAAGGACAGTTCCCAGCACAGTTCCCATAATCAGGGTAATAACAATTTATTCTTCCTGCCCCAATAACAGAGACACTGGGGATCCCACAGCAGCCAAAGTGACCATTTGGGCAGCTATGGTCTCGTTCTAGGCGGGGTGGGTGTGCCTATGCAAATGAGATCGGCCCCTGAAGTTCTTTTCCACAACTTGCCAGACCTCACCACCAGATGTCAGGGTGAGGTTCACCCTGACACTGCTTACACTCCGTGTGGCCTGCCAGTCTCGGAAGCGGCTGGCGCGTCCCTGCAGCCCCGGGGGTGGGGGGATCTCCACACGCTGCCCCCGCCCCGAGGGCCGACTCTGCCATCTGTGGCAATGGGAGCTGCTGGGGTGGTGTCCGTGGGCAGCGATGGGCAGAGACCCCCCACCTAGGAGCTGCTGCCAGAGGGGGGTGTGGGTCGCTTTTGGGAGATCCCTGAGGTAAGAGCTGCACCCTCATTCTCTCCCGCACCCCAAGCCCCAGCCCAGACCCCAACCCCCTGCACCCAAACTCCCTCCCAGAGTCCACCCCCTGCACTCCCTCCTCCACCCTATCCCCATGCCCTAGCCTAGAGCCCACACCCCACACCCAAACTCCCTCCCAGAGCCTGCGCCCGCACCCCCTCCTGCACCCCAACCCCCAACCCCAACCCAGATCCCGCACCCAAAGTTCCTCCCACAGGCCTCCCCCCACACCTGCTCTCGCACCCCAACCCTCTTCCCCAGTCCAGAGCCCACCCCCTGCACCCAACTCCCTCCCAGAGCCCGACCTGCACCCTCTCCTGCACCCCAACCCCCTCCCCCAGCCCAGAGCCCACACCTGAACTCCCTCCCAGAACCTGGCCACCCCACCCATTCCTGCACCCAATGCCCTGCCCCAGCCAAGACCCCACACCTGCACCCAAACTGCCTCCCAGAGCCTGTACCCCTCACCCCCTCCCACACCCTAACCCCCTGCCCCAGCCCAGAGCCCACACCACACATCCAATTCACTCCCAGAGCCTGCCCCCACACCTGCTCCTGCACCCCAACCCCCTGCCCCAGCCCAGACCCCGCACCCTTCATTCCCTCCTGCACCCCAACACCCTGCCGCAAACCAGAGCCCACACCCAAACTCCCTCCCAGAGCCCAACCCCTTTCCCTCTCCCTCCCATACCCAAACTCCCAGAGCCTTAGGCAGATGTGGGGGGAGGTGGACGGGGAGGCAGGACTTGGTCCCATTCTGGAAACCACCAAAAATTGTAGAAACCTGCCGCCCCTGTCCAGCCCAACCTTCTGCGGGTGCCCCTCAGGCCCCACCCGTGCAGGGTTTGAAGCTTGCATTGCTTAAATTCCAGGACGCTGGGGGACTTCAGCTCCCCTTTCTCCAGTGGGAACCTTCAGCCCACTCCCAACCAGATTCTTGTCCATGGCATGACTGTCGGGGGGCTGAGCCCCTCTTTGTCTTTTCTCTCTGGGACAGGCCAGGGTACCTAGAACTGGGGTATCTGAGCACCCAGGACCTTCTATGGAGATGCCCTTCCCCTTCCCCTTCTGTGGTCCCATCTGTCATTGACTCCAGCCTGTTTTCTATCCATCATCAGCACCATCCCAAGCCAGCTGCACCCGCCTCAAAAAGACAGTGTCCCCTGATGGGTGTAAATCATAGAATCATAGAATATCCTCATTTACACATTTCTTTGGCAGTCATGACAGGAGACAAAGGGTTTCTATTCCCAACTTGAAGGCAAGGAGTGCATTAGGGGCAACTCCAAGGGAAAGACTATTGATGGAGATCTCAATCTAAATTCTACACGAGTTTTGTTATCTTCCCTTTTGGTTCTATCCCTGGAAATTCCCCCCGACTAGTCTGCTGAAAGATAAAATCATCTAAATCTGCCTCCAAAGAACCTGACCGGCTGAAGCAGGAGGAGACCTGAGAGATGGCCACTTTCAAATCAAAAGGGAACGCTGAGACCTGCCTGTTGCCACACCCGCCCCCACCCGTCCCCAGGAGAAGGAGGCACCGACCTGTCGTGTGCGATCTAATGAGCAGGGAAAGAATCTGGGAATTACCTTCTGTAAAAACTCATCCTTTTGTTCCTCAAACACCTGTGGAAATAGCTGATTCAAGAAGTTGCTGACAGAGGGATGGTCCGCGTCTCTCAGCAGCTCCTTGGGTCACCAGCCGTTGTCAACCAAGCCAGTTGGCAGACTGACGGCAGGGCAAGAATGCTGACGCCCAACACTCTTTGCTGTTGGCCTCCGTGACATCACAATCAGCTTGTGCATAAACACACACAGACCCCACCCAGAGAGACACACCCCCACTGAGCAACTCCCCACTCTCCCTCCCAGCACTTCCTGCCCACCCCAGAACAGCTGTTTCATGGAATTGAGGATGCTCCGGGAGGGTCGGTTCGGGGCGGGGACATGGCACACTTGGGGCACTGCATGGGATTCTTCTCTCCTCAGTGCAGGGCTCAGCACTTGTCCTTGCTGAACCTCATCAGATTTCTTTTGGCCCAATCCTCTAATTGGTCTGGGTCACTCTGAACCCTATCCCGACCCTCCAGCGTATCTCCCTCTCCCCCCAGCTTAGTGTCATCTGCGAACTTGCTGAGGGTGCAATCCATCCCATCCTCCTGATCATGCACGAAGATGGTGAAGAAAACCGGCCCCCAGAGTGACCCGTGGGGAAGCGGGGGAGGGGGTGGAGGAGAGGAGGCAGACGGTGAGTGGCAGGGACCCCACAGAGGGGGGTGCAGTGGAGGAGAGGGGGAAATCATCCAGGCAGCGGTGGGCAGTGTGGGCTGGGAGAAGGGGCGAGGCAGATACAGGAAGAGATGGAGCACAGGCGGGGCACTGGGGCCCAGGCACCTGGGGTCTGGTCATCGTTGGCACCAGGAGAGGAGAGAGACAGAGACAGAATGTGTGTGTTGGCCAACATACTAGAGGAGAGAGACAGAAAAACATGGTAGGATAGCAAGCAACTCACCTCCTGGAGTCATCTGTGATGAAGCAGGACTTCATGTTTCCTCTGAATTGTGTGGGGGTGCCTCAGTTTCCCATATGCAGTTCTTAAGGATCTAGGTGGTGGGGTAAGGGTGTATGATCGTTGCAGAGCTCTGGAGGGCAGGTGTGTGCAGGGGTCTGGACACAGAGAATGGCCGACACCCTCTTTCCTGGCACCTGATGCCCTGGGCCCTTCCCCCCTGCGAGGTGAGAGCTAAAGGGTTGGAGAACAAAGGAATCGGGTGCCCTCTTGGCCGGGGACAGGGACAAAGCCCAGAGGAGGAGGGGCTGGGGGGAGTTTCAGTTGGGGGCTGACGGGGTTGTCTGGCTCACTGCCCCCCCGCAAAATGGACCCGGCTGAGGGGTCCTGTTCTCTGCACCTACAAGCTCTGTGTTAGACCATGTCCCTGTCGTCTAATAAACCTCTGTTTTCCTGGCTGGCTGAGAGTCCCGTCTGACTGTGGAGTTGGGGGGCAGGACCCTCTGCCCCCCCCAGGACCCGCCTGGGCGGACTGGCTGTGGGAAGCGCAGGGAGGGGCAGAGGAGGCTGAAGGCTCCGAGGTCAGAGCCAGGAAGGTGGAGCCGGGGGAGCTGTGTGTCCTGCAGACAGGCTGCTCCCCGAGAGGAGACTTCCCCAGAGTCCTGCCTGGCTTCCTGGGGAGCAGTCCCAGAGCATCGCCCGGGGACCCCGGGACATCCTCCTCCTCGATGAAACCTTCTGCTGTGTGCCGTGTTGTGTGTGTCGTGTTGCATGTGTCGTGTGACGTGTTGTGTGTGTGACTTGTGTGTCGTTTTGTGTGTGTGAGATGTGTTTATGTGTGCGTGTTGTGGTCCATGTTGAGTGTGTGTGTGCCATGTTGTATGCTGTGTTGTGTGCGTGTGACGGTGTGTGCTGTGTTGTGTGCCGTTTTGTGTGCATGTTGTGTGTGTCGGTGTCATGTGTTGTGTGAGATTTTTGTGTCTCGTGTTGTGTGCCGTTTTGTGTGTCGTGTGTCATGTTGTTCTGTGTGTGTGTCATGTGTGTGGGTGTGTGATTTTTTGTGAGCTATGTTTTGTGCATCGTGTTGTGTGTGTGTGTCACGTGTGCCGTTTTGTGTGTCATGTGAGGTGTTGTGTGTCGTATTGTGTGTGGGTGTCTGTGTCATGTGTGATTTCTGTGTCATGTCTGCCGTTTTGTGCCTCGTCTCGTGTGTGTGTGTGTGTATGTGTCGGTGTCGTGTATTGTGTGTGATTTTTGTGTGTCGTGTTGTGTGCTGTTTTGTGTGTCATTTTATTTGTGTGTCATGTTGTTTGTGTGTCGGTGTCCTGTGTTGTGTGTGTGTGAGAGACGTGTTTCTGTATGTGTGACGTGTTCTCTCTGTGTGTGTCGGTGTCGCGTTGTGTGTGTGTGTGTGAGTGTCGTCTGTCGTGTTTTGTGTGTGTGATGTTTTGTGTTTGTTGTGTGTGTTGTCTTGGGTGGCCACACAGGGTAAGGCACAAAGCATTCCCCTCATGGAGAAACAGTGACACAACGTGGCCACTCAGGAGTAACACACAAACAATCCCCCCCCAGAGCAACAGTGATGTGTGTGGCCAATTCAGGTCATGCACAAACCATTTCCCTCCTGGACCAACAGTGACACCGGGTGGCCACTTGGAGTAATGCAGAAAGCATTTCCTCACGGAGCAATGGGGACACTGTGTGGCCAATTCAGGTATTGCACAAATCATTTCCCTCCTGGCCCAACAGTGACAGTGGGTGGCTAAACCAGGTATAGCACAAATCATTTCCCACATGGAGCAAGAGTGACACCGGGCGGCCCCTTGGAGTAACACACAAATCATTTCCTCCCGGAGCACCTGTTGCACAAACTGAGTTTAATAATAATAATAAACAACAAATAGTTTCACTAGAAAAGGCAGATTTTCAGTGATGATAAGGGATAGCAAACAGAAGAAGGCAGATTGCTAAGCAAATACAAATACACCCACATACTAAGCCTAAGATCTTAAAGAGACTGGATTCAAGAAGTCATTTCCCATCCTAAATGTCTTTTGGCAACTTGAAGAGTTTCTGTAGCTTAGACTTCCCGTTGTTTCTCTTTACAGACTAGACTCCTGTCTTAGTCTGGACTTCCCCCTTCTCATTCCCGCTCCAACGTCTCCATGGCTCCCGAGACCTCACCTGTGGGAATGCACACCTACCCGTGTCCTACAAAGGGAGACGGCACCAGGAGAGCAGAGGGGAGAGAGCGAGTTGGCGAACACACGAGAAGACGGCGAGTGCGGACGAGGAACTGGCAGCGCCGACCTGGCAGCCGGGTCTGCAGCGGGCAGAGAGCGGAGGCCTGGTTCCGCCTCCTTGGAAAGAGGCCCAAGCGGCTCAGGCCCCTCCTGCCGCGTTCCTCTCCGGCGAGAGCTCCGGCACCATTCCTCGCCAGAGCCGCTGCGAGAGCCGAGCCGGAGCCCTCGCTCCACAGCGCTCGACGGGGGCTGGGAATCTCGCCCTCGGCCCTGCCGCCCTCTTCCCTCCCGCCCACACCGGCCCCACGCGCCGCCCAGAGACCGAGTTCCCCCGACCGTCCCCGCTCCGCTCTCGCCCCCGCGGGGGGTCGTCTCCGGGGTGTGATTTCGGTGTCGTGTCCTCTGCCGTCTTGTGTGTCGTGTGACGTGTCGGTGTCGCGTGTGATTTCGGTGTCGTGTCCTCTGCCGTCTTGTGTGTGTGTGACGTGTTGTATGTCGTGTCGTGGGCGTGTGAGATGTCGTGTGTCAGCGGGTGTCGGCGAGTGTGTGTGTGTGGGTGTGGGCGTATGTTGTGTGTGTGTGGGCGTGTGTGGGTGTCTGTGAGAGACGTCATGTGCTTGTGTGAGACGTCGTGTGTGAGATGTCATGTGTTGGATGTGTGTGTGTGTGAGAGGCCGTGTGTTGTGTGTGTGTCAGTCGTCATGTGTGGTGTGTGTCGGTGTTGTGTGTGCGTGAGACGTTGTGTGTCGTGTGTGTGTGTCGGTGTCGTGTGTGAGAGACGTCGTATATCGGCATGTGAGAGACATTGTGTGTGTCCGTGTGTGTGCGACATCATGTGTCGTGTGTGTGTGTGTGGGAGTGTGTTGTGTGTGTGTGTTGGCGTGTGTGAGAGACGTGATTGTGTGTGTGAGATATTGTGTGTCATGTGGTGTCGTGTGTGTGTGAGAGATGTGGTTGTGTGTGTGTTGTCTTGAGTGTTTTGTTGGTGTGTGTCGTGTTGTGCGCGCGTGAGACGTGTTATGCGTGTGCAATGTGCAGTGTTCGCCTGACGTGCTGTTTATGTGCGACGCGCACTGTGTTGTGTGTGCGACGTGTGACGTCCTGTCTACAACGTGCGGCAGGCTGTGTGCGATGTGTTGTGAGTATAACATGAAACGTGGGGTCTACAACTTGCGATGTGTGATGCACGAGCAACACTCGACGTGCTGTGTGCTACGTGTTGTGCGTGTGACATGTAAAGTACGACATCTTGTGTGTGACGTGCGACGTGCTGTGTGTTTCATGTGCAATGTGTCAGTGTCGTGTGTGTGTGTCTCAGTGTCGTGTGCCATTTTGTGTCGTGTGTCGTGTTGTCTGTGTTGTGTCTGTGACGTAGAGTTTGCGTGCGTGTGACGTGTTGTGCGTGTGCATGTGCGTGGTGCGACCTGTGCGTGACGTGATACGTGCGACATGCAACAAACTGTGGGTCCGACGTTGTGTGTGTGTGACGTACGTGCAACGTGCTGTGTGTCGTTGAGTGTGTGAGTGTGACATGTTGTGGGTCGTGTTGTGTTGAGCGTGTGTGTGTGTGAGACATGTTGTGGGTCATGTGTGTGATGCTTTCCATGTCGTGTTGTGTGTGTGTCTGTGTCGTGTGTTACTTTGTGTGTCGCGTTGTGTGCTGTTTTGTGTCATCGTGTGTGTGTGACGTGTGTGCGTCCGCGCGTTCGCCGTATTGTGCGTGTCCGTGTGGGAAGTGCGAAGTGGGATGGGTCAACTTGCCACCCCCTTCCCCAACACTTTAGCCCCCTGTCGTAAACATGACCCTCCCCCCTTCCCAGGGTGCTACTGACACTAAAACGACCTAAAAGACCCCCGACTTATCACTATTGGCTGCACCCCATTGCCACCCGCACTTCTATGCTGCTGCTGGCCAAACCCTCCCCCCAAAATCTAAACCCCACCCCCTACCCGGAACCCAACTGGAACCCTAACCCCATAACCTGCCCCCCAACTCGAAACCCCTGAACCAAAACTGTAGCCCAACCCTCACCCCAACCCGAACCTCCAGCTCTGAACCCAGCCCCTCGAAGCCTGACACCGCTTTAAGCCAGAGCCCAGTTCCCCATTCCCACTCTGGGCAACAACAGTGCAAACCACCCGCCTGCCCCCCGCCCAGGGATCCTGCTTCTTACCACCCCTTCTTTGGAAATGAACCTTTTCTTCACTTGCATCCCACACACCTTCATTCTCCTTTGAGGGGTTATTTAGTGACAGGGGTCCACACAAGGCAACTCTTTGCTATCACAGCGTAACAGGACACAGAGTCGTGAAAACAGTGCAAACAACATTCCACGAGTTTTCAGGAGGTTCAAACACCCAATACATTTGAACATTGAACAGTCGCTTTGATCTCTACTAACACACACATCCGTTGGCCTGAATACACTCTGACACAAGCTGCTCTTTCAGCGTCACGCCTTGTACAAACATTACTGCAACAGCGTGTAGGGCAGCGTGACCCCCGGGGTCTGTGAGCTGGTTTCAGGGCGTCCGCAGGACCCCGCAGCTTCGCCTCCCCGCCTGTTCCGCCTGTGCTTCCCCGGAGGCATCTCCAGACTGTCAATGCTGCCCGGAGCTTCCCTTCCCTGCCAGGCCTGAGCAACCAGCGCTTGTAACCAGGCCACTCCCAGCCTCCCCGCGGGGAGCGTATGGACACAAACCGGCTGGAGAGCAGTTAGGGCAGGAATCCCTGGAGACTCGGGGAGCATCTTCAGCGGATGAGGGTGACACACCCCACAGGAGCTGAATTTCCCACTCGGGTCTAAGTGGTGCCGTGTGGATGGGGCAGCATGTTTGGGAGGCTCTGTTTGCTGCGGTGGATCCACTGGGGGTTGATGTCGTGGGGGTCGAGTGAAGACCCACTAAATTGACAGCAGAGCGCTCTCCGGTCGCCGTTGGGACTGCGCCGGGAACGGCAGGAGGAAGGGAAGTCGACCGAAGAGCGTCTCCCATCAACCCAGCCCAGTGTAGACACAGCAGTAAGTCGACCGAAGCGACGTCAAATCCAGCTCTGTTATTCACGCAGCGGGAGCAGCGTAACTTAGGATGACTTCCTGCGGTAGGAGAGAGTCATAAATAGAAAGGGAAGGCTAACCACCTTTAAATCCCTCCTGGCCAGAGGAAAAATCCTCTCACCTGTAAAGGGTTAAGAAGCTAAAGGTAACCTCGCTGGCACCTGACCAAAATGACCAATGAGGAGACAAGATACTTTCAAAAGCTGCGGGGAGGGAGAAACAAAGGGTCGGGATCTGTCTGTGTGATGCTTTTGCCGGGGACAGAACAGGAATGGCGTCTTAGAACTTAGTAAGTAATCTAGCTAGATATGCGTTAGATTCTGATTCCTTTAAATGGGTGAGAAAATAAGCTGTGCTGAATGGAATGGATATTCCTGTTTTTGTGTCTTTTTGTAACTTAAGGTTTTACCTAGAGGGATTCTCGATGTTTTGAATCTAATTACCCTGTAAGGTATTTACCATCCTGAGTTGACAGAGGTGATTCTTTTTACTTTTTCTTCTATTAAAATTCTTCTTTTAAGAAACTGAATGTTTTTTTATTGTTCTTAAGATCCAAGGGTCTGGGTCTGTGGTCACCTATGCAAATTGGTGAGGATTTTTACCAAACCTTCCCCAGGAACGAGGGTGCAATATTTTGTTGAGGATTTTGGGGGGAAAGACGTTTCCAAACGGCTCTTTCCTAATTAAAAACCCGGTTAGAATTTTGGTGGTAGCAGCGAAAGTCCAAGGGCAAAAGGTAAAATAGTTTGTACCTTGGGGAAGTTTTAACCTAAGCTGGTAAAAGTAAGCTGAGGAGGTTTTCATGCAGGTCCCCACATCTGTACCCTAGCGTTCAGAGTGGGGAAGGAACCTTGACAGATAGACACAGTGTGAGGCCTGAGTTTCCCCTGCAGTCTGGATGCTCAAACACCGGCTTGGCAACACAAGTCAGCAAGCCCAGGCCACATAGAGACAGGCTCAGTGTGCAGTGTGGACAGACCCTCAGACAGCCCCAGTATTGTCAAATGAGGAAATCCTTCCTGTGTTTTGACTTGCTGGTAGAAGAGCCGAGTGACATTGGAGCTCACCGAGCTTCACTGACCAACGCAGCGCTCCAGCACCTGAGCTCTCGGGCTCCCTGCTGAAAGAAAAGCTGAAGGAGCGACCAAGGTCAAAGAGAGGTGCTCGTCTTTGGCCCAGGGCAGGGAGTCCCACCCTCAAAGCGAGAACATTTCTCTCTTTGTCCGTCTGAGTTGGGGCAGGAGCGATAACACGTCCTCCTGCATTGGCTGTTTCAGAGAGTAGTTTCTGACTGTCTTCTCAAAGACAGGGTGCGAAACAGGCCTCAAACCTGACTGAGTGGAAACAAGAACGATGCAGCTCGACTGAGCCAGCTGAGACTTGAGATGTGCCCCTGTGCTCGAGTGAGGGAATGACCTGTGAGGGGACTGGAAACCTGACCGGCCAATTCTTAACTAGCATCTCTCCGCATCTTTCCTCTGAGTGCCGTCACAGTAGCTTCAATGCTCCAGCACCGGGCGCCCTGCCAGCTCTGGGCCCGACAAGCTTTCCTTGGGATTGGATTCTGGAGAGCAGGGGGCAGGGAAGCAACAGGTGCATGTGGCTCCGTGGTGAGGTTTCCTTGCAAGATGTGTGTATGAGTCTGTGTGTGTCGGAAGCACTGAGTGCGGCTCTCACTGAACCCACAGAGGGTGAGGGTGGCGGGAGCGAGACAGTAGACGTATAAAGGCGCAAGGACGGGCGTAACGATGATGACTGTGTTGTGTTTCATTCCTTAGATGTGGGGCCACCACCTTTCTCTTGAGCCTTGTCGTATCCCAGGGGTAAAACTCACCATCTGTCCAGCTACAAGGGCGTGTTTGTGTTCATTCCTGCGAGCCACACAGGGGTCTGATGTTGCTGCTTCCAATCCTCTGGCTCTGCCGGGAGAAGGGGCAATTCAGGCCATCACTGAGCTGAGGGAGGGAGATGAAATAAGATTGGTCCCAAAGACTGCCCTGAGGAACTCCACTGGTAACCTCCCTCCAGCCTGACAGTTCACCTTTCAGCAGTACCCGCTATAATCTCCCTGTTAACCATTTCCCTATCCATCTTTCAATTTTCATATTGATCCCCATCTTTTCCACTTTAACTAATAATTCCTCATGTGGCACCATATCAAACGCCTTCCTGAAATCTAGATCAATTAGATCCACTGCGTTTCCTTTGTCTAAAAAATCGGTTACTTTCTCAAAGAAGGAGATCAGGTTGGTTTGGCATGATCTACCTTTTCTAAAACCATCTTGTATTTTGACCCATTTACCATTGACCTCAATGTCCTTAACTACTTTCTCCTTCAAAATTTTTTCCAAGACCTTGCATACTACAGATGTCGAACTAACAGGCCTGTAGTTACCCAGATCACTTTTTTCCCCCCTTTCTTAAAAATAGCACCTATGTTTGCAATTCTCCAATCATAGGGTACAACCCCTGAGTTTACAGATTCATTAAAAATTCTTGCTAATGGGCTTGCAATTTCATGTGCCAGTTCTTTTAATATTCTTGGACAAAGATTATCTTGGGCCCCCGATTTAGTCCCATTAAGCAGTTTGAGTTTCACTTCTACCTCAGATATGGTAATATCTACCTCCATCTCCTCCTTCCCATTTGTCATGCTACCATTATCCCTAAGATCCTCCTTAGCCTTATTAAAGACTGAGGCAAAGTATTTGTTTCGATATTGGGCCATGCCTAGATTATCCTTGACCTCCACTCCATCCTCAGTGCTTACCGGTCCCACTTCTTTTTTCTTGGTTTTGTTCTTATTGACACGGTGATAGAACCTTTTACAATTGGTTTTAATTCTCTTTGCAAGGTCCTTCTCACTTTATCCCTTCATGTTCTGACCTCAGTAAGATAGCTTTCCTTGCTGATCCCTCCCATCTTCCACTCCCTGTATGCTTTCTCCTTTTTCTTAATCACCTCTCCGAGATGCTTGCTCATCCAGCTTGGTCTACAGCTCCTGCCTATGAATTTCCCCCCCTTTCTTGGGATGCAGGCTTCTGATAGCTTCTGCAGCTTTGATTTAAAGTCATCCCAGGCCTCCTCTGCCTTTAGATCCCTGAAGTTCTTCAGTCCAATCCACTTGCCTAACTCATTTCCTTCATTTTTCAAAGTCAGCCCTTTTGAAATCAAAAACCCTAGTTGCAGATTTATTTTTTGTTGATCCTTCCGTTCAGTTTGAACTGAATTAGCTCATGATCGCTAGAACCAAGCTTGTCCCCTACAACCATTTCTTCTAGGAGGTCCTCACTTCTCACCAAAACCAAATCTAGAATGGCACACCCTCTTGTCGGTTCAGCAACTACTTGATGAAGGAATCCAACTAACAGCATCTAGGAACATCTGAGCCTGATTATTATTACTAGCACTCATCCTCCAGTCTATATCTGGGAGGTTAATGTCTCCCATGATCACGCAGTTTCCATGAGTATTTACTTCATTAAAACATTAAAGAGGGCTCGATCCATATCCACATTAGATCCCGGCGGTCTCTAGCTCACTCCAAGCACTATCCCAGGGGAGGCTCGAGTAGATTTCTTCCCCAATGTCATTTTTGCCCAGATGGACTCTGTCTTCTCCATTCCATCGCTGATTTCTTTACATTCTACCTCCTCATTGATAGACAATGCTACTCCACCACCTTGACCTTTATTTCGGTCTTTCCTAAACAGCACATACCCTTCAATACCCATAGTCCAGTCATGACGACTATTCCACCCTGTTTCTGTTATCCCTAGAATATCTGGTTTCACTTCCTGCACCAGTACCTCTAATTCCTCCATTTTGTTACCTAGGCTCCTCGCATTGGTGTACAAACATCTTCATTTTTGCTGTTTGGCCTCACTCACATTCTTTACCCAATGAGGCACGGTCATTCTACAGCCAGCAGAACCTATTAGACTGGTACCCACACTGCCCTTCCTCCTTATAGCCATTCTCCTACCCACGGCTGTATCCTTTCTTAATTTCTTTTCTTCCCTCTCAAGGCTAAAATCCGGCATGGAGATTACCTGGACATCCCCCAACCAACCATCTCCCCCAGATTCCTAGTTTAAAGCTCTCTGAATCAGTTGTGCCAGCCTCCATCCTAGAAGTCTATTTCCTTCCCTACTCAGATGAAGTCCATCCCGAGAGAACTGTCCTCTGTCCAGGAATGCCTCCCAGTGGCCATACATCCCAAAGCCCGCCTTCTAGCACCACTGCCTGAGCCATCTGTTGACAGTCATAATCTTATCACGCCTTTGTTGCCCTTCTCCAGGCCTGGTTACAGGCCTGTCTACTCTTCTCAGTAAAGAGTCCCCGATCACGTAGACCTGCCTTTCCCTGGTGACAGTTCTATTCTCCAGTCTATCCCCTGTTCCCTCTGGCTGCAAGTTCTTTCCATTGCTATTCTCCCTTGTAATCCTCTTCAACCCATCCTGTATCCTCCTGGGGCTCATATTTGGTGTAGTCTCCATTGACTTTTCCCCTTTTCCTATAGGACTAGCCGCTCTTCTCTTCTTCCTTGCCCCTCCAGCTTCAGTGACTACCTGCTGAGCCCCTTCTTCATTTTCCAACTCTCAAAACTTATTCCTGAGCTCTATTTCTCCTTCACCAGCCCGTCTTTTCCTCTGCCTGGTTCTTTTCATCACATGCTTCCACTGACCACTTTCCTCACCCAGCAGTCTCCCCTCAGAATTCCCCAGTCCTGCTTCCATCTGCAAGTCTGAGCTTTTCCCTTCAGATACCTCATGTCTTTGCTCCATCATCTGCTCAAACCCCTTTCTAAACTCAACCAGACTTTCCATCTGCATCTCCAAACCTCAGATCTTCTCCTCCATCAGCTCGAGCAGATGGCATTTCATGCAGACAAAACTCTTACCAGGTCCCCCCTCCAGGATCATGGACATACGGCAGCTTCCACATCCAGTCATCTTCATTGTGTCTTCCATGACAGGCCCAACAAAGAAAGGAACAGAACACCACCAGCTATCACCTTCAGCCCCAAACAAAAAGATCTCCAGGGCAGGATCAAGTGGAGTTCCTTAGGGATCAATCTTTGGGACCAATCTTATTTCATCTTTTTATTGCTGATCTCAGCACAAAAAGTGGGTGTGTGCTAATCAAGTTTGCCGATGATCCAAAGCTGGGAGGTATTGCTAATTTAGAGAGATACCGGGATATCGTACAGGAAGATTTGGATGACCTTATAAAATGGAGTAATAGTAATAGGATGAAATTGAATCATGAGAAGTGTAAGGTCAAGCATTTAGGGATTAATAACAAGGATTTTAGTTATAAACTGGGGACACATCAGTTAGAAGTAACGGAGGAGGAGAAGGACCTTGGAGTATTGGTTGATCATAGGATGACTATGAGCCGCCAATGTGATATGGCCGTGCAAAAAGCTAATGCGGTCTTGGGATGCATCAGGCGAGGTATTTCCAGTCGAGATAAGGAGGTTTTAGAACCATTCTAAAAGGCACTGGTGAGACCTCACCTGGAATACTGTGTGCAGTTCTGGTCTCCCATGTTTAAGAAGGATGAATTCAAACTGGAAGAGGTACAGAGAAGGGCTACTAGGATGATCCGAGGAATGGAAAACCTGTCTTATGAAAGGAGACTCAAGGAGCTTGGCTTGTTTAGCCTAACTAAAAGAAGGTTGAGGGGAGATAGGATTGCTCTCTATAAATATATCAGAGGGATAAATACCAGAGAGGGAGAGGAATTAAAATTTAAGCTCAGTACCAATGTGGACACAAGAACAAATGGCTATAAACTGGTCACTGGGAAGTTTACACTTGAAATTAGATGAAGGTTTCTAACCATCAGAGGAGTGAAGTTTTGGAATAGCCTTCTAAGGGAAGCAATGGGGGCAAAAGACCTATCTGGCTTTAAGATTAAACTCGGTAATTTTATGGAGGAGATGGTATGATGGGATAACATGATTTTGGCAATTAATTGATCTGTAAATATTCATGGTTAATAGGCCCAATGGCTGTGATGGGATGTTAGATGGGGTGGCATCTGAGTTACTAAAGAGAATTCTTTCCTGGGTATCTGGCTGGTGAATCTTGCCCAAATGCTTAGGGTTTAGCTGGTGCCATAATTGGGATCAAGAAGGAATTTTTCTGCAGCAGATTGGAAGAGGCCCTGGACGTTTTTCGCCTTCCTCTATAGCATGGGGCACGGGTCACTGGCTGGAGGATTTTCTGCTCCTTGAGCTCTTCAAATCCTGATTTAAGGACTTTGATGGCTCAGACATAGGTGAGAGGTTTTGCACAGGAGTGAGATTCTGTGGCTTGCTTTGTGCAGGAGGTCAGACTAGATGATCATGATGGTCCCTTCTGACCTCAATATCTATGAATCTATGAATTAAAAACAGGGAGATTATAGCGGGTCCTGCTGAAAGGTGAACTGTCAGGCTGGAGGGAGGTTACCAGTGGAGTTCCTTAGGCATCAAGATTCTACAATCTATTCTGAAGGACGATCCCTCAATCTCACAGATCTTGGGAGACAGGCCAGTCCTCGCTTACAGACAGCCCCCCAACCTGAAGCAAATAATCACTAGCAACCACACAACAAAAACATTAACCCAGGAACCTATCCTTGCAACAAACCCATTGCCAACTCTGTCCACATATCTAGTCTAGGGACACCATCCTCGGACCTAATCACATCAGCCACACCGTCAAATGTGCCCAAATACATTTGTTAGTCTCTAAGGTGCCAGAACTACTCCTCGTTTTGTTTTTTGTTTTTGGGTTTTTTTTGCTGATACAGACTAACACGGCTCCCACTCTGAACTAAATGATTGCATCTCTCCCCAAAAGAGATCTATAAGCACAGAGAACACCCTGGAGACCAGGCCTTTAAACGTTAGGAAACATCAGAGTTAAGGTGACGTACATACTTTGCGCAGTGCTGTTGTGTATGTGTGTTATGATACAGACTCACAAGCGTGGCCTTGGGGTCAATTCCCTGCCCCCCACAGCATCAATTTCCTCCAGACTCCCAAGGGAAGTGGTGCTTCCTCCATCCCTTGATGAGATGCCTTTCTCGAGTCTGCTTTGGTCCAAAACTCGCGACTGCACCATGCAGGAGGCCTGTGATGTGTAGGGGGGCCAGATGAGATGATCTAACAGTCTCTTCTGGCCTTCAAGTCTCCAAATCTCTGCAAAACTGGGTGCGGCACATTGAGCATCCTCTGATGGTTCCACGTGTGGCCTGCGTGAACCCTTGCACGACCACTGAGTGTGTGGGGGTGACCCAGGGGGAGCAGCTCAAACATGCACAGGAGCCGGCTCGGGGCAGGACATGAGCCCTGCAGGGCAGGGGTGGGGGTGGCAGTGACATCACAAGGGCCTTTTGCAGCACTCAGCTGATTGGTGAAAGGCGGTTGGGAGGCGGTGACCTCACAGAGAGTCCACGACAACGGCCAGGGAGGACAGGCTGCAGGGCAGGGGGATCTCAGAGACCCCCAAGGCTTTGCTGCAGGGAGTCTCCTTCTTGAGGTGTCTCCTTGAGGACTGAGAGAGAATTCAGGGTCATGTATGTCTGATATCTGCTAGGAGAGCAATACAGCGGTGCACAGACAATCCAGGAAGTTTTTGGAAACTGTCGGGGACAATTTCCTGGTGCAAGTGCTAGAGGAACCAACTAAGGGCAGAGCTCTTCTTGACCTGCTGCTCACAAACTGGGAAGAATTAGTAGGGGAAGCAAAAGTGGATGGGAACCTGGGAGGCAGTGACCATGAGATGGTCAAGTTCAGGATCCTGACACAGGGAAGAAAGGAGAGCAGCAGAATACGGACCCTTGACTTCAGAAAAGCAGACTTTGACTCCCTCTGGGAACTGATGGGCAGGATCCCCTGGGAGAATAACATGACGGGGAAAGGAGTCCAGGAGAGCTGGCTGTATTTTAAAGAATCCTTATTGAGGTTACAGGGACAAACCATCCCGATGTGTATAAAGAATAGTAAATATGGCAGGCGACCAGCTTGGCTTAACAGTGAAATCCTTGCTGACCTTAAACACAAAAAAGAGGCTTACAAGAAGTGGAAGATTGGACAAATGAACAGGGATGAGTATATAAATATTGCTCGGGCATGTAGGAATGAAATCAGGAAGGTTAAATCACACCTGGAGTTGCAGCTAGCGAGGGATGTTAAGAGAACCAAGAAGGGTTTCTTCAGGTATGTTGGCAATAAGAAGAAAGCCAAGGAAATTGTGGCCCCTTACTGAATGAGGGAGGCAATCTAGTGACAGAGGATGTGGAAAAAGCTAATGTAATCAATGATTTTTTTGCCTCTGTCTTCATGAACAAGGTCAGCTCCCAGACTACTGCACTGGGCAGCACAGCATGGGGAGGAGGTGGCCAGCCTCTGTGAAGGAAGAAGTGGTTCGGGACTATTTAGAAAAACTGGACGTGCACAAGTCCATGGGGCCGGATGCGTTGCATCCGAGATTGCTAAAGGAATTGGCGGATGTGATTGCAGAGCCATTGGCCATTATCTTTGAAAACTCATGGCGACTGGGGGAAGTCCCGGAAGACTGGAAAAAGGCTAATATAGAGCCAATCTTTTAAAAAGGGAAGAAGGAGGATCCTGGGAACTATAGGCCAGTCAGCCTCACCTCAGTCCCCGGAAAAATCATGGAGCAGATCCTCAAGGAATCAATTCTGAAGCACTTAGAGGAGAGGAAAGTGATCAGGAACAGTCAGCATGGATTCACAAAGGGCAAGTCATGCCTGACTTATCTAATTGCCTTCTATGATGAGATAACTGGTTCTGTGGATGAAGGGAAAGCAGTGGACGTGTTATTCCTCGACTTCAGCAAAGCTTTTGACATGGTCTCCCACAGTATTCTTGTCAGCAAGTTAAAGAAGTATGGGCTGGATGGATGCACTACAAGGTGGGTAGAAAGTTGGCTAGATTGTCGGGCTCAACGGGTAGTGATCAATGGCTCCATGTCTAGTTGGCAGCCGGTATCTAGCGGAGTGCCCCAAGGGTCAGTCCTGGGGCCTGTTTTGTTCAATATCTTCATAAATGATCTAGAGGATGGTGTGGATTGCACCCTCAGCAAGTTTGCGGATGACACTAAACTGGGAGGAGTGGTAGATATGCTGGAGAGTAGGGATAGGATACAGAGGGACCTAGACAAAGTGGAGGATTGGGCCAAAAGAAATCTGATGAGGTTCAACAAGGACAAGTGCAGAGTCCTGCACTTAGGACAGAAGAATCCAATGCACCGCTACAGACTAGGGACCGAATGGCTAGGCAGCAGTTCTGCAGAGAAGGACCTCAGGGTGACAGTGAACGAGAAGCTGGATATGAATCAACAGTGTCCCCTTGTTGCCAAGAAGGCCAATGGCATTTTTGGGTGTATAATTAGGGGCATTGCCAGTAGATCGAGGGATGTTATCCTTCCCCTCTATTCGACATTGGTGAGGCCTCATCTGGAGTACTGTGTCCACTTTTGGGCCCCACACTACAAGAAGGTTGTGGAGAAATTGGAAAACGTCCAGTGGAGGGCAACAAAATTGATTAGGGGTCTGGAACACATGACTTATGAGGAGAGGCTGAGGGAACTGGGATTGTTTAGTCTACGGAAGAGAAGAATGAGGGGGGACTTAATAGTTGCTTTTAACTCTCTAAAAGGTGGATCCAAAGAGGATGGATCTAGACTATTCTCAGTGATAGCAGATGACAGAACGAGGAATAATGGTCTCAAGTTGCAGTGGGGGAGATTTAGGTTGGATATTAGGAAAATCTTTTTCACGAGGAGGGTGGTGAAACACTGGAATGCGTTCCCTAGGGAGGTGGTGGAATCCCCTTCCTTGGAAGTTTTTAAGGTCAGGCTTGACAAAGCCCTGGCTGGGATGATTTAGCTGGGATTGGTCCTGCTCTGGGCAGGGGGTTGGACTAGATGACCTCCAGAGGTCCCTTCCAACCCTGATATTCTATGATTCTATGATTCTATGTGAGCGCGAGGTGGAGCCTCTCTGGAGTTTTCTCCTTTTCCACTGCTAATTGAGCGAGAAGACAGACGTCCCTGTGGAGAAGGTAAGAGCCCCAGAGAGGTTTAGTACCTAGGCAGCCTGATCCACCCGGCTGCTGGCCAAATTCTCGGCAGGGAAAACAGGAGGTTAAGGTGGGATAATTTTACCCCAGCTAGGCCTTTGTCCCTTTGAGTCCTTGGGGTTTGTCTTTTTTGGTTTCCCTTTTCCTGCTTCCCTCCCTCCACTGGCGAGGAGGGGGTACTCTATAGCCCTCATGGTGGGAGACCTCCCAAAGAGATGGGACAGGAAGCGTGCTCTGAGAGTGATCCTCACCGGTGACCTGAGCCATCCCTGGGCCATCTGGGGAACCCTCAGCCCACCGCCAGAGTCTCCACGCTGATTGGCTGAGCAGGGGGTCTCGTGGCAGGGAGGAGACTCAGGACTTTGTTCTTCTCGTTTAAGGCCCAGCAAATAAGCCAGAACCAATCATCTGCTTGGTGAATTGTTCTCCTTCTCGCTGCTGATTGTCTCTGAGCCGTTCCTGGTTCTTGCTGGTGTTCTTGTGCTTCTAAAACACTTGCTGAAGAATCAGTGTGAATGGTTGTTGGCCTATAGCTCATTGCAGGTCCCTTTATTCTGATCATTCAGTGTGTGAAACTCCAGCCTGATGGTTAGTTTGAAAGTCAGGACACCCGGGTCCTGTTCCCAACTCTATCCCGGCAGGTTGTGTGATGGAAGAAGAGGCCCTTTGCCTTTCCCAGCCTTTGTTTCTCCCTCTGTCAGTTGGGGAGAAAAATCCTCTCACACATGCCTCCTGGTGGGGGGAGGCTGTGGAGCTGTGGGGACCTGTTTGAGAGTGTCACTCGGAGCAGTGTATCGTAGGAGGTGTCCTATTGGGTTGAGTCATTCCAGAGGATGATGTCGGGCAGCAGAACCCCGTTTTCCCAACTTCGCATTACACAGCTTTGCATGTGAACCGAACCAACCATGCACACAGGTCCAGAAGCCGGCGATTTCTCCTTTGGCCGCTAGATGGCGCAGCAGCCTCGCACTTTCCCCTTCTCCTGGTTAGTGCAATGGGGGTTAGTCTCCCCAAAAAGAACACCCATCTCGTTTTGAATATTCCTTGATATGCACCCTGTGGACTGTCATAAATATAAAGGGAAGGCTAACCACCTTGAAATCCCCCCTGGCCAGAGGAAAAACCCTTTCACCTCTTAAAGGTTAAGAAGCTAAGGTAACCTCCGTGGCCCCTGACCCAGATGATCAATGAGGAGACAAGATACTTTCAAGGCTGGAGGGGGTGGAAAACAAAGGGTTCTCTCTGTCTGTGTGTTGTCTTTTGCCGGGACCAGAGCAGGAACACAGGTCAGACCTCCTGCAAAGGGTTAATAAGCAATCTAGTTAGATATGCGTTGAATTCTGTTTTGTTGAAATGGCTGATAAAAGAAGTTGTGGTGAATGGAATGTATATTCCTAATTTTTGTGTCTTTTTGTTACTTAAGGTTTAGCCTAGAGGGATTCTCTGTTCTGAATCTGATTACCCTGTAAGGTATTTCCCATCCTGATTTTACAGAGGTGATTCTTTTACTTTTTCTTTCATTAAAATTCTTATTTTAAGAACCAGATTGCTTTTTCATTGTTCCTAAGATCCAAGGGTTGGGTCTGTGTTCACCGATGCAAATTGGTGAGTATTTTTATCAAGCCTTCCCCAGGAAAGGGGGTGTAGGGCTTGGGAGGATTTGTGGGGGAAAGAGGTTTCCAAGCGGGCTCTTTCCCTGTTATATTTCTTTGACACTTGGTGGTGGCAGCAATAAAGTCCAGGGACAAAAGGTAAAATAGTTTGTACCTTGGGAAAATTTTAACCTGAGCTGGTAAAAATAAGCTTAGGGGTTTTTTCAGGCAGGTTCCCACATCTGTACCCTAGAGTTCAGAGTGGGGAAGGAACCTTGACATAGACTGTTGGGATATGTTTCTAAATGTTGCAGGGCTTGTTTCATGGTCTACACAACGACAATCTTTCTTCCTTTTAAGACGTGATGACATTTTTGGTCAAGGTCCTTGATTATTCAGGGACATATCCAGGAAGACCCAAAGTATTTGGGACATAAGCCTTGTCTGGAAGGGTGCACAGGGCTAAAGTGTTTTTGGCCATAGCAGGTTACTTGTCCCAAGACTGACGTCCATCCCCCTTCAATTCAAGCCCCAAATGAGCTGTTACCAGAATTGCCCATTTTGGGAGCTGCAGGGATCTTTAGCTTAGGTACAAGGAGCGTTGCTGCAGAGTGAATGGAGAAGCCATAAACACCCATGGAGGTGGGGTGGGGGGGAGAGCAATCAGCTTAAGCATGAAAGTTATTTATTCCCAGTTAGTAACCTTACAAGGGGAGCCAAACAAAAAAAACCGTTCCACTATTAAATGTAATTTAAATTTGATGACAAAATTAGGGCTAGCAAACTATAACTGATCACAAAAGGCAGGGTCAGGAGGCTATTCCTAGAGAGAGACAGAGGCACAGAAAGAGACAGATGGATCTCAGCACTCCTTGAAGCTGGACTCGATCAGGGTTCCCAGGTGGCCTTGGTCGCGGAGGGACCGGAGCGCTGGAGCCAGGCAGAGCCCCCAGCACAATCAGTCAGGAAAAGCGAATGAGGAGGACTTGTGGCACCTTAGAGATGAACCAATTTATCTGAGCATAAGCTTTCATGGGCTAAAGCCCACTTCATCAGATGCATGCAGGGGAAAATACAGCAGGAAGATATAGATATAGCGATACAGAGAAGATGAGAAAATGGGGGTTGCCATAGCAACTCTTAACGAGACCAATCGATGAAGGTGGGCTGTTAGCAGCAGGAGAAACAAAACTTTTGCTGTAATCATCAGGCTAATTTGGGGGGACTAAAACTGCAGGGCAGAGAGAGCAGTAAGTGTTGGGGGTCCCGATCCAGTCCCCCAGCTTCTAGCCGCCCACCCCCTTAAGGCTGCCATTGCTGGGAGCCCCCTCCATCTGCAGCTTCAACTTGTAAAGATTGTAGATAAAACCTGTACAGCTGTGTGCCTTTGGGCAAAAACTTACACACAGGTACATGAAATCCATGCAAAGGAAACCACAGTGGGTAAAACCAGGGAACAAAAGCCTGAGCAGCCAAAACCCAGCCAACTGTTGCTCCCACGAAGAGGGAGCCCACAGCTCACCCCCAGAGGGTCGCCGACGGTCTGGTGAGACGCTAGAAGGGCCATTTGCAAGTGCTTCAATTTTCCAGCTCGATTTGGCTGTTGGTTTCTGGCCCAAAATGCGGAGGCCTGACAGCGTCAGCACTGGGCAAATGTGGCTCGTTGCTGGAAGAGTCTGATTCTCCCGTCGTCTTCTCCCTCCCGAGGGCTCCTCCGCGTCTCTCAGCAGCTCCTGGGGTCCCCAGCCGCTGTCCCCCCAGCCCGGTGGCAGACTGACGGCAGGGCAAGAAAGCGGACGCCGAACCCTCTTTGCTGTTGGCCTCCGGGACATCGCAATCAGCTTGTGCAGAAACACACACAGACCCCACCCGGAGCACATCGCACGTCACACACACAACACGTCCTGCGTCGCACATCACACACACAAAACATTGCACGTCACACACACACAACACGCCTCACGTTGCACGTTGTACGTCGCACACGCAAACAGAAGACATCGCACCCCACACTTCACATGTGCGTCTTCTTGTTTGCCGTGTTGAGTGTGTGTGTGATGTTGTGTTTCTGGTGTCATGTGACATGGTGTGTGTGTGTGTGTGAGATGTGTGTTGGGTGTGTCGTGTTGTGTGTCATGTTGTGTGTTTGTGTGTGTGACGTGTGGTGTGTTTGTGGTGTCATGTGACATGGGGTGTGTGTGTGTGTATGTATAAGATGTGTTTTGCATAGTCTTGGGTGTGTCGTGTTGTGTGTCATGTTGTATGTGTTTGTGCCTATCTGTGTGATGTGTCATGTGTCGTGTTGTGTGTTTGTGTGTGTGTGACGTGTGGTGTGTTTGTGGTGTCATGTGGCGTGTGGGGATGTGTGTGTGACATGTTGTATGTCATGTTGTGTGTGTTTGTGTTTGTGTGATGTGTTGTGTTGTGTATGTGTGAGGTGTTGTGTTTCATGTTGTGCATGTGTGAGACCTGTTTGTGTGTGTGATGTTTTGTGTTTGTGACACATTGCGTGTTTGTGCGACGTGCGACGTGTTGTGTGTGCGATGTGCAATATGTTGTGTGTGCGACATGCAACGTTTTTGTGTGTGACGTGCGAAACGCGACGTGTTGTGTGTTCGAAGTGTGGCGTGCAATGTGCGACGTGTGCCGTGATGAGTGTGCGTGCGACGTGCGACGTGTTGTGTGTCTGACATTTGACGCGTTGTGTGTGTGACGTGCGATGCGCAATGCGTTGTTTGTGCAGGTGTGATGTGCAACATGTGACGTGCGATGTGCAAAGTGTTTGTGCGAGTGCGGCGTGAAATGTGTTGTGTGTGTCCGTACGATGTGCGATGTGCGATCTGTTGTATGTGTGACTTGTTGTGTGTCATGTTGTGTGTGTTACATGTTGTGCTGTGTGTCATATTGTGCATGTCTGTGTGAAATGGGTTCTGTGTCTTCTTGTGTGTGTGTGAGAGAGGTGTTTGTGTGTGTCATGTTGTGTGTCACGTGTGTTTGTGTGTGACGTCTTTCTGTGTGTGTCGTGCGACTTGCATGCATGTGTGCATGCGATGTGTTGTGTGTATCTGTGCAACGTACAACAGGTTGTGAGGGACATGCAATTTGTTTCTGTGTGTGTCGTGTTGTGTGTGTGTCATCTTGTGTTATGTGTGTGTGTGAGACGGGTTGTGTGTCGTGTTGTGTGTGTGAAATGTTTTTGTGTGTGTTTGTGTCATGTTGTGTGTGTCATGTTATGTGTGTTTGTGTGATGGGTTGTGTGTTGTGTGTGAGTTGTGTGTTATCTAGAGTGTTGTATGGATTGTGTGTGCTTGTTTGTTTGTGATGACATGTGACGTGGTGTGTGGGTGTGGGTGTGTGAGACGTGTTTTGTGTAGTGTTGTGTGTGTGTGACATACTGTGTGTGTGTCTTTGTGGTGTGGTGTGTGGCCATTTTCTGTATTGTGTTCAGTGTGTGTATGGTGTTGTGTGTGTGGTGTCATGTTTTGTGTGAAGTGTGTGTCGTCTTGTGTGTGTTTGTGTGTGAGACGAGTTGTGTGATGTGTTGTGTGTATGTGACGTGTTGTGTGTCACATTCTGTGTGTGTTGTGTGTTGTCTAGAGTGTTGTGTTGTGTGTGTCTGTGTGAATGTCTGTGATGTGTTGTCTGTTAGGGTGTGTGCCTGTGTTATGTTGTGTGCCGTTTTGTGTGTTGTGCTGTGTATGTGACGTGTTGTGTGTCGTGTTGTGTGTGTTTGTGTATGTGTGACATGTGTGTAGTTTTTTCTGTCTGTGTGATGTGGTGTGTGTCGTGTTTTGTGTTTGTGACTGTAAGGTGCTGTGCGAGCGACACGCAACGTGTTGTGTGTGTCCGTGCTATGTGCGATGTGCATCGTACAACAGGCGACGCGTTGTGTGTGTGTGTGCGACGTGCAATGTTTTGTGTGTGTGTGTGCTACACACAGCATGTTGTGCGTGTGATGTGCGACGTGTGTGTGAGACGTGCTACACGTGACGTGTTGTGTGGGTGGCGTACAATGTGTTGTGTCTGTGTGTGCGACACACACCACATCACACACAACACGTCTCATGACACCACAACCACACAACACACACTCAACATGACACACAAAACGGCACACAACTCAACACACACACAACACGACACACACACACAACACGACACACAACACAGCACACACACACTGAACACAAGACTCTGCATGACACACAGCACACACACAAGACATCACACACACACAGACGTGTCTCACACACACACGTGGGCAAACGTGGCTGGTTGCTGTCAGGGTCTGCGTCTCCCTGCGGGTCCAGGGGCCTGGCTGCAGCTCCCGCCCCAGCCCTCCCCCCGGGGGCGTTGGCTGCTGCCCCTTCCCGTGTCCCGGCCCCTCCGGCCTGGGTGTGTGGCTGGTGGCTGCTCTGTGGAAACGCCTGTGGGATGCGGCTTCCTTCGAGTTCCCAAAGGGTTGGTTGGGGTCGGGCACGAGTCTCCTTTCCCGTGCGAGAGATCCCGGCGTCACCTTTCCACCACGTCCTTGCCAAGGCTCCCTGCGCAGCTGAGCCGGGAGGGTTTTTTCACCTGTGTTTTTCTCCACCATCCTGCCTGCAGAGGGAGAGCTGCATTCGGGTCTCACTGTGGTGGGTTGGTCAAGGGGTCAGATTCTCACTCGGGGCGGGAGAGAGTGCGGAGAAGACCTTGGAAAGGTGAAGTCGGGGGCAGGACTTTTCAGGTGCCTGTTTTTGTGGGGGTTTGTTGAATGTTGTTTTTTGCTGAAATGGAGAGAAAGGTTGTTGGCTTTTCGGCCTGAAGGCTTGTTCTGTCCAGCAGCCCAAACTGCCAGCCTTGTTTCACCTCTTTAATGTTAGACAGTGTTGCCGGCACCCAGTGCCGAGAGGCAAAACAACAGCAGGGGGGAGGGGTTCATTACCCGGTGTGCGTCACCCAATAATCACAACGGGATGGAGAAGCAGAAAAGTTTATTTGAAGCTTCAAAAAGGTCCAGGGAGAATAGAATCTCCAATCCTGCACCCAGAGCGGGAAGTTACACAGGCTTTTATACATCCTTTCTTCAGCATACTTATCCAATAGCAAGCTGCCCTAAGTATCCATCTAGCCAGCCAATCCAGTTCCCAGCTAGTTCCCTTGTTCTCTGTATCATTTGTTAACCTATACATAAAGCTGCTTTATTCAGCATTGTTCTTCCATATCTGCCCTGTTCGGCCTTGCTTAGTTTCAGGCAGTCTGACTCTGCAACATATTGTTGCAGATCCTCAGCATAACTGCTGCGAGTGCCTCCAGGCTGGGGGGCCAAGGACACTTCGGCCTAGTACGCAGAGCTGCTGTGAGTGCCTCCAGGCAGGGGGGCGGGGGCAAGGACACCTAGGCCTAGTGCGAGGGGGCTTCATCGTTCATCGACACTCATGGTCTTCTATCCCTCGACTTACCTACTGGCCATGCCCCAGTGTCCCCAACAACTCCCCTGCTCAAAGCAGGACCAATCCTCAACTAAATCATCCCAGCCAGGGCTTTGTCAAGCCAGACCTTACAAACTTCTAAGGAAGGAGATTCCACCACCTCCTAGGTAACGCATTCCAGTGTTTCACCACCCTCCTAGTGAAAAAGTTTTTCCTAATATCCAACCTAAATCTCCCCCACTGCAACTTGAGACCATTACTCCTTGTTCTGTCATCAGCTACCACTGAGAACAGTCTAGATCCATCCTCTTTGGAACCACCTTTCAGGTAGTTGAAAGCAGCGATCAAATCCCCCCTCATTCTTCTCTTCTGCAGATGAAACAATCCCAGTTCCCTCAGCCTCTTCTCATAAGTCATGTGTTCCAGTCCCCTCATCATTTTTGTTGCCCTCCACTAGACTCTTCCCAATTTTTCCACCTCCTTCTTGTAGTGTGGGCCCAAAACTGGACACAGCACTCCAGATCTCCAGAATAGATATGTGGACAGAGTTGGCAATGGGTTTGTTGGAAGGATCGGTTCCTGGGTTAGTGTTTTTGTTGTGTGGTGGCTGGTGAGTATTTGCTTCAGGTTGGGGGGCTATCTGTAAGTGAGGGCTGGCCTGTCTCCCAAGATCTGTGAGAGTGAGGGGTCATCCTTCAGAATAGGTTGCAGATCCTTGATGCTGCGCTGGAGAGGTTTCAGTTGGGGGCTGAAGGTGACGGCTGGTGGCGTTCTGTTCCTTTCTTTGTTGGGCCTGTCCTGGAGTAGGTGACTTCTGGGTATTCTTCCCTTCAGCAGGTAGTTTTAAGATCGCTTGATAGAGATCCTGTAGGTGTTTGTCTCTGTCCGAGGGGTTGGAGCAAATGTGGTTGTACCGTAGAGCTCGGCTGCAGACAATGGATTGTGTGGTGTGGTCTGGATGAAAGCTGGAGGCTCACCACACGATCCATCGTCTACAGCCGAGCTCTGCGATACAACCACATTTGCTCCAAACCCTCGGACAGAGACAAAGACCTACAAGATCTCTATCAAGCATTCTTACAACTACACTACCCACCTGCTGAAGTGAAGAAACAGATTGACAGAGCCAGAAGAGTACCCAGAAGTCATGTACTACAGGACAGGCCCAACAAAGAAAATAACAGAACGCCACTAACCATCACCTTCAGCCCCCAACTAAAACCTCTCCAACGCATCATCAAGGATCTACAACCTATCCTGAATGACGACCCATCACTCTCACAGATCTTGGGAGGCAGGCCAGCCCTTGCTTACAGACAGCCCTCCAACCTGAAGCAAATACTCACCAGCAACCACGCACCACACAACAAAAACACTTACCCAGGAACCTATCCTTGCAACAAAGCCCGTTGCCAATTGTGTCCACAGATCTATTCAGGGGACACCATCATAGGGCCTAATCACATCAGCCACACTATCAGAGGCTCATTCACCTGCACATCCACCAATGTGATATACGCCATCATGTGCCAGCAATGCCCCTCTGCCAGGTACATTGGCCAAACCAGACATGTAGACAGTCTCTACATAAAAGAATCAATGGACACAAATCAGACGTCAAGAATTATAACAGTCAAAAACCAGTTGGAGAACACTTCAATCTCTTTGGTCACTCGATTACAGACCTAAAAGTTGCAATTCTTTAACTAAAAAACTTCAAAAACAGACTCCAACCAGAGACTGCTGAATTGGAATTAATTTGCAAACTGGATACAATTAAATAAGGCTTGAATAGAGGCTGGGAGTGGATGGGTCATTTCACAAAGTAAAACTATTTCCCCATGTTTATTCCCCCCCACCCCCACCCCCCACTGTTCCTCAGACTTTCTTGTCAACTGCTGGAAATGGCCCACCTTGATTATCACTACAAAAGGCTCCCCCCCCCCCCATTCTCCTGCTGGTAATAGCTCACCTTAAGTGATCACTCTCGTTACCGTGTGTATGGTAATACCCATTGTTTCGTGATCTCTCTGCATATAAATCTCCCCACTGTATTTTCCACTGAATGCATCCAATGAAGTGAGCTGTAGCTCACGAAAGCTTATGCTCAAAGAAATTTGCTAGTCTCTAAGGTGCCACAAGTACTCCTTTTCTTCAAGTGAGATGGTAATTCCTCAATTCCCTGGGTTACTTCCTGGCCACTTCTGTGACTTTAGTGCCATTATGAAAACTGTTCTCAAAATCTCTGGGTCCCCTTGCCCTACGCTGTGGTTATGAAAGCTCCTTCTCAGCTCCTTTTACTTTCCTGCTTTCCAGTTACTGTAAATAAACCATTAACACAATTCTTCTTGTTTCTTCCACATTCTTGTCTTAGTTTCAGTTGTTGTGGGCAGAGTCATGAGATGTGTTTGTGACACTCTACACCTTGGGGGAGCGTCTTATGCTGATAAGAAGCACACGGGATCTTTTCAGGGGAAAAGGCAATACACCGCATTTCTTGAAAATACAACTCTTAGCATACGCATTTAATCACACACACACACACACACACGTCCTGCAGATGTTCTTACAGTTACCAGTTTGCTGTAGCTCTTGTCAATCTAACGGCCAGTTAGACTGAACACAAGCGAGGAGCTGAGCTCCGTCGGTCGCAAACCCATGCTCCGAGGCTTTGCAGGACTGAACCCAGAGTCTGATGGCAAAACACCCCAGCTTTAGACTTGTAAATTCCAACTTTCGTCTATGGATTTTGCAATGTCATTCTGTAATCGTTAGTCCTCAAGTGGGATTAATCTCCGGGTTTTCCGCTGTTATTGTTTGGTGGTTTTGTTGGCTTCCCATCCTTAGATCTTCTTTGTCTTGCATTCAGGGTGCCTGCCTTGCTGCTGCGGTCATCAATGCTGCTAACATGTTTAGTGTCGGATACGGTGGATGTTTTCTGATTGTCTCCTGCTGTTTCCAAGTCTCTCACGTCTTCTTGACCATCTGGACATTTGTGAGGCCTTTTCTCAGACCTCAGAATCTGGCTGATGCTCCTTTACCAATGGCCCTCGAGGCCGTTCCTTCCTGCTCTCAGAAAGGGTGGCGGGCAGAACATGGTCAAATCCTATCCTACATCAATCCATTTAATACATGGTTATCCCTTGTCTTTCATTATGCAAAATGCAAACATCAAATCCTACTCCTCTAGGTGCCCTGTAACCCCCATATTCCTCACCTTGGATTGAATTGTGTTGTTACCTTGCATGGCATGGTTTCCATGTATCTGGGGAAAGGTTAGGAGATACCAGCAAGGAAAGTCAGGAACCCCCGGGTGGGGTGTGAAACAGCCCATCCACAGCCGTTGCCCAGCAAGGAAGCTCCCATTCAGTGATTCCCCTGCCTGAGGCCACAGCAAGGGAATTGCTGCACCGGGCTGGGAGATTGAGCAATGCCCCCATTCCCACCGCAGACATGCCTGGACTGGGGCTTCCCAAGCACACGGGCTGAGGGGGCAAAAACCAAACCCAAACCCGGGGCCCACGCTTGGCCTTTCTCCTCCCCCAACCGACACTGCCAGCAAGAAGGACACTGAAGACTTGAGACTGCAACTGAGGGGACAGGCCTGGGCACACAGCACGTCGTACGTCACACACAAAATGTCGAATCTCGCACCCACAACTCCTTGCACGTCACACCCACAGAACATATTGCACGTCGCGCACACAGCACGTCGCACGTCAGACACACAAACACGTCTCACACACACACAAAACATGACACACAACCCGTCTCACAGACAGAAAACACTACACACACCACATCACACAAAACACGTCACATGACACCACAGACACAACACCACACACACACTTAACACGACACGCAAAATGGCACACAACACACACAAGATGACAGGCAACAGATCACACAACACACCACACAGACACACACACAGAACATGTCACACGTCGCACCTCACACACAAAGGTCACATGTCGCACACAACACGCCGCACGACGTATCTCGTACACCACACATCACAATTCGCATGCACACACAGCATGTCGCATGTCGCACGTCACAGTCACGCACACCACACAGCTCACATCACACGTCTCACACACACAACACGTCACACGTCGTACATCACACACACAAAGTGCTGTGCATCACACACAACGTCGTTCGTTACATGTCACATGCCGCACGCCCACACAGCACATCGCATATCGCAAATCAAACACACAGCACGTCGCGTTTCGCATATCTCACACACACAACACGTCACACACACACAGCACGACACACAACACTTGTGTGTGTGAGACGTGTTTGTGTGCGTGTGATGTGTTGTGCATGTGTTGTCTGTCGTATAGAGTGTTGTATTCAGTGTGTGTGGGACGTGTTGTGTGTTGTGTTGTGTGCGTGTGTCTGTGTGGTGTGTTGTGTGTGTGATGTGTTGTGTGCAATGTTGTGTGTTTGTTTTGTGTTGTGTGCCGTTTGTGTGGTGTGTGTCGCACGCACAGAGACAACACATCTCACCTCGCACGCACAGCACGTCGCACGCTCACATAGCACGTCACACACACAGTACATTGCGCATCACACATCTCACACACACAACATCACACAAACACACAGCACGACACACAACACATGTGTGTGAGACGTCTTTGTGAGTGTGCGATGTGTTGTGCATGTGTTGTCTGTCGTATAGAGTGTTGTATTCAGTGTGTGTGGGACGTGTTGTGTGTTGTGTTGTGTGCGTGTGTCTGTGTGGTGTGTTGTGTGTGTGATGTGTTGTGTGCAATGTTGTGTGTTTGTTTTGTGTTGTGTGCCGTTTGTGTGGTGTGTGTCGCACGCACAGAGACAACACATCTCACCTCGCACGCACAGCACGTCGCACGCTCACATAGCACGTCACACACACAGTACATTGCGCATCACACATCTCACACACACAACATCACACAAACACACAGCACGACACACAACACATGTGTGTGAGACATGTTTGTGTGTGTGTGATGTGTTGTGCATGTGTTGTCTGTCGTATAGAGTGTTGTATTCAGTGTGTGTGGGACGTGTTGTGTGTTGTGTTGTGTGCATGTGTCTGTGTGGTGTGTTGTGTGTGTGATGTGTTGTGTGCAATGTTGTGTTTGTTTTGTGTTGTGTGCTGTTTGTGTGGTGTGTGTCGCACGCACAGAGACAACACATCTCACCTCACAAGCACAGCATGTTGCACGCTCACATAGCATGTCACACACACAGTACATCACACAAACACACAGCACAACACACAACACATGTGTGTGAGACGTGTTTGTGTGTGTGTGATGTGTTGTGTGTGTGCTGTGTGTCGTCCAGAGTGTTGTGTTCCGTGTGTGTGTGATGTGTTGTGTTTCGTGTTGTGTGTGGTGTGGTGTGTGTGTGGTCTTTTGTGACGTGTTGTGTGTGTCATCTAGAGTGTTGTGTGACGTGTTGTGTGTGTGTCTGTGTGGTGAGTGGTGTGTTGTGTGTGTGTGATGGGTTGTGTGTCGTGTTGTGTGTCATGAGACATTTTGTGTTTGACATGGTGTGTGTCGCACGTACAGAAACAACACATCGTACGCCTCATGCCACACGCCGCACACACAACACGTCGCTTGTCACACATTGGACATAGACACACAACACGTCGCACATCAGACACACACAACACGTTGCACGTTGCACACATACACACAAAACGTCGAACGTGGCACACACAACACGTCACACGTCACGTCACTCCCAGCAAGTCGCACTTCACACATGTCCCACGCGTGTCACATGCGCACACACAGCACGTCGTATGTCATGCACAACACGTCGCGTGTAGCACGGACACACAACACATCACACACACAACACGTTTTGAAGGGGGATGGACGTCATTCTTGCGACAAGGCACCTGCTATGGCCAAAAACACTTTAGCCCTGTGCGCCCTTCCAGACAAGTCTTATGTCCCAAATACTTTGGGTCTTCCGGGATAAGTCCCTGAATAATCAAGGATCTTGACCAAAAAGGTCGTCACGTCCAAAAAGGAAGAAAGGTTGTCGTTGTGTAGACCATGAAACAAGCCCTGCAACTTCTGGACACAGGGTGCACATCAAGGAACGTTCAAAGCGAGAAGGGCGTTCTTTTTGGGGAGACTAACCCGCAGTGCGCTGACCAGGAGAAGGGGGAAGTGGGAGCCTGCAGCACCATCTAGCGGCCAAAGGAGAAATCGCCGGCTTCTGGACCTGTGTGCGCCCTTGGTTCGGTTCACATGCAAAGCTGTGTCACGCCAGGTTGGGAAAACGGGGTTCTGCTGCCCGACATCATCCTCTGGAATGACTCAACCTGATGAGACACCTCCTGCGATACACTGCTCCGAGTGACGCTCTCAAACAGGTCCCCACAGCTCCCCAGCCTCCTCCCACAGGAGGCAGGTGTGAGAGGATTGTTCTCCACAACTGACAGAGGGAGAAACAAAGGCTGAGAAAGGCGAAGGGCCTTGTCTTCCCTCACACAACGTGTCGGGATAGAGTTGGGAACAGGACCCGGGTGTCCTGACTTTCCAATGAACCATCAGTCTGGAGTTTCACACACTGAATGATCAGAATAAAGGGACCTGCAATGAGCTACAGACCAACAACCATTCACACTGATTCTTCAGCAAGTGTTTTAGAAGCAGGAGAACACCAGCAAGAACCAGGAACGGCTCAGAGACAATCAGCAGCGAGAAGGAGAACAATTCACCAAGCAGATGATTGGTTCTGGCTTATTTGCTGGGCCTTAAACGAGAACAACAAAGTCCTGAGTCTCCTCCCTGCCACGAGACCCCCTGCTCAGCCAATCAGCGTGGAGACTCTGGCGGTGGCTGAGGGTTCCCCAGATGGCCCAGGGATGGCTCAGGTCATCGGTGAGGATCACTCTCAGAGCACGCTCCCTGTCCCATCTCTTTGGGAGGCCTCCCACCATGAGGGCTACAGAGTACCCCCTCCTTGCCAGTGGAGGGAGGGAAGCAGGAAAAGGGAAACCAAAAAAGACAAACCACAAGGATTCGAAGGCACAAAGGCCAAGCTGGGGAAAAATTGTCCCACCTTAACCTCCTGTTTTCCGTGCCGAGAATTTGGCCAGCACCGGGCGGATCAGGCTGCCTCGGTACCCAACCTCTCTGGGGCTCTTCCCTTCTCCACAGGGACGTCTGTCTTCTCGCTCAGTGAGCAGTGGGAAAGGAGAAAACTCCAGAGAGGCTCCACCTCGCGCTCACATACGAGACCCTGAATTCTCTCTCAGTCCTCAAGGAGACACCTCCAGAAGGAGACTCCCTGCAGCAAAGCCCCGGGGGTCTCTGAGATCCCCCTGCCCTGCAGCCTGTCCTCCCTGGCCGTTGTCGTGGACTCTCTGTGAGGTCACCGCCTCCCAACCTCCTTTCACCAATCAGCTGAGTGCTGCAAAAGGCCCTTGTGATGTCACGGCCACCCCCACCCCTGCCCTGCAGGGCTCAAGTCCTGCCCCGAGCCGGCTCCTGTGAGTGTTTGACCTGCTCCCCCTGGGTCACCCCCACACACTCAGTGGTCGTGCAAGGGTTCACGCAGGCCACCCGTGGAACCATCAGAGGATGCTCAATGTGCCACACTCGATTTTGCAGAGATTTGGAGATGTGAAGGCCAGAAGAGACTCTTAGATCATCTCATCTGGCCCCCTACACATCACAGGCCTCCTGCATGGCGCAGTAGCGAGTTTTGGACGAAAGCAGACTCCAGAAAGGCATCTCATCAAGGGATGGAGGAAGCACCACTTCCCTTGGGAGTCTGGAGGAAATTGATGCTGTGGGGGGCAGGGAATTGACCCCACGGCCACACTTGTGAGTCTGTATCATAACACACATGCACAACAGCACTGCGCGAAGTATGTACACGTCACCTTAACTCTGATGTTTCCTAACGTTTAGAGGCCTGGCCTCCAGGGTGTTCTTTGTGCTTCTAGGTCAATTTTGGGGAGAGATGCAATCATTTAGTTCAGAGGGGGAGCCGTGTTAGTCTGTAGCAGCAAAAAACAAAAACAAAACGAGGAGTAGTTCTGGCACCTTAGAGACTAACAAATGTATCTGGGCACATTTGATGGTGTGGCTGATGTGATTAGGTCCGAGGATGGTGTCCCTAGACTAGATATGTGGACAGGGTTGGCAATGGGTTTGTTGCAAGGATAGGTTCCTGGGTTAGTGTTTTTGTTGTGTGGTTGCTGGTGAGTATTTGCTTCAGGTTGGGGGGCTGTCTGTCAGCGAGGACCAGCCTGTCTCCCAAGATCTGTGAGATTGAGGGATCGTCCTTCAGAATAGATTGTAGATCCTTGATCCTGCCCTGGAGATCTTTTAGTTGGGGGCTGAAGGTGACGGCTGGTGGCGTTCGGTTCCTTTCTTTGTTGGGCCTGTCCTGGAGTAGGTGACTTCTGGGTATTCTTCCTTTCAGCAGGTGGGGATTGTAGTATGAAGAATGCTTGATAGAGATCCTGGAGATGTTTGTCACTGTCTGAGGGATTGGAGCAAATGCGGTTGTATCTTAGAGCTTGGCTGTAGACAATGGATAGTGTGATGTGGTCTGGATGAAAGCTAGAGGCATAATGGGAAGTATAGCGGTCCAGGATAGGGTGGTGTTTATGTGACCATTGCTTATTAACACTGTAGTGTCCAGGAAGTGGGTGTCTTGTGTGCCCTCTCCTTATGCCCCTCCACCCCCAACAACATGATACAGTTCTGCGGTGACCTGGAATCCGACTTTCCACATCTCCGACAGAAGGAATATTTCCAACACACCTCTGAACAACACACTAATCCACAGAGACCTTCCGACCAACACGACAAAAAGAAGGATTCTGCCTGAAGGTCGAAACAGCAGACTGGACCTCAACTCGAGTGCTTCAGCCGACAAGCACGGGCTGAAGTGGTCGAAAAGCAGCATCACTTGGTCCATAACCTCAGCTGTGCAGAACACAACACCTCGGCAGCTCTCCAACTCCACATTCTCCAGCCCATTCCCCTCTGATCCCACTCAGGGTGACCAAGAGAAACTGCACCATCTGCTCAAGAAACTCCCTGAAAAAGCACAAGAACAAATCTGCACAGACCCGCCCCTGGAACCCCAACCAGGGGTCTTCTATCTGCTACCCAAGATCCATAAACCTGGAAATGCTGGACGCCCCATCATCTCAGGCATTGGCTAGGGGTGCTGGTCGCACAAGGCCGGAGGAGAGAGTCGACACAACCAGATACTCCTGCTGTCAGGATGCCCAGGCCTGAGAGGATTTCATCGCAGTCTCTCACGAGGGGGTTCAGGCTCCAGTGCTCTGCTCTGTTTTCCCAGCCCTGTGCAGGGGGTTGTTTCCAGTTTCAGAAATGGGGCAATGTTCACACACTCCCAATGGGTCTTTGCATGAATCAGGCCCTAAGCCAGGGGCAGGCAAACTTTGGCCAGATGCCGGATCGGGTTTCAGAAATTGTACAGAGGGACAGTTAGGGGAGGCTGGGCCTCCTCAAAGAGCAAGACATGGCCCGGCCCCCGCCCCCATCTGATCCCCACTTCTCGCCCCCGGATGGCCGCCCCGGGCCTCCGGCCCCATCCAACCCTTCTGTTCTCTGAGGGGCTCCAGATCCCCCTCCCCTAACAGCCCCCCACCACTCCATCCAACCCCCCCTCCTTCCTGTCTGCCACCCGGACCTTCTGCCCCATCCAACCAGCCCTTCTCCCTGACCGCCCCGGGACCTCCTGCTGCCATTCAACCCCCTGTTCCCCGCCCTCTCACCACCCCGACCCCATCCACCCCCCAGCCCCTGACCCCCCCCGAACTCCCCTGCCCTCTACCCCACCCCTCCCTTGCTCCCTGCCCCCTGACCGCGCAGCCTGGAGCCCCAGGACCAGCCACCGGGCCGCACTGCAGAGAGCCCCGGGGTCGGCCAGGCTCGTTGCCCCGCTGCCCGGAGCATGGGCCGGCGGCGCTGGGAGCGGAGGCTGCGGGGGGGGAACGGCAGGGACGCGGACGGGGGCTCTCCAGAACGGCTCAGAGCCCCCGGCCCCTCTTCTGCCCCCCCCCCGCTCCCCACATGTCACAGCCACCCCACCCAGCTGAGACACCCCACCCCCCAGACCCCTCCCCTCCCTACAGCCCCCCATAGCCATGCTGTGTCCCCCTGGGAGCTGCCATGGTGCTGCCCCTCCCAACCCAACCCAACAGCCGCAGCCATGCCATTGACCCAAGTCCCCAATCCAGGTCCCCTATAGCCTCTCCCTCCCCCACATCCCTCCCAGACCCAGTCCCCATCCCTACAACCCAATTGCCACCTGTCCACAACCCCCCTTTCCTCCTCCCACAGCACCAATCCATCCCCTACCCTCCCACAGCTCCCACCACACAGACCCCTCCACCTCCCAGCTGGGCCCCCTCCCCGCCCCCCTCCACCCCACCCACCCCGTCAGACACCCGCCCCCGCTGGTGCACCAGGGTTTCCCCAAGACCCACCAACAGCTGTGAATGGTGTGGGGGAGAAGGTGTTGGCATTTGGTTGTGTATTGGGATTATGTGTACGTGTCGAGGCTTGTGGGGGCTTTGTGCTGGGGGAGAAGCTGAGCCCTGATTCGGGGCCAGGGCTTCTCTGACTCGGGGTCCTATGAAGGGAGCCAGCCAGTCAGGCCGTGGAACAGGAGCCAGCACACAGGGCTGTAAACAGGGGAGTCTGAGGGGGAGTTTGTCTTGTGGTGCTTGTTTGGGGTTTGTTGTTCCTGTGGGGGGTGGGATTTGGGTGTTTCCCAGGTGAACAGGATTTAGGTGGGAAGGCGATGACAGACACAGAGGCAGCGGTGGGAGTGACTCATGTCGTGGAAGACACAATGGAGATGACTGGCTGTGGAAGCTGCCGCATGTCCATGATCCTGGAGGGGGGACCTGGTAAGGGTTTTGTCTGCATGAAATGCCGTCTGCTCGAGCTGATGGAGGAGAAGATCTGAGGTTTGGAGATGCAGGTGGAAAGTCTGGTTGAGTTTAGAAAGGGGTTTGAGCAGATGATGGAGCAAAGACATGAGGTATCTGAAGGGAAAAGCTCTGACTTGCAGATGGAAGCAGGACTGGGGAATTCTGAGGGGAGACTGCTGGGTGAGGAAAGTGGTCAGTGGAAGCATGTGATGAAAAGAACCAGGCAGAGGAAAAGACGGGCTAGTGAAGGAGAAATAGAGTTCAGGAATAGTTTTTGAGAGTTGGAAAATGAAGAAGGGGCTCAACAGGTAGTCACTGAAGGTGGAGGTACAAGGAGGAAGAGAAGAGTGGCTAGTCCTATAGGAAAAGGGGAAGAGTCAATGGAGACTACACCAAATATGAGCCGCAGGAGGATACAGGATGGGTTGAAGAGGATTACAAGGGAGAATAGGAATGGAAAGAACTTGAAGCCAGAGGGAACAGGGGATAGACTGGAGAATAGCATTGTCACCAGGGAAAGGCAGGGCTACGTGATCGGGGACTCTTTACTGAGAAGACTAGACAGGCCTGTAACCAGAGCTGATCCAGAGAATAGAAGGGTGTGCTGTCTTCCAGGTGCTAAAATACGGGATGTAGATCTGAGGTTGAAAAGGACCCTAAAGGGAACGGGAAAGAATCCCCTAATTATCCTTCATGTGGGAACAAATGATACAGCTAGATTCTCGCTGGAAAGGATTAAGGGAGACTGTGCTTGGCTGGGGAAGACGCTAAAGGAAATCGAGGCTCAGGTGATCTGTGGTGGGATTTTGCCTATTCCTGGAGAAGGGCAACAAAGGCGTGACAAGATTATGACTATCAACAGATGGCTCAGGCAGTGGTGCTAGAAGGAGGGCTTTGGGATGTATGGCCACTGGGAGGCGTTCCTGGACAGAGGACAGTTCTCTCGGGATGGACTTCATCTGAGTAGGGAAGGAAACAGACTTCTAGGATGGAGGCTGGCACAACTGATTAAGGGAGCTTTAATCTAGGAATCTGGGGGAGATGATTGGTTGGGGAATGTCCAGGTAATCTCCATGCCGGATTTTAGCCTTGAGAGGGAAGAAAAGAAAGTAAGAAAGGATACAGCCGTGGGTAGGGGAATGGCTATAAGGAGGAAGGGCAGTGTGGACACCAGTCTAGTAGGTTCTGCTGGCTGTGGAATGACCGTGCCTCATTGGGTAAAGAATGTGAGCGAGGCCAAACAGCAAAAATGAAGATGTTTGTACACCAATGCGAGGAGCCTAGGTAACAAAATGGAGGAACTAGAGGTACTGGTGCAGGAAGTGAAACCAGATATTCTCGGGAGAACAGAAACAGGGTGGAATAGTCGTCATGACTGGACTACGGGTGTTGAAGGGTATGTGCTGTTTAGGAAAGACCGAAATAAAGGTCAAGGTGGTGGAGTAGCATTGTCTATCAATGAGGAGGTCGAATGTAAAGAAATCAGCGATGGAATGGAGAAGACAGAGTCCGTCTGGGCAAAAATGACATTGGGGAAGCAAACGACTGGAGCCTCCCCTGGGATAGTGCTTGGAGTCTGCTAGAGGCCGCCGGGATCTCATGTGGATATGGATCGAGCCCTCTTTAATGTTTTTAATGAAGTAAATACTCATGGAAACTGCGTGATCATGGGAGACGTCGCACGCGCGCACAACACGACACACAACCCGTCACACACACACAAATCACACACAACACATCACACACTGAACAAAACACTCAAGACAACACACACACAACCACGTCTCACACACACACGACACACAACATCTCACACACAGAGACACGTCTCTCACACACGCCGACACACATGCAAGGCACACGACGGCTCTCACACACGTCCACACACAAACACACGACACATAATGTCACACACATGCCGACACACACACACACGCCGACACACAATACTGACACACATGAAACCGACAAACACACGACACAGACAACGACTGACACACACACACAAGACACACGATGTCTCACACACACACACACACATGACGTCTCACACACACACACAACTTCTCTCACATAGGCCCACACAACACACGCCCACACAACACACGCCCACACAACGCACGCAGACCACACGCCCACACACACGACACATGCACAACACACAACACACCACACCACACGCCCCCACACACAAAACACAACACAACATACGCCCACGCCGAAAGACACACACCACACACAACTCACACCCACGCCCACACACACACACACCCACACCCACCCGCCGACTCACGACGACTCACACACAGCGAGACGGCAAACACACTGACACACATGACGTCTCACACGCCCACGACACGACACTGACACGTCACACGACACACAAGACGGCAGAGGACACGACACCGAAATCACACCCCGGAGACGACCCCCCGCGGGGGCGAGAGCGGAGCGGGGACGGTCGGGGGAACTCGGTCTCTGGGCGGCGCGTGGGGCCGGTGTGGGCGGGAGGGAAGAGGGCGGCAGGGCCGAGGGCGAGATTCCCAGCCCCCGTCGAGCGCTGTGGAGCGAGGGCTCCGGCTCGGCTCTCGCAGCGGCTCTGGCGAGGAATGGTGCCGGAGCTCTCGCCGGAGGGGAACGCAGCAGGAGGGGCCTGAGCCGCTTGGGCCTCTTTCCAAGGAGGCGGAACCAGGCCTCCGCTCTCTGCCCGCTGCAGACCCGGCTGCCAGGTCGGCGCTTCCAGTTCCTCGTCCGCACTCGCCGTCTTCTCGTGTGTTCGCCAACTCGCTCTCTCCCCTCTGCTCTCCTGGTGCCGTCTCCCTTTGTAGGACACGGGTAGGTGTGCATTCCCACAGGTGAGGTCTCGGGAGCCATGGAGACGTCGGAGCGGACGAAAATCATGCCGGGCAGTAGAAAGGCTGCAGAAAGTACCTGAAGAGACAAAGGGAATGAGAAGGGGGAAGTCCAGACTAAGACAGGAGTCTAGTCTGTAAAGAGAAACAACGGGAAGTCTAAGCTACAGAAACTCTTCAAGTTGCCAAAAGACCTTTAGGATGGGAAATGACTTCTTGAATCCAGTCTCTTTTAGATCTTAGGCTTAGTACGTGTGTGTATTTGTATTTGCTTAGTAATCTGCCTTCTTCTGTTTGCTATCTCTTATAATCACTGAAAATCTACCTTTTCTAGTGAAACTATTTGTTGTTTATTATTATTATTAAACTCAGTTTGTGCAACGGGTGCTCCGGGAGGAAATGATTTGTGTGTTACTCCAAGGGGCCGCCCGGTGACACTGTTGCTCCATAAGGGAAATGCTTTGTGCAATACCTGGTTTAGCCACCCACTGTCACTGTTGGGCCAGGAGGGAAATGATTTGTGCAATACCTGAATTGGCCACGCAGTGTCCCCATTGCTCCGTGAGGAAATGCTTTCTGCATTACTCCAAGTGGCCACCCGGTGTCACTGTTGGTCCAGGAGGGAAATGATTTGTGCATTGCACTGACTGGCCACCCGGTGTCACTGTTGCTCCGTTAAGGAAATTATTTGTGCATTACCCAGAGTGGCCACCGAGTGTCACTGTTGCTCCATGAGGGAAATGCTTTGTGCAATACCTGGATTAGCCACCCGGTGTCACTGTTGCTCTGTGAGGGAAATGGTTTGTACATTATCTGGATTGGCCACCTGGTGTCACTGTTTCTCCACGATGGAAATGGTTTGTGCAGTACCCTGGGGGGCCACCCAAGACAACACACAGAAAACACGACAGACAACACTGACACACACACACACAACACGACACCGACACACACAGAGAGAACACTCTCACACACACACAACACAGGACACCGAAAGACAGAAACAACATGACACACAAATAAACTGACACACAAAACAGCACACAACACGACACACAAAAATCACACACAACACACGACACCGACACATACACACACACACACTTGATGACGCATAAAACAGCAGACAACGTGACAAATAAATCACACACGACACCGACACACACACACAATATGACACACAACACCTCACATGACACACAAAACGGCACACGTGACACACACACACAACACGATGCACAAAACTTCGCACACAAAATATCACACACCCACACACAACACGACACACGATACCGACACACGACACACAAAACGGCACACAACACGAGACACAAAAATCTCACACAACACATGACACCGACACACACAACATGCACACAAAACGGCACACACCGTCACATGCACACAACACGGTATACAACATGGCACACACACACACTCAACACGGACCACAACACGCACACATAAACACATCTCACACACACAAAACAACACATAAGTCACACACACAACACGTCACACGACACACGCAACACGACACACACAACACGTCACACGGCAGAAGGTTTCATCAAGGAGGAGGATGTCCCGGGGTCCCCGGGCGATGCTCTGGGACTGCTCCCCAGGAAGCCAGGCAGGACTCTGGGGAAGTCTCCTCTCGGGGAGCAGCCTGTCTGCAGGACACACAGCTCCCCCGGCTCCACCTTCCTGGCTCTGACCTCGGAGCCTTCAGCCTCCTCTGCCCCTCCCTGCGCTTCCCACAGCCAGTCCGCCCAGGCGGGGTCCTGGGGGGGCAGAGGGTCCTGCCCCCCAACTCCGCAGTCAGACGGGACTCTCAGCCAGCCAGGAAAACAGAGGTTTATTAGACCACAGGGACATGGTCTAACACAGAGCTTGTAGGTGCAGAGAACAGGACCCCTCAGCCGGGTCCATTTTGGGGGGGGGCAGTGAGCCAGACAACCCCGTCTGCCCTTCACTCCATGTCTCCAGCCAGCCCCCAACTGAAACTCCCCCCAGCCCCTCCTCCTCTGGGCTTTGTCCCTGTCCCCGGCCAGGAGGGCACCCGATTCCTTTGTTCTCCAACCCTTTAGCTCTCACCTCGCAGGGGGGAAGGGCCCAGGGCATCAGGTGCCAGGAAAGAGGGTGTCGGCCATTCTCTGTGTCCAGACCCCTGCACACACCTGCCCTCCAGAGCTCTGCAACGATCATACACCCTTACCCCACCCCCTAGATCCTTAAGAACTGCATACGGGAAACTGAGGCACCCCCACACGATTCAGAGGAAACATGAAGTCCCGCTTCATCACAGATGACTCCAGGAGGTGAGTTGCTTGCTATCCTACCATGTTTTTCTGTCTCTCTCCTCTAGTATGTTGGCCAACACACACATTCTGTCTCTGTCTCTCTCCTCTCCTGGTGCCAACGATGACCAGACCCCAGGTGCCTGGGCCCCAGTGCCCCGCCTGTGCTCCATCTCTTCCTGTATCTGCCTCACCCCTTCTCCCAGCCCACACTGCCCACCGCTGCCTGGATGATTTCCCCCTCTCCTCCACTGCACCCCCCTCTGTGGGGTCCCTGCCACTCACCGTCTGCCTCCTCTCCTCCACCCCCTCCCCTGCTTCCCCACGGGTCACTCTGGGGGCCGGTTTTCTTCACCATCTTTGTGCATGATCTGGAGGATGGGATGGATTGCACCCTCAGCAAGTTCGCGGATAACACTAAGCTGGGGGGAGAGGGAGATACGCTGGAGGGTCGGGATAGGGTTCAGAGTGACCCAGACCAATTAGAGGATTGGGCCAAAAGAAATCTGATGAGGTTCAGCAAGGACAAGTGCTGAGCCCTACACTGAGGAGAGAAGAATCCCATGCACTGCCCCAAGTGTGCCATGTCCCCGCCCCGAACCGACCCTCCCGGAGCATCCTCAATTCCATGAAACAGCTGTTCTGGGGTGGGCAGGAAGTGCTGGGAAGGAGAGTGGGGAGTTGCTCAGTGGGGGTGTGTCTCTCTGGGTGGGGTCTGTGTGTGTTTATGCACAAGCTGATTGTGATGTCACGGAGGCCAACAGCAAAGAGTGTTGGGCGTCAGCATTCTTGCCCTGCCGTCAGTCTGCCAACTGGCTTGGTTGACAACGGCTGGTGACCCAAGGAGCTGCTGAGAGACGCGGACCATCCCTCTGTCAGCAACTTCTTGAATCAGCTATTTCCACAGGTGTTTGAGGAACAAAAGGATGAGTTTTTACAGAAGGTAATTCCCAGATTCTTTCCCTGCTCATTAGATCGCACACGACAGGTTGGTGCCTCCTTCTCCTCGGGACGGGTGGGGGCGGGTGTGGCAACAGGCAGGTCTCAGCGTTCCCTTTTGATTTGAAAGTGGCCATCTCTCAGGTCTCCTCCTGCTTCAGCCGGTCAAGTTCTTTGGAGGCAGATTTAGATGATTTTATCTTTCAGCAGACTAGTCGGGGGGAATTTCCAGGGATAGAACCAAAAGGGAAGATAACAAAACTCGTGTAGAATTTAGATTGAGATCTCCATCAATAGTCTTTCCCTTGGAGTTGCCCCTAATGCACTCCTTGCCTTCAAGTTGGGAATAGAAACCCTTTGTCTCCTGTCATGACTGCCAAAGAAATGTGTAAATGAGGATATTCTATGATTCTATGATTTACACCCATCAGGGGACACTATCTTTTTGAGGCAGGTGCAGCTGGCTTGGGATGGTGCTGATGATGGATAGAAAACAGGCTGGAGTCAATGACAGATGGGACCACAGAAGGGGAAGGGGAAGGGGAAGGGCATCTCCATAGAAGGTCCTGGGTGCTCAGATACCCCAGTTCTAGGTACCCTGGCCTGTCCCAGAGAGAAAAGACAAAGAGGGGCCCAGCCCCCCGACAGTCATCCCATGGACAAGAATCTGGTTGGGAGTGGGCTGAAGGTTCCCGCTGGACAAAGGGGAGCTGAAGTCCCCCAGCGTCCTGGAATTTAAGCAATGCAAGCTTCAAACCCTGCACGGGTGGGGCCTGAGGGGCACCCGCAGAAGGTTGGGGTGGACAGGGGCGGCAGGTTTCCACAATTTTTGGTGGTTTCCAGAATGGGACCAAGTCCTGCCTCCCCGTCCACCTCCCCCCACATCTGCCTAAGGCTCTGGGAGTTTGGGTATGGGAGGGAGAGGGAAAGGGGTTGGGCTCTGGGAGGGAGTTTGGGTGTGGGCTGTGGGTTGCGGCAGGGTGTTGGGGTGCAGGAGGGAATGAAGGGTGCGGGGTCTGGGCTGGGGCAGGGGGTTAGGGTGTGGGAGGGGGTGAGGGGTACAGGCTCTGGGAGGCAGTTTGGGTGCAGGTGTGGGGTCTTGGCTGGGGCAGGGCATTGGGTGCAGGAATGGGTGGGGTGGCCAGGTTCTGGGAGGGAGTTCAGGTGTGGGCTCTGGGCTGGGGGAGGGGGTTGGGGTGCGAGAGCAGGTGTGGGGGGAGGCCTGTGGGAGGAACTTTGGGTGCGGGATCTGGGTTGGGGTTGGGGGTTGGGGTGCAGGAGGGGGTGCAGGGGGTGGACTCTGGGAGGGAGTTTGTGTGCAGGGGGTTGGGGTCTGGGCTGGGGCTTGGGGTGCGGGAGAGAATGAGGGTGCAGCTCTTACCTCAGGGATCTCCCAAAAGCGACCCACACCCCCCTCTGGCAGCAGCTCCTAGGTGGGGGGTCTCTGCCCATCGCTGCCCATGGACACCACCCCAGCAGCTCCCATTGCCACAGATGGCAGAGTCGGCCCTCGGGGCAGGGGCAGCGTGTGGAGATCCCCCCATCCCCGGGGCTGCAGGGACGCGCCAGCCGCTTCCGAGACTGGCAGGCCACACGGAGTGTAAGCAGTGTCAGGGTGAGCCTCACCCTGACATCTGGTGGTGAGGTCTGGCAAGTTGTGGAAAAGAACTTCAGGGGCCGATCTCATTTGCATAGGCACACCCACCCCGCCTGGAACGAGGCCATAGCTGCCCAAATGCTCACTTTGGCTGCTGTGGGATCCCCAGTGTCTCTGTTATTGGGGCAGGAAGAATAAATTGTTATTACCCTGATTATGGGAACTGTGCTGGGAACTGTACTTGGCCTTTTGTTATGATGGAGGGACTCACCATCAACTAAGTAGCACTCGCTAGGCAAGGGTCATGGGTTCCAAAACTCTGTGAATTGAGAGAGGTTGGGGGTAAGTATTAATACTTGGTGCCATGGGTCCCTTGGTGATGGACTTACATGCTAATTGCTCTTCCTTTTCTCTCCACTGTGAAATCTCAGAGCTAATCTGGATTCCATTTGGAGTCTAGTTACAGGCTGATAAGCTCATTTTGGGCTAATGGTGTCCCAGCACTGAGGCTCCCCTACTACAAGCTGACTTCACCAAAGAGCTGAACTGAGTAAGAGCCGAAATCACTGAGCGTTGTGTTCAGTAGTGGGGGAGCCTGAAGATCTATTGTGGAGCAGTTTGCGGGACGGCTGGAGTGCCTCGTGGAGAGGCTGGTGGAGCAGTTCATGGGACGGCGGGAGCTGCTGGTGGGCTGCGGAGCGGAGCTGAGCGAAGCCGTTCGTGGGGCGGCTGGTGGAGCGGAGGCCTATGGGGCTGTGGGGCGGTCAGCTTCAGATCATGTAAGGTGCCTTTTACCCCCGCCCCCATCTCCACCCAGGTTGGGAGGTAAAGCTCTGCAAATAAACTTTTGAACTTTGGGGCTGCCCTGACCAGGGACAGAGACTTTTGGGTCATTGGACTTTTGGGACTTTGGGTGATTTGGAGTTGCTGGACTCAAGAACCAAAGGGAAAGGGCATGCCCCAATTTGCTTGGGGTGGGTTTTTTTTTTGCTCGTGGGTTGTGTTATGAATCCTGTTGGTGCTGTTTCCCCAACATAATGCCACATTGTTTCTCTCTGTTATTAAAAGGCTTTTTGCTACACTCAGACTAGGTGCTTGCGAGAGGGGAAGGATTGCCTCTGGGAGGCGCCCAGCGGGGGTGGTACATATTTGTCCCAGGTCACTGGGTGGGGGCTCGAGCCGGTTTGCATCGTGTTATTGGAATGGATCCCCTAGATATTGAACCTGGCTCTTGTTGCTGCCAACTCTGACGGGCAGAAGGGTTACACGGAGCGAGGGTGTGCAGGAAGCCGCCTTAGCCCCCTTGTGCTGCCGGTGATGGCGGTGGGGGGTCCCTGGGCCCTTTTAAATTGCCCGGGGGCAGCAGGCGGGGCTGGGGGAGACACTGGGCCCCGGACTTTGGTGGAGCCAGGCCCCCGTGGTCTTATGTTGCTGGAGCATGGGCACCAGGGGCCCAGATGAGGCGCCTCCCCTGCGGCTGGAGGAGCATGGGTGCTAATCCACGTTTTGGCGGGTTGGTTTTTGGAAGGTTAAATGAAGGCAGCCTCTGCTCTGGGCTCACCCAGTTTCAGGGCCTGACGCTGCTTTGCACAACGATGAATCTCGGAACAGGCCAGCAATGAAATGACGGCAGAACCTGAGGAACGAAAAGCCTCTGGGTTCGTCTGTGGGCCTTGACACCGAACGGGAGCCGTAATTTGACTCGCTTTGTGGCTGCGGCCGGTAAAATGTCAGGACGAAGTCATCCCAGTGATTGTGACACTGGGTTTGAGGCGGCTTTGGTCTTATTAAAATGTAACTAGCATGGAACACTTGTGTTTTTAAAGGTGGCTTCCCCAAGCAATCCCAAGTTGTTCTTCCCAGAGCTGGGTGATGGTGGGCAGCAGGGGATCTCCCCAGTCTGTGGGGGAATCTCTCTGGGCCCCACTGTTAGTTCTCCAGACTTTCTCCCCCTAACCACGCACACCTCTCCCCACCCATTATCAATGCTTTACAGCGACCCCTCCCTCCCCTTATGGGATACAGCCTCTCGGTGACCGAGACTGCCTGGGGCTCCCCTCTGCATGGCCCCAATGGGGAAGGAAAGGGACCGATGGGGGAGGAAGAAGACGGGCAGAAGGAGTCAAATGGGGCTAAACCAGAATAGAGGAGATTTTCTTCCTGTTAAAATGGACTGGAGTCTCACTGCTGGAAAGCCACACCTTGAGTGAGGTTTGAACCGGCAGCCTTTCAATTGCCAGGCAAAGGTGCGAACCACAGAGACGGATCACGGCCGACTTCCCAGCGCTGTCCAAGGAGCCCCTGCAGGGGTGCAAGTGGTTAGTGCAAAGGGCAATATTGCTGGGGTTGTGAGTTCAAGCCTTCCCTGCAGCCCTGGTTTCTATTACCCCATGGAGCTACACCAGCTTGCTTGTCCTAATTCACATGGAAAGTGCCATGAGAGGAAGGTCTGAAATGTGGACGTTGGTGCAAAGCTTGGGACCCCCCACCAATGCTGCCACTAGCTGTGGATGGGTTGCTCAGGGGCAGGGAGAATTGATTTCTTTGCTGCTGAGAAAGCTGCCAGGACGGGTCTGTGGGCACCAGAGCTCCCCGCTTCTTCCAGCACATGCCAGGCTCTGTCACTCCTGGAGGAGGGTCATAGAATCATAGAAGATCAGGGTTGGAAGGGCCCTCAGGAGGTATCTAGTCCAACCCCCTGCCCAGAGCAGGACCAACCCCAACTAAATCATCCCAGCCAGGGCTTTGTCAAGCCTGACCTTAGAAACTTCTAAGAAAGGGGATTCCACCACTTCCCTAGGTAATGCATTCCAGTGTTTCACCACCCTCCTAGTGAAAAAGTTTTTCCTAATATCCAACCTAAATCTCCCCCACTGCAACTTGAGACCATTCCTCCTTGTCCTGTCATCTGCTATCACTGAGAATAGTCTAGATCCATCCTCTTTGGATCCACCTTTCAGGTAGTTAAAAGCAGCTATCAAATCCCCCTTCATTCTTCTCTTCCATAGACTAAACAATCCCAGTTCCCTCAGCCTCTCCTCATAACTCATGTGTTCCAGTCCCCTCATCATTTTTGTTGCCCTTCGCTGGACTCTCTCCAATTTTTCCACATCCTTCTTGTAGTGTGGGGCCCAAAACTGGACACAGTACTCCAGATGAGGCCTCACCAATGTCGAATAGAGGGGAATGATCACGTCCCTTGATCTACTGGCAATGCTCCTACTTATACACCCCAAAATCATAGAATCATAGAATATCAGGGTTGGAAGGGACCCCTGAAGGTCATCTAGTCCAACCCCCTGGTCGAAGCAGGACCAATTCCCAGTTAAATCATCCCAGCCAGGGCTTTGTCAAGCCTGACCTTAAAAACCTCTAAGGAAGGAGATTCTACCACCTCCCTAGGTAACGCATTCCAGTGTTTCACCACCCTCTTAGTGAAAAAGTTTTTCCTAATATCCAATCTAAACCTCCCCCACTGCAACTTGCCATTGGCCTTCTTGGCAACAAGGGCACACTGCTGACTCATCTCCAGCTTCTCGTCCACTGTCACCCCTAGGTCCTTCTCTGCAGAACTGCTGCCAAGCCATTCGGTCCCTAGTCTGTAGCGGTGCATTGGATTCTTCCATCCTACGTGCAGGACTCTGCACTTGTCCTTGTTGAACCTCCTCAGATTTCTTTTGGCCCAATCCTCCAATTTGTCTAGGGCCCTCTGTATCTTATCCCGACCCTCCAGCATATCTACCACTCCTCCCAGTTTAGTGTCATCCACAAATTTGCTGAGAGTGCAATCCACACCATCCTCCAGATCATTAATGAAGATATTGAACAAAACCGGCCCCAGGACCGACCCTTGGGGCACTCCGCTAGATACCGGCTGCCAACTAGACATGGAGCCATTGATCACTACCCGTTGAGCCCGACAATCTAGCCAGCTTTCTATCCACCTTATAGTGCATTCATCCAGACCATACTTCTTTAACTTGCTGGCAAGAATACTGTGGGAGACCGTGTCAAAAGCTTTGCTAAAGTCAAGGAACAACATGTCCACTGCTTTCCCCTCATCCACAGAGCCAGTTATCTCGTCATAGAAGGCAATTAGATTAGTCAGGCATGACTTGCCCTTGGTGAATCCATGCTGACTGTTCCTGATCACTTTCCTCTCCTCTAAGTGCTTCAGAATTGATTTCTTGAGCACATGCTCCATGATTTTTCCAGGGACTGAGGTGAGGCTGACTGGCCTGTAGTTCCCAGGATCCTCCTTCTTCCCTTTTTGAAAGATGGGCACTACATTAGCCTTTTTCCAGTCTTCCGGGACTTCCCCCGATCGCCATGAGTTTTCAAAGATAATAGCCAATGGCTCTGCAATCACATCCGCCAATTCCTTTAGCACTCTCGGATGCAGCTCATCTGGCCCCATGGACTTGTGCACGTCCACTTTTTCTAAATAGTCCCGAACCACTTCTTTCTTCACAGAGGGCTTGCCACCTCCTCCGAATGCTGTGCTGCCCAGTGCAGTCGTCTGGGAGCTGACCTTGTTCGTGAAGACAGAGGCAAAAAAAGCATTGAGTATGTTAGCTTTTTCCACATCCTCTGTCACTAGGTTGCCTCTCTCATTTAGTAATGGGCCCACAGTTTCCTTGGCTTTCTTCTTATTGCCAAAATACCTGAAGAAACCCTTCTTGTTACTCTTAACTTCGCTCGCTAGCTGCAACTCCAGGTGTGATTTGGCCTTCCTGATTTCACTTCTGCATGCCTGAGCAATATTTATATACTCATCCCTGGTCATTTGTCCAATCTTCCACTTCTTGTGAGCCTCTTTTTTGTGTTTAAGATCAGCAAGGATTTCTCTGTTAAGCCAAGCTGGTCGCCTACCATATTTACTATTCTTTCTACACATGGGGATGGTTTTTCTCTGTAACCTCAATAAGGATTCTTTAAAATACAGCCAGCTCTCCTGGACTCCTTTCCCCCTCATGTTATTCTCCCAGGGGATCTTTCCCATCAGTTCCCTGAGGGAGTCAAAGTCTGCTTTTCTGAAGTTCAGAGTCCGTATTCTGCTGCTTTCCTTTCCTCCTTGTGTCAGGATCCTGAACTCGACCATCTCATGGTCACTGCCTCCCAGGTTCCCATCCACTTTTGCTTCCCCTACTAATTCTTCCCGGTTTGTGAGCAGCAGGTCAAGAAGAGCTCTGCCCCTAGTTGGTTCCTCCAGCACTTGCACCAGGAAATTGTCCCCTACAGTTTCCAAAAACTTCCTGGATTGTCTGTGCACCGCTGTATTGCTCTCCCAGCAGATATCAGGATGATTGAAGTCGCCCATGAGAACCAGGGCGTGCCATCTTGTAGCTTCTGCGAGTTGCCGGAAGAAAGCCTCATCCACCTCATCCCCCTGGTCTGGTGGTCTATAGGAGACTCCCACCACTGCATCACTCTTGTTGCTCAAGCTTCTAAACTTAATCCAGAGACTCTCAGGTTTTTCTACAGTTTCATTGTTGAGCTCTGAGCAGTCATACTGCTCCCTTACATACAGTGCAACTCCCCCACCTTTTCTGGCCTCCCTGTCCTTCCTGAACAGTTTATATCCATCCATGACAGCACTCCAGTCCTGCGAGTTATCGCACCAAGTCTCCGTTATTCCTTGTGTCCCAGGCTTTGTGCATTTGTATATAGGCACTTGAGATAACCCGCTGATCGCCCCTTGTTCTCAGTATGAGGCAGGAGCCCTCCCCTCTCACACGCTCCAGCTCGTGCTTCCTCCCGGTATCCCGCTTCCCCACTTACCTCAGGGCTTTGGTCTCCTTTCCCTGGTGAACCTAGTTTAAAGCCCTCCTCACTAGGTTAGCCAGCCTGCTCACGAAGATGCTCTTCCCTCTCTTCGTTAAGTGGAGCCCGTCTCTGCCTAGCATTCCTCCTACTTGGAACACCATCCCATGGTTGAAGAATCCAAAGCCTTCTCTCCGACACCACCTGTGTAGCCATTCCTTGACTTCCACGATTTGACGGTCTCTACCCCGGCCTTTTCCTTCCACGGGGAGGATGGACGAGAACACCACTTGCACCTCAAACTCCTTTATCCTTCTTCCCAGAGCTACGTAGTCTGCAGTGATCCGCTCAAGGTAATTCTTGGCAGTATCATTGGTGCCCACGTGGAAAAGCAGGAAGGGGTAGCGATCCGAGGGCTTGATGAGTCTCGGCAGTCTCTCCGTCACATCGCGAATCTTAGCCCCCGGCAAGCAGCAGACTTCTCTGTTTTCCCGGTCAGGGTGGCAGATAGATGACTCAGTCCTCCTGAGGAGAGAGTCCCCGACCACCACCACCCACCTCCTTCTCTTGGGAGTGGTGGTCGTGGAACCCCCAACTCTAGGACAGTGCATCTCATGCCTTTCAACTGGTGGAGTCTCCTTCTGCTCCCTTCCCCCAGACGTATCATCTGGGTCACTCCCCGCAATGGTACCTGTGGAGAGAACATGAAAATGGTTACTTACCTGTGTCCGCTTTGCTGGTACATGGACTTTCCCCCTTCTTCTTCTGGAGGTCACATGTTGCCAGATTTCTTCACAGTCCTCCTGTCCCTGCTGCGCAGCCTGCTCTGAATCTTCAGAACCTTGTGCCCATAGAAGCATATCCTGACGTCTGTCCAGGAAATCTTCAGTTTCTCTTATGCAACGCAGGGTCGATACCTGTTGCTCCAGACCTTGAACCTTCTCTTCCAATATGGAGACCAGCTTGCACTTTGTACAGACAAAGTCGCTTCTGTCCTCTGGAAGAAAGACAAACATGGCACATCCAGTGCAGGTCACAACAGTTGAACACTCCCCATCCATATTACCTTCCTACTATGAGCTTCCTCCGGAGATGCAGTAATGCCTCAGAGAAGTCGTTAGGGTGTAAGCCTCAGTGGGCTCACTCCAGGTGAACTCCCAGGCAAACTCCTGCTGTTTGCTGCTCAGCTGGTTCCCCGCTGCTCAGCTGGTTCTATAAGCACCGAGCCTAAAGCTCTTCCAAGCCTTCTTAGCGCAGCGGGCAGCGCATCAGTCTCATAATCTGAAGGTCCTGAGTTTAAGCCTCAGAGAAGGCAACTCTTCTTGCTCCCTGCTTTAGATTTTCTAACGTAAATCAGAGTAAAAAAGACTAGAACTGAGTGGTTTCTAGACACCCTCCCATCCATCTAACACACACACACAGACTTTTCTATCGGTACGTGTACAGTATGAAATTAGTTCAAAATTATTCGATTTGAAATTTCGGGAGCTATTTTAGACATTCAGGCTTCGGTGTCCCCACTGAAGCGCGTGAATTCAGCAGAGTGCATCCACAGTACCGAGGCTCGCATCGAACGTCGGAGCGGGTGCACCGTGGGTCGCTATCCCACAGTTCCCGCAGTTCCCGCCGCCCACTGGAATACTGGGTTACGCTCCCAGTGCACAATGGGGCAAAAACATTCTTGCGGGTGTTTCTGGTGCGTGTCATCAGGAACCTATGGTGGGCAATCGTTTCACGCCTTTTTGGCATGCAGACGCCATACTGCTTTCAGCAGACGGTGCACCGCTTGCTCTCCTGCAACTATGAATCCGCCTCTCATTTCCTCTTCCCTTCTGATGTAATCTCTACTATCTGCTCTTTCTCTTCCTCATCGAACTCTTCTGCCTCCAACTCTGCTCTCCCGCTGGTGCCACGCTTCCGAGCTTCTCCGGGTTGTCTGTCCTGGCCTCCCGCCTCCGTGAAAACCACGGAAGACAACCATTTCCTGCCTTTCTTCGGCTACCACGAACCAAACAGCACCTCTTCCCCTGCCACTCTGCTCTCCTACATTTCGCGCCCGTTTTCCAGGATTACCCGTGCAGGCGCCATGGAGCCCGCTCAGATCTCCGCTGCAGTTTTAAGCATTTTAAATACCTCACGCATTATCCAGCAGTATGTGCAGTCCCTGCAAAACGGGGCGAGGAAACGACGACCGTGCGATTACTATACTGATGAGGACATGGACAAAGATGGCACGGCGTGTGGCAATTGGGAGATCATGGTGGCGCTGGGCCAGGTTCATGCCGTGGCACGCCGATTCTGGGCCCAGGAAACAAGCACAGACTGCTGGGGCCTCATCGTGTTGCAGGTGTGGGATGATTCCCAGTGGCTGAGAAACTTTTGTATGCGTAAGGGCCACTTTCATGGAGCTTTGCGACTTGCTGTCTCCTGCCCTGAAGTGCAAAGACACCAAAATGAGAGCCGCCCTCACAGTTCAGAAGTGAGTGGCCATAGCCCTGCGGAAGCTTGCAACGCCCAACATCTAGCGGTCAGTCGGGAATAAGTTTAGAGTGGGCTAATCTTCTGTGGGGCCTGCTGTGATCCAAATAGCCAACACAATCATTGATCAGCTGCTATCAAGGGTCGTGACTTTGGGAAATGTGCAGACCATTGTGAATGGCTTTAATGCGCTGGGGATCCCTGACTGCGGCGGGGCGATAGTCATAACTATCTCTCGGCCCCGGAACAGCGGGGCGGCCACTACATAAACCGCAAGGGGTACCCTTCCATGGTGCTGTAAGCCCTGGTGGATCACAAGGGATGTGGCGAAAGGGATGCACAAACAATCCAGTTGGGCCATTGCCCACAAGCTCACCCCAAGCAGCTTGGACTCCTGATGACTGTGATGCTGAGGTTCCTTAGACCCCTGTTCATATTTCAGACCCCAGCCGGTGCAGCATCCCTGCCCAACCACTCACCATCTGCCCCCGGAGAACCAGCTGGTGGGCTGCATCCACAGGCAGGTAGTTTATGCCGCTCCCCTCAGAGCAGCAGCCACAGCTGTGCAGCTAATCCCCACATCTGCTTGCCGGGGATCCAGCTGGATTGTTTGGGCATCCCTTTCAAGACTTGCCCTCAACAACCTGGCAGCCCCCAGCTTTCTCATTGCTCTGTGGTTGTTTGCCCTGTGAAAGGGGCCTCTAGGAATTGGTATTTCCAGAGGCATTAAAGAATCATAAAGGAGAAGGAAAAGTTAATGCCTTAGCAAAGTCTGTGTGTCTGTGTTAGATGGATGGGAGGGTATCTAGAAACCACTCTGCTCTCGTCTTTTTTCTCGGATTTCCAGTGGTAATCAAGGTCAGCCTTTGCCAGCAGTTGACAAGAACATGTGAGAACAGTGGGGGCGGGAAATAAACATGGGGAAATAGTTTTACTTTGTGTAATGAACCATCCACTCCCATTCAAGCCTAAGTTAACTGTACCCAGTTTGCAAATTAATACCAATGATCACTACAAAAGGTTCCCCCCGACCCCACCCGGCTCTCCTCCTGGTAATAGCTCACCTTACCTGATCACTCTCGTTACAGTGTGTAGGGTAACCCCCATTGTTTCATGTTCTCTGTGTATAGGAGTCTCCCCACTGTATTTTCCACTGCATGCATCTGATGAAGTGAACTGTAGCTCACGAAAGCTTATGCTCCAATAAATTTGTTCGTCTCTAAGGTGCCACAAGTCCTCCTGTTCTTACTCATGGTGTTGTATCTCCATAGTGTGGCCGTTTGGTGTCAGTCCTTTTAAATAAACAATGAATTTTTTTCATAGAAACCATATTTTCCTCACACAGACACAGGAGTAGATTCATCTACAAAGGGAAGGTGATTCCAAGGCCGTTCCGGAGGGAGAAGGAAACATTTTCAGCATCACTAAATTATTGTGTTGTACCTCACACACACACAGAGTGACAATAAACTCAATTAACTGAGCTCCCAACACACTGCACAGGAATGAAATAAACAACTTTATGTTCAAGGAGTTCGGTGCATGTAAATAATATTAAAAATATGTTTTGGGCAACGCATGGAAAAGTCATTGTATTGTACAACCCACTTGATATAGTTAATACACCACATAATAATTTATGAAGTTAAGAACGACGTGCTTATAAATTAACGTGTTGTGCCATTTACACACGCACGAGACATAGAAAAAACGGAATTATTTGAGCTTCCAACATTTCCACTTTCTCACAGCATGTTAGACCCCCTGCTTTAAATGAAATATGTCTAAAGGCCAGATGTATGAAAGAATTGTCTCGTTCTGTATTTCTTAGCTTTTATCTCAAAAGGTAACAGCCTCATAATCTTCCCTCAAACACCCTGGGACCTCCCCAAATTATTAACATGCCCCTGTCCTCAGCAAGGCCACGACAGTGACCCACAGCTAGAGTGTCTAGGCCAAGCTGTTCTGAAGGAGGCAAGTCAAAGATTTTCTCTCTGCTTCCCTTGGCAAGGTCTGAGTGGGAAAACAAAATCCCCCACATGGAAAGTTTTCTGCTGAGAAACCAATACTAGTCTGTTTGGGGACTTTGATTTGAATGGATTATTATTCTTCTCTTCTGACCTCTGAATTATTTCAGTTCAGTCTTTGTCCTCCAGATGTGTTGCAAGGTGTTGAATTGCGGGGGAGAGAGGCCAAGTCATGACGTCTCTTCCCCTCTTTCATAATTTCTTCCAACTTGTTAGGAAGTTCCTCTGCCTTGATGTGAGTCAAGCAGTGTCCATTGTCTCCGGGCTGTCTCGGAGGAGTCCGCATTGTACACGGTTCCTGGGAGAGTCCTTGGGAGCGTGGATACCTTCACTGGGCCAGCAGCGAGTCTGGCTCCTCCAGCGTCACACCGGAAAGGCTGGCGGTGGCCATTTCCCAGCCTCATCACATATTTCAGTGACGCACCCAGAGCAAAACTCCACCACTTCCCAGACAAGCCTAGCACACACCATCCACCCAGGTATTAGCCTTCAACAGATCACGACTTTAACAATGATAGCTCACCAGGCCGACTCTGTACAAACCATCCCTTAATTCTATGAGAGTGGTGACTATGGGGCTTCCAGGGTGCTGCTTTGAGCACAGCCTGCCACCCCTGGGCTGACACTGCAATGGAGACGTCCCTGTAGAGTCTCTCTCTCCCGGGATAAAGATGGCAGCAGGGCTGGCCTGGGTCACCTGATGTGGGCTTCTGGAGCTCAAGCTGTGGGGCTGAAAAGTGGGGTGCAGATACTGGTGTTCCTGCTGAAGCCTGGGTTTGGAAACCCTCACCCCTCATGGGACCTCAGAGATTGAGCTCAAGCCCATCTGTCTCCACTGTCATTTTATAGCCCTGCAGCCCCAGCCCCAGAAGCCTGAGTCAGCTGCCCCGGGCTCTGAGACAGGTGCCCTGGGTGTTTGAATCGCTGTGCAGACATAACGTTAGGATACGTCTACAGTGCAATGAATCACCCACGGCTGGCCGGTGTCACATTAATCAGGATCATGTGGCTTGGGCTGAAAAGTTGCAGTGTACAAATACAAAGAAACAAGAGCAAAAAACCAGTTTCCTTTATAGCTACATAGCTATAGATACATGGCAAATAGCAACAAGAATCAGAGTAGAGCTGGATCTAAAAAAATGAAAGATTAATCTTTGCTCTACGAATAATAACGACTGATAAATGGTAATATAAAAAAGGACCTGGAATTCCTTCGTAATATGACGGTTCTTGGAAGTTCCAGGCATATTGGCTAGAATTTTCGAGACACAGATTATCAGAAAAACGTAACACGCTGAGTGCTCCACCTGAAACAACAGCAAATACTGTTGCCAAGATAGATAGATACATTGCAAAGAGCAACAAGAATCAATGTGGAGCTGAATCTGCAAAAGGGAAAGATTAATCTTGCAATACAAATAATAATGTATTAATTATTATTATGTCATAAAGGACCATGAATTCCTTCATACTTTTATCATCCTCAGGATGTTGCTGTGAATTCAGAGACATGACCGTTTTCTGGAGCAGCCATTGCAGTTTCAAAAGGAAATGCAGGCAGAAAACAAAGCAGGGAGGGTTGTGATGGGGGTGCATGAAAGGAGAGGAGGCTTGTTCCTCTTGAGTTTTCTTTCAGTTTCTCTTGTGATCGTGATGGAGGAAGCGGAAGCTTAATTTGAGTTTGTCCCCACTCCCCTCCTTCTGTCGGCGGAGTGTGTCTTCACCAGGAGTGCTTCCACCGAATGAAGAGGGGCAGTGTGGGGGGGCTGAGAAACGGGGCTCTTCACTCCGCGCAGCTGCCCACTGGGAGCCCAGCTCCCCCTGGGCTCTTGACTCCCCACCTCCTCCCTGGAGTGGGAGCCGGCCACCTGGGCTTCTTGCCTGCCTGCTCCCAGCCAGGAGTGGGGGCGGGGGCCAGGGGCTCAGGCTTCTCGGCTCCCTGCGCTGGGAGCCGGGAGCTTTCGTGCAGCAGCCCCGCGAGGAGCCAGGCAGGTGCAGCCCCGCTGGGATCAGGGAGCAGAGGGCAGCCATGAAGGGAGCCAGCCGGAAGCCATGACATTGGCAAGACAGCCAGCAGCCCCTGTGAGTAAGGCAGTGTCTACACAGATACTGGGTTGTCCTAACGACCCCAACACAATCCCCGTGCCTCTTGAGGAGCTGGAGTTACCATGTGGGTGTAGCAGGGCACTTACATAGATGGGACAAGGCTGTAGTGTGCACCGTGAGGTAATTAGGACAACGTAAAATGCTGTCGGCGGGCCTAACTGTGTAGTGTAGCCCAGGTTTTAATCTCCTGCTGATGGGTTATATGCTGGGTGTCTTGTTTCCTTTGCTTAGGAGTGCTTGTTCTCACACCTATCTCCTTGCTTTCCATTCCAGTTCAGGGAAGGAGAGAATAACCAAGTCTTCAGGTATGAAAAGGCAAAACATTTCTACATGACCCTTCGCAGTCAGTGAAACCTGTGGTGGGAAACGTGCCCTTGATTTTACTGCATTTTGGTTTCTTGTCTTGTTGGTTGCTCCTGAGGAGCTGGCAGGGAAATGTCCATGGAGAAGTGGAGTGGATGTGAGGTTTCTTGCTTACGAGATTTGCCTGCGTTTTGGCCTCATTGTGAGAAGGGCAAATTGGTACAATTCGTTTCTGTCACAGATTGTAGTGTAGTGTGGTGGTTATCATGTTTGCTTCACACGTAAAATATCCCTGGTTTAAAACTAGGCAGAAACAGTGCCTTTTCCCCTGACTGATCAGTTTTGGTCTTCCTCCATTCCAAGCCCTTTGCTGAAATACACCCGTATTTCCCACACTTTTTGTTCCTTTTTCTTTCCTTTGACGATATTTTAGGGTTGTAATTTAATGGCCACACAATTTTGCTCATGAATTAAAGTTTAACACAACATTTGACAGCCTTTTCCTATGCCCTCTTTTCTGTCACTTACGGGAGTTTACTTATGGGAATATTCACTGATTTATTGCACCGAGCATTTCAAAGGAAAGGTCAGAATCATTTACCTTGGATTCACTTTCCTTACTTCTTTCTAATTCTTTCTTTCACATAGATGGGGAAATCTGTGTTGGAGCAATTTAGCTTACCACTCTCTCTTTCTAGACGGAAGCTGACACAATTTAAAACTTCCCAATTTGCAAATATCTATGTGAAAATATTTCCTAAACCAATGCAGAGATCCTGGGCAGGGCTAGGGGTGAGGCAGATTAATAATTGGCTGTTCTTTATTTTGGTGCTTGCTAATTGGCCATTTGGAATTTTAATACGTGATGGCATTACAGGCGAAAGATAATCTCAACATGTGGAGAAGAAACGGTTATACGGGCTAATAAATAATTTCTTGGTGTCACACCAAAAGCGATGCATTCCAGTGTGAAAGAAGAACTAATTCATGGCTTATGAGCATTTGCTACATAGTTGTAGCCATGCAGGTCCCAGAAAAGCTTGTCTTTGTCCCCAACAGAAGCTGGCCCAGTCAAAGATATTATCTCACCCACCTGCGCGTTTGCTCGCCACACTACCTGAGACAAGCGGAAAGAGACTCAAAGCAGAGAAAATGGAACAAAGAAGTTGAATTCCTAGCTGAAAAATGGGCCCCTTTGTCAGCTGGAGGCAATCTCAGACGATTCTGGGACCTCTTGTGGCTATTGCTGGTTTTGAAAAAAGCCAGGTGTTATTTAGGCAATATCGCTTCTACTATATCCACTGAAGCAGATTTATGCTTCACGATTGCTGTGTATCCAAAGAGATTCATTCAATTCAGCACACAAGTGAATAGAGATAGGCAGCTGGAGTCAGCCAGTTCGCCCCCATCTCAAAGTCTTTGGTTTTTAAAAAGGCCCCTTTTGGTGTTTATACAGGACAGGGCAGAAAACGGCCAGATAATAAGCTATTGGGGTGAAAGTTCTGAGGTTTTTTTTAATTTGCAGTGAAGACTGAATGGAGAATTGTGTCGAGAAGTTTCTTTCCCTGACTGAGGATGGAACCAAGGCAGCATCAACGAGACTCCTAACCAGTAGACCAAGGGTACTCAACAGGTGTACCATGGGCCAACTCTAGACCGCCAGAAATTTTTAATGGACCCTGAAATCTTTTTAAAAATCATAATAATAAGTAAATAAAATTATTTTCTCTGGAGTCTGGACCTTGATCATATCTTGACTGAGATTTTGGACCTTGACAAAAAATAGTTGACTACCCCTGCAGTAGACCATAAGGGGGGGTAATGTAGGTTTTTTTGGTTCAGCTCCTCTATGCTTTCTAAGGCTACTTGCTCTCCAGTTAAAGAAATCCCTTCCAACCCTGATATTCCATGATTCTATGAAATGGTCCATTCCCCATTTCAGAGGGGACAGGAACAGAGAGTGAAGGAACCCCTGTGCTCATAACCTGAGCTCAAGGAAAAGCATTGAAACAAGCTCAAATTACGATTTAGGTTCCTCCATCAGAATCCCAAGAGGAACACAAAAGAGGAACAATCCTCCTCTGCTTTCATTTACCCCACCGCATCCCTCTCCGCTTCTTCTTCCGCCTACCTAGTGGCTTGATTTCCTTTCAGAGTGGTAGCCGTGTTAGTCTGTATCAGCAAAAACAATGAGGAGGACTTGTGGCACTTTGGAGACTAACAAATTTATTTGGGCGTAATCTTTCCTGGGCTAAAACCCACTTCATCACATGCATGGAGTGGAAAATACAGCAGGAAGAGATATATACAGAGTCCATGAAAAGATGGGGGTTGCCTTAAAATCATAGAAGATCAGGGTTGGAAGGGACCTCAGGATGTCATCTAGTCCAACCCCCTGCTCAAAGCAGGACCAACCCCAACTAAATCATCCCAGCCAGGGCTTTGTCAAGTCCCCTGCCCTCTGACATGTCCTTTCACAGAATCACAGAGTTGGAAGGGACCTCAGGAGGTCATCTAGTCCAATCCACTGCTCAAGGCAGGACCAATCCCCAATTTTTGCCCCAGATCCCTAAATGGCCCCCTCAAGGATTGAACTCACAGAGAACTGTTTGAAATGGGCCACCCTGTTTACCACTACAAAAAGTGATTTTTCCTCCTACTGCTAATAGCCCATGACATGCTAACAAAGAAACAGCCGTGATTTAAAATCTCCACTCAGAAATGGTGAACAACAGCAGAACCCAAAGTAACTGAAGGAAGGGCGGATGATCACAGTTAGGACACAGAATTCAGAAGATGGCAAAGCTCAGAGCCCCGTTACATGGAGTCAGAATGCAATCAGCTCACAATGAGGGGGAGCAAACTCCCTCCCTTGCTCTCTATGCCAAAGTTCCTGTCAGCTCAATGTCCAGGTCGGCTGCTGAGAGGGTTGCAATGGGGTCAGTGAAGGCAGAGGAGGATTGTTCCTCCTGGGTTTTCTTTGTGTTGCTCTGTGATCCTAGTGGAGGAAGCTGACGCATCATTTGAGTTTGTTTCAGTGGCTTGGGTTGGGCTCAGGTTGTGACCCTGAGCACAGGGGTTCCTGCCCGCTCTGCTCTTAGCCGCTCAGGGAATGGACAAAGGAGCAGCTTCAGAAATTGGAGAGAAAATAGCCTAAGGAAGTGTAGCACAGCTGAGAAGAACAACAGCCCCATCTTCTCCCTGGTGGTCTAGTGGTTAGGATTTGGCGCTCTCACCACCACGGCCTGGGTTCAATTCCCAGTGAGGGAAAAGTGACTTTACAGCAAAACACCTTAATTTATTCTTCTCTTGCCATTTGAACAAATTGACGGTTTTTCCCTGACTCCCCCATCTTCTACGTGATCTTGGCAAGGGCTTTGGAGACCATATCAAAATCAAAGCTTCCCATTGACTAGGAGCAGAATATGGGCATGTTTCCACTGTGCACTTCGTTGTCCACAAATAGACAGGTGCAAATTCTTGTTCCCCCTTGCTAGCTAGCCTAACCAATGTTGTAACAACAGTAATAGACACTCAGGTTGACCCAAGATGTCAGTTTTCTTGCTGAAACAAAACCAAAAAATCATTTGGGGTCAACCAAATTCTTTCAGCAAATAAAATATTCACTCAAAAAACTTTCATCCCACTCTATATACGAATCTTTGGAAGTAACCATCTCAGCAAAACTGACCATTAGCCTCTTCCATTCCTGAGGGCTAGCTGCTGTCATGTTCTAAGCATAGACGATGGGCCTTTCACCTGTTGGCCACTGGTTTCTACCTTGCTCAGGTAGCTACTGATGAAAGGCAATGTGGTTTAGTGGCAGACCTACTTCTATCCCTCTGTCCAACTAGGCGTGTTTGTTTCACACTGCTTGTAAAAGTACAATCAATGCATTTTGTTGATACCTAAATCTGGGATCAAGATGAAACACTGTGATTGTAAGTCAATGAGAAAAATCTCTGCTGAGTTCGACAGAAGGAAGGTTTTCTCATCAGGTTCTAGCACACGATAAAAGTTCTGAAGGTTCTTAGAGTTTCCAGACACATGGGCCAGAATTTTCAGAAGGTCTCACCCCCACCCCTAGAGCCAGATTTTCAGAAGAACTCAGCTCCCATTTGGGCAATAAACATTTTGGCCAGATTTCAGAAAGGCTCAACACACTGAGGGCTGAGCTATTTTGGAAACAAAAGGTGGTAGAAGTTGTGGGTGCTGGTTGCTTGGCCGTCTGGCCCACCAGGCAGGAGTTTGAGGTTCAACATTACTTTCTCAGAATGGTAGCAATCATCTTTTATTCCCTTAAAAAGGGAGCAGGGAGATGACATATAAAAATCGCTTGTGCTTTAGAAAGTCTCTGGAAGTTGAAAGAGATATGCCATCTCCACCTCCCTGGAAAGTTCACAACAAGTTAAAGAAAACTGTGATTGATAAGTGGCTTGACTAACAGTGACAGGCTGGCCGAGTGGTCTAATGTGTCAAACTCAAGGCTGTGTCTTTCCGTCATTTGTGTTCTGGGCTCCATATGCAGGTGGGCGTTCAAATCCCCTTCCTGACACAATCATTGCCTTCTACATGAGAAATAGCCTCATTTCAACCTCTCCTGTAACATTACAACACCAACTGCTTCGCATTTCTATGCTAGAACTTGGAGGGAATTCAAAAGTGGTGCATTCAGGGCACCTAGTTGAGGTCACGGGTGGTCTAGTTATAAGCAAAGGTTGTTCAGTCCTGTCTGGGAGGGTAAGCTCTGGAGAACACGGATCATCTGAAGATTACTGAGGGGAAGCAGGAACATCTGATCCAGCCAGTGGAGGACAGCCATCTAGAATCCTAAGGAGATATTTTGGCATCTAGGGAGTGAGAAGTAAATCTCAGAACGGAGAGCTGAGGTGGTGCTGATGACTATTTCCTGCGGCTAAGGCTAAATGGGAGCGTGTACATCTAGGAACAAGGAATGTCAGCCACGTATACAGCAACAGTGGGATCTCAGCTAGGAGTCGAAAGGTCTTTTTACCTCTGTATTTGTTGTGCCCACTTCATCCAGTTCTGAGGTCCCCAGTTCAAGAAGGAGGATGAAACATTTGAGAGGAGAAAGAAGAGCCATGAGAAGGATGAAAGGCTTGAAACCCCCGCCTTGCTGTGATAGTCACAAAGAGCTCAGAAAAGGTTTAGGGGATGACGCTCTCACTCCCTAAGTACCTACATGGGGAACAATACTTACAAACAGGCTCTTCAATCTAACAGACAAATGTATAATGTGAGCCAATGGCTGGAAGTGAAGCTAGACATATTCAGATTGGAAATAAGGCATGCTTTCTGAGAGGGAAGGGAATTAACCATTGAAAATCTTACCCAGAGTCCTGGTGGAGTCTCCATTCCTGGAAATTTTCAAATCAAAATTGGATCTATTTTTTTTTAAACGGATCTGTTCTAGTTGAAAAGGAATTCTTCGGGGGCAGGTATCGGGCCCGTGCTAGACAAGAGGTCAGACTGGGTGTTTACGAAGACCCCTTGTGGTTTTAAAATATGGGAAACAAACCCTTAAATGACAAACGCTTTATTCTGTGAATCAAAAGGAAGTGCTTCCCCTGGCTCTTTTTCTCATTTTGTAAACAAGGGCTTGGAATTTCAACTCTCAGTGAAGCTTTGCCTTTAAACTGAATTAGGTGAATTTTCCAGCTCTTGATCCTCTGAGTCTAAGGAAGAATCCCTGAAAAGCAGGTGAGGTTTTAGTTCAGAATTTCATAGGTTAATTTGATGCCATCCAAGAGTGAACACTTCGGTAGGGAACAAGTGAGAATTTGTTGACTGAGAAAAATTCCTGGTGAAAATTGGCAAAGCTGTGGATATTTTTAAACATTCCAGTGAATTTACACATGAAGATACAAACAGAGAGAGAAAGAGAAAATCACACACTGCACAGCCCCTTGTAGGCATTAACAAAAATCAGACCCACACACAAACCCACACAGCACACAGAGAATCAGAGAATCATAGAATAACAGAGTTGGAAGGGACCTCTGGAGGCCATCTAGTCCAACCCCCTGCCCAGAGCAGGACCAATCCCAACTAAATCATCCCAGCCAGCCCAATGCCCCTACTTATACAGCCCAAAATGCCATTGGCCTTTTTGGCAACAAGGGCACACTCTTGACTCATATCCAGCTTCTCGTCCACTGTCATCCCTAGGTCCTTCTCTGCAGAACAGCTGCCTAGCCATTCGGTCCCTAATCTGTAGCGGTGCATTGGATTCTTCTGTCCTAAGTGCAGGACTCTGCACTTGTCCTTGTTGAACCTCATCAGATTTCTTTTGGCCCAATCCTCCAATTTGTCTAGGTCCCTCTGTATCTACCACTCCTCCCAGTTTAGTGTCATCTGCAAACTTGCTGAAGGTGCAATCCACACCATCCTCCAGATCATTAATGAAGATATTGAACAAAACCGGCCCCAGGACCGACCCTTGGGGCAGTCCACTAGATACCGGCTGCCAACTAGACATGGAGCCATTGATCAGTAGACATATGCACATAAGGGAAAGCCACACAAAACATACAGAAAAAGCACACAAGACAAAAGCACAAAAACCACATACCAAAAGAATACGAAGCAAAAAACAATTTGCCTGCAAAAATGAGACACACGCACACAAAACTATGCAAGGCATCCACAGAAATCACACAGGACCCACATGCTCATCAACCTGACAGACAAAAACCACATGAACATATCGAAAGCCAGGCAGGGTTTGAGTCTCACAGCCAAGAGGTAGTGCAGGAAGGTGGTTTAGGGAGCAAAGGTTGAGGGGGAAGTCAGGGGCTCAAGAATCACAGGATGGGCAGTGCTCTGGGCTCTGCTTGATGCCTCCTGACACAGGGTGCAGGTGGAGAATGGAGCCTTGTAGATCTGTGGAATCTGTCCTGCACTCTGCAGAGGAAGAGAACCTGGGTGTCTTCTGAGCCGGAATTGTATTTTCCGACGGGCAAGATGAATGGCAGAAGCCATTGCTTAAAGAAAGCTGATGCTTGAACTCACAACCTCAGCATCTGAGTGGACCAGATCATACGTCTGAGGGAAGGCAGCAGAAGGAGACTGCGCCAATTGGAAGGCATGAGATGCACTGTGCTAGGGTTGGGGGTTCCACGACCACCGCTCCCAAGAGAAGGAGGCGGGTGGTGGTGGTCGGGACTCTCTCCTCAGGGAGACTGAGTCATCTATCTGCCATCCCAACCGGGAAAACCGAGAAGTCTGCTGCTTGCCAGGAGCTAAGATTCGTGATGTGATGGAGAGACTGCCGAGACTCATCAAGCCCTCGGATCGCTACTCCTTCCTGCTTCTCCACATGGGCACCAATGATACTGCCAAGAATGACCTTGAGCGGATCACTGCGGACTACATGGCTCTGGGAAGAAGGATAAAGGAGTTTGAGGTGCAATTGGTCTTCTTGTCCATCCTCCCCGTGGAAGGAAAAGGCCAGGGTAGAGACCGTCGAATTGTGGAAGTCAACGAATGGCTACGCAGGTGGTGTCGGAGAGGCGGCTTTGGATTCTTTGACCATGGGATAGTGTTCCAAGAAGGAGTGCTAGGAAGAGACGGGCTCCACCTTACGAAGAGAGGGAAGAGCATCTTTGCAAGCAGGCTGGCTAACCTAGTGAGGAGGGCTTTAAACTAGGTTCACCAGGGGAAGTAGACCACAGCCCTGAGGTAAGTGGGATACCAGGAGGAAGCACGAGCAGGAGTGCAGGAGAGAGGAGGGCTCCTGCCTCATACTGAGAAAGAGGGGCGATCAGCAGGTTACCTCAAGTGCCTATACATAAATGCACAAAGCCTGGGAAACAAGCAGGGAGAACTGGAAGTCCTGGCAAAGTCAAGGAATTATGATGTGATTGGAATAACAGAGACTTGGTGGGATAACTCACATGACTGGAGTACTGTCACGGATGGATATAAACTGTTCAGGAAGGACAGGGAGGCCAGAAAAAGTGGGGGAGTTGCATTGTATGTAAGGGAGCAGTATGACTGCTCAGAGCTCAAGTATGAAACTGCAGAAAAACCTGAGAGTCTCTGGATTAAGTTTAGAAGCGTGAGCAACAAGGGTGATGTCGTGGTGAGAGTCTCCTATAGACCACCGGACCAGGGGGATGAGGTGGATGAGGCTTTCTTCTGGCAACTCGCAGAAGCTACTAGACCGCACGCCCTGGTTCTCATGGGGGACTTCAATCACCCTCATATCTGTGGGAGAGCAATACAGCGGTGCACAGACAATCCAGGAAGTTTTTGGAGACTGTAGGGGACAATTTCCTGGTGCAAGTGCTGGAGGAACCGACTAGGGGCAGAGCTCTTCTTGACCTGCTGCTCACAAACCGGGAAGAATTAGTAGGGGAAGCAAAAGTGGATGGGAACCTGGGAGGCAGTGACCATGAGATGGTCGAGTTCAGGATCCTGACACAAGGAGGAAAGGAAAGCAGCAGAATACGGACCCTGGACTTCAGAAAAGCAGACTTTGACTCCTTCTGGGAACTGATGGGCAGGATCCCCTGGGAGAATAACATGAGGGGGAAAGGAGTCCAGGAGAGCTCGATGTACTTTACAGAATCCTTATTGTGGTTACAGGGACAAACCATCCCGATGTGTAGAAAGAATAGTAAATATGGCAGGCAACCAGCTAGGCTTAACAGTGAAATCCTTGCTGATCTTAAATACAAAAAAGAGGCTTACAAGAAGTGGAAGATTGGACAAATGACCAGGGATGAGTATAACAATATTGCTCGGGCATGTAGGAATGAAATCAAAAAGGCTAAATCACACCTGGAGTTGTAGCTAGCGAGAGATGTTAAGAGTAACAAGAAGGGTTTCTTCAGGTATGTTGGCAACAAGAAGAAAGCCAAGGAAAGTGTGGGCCCCTTACTGAATGAGGGAGGCAACCTAGTGACAGAGGAGGTGGAAAAAGCTAATGTACTCAATGCTTTTTTTGCCTCTGTCTTCACGAGGTCAGCTCCCAGACTACTGCACTGGGCAGCACAGCATGGGGCGGAGGTGGCAAGCCCTCTGTGGAGAAAGAAGTGGTTCGGGACTATTTAGAAAAGCTGGATGTGCACAAGTCCATGGGTCCGGATGCGTTGCATCCGAGAGTGCTAAAGGAATTGGTGGATGTGATTGCAGAGCCATTGGCCATTATCTTTGAAAACTCATGGCGAACGGGGGAAGTCCTGGATGACTGGAAAAAGGCTAATGTAGTGCCAATCTTTAAAAAAGGGAAGAAGAAGGATCCGGGGAACTACAGGCCAGTCAGTCTCACCTCAGTCCCTGGAAAAATCATGGCGCAGGTCCTCAAGGAATCAATTCTGAAGCACTTCGAGGAGAGGAAAGTGATCAGGAACAGTCAGCATGGATTCACCAAGGGAAAGTCATGCCTGACTAATCTAATTGCTTTTTATGATGAGATAAGTGGTTCTGTGGATGAAGGGAAAGCAGTAGACGTGTTATTAATTGACTTTAGCAAAGCTTTTGACACGGTCTCCCACAGTATGCTTGTCAGCAAGTTAAAGAATTATGAGCTGGATGGATGCACTACAAGGTGGGTAGAAAGTTGGCTAGATTGTCAGGCTCAACGGGTAGTGATCAATGGCTCCATGTCTAGTTAGCAGCCGGTATCTAGCGGAGTGCCCCAAGGGTCGGTCCTGGGGCCAGTTTTGTTCAATATCTTCATAAATGATCTGGAGGATGGTGTGGATTGCACTCTCAGCAAGTTTGCGGATGACACTAAACTGGGAGGAGAGGTAGATACGCTGGAGGGTAGGGTAGGATACAAAGGGCCCTAGACAAATTGGAGGATTGGGCCAAAAGAAATCTGAGGAGGTTCAACAAAGGACAAGTGCAGAGTCCTGCACTTAGGATGGAAGAATCCAATGTACCGCTACAAACTAGGGACCGAATGGCTCGGCAGCAGTTCTGCAGAGAAGGACCTAGGGGTGACAGTGGATGAGAAGCTGGAGATGAGTCAACAGTGTGCCCTTGTTGCCAAGAAGGCCAATGGCATTTTGGGCTGTATAAGTAGGGGAATTGCCAGCAGATCGAGGGATGTGATCGTTCCCCTCTATTCGACATTGGTGAGGCCTCATCTGGAGTACTGTGTCCAGTTTTGGGCCCCACACTACAAGAAGGATGTGGAGAAATTGGAGAGAGTCCAGTGAAGGGAAACAAAAATGATTCAGGGTCTGGAACACATGCCTTATGAGGAGAGGCTGAGGGAACTGGGATTGTTTAGTCTACGGAAGAGAAGAATGAGGGGGGATGTCATAGCTGCTTTGAACTAAATGAAGGTGGATCCAAAGAGGACAGATCTAGACTATTCTCAGTGACAGCAGATGACAGGACAAGGAGTAATGGTCAAGTTGCAGTGGGGGAGATTTAGCTTGGATATTAGGAGAAACTTTTTCACTAGGAGGGTGGTGAAACACTGGAATGGGTTACCTCGGGAGGTGGTGGAATCTCCTTCCTTAGAAGTTTTTAAGATCAGGCTTGACAAAGCCCTGGCTGGGATGATTTAGTTGGGGATTGGTCCTCCTCTGGGCAGGGGGTTGGACTAGATACCTCCTGAGGTCCCTTCCAACCCCGATATCCTAGGATTCTATGATCATTTGGCCAACAACATGCAGCAAAGCACCCAACTCAGTTGCATGAATGCTCTATAAGCCACTCCTCAATTATACAGAGACACCAGCATATCTCCCCAGCTCTCAGCCTTGCACCTCAGAAATGTACCATCTTACACGACTCATGGCCTTCTCTTGAAAAGTGTAAGCTCATTAATTAGTTCGCCACTTCATCAAAAATAAAGGGGACATGCACCAGCCTTTGTCATGTGAGCAACTTTCCCAAACACTTTGGACAAACTCAGGAGTAAGTATAAAATATTAAAATAAGTTTATTAACTACAGAAAGTTAGATTTTAACTGAGTCTAACTGTTGGTCACAGAGGTCAAAAGTGGTTACATAACAAATGAAAACAGACTCCCAGTCTAAACTCTAATTTGAATATACTAAGCAAGAATTGGATCAAACAGCTTTTCTCACTCACTGGTTGCTCCAGGCAATGTTGAGTTCTTAATACACAGACTGAATTCCCTCTCAGCCTGGGACCAATCTCCGCAGTTGAAATTCTGAGTCTTCCAGACAATCTTCCAGGTGTTGAGATTGGGGAAGAGATAGGCCATGTGGGGGTGTCTTTGACTCTCATACATATTTTTTCTCCAGCTGCTAGGTAGATTCTTGCCATGATGCTGGGGTTAGTTAGCCCCCAATATGGAGCAGCAGTTTGCCTCCTGCACCGTGTGGTAGGCGTGTCACAGCTCCTTGACTTTGACCCCACAGGGCAGTGTGTCCCTGTCATGGCCCCTTTCTATCATGCATCATGAAATCTGCGTGCGCACCTCGGGAGTTACACCGCAGAAAGCTGCTTTCCTGTGCAGAAACTTGCCCGTGTAGACAAGGCCGCAGAGGGCTTACATAAGAACGCACGACAGGTCATAGACTGGGTCAGATCAATGGTCCGTCAAGCCCAGTGTGCTACCTGAGAGCGACCAGTGCCAGATGCATTGGAGGGAAAGAACAGAACAGGCTTGTTGACCTGCAAGGTGAGGGTCTTTCACCTTTATATTTAACTTCATTGTTGTCGATTCCTACTTATCCTATATCTAACTACCCCTCCTCTGAGGTCTCTGGGCAAATCAGGTGCGAACCACTCCTTTGACACAGACGTGTCCCAATCCAGCTGAACTGAGGCAGAATTTGGGCCAATGTCAGTTTGGAAAAGGCCTGCTTCACCCAGCAGGTTTCTCAAAGTATCCGTTGCTGTGAACCGCATGTCATGTGGATGTGCGAACTCCAAAGATAGCAAACATGAAAAAAAAAACGCAAAGCCGGTTCTGAGGTTTTCAGAGCCAGGCCTGAGGGTTAAAGAGCTGTGCTCAAAAGGACAAGTGTCTCAGCAGCTATAAAAAGAACTAGTTGCAAAAACAAAACAAAAATTACATGGAAAAAAAACAACCAAACAACAACCACCCAGAAAAGCTCCTATCACTCGCCCATCACCATTGTAGATCTTGACATCTCCTGCCTAATGTGACATCTTTGTTTTGCGAAGAAGAGCCCTGGGGAACTCCTGCGAACTCCAAAGATAGCAAACATGAACAAAAAAACGCAAAGCCGGTTCTGAGGTTTCCAGAGCCAGGCCTGAGGGTTAAAGAGCTGTGCTCAAAAGGACAAGCGTCTCAGCAGCTATAAAAAGAACTAGTTGCAAAAACAAAACAAAAATTACATGGGAAAAAAACAACCAAACAACAACCACCCAGAAAAGCTCCCATCACTCGCCCATCACCATTGTAGATCTTGACATCTCCTGCCTAATGTGACATCTTTGCTTTGCGAACAAGAGCCCTGGGGAACTCTCTGGCTCACCTGTGTGGGTGGAAGGGGTCTCACACTACGTGGGAAGGCTGCATCATGAGAAAAACCACCTGTGCTCTACTTTCACACTTTCTAATCTTTCAGAGTAGCAGGAGGCGGAAAAGTGAGACACATGCATTAGACTCAAGAGCAAAACTAAGAGACCAAACCACAGACTCTGGACTCAGCATTCATGTATCCTGCAGTCTGAACTTGGAATCTGTTACATTCCCTCATTGGCTACCATCATTTAACCAACACGGAAGTGCTTCTTGTCCAGCAAGGCAGTCAGTTTGGGACCCATAGGCATGGCATGGCTCTGAAGGAATCAGCTGTTTCTCTCTGTGCTTCAGGAAACTTGGGATCCAAATGGTAAAAGACAGTTGTTCCCAGTTTCATCATGGCATCCTTTAGAAGTGTGAGCAATTCTAAAAACAGTTTACCTTGGCCACAGGTCACCATAGCGTCCATCTCTGGGGTGAAAATCAACCACTAAAACCTCTCATTTCTACCTGAGTTCTTGTCAAATCTTTGACCTTAGTTGTAGCAATTTTACACGGCTCTGGCGTAGAATTCTTCACCAACCACACGACATACCAGTAGCGATACTGAGGTAGAACTCCCCCAAATATGCCCTTTTGTTTCTTTAATCTGGTGGCACAGATTTAAATAAGGGACTAAATTCAGGTGCGCCTTAGAATCCCTCTAAGACACCAAATGTCAGGTATCTACTCAAAATGGGTGTCTTTCTGCAGCTCTATCACATTCCTCATGGATGTCAGTTCCTACACATTTACAGCATCTGCCAGGAGTGAGCTGAACAGAAATGTCACTTCCATTTTTCCCATCTCTACCTAGGAAGGGATTGCATTTCCCAAATAAGAGGCAACATGCACCTGATTAGGAAGGGAAGATCTTCAGGAGCAACCTCCTGCAGGGCATGGGCCACAACTGCTTTGGGAGGCAAATGAATGGGTCTTTTGCTTAGTTCCAAATCATTTACTAGAGAATCCTCTTCCCAGCCCCTTCGGGAAATATTGACCTTACCAATTGAAGAACAGGGGGATAGAGATGGTGATGGAGAATCCCTCTGATTTACCCTATGTTCTTCTGTTGTTACAGAGGGGAAAAGACATTTTTCCCTATCCCTTCTCTATTCCTGCTCTTTGTTATCTTCAATATATTTTAAGGGAGGAAAACGGGAGTAAAAATATCTGCCTTCAGGAAAACCTGAAGCAACAGCGCTCTGATGAACTGTGACAACTGGGAATGAAACAATATGTTCCTGGTGGGGGAACTTGATGACTAACAATTGTTTTTAAATGGGGGAACAGTATAACTGTGATGCTCAGGCTTTGTTTAGACTAGGACATGTGATGGAGTTTAGGTCAGGTCAAGGGGAAAGCTAATGCCAACCACTGCACCTCGGCTGCATCTGCACGACAACTGTAATTGTCTTTTAACACCAAGATCACTAACTTGAGCAGCCAACGCCATGTACAGTCCTAGTGGATGTAAGGCACGAGTGGTTTTTGCCTCAGTGTAGCTTGTTGGGAACAAACCTCTCTCCCCCACCTGGAGCTGATGAACATTCCTGGCTGGAGGGACACACGCTCCTTCGACCCAAAAGGAAAGGAGTTGATAGAAAACATCACAGGACTGACCCCAAAGAAGGGTGAGCTGCAAAAGGCAGGAGCAGGCAACTCATCTGGGGGAGCTGAGTAACCACGGTGAAGATGGGGCACAGATCACTAAGTGGGAATTAGCAAATGTGATTTAAAAGAAAAAAATACCTTTGGCCAGCCCTAGTCAAGGCATTTGTTACAGATCACTCCCATGTGGATTTTCTGATGTCTAATGAGGTTTGAGCTCTGATTGAAGCTTTTCCCACACTCAGAGCATGTGTAGGGCCTCTCCCCGGTGTGGATTCGCTGATGTGAGAGGAGGGATGAACTGTCAATGAAGTGCTTCCCACACTCAGGGCATTCATAAGGTTTCTCACCCGTGTGGATTTTCCGATGTGTAATAAGGTGTGAGCTCTGCTTGAAGTGTTTCCCACACTCAGGGCATCCATAAGGCTTCTCACCTGTGTGGATTCTTCTATGTGTGGTCAGTACAGAGCTCCGATTAAAGCTTTTCCCGCACTCAGAGCACATGTAGGGGGTCTCTCCTGTGTGCGTTCTCTGATGTGTGATTAGGGTAGAGCTCTGATTGAAACTTTTCCCGCACTCAGAGCATATGTAGGGCCTCTCACCGCTGTGGATTCGCTGATGTCTGATGAGGTTTGAGCTCTGATTGAAGCTTTTCCCACACTCAGAGCATGTGTAGGGCCTCTCCCCGGTGTGGATTCGCTGATGTGAGAGGAGGGATGAACTGTCAATGAAGTGCTTCCCACACTCAGGGCATTCATAAGGTTTCTCACCCGTGTGGATTTTCCGATGTGTAATAAGGTGTGAGCTCTGCTTGAAGTGTTTCCCACACTCAGGGCATCCGTAAGGTTTCTCACCCGTGTGGATTTTCCGATGTCTAATAAGGTCTGAGCTCCGATTGAAGTGTTTCCCACACTCAGGGCATCCATAAGGTTTCTCACCCGTGTGGATTTGCCGATGTCTAATAAGGTGTGAGCTCTGCTTGAAGTGTTTCCCACACTCAGGGCATCCATAAGGTTTCTCACCCGTGTGGATTTTCCAATGTGTAATAAGGTGTGAGCTCTGCTTGAAGTGTTTCCCACACTCAGGGCATCCGTAAGGTTTCTCACCCGTGTGGATTCTCTGATGTGTGAGAAGGTCCGAGCTCCCTTTGAAGCTTTTCCCACACTCGAGGCATGTGTAGCGTGTTCCTTCCAAGTTCATTCTCTCACGTGTAATAAGGTCTGACTGGCTACCGAAGTTTTCCTCTGGCCTCTGCTGACTCTCACAGGCTTTTGTTTTTTCTGGGCGTGCACAGCTCCCAGAATCATTCCCTTTGGACCTTCCTGACAACATGCCATGGGCTTCTACTCGCTCAGCATCTTCCTGCTGGGGTTCCTCCTCGTTTTCACTCACCATCCCAACACCTGACGGGAGACCGAGAGAATCCAGACGTAAGTCTCTGCCTGCGCCAGAGAGAAAGGAAATCTCAGAGAGAAGAATGGAAAAAGGGATGAAGGAACCAAAATGTGTACAGGACAGATCAAACCTATCAGGAGCTGATTTTCCCTTCAACCTTCCCCAGAGGAGAGAAAGGAAGGGATCAGTTCTGGGTCCGTATCTCAGAAGAAATCTCAGGGGACAGCGAGATTGGGGAGGGACCTGCTGCTAGTTGTCAGTCAGGATAGGTGGGAAGCCATGAGTGACCTCTGCCTAACGATTCTACATCTGCAGGGAACAATCCTGAACTTGGAGAGCTCACAAGCTCTTTGTAGGGCATCCCAAATGTTTCCTGTATTCACCGACAGTTTTGGGGTTGGTTTAACCAATGCCTCACCTATGCAGGGAGCTCTCGGGAGCACTTTTTTCTTAGAGCCATGAAGGTCTGGGACGCACGACTCCTCCCCTCGTTCCAGCTGCGAGATCACATCAGTTCTGGAAACTGGAAACCCTGCTCAAGGCAAAGAAAACAAGGGAGGTCAGTGGAATTTGTGGGATACTTGTCACAAAGAATATTCCATGCTTTTAAGCCCAGCTCACTTTTAAGTAGTAACGTCCCAAGGCCGGCTTCCTTGGCTCAAAGTGCCAGGAGATGATTATTATAAATCATATTCATTACCTTACTGCCTAAGGGCCAACTAACAGTGGGTCCTCATTTTGCTAGGCACAGTACAAACCGAGAAGCATTGATGGCCCGTGCCCTGAAGAAGTTACAATCTAAATAGACAAGGCAGACACAGAATGGGGGAAGGGGTAGAACCCACCAGCAGAGTGAACTCCGTGAAGGCAGAGTGACAGATCTGATCAACACAGGCCTAGATCTTGAGACTATCGGATTTAATGTTCCAACCAGGGCCAGTGTTTTCCGGAAATTGTCGCTAGGACTGCATTTTTTCCCAAAATTACTCTTTGTTTGTGGAATCACCGTTAATATCCGGAATTGCTGATCAGAGGGTGGGTGGGGCATGCAGGGTCACAATCCTCCAGATTTCTCCCTGGAGACACCCGTCTCCTCCCCAGGGCACAGGCTGGCTGCGGTTGAGACTTGATGCCAATTTCTTCCCTCCTCATACAAGTCTGGGATCGGCAGTGGGACACCAGGCTCTCTCATCATGCTGCAGAGAGGACGGCACTCACAGCTGCTCGCGGCCGTGTCCACAGCACCTCTCCCCTGCTCATCTGCCCTGTACACAGCTGGTTCATGCCCCGTCTCTCCAGCGCACAGCTGGCTCTAGGCTCTCAATGCCCAGTATCTGAGCCCCACCGCCCCCACACAGCCGGCTCCTGTCCCCTCCCCCCAAGGCACTTTCAGGCTTTAAAGGATTAGATATTGCTCACGTTTGTCAATTACTCTCTTTTCATTGCCTGCAAACTCTTGCCCTAATTATGACTGTTATCTGTATATCTAAGCCAGCCCTTGAAAGCATGAATTCTTCACAGACTATGATGCCGAGATGCGCCACATGATACCAGGAAGGGCAGCGGGATGGGTTTCCTGTGCAAGCTGGTATCACTACAGGGTGATGAATGCCAGATCTCAAGGCTGGTTATGCAGAGCTCCATCTTTTGAAGCTTTACCCAACGCAGAAAGGGGTAGTGACGGATTTCCCCTCATTCAGGAGACTGAAGACGACAGACTTTTGGGGGATAAACAGCTGAGTTTGAGCTGACTGAGGGGGGTCTTTCTGGGCTACAAACTCACAGGACCTGATAACCACCAGGAGGTAACCCTTTAAGAAAGGTTTTAATACACTTTGGAACTGATCAGGGATTCCCATGAGGACCGCTGAGGGAATGAAGGTCAACACACATTTGGATGCTCTTCTTGTTTTATGAGAACGGGAACAGGAAGGGCAGGGATCTCACTGAATGCAGGATCTCAGCAGGACGAGGTGTCAGGATAGCACCATATTGCAGCCCATTGGAAAACATAATCCCAACTACACATACAAAATGATGGGCTCTAAATGAGCTGTTTCCACTCAACAGAGGGATCTTGGAGTCACTGGGCACAGTTCTCTGAAAACATCAACTCAGTGTGCCACGGCAGTCAAAAAGCAAAGAGAATGTTGGGAATCATTCTGAAATGGAGAGATAAGACGACAGAAAATATCATATCGCCTCTATATGAACCCATGGTACACCCACATCTCGAATACTGCCTGCAGATGTGGTTGCCCCATCTCAAAAAAAGATATATTGGAATTGGAAAAGGTTCAGAAAAGGGCAACCCAAATGATTACAGGTATGAAACTCTTCTGTACGGGGAAAGATTAAAAAGACCGGGATTATTCATCTTGTAAAACAGACAAAGGGGGGATATGAGAGAGGTCTATAAAATGAAAACTGCCGTGGAGAAAGTAAATAAGGACGTGTCATTTACTCCTTCTCATAACACAAGGACTAGGAATCACCCAATCAAATTAATAGGCAGCAGGTTTATAAGAAACAAAAGGAAGTATTTCTTCACACAACGCACAGTCAACCTGGGGAACTCTTTGCCAGAGGACGTTGTGAAGGCCAAGATTATAATAGGGTTACAAAAAAAAAAAAAAAAACACCATGAGAAATCTATTGAGGACAGGTCCGTGAATGGTTATTAGCCAGGATGGGCAGGGATGGTGTCCCTAACTTCTCTTTGTCATAAGCTGTGAATGGGTGACAGGAGATGAATCACTTCATGATTCCCTGTTCTGTTCATTCCCTCTGGGACACCTGGCGCTCGTCACTGTCAGAAGACAGGACACTGGGCTAGATGGACCTTTGGAAAGGTGGAAATCTGAGGGATTTTGGATCCATTTATGCAAATTATAGAGAGGAAAGTGGAAAATGAGAGGGATTTTATCGCAGTTGTTGATAGGAGGTAAAAGCTGAGTGTATTTCCCACCACTATTTGGTCAATGAATAGAGCGGAAATGGGCAACATTGGCAAACGTTTGAGATCCATATTCAGGAATCTGAGAAAAGGTGTAAATCTGAGATTTTCGTCGTAATTTATAATTACAGAGACAGGGAAAGCTCTCAGGGGCATATTCAATTAGAAGTAGACAACTAGAGTAAAAGTGGGGCAAACGTTGAGGGTATTTTTGAGGAATCTTTGAGACGTACAGAGAAAACGTGTCACAAACTACGCAACTGAGAACATGGGATAAACGCCAAGACCGGGGGGGCTTTTATGTGGCTATTAAAGAACTAGCTGGAAAAGGGGGGACCGTTTGTGATATAAAATCCAGCCTGTCCAATACAGAAGCAGAAAGTGATGGTCCCCCCCCACGGCCCCCGTTCACCTGGGCAGCAGGGAGCCCTCTGAGGGGCTGACTGAAGGGGGCGGGGGGGGCGCTGGAGGGTTCTTTGGGGGCGGGGAGGGGGCGGCAGTGGGGGATGGGCAGGTAGGGGGCAGAGAGTCACTTTCCTGCCCCCCCCGCCCAGCGCTCCCCCCGCCCAGCGCTCCCCCCGCGGGGTCTCCCACTCACCGGAGCACGGGGGGGTTAATGACGGGCCCCACCCCGCACAGACCCCGGAGGGGAGCCGCAGCTGCTCCTCCTACAGATCCGACACGAGGCAGCGCCTGGTCGTCTCCAAGCCCCGCCCCCAGACGCTGCCCCGCCCCTGTCTGCTCCAGGCCCCGCCCCCAGACGCTGCCCCGCCCCTGTCTGATCCATGCCCCGCCCCCTGGCCCTGCCCCGCCCCCGGTCTGCTCCAGGCCCCGCCCCCAGGCGCTGCCTCGTGTCGGGTCTCTCGGAGGAGCAGCTGCGGCTCCGCTCCGCGGTCTGTGCTGGGGGGGCCCGTCATTAACCCCCCCGTGCCCGGCCGGGGGGGGCTTTCTCCAGCTGGGACCAGCCCCGGCTCTGCCCGCCCCCGACCCGGTGAGTGGGAGACCCCGCGGGGGGGGGAGCGCTGGTGGGGGGGCAGGAAAGTGACTCTCTGCCCCCGGCACGGCTGGGATTGGGGGGGGCAGAGACTGGGGCCCGGCGGGCGGGGTCCCTTGGGGGGTGTTGGGGGGAGAAGCCGGAGTTGCGGGGGTGGGGGTTGAACTGTCTCTGTGCAGCCAGGAAATTCCCGGGGGGGAAGTGGGGGGCGGCGGGGGAGTTAATTGGATCCCCTTCCCCCCCACGGGCACAAATGTCCCCGCAGTTTTCCCCTTTTCCCTCTCGGTAGCTCCCACCTGGTTGTAAACTCCCCCCCACCCCCCATTGATCCGCTCTCTGGTCTCCCCGATCCCCCCCCCCCCGTCTCTCCCTCCTCCTCACATGTCCATTGAAACTCCCCTCCCGTGGGGGGGGGGCGGGATTTCCCTCCCCCCCCGTTTTATCCGCAGCGATTTGTCCCGGTGTCCGTGGGAAGTTGGAGCCCGGAGTCATCCCCCAACCTGGCTGCCCCGGCGTGGGGGTTGGAGTGGACGCCGGGTCTCTGCCGGGGCAGGGAACGGAAGGGACGTGTCCCCCATGGGGCTGCCCCCGATCCCGGCTTCCCAGTCCCACTTGATACCCCCAACTGCCGCACCGTTGCCCCCAGCCCCCACCTGCCCCCCACCTGCCCAGCCCCCACTACCGCCCCCTCCCCTCCCCCAGGGAGCCCTCCAGCTCCCCCCCCCGCCCCCTTCAGTCAGTCCCTCAGAGGGCTCCCTGCTGCCCATGTGACCGGGGCCGGGGGGACGACGACGATCACTCTCTGTTTATGTTTTGGACAGGCTGGATTTTATATGACAAACGGTCCCCCCTTTTCCAGCTAGTTCTTTAATAGCCACATAAAATACCCCCCGGTCTTGGCGTTTATCCCATGTTCTCAGTTGCGTAGTTTGTGACACGTTTTCTCTGTACGTCTTAAAGATTGACAAAAAAGTTTGCCCCACTTTTACTCTAGTTGTCTACTTCTAATTGAATATGCCCCTGAGAGCTTTCCCTGTCTCCGTAATTATAAATTACGACGAAAATCTCAGATTTACACCTTTTCTCAGATTCCTGAATATGGATCTAAAATGTTTGCCAATGTTGCCCATTTCTATTCATTGACCAAATAGTGGTGGGAAATACACTCAGCTTTTACCTCTGTGACAAAGTGGGACTGTTCTTAATGTTTCCTCTGAATAGTGTGGGGGTGCCTCAGTTTCCCCTAGGCAGTTCTTAAGTATCTAGGTGGTGGGATAAGGGTGTATGATCATTGCAGAGCCCTAGAGGGCAGGTGTGTGCAGGAGTCTGGACACAGAGAATGGCCGACACCCTGTTTCCTGGCCACTGATGGCCTGGGCCCTTCCCCCCTGCAAGGTGAGAGCTAAAGGGTTGGAGAACAAAGGAATCCGGTGACCTCCTGGCCCGGGAAAGGAACAAAGCCCAGAGGAGGAGGGGCTGGAGGGAGTTGGAGTGAAGTGCGGGCGTGGTTGTCTGGCTCACTGCCCCCAAAATGGCCCAAGCTGAGGGGTCCTGTTCTCTGCACCTGCAAGCTCTGTTTTAGACCATGTTCCTGTCATCTAATAAACCTCTGTTTTACTGGCTGGCTGAGAGTCCCGTCTGACTGCGGAGTTGGGGGGCAGGACCCTCTGGCTTCCCCAGGAGCCCCGCCTCAGTGGACTCGCTGTGAGAAGCGGACGGAGGGGCAGAGGATGCTGAATGCTCCGAGGTCAGACCCCGGAAGGTGGAAGCCGGGTGAGCTGTGTGTCCTGAAGACAGGCTGCTCACAGAAAGGCGACTGCCCCAGAGTCCTGCCCAGCTTCCTGGGGAGAAGTTCCAGAGCATCGCCCAGGGACTCCGTGACAACCTCCTATCAACAACTGCTCTAAAATCCCTCTCATTTTCCACTTTCCTCTCTATAATTTGCATAAATGGATCCAAAATCCCTCAGATTTCCACCCTTTCTCTTTCATTTCTGAACACTGATCTCAAATCTCAGTTTTCCCTCTTACGATGTCATCATCAAATGTCAATTAAAAATCCTCTTGGGTTTGGGGCTGTTCCCCATGTCTCTAAATCCTAGCAACTTGTCCTTCTTTGGGGGGAACCTGTCGCCCTGAGTCCTTCTCCATCCTGGTTGGGAAATTAACCCCCCTGCAACAATGATCATCTTTCCCTCGCCTTTGAGAATCATTTGTTCCCTCCTTTCTCTCTGTTAAAAATGTTTGCTGATAAAAGAGACTAGCCATAGATTCAATACCCATCAAAGCCAGGGGCCTCCCCCTGTTTGGGGGATGGGTGGTTCCCAGTTGGTAACAGGAGAGTTGGCTGGACCCTTTTCTTTTCTCCAGCTGGCACGGGATGAGGAGGTCCCTCTGAGTGCAGCGTGGTTCAGAAATATCCCAAACCCCATGACAAAGGGTCTCCGTGAGGGGGTGCTTCCCGCAGTTCAAAGCTGTAGCCAACTCTGGGGTGGATCCACAGTGGCCATTATTTGCTAGTGACAGAGTATGGAAATTTCTTACTTATTTTGGCCCTCCATGGCTTCCCTTCTCCTGTTAAAGAGGCGTCCCCCCGGGCTCCCTCTGCCTGTGTGACTGGCCAGCAGGGGGCGGTGATAACTTTCTATGCACTTACCAGACACTGTGAGGGAACACTGTTGCTGGGGGGGGCAGGTGTCTGTGCGGGGAGATTGCAGCGGGAGCTGAAGGGGCATTGTGGTAGGGGGAGGCCTCTGGGTGGCTGGGCAGGGGGGACCCTAGTCAGGTTAGTGGGTTCTGGAGGGTTTGGGGTTTCGGGGAGTAGTTCTGATGTGCCCAGCCCTCAGGCTATGGGTCCTGGAGGTGGGTATGGCTGTGGGCCTGTTGGCTGCAGACCAGTGGGGGTGGGGGTCTGTTGGGCAGGTGGGGCAGGGGATTAGACGCTGCCTGGTGCTGTGTCAGGGGCTCTGTCTGGGATTGCCCAGCTGGCTCCTGGGACCATTGCCATGCCCAGTGCACAGAGCTGTGGTGGGGCGGTCCCTGGCGCAGAGTGAGGGGTCCTCCTGTAAAGTGTCAGGGGGTCCTGCTGGGAGGAGGAGGGGGTCCCAGGCAAATGGGCTGGCAGATCCTGTTGGAGGGCAGGTGGGGGTCCTAGGCAGGCAATGGGGAAATCCCAGGCAGGCAGTGAGGGACTATAAAATGACTCTACAGTAACAGCCCCCCACCCCATTTCTCCTGCCATTTGCAGGAGCAAATCCAGCCATGGGGGAGCAAACAACCCAGGAATGAGAGTTTCCTAGCAGACGGGCATGGAGAGGGCACAGGGAAAAGGAGATAGAGAGACTGACAGGGTCCGTGGGATAAAAGAGTTTTGAAAGAGATTTCCAGCTCTCTCATCTGCCCAGACAGATGTATTACTGCACTGTGGGGAGAATCACTTTCCTGTGGACAAGACGAGGATGAGAGAGAGGAAAACCCAGTTCCTGACTCCATGTCCCTCCTGCTGGGGTGTGGCTGCCGTGGGGTCAGTGTCAGAGGGAATCCTCGAAAGGGACTCCTTTAGTTCTGCTTTTTTCTAGGATTGCGTTCAGAGACTTTGTTTTGGGATGCGGGAGAGAGAAAAGAGGTTAAAAGTGTGTCTGTGGGCTTAGCCTGGCAGGAGGGGCCAGGTCTCTGCTGTAATCCAGAGATTGAGTAGAGAGTTGTCACTTTGGATGGGCTATCACCAGCAGGAGAGTGAATTTGTGTGGGGGGCGGAGGGTGAGAAAACCTGGATTTGTGCTGGAAATGGCCCAACTTGATGATCACTTTAGATAAGCTATTACCAGCAGGACAGTGGGTTGGGAGGAGGTATTGTTTCATATTCTCTGTGTGTATATAAAGTCTGCTGCAGTTTCCACGGTATGCATCCGATGAAGTGAGCTGTAGATCACGAAAGCTCATGCTCAAATAAATTGGTTAGTCTCTAAGGTCCCAGAAGTACTCCTTTTCTTTTAGCATTTTCTCAGCACGGCAGAATCTCGGATCTCGCTCTGCAAGGAAAGAGCCTGGGGAAGCGTGATGTGAAATGAACTAATGCCCGTTCCCAAACCTCCACAACGGCCCTTCTCGCCCGATCAGGCTGCAGAACGACGCTCACGTTTCGTTCCGGTTCATCCCGTCCTCCCATGGGACAGGGGAGCGACATAGCTGCAGGGGAGCCAGCTCAGGTAGGGATTATTGTGGGGGTTCTGATCTGTTCCTGCAGGAGGGAGAGGGACAGCAAATACACGGGAGAGGGGAAGGTTTGCACCGTCTGGTTTGGAGGTTGGAGCGGGGACAGGAAATTCACAGGGTGGAGAAAGGGAGGAGACCAGGGGGTGGCAGACCTGCTGGGAGTTGTTTAATAAGTGGCCTAGATTCTTGGAACAGACCCATGAGGTTCGGAGGTGGAAATGCTCCAATTTGGTGAACAGAAAATAACGCACGTAGATGGGGCTGGGAAAAAGGACCAGACTCCTAGTGCTGGAGCCTGACCCAACTAACCAGTGGGTGCCTTTAAATATGAAGGGGGAAGCCACCAGTCAGGCTTAGGGGAGATTCTCCTGCCTCATATCCAGCTCCTCACAAGGAGGAGGGTGTTGGGCTTCCTACAAGAGATCTCTCCCTAGACTCTGCTCGGGGCAGCATCTCCGGTATCAGTCTGTGGCTAGTAGGTGTGTGATGGATCTGCTGGGAGAGAGGAGGGGTGTCTCTTCGCCCCCTCACCCTGGTGTTTCCTGGGTGGTCTGAGTGGGGTGGGGGTGGGACTCTGTTGGCTGCGGTCCACCCAGAGTTTCCGTTTGATTGGCTCCTCTCCCCCGTGAATAGTGGGGCTGTGAGTGGGGCAGCAGGTCCTGAGTGTGGGGCTCTGGCTCTTTCAGGGGCCGGTGACCTTCGAGGAGGTAGCTGTGTATTTCACCAGGGAAGAGGGGGCTCTGCTGGACCCCGCTCAGAGAGCCCTCTCCAGAGATGTCATGCAGGAGACCTATGAGACTGTGACCTCGCTGGGTAAGGGTTCCTGTCCCCTCGGTTCTTGGAAGGGGAACTGAAGAGATGAGGTTCACGCCACCCCCACAATGCCACCTCTGCTCTGTCCTGTTCCAGCATCACCCCAGCATGCCAGTGACACACACACGACCAGAGACCCTCCCCTGCTGCTGAACGCTGTGGGAAGAGAGCACAGGAGCAGAATCGCACAGTGTCAAATATCTCCTGTTTGCACAAGTAAAACGGGGGGTTAGGTCCAGCATAACGAGCAGAAGCTTCCTACCCCTGGCCTTCTCTCAAACCCTGAGCCTTTTCACCCAGACCAGAAAGTGCTTGGGGTGTAAGAAGCAGGCTGCTGGGGTCAGAGCGGCTGGTCCAGGGTTACTGATCACACAGACCTTGAATGCTGGCTGGGGGAATCCAGACAAGGGAGCTCCAGCAGCAGAACATTGAAACTCAGCCAGGATTACAGATGACACAACTCCTCACTGCTCCGGATTGCCCTGTGCATGGGACAATGGCCTCGGTTGCTGGTGAAAATCCTTGAGACCTGGAGAGTTGCTCCCCCCAACCCCATGTGCACTAACCACAATCTACCTTCTCTGCAGACTTGGTTTTTTGAGTCCCTCATTCCTGAAGTCACATGACCCCGATTCTTATTTTTCACATTCTGCTTTTCTAGACTATTTAGAGCCTGTTGCTTCTGAATGATAGTTTCTAATTTCCCAGTGTTCTCCACAGCCAGGGATTTTCCTACTCCCTCCCATTGCACTGGACTCACTAGGTTCCCTGGTATTTAAGAACGGCCACTCTGGGACAGACCAAAGGTCCATCTAGCCCAGTGTCCTGTCTTCCGACAGTGACCAGCGCCGGGTGTCCCAGAGGGAATGAACAGAACAGGGAATCATGAAGTGATTCATCTCCTGTCACCCATTCACAGCTTATGACAAAGAGAAGTTAGGGACACCATCCCTGCCCATCCTGGCTAATAACCATTCACGGACCTGTCCTCAATAGATTTCTCATGGTGTTTGTTTGTTTTTTGTAACCCTATTATAATCTTGGCCTTCACAACGTCCTCTGGCAAGGAGTTCCCCAGGTTGACTGTGCGTTGTGTGAAGAAATACTTCCTTTTGTTTCTTATAAACCTGCTGCCTATTAATTTGATTGGGTGATTCCTAGTCCTTGTGTTCTGAGAAGGAGTAAATGACACTTCCTTCTTTACTTTCTCCACAGCAGACATGCTTTTATAGACCTCTCTCATATGCCCTCTTGTCTCTTTTCCAAGCTGAAAAGTCCCAGTCTTACATATCTCTCCTCATACAGAAGCTGTTTCATACTCCTAGTCCGGGTTTTTTTGCCCTTTTCTGAACCTTTTCCAATTGCAATGTATCTTTCTTGAGATTGGCCGACCACATCTGCACACAATATTCAAGATGTGGGCGTACCATGGATTTATGTAGAGGCAAGTTATGTACTGTCTTATTATCTGTCCCTTTCTTAATGATTCCCAACACCCTGTTCGCTTTTTGACTGCCTCTGCACCCTGAGTGGATGTTTTCAGAGAACTATCGACAATGACTCCAAGATCCCTCTCTTGAGTGGAAACAGCTAATGTAGACCCCATTTTATATGTATAGTTGGGATTATGTTTTCCAATGGGCTGCACTAGGTGCTATCCTGACATCTAGGACTGCTGAGATCCTGCATTCAGTGATATCCCTGCCCTTCCTGTTCCCTTTCTCCACTGAACCCCACCAGCCCATTCTTAGTGTTCCCAGCTTCCCCAGGACTCTCTCATTGTGTCTGGACCTCTCTCTCTGCAAGAAGCAGTTCCAGGGAGACTTGTCCTCTGTCTGGAGTCTTCAACTTCTGGGACATGGATTTACTTTCTCTGTGTTTTAGGAGATGCTTTGAAATTGAGTGTCTGTGACATTAACCACAGTGCAATCTTGACTGGTTGAACAGCTGTTTCCCCTCAGTTGCCCAAGCTGGGGTGGCTTTTACACTGCTTTACTGTGAGAACAGCCACTCCTGGGCAGTTAACACCCAGTCTCCAGCATGTAACTCGCTGCCAGCTACACAGTATTGAGCGCTGTTAGTCAGCGACTCACGAATTACAGTGCACCACAGGAGAACCCCAGAAAATTCTCTGGTCCCGGACTTTTGTGCATTTTTCACTGTCCAGCACACTACTGAACGACTCAAGGTCATATGAAGTCTGTCATTTCATCAGTGGAAAATGACACGTGCCAGCCTTGTTATCCCAAATGGATTTTCCAACACACTTTAATCCCAACACACTGGTTAGATGAAACAATAAAATGAGATGGCTAACTACCGGCAAAAAAACCATATTAATTGACTACAGGTAATGAGGTATAAAAGCCAGAATTGTTTACAAAAGAAATGCAAGATAAAACCCAAACTAACATCTAAGTTAACAAGCTAAAACGGATACAAAGCAAATGTTTCTCTCACTATATCCTGAGGCAGGCTGGCTGTCCTTTCAGCCAGAAGTCCCCCTAATTCGCCCCTGCTGCCAAGTTCAGTTTCTTCAGGAGCTGTCATGAGCAGAGGAAAAGGGGGAGAGAGAGAGTCTCAAGCATTTTCCTCCCCTCTTTTTATAATTCAGTCCTTTGTACGACAAACAACTTCAGTTCTCAGCTGAGTCATGGTGACCGGCTGTCTGCTGTAGCTATGAGCTTCAAGTGGTCCCTGTGAAGGAATGTAAATGTCTTCTTCACACCTTCCCCCTCCTGGAGAATGGCAATTTGACCAGCTGCTTGCCTTGCTGTCTCTGAGGAACTGGTCTGAGGGTGTTCCACAGAATTGTAACTTTTTCACTAATAGGATACAGTAAAATCTCATAATTTTACATAGTGTTGCTACACATATTTTAACAGGAGGATAATATTCTGTAGATTATGCATTTTCAAATGATACCTCAAACAAGCCATACTATGTAAATAATTGATCATAGTTTTCTAGAAGAGTGAACATAGGGGTTGTGACAGGGTCAGGCCAGATGGCTAAGTAGGTCCCTTTTCCTTGGGTAAAGTAACAGAACAATCAGGAACCTTCTGGAGACCAGTAAGACAGGCTGATTCGAACACCTGCAACCAATCAAGAAGCTACTTGAATCAATTGAGGCAGGCTAATCAGGGCACCTGGGTTTTAAAAAGGAGCTCACCTCAGTTAGTGAGGTGCGTGTGAGGAGCTGGGAGCAAGGGGCGCGAGGAGCTGAGAGTGAGAACACGGACTGTTGGAGGACTGAGGAGTACAAGCATTGTCAGACACCAGGAGGAAGGTCCTATGGTGAGGATAAAGAAGGGGTTGGGAGGAGGCCATGGGGAAGTAGCCCAGGGAGTTGTCGCTGTCGCAGAGCTGTTCCAGGAGGCACTCTAGACAGGTGCATTCCACAGGGCCCTGGGCTGGAGCCCGGAGTAGAGGGCGGGCCCGGGTTCCCCCCAAATCCTCCCAACTCCTGGTCAGACCCAGGAGTCGTCAGCCTGGACTGTGGGTTCAGAAAAACGGCCAAGCTGAGGGCTGCCGGGAAGCTCCAAGGCGAGCAAATCCGCCAATAAGCGCAAGACCCACCAAGGTAGAGCAGGAACTTCGTCACAGGGTACAGACTGTGCCTGTCTGTGTGTGTCCACAGCAGATATGTGGGTATTTCAATCCCTCATAAGCAGAGTGCTCAGCATCTTCAGGGACCCAGGGAGCTGGTCCTAGGAATTCACTGGTTTACTAGGCGTGACACTGTAGGGAATTGAGAGACACTTTAATAATAATAATTAATAATAAAATACCAATATGATGAAATTGCAATGAATCATGCTAGATATGCCATGTAAGGTGTCAGTGAAAATGCTATGATTTTCCAAGTATGATCATTTTGTTTCTATGTTTTGTACCACCTTTGTGTTGTGAGTTGTAGACATGTAGGGTATATCTGTATTTCCAGACTTGTGCAGTGACTCCCCCGGACACACTGACATCAGCACTGCCGAGCCTCTTCACTGGCCTGTCAAGGGTCATCAGCTGTACAATGAGCCCATGAAAAGAACCAAGGGGATACACCTATTGAGTCAGCAAGACGTGCAGGGGTATGCCTGTGTACTGAGAACTCCAGGGCTTTTCCATGCCATGTGCTGTGAAGCTTGTGTTTGGGACACAGGAAGTAGAAGCCACAAGGCAAAGGGAATAGAAAGGGCAGCTGCATCATCTTCATTTTCTCTTCAATCCCTCTTCCTACCTCTGGAGCAACTTCTCTGCAAACTGAAGCCTTGAACAAAGGACTGAATGACCCATCCAAGCTGTGGATGTGTTCCAGACGGACTTTCAAGCCAGGAACTCACCAATACTGTGAAGAACCCGATATATAGATTTCTGAATGTGTCTGACCTTTCCTTCTTTCCTTTAGTTTAGAGGCTAAAGGATTGGCTGGCAGCCTGGTATTTTGGGTAAGATCCAAACCTTTTTTTTATGGTCAGGCTTGACAAAGCCCTGGCTGGGATGATTTAATTGGGGATTGGTCCTGCTTTGAGCAGGGGGTTGGACTAGATGACCTCCTGAGGTCCCTTCCAGCCCTGAGATTCTATGATTCAAACCTGTGCTGACCTGGTAATATGGCTGACCCTTTGGGGTCAGAACATTGTGTTTCTGTGACCAGAATTTTTAAATAAGCTCTCACTGTACCGAACACAGGTGCTGATTGGGAGTCAGAGAACTGGAATGCAATAAAGGGGGCTGTGTGATCTTTTTCAGCTTCTCAATAACCAGTGTGGGGGATCAGAAGCATAGTTTGTGAGTGGTCGGTGATTTTAACTTCAGTGTTAGCCATCAGTTCTGGGAGCATCTTTTCTCCCTTTTTTAGCCTGCCCTGACCTTAGCGTTTTCAGTCAGGACTCCCCAAGGCACACCAGGTCACACCAAGCACTGAAGTGAAATTAATAGAATGTTTTGTTTTTTTATGACAAAGTCTTATGCAATCACCTGAACTCCTTTGTTTTCTTTCATCTGAGCAGGGTTTCCCATTTCCAAACCTGATGTGTTTTCCCAGCTGGAAGAAGGGGAAGAGCCATGGGTCTCAGAGCTCCAGGGTTCAGAGGAAAGACAGACCCTGAGAGCTCCCTGCAAAGGTGAGGAAACATGAAACCAACTCAGAATCTGTAAGTGCCTGAAGGAAACATCTGGGATGCCCTACGAAGCCCTTGGGAGGTCACTCAGTTCATTATTGTCCCGAGCAGGGGTCATAACCTCAGGGTAACTATAGCTCATGGCTTCCTGTAGATCCGAGCAGACATCAGGCAGTAGCTTCCTCCCTTCCCCCCATGAATTTGATGGGATGTGAAGGCTGAATTGATCCCCTCCTCTCTCCCAGTTAGGGGAAGTGTTTGGAGGAGTTCAGTTCCTGCTTTTATTTGACCTCTCTCCAGCACTTTTTTTCGTTGGCCTTCCCCTTTCCATCCCTGTTTGAGGTTTCTGTCTCTACCGCAGCAGGTGATGCGATGGCATGTGAGAAAGAGGAGCAGAATTCTCAGCAGGAAGATGCTGGGCAAGTGGATAAACACAGAGCATTATCACAAAGATCGGAAAGGAACGTGTCCAGGAGTCATGAGCAGGGAAAATCCTGTGAGATTCAGCACAGACCAGAGAGAGAGCAGGGAAATCGGCCAAGGGATAAAGTGGGTAAATTAATTTCCTGTCGGGGAACTCAGAAGGAGCTCAAGGAAAGCACAACACAGCAGGAAATCCTCAGGGGAAAGACAAAAAATGCATGCACTGAGTGTGGGAAAAACGTATATGACCAGTCAGCCCTTATAAAGCATCAGAGAATCCGCGCAGGAGAGAGGCCCTATGAATGCCGTGAGTGTGAGAACCTTCAATCGCAGCTCAAACCTTGTTACTCATCAGAGAACCACACAGGGGAGAGGCCCTATGAATGCCGTGAGTGTGGGAAAACCTTCTCTTGGCACTCAGCCCATGTTAGCCATCCAAGAATCTGCACAGGAGATCAACACCATAAAAACCACTAGGGCTAGCTGTACTTTTTTTTCTTTAATACTTTTCCTGATTCCCACATAGTAGCTTTTAAAGTTGTTTGAACTGTTTGCAGCACCGTTATCCCTCAGCGTGTCCAAATGAGTGGCCCATTTTTGCCTTTTGCAGTTCACCCTGTTTTGAGGTGGACCCATTTGTCCTTCCTATCTACTCCATTGTCTCACGAATAATTTGAGTGTGCCCTTCCTATCAGGAACCAGGGAGCATCACATCTATACTATTCCTCCTATTGCAAAATTATTGTTCGGAATCACCAATGATTCAGATTATATCATTGCCAGTTGTTCTCACGTTGCTCTGGGTTGTGCTGAAGAGCAGTTATATTGGGAACTTTCCCAATTATATTTAAAGGAAGAGGAGCAGGGGCAGGAAAAGAAGTGTCATTTCAGCCTCTGTGACACTGGAAGGAGATGGGGTGACTCAGAGATTCCCTCCTTCCCCATCACTCCAGACCTGTTAACTCTGCATGGCTCAGACAGGAGGGATCTTCATCACATTCTATCCCTCCACTTCTCAAAGTGTCACGTGATGAAGCGGTCTCAGCTGTCTGTGCTTGGAGACGATGCTTTGACTTCTTTAATCCTATATCAGAGTCGCTATGCCTGGAGATGAAAGTGTCAAAAACCTGGAAGGGGAATTTGATCCCAAGTACCGTGTGATCATTTGGAGTTTAAATCCCAGGTTCCATCAATTGGTAGAGCCACTTCTGGCAAGGGGGCTGTTTTGTCCCCCATTATGGGGGATGCTAGGTTACTAAAAAAATTTTAAATAACCTAACTAATTCTATGGCATGGGGAATGGTCCCCTTCATGATGCAGATGTTGAGGAAATAGAAGTGGGTTTTTTATTTAATTTATCCTTTGTAGGTGCTAAAAAAAGTGTATGAAATGAAATCAGTGTTGGAAATCTAATAGCTGCAGAAAAATAGCTAGTTTTGAATAGAAACTCCAGCTCTGATAACTAACAGGCCTGTATCCAGTCCCTTGCCTGGAATTGTGCCACCAAATTAAAGAAAAGCCGGGCATGTTTCAGGAAGCCATTCCTCACTAACACTGCTGAGATTTTGAGTGCTTTTGTAAAGGATTCTACTTCAGGGAAGTGTACATTTACCCTAACCAAGGCCAAGGATTTGGAAAGAACTGGGGTTGAATGAGTACACGCTCCGTTCTTGGTTTCCATCCCAGTAAAAGAAGCTATGGTGACCAAAGCCCCAAGGAAAATTGTTTGTTTGTACAACTCACTGATTACAGATCCAAAGCATGCCAGGGTTAGATTGAGAACAATCATCCTTCACCATTTGGATTCAAAGAGAGAGAGTGCTTCGTAGGACATTCCCTCCTCGTGGATTCCAAACTGGGTGCCTGATTGGGTAATGTCAAAGTCAGATTCAGGACTCACATAATTTGTCAGACCATTCTGTTTATTAGCAAAGCACTTTGCCAATGCACCCAGATATGTGAGCCCCCTGCAAAGGCTCAAGCTAACTTATTTATACAGATAAGCCAATTTAACATAAGAGACAAAAGGAAGCAGAAACTGACAAATATACATACATATCTTACTTGCATACTAATGTTTACCAATCTCCCAGCTCAGTAGGAGCTCTAAGTTAATTAGTTTGAGGACCCATTGTCTCACACTCCTTAATGTTTCTCTTCTTGACAACTATATTTCAACAAACCCTTCAAGTAGCATTTCTTTAATGAAATATAATTTCAATATAATTCATTCTATTTTCACAGAAACAAGGACTTTCAGGCTGTGGAAATGATGGTAACCAATGAGGCAACGAACGTGTCCGGTTCCAATTTCAGACTTCCAGATACTCGCATGTTGAGTCCTGATTCTCTGGTTTTGTGTCTGATGCTCCGGCTTCACAATAAAGCTGATGTTGGCACAGCTGCCCCCATGTAGCTGCACTGGTGTAGCATGCTATTACAGATGCTCTAAGCCAATGGGAGAGATCTCTCCCGTCGGACTTCATTAGTCCAGCCTCCTCAAGCTATATGTCCTGCTGACGTAGCGCTATCTACACAGGGCGTTAGGGCCGTGTAACTACATTGCTCAACTCTGGATTTTTCACACCCCTGAGCAATATAGTTATACCGATAAATGCCTTTAGTGTAGGACAGTTTTCTCTTGTGTTTTATGCATTTACATCCCTTCTCCTCTACCTCCTCCTACTTTGAAAGATTAAAAAGTGTGAAAAGAGAGATTTTTTTTTCCTCGTGATGCAAACATTCCCACATAGGAGACCCCTTCCACCAACACACATGGCAGAAGAACCAGCGATATGTGAACTCAGAGAATTGGTTGGAACCTACGTTGGGACAAACCAGAACTAGAGCCAAGGTTCAGTTGTTGGCAACGGGGATTAAAAGAAAATGAACTCATATGACAAGAATTTGAGCTCTTTGAATATGTTATTGTTTCCAATGAAAATGAATTTATTGGTTAAAGAGTAGGAGACTAATTGTGTGATAATCTGAATCACTTTGTAAAACAAAGTGTCTTGTTTAGTGACAGCTGATCTTGAAAAGTTAATTTGCTTTAATTTACCCCCTGTAGTGTAAGGAGTTCTAGTAGAAAACCTCACTCTAATGGTTGGGGTGGAAGAATGTGTGTGAGAGTGTATAAGTGAATATTGGCCCAGTATAGATTTTAAATTTTTGTGTTTCAAATAGAACTTATTTTGCTTAGTTTCAAAGTCTATTTCTAGTGAAAACAAAATTATTCAAAGAGACAATTTGTAGAAGTTTTTCAAGTTCTTACACTTCCAGTGTTTGAAGTATAGACAGAGCCTGAGACAGACTGATCCCCTATGGGAAGTTAGTCATGACATGAATTCCAATTTTGACCCATTTCCCTATATGTGAGGGAGGTACTAGTATGGAGGGCTGGGCCAGCTGTCCGATCGCCTGGTTCCTCAACTGTAGCTACAGCTCTTAGTACCCATCTACCCAAAGACTGAGAGAAATGGAGAGTTCCAACCATTGTTATTTTAGTATCTTATTGTTCCTTTCTCTGTTTTTTGTGCTGGCCTTTCTATTATATCAGGGTGTGAGGGTATAGCTCAGTGCATGTTGTGACAAAGCTCTGTCCTTGTCTCTATGGGTCCCACGTTTCCTGGTGGATTTTGCTAGCCCCAGAGGCTCACTGTGACCCTCCACATAGCCCTTCTCTCTCTCTAGAGGCAAGGGCCACAGCTTACTGAGCCATCATAAGCCAGGAAGGGAGGTGAGGAGAAGCAACCCTCCCTCGCACAATCTCTGTTTCCCAGTATCCATGATTAATCAAGAAGGAGAGGGGAGGGGAGGGGGGAGCCCGGGCCTACCCTCTACTCTGGGCTCCAGCCCAGGGACCCTAATAGTAGCAGCTATGGTAGCTGACTTTTGGGAAATAGGACGTGTACAATTCCCTGGGCCGCTTCCCCACAGCAGCCCCCACTCAGTATCTCCTTCGCTGTTACCTCAGGGCCTCCTTCCTTGCACCTGATGTGGATTTGCACTGCTTGGTTCCTCCAACAGCACGGCTTCCTCCTACAGATCCTGACACATGCGCCTCACTGACGAACTGGGAGGCTTTTCACTAGTTCCAGCCAGGCCTTGTTGGGCTTCAGGTATTCCAATCAACCTAGCTATCTCCACTGCTTTCTAGAAGGATCTTAATTGGCCCCAGGTGTCTTGATTAACCTGAAACAACTGCCATTTGGTTACCATAGTACCAAGGATTTGTTTAGCCTGGGGCTAAAATACCTGTTCCTCACGACTTAACTATAGCCGTCTTGCCTTGCCCCGTCGCAATGTGTGACAAAAGCTTATTGGTGCCAATTGGCAAAGGGGTCACTGTCATTCACAAGCAACTCCTGTCTCAGACCTGACAAATTCACCACACCTAGGACCCAGAGCAGGGGTGGGGGAATCTTCCTTACAGTGGGGGGGCCACCGGCGTCCGAACTGTGACGCCCCCATGACACCCCTTTCCCCCCAGCCCTCACTCACTCCGCCCCTTCTCCCTGAGGCCCCAATCTCACACCGCCCCTTCTCCCTGATGCCACCCCTCCCTCCGAGGCCACACCCACAGAACGCCTCTTCCCCCAAGGCTCCACCTTGTTCCCCCGTCCGTCGTCCGTTCTTAGGGCTGCTAAAAAGTGCTGGGCCCATGGCCCTCTAAACCCCCCTCGTCCTGCACCCTGACACACAGCCAGGCAGGCAGCAGTGTGTGTATGTGACAGAGACTGCTGGGCTGTGCTGAGCCAGTGCGGGAAGTGGGGGCTGATGTCGGGGCTGTCCCACTCCCTCTGACTCAGGACTGGGGTGTCCCCCCTCCCCCTGACTCAGGACTGGGGTATCCCGCTCCCCCTGACTCAGGACTGGGGTGTCCCCCCTCCCCCTGACTCAGGACTGGTTGCTTCCAGCAGCTGTCTGAACTTAGGGACAGCGTGCCAACACACTCACTCTTCCACAGCACACACGCTTCCCGAACACACACACTGTCTGTCCCCAACACACACACACTCTCTGCCCACCACGCCCACGGCAGCTGAAAAGCAGCTGGCAATCGAGTCGGATGCCCATGGAACAATGGGATAGAGAAACCTGCCTCGTGTGGCTGCCCACGAGGCATTGCAAACCCTTCCCAAAGCACCCTGCGGCCAGTTGCACAGTGGGATAGCGTCCCACAATGCCCTGCTCTCTGTGGCGATCCAAGAGCTGCTAGCCTGGATGCGCTCCGGTGACACAAGCAGCCTAGTGTGGACATGCAACAGCGGCTTAATTAAAACGCTTTAACTAAAGCAGCATAACTCTGTCGTGTAGACGTAGCCTGGCTCCCACTGGGGCCAAGGATGCTCAGGCACTGAAACTGAAGAGCCACAACTTCCTCCGTAGTTGGCAGGATTCAAACCTGCACAGGGAGACCCCCCTCCCCCCAATGGATTTCGAGTCCACCACCTTAACCACTCAGCCACAACTACTTGCTTTATAGAGCGCTCTCACGACACTCTAGTTCTGTTCTCACTGAGTGATCGTTTCCAATTGTTTCCTCAGACCAGCGTCCACAACACACTCACTGCTGTGCTGTTGTGTAAGTGTGCCCAGGGCTGAACAAGAATTCCTGCTCGTTTCCCTTCTGGCTGGAGCATGAGGAGAGTGTGTTTGTGGCCAGTGATGTTGCTGTAGATTGTTGTCCATTTCCTGCCTCGATAATTCAGACAGTCCCTTTCCCGTCATATCCCCAGTACATCAGTGACTGTAATAGCAGGGGGCAGGTTTTCTGTGGGGCACAGAGCTTTGCCAGGGGGTTGGTGTCTCCTTCCTTTCCTCACCCTGGAGGAAACTCAGCTTTTCATTCCATCTTTAATGTGTCATGGAATAACAACAGCGGCATGAAGAAAGAGGTGGGCAGGGTGGGCCTCCGGGGAGGGGCACAGAGGTGCAAGTGGTGGGCAGGGCAGGACGGAGAGGCACGGGTGGCAGGCTGGGTGGGTCTCATGGGTGGGGCTGAGAGGTGGGAGCGGCAGCCATGGTGGGTCTCAGGGGAGGGGTCAGAGAGGTGTGGGTGGCGGGCAGACCTTGGGGTAGGGGGCGGAGAGGAATGAGCAGCCGGCAAGGAGGCCTCGGGGAGAGAGGAGCGAGTGAAAGGTGGACCAGCAGGCCTCAGCCGAAGAGGCAGAGTGGGGTGGGAAGAAGTCCTCCTGTTAACCCAGTGCTATCTACACCAGGATTAGGCTGATATAACTGCATTGCTCAGGGAAGGTAAAATTTTTAACACCCCAAAGTAATGTTGTTACTGACTTAATTTTGTAAGATAGACCTGTCCAAAGAATCACACACACACCTTGGGAGTAAAACTTCACCCGCTTCTCTGCTTTACAGAATCGAAACACAAGAAACGCTTGTCAGGGCCCAGTGCGGGTTGGCAGGGAGTCAGGTGTGGGCAGACACCATACATTAGCCAGAGGAAAGCACCATGGATTAGCTGGTTTAAGGCACCTGTCTTCTAAACAGGAGATCCTGGGTTCAACTCCCAGTAGTGGCTTTTAAGGCACCTGATACTGGCTCCTATCAGAAGACAAATAACAGAGTTAGATGGACCTTTGGTCTAGCCCAGTGTAGCCGTTCTTGTTGTTTAAATTACACTCATAGGCACTGATAATAGAGTGACTGAAAGTTTGGGTGTGAAGGGCTGATAGGCCAGTGTTCCAGTCCCCTCGCAGATGACCCCCTCCCTCTGGGACAGGGGCAGGTCCGAGCTCTCACACCAAGTGGCTCATTAGGGCTGCCAGAATCTGTGGGCGGCTCATTCACTTTATGCTGAGGGTTGAGTCCTGCTTTGTGCACCGTGTCTGAGAATGAAAATCCTAAACCTCCCTTTGAAATAATGAATGCAGCAGGACCTGTTTTGTCACTGCTCCGAAGCAGACAGAGAAATGGAGAAATGCCATTGAGTCCAGGGGAATACTTCACTGCGGTTTTACCTTTTTCACTTGCCAAACTCCCTCCCAACCTTCTGGGCTCCTAGAGCAGGGTCCTGAGCCTGAGCCGAGACACGTGCCCTGCAACTTTACAGCCCAAGCCGCTGTCCTGGATTAATGTGACACGGGCCAGGCGTGGGTGATTCATTGCACTGTAGATGTATCCTAATGTTATGTCTATACTGCAATTAAAACACCGAGGGCACCTGTCTCAGAGCCCGGGGCAGCTGACTCAGGCTTCTGGGGCTGGGGCTGCAGGGCTACAAAATGACAGTGGAGACAGATGGCCCAGTAAAGGTATCCACGCTCCCAAGGACTCTCCCAGGAACCGTGTACAATGCGGACACCTCTGAGAAAGCCCGGAGACAATGGACACTGCTTGACTCACATCAAGGCAGCGGAACTTCCTAGCAAGTTGGAAGAGGGGAAGAGACGTCATGACTTGGCCTCACTCCCACTCTGCTCAACACCTGGCAACACATCTGGAGGACAAAGACTGAACTGAAATAATTCAGAGATCAGAAGAGAATAATAATAATCCATTCAAATGAAAGTCCCCAAACAGACTAGAATTGGTTTCCCAGCAGAAAATTTTCAGTTTTGTTTTCCCAGTCAGACCTCGCCAAGGGAAGCAGAGAGAAAATGTTTGAGTTGCTTCCTCCAGAGCACCTTGACCTAGACACGCTAGCTGTGGGTCACTGTCGTGGCTGAGGTGGGGGCATTTTAATTATTTGGGCTGGTCCCAGGGTGTTTGGGGGACGTTATGAGGCTGTTAACTTTTGAGATAAATACTAAGAAACAAAGAACTCTTTGAGAAATCTGGGATTTAGACGTGTTTTATTGACAGCAAGGGAGGTCTGAGTTCCTGAGAAGGTTTTTGTTTACAGGAAGCAATGTGGCTTGTACCAAAGGGGAGATGGTTGTTTGTGAAGGAGGGGAGAAGACAAAATGCACACAATGAGGATGGGATTCAAACCCATGCATGCAAAGCACAATGATTAGCAGCCCACCACTTTAACCACTTGGCCACCTCTTACGAGCTGCTAAAGAAGGGACAGGAGGAGAAATCTAAGGCCAGCAGAGGTAGGAACAATAAGGAGTTTTTAAATACGAAGTGTAAGGAAGGCCTGAATGACCTCCCCCCTCACATCTAGTGATGAGCTGGGGGAAAGACTTCAGGAACAGAACGTGTTTACATAGACAGGCCTCCTCTGCCTAGGTATGCAGCAAGTATCCTTTGAATGAAAAAACAAACAAACAAAATATAAAGGTAATTTTTTGGTTTTCCTGCAGTCAGTCAAAAAAAATGTGAAAAGAAAGGGGCATTTTTAAGCAATCATCTGTCCCCACCCAGGGGCTGGGGAATGTTTATTTTCTTTTTCAGACACTTTCTGGGCAAGCTGGTGCCAGTGGAAGAAAACCCAGAACGCCGTGGGTCCCCTGTCGCAACAAAACATTGTGTTCTAGGTTTGTCTTGTTGTTACTGTTATTTTGGTGGATATTGTAAATTCTTCAGGCGTGACACCCCCTTTTAATTGGGCATGTCGTGCTGCCCCTTTCGGGGCCAAGGGAAAATGTACCCTAATTCAACCTCTTCCACCCTCTACTCCGCCACCTCCCTCCAAATTCTCTGTGACACTCCCATCCCCACGGTGGTCTACCCCCATCCAGAGACCTGTGGTTCTTAATGCAGCTGGTTTACAAATGACTATCGCTCTGTTCCCCACTGACTGGTCTCTCAGTACAACATTTGATAACTGTTCTGTTTACCAAAGTAGGTGAAAGAATGTTGCCGTGAGTAATTTCAAACTCATTTGAATTGGATGGAGGGGAAATAAACAAGAACATCCGAAAATGGCGAGCCCCCACAAATTACCTCTGGGAAGGCTGAAACTCACTGCAGGAAGCTGACTCAGTGTCTCGAATCCAACGCTTGGAATGTGCCTGGGGCTACTGGACGGAGTGGGATTACGTCAGGGATTTGAATCATAGACTCATAGAATCATAGAATAACAGAGTTGGAAGGGACCTCAGGAGGCCATCTAGTCCAACCCCCTGCCCAGAGCAGGACCAATCCCCACTAAATCATCCCAGTCAGGGCTTTGTCAAGCCTGACCTTAAAAACTTCTAAGGAAGGGGATTCCACCACCTCCCTAAGTAACACATTCCAGTGTTTCACCACCCTCTTAGTAAAAAAGGTTTTTCCTAATATCCAACCTAAACCTCCCCCACTGCAACTTGAGACCATTCCTCCTTGTCCTGTCATCTGCTATCACTGAGAATAGTCTAGATCCATCCTCTTTGGATCCACCTTTCAGGTAGTTAAAAGCAGCTATCAAATCCCCCCTCATTCTTCTCTTCCGTAGACTAAACAATCCCAGTTCCCGCAGCCTCTCCTCATAACTCATGTGTTCCAGTCCCCTAATCATTTTTGTTGCCCTTCGCTGGACTCTCTCCAATTTTTCCACATCTTTCTTGTAGCGTGGGGCCCAAAACTGGACACAGTACTCCAGATGAGGCCTCACCAATGTCGAATAGAGGGGAACGATCACGTCCCTTGATCTGCTGGCAACGCCCCTACTTATACAGCCCAAAATGCCATTGGCTTTCTTGGCAACAAGGGCACACTGCTGACTCATATCCAGCTTCTCGTCCACTGTCACCCCTAGGTCCTTTTCCACAGAACTGCTGCCTAGCCATTCGGTCCCTAGTCTGTAGCGGTGCATTGGATTCTTCCATCCTACATGCAGGACTCTGCACTTGTCCTTGTTGAACCTCATCAGATTTCTTTTGGCCCAATCCTCCATTTTGTCTAGGTCCCTCTGTATCCTATCCCTACTCTCCAGCATATCTACCACTCCTCCCAGTTTAGTGTCATCCGCAAACTTGCTGAGGGTGCAATCCACACCATCCTCCAGATCATTAATGAAGATATTGAACAAAACCGGCCCCAGGACCGACCCTTGGGGCACTCCGCTAGATACCGGCTGCCAACTAGACATGGAGCCATTGATCACTACCCGTTGAGCCCGACAATCTAGCCAACTTTCTACCCACCTTGTAGTGTATCCATCCAGCCCATACTTCTTTAACTTGCTGACAAGAATACTGTGGGAGACCATGTCAAAAGCTTTGCTGAAGTCGAGGAATAACACGTCCACTGCTTTCCCTTCATCCACAGAACCAGTTATCTCATCATAGAAGGCAATTAGATAAGTCAGGCATGACTTGCCCTTTGTGAATCCATGCTGACTGTTCCTGGTCACTTTCCTCTCCTCTAAGTGCTTCAGAATTGATTCCTTGAGGACCTGCTCCATGATTTTTCCGGGGACTGAGGTGAGGCTGACTGGCCTATAGTTCCCAGGATCCTCCTTCTTCCCTTTTTAAAAGATTGGCACTATATTAGCCTTTTTCCAGTCTTCCGGGACTTCCCCCAGTCGCCATGAGTTTTCAAAGATAATGGCCAATGGCTCTGCAATCACATCCGCCAATTCCTTTAGCAATCTCGGATGCAACGCATCCGGCCCCATGGACTTGTGCACGTCCAGTTTTTCTAAATAGTCCCGAACCACTTCTTCCTTCACAGAGGCTGGCCACCTCCTCCCCATGCTGTGCTGCCCAGTGCAGTAGTCTGGGAGCTGACCTTGTTCATGAAGACAGAGGCAAAAAAATCATTGAGTACATTAGCTTTTTCCACATCCTCTGTCACTAGATTGCCTCCCTCATTCAGTAAGGGGCCACAATTTCCTTGGCTTTCTTCTTATTGCCAACATACCTGAAGAAACCCTTCTTGGTTCTCTTAACATCCCTCGCTAGCTGCAACTCCAGGTGTGATTTAACCTTCCTGATTTCATTCCTACATGCCCGAGCAATATTTATATACTCATCCCTGTTCATTTGTCCAATCTTCCACTTCTTGTAAGCCTCTTTTTTGTGTTTAAGGTCAGCAAGGATTTCACTGTTAAGCCAAGCTGGTCGCCTGCCATATTTACTATTCTTTATACACATCGGGATGGTTTGTCCCTGTAACCTCAATAAGGATTCTTTAAAATACAGCCAGCTCTCCTGGACTCCTTTCCCCGTCATGTTATTCTCCCAGGGGATCCTGCCCATCAGTTCCCAGAGGGAGTCAAAGTCTGCTTTTCTGAAGTCAAGGGTCCGTATTCTGCTGCTCTCCTTTCTTCCCTGTGTCAGGATCCTGAACTTGACCATCTCATGGTCACTGCCTCCCAGGTTCCCATCCACTTTTGCTTCCCCTACTAATTCTTCCCGGTTTGTGAGCAGCAGGTCAAGAAGAGCTCTGCCCTTAGTTGGTTCCTCCAGCACTTGCACCAGGAAATTGTCCCCGACAGTTTCCAAAAACTTCCTGGATTGTCTGTGCACCGCTGTATTGCTCTCCTAGCAGATATCAGACATACATGACCCTGAATTCTCTCTCAGTCCTCAAGGAGACACCTCAAGAAGGAGACTCCCTGCAGCAAAGCCTTGGGGGTCTCTGAGATCCCCCTGCCCTGCAGCCTGTCCTCCCTGGCCGTTGTCGTGGACTCTCTGTGAGGTCACCGCCTCCCAACCGCCTTTCACCAATCAGCTGAGTGCTGCAAAAGGCCCTTGTGATGTCACTGCCACCCCCACCCTTGCCCTGCAGGGCTCATGTCCTGCCCCGAGCCGGCTCCTGTGCATGTTTGAGCTGCTCCCCCTGGGTCACCCCCACACACTCAGTGGTCGTGCAAGGGTTCACGCAGGCCACACGTGGAACCATCAGAGGATGCTCAATGTGCCGCACCCAGTTTTGCAGAGATTTGGAGACTTGAAGGCCAGAAGAGACTGTTAGATCATCTCATCTGGCCCCCCTACACATCACAGGCCTCCTGCATGGTGCAGTCGCGAGTTTTGGACCAAAGCAGACTCGAGAAAGGCATCTCATCAAGGGATGGAGGAAGCACCACTTCCCTTGGGAGTCTGGAGGAAATTGATGCTGTGGGGGGCAGGGAATTGACCCCAAGGCCACGCTTGTGAGTCTGTATCATAACACACATACACAACAGCACTGCGCAAAGTATGTACGTCACCTTAACTCTGATGTTTCCTAACGTTTAAAGGCCTGGTCTCCAGGGTGTTCTCTGTGCTTATAGATCTCTTCTGGGGAGAGATGCAATCATTTAGTTCAGAGTGGGAGCCGTGTTAGTCTGTATCAGCAAAAAAAACCCAAAAACAAAAAACAAAACGAGGAGTAGTTCTGGCACCTTAGAGACTAACAAATGTATTTGGGCACATTTGACGGTTTGGCTGATGTGATTAGGTCCGAGGATGGTGTCCCTAGACTAGATATGTGGATAGAGTTGGCAATGGGTTTGTTGCAAGGATAGGTTCCTGGGTTAATGTTTTTGTTGTGTGGTTGCTAGTGATTATTTGCTTCAGGTTGGGGGGCTGTCTGTAAGCGAGGACTGGCCTGTCTCCCAAGATCTGTGAGATTGAGGGATCGTCCTTCAGAATAGATTGTAGAATCTTGATGCCTAAGGAACTCCACTGGTAACCTCCCTCCAGCCTGACAGTTCACCTTTCAGCAGGACCCGCTATAATCTCCCTGTTTTTAATTCATAGATTCATAGATATTGAGGTCAGAAGGGACCATCATGATCATCTAGTCTGACCTCCTGCACAAAGCAAGCCACAGAATCTCACTCCTGTGCAAAACCTCTCACCTATGTCTGAGCCATCGAAGTCCTTAAATCAGGATTTGAAGAGCTCAAGGAGCAGAAAATCCTCCAGCCAGTGACCCGTGCCCCATGCTATAGAGGAAGGCGAAAAACGTCCAGGGCCTCTTCCAATCTGCTGCAGAAAAATTCCTTCTTGATCCCAATTATGGCACCAGCTAAACCCTAAGCATTTGGGCAAGATTCACCAGCCAGATACCCAGGAAAGAATTCTCTTTAGTAACTCAGATGCCACCCCATCTAACATCCCATCACAGCCATTGGGCCTATTAACCATGAATATTTACAGATCAATTAATTGCCAAAATCATGTTATCCCATCATACCATCTCCTCCATAAAATTACCGAGTTTAATCTTAAAGCCAGATAGGTCTTTTGCCCCCATTGCTTCCCTTGGAAGGCTATTCCAAAACTTCACTCCTCTGATGGTTAGAAACCTTCATCTAATTTCAAGTGTAAACTTCCCAGTGACCAGTTTATAGCCATTTGTTCTTGTGTCCACATTGGTACTGAGCTTAAATTTTAATTCCTCTCCCTCTCTGGTATTTATCCCTCTGATATATTTATAGAGAGCAATCCTATCTCCCCTCAACCTTCTTTTAGTTAGGCTAAACAAGCCAGGCTCCTTGAGTCTCCTTTCATAAGACAGGTTTTCCATTCCTCGGATCATCCTAGTAGCCCTTCTCTGTACCTCTTCCAGTTTGAATTCATCCTTCTTAAACATGGGAGACCAGAACTGCACACAGTATTCCAGGTGAGGTCTCACCAGTGCCTTTTAGAATGGTTCTAAAACCTCCTTATCTCGACTGGAAATACCTCGCCTGATGCATCCCAAGACCGCATTAGCTTTTTGCATGGCCATATCACATTGGCGGCTCATAGTCATCCTATGATCAACCAATACTCCAAGGTCCTTCTCCTCCTCCGTTACTTCTAACTGATGTGTCCCCAGTTTATAACTAAAATCCTTGTTATTAATCCCTAAATGCTTGACCTTACACTTCTCATGATTCAATTTCACCCTATTACTATTACTCCATTTTATAAGGTCATCCAAATCTTCCTGTACGATATCCCGGTATCTCTCTAAATTAGCAATACCTCCCAGTTTTGGATCATCGGCAAACTTGATTAGCACACACCCACTTTTTGTGCTGAGATCAGCAATAAAAAGATGAAATAAGATTGGTCCCAAAGATTGATCCCTAAGGAACTCCACTTGATCCTGCCCTGGAGATCTTTTAGTTTGGGGCTGAAGGTGATAGCTGGTGGTGTTCTGTTCCTTTCTTTGTTGGGCCTGTCATGGAAGACACAATGAAGATGACTGGATGTGGAAGCTGCCGTATGTCCATGATCCTGGAGGGGGGACCTGGTAAGAGTTTTGTCTGCATGAAATGCCATCTGCTCGAGCTGATGGAGGAGAAGATCTGAGGTTTGGAGATGCAGATGGAAAGTCTGGTTGAGTTTAGAAAGGGGTTTGAGCAGATGATGGAGCAAAGACATGAGGTATCTGAAGGGAAAAGCTCAGACTTGCAGATGGAAGCAGGACTGGGGAATTCTGAGGGGAGACTGCTGGGTGAGGAAAGTGGTCAGTGGAAGCATGTGATGAAAAGAACCAGGCAGAGGAAAAGACGGGCTGGTGAAGGAGAAATAGAGCTCAGGAATAAGTTTTGAGAGTTGGAAAATGAAGAAGGGGCTCAGCAGGTAGTCACTGAAGCTGGAGGGGCAAGGAAGAAGAGAAGAGCGGCTAGTCCTATAGGAAAAGGGGAAAAGTCAATGGAGACTACACCAAATATGAGCCCCAGGAGGATACAGGATGGGTTGAAGAGGATTACAAGGGAGAATAGCAATGGAAAGAACTTGCAGCCAGAGGGAACAGGGGATAGACTGGAGAATAGAACTGTCACCAGGGAAAGGCAGGTCTACGTGATCGGGGACTCTTTACTGAGAAGAGTAGACAGGCCTGTAACCAGGCCTGGAGAAGGGCAACAAAGGCGTGACAAGATTATGACTGTCAACAGATGGCTCAGGCAGTGGTGCTAGAAGGCGGGCTTTGGGATGTATGGCCACTGGGAGGCATTCCTGGACAGAGGACAGTTCTCTCGGGATGGACTTCATCTGAGTAGGGAAGGAAATAGACTTCTAGGATGGAGGCTGGCACAACTGATTCAGAGAGCTTTAAACTAGGAATCTGGGGGAGATGGTTGGTTGGGGGATGTCCAGGTAATCTCCATGCCGGATTTTAGCCTTGAGAGGGAAGAAAAGAAAGTAAGAAAGGATACAGCCGTGGGTAGGAGAATGGCTATAAGGAGGAAGGGCAGTGTGGATACCAGTCTAATAGGTTCTGCTGGCTGTAGAATGACCGTGCCTCATTGGGTAAAGAATGTGAGTGAGGCCAAACAGCAAAAATGAAGATGTTTGTACACCAATGCGAGGAGCCTAGGTAACAAAATGGAGGAATTAGAGGTACTGGTGCAGGAAGTGAAACCAGATATTCTAGGGATAACAGAAACAGGGTGGAATAGTCGTCATGACTGGACTATGGGTATTGAAGGGTATGTGCTGTTTAGGAAAGACCGAAATAAAGGTCAAGGTGGTGGAGTAGCATTGTCTATCAATGAGGAGGTAGAATGTAAAGAAATCAGCGATGGAATGGAGAAGACAGAGTCCATCTGGGCAAAAATGACATTGGGGAAGAAATCTACTCGAGCCTCCCCTGGGATAGTGCTTGGAGTGAGCTAGAGACCGCCGGGATCTAATGTGGATATGGATTGAGCCCTCTTTAATGTTTTTAATGAAGTAAATACTCATGGAAACTGCGTGATCATGGGAGACATTAACCTCCCAGATATAGACTGGAGGACGAGTGCTAGTAATAATATTCGGGCTCAGATGTTCCTAGATGCTGTTAGTTGGATTCCTTCATCAAGTAGTTGCTGAACCGACAAGAGGGTGTGCCATTCTAGATTTGGTTTTGGTGAGAAGTGAGGACCTCCTAGAAGAAATGGTTGTAGGGGACAAGCTTGGTTCTAGCGATCATGAGCTAATTCAGTTCAAACTGAACGGAAGGATCAACAAAAAATAAATCTGCAACTAGGGTTTTTGATTTCAAAAGGGCTGACTTTGAAAAATGAAGGAAATGAGTTAGGCAAGTGGATTGGACTGAAGAACTTCAGGGATCTAAAGGCAGAGGAGGCCTGGGATGACTTTAAATCAAAGCTGCAGAAGCTATCAGAAGCCTGCATCCCAAGAAAGGGGGGAAAATTCATAGGCAGGAGCTGTAGACCAAGCTGGATGAGCAAGCATCTCGGAGAGGTGATTAAGAAAAAGGAGAAAGCATACAGGGAGAGGAAGATGGGAGGGATCAGCAAGGAAAGCTATCTTACTGAGGTCAGAACATGAAGGGATAAAGTGAGAAGGACCTTGCAAAGAGAATTAAAACCAATTGTAAAAGGTTCTATCACCGTGTCAATAAGAACAAAACCAAGAAAAAAGAAGTGGGACCGGTAAGCACTGAGGATGGAGTGGAGGTCAAGGATAATCTAGGCATGGCCCAATATCGAAACAAATACTTTGCCTCAGTCTTTAATAAGGCTAAGGAGGATCTTAGGGATAATGGTAGCATGACAAATGGGAAGGAGGAGATGGAGGTAGATATTACCATATCTGAGGTAGAAGTGAAACTCAAACTGCTTAATGGGACTAAATCGGGGGCCCAAGATAATCTTTGTCCAAGAATATTAAAAGAACTGGCACATGAAATTGCAAGCCCATTAGCAAGAATTTTTAATGAATCTGTAAACTCAGGGGTTGTACCCTATGATTGGAGAATTGCTAACATAGGTGCTATTTTTAAGAAAGGGGGGAAAAAAGTGATCTGGGTAACTACAGGCCTGTTAGTTCGACATCTGTAGTATGCAAGGTCTTGGAAAAAATTTTGAAGGAGAAAGTAGTTAAGGACACTGAGGTCAATGGTAAATGGGTCAAAATACAAGATGGTTTTACAAAAGGTAGATCATGCCAAACCAACCTGATCTCCTTCTTTGAGAAAGTAACAGATTTTTTAGACAAAGGAAACGCAGTGGATCTAATTGATCTAGATTTCAGGAAGGCGTTTGATATGGTGCCAAATGAGGAATTATTAGTTAAAGTGGAAAAGATGGGGATCAATATGAAAATTGAAAGATGGATAGGGAAATGGTTAACAGGGAGATTATAGCGGGAACTGCTGAAAGGTGAACTGTCAGGCTGGAGGGAGGTTACCAGTGGAGTTCCTCAGGGATCAGTCTTTGGGACCAATCTTATTTCATCTCCCTCCCTCAGCTCAGTGATGGCCTGAATTGCCCCTTCTCCCGGCAGAGCCAGAGGATTGGAAGCAGCAACATCAGACCCATGTGTGGCTCGCAGGAATGAACACAAACACGCCCTTGTAGCTGGACAGATGGTGAGTTTTACCCCTGGGATACGACAAGGCTCAAGAGAAAGGTGGTGGCCCCACATCTAAGGAATGAAACACAACACAGTCATCATCGTTACGCCCGTCCTTGCCCCTTTATACGTCTACTGTCTCGCTCCCGCCACCCTCACCCTCTGTGGGTTCAGTGAGAGCTGCACTCAGTGCTTCCGACACACACAGACTCATACACACATCTTGCAAGGAAACCTCACCACGGAGCCACATGCACCTGTTGCTTCCCTGCCCGCTGCTCTCCAGAATCCAATCCCAAGGAAAGCTTGTCGGGCCCAGAGCTGGCAGGGCGCCCGGTGCTGGAGCATTGAAGCTACCGTGACGGCACTCAGAGGAAAGATGCGGAGAGATGCTAGTTAAGAATTGGCCGGTCAGGTTTCCAGTCCCCTCACAGGTCATTCCCTCACTCGAGCACAGGGGCACATCTCAATTCTCAGCTGGCTCAGTCGAGCTGCATCGTTCTTGTTTCCACTCAGTCAGGTTTGAGGCCTGTTTCGCACCCTGTCTTTGAGAAGACAGTCAGAAACTACTCTCTGAAACAGCCAATGCAGGAGGACGTGTTATCGCTCCTGCCCCAACTCAGACGGACAAAGAGAGAAATGTTCTCGCTTTGAGGGTGGGACTCCCTGCCCTGGGCCAAAGACGAGCACCTCTCTTTGACCTTGGTCGCTCCTTCAGCTTTTCTTTCAGCAGGGAGCCCGAGAGCTCAGGTGCTGGAGCGCTGCGTTGGTCAGTGAAGCTCGGTGAGCTGCAAGGTCAGTCGGCTCTTCTACCAGCAAGTCAAAACACAGGAAGGATTTCCTCATTTGACAATACTGGGGCTGTCTGAGGGTCTGTCCACACTGCACACTGAGCCTGTCTCTATGTGGCCTGGGCTTGCTGACTTGTGTTGCCAAGCCGGTGTTTGAGCATCCAGACTGCAGGGGAAACTCAGGCCTCACACTGTGTCTATCTGTCAAGGCTCCTTCCCCACTCTGAACGCTAGGGTACAGATGTGGGGACCTGCATGAAAACCTCCTCAGCTTACTTTTACCAGCTTAGGTTAAAACTTCCCCAAGGTACAAACTATTTTACCTTTTGCCCTTGGACTTTCACTGCTACCACCAAAATTCTAACCGGGTTTTTAATTAGGAAAGAGCCGTTTGGAAACGTCTTTCCCCCCAAAATCCTCAACAAAATATTGCACCCTCGTTCCTGGGGAAGGTTTGGTAAAAATCCTCACCAATTTGCATAGGTGACCACAGACCCAGACCCTTGGATCTTAAGAACAATAAAAAAACATTCAGTTTCTTAAAAGAAGAATTTTAATAGAAGAAAAAGTAAAAAGAATCACCTCTGTCAACTCAGGATGGTAAATACCTTACAGGGTAATTAGATTCAAAACATCGAGAATCCCTCTAGGTAAAACCTTAAGTTACAAAAAGACACAAAAACAGGAATATCCATTCCATTCAGCACAGCTTATTTTCTCACCCATTTAAAGGAATCAGAATCTAACGCATATCTAGCTAGATTACTTACTAAGTTCTAAGACGCCATTCCTGTTCTGTCCCCGGCAAAAGCATCACACAGACAGATCCCGACCCTTTGTTTCTCCCTCCCCCCAGCTTTTGAAAGTATCTTGTCTCCTCATTGGTCATTTTGGTCAGGTGCCAGCGAGGTTACCTTTAGCTTCTTAACCCTTTACAGGTGAGAGGATTTTTCCTCTGGCCAGGAGGGATTTAAAGGTGGTTAGCCTTCCCTTTCTATTTATGACTCTCTCCTACCGCAGGAAGTCATCCTAAGTTACGCTGCTCCCGCTGTGTGAATAACAGAGCTGGATTTGACGTCGCTTCGGTCGACTTACTGCTGTGTCTACACTGGGCTGGGTTGACGGGAGACGCTCTTCGGTCGACTTCCCTTCCTCCTGCCGTTCCCGGCGCAGTCCCAACGGCAACCAGAGAGCGCTCTGCTGTCAATTTAGTGGGTCTTCACTTGACCCCCACGACATCAACCCCCAGTGGATCCACCGCAGCAAACAGAGCCTCCCAAACATGCTGCCCCATCCACACGGCACCACTTAGACCCGAGTGGGAAATTCAGCTCCTGTGGGGTGTGTCACCCTCATCCACTAAAGATGCTCCCCGAGTCTCCAGGGATTCCTGCTCTAACTGCTCTCCAGCCGGTTTGTGTCCATATGCTCCCCGCGGGGAGGCTGTGAGTGGCCTGGTTACAAGCGCTGGTTGCTCAGGCCTGGCAGGGAAGGGAAGCTCCGGGCAGCATTGACAGTCTGGAGATCCCTCCGGGGAAGCACAGGCGGTGGGTGGAACAGGCGGGGAGGCGAAGCTGCGGGGTCCTGCAGACGCCCTGAAACCAGCTCACAGACCCCGGGGGTCACGCTGCCCTACACGCTGTTGCAGTAATGTTTGTACAAGGCGTGACGCTGAAAGAGCAGCTTGTGTCAGAGTGTCTTCAGGCCAACCGATGTGTGTGTTAGTAGAGATCAAAGCGACTGTTCAATGTTCAAATGTATTGGGTGTTTAAACCTCCTGAAAACTCGTGGAATGTTGTTTGCACTGTTTTCACGTCTCTGTGTCCTGTTACGCTGTGATAGCAAAGAGTTGCCTTGTGTGGACACCTGTCACTAAATAACCCCTCAAAGGAGAATGAAGGTGTGTGGGATGCAAGTGAAGAAAAGGTTCATTTCCAAAGAAGGGGTGGTAAGAAGCAGGATCCCTGGGCGGGGGGCAGGAGGGTGGTTTGCACTGTTGTTGCCCAGGGTGGGAATGGGGAACTGGGCTCTGGCTTAAAGCGGTGTCAGGCTTCGAGGGGCTGGGTTCAGAGCTGGAGGTTCGGGTTGGGGTGAGGGTTGGGCTCCAGTTTTGGTTCAGGGGTTTCGAGTTGGGGGGCAGGTTATGGGGTCAGGGTTCCAGTTGGGTTCTGCGTAGGGGGTGGGGTTTAGATTTTGGGGGGAGGGTTTGGCCAGCAGCAGCATAGAAGTGCGGGTGGCAATGGGGTGCAGCCAATAGTGATAAGTCGGGGGTCTTTTAGGTCGTTTTAGTGTCAGTAGCACCCTGGGGGAGGGTCATGTTTACGACAGGGGGCTAAAGTGTTGGGGAAGGGGGTGGCAAGTTGACCCATCCCACTTCGCACTTCCCACACGGACACGCACAATACGGCGAACGCGCGGACACACACACGTCACACACACACACGATGACACAAAACAGCACACAACGCGACACACAAAGTAACACACGACACACACACACACACAACACGACATGGAAAGCATCACACACATGACCCACAACATGTCTCACACACACACACGCTCAACACAACACGACCCACAACATGTCACAGTCACACACTCAACGACACACAGCACGTTGCACGTACGTCGCACACACACAACGTCGGACCCACAGTTTGTTGCATGTCGCACGTATCACGTCACACGACACACAAGACGGCAGAGGACACGACACCAAAATCACACCCCGGAGACGACCCCCCGCGGGGGCGAGAGCGGAGCGGGGACGGTCGGGGGAACTCGGTCTCTGGGCGGCGCGTGGGGCCGGTGTGGGCGGGAGGGAAGAGGGCGGCAGGGCCGAGGGCGAGATTCCCAGCCCCCGTCGAGCGCTGTGGAGCGAGGGCTCCGGCTCGGCTCTCGCAGCGGCTCTGGCGAGGAATGGTGCCGGAGCTCTCGCCGGAGGGGAACGCGGCAGGAGGGGCCTGAGCCGCTTGGGCCTCTTTCCAAGGAGGCGGAACCAGGCCTCCGCTCTCTGCCCGCTGCAGACCCGGCTGCCAGGTCGGCGCTGCCAGTTCCTCGTCCGCACTCGCCGTCTTCTCGTGTGTTCGCCAACTCGCTCTCTCTCCTCTGCTCTCCGGGTGCTGTCTCCCTTGGTAGGACACGGGAAGGTGTGCATTCCCACAGGTGAGGTCTCGGGAGCCATGGAGAAGTCGGAGCGGAGGAAAATCATGCAGGGCAGTAGAAAGGCTGCAGAAAGAACCTGAAGAGACAAAGGAAATGAGAAGGGGGAGTCCAGACTAAGACAGGAGTCTAGTCTGTAAAGAGAAACAACGGGAAGTCTAAGCTACAGAAACTCTTCAAGTTGCCAAAAGACATTTAGGATGGGAAATGACTTCTTGAATCCAGTCTCTTTAAGATCTAAGGCTTAGTATGTGTGTGTATTTGTATTTGCTTAGCAATCTGCCTTCTTCTGTTTGCTATCCCTTATAATCACTGAAAATCTGCCTTTTCTAGTGAAACTATTTGTTGTTTATTATTATTATTAAACTCAGTTTGTGCAACGGGTGCTCCGGGAGGAAATGATTTGTGTGTTACTCCAAGGGGCTGCCCGGTGTCACTCTTGCTCCATGAGGGAAATGATTTGTGCAATACCTGGTTTAGCCACCCACTGTCACTGTTGGGCCAGGAGGGAAATGATTTGTGCAATACCTGAATTGGCCACACAGTGTCCCCATTGCTCCGTGAGGAAATGCTTTCTGCATTACTCCAAGTGGCCACCCAGTGTCACTGTTGGTCCAGGAGGGAAATGGTTTGTGCATGACCTGAATTGGCCACACACATCACTGTTGCTCTGGGGGGGGATTGTTTGTGTGTTACTCCTGAGTGGCCACGTTGTGTCACTGTTTCTCCATGAGGGGAATGCTTTGTGCCTTACCCTGTGTGGCCACCCAAGACAACACACACAACAAACACAAAACATCACACACACAAAACACGACAGACGACACTCACACACACACACACAACGCGACACAGACACACACAGAGAGAACACGTCACACATACAGAAACACGTCTTTCACACACACACAACACAGGACACCGACACACACAAACAACATGACACACAAATAAAATGACACACAAAACAGCACACAACACGACACACAAAAATCACACACAATACACGACACCGACACATACACACACACACACACGAGACGAGGCACAAAACGGCAGACATGACACAGAAATCACACATGACACAGACACCCACACACAATACGACACACAACACCTCACATGACACACAAAACGGCACACGTGACACACACACACACAACACGATGCACAAAACATAGCTCACAAAATATCACACACCCACACACATGACACACACACAGAACAACATGACACACGACACACAAAACGGCACACAACACGAGACACAAAAATCTCACACAACACATGACACCGACACACACAACATGCACACAAAACGGCACACAACACAGCACACACCGTCACACGCACACAACACAGCATACAACATGGCACACATACACTCAACATGGACCACAACACGCACACATAAACACATCTCACACACACAAAACGACACACAAGTCACACACACAACACGTCACATGACACATGCAACACGACACACACAACACGGCACACAGCAGAAGGTTTCATCGAGGAGGAGGATGTCCCGGGGTCCCCGGGCGATGCTCTGGGACTGCTCCCCAGGAAGCCAGGCAGGACTCTGGGGAAGTCTCCTCTCGGGGAGCAGCCTGTCTGCAGGACACACAGCTCCCCCGGCTCCACCTTCCTGGCTCTGACCTCGGAGACTTCAGCCTCCTCTGCCCCTCCCTGCGCTTCCCACAGCCAGTCCGCCCAGGCGGGGTCCTGGGGGGGGCAGAGGGTCATAGAATCATAGAATCATAGAATATCAGGGTTGGAAGGGACCCCAGAAGGTCATCTAGTCCAACCCCCTGCTCGAAGCAGGACCAATTCCCAGTTAAATCATCCCAGCCAGGGCTTTGTCAAGCCTGACCTTAAAAACCTCTAAGGAAGGAGATTCTACCACCTCCCTAGGTAACGCATTCCAGTGTTTCACCACCCTCTTAGTGAAAAAGTTTTTCCTAATATCCAATCTAAACCTCCCCCACTGCAACTTGAGACCATTACTCCTCGTTCTGTCATCTGCTACCATTGAGAACAGTCTAGAGCCATCCTCTTTGGAACCCCCTTTCAGGTAGTTGAAAGCAGCTATCAAATCCCACCTCATTCTTCTCTTCTGCAGACTAAACAATCCCAGCTCCCTCAGCCTCTCCTCATAACTCATGTGTTCCAGTCCCCTAATCATTTTTGTTGCCCTTCGCTGGACTCTCTCCAATTTATCCACATCCTTCTTGAAGTGTGGGGCCCAAAACTGGACACAGTACTCCAGATGAGGCCTCACCAATGTCGAATAGAGGGGAACGATCACGTCCCTCGATCTGCTCGCTATGCCCCTACTTATACATCCCAAAATGCCATTGGCCTTCTTGGCAACAAGGGCACACTGCTGACTCATATCCAGCTTCTCGTCCACTGTCACCCCTAGGTCCTTTTCTGCAGAACTGCTGCCTAGCCATTCGGTCCCTAGTCTGTAGCTGTGCATTGGGTTCTTCCGTCCTAAGTGCAGGACCCTGCACTTATCCTTATTGAACCTCATCAGATTCCTTTTGGCCCAATCTTCCAATTGGTCTAGGTCCTTCTGTATCCTATCCCTCCCCTCCAGCGTATCTACCACTCCTCCCAGTTTAGTATCATCCGCAAATTTGCTGAGAGTGCAATCCACACCATCCTCCAGATCATTTATGAAGATATTGAATAAAACCGGCCCCAGGACCGACCCTTGGGGCACTCCACTTGATACCGGCTGCCAACTAGACATGGAGCCATTGATCACTACCCGTTGAGCCCGACAATTTAGCCAGCTTTCTACCCACCTTATAGTGCATTCATCCAGCCCATACTTCCTTAACTTGCTGACAAGAATACTATGGGAGACCGTGTCAAAAGCTTTGCTAAAGTCAAGAAACAATACATCCACTGCTTTCCCTTCATCCACAGAACCAGTAATCTCATCATAAAAGGCGATTAGATTAGTCAGGCATGACCTTCCCTTGGTGAATCCATGCTGGCTGTTCCTGATCACTTTCCTCTCATGCAAGTGCTTCAGGATTGATTCTTTGAGGACCTGCTCCATGATTTTTCCAGGGACTGAGGTGAGGCTGACTGGCCTGTAGTTCCCAGGATCTTCCTTCTTCCCTTTTTTAAAGATTGGCACTACATTAGCCTTTTTCCAGTCATCCGGGACTTCCCCGGTTCGCCACGAGTTTTCAAAGATAATGGCCAGTGGCTCTGCAATCACATCCGCCAATTCCTTCAGCACTCTCGGATGCAACTCGTCCGGCCCCATGGACTTGTGCGCGTCCAGCTTTTCTAAATAGTCCCTAACCACCTCTATCTCCACAGAGGGCTGGCCATCTCTTCCGCATTTTGTGATGCCCAGCGCAGCAGTCTGGGAGCTGACCTTGTTAGTGAAAACAGAGGCAAAAAAAGCATTGAGTACATTAGCTTTTTCCACATCCTCTGTCACTAGGTTGCCTCCCTCATTCAGTAAGGGGCCCACACATTCCTTACTCCACAGTCCCCACAACTCCGCAGTCAGACGGGACTCTCAGCCAGCCAGGAAAACAGAGGTTTATTAGACGACAGGGACATGGTCTAACACAGAGCTTGTAGGTGCAGAGAACAGGACCCCTCAGCCGGGTCCATTTTGGGGGGGCGCAGTGAGCCAGACAACCCCGTCTGCCCTTCACTCCATGTCTCCAGCCAGCCCCCAACTGAAACTCCCCCCAGCCCCTCCTCCTCTGGGCTTTGTCCCTGTCCCTGGCCAGGAGGGCACCCGATTCCTTTGTTCTCCAACCCTTTAGCTCTCACCTCGCAGGGGGGAAGGGCCCAGGGCATCAGGTGCCAGGAAAGAGGGTGTCGGCCATTCTCTGTGTCCAGACCCCTGCACACACCTGCCCTCCAGAGCTCTGCAACGATCATACACCCTTACCCCACCCCCTAGATCCTTAAGAACTGCATACGGGAAACTGAGGCACCCCCACACAATTCAGAGAAAACATGAAGTCCTGCTTCATCACAGATGACTCCAGGAGGTGAGTTGCTTGCTATCCTACCATGTTTTTCTGTCTCTCTCCTCTAGTATGTTGGCCAACACACACATTCTGTCTCTGTCTCTCTCCTCTCCTGGTACCAACGATGACCAGACCCCAGGTGCCTGGGCCCCAGTGCCCCGCCTGTGCTCCATCTCTTCCTGTATCTGCCTCACCCCTTCTCCCAGCCCACACTGCCCACCGCTCCCTGGATGAGTTCCCCCTCTCCTCCACTGCACCCCCCTCTGTGGGGTCCCTGCCACTCACCGTCTGCCTCCTCTCCTCCACCCCCTCCCCCGCTTCCCCACGGGTCACTCTGGGGGCCGGTTTTCTTCACCATCTTTGTGCATGATCTGGAGGATGGGATGGATTGCACCCTCAGCAAGTTCGCAGATGACACTAAGCTGGGGGGAGAGGGAGATACGCTGGAGGGTCGGGATAGGGTTCAGAGTGACCCAGACCAATTAGAGGATTGGCCAAAAGAAATCTGATGAGGTTCAGCAAGGACAAGTGCTGAGCCCTGCACTGAGGAGAGAAGAATCCCATGCAGTGCCCCAAGTGTGCCATGTCCCCGCCCCGAACCGACCCTCCCGGAGCATCCTCAATTCCATGAAACAGCTGTTCTGGGGTGGGCAGGAAGTGCTGGGAGGGAGAGTGGGGAGTTGCTCAGTGGGGGTGTGTCTCTCTGGGTGGGGTCTGTGTGTGTTTACGCACAAGCTGATTGTGATATCACGGAGGCCAACAGCAAAGAGTGTTGGGGGTCAGCATTCTTGCCCTGCCGTCAGTCTGCCAACTGGCTTGGTTGACAACGGCTGGTGACCCAAGGAGCTGCTGAGAGACGCGGACCATCCCTCTGTCAACAACTTCTTGAATCAGCTATTTCCACAGGTGTTTGAGGAACAAAAGGATGAGTTTTTACAGAAGGTAATTCCCAGATTCTTTCCCTGCTCATTAGATCGCACACGACAGGTCGGTGCCTCCTTCTCCTGGGGACGGGTGGGGGCGGGTGTGGCAACAGGCAGGTCTCAGCGTTCCCTTTTGATTTGAAAGTGGCCGTCTCTCAGGTCTCCTCCTGCTTCAGCCGGTCAGGTTCTTTGGAGGCAGATTTAGATGATTTTATCTTTCAGCAGACTAGTCGGGGGGAATTTCCAGGGATAGAACCAAAAGGGAAGATAACAAAACTCGTGTAGAATTTAGATTGAGATCTCCATCAATAGTCTTTCCCTTGGAGTTGCCCCTAATGCACTCCTTGCCTTCAAGTTGGGAATAGAAACCCTTTGTCTCCTGTCATGACTGCCAAAGAAATGTGTAAATGAGGATATTCTATGATTCTATGATTTACACCCATCAGGGGACACTGTCTTTTTGAGGCGGGTGCAGCTGGCTTGGGATGGTGCTGATGATGGATAGAAAACAGGCTGGAGTCAATGACAGATGGGACCACAGAAGGGGAAGGGGAAGGACATCTCCATAGAAGGTCCTGGGTGCTCAGATACCCCAGTTCTAGGTACCCTGGCCTGTCCCAGAGAGAAAAGACAAAGAGGGGCCCAGCCCCCCGACAGTCATCCCATGGACAAGAATCTGGTTGGGAGTGGGCTGAAGGTTCCCGCTGGACAAAGGGGAGCTGAAGTCCCCCAGCGTCCTGGAATTTAAGCAATGCAAGCTTCAAACCCTGCACGGGTGGGGCCTGAGGGGCACCCGCAGAAGGTTGGGCTGGACAGGGGCGGCAGGTTTCTACAATTTTTGGTGGTTTCCAGAATGGGACCAAGTCCTGCCTCCCCGTCCACCTCCCCCCACATCTGCCTAAGGCTCTGGGAGTTTGGGTATGGGAGGGAGAGGGAAAGGGGTTGGGCTCTGGGAGGGAGTTTGGGTGTGGGCTGTGGTTTGCGGCAGGGGGTTTGGGAGGGAGGAGGGAATGAAGGGTGCGGGGTCTGGGCTGGGGCAGGGGGTTGGGGTGCAGGAGCAGGTGTGGGGGCAGGCTCTGGGAGGGAATTGGATGTGTGGTGTGGGCTCTGGGCTGGGGCAGGGGGTTAGGGTGTGGGAGGGGGTGAGGGGTACAGGCTCTGGGAGGCAGTTTGGGTGCAGGTGTGGGGTCTTGGCTGGGGCAGGGCATTGGGTGCAGGAATGGGTGGGGTGGCCAGGTTCTGGGAGGGAGTTCAGGTGTGGGCTCTGGGCTGGGGGAGGGGGTTGGGGTGCAGGAGAGGGTGCAGGTCGGGCTCTGGGAGGGAGTTGGGTGCAGGGGGTGGGCTCTGGACTGGGGAAGAGGGTTGGGGTGCGAGAGCAGGTGTGGGGGGAGGCCTGTGGGAGGAACTTTGGGTGCGGGATCTGGGTTGGGGTTGGGGTGCAGGAGGGGGTGCGGGCGCAGGCTCTGGGAGGGAGTTTGGGTGTGGGGTGTGGGCTCTGGGCTAGGGCATGGGGGTAGGGTGGAGGAGGGAGTGCAGGGGGTGGACTCTGGGAGGGAGTTTGGGTGCAGGGGGTTGGGGTCTGGGCTGGGGCTTGGGGTGCGGGAGAGAATGAGGGTGCAGCTCTTACCTCAGGGATCTCCCAAAAGCGACCCACACCCCTCTCTGGCAGCAGAACCTAGGTGGGGGGTCTCTGCCCATCGCTGCCCACGGACACCACCCCAGCAGCTCCCATTGCCACAGATGGCAGAGTCGGCCCTCGGGGCGGGGGCAGCGTGTGGAGATCCCCCACCCCCGGGACTGCAGGGACGCGCCAGCCGCTTCCGAGACTGGCAGGCCACACGGAGTGTAAGCAGTGTCAGGGTGAGCCTCACCCTGACATCTGGTGGTGAGGTGTGGCAAGTTGTGGAAAAGAACTTCAGGGGCCGATCTCATTTGCATAGGCACACCCACCCCGCCTAGAACGAGGCCATAGCTGCCCAAATGCTCACTTTGGCTGCTGTGGGATCCCCAGTGTCTCTGTTATTGGGGCAGGAAGAATAAATTGTTATTACCCTGATTATGGGAACTGTGCTGGGAACTGTACTTGGCCTTTTGTTATGATGGAGGGACTCACCATCAACTAAGTAGCACTCGCTAGGCAAGGGTCATGGGTTCCAAAACGCTGTGAATTGAGAGAGGTTGGGGGTAAGTATTAATACTTGGTGCCATGGGTCCCTTGGTGATGGACTTACATGCTAATTGTTCTTCCTTTTCTCTCCACTGTGGAATCTCAGAGCTAATTTTGATTCCGTTAGGATTCTAGTTACAGGCTGCTGAGCTCATTTTGGGCTAATGGTGTCCCAGCACTGAGGCTCCCCTACTACAAGCAGACTTCACCAAAGAGCTGAACTGAGTAAGAGCCGAAATCACTGAGCGTTGTGTTCAGTAGTCGGGGAGCCTGAAGATCTATTGTGGAGAAGTTTGCGGGACGGCTGGAGTGCCTCGTGGACAGGCTGGTGGAGCAGTTCGTGGGACGGCGGGAGCTGCTGGTGGGCTGCGGAGCGGAGCTGAGCGAAGCCGTTCGTGGGGCGGCTGGTGGAGTGGAGGCCTATGGAGCTGTGGGGCAGTCAGTTTCAGATCATGTAAGGTGCCTTTTACCCCCGCCCCCATCTCCACCCAGGTTGGGAGATAAAGCTCTGCAGAGAAACTTTTGAACTTTGGGGCTGCCCTGACCAGGGACAGAGACTTTTGGGTCATTGGACTTTTGGGACTTCGGGTAATTTGGGGTTGCTGGACTCAAGAACCAAAGGGAAAGGGCATGCCCCAATTTGCTTGGGGTGGGGTTTTTTTTGCTCGTGGGTTGTGTTATGAATCCTGTTGGTGGTGTTTCCCCAACATAATGCCACATTGTTTCTCTCTGTTATTAAAAGGCTTTTTGCTACACTCAGACTATGTGCTTGGGAGAGGGGAAGGATTGGCTCTGGGAGGCGCCCAGCGGGGGTGGTACATATTTGTCCCAGGTCACTGGGTGGGGGCTCGAGCCGGTTTGCACTGTGTTATTGGAATGGATCCCCTAGATACTGAACCCGGTCCTTGTTGCTGCCAACTCTGACGGGCAGAAGGGTTACACGGAGCGAGGGTGGGCAGGAAGCCGCCTTAGCCCCCTTGTGCTGCCGGTGATGGCGGTGGGGGTTTCCGGGCCCTTTTAAATTGCCCGGGGGCAGCAGGTGGGGCTGGGGGAGACACCGGCCCCCGGACTTGGGTGGAGCCAGGCCCCCGTGGTCTTACGTTGCTGGAGCATGGGCACCAGGGGCCCAGATGAGGCGCCTCCCCTGCGGCTGGAGGAGCATGGGTGCTAATCCACGTTTTGGCGGGTTGGTTTTTGGAGGGTTAAATGAAGGCAGCCTCTGCTCTGGGCTCGTCCAGTTTCAGGGCCTGACGCTGCTTTGCACAACGATGAATCTCGGAACAGGCCAGCACTGAAATGACGGCAGAACCTGAGGAAGGAAAAGCCTCTGGGTTCGTCTGTGAGCCTTGACGCCGAACGGGAGCCGTAATTTGACTCGCTTTGTGGCTGCGGCCGGTAAAATGTCAGGACAAAGTCGTCCCAGTGACTGTGACACTGGGTTTGAGGCGGCTTTGGTCTTATTCAAATGTAACTAGCATGGAACACTTGTGTTTTTAAAGGTGGGTTCCCCAAGCAATCCCAAGTTGTTCTTCCCAGAGCTGGGTGATGGTGGGCAGCAGGGGATCTCCCCAGTCTGTGGGGGAATCTCTCTGGGCCCCACTGTTAGTTCTCCAGACTTTCTCCCCCTAACCACGCACACCCCTCCCCCACCCATTATCAATGCTTTACAGCGACCCCTCCCTCCCCTTATGGGATACAGCCTCTCGGTGACAGAGACTGACTGGGGCTCCCCTCTGCATGGCCCCAATGGGGAAGGAAAGGGACCGATGGGGGAGGAAGAAGACGGGCAGAAGGAGTCAAATGGGGCTAAACCAGAATAGAGGAGATTTTCTTCCTGTTAAAATGGACTGGAGTCTCATTGCTGGAAAGCCACAGCTTGAGTGAGGTTTGAACCGGCAGCCTTTCAATTGCCAGGCAAAGGTGCGAACCACAGAGACGGATCACGGCCGACTTCCCAGCGCTGTCCAAGGAGCCCCTGCAGGGGTGCAAGTGGTTAGTGCAAAGGGCAATATTGCTGGGGTTGTGAGTTCAAACCTTCCCTGCAGCCCTGGTTTCTATTACCACATGGAGCTTCCCCAGCTTGCTTGTCCTAATTCACATGGAAAGTGCCATGAGAGGAAGGTCTGAAATGTGGACGTTGGTGCAAAGCTTGGGACCCCCCACCAATGCTGCCATTAGCTGTGGGTGGGTTGCTCAGGGGCAGGGAGAATTGATTTCTTTGCTGCTGAGAAAGCTGCCAGGACAGGTCCGTGGGCACCAGAGCTCCCCGCTTCTTCCAGCACATGCCAGGCTCTGTCACTCCTGGAGGAGGGTCATCGAATCATAGAAGATCAGGGTTGGAAGGGTCCTCAGGAGGAATCTAGTCCTACCCCCTGCCCAAAGCAGGACCAACCCCAACTAAATCATCCCAGCCAGGGCTTTGTCAAGCCTGTCCTTAGAAACTTCTAAGAAAGGGGATTCCACCACTTCCCTAGGTAATGCATTCCAGTGTTTCACCACCCTCCTAGTGAAAAGGTTTTTCCTAATATCCAACCTAAATCTCCCCCACTGCAACTTGAGACCATTCCTCCTTGTCCTGTCATCTGCTATCACTGAGAATAGTCTAGATTCATCCTCTTTGGATCCACCTTTCAGGTAGTTAAAAGCAGCTATCAAATCCCCCTTCATTCTTCTCTTCCATAGACTAAACAATCCCAGTTCCCTCAGCCTCTCCTCATAACTCATGTGTTCCAGTCCCCTAATCATTTTTGTTGCCCTTTGCTGGACTCTCTCCAATTTATCCACATCCTTCTTGAAGTGTGGGGCCCAAAACTGGACAGTGCTCAAATAAATCGGTTAGCCTCTAAGGTGCCACAAGTCCTCCTGTTCTTTTTTTTTAGTTATTAAAGAAGTGTCAGTAAAAGGTCAGAATGCGATCGTCTCAGTCCTTCTCTTGAAAAGTGTAAGCTCATTAATTAGTTCGCCACTTCATCAAAAATAAAGGGGACATGCACCAGCCTTTGTCATGTGAGCAACTTTCCCAAGCACTTTGGACAAACTCAGGAGTAAGTATAAAATAGTAAAATAAGTTTATTAACTCCAGAAAGTTAGATTTTAACTGAGTATAAGTATTGGTCACAGAGGTCAAAAGTGGTTACATAACAAATGAAAACAGACTCCCAGTCTAAACTCTAATTTGAATATACTAAGCAAGAATTGGATCAAACAGCTTTTCTCACTCACTGCTTGCTCCAGGCCATGTTGAGTTCTTAATACACAGACTGAATTCCCTCTCAGCCTGAGACCAATCTCTGCAGTTCAAATTCTGAGTCTTCCAGACAATCTTCCAGGTGTTGAGATTGGGGAAGAGACAGGCCACGTGGAGGTGTCTTTGACTCTCATTCATATTTTTTCTCCAGCTGCTAGGTAGATTCTTGCCGTGATGCTGGGGTTAGTTAGCCCCCAATATGGAGCAGCAGTTTGCCTCCTGCACCTTGTGGTAGGCATGTCACAGCTCCTTCATTTTGACACCGCACGGCAGTGTGTCCCTGTCATGGCCCCTTCCTATCATGCATCACGAAATCTGAGTGCGCACCTCGGGAGTTACACCGCAGAAAGCTGCTTTCCTGTGCAGAAACTTGCCCGTGTAGACAAGCCCGCAGAGGACTTCCATAAGAACGCACGACAGGTCATAGACTGGGTCAGACCAATGGTCCGTCAAGCCCAGTGTGCTACCTGAGAGCGACCAGTGCCAGATGCATTGGAGGGAAAGAACAGAACAGGCTTGTTGACCTGCAAGGTGAGGGTCTTTCACCTTTATATTTAACTTAATTGTTGTCGATTCCTACTTATCCTATATCTAACTACCCCTCCTCTGAGGTCTCTGGGCAAATCAGGTGTGAACCACTCCTTTGACACAGACGTGTCCCAATCCAGCTGAATTGAGGCAGAATTTGGGCCAATGTCAGTTTGGAAAAGGCCTGCTTCACCCAGCAGGTTTCTCAAAGTATCCGTTGCTGTGAACGGCATGTCGTGTGGATGTGCGAACTCCAAAGATAGCAAACATGAAAAAAAAAAACGCAAAGCCGGTTCTGAGGTTTCCAGAGCCAGGCCTGAGGGTTAAAGAGCTGTGCTCAAAAGGACAAGGGGGCTCAGCAGCTATAAAAAGAACTAGTTGCAAAAACAAAACAAAAATTACATGGAAAAAAACAACCAAACAACAACCACCCAGAAAAGCTCCCATCACTCGCCCATCACCATTGTAGATCTTGACATCTCCTGCCTAATGTGACATCTTTGCTTTGCGAACAAGAGCCCTGGGGAACTCTCTGGCTCTTTCCCTCTCACTGGGGAAAAGGTTCCACATCTTCTCTCAAGTAGTTTTCCTCCCAACAGAAGATTTATTTTAAAATTTACCAAATAAATTCCATTTGAAACAGAAATCATTCCAGTCTATACTGGGTCTCTATTCTCGTACATGCTATTTCTCTCACATTTTCCCCCAAACCTGATTCCTTTGGAGTCAGGTTTTTATTGCAGGATTAGCCACCATTTGCTATTTTGTAGGAGGGGGCTAGAAGAAAACCTGAATTATACTGTAACACTGAAAGTGATCACAGAATCAGCCTCTTACCTTACACTAATAAACTTCATGTGCAATTTCCTTGTTGCTGGTAACAATTTCTTCAAAGATTACAAACTATAAACCTTTAGGGCAGTTTTCTCTTAATTCCCATTTTCACCCAGTGAGCTCTGTGTGAAATCACATTCTCCCATAACCTAGGAGCCTTCCATTTCTGAGGGTTCATTTCTCCCTGGGTCTTCTCCCAGAAGTGTGGGTGGAAGGGGTCTCACACTACGGGGGAAGGCTGCATCATGAGAAAAACCACCTGTGCTCTACTTTCACACTTTCTAATCTTTCAGAGTAGCAGGAGGTGGAAAAGTGAGACACATGCATTAGACTCAAGAGCAAAACTAAGAGACCAAACCACAGACTCTGGACTCAGCATTCATGTATCCTGCAGTCTGAACTTGGAATCTGTTACATTCCCTCATTGGCTACCATCATTTAACCAACACAGAAGTGCTTCTTGTCCAGCAAGGCAGCCAGTTTGGGACCCATAGGCATGGCATGGCTCTGAAGGAATCAGCTGTTTCTCTCTGTGCTTCAGGAAACTTGGGATCCAAATGGTAAAAGACAGTTGTTCCCAGTTTCATCATGGCATCCCTTAGAAGTGTGAGCAATTCTAAAAACAGTTTACCTTGGCCACAGGTCACCATAGCGTCCATCTCTGGGGTGAAAATCAACCACTCGTACCTCTCATTTCTACCTGAGTTCTTGTCAAATCTTTGACCTTAGTTGTAGCAATTTTACACGGCTCTGGCGTAGAATTCTTCACCAACCACACGACATACCAGTAGCGATACTGAGGTAGAACTCCCCCAAATATGCCCTTTTGTTTCTTTAATCTGGTGCAACAGATTTAAATAAGGGACTAAATTCAGGTGCGCCTTAGAATCCCTCTAAGACACCAAATGTCAGGTATCTACTCAAAATGGGTGTCTTTCTGCAGCTCTATCACATTCCTCATGGATGTCATTTCCTACACATTTACAGCATCTCCCAGGAGTGAGCTGAACAGAAATGTCACTTCCATTTTTCCCATCTCTACCTAGGAAGGGATTGCATTTCCCAAATAAGAGGCAACATGCACCTGATTAGGAAGGGAAGATCTTCAGGAGCAACCTCCTGCAGGGCATGGGCCACAACTGCTTTGGGAGGCAAATGAATGGGTCTTTTGCTTAGTTCCAAATCATTTACTAGAGAATCCTCTTCCCAGCCCTTTCGGGAAATATTGACCTTACCTATTGAACAACAGGGGGATTGGGATGGTGATGGAGAATCCCTCTGATTTACCCTATGTTCTTCTGTTGTTACACAGGGGAAAAGACATTTTTCCCTCTCCCTTCCCTATTCCTGCTCTTTGTTATACTTCAATATATTTTAAGGGAGGAAAACGGGAGTAAAAATATCTGCCTTCAGGAAAACCTGAAGCAACAGCGCTCTGATGAACTGTGACAACTGGGAATGAAACAATATGTTCCTGGTGGGGGAACTTGATGACTAACAATTGTTTTTAAATGGGGGAACAGTATAACTGTGATGCTCAGGGTTTGTTTAGACTAGGAAAAGTGATGGAGTTTAGGTCAGGTCAAGGGGAAAGCTAATGCCAACCACTGCACCTCGGCTGCATCTGCACGACAACTGTAATTGTCTTTTAACACCAAGATCACTAACTTAAGCAGCCAACGCCATGTACAGTCCTAGTGGATGTATGGCACGGGTAGTTTTTGCCTCAGTGTAGCTTGTTGGGAACAAACCTCTCTCCCCCACCTGGAGCTGATGAACATTCCTGGCTGGAGGGACACACGCTCCTTCGACTCAAAAGGAAAGGAGTTGATAGAAAACATCACAGGACTGACCCCAAAGAAGGGTGAGCTGCAAAAAGCAGAAGCAGGCAACTCATCTGGGGGAGCTGAGTAACCACGGTGAAGATGGGGCACAGATCACTAAGTGGGAATTAGCAAATGTGATTTAAAAGAAAAAAATACCTTTGGCCAGCCCTAGTCAAGGCATTTGTTACAGATCACTCCCATGTGGATTTTCTGATGTCTAATAAGGGTTGAGCTCCGATTGAAGCTTCTCCCACACTCAGAGCACGTGTAGGGCCTCTCTCCGGTGTGCGTTCTCTGATGTGTGATTAGGGTAGAGCTCTGATTGAAGCTTTTCCCGCACTCAGAGCACGTGTAGGGCCTCTCTCCTGTGTGGATTTGCTGATGTGTGATAAGGGCTGAGCTTTGATTGAAGTGTTTGCCACACTCACGGCATCCATAAGGTTTCTCACCCATATGGATTCGCCGATGTATGATAAGGTATGAGCTCCGATTGAAGCGTTTCCCACACTCAGAGCATCCATAAGGCTTCTCACCTGTGTGGATTCTTCTATGTGTGGTCAGTACAGAGCTCCGATTAAAGCTTTTCCCGCACTCAGAGCACATGTAGGGGGTCTCTCCTGTGTGCGTTCTCTGATGTGTGATTAGGGTAGAGCTGTGATTGAATCTTTTCCCACACTCAGAGCATGTGTAGGGCCTCTCCCCTGTGTGGATTCGCTGATGTGAGAGGAGGGATGAACTGTCAATGAAGTGCTTCCCACACTCAGGGCATCCATAAGGTTTCTCACCCGTGTGGATTTTCCGATGTGTAATAAGGTGTGAGCTCTGCTTGAAGTGTTTCCCACACTCAGGGCATCCGTAAGGTTTCTCACCCGTGTGGATTTTCCGATGTGTAATAAGTTGTGAGCTCCGCTTGAAGTGTTTCCCACACTCAGGGCATCCGTAAGGTTTCTCACTCGTGTGGATTTTCCGATGTGTAATAAGGTTTGAGCTCTGCTTGAAGTGTTTCCCACACTCAGGGCATCCATAAGGTTTCTCACCCGTGTGGATTCTCTTATGTGCAATGAGATGCGAGCTCTGCTTGAAGCATTTCCCACACACACAGCATGCGTAAGGTTTCTCACCCGTGTGGATTCTCTGATGTGTGAGAAGGTCCGAGCTCCCTTTGAAGCTTTTCCCACACTCGAGGCATGTGTACCGTGTTCCTTCAAAGTTCATTCTCTCACGTGTAATAAGGTCTGACTGGCTACCGAAGTTTTCCTCTGGCCTCTGCTGACTCTCACAGGCTTTTGTTTTTTCTGGGCGTGCACAGCTCCCAGAATCATTCCCTTTGGACCTTCCTGACAACATCCCATGGGCTTCTACTCGCTCAGCGTCTTCCTGCTGGGGTTCCTCCTCGTTTTCACTCACCATCCCAACACCTGACGGGAGACCGAGAGAATCCAGACGTAAGTCTCTGCCTGCGCCAGAGAGAAAGGAAATCTCAGAGAGAAGAATGGAAAAAGGGATGAAGGAACGAAAACATGTACAGGACAGATCAAACCTATCAGGAGCTGATTTTCCCTTCAACCTTCCCCAGAGGAGAGAAAGGAAGGGATCAGTTCTGGGTCCGTATCTCAGAAGAAATCTCAGGGGACAGCGAGATTGGGGAGGGACCTGCTGCCAGTTGTCAGTCAGGATAGGTGGGAAGCCATGAGTGACCTCTGCCTAACGATTCCACATCTGCAGGGAACAATCCTGAACTTGGAGAGCTCACAAGCTCTTTGTAGGGCATCCCAAATGTTTCCTGTATTCACCGACAGTTTTGGGGTTGGTTTAACCAATGCCTCACCTATGAAGGCAGCTCTCGGGAGCACTTTTTTCTCAGAACCATGAAGGTCTGGGACGCACGACTCCTCCCCTCGTTCCAGCTGCGAGATCACATCAGTTCTGGAAACTGGAAACCCTGCTCAAGGCAAAGAAAACAAGGGAGGTCAGTGGAATTTGTGGGATACTTGTCACAAAGAATATTCCATGCTTTTAAACCCAGCTCACTTTTAAGTAGTAACGTCCCAAGGCCGGCTTCCTTGGCTCAAAGTGCCAGGAGATGATTATTATAAATCATATTCATTACCTTACTGCCTAAGGGCCAACTAACAGTGGGTCCTCATTTTGCTTGGCACAGTACAAACCGAGAAGCGTTGATGGCCCGTGTCCTGAAGAAGTTACAATCTAAATAGACAAGGCAGACACACAATGGGGGAAGGGGTAGAACCCACCAGCAGAGTGAACTCCGTGAAGGCAGAGTGACAGATCTAATCAACACAGGCCTAGATCTTGAGACTATCGGATTTAATGTTACAACCAGGGCCAGTGTTTTCCGGAAATTGTCGCTAGGACTGCATTTTTTCCCAAAATTACTCTTTGTTTCTGGAATCACCGTTAATATCCGGAATTGCTGATCAGAGGGTGGGTGGGGCATGCAGGGTCACAATTCCCCAGATTTCTCCCTGGAGACACCCGTCTCCTCCCCAGGGCACAGGCTGGCTGCGGTTGAGACTTGCTGCCAATTTCTTCCCTCCTCATACAAGTCTGGGATCGGCAGTGGGACGCCAGGCTCTCTCATCATGCTGCAGAGAGGACGGCACTCACAGCTGCTCGCGGCCGTGTCCACAGCACCTCTCCCCTGCTCATCTCCCTGCACACAGCTGGTTCATGCCCCGTCTCTCCAGCGCACAGCTGGCTCTAGGCTCTCAATGCCCAGTATCTGAGCCCCACCGCCCCCACACAGCCGGCTCCTGTCCCCTCCCCCCAAGGCACTTTCAGGCTTGAAAGGATTAAATATTGCTCACGTTTGTCAATTACTCTCTTTTCATTGCCTGCAAACTCTTGCCCTAATTATGACTGTTATCTGTATATCTAAGCCAGCCCTTGAAAGCATGAATTCTTCACAGACTATGATGCCGAGATGCGCCACATGATACCAGGAAGGGCTGCGGGATGGGTTTCCTGTGCAAGCTGGTATCGCTACAGGGTGATGAATGCCAGATCTCAAGGCTGGTTATGCAGAGCTCCACCTTTTGAAGCTTTACCCAACGCAGAAAGGGGTAGTGACGGATTTCCCCTCATTCAGAAGACTGAAGACGACAGACTTTTGGGGGATAAACAGCTGAGTTTGAGCTGACTGAGGGGGGTCTTTCTGGGCTACAAACTCACAGGACCTGATAACCACCAGGAGGTAACCCTTTAACAAAGGTTTTAATGCACTTTGGAACCGATCAGGGATTCGCATGAGGACTGCTGAGGGAATGAAGGTAAACACGCATTTGGATGCTCTTCTTCTTTTATGAGAACGGGAACAGGAAGGGCAGGGATATCACTGAATGCACGATCTCAGCAGGACTAGGTGTCAGGATAGCACCATATTGCAGCCCATTGAAAAACAAAATCCCAACTACACATATAAAATGATGGGCTCTAAATGAGCTGTTTCCACTCAACAGAGGGATCTTGGAGTCACTGGGCACAGTTTTCTGAAAACATCAACACAGTGTGCCACGGCAGTCAAAAAGCAAAGAGAATGTTGGGAATCATTCTGAAATGGATAGATAAGAAGACAGAAAATATCCTATCGCCTCTATATAAACCCATGGTACACCCACATCTCGAATACTGCCTGCAGATGTGGTTGCCCCATCTCAAAAAAAGATATATTGGAATTGGAAAAGGTTCAGAAAAGGGCAACCCAAATGATTACAGGTATGAAACTCTTCTGTACGGGGAAAGATTAAAAAGACCGGGACTATTCAGCTTGGAAAAGAGACAAAGGGGGGATATGAGAGAGGTCTATAAAATCAAAACTGCCGTGGAGAAAGTAAATAAGGACGTGTGATTTACTCCTTCTCATAACACAAGGACTAGGAATCACCCAATCAAATTAATAGGCAGCAGGTTTATAAGAAACAAAAGGAAGTATTTCTTCACACAATGCACAGTCAACCTGGGGAACTCCTTGCCAGAGGACGTTGTGAAGGCCAAAATTATAATAGGGTTACAAAAAAAAAAAACAAAAAACACCATGAGAAATCTATTGAGGACAGGTCCGTGAATGGTTATTAGCCAGGATGGGCAGGGATGGTGTCCCTAACTTCTGTTTGTCATAAGCTGTGAATGGGTGACAGGAGATGAATCACTTCATGATTCCCTGTTCTGTTCATTCCCTCTGGGACACCCGGCGCTGGTCACTGTTGGAAGACAGGACACTGGGCTAGATGGACCTTTGGTCTGTCCCAGTGTGGCCATTCTTAAATACCAGGGAACCTAGTGAGTCCAGTGCAATGGGAGGGAGTAGGAAAATCCCTGGGTGTGGAGAACACTGGGAAATTAGAAACTATCATTCAGAAGCAACAGACTCTAAATAGTCTAGAAAAGCAGAATGTGAAAAATAAGAATCGGGGTCATGTGACTTCAGGAATGAGGGACTCAAAAAACCAAGTCTGCAGAGAAGGTAGATTGTGGCTAGTGCACATGCGGATGGGGGAGCAACTCTCCAGGTCTCAAGGATTTTCACCAGCAACCGAGGCCATTGTCCCATGCACGGGGCAATCCGGAGCAGTGAGGAGTTGTGTCATCTGTAATCCTGGCTGAGTTTCAATGTTCTGCTGCTGGAGCTCCCTTGTCTGGATTCCCCCAGCCAGCATTCAAGGTCTGTGTGATCAGTAACCCTGGACCAGCCCATCTGACCCCAGCAGCCTGCTTCTTACACGCCAAGCACATTCTGGTCTGGGTGGAGAAGGCTCAGGGTTTGAGAGAAGGCCAGGGGTAGGAAGCTTCTGTTCGTTATGCTGGACCTAACCCCCATTTTTACTTGTGCAAACAGGAGATATTTGACACTGTGCGATTCTGCTCCTGTGCTCTCTTCCCACAGCGTTCAGCAGCAGGGGAGGGTCTCTGGTCGTGTGTGTGTCACTGGCATGCTGGGGTGATGCTGGAACAGGACAGAGCAGAGGTGGCATTGTGGGGGTGGCGTGAACCTCATCACTTCCGTTCCCCTTCCAAGAACCGAGGGGACAGGAACCCTTACCCAGCGAGGTCACAGTCTCATAGGTCTCCTGCATGACGTCTCTGTAGAGGGCTCTCTGAGTGGGGTCCAGCAGAGCCCACTCTTCCCTGGTGAAATACACAGCTACCTCCTCGAAGGTCACCGGCCCCTGAAAGAGCCAGAGCCCCACACTCAGGACCTGCTGCCCCACTCACAGCCCCACTATTCGTGGGGGAGAGGAGACAATCAAACGGAAACTCTGGGTGGACCGCAGCCAAGAGAATCCCACCCCCACCCCACTCAGAGCACCCAGGAAATACCAGGGTGAGGGGGCGAAGAGACACCCCTCCTCTCTCCCAGCAGATCCATCACACACCTACTAGCCACAGACTGATACCGGAGATGCTGCCCCGAGCAGGGTCTAGGGAGAGATCTCTTGTAGGAAGCCCAACACCCTCCTCCTTGTGAAAAGAAAAGGAGGACTTGTGGCACCTTAGAGACTATCCAATTTATTTGAGCATAAGCTTTCGTGAGCTACAGCTCACTTCATCCGATGCAAACTGTGGAAAGTGTAGAAGAGCTTTTTATATACACACAAATCATGAAAAAAATACCTCCTCCCACCCCACTCTCCTGCTGGTAACAGCTTATCTAAAGTGATCACTCTCCTTACAATGTGTATGATAATCAAGGTGGCCCATTTCCAGCACAAATCCAGGGTTTAACAAGAACGTCGGGGGGATGGGGGGGCAGGAAAAAACAAGGGGAAATAGGTTACCTTGCATAATGACTTAGCCACTCCTAGAGCTGGATATGAAGCAGGGGAATCTCCCCTAAGCCTGACTGGTGGCTTCCCCCTTCGTATTTCAAGGCACCCGCTGGTTAGTTGGGTCAGGCTCCAGCACTACGAGTCTGGTCCTTTTTCCCAGCCCCATCTAGGTAGGTTATTTTCTGTTCACCAGATTGGAGCATTTCCACCTCCGAACCTCATGGGTCTCTTCCTAGAATCTAGGCCACTTATTAAACAACTCCCAGCAGGTCTGCCACCCCCTGGCCTCCTCCCTTTCTCCACCCTGTGCATTTCCTGCCCCACTCCAACCTCCAAACCAGACGGTGCAAACCTTCCCCTCTCCCGTGTATTTCCTGTCCCTCTCCCTCCTGCAGGAACAGATCAGAACCCCCCACAATAATCCCTACCTGAGCTGGCTCCTCTGCAGCCATGTCGCTGCCTTGTCCCATGGGAGGACGGGATGAACCGGAAAGAAACATGAGCGTCGTTCTGCAACCTGGCCGGGCAAGAAGGGCTGTTGTAGAAGTTTAGGAACGGGCATTAGTTCATTTCACATCACGCTTCCCCCGGGCTCTTTCCCTGCAGAGCGAGATCCGAGATTCTGCCGTGCTGAGAAAATGCTCAATCTCTGGATTACAGCAGAGACCTGGGCCCTCCTGCCAGGCTAGGCCCACAGACACACTTTTAACCTCCTTTCTCCCTCCCGCATCCCAAAACAAAGTCTCTGAACGCAATCCCAGAAAAAAGCAGAACCAAAGGAGTCCCTTTCGAGGATTCCCTCTGACACTGACCCCATGACAGCCACACCCCAGCAGGAGGGACATGGAGTCAGGAACTGGGTTTTCCTCTGTCTGATCCTCGTCTCGTCCACAGGAAAGTGATTCTCCCCACAGTGCAGTAATACATCTGTCTGGGCAGATGAGGGAGCTGGAAATCTCTTTCAAAACTCTTATCCCACGGACCCTGTCAGTCTCTCTCTCTCCTTTTCCCTGTGCCCTCTCCATGCCTGTCTGCTCAGAAACTCTCATTCCTGGGTTGTTTGCTCCCCCATGGCTGGATTTGCTCCTGCAGATGGCAGGAGAAATGGGGTGGGGGGCTGTTACTGTAGAGTCATTTTATAGTCCTTCACTGCCTGCCTGGGATTTCCCCATTGTCTGCCTAGGACCCCCACCTGCCCTCCACCAGGATCTGCCAGGCCATTTGCCTGGGACCCCCTCCTCCGGCCAGCAGGACCCCCTGACGCTTTACAGGAGGACCCCTCACTCTGCGGCAGGGACCGCCCCACCACAGCTCTGTGCACTGGGCATGGCAATGGTCCCAGGAGCCAGCTGGGCAATCCCAGACAGAGCCCCTGGCACAGCACCAGGCAGCGTCTAATCCCCTGCCCCACCTGCCCAAGAGACTCCCACCCCCACTGGTCTGCAGCCAACAGGCCCCCAGCCATACCCACCTCCAGGACCCATAGCCTTAGGGCTGGGCACATCAGAACTACTCCCCGAAACCCCAAACCCTCCAGAACCCACCAACCTGACTAGGGTCCCCCCTGCCCAGCCACCCAGAGGCCTCCCCCTACCACAATGCCCCTTCAGCTCCCGCTGCAATCTCCCCACACAGACACCTGCCCCCCCCCCCCCAGCAACAGTGTTCCCTCACAGTGTCTGACAAGTGGATAGAAAGTTATCACCACCCCCTGCTGGCCAGTCACACAGGCAGAGGGAGCCCGGGGGGACGCCTCTTTAACAGGAGGGGAAGCCATGGAGGGCCAAAATAAGTAAGACATTTCCATACTCTGTCACTAGCAAATAATGGCCACCGTGGATCCACCCCAGAGTTGGCTACAGCTTTGCACTGCGGGAAGCCCCCCCTCACGGAGACCCTTTGTCATGGGGTTTGGGATACTTCTCTGGACCACGCTGCACTCAGAGGAACCTCCTCATCCTGTGCCAGCTGGAGAAAAGAAAAGGGTCCAGCCAACTCTCCTGTTACCAACTGGGAACCACCCATCCCCCAAACAGGGGGAGGCCCCTGGCTTTGATGGGTATTGAGTATATGGCTAGTCTCTTTTATCAGCAAACATTTTTAACAGAGAGAAAGGAGGGAACAAATGATTCTCAAAGGAGAAGGAAAGATGATCATTGTTGCAGGGGGGTTAATTTCCCAACCAGGATGGAGAAGGACTCAGGGCGACAGGTTCCCCCCAAGGAAGGAGAAGTTGCTGGGATTTAGAGACATGGGGAACATCCCCTAACCCAAGAGGATTTTTAATTGACATTTGATCATGACATCGTAAGAGGGAAACCTGAGATTTGTGATCAGTGTTCAGAAATGAAAGAGAAAGGGTGGAAATCTGAGGGATTTTGGATCCATTTATGGAAATTATAGAGAGGAAAGTGGAAAATGAGAGGGATTTTATATCAGTTGTTGATAGGAGGTAAAAGCTGAGTGTATTTCCCACCACTATTTGGTCAATGAATAGAGTGGAAATGGGCAACGTTGGCAAACGTTTGAGATCCATATTCAGGAATCTGAGAAACGGTGTAAATCTGAGATTTTCGTCGTAATTTATAATTACAGAGACAGGGAAAGCTCTCAGGGGCATATTCAATTAGAAGTAGACAACTAGAGTAAAAGTGGGGCAAACGTTGAGGGTATTTTTGAGGAATCTTTGAGACGTACAGAGAAAACGTGTCACAAACTACGCAACTGAGAACATGGGATAAACGCCAAGACCGGGGGGGCTTTTATGTGGCTATTAAAGAACTAGCTGGAAAAGGGGGGACCGTTTGTGATATAAAATCCAGCCTGTCCAATACATAAGCAGAAAGTGATGGTCCCCCCCCCCCACGGCCCCCGTTCACCTGGGCAGCAGGGAGCCCTCTGAGGGGCTGACTGAAGGGGGCAGGGAGGGGGCGGCAGTGGGGGATGGGCAGGTAGGGGGCAGAGAGTCACTTTCCTGCCCCCCGCGCCCAGCGTTCCCCCACCGGGGTCTCCCACTCACCGGAGCACGGGGGGGTTAATGACGGGCCCCACCCCGCACAGACCCCGGAGGGGAGCCGCAGCTGCTCCTTCTACAGATCCGACACGAGGCAGCGCCTCGTCTGCTCCAGGCCCCGCCCCCAGACGCTGCCACGCCCCCGGTCTGCTTCAGGCCCCGCCCCCCGACGCTGCCCCGCCCCCGGTCTGCTCCAGGCCCCGCCCCCAGGCGCTGCCCCGCCCCCGGTCTGCTCCAGACCCCGCCCCCAGGCGCTGCCTCGTGTCGGGTCTCTTGGAGGAGGAGCTCCGGGGGTCTCTGCTGGGGGGGCCCGTCATTAACCCCCCCGTGCCCGGCCGGGGGGGGGCTTTCTCCAGCTGGGACCAGCCCCGGCTCTGCCCGCCCCCGACCCGGTGAGTGGGAGACCCCGCGGGGGGGGGGAGCGCTGGTGGGGGGGCAGGAAAGTGACTCTCTGCCCCCGGCACGGCTGGGATTGGGGGGGGGCAGAGACTGGGGCCCGGCGGGCGGGGTCCCTTGGGGGGTGTTGGGGGGAGAAGCCGGAGTTGCGGGGGGTGGGGGTTGAATTGTCTCTGTGCAGACAGGAAATTCCCGGGGGGGAAGTGGGGGGCGGCGGGGGAGTTAATTGGATCCCCTCTCCCCCCACGGGCACAAATGCCCCCCAGTTTTCCCCTTTTCCCTCTCGGTAGCTCCCACCTGGTTGTAAACTCCCCCCCACCCCCCCATTGATCCGCTCTCTGATCTCCCCTGATCCCCCCCCCGTCTCTCCCTCCTCCTCACATGTCCATTGAAACTCCCCTCCCGTGGGGGGGGGCGGGATTTCCTTCCCCCCGTTTTATCCGCAGCGATTTGTCCCGGTGTCGGTGGGAAGTTGGAGCCCGGAGCTATCCCCCAACCTGGCTGCCCCGGCGTGGGGGTGGGAGGAGACGCCGGGTCTCTGCCGGGGCGGGGAAGGGAGGGGACGTGTCCCCCATGGGGCTGCCCCCGATCCCGGCTTCCCAGTCCCACTTGATGCCCCCAACTCCGCACCGTTGCCCCCAGCCCCCACCTGCCCCCACCTGCCCATCCCCCACTACCGCCCCCTCCCCTCCCCCAGGGAGCCCTCCAGCTCCCCCCCCCCGGCCCCCTTCAGTCAGCCCCTCAGAGGGCTCCCTGCTGCCCAGGTGACCGGGGCCGGGGGGACGACGACGATCACTCTCTGTTTATGTTTTGGACAGGCTGGATTTGATATGACAAACGGTCCCCCCTTTTCCAGCTAGTTCTTTAATAGCCACATAAAAGCCCCCCCGGTCTTGGCGTTTATCCCATGTTCTCAGTTGCGTAGTTTGTGACACGTTTTCTCTGTACGTCTCAAAGATTGATAAAAAAGTTTGCCCCACTTTTACTCTCGTTGTCTACTTCTAATTGAATATGCCCCTGAGAGCTTTCCCTGTCTCCGTAATTATAAATTACGACGAAAATCTCAGATTTACACCTTTTTTCAGATTCCTGAATATGGATCTAAAACGTTTGCCAATGTTGCCCATTTCTATTCATTGACCAAATAGTGGTGGGAAATACACTCAGCTTTTACCTCTGTGACAAAGTGGGACTGTTCTTAATGTTCTTAATGTTTCCTCTGAATAGTGTGGGGGTGCCTCAGTTTCCCCTAGGCAGTTCTTAAGTATCTAGGTGGTGGGATAAGGGTGTATGATCATTGCAGAGCCCTAGAGGGCAGGTGTATGCAGGAGTCTGGACACAGAGAATGGCCGACACCCTGTTTCCTGGCCACTGATGGCCTGGGCCCTTCCTCCCTGCAAGGTGAGAGCTAAAGGGTTGGAGAACAAAGGAATCCGGTGACCTCCTGGCCCGGGAAAGGAACCAAGCCCAGAGGAGGAGGGGCTGGAGGGAGATGGAGTGAAGTGCAGACGTGGTTGTCTGGCTCACTGCCCCCCCCAAAATGGCCCCAGCTGAGGGGTCCTGTTCTCTGCACCTGCAAGCTCTGTTTTAGACCATGTTCCTGTCATCTAATAAACCTCTGTTTTACTGGCTGGCTGAGAGTCCCGTCTGACTGCGGAGTTGGGGGGCAGGACCCTCTGGCTTCCCCAGGAGCCCTGCCTGAGCGGACTCGCTGTGGGAAGGGCATGGAGGGGCAGAGGATGCTGAATGGTCCGAGGTCAGACCCAGGAAGGTGGAAGCTGGGTGAGCTGTGTGTCCTGAAGACAGGCTGCTCACAGAAAGGCGACTGCCCCAGAGTACTTCCTGGCTTCATGGGGAGCAGTTCCAGAGCATCGCCCAGGGACTCCGTGACAACTGGTGTCAGCGGTGGGATGTACTGCACCCCGTGGACGGCGCTTCCTGCAGAAAGTGACTGGGGAGCAGTAAAATGAAGGGGGATTGACGGGGACCAGACGTGCTGAAGATTCAGAGAGAGACAGTTTCAGGGGGCGGTTAACTCCTGGAAGTGTGTGACCAGAGAGAAGGACTTTTGCAGTAACAGGGTTCCCCTGGGGACTGCAGCGAGCGGTCCCAGGGACGGAGGAGTCTGCCGCTCGACCCTGACAAAGAGGGGGTGATCTCGAGAAGGGCTGGCACACTAGGGGTTCTCCCTGGAAACCGTGGGGAGCTGAGAGCACACAGGCCTGTGAGTCCACAACTTGGGAAGGGCGGAGTGAGGGCCTGTCACCGTCTCCTGAAGAAGGACATTGTAACCCTGTGCAGAAAGAGAGGGTTGAGCGTTGGAAAGTTCACCAAAGCACAGTTAATCGTGCAGCTGGAGGAGGATGACCGCTCTAAGGGACAGATTCCTGACCAGAAATGGGGCTATAGCAGGATCTGGGAGCAGCTGGAGTGGTGGCCAGGCATCGCCAAGACTCCTGTCCCCAACCAGACGAGGGTCTTCACGATCGGGTTCCCCATCCGGGGATCGGAGTCGGACAGGATTGGAGCTGAGTCCGAGAGAGCAAGAGGACCGTGAGAGACAGCGAGAGCCCGAGAAAGAGCTGCAGAAGCAGCAGCAGCATGAACTGGTGATGGGGGAGTGGAGAGGCCTAGGGGACCCCCCAGGGGTGAGTGGGGATAGACCCCGGGGGGCCAGTTCCGCAGGGAACCTCGAGACTAAATTGCTGCTCCTGGTTAAGGAGGGGGGATGTGGATGCCCACCTCACTGCCTTTGAGCAGGCTGGAGATTTGAACCGGGGGACCCTGCGGAAAAGCCCCGGTGTCTAGCTCCCTTGCTGGGTCCCAAGGCCGTAGACTCCGTCAGCCAGATGGGTGGGGAGGTGGACAGTCTCCCACTCCTGGTCCCAACCTATATGTCTGTGTGGAGTTTCCTTGGGCCAGGCCCCTCGGACCTCCAGTGGGAGCAGAAGGTGACGGTCAATGGGGAGACATTCCTGTGGTGGCAAGATCCTGGGACAGAGAGAACTGGTGTCAGGCCCTGGGTGGTGCAGCCTCAGAGGCTGAGGGGCTGTATGAGCTGGGTGAGGGTCCCAGGGACGAAGCCCCTCGCCCTGCCTATGGCCCAGATCCCTGTGCAGACCCAGGAGGGGTGGGGCTGGCTGGTCATTGGGGTTCTCCAGGACACCAGCTGCAAGACCCTGTTATGGGGTGACTGTGTCTCTTTGGGACAGGATCCAGGCCGTACTCCTGTAACTGCCAAGGGTTTGAATCCGGGGAACCAATCGCTGGAGAGGGAAATGGTCAGTGAAAATGCAGATGACCTGGCTGGCAGCAGGGAGGAGCAGCTAGGCTCAAGCTATCTGCCTGACTTTAACCAGACCCCTGGAGTTGGGTGGGACAGAGAGATGCTCCCCGCCCCCCTTGCACACCGGAGAGGGGGCTCACGCTGGCTCTGATGCTGTGAGGAAAGCAGGGAGCTCGCTGCCTACCCTCACTGGGACAGCAAGGGCAGTGCTGAGCAAAGGGGGAGCTGAGACCCCAGCTGAGTGGGGGGAGACACAGGCAGGGCAGGGGATCTGTGGGGAGTGGCAAGGTGCTGGGTAAGGAAAGTCTGGATGAGCCTAGGCAGCCTTGTGAGCTGATGGCTGTGTCTAGTCAGCAGGGTGGGAAGTCGAGGAGAGTGGAAGAGGAGTGTCCCTGGACCTTACCTGTTAGCTGGGTGGAGAATTGGGACAGTGAAGGAAACATGCCTATGTCTGTCAGGGGTATTGACTTGCCAATGGAGGGAGCTACCCTGATCTCCAAGCAGTTGTCTGTGACCAGCCTTGTGTGCTGGGACAAGGGGAGAGAGGTCCCAAGCTGGGTGTCTGGGAAAGGAGAAAGTGTGTCCGGCTCTTCTTTGTCTGTGGAGCAGACAGAAGGGGCCTTTCAGCCTGTGATGGTTGAGGGTCGTGCAGTTGTCTCAGAGCTGGTTCTGGATTCAGCTAAAGCCCAGGAAGGGAAGGGTCCTAAGTTTGTGTCTGCTCAGGAGAATGGCCCTGTAACTAGGTCGCATCCAGTTAGGGTCTATGTAAAATCCCAGAGACGAGACAATTCTGGTGCTTGTATTTTGCCTGTTGCTAGTATGTTCTTGGAAAGGGTGTAGCAACTCTGTCTAATCAGGGTGAGATCCTAGCCAGGGCACAAGGAGAGCAGGAAGGTGATGTGATTGTGTTACCTCCTGAGGGTGTGGAAACCGGTAGCAAGAAGGAAAAGATTCCTGAACTTGTGTGTGGCAAAGGGAAGGAGAATGCTTCTGACCTTTTCTCTAGGAAGTCTGTAAGTTTGCCTGAAAGGGGATTGTGTAGGAATCCGCCGGATGGGCCAGAGGTGATTCTGGATGTAAGGGAGACCCAGAAAGAGTCTGTTGTTGCTCAGGAAAGTGTTCCTCTAGAGCAAGCCCTCGGTGAAGAGGGTAAGGGCAGAATTTCTGGGAGGGGTGAATTATTGCATAGAAAAGCCCCTAGGGAAAGGAATCCTCATGGAGTCTTTGCAAGCAGTTTACTGCCACTGAAGGGTGTGAAAGTGATTTTATCAAGAAAGTTTCAGTTCCTAACAGCCAGAAATTTTCTTTTGTGAATGTATCCACTGACTGTCCTGTTGAAAGACCCAGTGTGGAGAGCTTTGAGAAGGTCTCCGATGAAGTGAAAGCTGTTAAGAAAGTTAAACAGTCCCATAACCAAGTGGCTGTGTTTGGCCAGCTTGTTGGGGAGAAGACCCAATTCCAGTTTGACCCCCTGGGGTTTTGGGGTGGCCAAAGGGCATGGGCCACAGAAACCTTCCCACATGCGGCCTGCGAGTGCTATCGACCACCACTGACCTAAGGGAGGGCGTGAAACTGGAAGGGCCTGGTGTAACTCCTCCCAAGGAATGGGAGAGATGCTGGGGCACCCATGGGAACGTTGGTGGCTTCGAACTTCCCCAGGTCACCGGCTGAAGTGACCCCGCTCAGTTCGATCTCGAAGGGGGGAGAGATGTGACAAAGTGGGACTGTTCTTAATGTTTCCTCTGAATAGTGTGGGGGTGCCTCAGTTTCCCCTATGAAGTTTTTTAGTATCTAGGTGGTGCAATAAGGGTGTATGATCATTGCAGAGCCCTAGAGGGCATGTGTGTGCAGGGGTCTGGACACAGAGAATGGCCAACACCCTGTTTCCTTGCCACTGATGGCCTGGGCCCTTCCCCCCTGCAAGGTGAGAGCTAAAGGGTTGGAGAACAAAGGAATCCGGTGACCTCCTGGCCCGGGAAAGGAACAAAGCCCAGAGGAGGAGGGGCTGGAGGGAGTTGGAGTGAAGTGCAGGCGTGGTTGTCTGGCTCACTGCCCCCAAAATGGCCCCAGCTGAGGGGTCCTGTTCTCTGCACCTGCAAGCTCTGTTTTAGACCATGTTCCTGTCATCTAATAAACCTCTGTTTTACTGGCTGGCTGAGAGTCCCGTCTGACTGCGGAGTTGGGGGGCAGGACCCTCTGGCTTCCCCAGGAGCCCTGCCTGAGCGGACTCGCTGTGAGAAGCGGACGGAGGGGCAGAGGATGCTGAATGCTCCGAGGTCAGACCCAGGAAGGTGGAAGCCGAGTGAGCTGTGTGTCCTGAAGACAGGCTGCTCACAGAAAGGAGACTTCCCCAGAGTCCTGCCTGGCTTCGTAGGGAGCAGTTCCAGAGCATCGCCCAGGGACTCCGTGACAACCTCCTATCAACAACTGCTCTAAAATCCCTCTCATTTTCCACTTTCCTCTCTATAATTTGCATAAATGGATCCAAAATCCCTCAGATTTCCAACCTTTCTCTTTCATTTCTGAACACTGATCTCAAATCTCAGGTTTCCCTCTTACGATGTCATTATCAAATGTCAATTAAAAATCCTCTCGCGTTTGGGGCTGTTCCCCATGTCTCTAAATCCTAGGAACTTGTCCTTCTTTGGGGGGAACCTGTCACCCTGAGTCCTTCTCCATCCTGGTTGGGAAATTAACCCCCCTGCAACAATGATCATCTTTCCTTCTCCTTTGAGAATCATTTGTTCCCTCCTTTCTCTCTGTTAAAAATGTTTGCTGATAAAAGAGACTAGCCATATATTCAATACCCATCAAAGCCAGGGGCCTCCCCCTGTTTGGGGGATGGGTGGTTCCCAGTTGGCAACAAGAGAGTTCATAGAATCATAGAATATCAGGGTTGGAAGGGACCCCAGAAGGTCATCTAGTCTAACCCCCTGCTCGAAGCAGGACCAATTCCCAGTTAAATCATCCCAGCCAGGGCTTTGTCAAGCCTGACCTTAAAAACCTCTAAGGAAGGAGATTCTACCACCTCCCTAGGTAACGCATTCCAGTGTTTCACCACCCTCTTAGTGAAAAAGTTTTTCCGAATATCCAATCTAAACCTCCCTCACTGCAACTTGAGACCATTACTCCTCGTTCTGTCATCTGCTACCATTGAGAACAGTCTAGAGCCATCCTCTTTGGAACCCCCTTTCAGGTAGTTGAAAGCAGCTATCAAATCCCCCCTCATTCTTCTCTTCTGCAGGCTAAACAATCCCAGCTCCCTCAGCCTCTCCTCATAACTCATGTGTTCCAGACCCCTAATCATTTTTGTTGCCCTTCGCTGGACTCTCTCCAATTTATCCACATCCTTCTTGTAGTGTGGGGCCCAAAACTGGACACAGGACACAGATGAGGCCTCACCAATGTCGAATAGAGGCCTCACCAATGTCGAATAGGTCGAGTTGGCTGGACCCTTTTCTTTTCTCCAGCTGGCACAGGATGAGGAGGTCCCTCTGAGTGCAGCGTGGGTCCAGAAGTATCCCAAACCCCATGACAAAGGGTATCCATGAGGGGGGGCTTCCCGCAGTGCAAAGCTGTAGCCAACGCTGGGGTGGATCCACGGTGGCCATTATTTGCTAGTGACAGAGTATGGAAATTTCTTAGTTATTTTGGCCCTCCATGGCTTCCCTTCTCCTGTTAAAGAGGCGTCCCCCCGGGCTCCCCCTGCCTGTGTGACTGGCCAGCAGGGGGCGGTGATAACTTTCTGTCCACTTGTCAGACACTGTGAGAGAACATTGTTGATGGGGGGGGCAGGTGTCTGTGTGGGGAGATTGCAGCGGGAGCTGAAGGGGCATTGTGGTAGGGGGAGGCCTCTGGGTGGCTGGGCAGGGGGGACCCTAGTCAGGTTGGTGGGTTCTGGAGGGTTTGGGGTTTCGGGGGGTAGTTCTGATGTGCCCAGCCCTAAGGCTATGGGTCCTGGAGGTGGGTATCGCTGGGGGCCTGTTGGCTGCAGACCAGTGGGGGTGGGGGTCTCTTGGGCAGGTGGGGCAGGGTGTTAGACGCTGCCTGGTGCTGTACCAGGGGCTCTGTCTGGGATTGCCCAGCTGGCTCCTGGGACCATTGCCATGCCCAGTGCACAGAGCTGTGGTGGGGCGGTCCCTGGCGCAGAGTGAGGGGTCCTCCTGTAAAGCGTCAGGGGGTCCTGCTGGGAGGAGGAGGGGGTCCCAGGCAAATGGGCTGGCAGATCCTGTTGGAGGGCAGGTGGGGGTCCTAGGCAGGCAATGGGGAAATCCCAGGCAGGCAGTGAAGGACTATAAAATGACTCTACACAAACAGCCCCCCACCCCATTTCTCCTGCCATTTGCAGGAGCAAATCCAGCCATGGGGGAGCAAACAACCCAGGAATGAGAGTTTCCGAGCAGACAGGCATGGAGAGGGCACAGGGAAAAGGAGATAGAGAGACTGACAGGGTCTGTGGGATAAAAGAGTTTTGAAAGAGATTTCTAGCTCTCTCATCTGCCCAGACAGATGTATTACTCCACTGTGGGGAGAATCACTTTCCTGTGGACAAGACGAGGATGAGAGAGAGGAAAACCCAGTTCCTGACTCCATGTCCCTCCTGGTGGGGTGTGGCTGCCGTGGGGTCAGTGTCAGAGGGAATCCTCGAAAGGGACTCCTTTGGTTCTGCTTTTTTCTAGGATTGCGTTCAGAGACTTTGTTTTGGGATACGGGAGAGAGAAAGGAGGTTAAAAGTGTGTCTGTGGGCCTAGCCTGGCAGGAGGGGCCAGGTCTCTGCTGTAATCCAGAGATTAACTAGAGAGTTGTCACTTTGGATGGGCTATCACCAGCAGGAGAGTGAATTTGTGTGGGGGGCGGAGGGTGAGAAAACCTGGATTTGTGTTGGAAATGGCCCAACTTGATGATCACTTTAGATAAGCTATTACCAGCAGGACAGTGGGGTGGGAGGAGGTATTGTTTCATATTCTCTGTGTGTATATAAAATCTGCTGCAGTTTCCACGGTATGCATCCGATGAAGTGAGCTGTAGCTCACGAAAGCTCATGCTCAAATAAATTGGTTAGTCTCTAAGGTCCCAGAAGTACTCCTTTTCTTTTAGCATTTTCTCAGTACGGCAGAATCTCAGATCTCACTCTGCAGGGAAAGAGCCTGTGGGAAGCGTGATGTGAAATGAACTAATGCCCATTCCCAAACCTCCACAACGGCCCTTCTCGGCCTGCCAGGCTGCAGAACGACGCTCACGTTTCGTTCTGGTTCATCCCGTCCTCCCATGGGACAGGGGAGTGACATGGCTGCAGAGGAGCCAGCTCAGGTAGGGATTATTGTGGGCGGTTCTGATATGTTCCTGCAGGAGGGAGAGGGACAGCAAATACACGGGAGAGGGGAAGGTTAACACGTTCTGGTTTGGAGGTCAGAGCGGGGCAGGAAATGCACAGGGTGGAGAAAGGGAGGAGGCCAGGGGGTGGCAGACCTGCCTGGAGTTGTTTAATAAGTGGTCTACGTTCTTGGAACAGACCCATGAGGTTCGGAGGTGGAAATGCTCCAGTTTGGTGAACAGAAAATAACCCACGTAGATGGGGCTGGGAAAAAGGACCAGACTCCTCGTGCTGGAGCCTGACCCAACTAACCAGCGGGTGCCTTGAAATTGAAGGGGGAAGCCACCAGTCAGGCTTAGGGGAGATTCTCCTGCCTCATATCCAGCTCCTCACAAGGAGGAGGGTGTTGGGCTTCCTACAAGAGATCTCTCCCTAGACCCTGCTTGTGGCAGCATCTCCAGTATCAGTCTGTGGCTAGTAGGTGTGTGATGGATCTGCTGGGAGAGAGGAGGGGCTCTCTCTTCGCCCCCTCACCCTAGTGTTTCCTGGGTGCTCTGAGCGGGGTGGGGGTGGGACTCTGTTGGCTGCGGTCCACCCAGAGTTTTGTTTGATTGGCTCCTCTCCCCCACGAATAGTGGGGCTGTGAGTGGGGCAGCAGGTCCTGAGTGTGGGGCTCTGGCTCTTTCAGGGGCCGGTGACCTTCGAGGAGGTGGCTGTGTATTTCACCAGGGAAGAGGGGGCTCTGCTGGACCCCGCTCAGAGAGCCCTCTACAGAGACATCATGCAGGAGACCTGTGAGAATGTGACCTCGCTGGGTAAGGGTTCCTGTCCCCTCGGTTCTTGGAAGGGGAACGGAAGAGATGAGGTTCACGCCACCCCCACAATGCCACCTCTGCTCTGTCCTGTTCCAGCATCACCCCAGCATGCCAGTGACACACACACGACCAGAGACCCTCCCCTGCTGCTGAACGCTGTGGGAAGAGAGCACAGGAGCAGAATCGCACAGTGTCAAATATCTCCTGTTTGCACAAGTAAAACGGGGGGTTAGGTCCAGCATAACGAGCAGAAGCTTCCTACCCCTGGCCTTCTCTCAAACCCTGAGCCTTCTCCACCCAGACCAGAAAGTGCTTGGGGTGTAAGAAGCAGGCTGCTGGGGTCAGAGCGGCTGGTCCAGGGTTACTGATCACACAGACCTTGAATGCTGGCTGGGGGAATCCAGACAAGGGAGCTCCAGCAGCAGAGCATTGAAACTCAGCCAGGATTACAGATGACACAACTCCTCACTGCTCCAGATTGCCCCGTGCATGGGACAATGGCCTCGGTTGCTGGTGAAAATCCTTGAGACCTGGAGAGTTGCTCCCCCCATCCCCATGTGCACTAACCACAATCTACCTTCTCTGCAGACTTGGTTTTTTGAGTCCCTCATTCCTGAAGTCACATGACCCCGATTCTCATTTTTCACATTCTGCTTTTCTACACTATTTAGAGTCTGTTGCTTCTGAATGATAGTTTCTAATTTCCCAGTGTTCTCCACACCCAGGGATTTTCCTACTCCCTCCCATTGCACTGGACTCACTAGGTTCCCTGGTATTTAAGAACGGCCACACTGGGACAGACCAAAGGTCCATCTAGCCCAGTGTCCTGTCTTCCGACAGTGACCAGCGCCAGGTGTCCCAGAGGGAATGAACAGAACAGGGAATCATGAAGTGATTCATCTCTTGTCACCCATTCACAGCTTATGACAAACAGAAGTTAGGGACACCATCCCTGCCCATCCTGGCTAATAACCATTCACGGACCTGTCCTCAGTAGATTTCTCATGGTGTGTGTTTGTTTTTTTTGTATCCCTATTATAATCTTGGCCTTCACAATGTCCTCTGGCAAGGAGTTCCCCAGGTTGACTGTGCGTTGTGTGAAGAAATACTTCCTTTTGTTTCTTATAAACCTGCTGCCTATTAATTTGATTGGGTGATTCCTAGTCCTTGTGTTCTGAGAAGGAGTAAATGACACTTCCTTCTTTACTTTCTCCACAGCAGACATGCTTTTATAGACCTCTCTCATATGCCCTCTTGTCTCTTTTCCAAGCTGAAAAGTCCCAGTCTTACATATCTCTCCTCATACAGAAGCTGTTTCATACTCCTAGTCCGGGTTTTTTTGCCCTTTTCTGAACCTTTTCCAATTGCAATGTATCTTTCTTGAGATGGGCCGACCACATCTGCACACAATATTCAAGATGTGGGCGTACCATGGATTTATATAGAGGCAAGTTATGTACTGTCTTATTATCTGTCCCTTTCTTAATGATTCCCAACACCCTGTTCGCTTTTTGACTGCCTCTGCACCCTGAGTGGATGTTTTCAGAGAACTATCGACAATGACTCCAAGATCCCTCTCTTGAGTGGAAACAGCTAATGTAGACCCCATCATTTTATATGTATAGTTGGGATTATGTTTTCCAATGGGCTGCACTAGGTGCTATCCTGACATCTAGGACTGCTGAGATCCTGCATTCAGTGATATCCCTGCCCTTCCTGTTCCCTTTCTCCACTGAACCCCACCAGCCCATTCTTAGTGTTCCCAGCTTCCCCAGGACTCTCTCATTGTGTCTGGACCTCTCTCTCTCTCTGCAAGAAGCAGTTCCAGGGAGACTTGTCCTCTGTCTGGAGTCTTCAACTTCTGGGACATGGATTTACTTTCTCTGTGTTTTAGGAGATGCTTTGAAATTGAGTGTCTGTGACATTAACCACAGTGCAATCTTGACTGGTTGAACAGCTGTTTCCCCTCAGTTGCCCAAGCTGGGGTGGCTTTTACACTGCTTTACTGTGAGAACAGCCACTCCTGGGCAGTTAACACCCAGTCTCCAGCATGTAACTCGCTGCCAGCTACACAGTATTGAGCGCTGTTAGTCAGCGACTCACGAATTACAGTGCACCACAGGAGAACCCCAGAAAATTCTCTGGTCCCGGACTTTTGTGCATCTTTCACTGTCCAGCACACTACTGAACGGCGCAAGGTCATATGAAGTCTGTCATTTCATCAGTGGAAAAGTGACACGTGCCAGCCTTGTTATCCCAAATGGATTTTCCAACACACTTTAATCCCAACACACTGGTTAGATGAAACAATAAAATGAGATGGCTAACTACCGGCAAAAAAACCATATTAATTGACTACACAGGTAATGAGGTATAAAAGCCAGAATTGTTTACAAAAGAAATGCAAGATAAAACCCAAACTAACATCTAAGTTAACAAGCTAAAATGGATACAAAGCAAATGTTTCTCTCACCATATCCTGAGGCAGGCTGGCTGTCCTTTCAGCCAGAAGTCCCCCTAATTCGCCCCTGCTGCCAAGTTCAGTTTCTTCAGGAGCTGTCATGAGCAGAGGAAAAGGGGGAGAGAGAGAGTCTCAAGCATTTTCCTCCCCTCTTTTTATAATTCAGTCCTTTGTACGACAAACAACTTCAGTTCTCAGCTGAGTCCTGGTGACCGGCTGTCTGTTGTAGCTATGAGCTTCAAGTGGTCCCTGTGAAGGAATGTAAATGTCTTCTTCACACCTTCCCCCTCCTGGAGAATGGCAATTTGACCAGCTGCTTGCCTTGCTGTCTCTGAGGAACTGGTCTGAGGGTGTTCCACAGAATTGTAACTTTTTCACTAATAGGATACAGTAAAATCTCATAATTTTACATAGTGTTGCTACACATATTTTAACAGGAGGATAATATTCTGTAGATTATGCATTTTCAAATGATACCTCAAAGAAGCCATACTATGTAAATAATTGATCATAGTTTTCTAGAAGAGTGAACATAGGGGTTGTGACAGGGTCAGGCCAGATGGCTAAGTAGGTCCCTTTTCCTTGGGTAAAGTAACAGAACAATCAGGAACCTTCTGGAGACCAGTAAGACAGGCTGATTCGAACACCTGCAACCAATCAAGAAGCTACTTGAATCAATTGAGGCAGGTAATCAGGGCACCTGGGTTTTAAAAAGGAGCTCACCTCAGTTAGTGAGGTGCGTGTGAGGAGCTGGGAGCAAGGGGCGCGAGGAGCTGAGAGTGAGAACACGGACTGTTGGAGGACTGAGGAGTACAAGCATTGTCAGACACCAGGAGGAAGGTCCTATGGTGAGGATAAAGAAGGGGTTGGGAGGAGGCCATGGGGAAGTAGCCCAGGGAGTTGTCGCTGTCGCAGAGCTGTTCCAGGAGGCACTCTAGACAGGTGCATTCCACAGGGCCCTGGGCTGGAGCCCGGAGCAGAGGGTGGGCCCGGGTTCCCCCCAAATCCTCCCAACTCCTGGTCAGACGCAGGAGTCGTCGGCCTGGACTCTGGGTTCAGAAAAACGGCCAAGCTGAGGGCTGCCGGGAAGCTCCAAGGCGAGCAAATCCGCCAATAAGTGCAAGACCCACCAAGGTAGAGCAGGAACTTCGTCACAGGGTACAGACTGTGCCTGTCTGTGTGTGTCCCCAGCAGATATGTGGGTATTTCAATCCCTCATAAGCAGAGTGCTCAGCATCTTCAGGGACCCAGGGAGCTGGTCCTGGGAATTCACTGGTTTACTTGGCGTGACACTGTAGGGAATTGTGAGACACGTCAATAATAATAATTAATAATAAAATACCAATATGATGAAATTGCAATGAATCATGCTAGATATGCCATGTAAGGTGTCAGTGAAAATGCTATGATTTTCCAAGTATGATCGTTTCTATGTTTTGTACCACCTTTGTGTTGTGAGTTATAGAGATGTAGGGTATATCTGTATTTCCAGACTTGTGCAGTGTTTCTGGGTGACACCCCCGGACAGACTGGCATCAGCACTGCCGAGCCTCTTCACTGGCCTGTCAAGGGTCATCAGCTGTACAAGGAGCCCATGAAAAGAACCAAGGGGATACACCTATTGAGTCAGCAAGACATGCAGGGGTATGCCTGTGTACTGAGACCTCCAGGGCTTTTCCATGCCATGTGCTGTGAAGCTTGTGTTTGGGACACAGGAAGTACAAGCCACAAGGCAAAGGGAATAGAAAGGGCAGCTGCATCATCTTCATTTTCTCTTCAATCCCTCTTCCTACCTCTGGAGCAACTTCTCTGCAAACTGAAGCCTTGAACAAAGGACTGAATGACCCATCCAAGCTGTGGATGTGTTCCAGACGGACTTTCAAGCCAGGAACTCACCAATACTGTGAAGAACCCGATATATAGATTTCTGAATGTATCTGACCTTTCCTTCTTTCCTTTAGTTTAGAGGCTAAAGGATTGGCTGGCAGCCTGGTATTTTGGGTAAGATCCAAACCTTTTTTTTAAATTCAGGCTTGACAAAGCCCTGGCTGGGATGATTTAATTGGGGATTGGTCCTGCTTTGAGCAGGGGTTGGACTAGATGACCTCCTGAGGTCCCTTCCAACCCTGAAATTCTATGATTCAAACCTGTGCTGACCTGGTAATATGGCTGACCGTTTGGGGTCAGAACATTGTGTTTCTGTGACCAGAATTTTTAAATAAGCTCTCACTGTACCGAACATAGGTGCTGATTGGGAGTCAGAGAACTGGAATGCAATAAAGGGGGCTGTGTGATCTTTTTCAGCTTCTCAATAACCAGTGTGGGGGATCAGAAGCATAGTTTGTGAGTGGTCGGTGATTTTAACTTCAGTGTTAGCCATCAGTTCTGGGAGCATCTTCTCTCCCTTTTTTAGCCTGCCCTGACCTTAGCGTTTTCAGTCAGGACTCCCCAAGGCACACCAGGTCACACTAAGCACTGAAGTGAAATTAATAGTATGTTTTGCTTTTTTTATGACACAGTCTTATGCAATCACCTGAACTCCTTTGTTTTCTTTCATCTGAGCAGGGTTTCCCATTTCCAAACCTGATGTGTTTTCCCAGCTGGAAGAAGGGGAAGAGCCATGGGTCTCAGAGCTCCAGGGTTCAGAGGAAAGACAGACCCTGAGAGCTCCCTGCAAAGGTGAGGAAACATGAAACCAACTCAGAATCTGTAAGTGCCTGAAGGAAACATCTGGGATGCCCTACGAAGCCCTTGGGAGGTCACTCAGTTCATTATTGTCCCTAGCAGGGGTCATAACCTCAGGGTAACTATAGCTCATGGCTTCCTGTAGATCCTAGCAGACATCAGGCAGTAGCTTCCTCCCTTCCCCCCATGAATTTGGATGGGATGTGAAGGCTGAATTGATCCCCTCCTCTCTCCCATTTAGGGGAAGTGTTTGGAGGAGTTCAGTTCCTGTTTTTATTTGACCTCTCTCAAGCACTTTTTTTCGTTGGCCTTCCCCTTTCCATCCCTGTTTGAGGTTTCTGTCTCGATCGCAGCAGGTGATGCGATGGCATGTGAGAAAGAGGAGCAGAATTCTCAGCAGGAAGATGCTGGGCAAGTGGATAAACACAGAGCATTATCACAAAGATCGGAAAGGAACGTGTCCAGGAGTCATGAGCAGGGAAAATCCTGTGAGATTCAGCACAGACCAGAGAGCGAGCAGGGAAATCGGCCAAGGGATAAAGTGGGTAAATTAATTTCCTGTCGGGGAACTCAGAAGGAGCTCAAGGAAAGCACAACACAGCAGGAAATCCTCAGGGGAAAGACAAAAAATGCATGCACTGAGTGTGGGAAAAACATATATGACGAGTCAGCCCTTCTAAAGCATCAGAGAATCCGCGCAGGAGAGAGGCCCTATGAATGCCGTGAGTGTGAGAACCTTCAATCGCAGCTCAAACCTTGTTACTCATCAGAGAACCACACAGGGGAGAGGCCCTATGAATGCCGTGAGTGTGGGAAAACCTTCTCTTGGCACTCAGCCCATGTTAGCCATCCAAGAATCTGCACAGGAGATCAACACCATAAAAACCTCTATGGCTATCCGTACTTTTTTTTCTTTAATACTTTTCCTGATTCCCACATAGTAACTTTTAAAGTTGTTTGAACTGTTTGCAGCACCGTTATCCCTCAGTGTGTCCAAATGAGTGGCCCATTTTTGCCTTTTGCAGTTCACCCTGTTTTGAAGTGGACCCATTTGTCCTTCCTATCTACTCCATTGTCTCACGAATAATTTGAGTGTGCCCTTCCTATCAGGAACCAGGGAGCATCACATCTATACCATTCCTCCTATTGCAAAATTATTGTTCGGAATCACCAATGATTCAGATTATATCGTTGCCAGTTGTTCTCACGTTGCTCTGGGTTGTGCTGAAGAGCAGTTATATTGGGAACTTTCCCAATTATATTTAAAGGAAGAGGAGCAGGGGCAGGAAAAGAAGTGTCATTTCAGCCTCTGTGACACTGGAAGGAGATGGGGTGACTCAGAGATTCCCTCCTTCCTCATCACTCCAGACCTGTTAACTCTGCATGGCTCAGACAGGAGGGATCTTCATCACATTCTATCCCTCCACTTCTCAAAGTGTCACGTGATGAAGCGTACTCAGCTGTCTGTGCTTGGAGACGATGCTTTGACTTCTTTAATCCTATATCAGAGTCGCTATGCCTGGAGATGAAAGTGTCAAAAACCTGGAAGGGGAATTCAGATGGATCCCAAGCACCGTGTGATCATTTGGAGTTCAAATCCCAGGTTCCATCAATTGGTAAAACCACTTCTGGCAAGGGGCTGTTTTGTCCCCCATTATGGGGGATGCTAGGTTACTAAAAAGTTTTTAAATAACCTAACTAATTCTATGGCATGGGGAATGGTCCCCTTCATGATGCAGATGTTGAGGAAATAGAAGTGGGTTTTTTATTGAATTTATCCTTTGTAGGTGCTAAAAAAAAGTGTATGAAATGAAATCAGTGTTGGAAATCTAATAGCTGCAGAAAAATAGCTAGTTTTGAATAGAAACTCCAGCTCTGATAACTAACAGGCCTGTATCCAGTCCCTTGCCTGGAATTGTGCCACCAAATTAAAGAAAAGCTGGGCATGTTTCAGGAAGCCATTCCTCACTAACACTGCTGAGATTTTGAGTGCTTTTGTAAAGGATTCTGAAGTGTACATTTACCCTAACCAAGGCCAAGGATTTGGAAAGAACTGGGGTTGAATGAGTACACGCTCCGTTCTTGGTTTCCATCCCAGTAAAAGAAGCTATGGTGACCAAAGCCCCAAGGAAAATTGTTTGTTTGTACAACTCACTGATTACAGATCCAAAGCATGCCAGGGTTAGATTGAGAACAATCATCCTTCACCATTTGGATTCAAAGAGAGAGAGTGCTTCATAGGACATTCCCTCCTCGTGGATTCCAAACTGGGTGCCTGATCGGGTAATGTGAAAGTCAGCTTCAGGACTCACATAATTTGTCAGACCATTCTGTTTATTAGCAAAGCACTTTGCCAGTGCACCCAGATATGTGAGCCCCCTGCAAAGGCTCAAGCTAACTTATTTATACAGATAAGCCAATTTAACATAAGAGACAAAAGGAAGCAGAAACTGACAAATATACATACATATCTATCTTGCATACTAATGTTTACCAATCTCCCAGCTCAGTAGGAGCTCTAAGTTAATTAGTTTGAGGACCCATTGTCTCACACTCCTTAATGTTTCTCTTCTTGACAACTATATTTCAACAAACCCTTCAAGTAGCATTTCTTTAATGAATTATAATTTCAATATAATTCATTCTATTTTCACAGAAACAAGGACTTTCAGGCTGTGGAAATGATGGCAACCAATGAGGCAACGAATGTGTCCGGTTCCAGTTTCAGACTTCCAGATACTCGCATGTTGAGTGCTGATTCTCTGGTTTTGTGTCTGATGCTCCGGCTTCACAATAAAGCTGATGTTGGCACAGCTGCCCCCATGTAGCTGCACTGGTGTAGCATGCTATTACAGATGCTGTAAGCCAATGGGAGAGATCTCTCCCGTCGGACTTCATTAGTCCAGCCCCCTCAAGCTATATGTCCTGCTGACGTAGCGCAATCTACACCGGGCGTTAGGGCTGTGTAACTACATTGCTCAACTCTGGATTTTTCACACCCCTGAGCAATATAGTTATACCGATAAATGCCTTTTAGAAGAACCAGCGATATATGAACTCAGAGAATTGGTTGGGACCTACGTTGGGACAAACCAGAACTAGAGCCAAGGTTCAGTTGTTGGCAACGGGGATTAAAAGAAAATGAACTCATATGATAAGAATTTGAGCTCTTTGAATATGTTATTGTTTCCAATAAAAATGAATTTATTGGTTAAAGAGTAGGAGACTAATTGTGTGATAATCTGAATCACTTTGTAAAACAAAGTGTCTTGTTTTTTTTGTTTTGTTAGTCATACAGGAAGTGACAGCTGATCTTGAAAAGTTAATTTGCTTTAATTTACCCCCTGTAGTGTAAGGAGTTCTGGTAGAAAACCTCACTCCAATGGTTGGGGTGGAAGAATGTGTGTGAGAGTGTATAAGTGAATATTGGCCCAGTATAGATTTTAAATTTTTGTGTTTCAAATAGAACTTATTTTGCTTAGTTTCAAAGTCTATTTCTAGTGAAAGCAAAATTATTCGAAGAGACAATTTGTAGAAGTTTTTACAAGTTCTTACACTTAGACTGTAAGGGTCACTGACTTCCCCACTTCTCTAATTTGCAAAGGAAAGTCATCTGTCATAGGATGTGTTCAGCAGGTAGGAAAGTTGCAGTCCTCAACCACCAAGGAAAAGGCTGAAGTCCATTACCTTTTAGGTCAAGAAGCCATCTAAAGTCTGGTCTCTGCTGAAAAGCGATGTTGACGTAGCCACCTCTCTCAGGGGTGTGAAAAGTCCACTCCACTAAGAGAAGTAGTTAATGTGACCTCAGCCCCAGCGTAGACAGTGTTAGGTTGTCAGAAGAATACTTCCAGTGTTTGAAGTATAGACAGAGCCTGAGACAGACCGATCCCCTATGGGAAGTGAGTCATGACATGAATTCCAATTTTGACCCATTTCCCTATATGTCAGAGAGGTACTAGTATGGAGGGCTGGGCCAGCTGTCCGATCGCCTGGTTCCTCAACTGTAGCTACAGCTCTTCGTACCCATCCACCCAAAGACTGAGAGAAATGGAGAGTTCCAACTGTTGTTATTTTAGTATCTTATTGTTCCTTTCTCTGTTTTTTGTGCTGGTCTTTCTATTATATCAGGGGGTGAGGGTATAGCTCAGTTCATGTTGTGACAAAGCTCTGTCCTTGTCTCTATGGGTCCCACGTTTCCTGGTGGATTTTGCTAGCCTCAGAGGCTCACTGTGACCGTCCACATAGCCCTTCTCTCTCTCTAGAGGCAAGGGCCACAGCTTACTGAGCCATCATAAGCCAGCAAGGGAGGTGAGGAGAAGCAACCCTCCCTCGCACAATCTCTGTTTCCCAGTATCCATGATTAATCAAGGAGGGAAGGGGAGGAGAGGGGAGGGGGGAGCCTGGGCCCACCCTCTACTCTGGGCTCCAGCCCAGGGACCCTAATAGTAGCAGCTATGGTAGCTGACTTTTGGGAAATAGGACGTGTACAATTCCCTGGGCCGCTTCCCCACAGTAGCCCCCACTCAGTATCTCCTTCGCTGTTACCTCAGGGCCTCCTTCCTTGCACCTGATGTGGATTTGCACTGCTTGGTTCCTCCAACAGCACGGCTTCCTCCTACAGATCCTGACACATGCGCCTCACTGACGAACTGGGAGGCTTTTCACTAGTTCCAGCCAGGCCTTGATGGGCTTCAGGTGTTCCAATCAACCTAGCTATCTCCACTGCTTTCTAGAAGGATCTTAATTGGCCCCAGGTGTCTTGATTAACCTGAAACAACTGCCATTTGGTTAGGCTGGGGCTAAAATACCTGTTCCGCACGACTTAACTATAGCCGTCTTGCCTTGCCCCGTCGCAATGTGTGACAAAAGCTTATTGGTGCCAATTGGCAAAGGGGTCACTGTCATTCACAAGCAACTTCTGTCTCAAACCTGACAAATTCACCACACCTAGGACCCAGAGCAGGGGTGGGGGAATCTTCCTTACAGTGGGGGGGCCACCGGCGTCCGAACTGTGACGTCCCCATGACACCCCTTTCCCCCCAGCCCTCACTCACTCCGCCCCTTCTCCCTGAGGCCCCAATCTCACACCGCCCCTTCTCCCTGATGCCACCCCTCCCTCCGAGGCCACACCCACAGAACGCCTCTTCCCCCAAGGCTCCACCTTGTTCCCCCCTCCGTCGTCCGTTCTTAGGGCTGCTAAAAAGTGCTGGGCCCATGGCCCTCTAAACCCCCCTCGTCCTGCACCCTGACACACAGCCAGGCAGGCAGCAGTCTGTGTGAGTGTGCGTATGTGACAGAGACTGCTGGGCTGTGCTGAGCCAGTGCGGGAAGTGGGGGCTGATGTCGGGGCTGTCCCGCTCCCCCTGACTCAGGACTGGGGTGTCCCCCTCCCCCTGACTCAGGACTGGGGTGTCCCCCTCCCCCTGACTCAGGACTGGTTGCTTCCAGCAGCTGTCTGAACTTAGGGACAGCGTGCCAACACACTCACTCTTCCACAACACACACGCTCCCTGAACACACACACTGTCTGTCCCCAACACACACACACTCTCTGCCCACCACACCCACGGCAGCTGAAAAGCAGCTGGCAATCGAGTTGGATGCCCATGGAACAATGGGATAGAGAAACCTGCCTCGTGTGGCTGCCCACGAGGCATTGCAAACCCTTCCCAAAGCACCCTGCAGCCAGTTGCACAGTGGGATAGCGTCCCACAATGCACTGCTCTCTGTGGCGATCCAAGAGCTGCTAGCCTGGATGCGCTCCGGTGACACAAGCAGCCTAGTGTGGACATGCAACAGCGGCTTAATTAAAACGCTTTAACTAAAGCAGCATAACTCTGTCGTGTAGACGTAGCCTGGCTCCCACTGGGGCCAAGGATGCTCAGGCACTGAAACTGAAGAGCCACAACTTCCTCCGTAGTTGGCAGGATTCAAACCTGCACAGGGAGACCCCCCCGCAAGGGATTTCGAGTCCACCACCTTAAACACTCAGCCACAACTACTTGCTTTATAGAGCGCTCTCACGACACTCTAGTTCTTTTCTCACTGAGTGATCGTTTCCAATTGTTTCCTCAGACCAGCGTCCACAACACACTCACTGCTGTGCTGTTGTGTAAGTGTGCCCAGGGCTGAACAAGAATTCCTGCTCGTTTCCCTTCTGGCTGGAGCATGAGGAGAGTGTGTTTGTGGCCAGTGATGTTGCTGTAGATTGCTGTAAAATTCCTGCCTCGATAATTCAGACAGTCCCTTTCCCGTCATATCCCCAGTACATCAGTGACTGTAATAGCAGGGGGCAGGTTTTCTGTGGGGCACAGAGCTTTGCCAGGGGGTTGGTGTCTCCTTCCTTTCCTCACCCTGGAGGAAACTCAGCTTTTCATTCCATCTTTAATGTGTCATGGAATAACAACAGCGGCATGAAGAAAGAGGTGGGCAGGGTGGGCCTCAGGGGAGGGGCACAGAGGTGCAAGTGGTGGGCAGGGCAGGACGGAGAGGCACGGGTGGCAGGCTGGGTGGGTCTCATGGGTGGGGCTGAGAGGTGGGAGCGGCGGCCATGGTGGGTCTCAGGGGAGGGGTCAGAGAGGTGTGGGTGGCGGGCAGACCTTGGGGTAGGGGGCGGAGAGGAATGAGCAGCCGGCAAGGAGGCCTCGGGGAGAGAGGAGCGAGTGAAAGGTGGACCAGCAGGCCTCAGCCGAAGAGGCAGAGTGGGGTGGGAAGAAGTCCTCCTGTTAACCCAGTGCTATCTACACCGGGATTAGACTGATATAACTGCATTGCTCAGGGAAGGTAAAATTTTTAACACCCCAAAGTAATGTTGTTACTGACTTAATTTTGTAAGATAGACCTGTCCAAAGAATCACACACACACCTTGGGAGTAAAACTTCACCCGCTTCTCTGCTTTACAGAATCGAAACACAAGAAACGCTTGTCAGGGCCCAGTGCGGGTTGGCAGGGAGTCAGGTGTGGGCAGACACCATACATTAGCCAGAGGAAAGCACCATGGATTAGCTGGTTTCAGGCACCTGTCTTCTAAACAGGAGATCCTGGGTTCAACTCCTAGTAGTGGCTTTTAAGGCACCTGATACTGGCTCCTATCAGAAGACAAATAACAGAGTTAGATGGACCTTTGGTCTAGCCCAGTGTAGCCGTTCTTGTTGTTTAAATTACACTCAGAGGCACTGATAATAGAGTGACTGAAAGTTTGGGTGTGAAGGGCTGATAGGTCAGTGTTCCAGTCCCCTCGCAGATGACCCCCTCCCTCTGGGACAGGGGCAGGTCCGAGCTCTCACACCAAGTGGCTCATTGCAAAAAGCCTCTCACACCAAGTGGCTCATTGCACAAAGCCATTCAAATGCACAAAGCCTTGGAAACAAGCAGGGAGAACTGGAGGTCCTGGTGATGTCAAGGAACTATGACGTGATCAGAATAACAGAGACTTGGTGGGATAACTCACATGACTGGAGTACTGTCATGGATGGCTATAAACTGTTCAGGAAGGACAGGCAGGGCAGAAAAGGTGGGGGAGTAGCGCTGTATGTAAGGGAGCAGTATGACTGCTCAGAGCTCCGGTACGAAACTGCAGAAAAACCTGAGTGTCTCTGGATTAAGTTTAGAAGTGTGTGCAACAAGAGTGATGTAGTGGTGGGAGTCTGCTATAGACCACCGGACCAGGGGGATGAGGTAGATGAGGCTTTCTTCCGGCAGCTCACGGAAGCTACTAGATCGCATGCCCTGATTCTCATGGGTGACTTTAATTTTCCTGATATCTGCTGGGAGAGCAATACAGCGGTGCATAGACAATCCAGGAAGTTTTTGGAAAGCGTAGGGGACAATTTCCTGGCGCAAGTGCTAGAGGAGCCAACTAGGGGGGGCGCTTTTCTTGACCTGCTGCTCACAAACCGGGTAGAATTAGTGGGGGAAGCAAAAGTGGATGGGAATCTGGGAGGCAGTGACCATGAGTTGGTTGAGTTCAGGATCCTGACGCAGGGAAGAAAGGTAAGCAGCAGGATACGGACCCTGGACTTCAGGAAAGCAGACTTCGACTCCCTCAGGGAACGGATGGCCAGGATCCCCTGGGGGACTAACTTGAAGGGGAAAGGAGTCCAGGAGAGCTGGCTGTATTTCAAGGAATCCCTGTTGAGGTTACAGGGACAAACCATCCCGATGAGTCGAAAGAATAGTAAATATGGCAGGCGACCAGCTTGGCTTTATGGTGAAATCCTAGCGGATCTTAAACATAAAAAAAGAAGCTTACAAGAAGTGGAAGGTTGGACATATAACCAGGGAAGAGTATAAAAATATTGCTCGGGCATGTAGGAATGTTATCAGGAGGGCCAAATCGCACCTGGAGCTGCAGCTAGCCAGAGATGTCAAGAGTAACAAGAAGGGTTTCTTCAGGTATGTTGGCAACAAGAAGAAAGCCAAGGAATGTGTGGGCCCCTTACTGAATGAGGGAGGCAACCTAGTGACAGAGAATGTGGAAAAAGCTAATGTACTCAATGCTTTTTTTGCCTCTGTTTTCACTAACAAGGTCAGCTCCCAGACTGCTGCGCTGGGCATCACAAAATGCGGAAGAGATGGCCAGCCCTCTGTGGAGATAGAGGCGGTTAGGGACTATTTAGAAAAGCTGGACGTGCACAAGTCCATGGGGCCGGACGAGTTGCATCCGAGAGTGCTGAAGGAATTGGTGGCTGTGATTGCAGAGCCACTGGCCATTATCTTTGAAAACTCGTGGCGAACCGGGGAAGTCCCGGACGACTGGAAAAAGGCTAATGTAGTGCCAATCTTTAAAAAAGGGAAGAAGGAAGATCCTGGGAACGACAGGCCAGTCAGCCTCACCTCAGTCCCTGGAAAAATCATGGAGCAGGTCCTCAAAGAATCAATCCTGAAGCACTTGCATGAGAGGAAAGTGATCAGGAACAGCCAGCATGGATTCACCAAGGGAAGGTCATGCCTGACTAATCTAATCGCCTTTTATGATGAGATTACTGGTTCTGTGGATGAAGGGAAAGCAGTGGATGTATTGTTTCTTGACTTTAGCAAAGCTTTTGACACGGTCTCCCATAGTATTCTTGTCAGCAAGTTAAGGAAGTATGGGCTGGATGAATGCACTATAAGGTGGGTAGAAAACTGGCTAGATTGTCGGGCTCAACGGGTAGTGATCAATGGCTCCATGTCTAGTTGGCAGCCGGTATCAAGTGGAGTGCCCCAAGGGTCGGTCCTGGGGCCGGTTTTATTCAATATCTTCATAAATGATCTGGAGGATGGTGTGGATTGCACTCTCAGCAAATTTGCGGATGATACTAAACTGGGAGGAGTGGTAGATACGCTGGAGGGGAGGGATAGGATACAGAAGGACCTAGACCAATTGGAAGATTGGGCCAAAAGGAATCTGATGAGGTTCAATAAGGATAAGTGCAGGGTCCTGCACTTAGGACGGAAGAACCCAATGCACAGCTACAGACTAGGGACCGAATGGCTAGGCAGCAGTTCTGCGGAAAAGGACCTAGGGGTGACAGTGGACGAGAAGCTGGATATGAGTCAGCAGTGTGCCCTTGTTGCCAAGAAGGCCAATGGCATTTTGGGATGTATAAGTAGGGGCATAGCGAGCAGATCGAGGGACGTGATCGTTCCCCTCTATTCGACATTGGTGAGGCCTCATCTGGAGTACTGTGTCCAGTTTTGGGCCCCACACTTCAAGAAGGATGTGGATAAATTGGAGAGAGTCCAGCGAAGGGCAACAAAAATGATTAGGGGACTGGAACACATGAGTTATGAGGAGAGGCTGAGGGAGCTGGGATTGTTTAGCCTGCAGAAGAGAAGAATGAGGGGGGATTTGATAGCTGCTTTCAACTACCTGAAAGGGGGTTCCAAAGAGGATGGCTCTAGACTGTTCTCAATGGTAGCAGATGACAGAACGAGGAGAAATGGTCTCAAGTTGCAGTGGGGGAGGTTTAGATTGGATATTAGGAAAAACTTTTTCACTAAGAGGGTGGTGAAACACTGGAATGCGTTACCTAGGGAGGTGGTAGAATCTCCTTCCTTAGAGGTTTTTAAGGTCAGGCTTGACAAAGCCCTGGCCGGGATGATTTAAATGGGAATTGGTCCTGCTTTGAGCAGGGGGTTGGACTAGATGACCTTCTGGGGTCCCTTCCAACCCTGATATTCTATGATTCTATGATTCTATGATTGGGGCTGCCAGAATCTGTGGGTGGCTCATTCAGTTTATGCCGAGGGTTGAGTCCTGCTTTGTGCACCGTGTCTGAGAATGAAAATCCTAAACCTCCCTTTGAAATAACGAATGCAGCAGGACCTGTTTTGTCACTGCTCCGAAGCAGACAGAGAAATGGAGAAATGCCATTGAGTCCAGGGGAATACTTCACTGCGGTTTTACCTTTTTCACTTGCCAAACTCCCTCCCAACCTTCTGGGCTCCTAGAGCAGGGTCCTGAGCCTGAGCCGAGACACGTGCCCTGCAACTTTACAGCCCAAGCCGGTGTCCTGGATTAATGTGACACGGGCCAGGCGTGGGTGATTCATTGCACTGTAGATGTATCCTAATGTTATGTCTATACTGCAATTAAAACACCCAGGGCACCTGTCTCAGAGCCCGGGGCAGCTGACTCAGGCTTATGGGGCTGTGGCTGCAGGGCTACAAAATGACAGTGGAGACAGATGGCCCAGTAAAGGTATCCACGCTCCCAAGGACTCTCCCAGGAACCGTGTACAATGCGGACTCCTCCGAGAAAGCCCGGAGACAATGGACACTGCTTGACTCACATCAAGGCAGCGGAACTTCCTAGCAAGTTGGAAGAGGGGAAGAGACGTCATGACTTGGCCTCACTCCCACTCTGCTCAACACCTGGCAACACATCTGGAGGACAAAGACTGAACTGAAATAATTCAGAGATCAGAAGAGAATAATAATAATCCATTCAAATGAAAGTCCCCAAACAGACTAGAATTGGTTTCCCAGCAGAAAATTTTCAATTTTGTTTTCCCAGTCAGACCTCGCCAAGGGAAGCAGAGAGAAAATGTTTGAGTTGCTTCCTCCAGAGCACCTTGACCTAGACACGCTAGCTGTGGGTCACTGTCATGGCTGAGGTGGGGGCATTTTAATTATTTGGGCTGGTCCCAGGGTGTTTGGGAGACGTTATGAGGCTGTTACCTTTTGAGATAAATACTAAGAAACAAAGAACTCTTTGAGAAATCTGGGATTTAGACGTGTTTTATTGACAGCAAGGGAGGTCTGAGTTCCTGAGAAGGTTTTTGTTTACAGGAAGCAATGTGGCTTGTACCAAAGGGGAGATGGTTGTTTGTGAAGGAGGGGAGAAGACAAAATGCACACAATGAGGATGGGATTCAAACCCATGCATGCAAAGCACAATGATTAGCAGCCCACCACTTTAACCACTTGGCCACCTCATATGAGCTGCCAAAGAAGGGACAGGAGGAGAAATCTAAGGCCAGCAGAGGTAGGAACAATAAGGAGTTTTTAAATACGAAGTGTAAGGAAGGCCTGAATGACCTCCCCCCTCACATCTAGTGATGAGCTGGGGGAAAGACTTCAGGAACAGACCGTGTTTACATAGACAGGCCTCCTCTGCCTAGGTATGCAGCAAGTATCCTTTGAATAAAAAAACAAACAAACAAAATATAAAGGTAATTTTTTGGTTTTCCTGCAGTCAGCCAAAATATGTGAAAAGAAAGGGGCATTTTTAAGCAATCATCTGTCCCCACCCAGGGGCTGGGGAATGCTTATTTTCTTTTTCAGACACTTTCTGGGCAAGCTGGTGCCAGTGGAAGAAAACCCAGAACGCCGTGGGTCCCCTGTCGCAACAAAACATTGTGTTCTGTGTTTGTCTTGTTGTTCCTGTTATTTTGGTGGATATTGTAAATTCTTCAGGCGTGACACCCCCTTTTAATTGGGCATGTCGTGCTGCCCCTTTCGGGGCCAAGGGAAAATGTACCCTAATTCAACCTCTTCCACCCTCTACTCCGCCACCTCCCTCCAAATTCTCTGTGACAGCCCCATCCCCACGGTGGTCTACCCCCATCCAGAGACCTGTGGTACTTAATGCAGCTGGTTTACAAATGACTATCGCTCTGTTCCCCACTGACTGGTCTCTCAGTACAACATTTGATAACTGTTCTGTTTACCAAAGTAGGTGAAAGAATGTTGCCGTGAGTAATTTCAAACTCATTTGAATTGGATGGAGGGGAAATAAACAAGAACATCTGAAAATGGCGAGCCCCCACAAATTACCTCTGGGAAGGCTGAAACTCACTGCAGGAAGCTGACTCAGTGTCTCGAATCCAACGCTTGGAATGTGCCTGGGGCTACTGGACGGAGTGGGATTACGTCAGGGATTTGAATCATAGACTCATAGAATCATAGAATAACAGAGTTGGAAGGGACCTCAGGAGGCCATCTAGTCCAACCCCCTGCCCAGAGCAGGACCAATCCCCACTAAATCATCCCAGTCAGGGCTTTGTCAAGCCTGACCTTAAAAACTTCTAAGGAAGGGGATTCCACCACCTCCCTAAGTAACACATTCCAGTGTTTCACCACCCTCTTAGTAAAAAAGGTTTTTCCTAATATCCAACCTAAACCTCCCCCACTGCAACTTGAGACCATTCCTCCTTGTCCTGTCATCTGCTATCACTGAGAATAGTCTAGATCCATCCTCTTTGGATCCACCTTTCAGGTAGTTAAAAGCAGCTATCAAATCCCCCCTCATTCTTCTCTTCCGTAGACTAAACAATACCAGTTCCCGCAGCCTCTCCTCATAACTCATGTGTTCCAGTCCCCTAATCATTTTTGTTGCCCTTCGCTGGACTCTCTCCAATTTTTCCACATCTTTCTTGTAGCGTGGGGCCCAAAACTGGACACAGTACTCCAGATGAGGCCTCACCAATGTCGAATAGAGGGGAACGATCACGCCCTTGATCTGCTGGCAACGTCCCTACTTATACAGCCCAAAATGCCATTGGCCTTCTTGGCAACAAGGGCACACTGCTGACTCATATCCAGCTTCTCGTCCTCTGTCACCCCTAGGTCCTTTTCCACAGAACTGCTGCCTAGCCATTCGGTCCCTAGTCTGTAGCGGTGCATTGGATTTTTCTGTACTAAGTGCAGGACTCTGCACTTGTCCTTGTTGAACCTCATCAGATTTCTTTTGGCGCAATCCTCCAATTTGTCTAGGTCCCTCTCTTTCCTATCCCTACCCTCCAGCGTATCTACCACTCCTCCCAGTTTAGTGTCATCCGCAAACTTGCTGAGGGTGCAATCCACACCATCCTCCAGATCATTAATGAAGATATTGAACAAAACCGTCCCCAGGACCGACCCTTGGGGCACTCCGCTAGATACCGGCTGCCAACTAGACATGGAGCCATTGATCACTACCCATTGAGCCCGACAATCTAGCCAACTTTCTACCCACCTTGTAGTGCATCCATCCAGCCCATACTTCTTTAACTTGCTGACAAGAATACTGTGGGAGACCATGTCAAAAGCTTTGCTGAAGTCGAGGAATAACACGTCCACTGCTTTCCCTTCATCCACAGAACCAGTTATCTCATCATAGAAGGCAATTAGATAAGTCAGGCATGACTTGCCCTTTGTGAATCCATGCTGACTGTTCCTGATCACTTTCCTCTCCTCTAAGTGCTTCAGAATTGATTCCTTAAGGACCTGCTCCATGATTTTTCCGGGGACTGAGGTGAGGCTGACTGGCCTATAGTTCCCAGGATCCTCCTTCTTCCCTTTTTAAAAGATTGGCACTATATTAGCCTTTTTCCAGTCTTCCGGGACTTCCCCCAGTCGCCATGAGTTTTCAAAGATAATGGCCAATGGCTCTGCAATCACATCCGCCAATTCCTTTAGCAATCTCGGATGCAACGCATCCGGCCCCATGGACTTGTGCACGTCCAGTTTTTCTAAATAGTCCCGAACCACTTCTTCCTTCACAGAGGCTGGCCACCTCCTCCCCATGCTGTGCTGCCCAGTGCAGTAGTCTGGGAGCTGACCTTGTTCATGAAGACAGAGGCAAAAAAATCATTGAGTACATTAGCTTTTTCCACATCCTCTGTCACCAGATTGCCTCCCTCATTCAGTAAGGGGCCACAATTTCCTTGGCTTTCTTCTTATTGCCAACATACCTGAAGAAACCCTTCTTGGTTCTCTTAACATCCCTCGCTAGCTGCAACTCCAGGTGTGATTTAACCTTCCTGATTTCATTCCTACATGCCCGAGCAGTATTTATATACTCATCCCTGGTCATTTGTCCAATCTTCCACTTCTTGTAAGCCTCTTTTTTGTGTTTAAGGTCAGCAAGGATTTCACTGTTAAGCCAAGCTGGTCGCCTGCCATATTTACTATTCTTTATACACATCGGGATGGTTTGTCCCTGTAACCTCAATAAGGATTCTTTAAAATACAGCCAGCTCTCCTGGACTCCTTTCCCCGTCATGTTATTCTCCCAGGGGATCCTGCCCATCAGTTCCCAGAGGGAGTCAAAGTCTGCTTTTCTGAAGTCAAGGGTCCGTATTCTGCTGCTCTCTTTTCTTCCCTGTGTCAGGATCCTGAACTTGACCATCTCATGGTCACTGCCTCCCAGGTTCCCATCCACTTTTGCTTCCCCTACTAATTCTTCCCGGTTTGTGAGCAGCAGGTCAAGAAGAGCTCTGCCCTTAGTTGGTTCCTCCAGCACTTGCACCAGGAAATTGTCCCCGACAGTTTCCAAAAACTTCCTGGATTGTCTGTGCACCGCTGTATTGCTCTCCTAGCAGATATCAGACATACATGACCCTGAATTCTCTCTCAGTCCTCAAGGAGACACCTCCAGAAGGAGACTCCCTGCAGCAAAGCCCCGGGGGTCTCTGAGATCCCCCTGCCCTGCAGCCTGTCCTCCCTGGCCGTTGTCGTGGACTCTCTGTGAGGTCACCGCCTCCCAACCGCCTTTCACCAATCAGCTGAGTGCTGCAAAAGGCCCTTGTGATGTCACTGCCACCCCCACCCCTGCCCTGCAGGGCTCATGTCCTGCCCCGAGCCGGCTCCTGTGCGTGTTTGAGCTGCTCCCCCTGGGTCACCCCCACACACTCAGTGGTCGTGCAAGGGTTCACGCAGGCCACACGTGGAACCATCAGAGGATGCTCAATGTGCCGCACCCAGTTTTGCAGAGATTTGGAGACTTGAAGGCCAGAAGAGACTCTTAGATCATCTCATCTGGCCCCCCTACACATCACAGGCCTCCTGCATGGTGCAGTCGCGAGTTTTGGACCAAAGCAGACTCGAGAAAGGCATCTCATCAAGGGATGGAGGAAGCACCACTTCCCTTGGGAGTCTGGAGGAAATTGATGCTGTGGGGGGCAGGGAATTGACCCCAAGGCCACGCTTGTGAGTCTGTATCATAACACACATACACAACAGCACTGCGCAAAGTATGTCCGTCACCTTAACTCTGATGTTTCCTAACGTTTAAAGGCCTGGTCTCCAGGGTGTTCTCTGTGCTTATAGATCTCTTTTGGGGAGAGATGCAATCATTTAGTTCAGAGTGGGAGCCGTGTTAGTCTGTATCAGCAAAAAAAACCCAAAAACAAAAAACAAAACGAGGAGTAGTTCTGGCACCTTAGAGACTAACAAATGTATTTGGGCACATTTGACGGTGTGGCTGATGTGATTAGGTCCGAGGATGGTGTCCCTAGACTAGATATGTGGACAGAGTTGGCAATGGGTTTGTTGCAAGGATAGGTTCCTGGGTTAATGTTTTTGTTGTGTGGTTGCTAGTGATTATTTGCTTCAGGTTGGGGGGCTGTCTGTAAGCGAGGACTGGCCTGTCTCCCAAGATCTGTGAGATTGAGGGATCGTCCTTCAGAATAGATTGTAGAATCTTGATGCCTAAGGAACTCCACTGGTAACCTCCCTCCAGCCTGACAGTTCACCTTTCAGCAGGACCCGCTATAATCTCCCTGTTTTTAATTCATAGATTCATAGATATTGAGGTCAGAAGGGACCATCATGATCATCTAGTCTGACCTCCTGCACAAAGCAAGCCACAGAATCTCACTCCTGTGCAAAACCTCTCACCTATGTCTGAGCCATCGAAGTCCTTAAATCAGGATTTGAAGAGCTCAAGGAGCAGAAAATCCTCCAGCCAGTGACCCGTGCCCCATGCTATAGAGGAAGGCGAAAAACGTCCAGGGCCTCTTCCAATCTGCTGCAGAAAAATTCCTTCTTGATCCCAATTATGGCACCAGCTAAACCCTAAGCATTTGGGCAAGATTCACCAGCCAGATACCCAGGAAAGAATTCTCTTTAGTAACTCAGATGCCACCCCATCTAACATCCCATCACAGCCATTGGGCCTATTAACCATGAATATTTACAGATCAATTAATTGCCAAAATCATGTTATCCCATCATACCATCTCCTCCATAAAATTACCGAGTTTAATCTTAAAGCCAGATAGGTCTTTTGCCCCCATTGCTTCCCTTGGAAGGCTATTCCAAAACTTCACTCCTCTGATGGTTAGAAACCTTCATCTAATTTCAAGTGTAAACTTCCCAGTGACCAGTTTATAGCCATTTGTTCTTGTGTCCACATTGGTACTGAGCTTAAATTTTAATTCCTCTCCCTCTCTGGTATTTATCCCTCTGATATATTTATAGAGAGCAATCCTATCTCCCCTCAACCTTCTTTTAGTTAGGCTAAACAAGCCAAGCTCCTTGAGTCTCCTTTCATAAGACAGGTTTTCCATTCCTCGGATCATCCTAGTAGCCCTTCTCTGTACCTCTTCCAGTTTGAATTCATCCTTCTTAAACATGGGAGACCAGAACTGCACACAGTATTCCAGGTGAGGTCTCACCAGTGCCTTTTAGAATGGTTCTAAAACCTCCTTATCTCGACTGGAAATACCTCGCCTGATGCATCCCAAGACCGCATTAGCTTTTTGCACGGCCATATCACATTGGCGGCTCATAGTCATCCTATGATCAACCAATACTCCAAGGTCCTTCTCCTCCTCCGTTACTTCTAACTGATGTGTCCCCAGTTTATAACTAAAATCTTTGTTATTAATCCCTAAATGCTTGACCTTACACTTCTCATGATTCAATTTCATCTTATTACTATTACTCCATTTTATAAGGTCATCCAAATCTTCCTGTACGATATCCCGGTATCTCTCTAAATTAGCAATACCTCCCAGCTTTGGATCATCGGCAAACTTGATTAGCACACACCCACTTTTTGTGCTGAGATCAGCAATAAAAAGATGAAATAAGATTGGTCCCAAAGATTGATCCCTAAGGAACTCCACTTGATCCTGCCCTGGAGATCTTTTAGTTTGGGGCTGAAGGTGATAGCTGGTGGTGTTCTGTTCCTTTCTTTGTTGGGCCTGTCATGGAAGACACAATGAAGATGACTGGATGTGGAAGCTGCCGTATGTCCATGATCCTGGAGGGGGGACCTGGTAAGAGTTTTGTCTGCATGAAATGCCATCTGCTCGAGCTGATGGAGGAGAAGATCTGAGGTTTGGAGATGCAGATGGAAAGTCTGGTTGAGTTTAGAAAGGGGTTTGAGCAGATGATGGAGCAAAGACATGAGGTATCTGAAGGGAAAAGCTCAGACTTGCAGATGGAAGCAGGACTGGGGAATTCTGAGGGGAGACAGCTGGGTGAGGAAAGTGGTCAGTGGAAGCATGTGATGAAAAGAACCAGGCAGAGGAAAAGACGGGCTGGTGAAGGAGAAATAGAGCTCAGGAATAAGTTTTGAGAGTTGGAAAATGAAGAAGGGGCTCAGCAGGTAGTCACTGAAGCTGGAGGGGCAAGGAAGAAGAGAAGAGCGGCTAGTCCTATAGGAAAAGGGGAAAAGTCAATGGAGACTACACCAAATATGAGCCCCAGGAGGATACAGGATGGGTTGAAGAGGATTACAAGGGAGAATAGCAATGGAAAGAACTTGCAGCCAGAGGGAACAGGGGATAGACTGGAGAATAGAACTGTCACCAGGGAAAGGCAGGTCTACGTGATCGGGGACTCTTTACTGAGAAGAGTAGACAGGCCTGTAACCAGGCCTGGAGAAGGGCAACAAAGGCGTGACAAGATTATGACTGTCAACAGATGGCTCAGGCAGTGGTGCTAGAAGGCGGGCTTTGGGATGTATGGCCACTGGGAGGCATTCCTGGACAGAGGACAGTTCTCTCGGGATGGACTTCATCTGAGTAGGGAAGGAAATAGACTTCTAGGATGGAGGCTGGCACAACTGATTCAGAGAGCTTTAAACTAGGAATCTGGGGGAGATGGTTGGTTGGGGGATGTCCAGGTAATCTCCATGCCGGATTTTAGCCTTGAGAGGGAAGAAAAGAAAGTAAGAAAGGATACAGCCGTGGGTAGGAGAATGGCTATAAGGAGGAAGGGCAGTGTGGATACCAGTCTAATAGGTTCTGCTGGATGTAGAATGACCGTGCCTCATTGGGTAAAGAACGTGAGTGAGGCCAAACCGCAAAAATGAAGATGTTTGTACACCAATGCGAGGAGCCTAGGTAACAAAATGGAGGAATTAGAGGTACTGGTGCAGGAAGTGAAACCAGATATTCTAGGGATAACAGAAACAGGGTGGAATAGTCGTCATGACTGGACTACGGGTGTTGAAGGGTATGTGCTGTTTAGGAAAGACCGAAATAAAGGTCAAGGTGGTGGAGTAGCATTGTCTATCAATGAGGAGGTAGAATGTAAAGAAATCAGCGATGGAATGGAGAAGACAGAGTCCATCTGGGCAAAAATGACATTGGGGAAGAAATCTACTCGAGCCTCCCCTGGGATAGTGCTTGGAGTGAGCTAGAGACCGCCGGGATCTAATGTGGATATGGATCGAGCCCTCTTTAATGTTTTTAATGAAGTAAATACTCATGGAAACTGCGTGATCATGGGAGACATTAACCTCCCAGATCTAGACTGGAGGACGAGTGCTAGTAATAATAATCGGGCTCAGATGTTCCTAGATGCTGTTAGATGGATTCCTTCATCAAGTAGTTGCTGAACCGACAAGAGGGTGTGCCATTCTAGACTTGGTTTTGGTGAGAAGTGAGGACCTCCTAGAAGAAATGGTTGTAGGGGACAAGCTTGGTTCTAGCGATCATGAGCTAATTCAGTTCAAACTGAACGGAAGGATCAACAAAAAATAAATCTGCAACTAGGGTTTTTGATTTCAAAAGGGCTGACTTTGAAAAATGAAGGAAATGAGTTAGGCAAGTGGATTGGACTGAAGAACTTCAGGGATCTAAAGGCAGAGGAGGCCTGGGATGACTTTAAATCAAAGCTGCAGAAGCTATCAGAAGCCTGCATCCCAAGAAAGGGGGGAAAATTCATAGGCAGGAGCTGTAGACCAAGCTGGATGAGCAAGCATCTCGGAGAGGTGATTAAGAAAAAGGAGAAAGCATACAGGGAGTGGAAGATGGGAGGGATCAGCAAGGAAAGCTATCTTACTGAGGTCAGAACATGAAGGGATAAAGTGAGAAGGACCTTGCAAAGAGAATTAAAACCAATTGTAAAAGGTTCTATCACCGTGTCAATAAGAACAAAACCAAGAAAAAAGAAGTGGGACCGGTAAGCACTGAGGATGGAGTGGAGGTCAAGGATAATCTAGGCATGGCCCAATATGGAAACAAATACTTTGCCTCAGTCTTTAATAAGGCTAAGGAGGATCTTAGGGATAATGGTAGCATGACAAATGGGAAGGAGGAGATGGAGGTAGATATTACCATATCTGAGGTAGAAGTGAAACTCAAACTGCTTAATGGGACTAAATCGGGGGCCCAAGATAATCTTTGTCCAAGAATATTAAAAGAACTGGCACATGAAATTGCAAGCCCATTAGCAAGAATTTTTAATGAATCTGTAAACTCAGGGGTTGTACCCTATGATTGGAGAATTGCTAACATAGGTGCTATTTTTAAGAAAGGGGGGAAAAAAGTGATCTGGGTAACTAGAGGCCTGTTAGTTCGACATCTGTAGTATGCAAGGTCTTGGAAAAAATTTTGAAGGAGAAAGTAGTTAAGGACATTGAGGTCAATGGTAAATGGGTCAAAATACAAGATGGTTTTACAAAAGGTAGATCATGCCAAACCAACCTGATCTCCTTCTTTGAGAAAGTAACAGATTTTTTAGACAAAGGAAACGCAGTGGATCTAATTGATCTAGATTTCAGGAAGGCGTTTGATATGGTGCCACATGAGGAATTATTAGTTAAAGTGGAAAAGATGGGGATCAATATGAAAATTGAAAGATGGATAGGGAAATGGTTAACAGGGAGATTATAGCGGGTACTGCTGAAAGGTGAACTGTCAGGCTGGAGGGAGGTTACCAGTGGAGTTCCTCAGGGATCAGTCTTTGGGACCAATCTTATTTCATCTCCCTCCCTCAGCTCAGTGATGGCCTGAATTGCCCCTTCTCCCGGCAGAGCCAGAGGATTGGAAGCAGCAACATCAGACCCCTGTGTGGCTCGCAGGAATGAACACAAACACGCCCTTGTAGCTGGACAGATGGTGAGTTTTACCCCTGGGATACGACAAGGCTCAAGAGAAAGGTGGTGGCCCCACATCTAAGGAATGAAACACAACACAGTCATCATCGTTACGCCCATCCTTGCCCCTTTATACGTCTACTGTCTCGCTCCCGCCACCCTCACCCTCTGTGGGTTCAGTGAGAGCCGCACTCAGTGCTTCCGACACACACAGACTCATACACACATCTTGCAAGGAAACCTCACCACGGAGCCACATGCACCTGTTGCTTCCCTGCCCCCCTGCTCTCCAGAATCCAATCCCAAGGAAAGCTTGTCGGGCCCAGAGCTGGCAGGGCGCCCGGTGCTGGAGCATTGAAGCTACCGTGACGGCACTCAGAGGAAAGATGCGGAGAGATGCTAGTTAAGAATTGGCCGGTCAGGTTTCCAGTCCCCTCACAGGTCATTCCCTCACTCGAGCACAGGGGCACATCTCAATTCTCAGCTGGCTCAGTCGAGCTGCATCGTTCTTGTTTCCACTCAGTCAGGTTTGAGGCCTGTTTCGCACCCTGTCTTTGAGAAGACAGTCAGAAACTACTCTCTGAAACAGCCAATGCAGGAGGACATGTTATCGCTCCTGCCCCAACTCAGACGGACAAAGAGAGAAATGTTCTCGCTTTGAGGGTGGGACTCCCTGCCCTGGGCCAAAGACGAGCACCTCTCTTTGACCTTGGTCGCTCCTTCAGCTTTTCTTTCAGCAGGGAGCCCGAGAGCTCAGGTGCTGGAGCGCTGCGTTGGTCAGTGAAGCTCGGTGAGCTCCAATGTCACTCGGCTCTTCTACCAGCAAGTCAAAACACAGGAAGGATTTCCTCATTTGACAATACTGGGGCTGTCTGAGGGTCTGTCCACACTGCACACTGAGCCTGTCTCTATGTGGCCTGGGCTTGCTGACTTGTGTTGCCAAGCCGGTGTTTGAGCATCCAGACTGCAGGGGAAACTCAGGCCTCACACTGTGTCTATCTGTCAAGGTTCCTTCCCCACTCTGAACGCTAGGGTACAGATGTGGGGACCTGCATGAAAACCTCCTCAGCTTACTTTTACCAGCTTAGGTTAAAACTTCCCCAAGGTACAAACTATTTTACCTTTTGCCCTTGGACTTTCGCTGCTACCACCAAAATTCTAACCGGGTTTTTAATTAGGAAAGAGCCGTTTGGAAACGTCTTTCCCCCCCAAATCCTCAACAAAATATTGCACCCTCGTTCCTGGGGAAGGTTTGGTAAAAATCCTCACCAATTTGCATAGGTGACCACAGACCCAGACCCTTGGATCTTAAGAACAATAAAAAAACATTCCGTTTCTTAAAAGAAGAATTTTAATAGAAGAAAAAGTAAAAAGAATCACCTCTGTCAACTCAGGATGGTAAATACCTTACAGGGTAATTAGATTCAAAACATCGAGAATCCCTCTAGGTAAAACCTTAAGTTACAAAAAGACACAAAAACAGGAATATCCATTCCATTCAGCACAGCTTATTTTCTCACCCATTTAAAGGAATCAGAATCTAACGCATATCTAGCTAGATTACTTACTAAGTTCTAAGACGCCATTCCTGTTCTGTCCCCGGCAAAAGCATCACACAGACAGATCCCGACCCTTTGTTTCTCCCTCCCCCCAGCTTTTGAAAGTATCTTGTCTCCTCATTGGTCATTTTGGTCAGGTGCCAGCGAGGTTACCTTTAGCTTCTTAACCCTTTACAGGTGAGAGGATTTTTCCTCTGGCCAGGAGGGATTTAAAGGTGGTTAGCCTTCCCTTTCTATTTATGACTCTCTCCTACCGCAGGAAGTCATCCTAAGTTACGCTGCTCCCGCTGCGTGAATAACAGAGCTGGATTTGACGTCGCTTCGGTCGACTTACTGCTGTGTCTACACTGGGCTGGGTTGACGGGAGACGCTCTTCGGTCGACTTCCCTTCCTCCTGCCGTTCCCGGCGCAGTCCCAACGGCGACCGGAGAGCGCTCTGCTGTCAATTTAGTGGGTCTTCACTCGACCCCCACGACATCAACCCCCAGTGGATCCACCGCAGCAAACAGAGCCTCCCAAACATGCTGCCCCATCCACACGGCACCACTTAGACCCGAGTGGGAAATTCAGCTCCTGTGGGGTGTGTCACCCTCGTCCGCTGAAGATGCTCCCCGAGTCTCCAGGGATTCCTGCCCTAACTGCTCTCCAGCCGGTTTGTGTCCATACGCTCCCCGCGGGGAGGCTGTGAGTGGCCTGGTTACAAGCGCTGGTTGCTCAAGCCTGGCAGGGAAGGGAAGCTCCGGGCAGCATTGACAGTCTGGAGATCCCTCCAGGGAAGCACAGGCGGTGGGTGGAACAGGCGGGGAGGCGAAGCTGCGGGGTCCTGCGGACGCCCTGAAACCAGCTCACAGACCCCGGGGGTCACGCTGCCCTACACGCTGTTGCAGTAATGTTTGTACAAGGCGTGACGCTGAAAGAGCAGCTTGTGTCAGAGTGTATTCAGGCCAACGGATGTGTGTGTTAGTAGAGATCAAAGCGACTGTTCAATGTTCAAATGTATTGGGTGTTTAAACCTCCTGAAAACTCGTGGAATGTTGTTTGCACTGTTTTCACGTCTCTGTGTCCTGTTACGCTGTGATAGCAAAGAGTTGCCTTGTGTGGACCCCTGTCACTAAATAACCCCTCAAAGGAGAATGAAGGTGTGTGGGATGCAAGTGAAGAAAAGGTTCATTTCCAAAGAAGGGGTGGTAAGAAGCAAGATCCCTGGGCGGGGGGCAGGAGGGTGTGGTTTGCACTGTTGTTGCCCAGGGTGGGAATGGGGAACTGGGCTCTGGCTTAAAGCGGTGTCAGGCTTCGGGGGGCTGGGTTCAGAGCTGGAGGTTCGGGTTGGGATGAGGGTTGGGCTACAGTTTTGGTTCAGGGGTTTCGAGTTGGGGGGCAGGTTATGGGGTTAGGGTTCCAGTTGGGTTCCGGGTAGGGGGTGGGGTTTAGATTTTGGGGGGAGGGTTTGGCCAGCAGCAGCATAGAAGTGCGGGTGGCAATGGGGTGCAGCCAATAGTGATAAGTCGGGGGTCTTTTAGGTCGTTTTAGTGTCAGGAGCACCCTGGGGAGGGGGGAGGGTCATGTTTACGACAGGGGGCTAAAGTGTTGGGGAAGGGGGTGGCAAGTTGACCCATCCCACTTCGCACTTCCCACACGGACACGCACAATACGGCGAACGCGCGGACGCACACACGTCACACACACACACGATGACACAAAACAGCACACAACGCGACACACAAAGTAACACTCGACACAGACACACACACAACACGACATGGAAAGCATCACACACATGACCCACAACATGTCTCACACACACACACGCTCAACACAACACGACCCACAACATGTCACACTCACACACTCAACGACACACAGCACGTTGCACGTACATCGCACACACACAACGTCGGACCCACAGTTTGTTGCATGTCGCACGTATCACGTCACGCACAGGTCGCACCACGCACATGCACACGCACAACACGTCACACGCAAGCAAACTCTACATGTCACAGACACAACGCAGACAACACGACACACGACACAAAATGGCACACGACACTGAGACACACACACACGACACTGACACATTGCACATGAAACACACAGCACGTCGCACGTCACACACAAGATGTCGTACTTTACATGTCACACGCACAACACGTAGCACACAGCACGTCGAGTGTTGCTCGTGCATCACACATCGCAAGTTGTAGACCCCACGTTTCATGTTATACTCACAACACATCGCACACAGCCTGCCGCACGTTGTAGACAGGACGTCACACGTCGCACACACAACACAGTGCGCGTCGCACATAAACAGCACGTCAGGCGAACACTGCACATTGCACACGCATAACACGTCTCACGCGCGCACAACACGACACACACCAACAAAACACTCAAGACAACACACACACAACCACATCTCACACACACACACGACACCACATGACACACAATATCTCACACACACAAACATGTCTCTCACACACGCCAACACACACACACAACACACGCCCACACACACACACACGACACATGATGTCGCACACACGCGGACACACACAATGTCTCTCACATGCCGACATACAACGTCTCTCACACACGACACTGACACACACACATGACACACAACGTCTCACGCACACACAACACCGACACACACCACACATGACGACTGACACACACACAACACACGGCCTCTCACACACACACACACCCAACACATGACATCTCACACACGACGTCTCACACAAACACACGACGTCTCTCACAGACACCACACACGCCCACACACACACAACATACGCCCACACCCACACACACACACTCGCCGACACCCGCTGACACACGACATCTCACACGCCCACGACACGACATACGACACGTCACACACACACAAGACGGCAGAGGACACGACACCGAAATCACACGCGACACCGACACGTCACACGACACACAAGACGGCAGAGGACACGACACCGAAATCACACCCCGGAGACGACCCCCCGCGGGGGCGAGAGCGGAGCGGGGACGGTCGGGGGAACTCGGTCTCTGGGCAGCGCGTGGGGCCGGTGTGGGCGGGAGGGAAGAGGGCGGCAGGGCCGAGGGCGAGATTCCCAGCCCCCGTCGAGCGCTGTGGAGCGAGGGCTCCGGCTCGGCTCTCGCAGCGGCTCTGGCGAGGAATGGTGCCGGAGCTCTCGCCGGAGGGGAACGCGGCAGGAGGGGCCTGAGCCGCTTGGGCCTCTTTCCAAGGAGGCGGAACCAGGCCTCCGCTCTCTGCCCGCTGCAGACCCGGCTGCCAGGTCGGCGCTGCCAGTTCCTCGTCCGCACTCGCCGTCTTCTCGTGTGTTCGCCAACTCGCTCTCTCCCCTCTGCTCTCCTGGTGCCGTCTCCCTTGGTAGGACACGGGTAGGTGTGCATTCCCACAGGTGAGGTCTCGGGAGACGTCGGAGCGGACGAAAATCATGCAGGGCAGTAGAAAGGCTGCAGAAAGTACCTGAAGAGACAAAGGGAATGAGAAGGGGGAGTCCAGACTAAGACAGGAGTCTAGTCTGTAAAGAGAAACAACGGGAAGTCTAAGCTACAGAAACTCTTCAAGTTGCCAAAAGACATTTAGGATGGGAAATGACTTCTTGAATCCAGTCTCTTTAAGATCTTAGGCTTAGTACGTGTGTGTATTTGTATTTGCTTAGCCATCTGCCTTCTTCTGTTTGCTATCCCTTATAATCACTGAAAATCTGCCTATTCTAGTGAAACTATTTGTTGTTTATTATTATTATTAAACTCAGTTTGTGCAACGGGTGCTCCGGGAGGAAATGATTTGTGTGTTACTCCAAGGGGCCGCCCGGTGTCACTCTTGCTCCATGAGGGAAATGATTTGTGCTATACCTGGTTTAGCCACCCACTGTCACTGTTGGGCCAGGAGGGAAATGATTTGTGCAATACCTGAATTGGCCACACAGTGTCCCCATTGCTCCGTGAGGAAATGCTTTCTGCATTACTCCAAGTGGCCACCCGGTGTCACTGTTGGTCCAGGAGGGAAATGGTTTGTGCATGACCTGAATTGGCCACACACATCACTGTTGCTCTGGGGGGGGATTGTTTGTGTGTTACTCCTGAGTGGCCACGTTGTGTCACTGTTTCTCCATGAGGGGAATGCTTTGTGCCTTACCCTGTGTGGCCACCCAAGACAACACACACAACAAACACAAAACATCACACACACAAAACACGACAGACGACACTCACACACACACACACAACGCGACACCGACACACACAGAGAGAACACGTCACACATACAGAAACACGTCTCTCACACACACACAACACAGGACACCGACACACACAAACAACATGACACACAAATAAAATGACACACAAAACAGCACACAACACGACACACAAAAATCACACACAATACACGACACCGACACATACACACACACACACACGAGACGAGGCACAAAACGGCAGACATGACACAGAAATCACACATGACACAGACACCCACACACAATACGACACACAACACCTCACATGACACACAAAACGGCACACGTGACACACACACACACAACACGATGCACAAAACATAGCTCACAAAATATCACACACCCACACACATGACACACACACAGAACAGCATGACACACGACACACAAAACGGCACACAACACGAGACACAAAAATCTCACACAACACATGACACCGACACACACAACATGCACACAAAACGGCACACAACACAGCACACACCGTCACACGCACACAACACAGCATACAACATGGCACACACACACTCAACATGGACCACAACACGCACACATAAACACATCTCACACACACAAAACGACACACAAGTCACACACACAACACGTCACACGACACACACAACACGACACACACAACACGTCACACGGCAGAAGGTTTCATCGAGGAGGAGGATGTCCCGGGGTCCCCGGGCGATGCTCTGGGACTGCTCCCCAGGAAGCCAGGCAGGACTCTGGGGAAGTCTCCTCTCGGGGAGCAGCCTGTCTGCAGGACACACAGCTCCCCCGGCTCCACCTTCCTGGCTCTGACCTCGGAGCCTTCAGCCTCCTCTGCCCCTCCCTGCGCTTCCCACAGCCAGTCCGCCCAGGCGGGGTCCTGGGGGGGCAGAGGGTCCTGCCCCCCAACTCCGCAGTCAGACGGGACTCTCAGCCAGCCAGGAAAACAGAGGTTTATTAGACGACAGGGACATGGTCTAACACAGAGCTTGTAGGTGCAGAGAACAGGACCCCTCAGCCGGGTCCATTTTGGGGGGGGGGGGCAGTGAGCCAGACAACCCCGTCTGCCCTTCACTCCATGTCTCCAGCCAGCCCCCAACTGAAACTCCCCCCAGCCCCTCCTCCTCTGGGCTTTGTCCCTGTCCCCGGCCAGGAGGGCACCCGATTCCTTTGTTCTCCAACCCTTTAGCTCTCACCTCGCAGGGGGGAAGGGCCCAGGGCATCAGGTGCCAGGAAAGAGGGTGTCGGCCATTCTCTGTGTCCAGACCCCTGCACACACCTGCCCTCCAGAGCTCTGCAACGATCATACACCCTTACCCCACCCCCTAGATCCTTAAGAACTGCATACGGGAAACTGAGGCACCCCCACACGATTCAGAGGAAACATGAAGTCCTGCTTCATCACAGATGACTCCAGGAGGTGAGTTGCTTGCTATCCTACTATGTTTTTCTGTCTCTCTCCTCTAGTATGTTGGCCAACACACACATTCTGTCTCTGTCTCTCTCCTCTCCTGGTGCCAACGATGACCAGACCCCAGGTGCCTGGGCCCCAGTGCCCCGCCTGTGCTCCATCTCTTCCTGTATCTGCCTCACCCCTTCTCCCAGCCCACACTGCCCACCGCTGCCTGGATGATTTCCCCCTCTCCTCCACTGCACCCCCCTCTGTGGGGTCCCTGCCACTCACCGTCTGCCTCCTCTCCCCCACCCCCTCCCCCGCTTCCCCACGGGTCACTCTGGGGGCCGGTTTTCTTCACCATCTTCGTGCATGATCTGGAGGACGGGATGGATTGCACCCTCAGCAAGTTCGCAGATGACACTAAGCTGGGGGGAGAGGGAGATACGCTGGAGGGTCGCGATAGGGTTCAGAGTGACCCAGACCAATTATAGGATTGGGCCAAAAGAAATCTGATGAGGTTCAGCAAGGACAAGTGCTGAGCCCTGCACTGAGGAGAGAAGAATCCTATGCAGTGCCCCAAGTGTGCCATGTCCCCGCCCCGAACCGACCCTGCCGGAGCATCCTCAATTCCATGAAACAGCTGTTCTGGGGTGGGCAGGAAGTGCTGGGAGGGAGAGTGGGGAGTTGCTCAGTGGGGGTGTGTCTCTCTGGGTGGGGTCTGTGTGTGTTTATGCACAAGCTGATTGTGATGTCACGGAGGCCAACAGCAAAGAGTGTTGGGCGTCAGCATTCTTGCCCTGCCGTCAGTCTGCCAACTGGCTTGGTTGACAACGGCTGGTGACCCAAGGAGCTGCTGAGAGACGCGGACCATCCCTCTGTCAACAACTTCTTGAATCAGCTATTTCCACAGGTGTTTGAGGAACAAAAGGATGAGTTTTTACAGAAGGTAATTCCCAGATTCTTTCCCTGCTCATTAGATCGCACACGACAGGTCGGCGCCTCCTTCTCCTCGGGACGGGTGGGGGCGGGTGTGGCAACAGGCAGGTCTCAGCGTTCCCTTTTGATTTGAAAGTGGCCGTCTCTCAGGTCTCCTCCTGCTTCAGCCGGTCAGGTTCTTTGGAGGCAGATTTAGATGATTTTATCTTTCAGCAGACTAGTCTGGGGGAATTTCCAGGGATAGAACCAAAAGGGAAGATAACAAAACTCGTGTAGAATTTAGATTGAGATCTCCATCAATAGTCTTTCCCTTGGAGTTGCCCCTAATGCACTCCTTGCCTTCAAGTTGGGAATAGAAACCCTTTGTCTCCTGTCATGACTGCCAAAGAAATGTGTAAATGAGGATATTCTATGATTCTATGATTTACACCCATCAGGGGACACTGTCTTTTTGAGGAGGGTGCAGCTGGCTTGGGATGGTGCTGATGATGGATAGAAAACAGGCTGGAGTCAATGACAGATGGGACCACAGAAGGGGAAGGAGAAGGGCATCTCCATAGAAGGTCCTGGGTGCTCAGATACCCCAGATCTAGGTACCCTGGCCTGTCCCAGAGAGAAAAGACAAAGAGGGGCCCAGCCCCCCGACAGTCACCCCATGGACAAGAATCTGGTTGGGAGTGGGCTGAAGGTTCCCGCTGGACAAAGGGGAGCTGAAGTCCCCCAGCATCCTGGAATTTAAGCAATGCAAGCTTCAAACCCTGCACGGGTGGGGCCTGAGGGGCACCCGCAGAAGGTTGGGCTGGACAGGGGCGGCAGGTTTCTACAATTTTTGGTGGTTTCCAGAATGGGACCAAGTCCTGCCTCCCCGTCCACCTCCCCCCACATCTGCCTAAGGCTCTGGGAGTTTGGGTATGGGAGGGAGAGGGAAAGGGGTTGGGCTCTGGGAGGGAGTTTGGGTGTGGGCTGTGGTTTGCGGCAGGGTGTTGGGGTGCAGGAGGGAATGAAGGGTGCGGGGTCTGGGCTGGGGCAGGGGGTTGGGGTGCAGGAGCAGGTGTGGGGGCAGGCTCTGGGAGGGAATTGGATGTGTGGTGTGGGCTCTGGGCTGGGGCAGGGGGTTAGGGTGTGGGAGGGGGTGAGGGGTACAGGCTCTGGGAGGCAGTTTGGGTGCAGGTGTGGGGTCTTGGCTGGGGCAGGGCATTGGGTGCAGGAATGGGTGGGGTGGCCAGGTTCTGGGAGGGAGTTCAGGTGTGGGCTCTGGGCTGGGGGAGGGGGTTGGGGTGCAGGAGAGGGTGCAGGTCGGGCTCTGGGAGGGAGTTGGGTGCAGGGGGTGGGCTCTGGACTGGGGAAGAGGGTTGGGGTGCGAGAGCAGGTGTGGGGGGAGGCCTGTGGGAGGAACTTTGGGTGCAGGATCTGGGTTGGGGTTGGGGGTTGGGGTGCAGGAGGGGGTGCGGGCGCAGGCTCTGGGAGGGAGTTTGGGTGTGGGGTGTGGGCTCTGGGCTAGGGCATGGGGATAGGGTGGAGGAGGGAGTGCAGGGGGTGGACTCTGGGAGGGAGTTTGGGTGCAGGGGGTTGGGGTCTGGGCTGGGGCTTGGGGTGCGGGAGAGAATGAGGGTGCAGCTCTTACCTCAGGGATCTCCCAAAAGCGACCCACACCCCCCTCTGGCAGCAGCTCCTAGGTGGGGGGTCTCTGCCCATCGCTGCCCACGGACACCACCCCAGCAGCTCCCATTGCCACAGATGGCAGAGTCGGCCCTCGGGGCGGGGGCAGCGTGTGGAGATCCCCCCATCCCCGGGGCTGCAGGGACGCGCCAGCCGCTTCCGAGACTGGCAGGCCACACGGAGTGTAAGCAGTGTCAGGGTGAGCCTCACCCTGACATCTGGTGGTGAGGTCTGGCAAGTTGTGGAAAAGAACTTCAGGGGCCGATCTCATTTGCATAGGCACACCCACCTATAGAACGAGGCCATAGCTGCCCAAATGCTCACTTTGGCTGCTGTGGGATCCCCAGTGTCTCTGTTATTGGGGCAGGAAGAATAAATTGTTATTACCCTGATTATGGGAACTGTGCTGGGAACTGTACTTGGCCTTTTCTTATGATGGAGGGACTCACCATCAACTAAGTAGCACTCGCTAGGCAAGGGTCATGGGTTCCAAAACGCTGTGAATTGAGAGAGGTTGGGGACAAGTATTAATACTTGGTGCCATGGGTCCCTTGGTGATGGTCTTATATGCTAATAACTCTTCCTTTTTTCTTCACTGTGAAATCTCAGAGCTAATTTTGATTTCGTTAGGAGTCTAATTACAAGCTGCTGAGCTCGCTTCGGGCTAATGATGCACCATCACTGAGGCTCCTATACTACGAGCTGACTTCACCAAAGAGCTGAACTGAGTAAGAGCCGAAATCACTGAGCGTTGTGTTAAGTAGTGGGGGAGCCTGAAGATCTATTGTGGAGAAGTTTGCGGGACGGCTGGAGTGCCTCGTGGACAGGCTGGTGGAGCAGTTCGTGGGACGGCGGGAGCTGCTGGTGGGCTGCGGAGCGGAGCTGAGCAAAGCCGTTCGTGGGGCGGCTGGTGGAGTGGAGGCCTATGGAGCTGTGGGACGGTCAGCTTCAGATCATGTAAGGTGCCTTTTACCCCCGCCCCCATCTCCACCCAGGTTGGGAGGTAAAGCTCTGCAGATAAACTTTTGAACATTGGGGCTGCCCTGACCAGGGACAGAGACTTTTGGGTCATTGGACTTTTGGGACTTTGGGTGATTTGGGGTTGCTGGACTCAAGAACCAAAGGGAAAGGGCATGCCCCAATTTGCTTGGGGTGGGTTTTTTTTTTGCTCGTGAGTTGTGTTATGAATCCTGTTGGTGCTGTTGCCCCAACATAATGCCACATTGTTTCTCTCTGTTATTAAAAGGCTTTTTGCTACACTCAGACTATGTGCTTGGAAGAGGGGAAGGATTGCCTCTGGGAGGCGCCCAGCGGGGGTGGTACATATTTGTCCCAGGTCACTGGGTGGGGGCTCGAGCCGGTTTGCATTGTGTTATTGGAATGGATCCCCTAGATATTGAACCCGGCCCTTGTTGCTGCCAACTCTGACGGGCAGAAGGGTTACACGGAGCGAGGGTGGGCAGGAAGCCGCCTTAGCCCCCTTGTGCTGCCGGTGATGGCGGTGGGGGTTCCCGGGCCCTTTTAAATTGCCCGGGGGCAGCAGGTGGGGCTGGGGGAGACACCGGCCCCCGGACTTGGGTGGAGCCAGGCCCCCGTGCTCTTATGTTGCTGGAGCATGGGCACCAGGGGCCCAGATGAGGCGCCTCCCCTGCGGCTGGAGGAGCATGGGTGCTAATCCACGTTTCGGCGGGTTGGTTTTTGGAGGGTTAAATGAAGGCAGCCTCTGCTCTGGGCTCGTCCAGTTTCAGGGCCTGACGCTGCTTTGCACAACGATGAATCTCGGAACAGGCCAGCACTGAAATGACGGCAGAACCTGAGGAAGGAAAAGCCTCTGGGTTCGTCTGTGAGCCTTGACGCCGAACGGGAGCCGTAATTTGACTCGCTTTGTGGCTGCGGCCGGTAAAATGTCAGGACAAAGTCGTCCCAGTGACTGTGACACTGGGTTTGAGGCGGCTTTGGTCTTATTCAAATGTAACTAGCATGGAACACTTGTGTTTTTAAAGGTGGGTTCCCCAAGCAATCCCAAGTTGTTCTTCCCAGAGCTGGGTGATGGTGGGCAGCAGGGGATCTCCCCAGTCTGTGGGGGAATCTCTCTGGGCCCCACTGTTAGTTCTCCAGACTTTCTCCCCCTAACCACGCACACCCCTCCCCCACCCATTATCAATGCTTTACAGCGACCCCTCCCTCCCCTTATGGGATACAGCCTCTCGGTGACAGAGACTGACTGGGGCTCCCCTCTGCATGGCCCCAATGGGGAAGGAAAGGGACCGATGGGGGAGGAAGAAGACGGGCAGAAGGAGTCAAATGGGGCTAAACCAGAATAGAGGAGATTTTCTTCCTGTTAAAATGGACTGGAGTCTCATTGCTGGAAAGCCACAGCTTGAGTGAGGTTTGAACCGGCAGCCTTTCAATTGCCAGGCAAAGGTGCGAACCACAGAGACGGATCACGGCCGACTTCCCAGCGCTGTCCAAGGAGCCCCTGCAGGGGTGCAAGTGGTTAGTGCAAAGGGCAATATTGCTGGGGTTGTGAGTTCAAACCTTCCCTGCAGCCCTGGTTTCTATTACCCCATGGAGCTTCCCCAGCTTGCTTGTCCTAATTCACATGGAAAGTGCCATGAGAGGAAGGTCTGAAATGTGGACGTTGGTGCAAAGCTTGGGACCCCCCACCAATGCTGCCATTAGCTGTGGGTGGGTTGCTCAGGGGCAGGGAGAATTGATTTCTTTGCTGCTGAGAAAAATGCCAGGACAGGTCCGTGGGCACCAGAGCTCCCCGCTTCTTCCAGCACATGCCAGGCTCTGTCACTCCTGGAGGAGGGTCATCGAATCATAGAAGATCAGGGTTGGAAGGGTCCTCAGGAGGAATCTAGTCCTACCCCCTGCCCAAAGCAGGACCAACCCCAACTAAATCATCCCAGCCAGGGCTTTGTCAAGCCTGTCCTTAGAAACTTCTAAGAAAGGGGATTCCACCACTTCCCTAGGTAATGCATTCCAGTGTTTCACCACCCTCCTAGTGAAAAGGTTTTTCCTAATATCCAACCTAAATCTCCCCCACTGCAACTTGAGACCATTCCTCCTTGTCCTGTCATCTGCTATCACTGAGAATAGTCTAGATCCATCCTCTTTGGATCCACCTTTCAGGTAGTTAAAAGCAGCTATCAAATCCCCCTTCATTCTTCTCTTCCGTAGACTAAACAATCCCAGTTCCCTCAGCCTCTCCTCATAACTCATGTGTTCCAGTCCCCTAATCATTTTTGTTGCCCTTTGCTGGACTCTCTCCAATTTATCCACATCCTTCTTGAAGTGTGGGGCCCAAAACTGAACAGTGCTCAAATAAATCAGTTAGCCTCTAAGGTGCCACAAGTCCTCCTGTTCTTTTTTTTTAGTTATTAAAGAAGTGTCAGTAAAAGGTCAGAATGCGATCGTCTCAGTCCTTCTCTTGAAAAGTGTAAGCTCATTAATTAGTTCGCCACTTCATCAAAAATAAAGGGGACATGCACCAGCCTTTGTCATGTGAGCAACTTTCCCAAGCACTTTGGACAAACTCAGGAGTAAGTATAAAATAGTAAAATAAGTTTATTAACTCCAGAAAGTTAGATTTTAACTGAGTATAAGTATTGGTTACAGAGGTCAAAAGTGGTTACATAACAAATGAAAACAGACTCCCAGTCTAAACTCTAATTTGAATATACTAAGCAAGAATTGGATCAAACAGCTTTTCTCACTCACTGCTTGCTCCAGGCCATGTTGAGTTCTTAATACACAGACTGAATTCCCTCTCAGCCTGAGACCAATCTCTGCAGTTCAAATTCTGAGTCTTCCAGACAATCTTCCAGGTGTTGAGATTGGGGAAGAGACAGGCCACGTGGAGGTGTCTTTGACTCTCATTCATATTTTTTCTCCAGCTGCTAGGTAGATTCTTGCCGTGATGCTGGGGTTAGTTAGCCCCCAATATGGAGCAGCAGTTTGCCTCCTGCACCTTGTGGTAGGCATGTCACAGCTCCTTCATTTTGACCCCGCACGGCAGTGTGTCCCTGTCATGGCCCCTTCCTATCATGCATCACGAAATCTGAGTGCGCACCTCGGGAGTTACACCGCAGAAAGCTGCTTTCCTGTGCAGAAACTTGCCCGTGTAGACAAGCCCGCAGAGGACTTCCATAAGAACGCACGACAGGTCATAGACTGGGTCAGACCAATGCTCCGTCAAGCCCAGTGTGCTACCTGAGAGCGACCAGTGCCAGATGCATTGGAGGGAAAGAACAGAACAGGCTTGTTGACCTGCAAGGTGAGGGTCTTTCACCTTTATATTTAACTTAATTGTTGTCGATTCCTACTTATCCTATATCTAACTACCCCTCCTCTGAGGTCTCTGGGCAAATCAGGTGTGAACCACTCCTTTGACACAGACGTGTCCCAATCCAGCTGAATTGAGGCAGAATTTGGGCCAATGTCAGTTTGGAAAAGGCCTGCTTCACCCAGCAGGTTTCTCAAAGTATCCGTTGCTGTGAACCGCATGTCGTGTGGATGTGCGAACTCCAAAGATAGCAAACATGAAAAAAAAAACCGCAAAGCCGGTTCTGAGGTTTCCAGAGCCAGGCCTGAGGGTTAAAGAGCTGTGCTCAAAAGGACAAGGGGGCTCAGCAGCTATAAAAAGAACTAGTTGCAAAAACAAAACAAAAATTACATGAAAAAAAACAACCAAACAACAACCACCCAGAAAAGCTCCCATCACTCGCCCATCACCATTGTAGATCTTGACATCTCCTGCCTAATGTGACATCTTTGCTTTGCGAACAAGAGCCCTGGGGAACTCTCTGGCTCTTTCCCTCTCACTGGGGAAAAGGTTCCACATCTTCTCTCAAGTAGTTTTCCTCCCAACAGAAGATTTATTTTAAAATTGACCAAATAAATTCCATTTGAAACAGAAATCATTCCAGTCTATACTGGGTCTCTATTCTCGTACATGCTATTTCTCTCACATTTTCCCCCAAACCTGATTCCTTTGGAGTCAGGTTTTTATTGCAGGATTAGCCACCTTTTGCTATTTTGTAGGAGGGGGCTAGAAGAAAACCTGAATTATACTGTAACACTGAAAGTGATCACAGAATCAGCCTCTTACCTTACACTAATAAACTTCATGTGCAATTTCCTTGTTGCTGGTAACAATTTCTTCAAAGATTACAAACTATAAACCTTTAGGGCAGTTTTCTCTTAATTCCCATTTTCACCCAGTGAGCTCTGTGTGAAATCACATTCTCCCATAACCTAGGAGCCTTCCATTTCTGAGGGTTCATTTCTCCCTGGGTCTTCTCCCAGAAGTGTGGGTGGAAGGGGTCTCACACTACGTGGGAAGGCTGCATCATGAGAAAAACCACCTGTGCTCTACTTTCACACTTTCTAATCTTTCAGAGTAGCAGGAGGCGGAACAGTGAGACACATGCATTAGACTCAAGAGCAAAACTAAGAGACCAAACCACAGACTCTGGACTCAGCATTCATGTATCCTGCAGTCTGAACTTGGAATCTGTTACATTCCCTCATTGGCTACCATCATTTAACCAACACGGAAGTGCTTCTTGTCCAGCAAGGCAGCCAGTTTGGGACCCATAGGCATGGCATGGCTCTGAAGGAATCAGCTGTTTCTCTCTGTGCTTCAGGAAACTTGGGATCCAAATGGTAAAAGACAGTTGTTCCCAATTTCATCATGGCATCCTTTAGAAGTGTGAGCAATTCTAAAAACAGTTTACCTTGGCCACAGGTCACCATAGCGTCCATCTCTGGGGTGAAAATCAACCACTCGTACCTCTCATTTCTACCTGAGTTCTTGTCAAATCTTTGACTTTAGTTGTAGCAATTTTACACGGCTCTGGCGTAGAATTCTTCACCAACCACACGACATACCAGTAGCGATACTGAGGTAGAACTCCCCCAAATATGCCCTTTTGTTTCTTTAATCTGGTGCAACAGATTTAAATAAGGGACTAAATTCAGGTGCAGCTTAGAATCCCTCTAAGACACCAAATGTCAGGTATCTACTCAAAATGGGTGTCTTTCTGCAGCTCTATCACATTCCTCATGGATTCATTTCCTACACATTTACAGCATCTCCCAGGAGTGAGCTGAACAGAAATGTCACTTCCATTTTTCCCATCTCTACCTAGGAAGGGATTGCATTTCCCAAATAAGAGGCAACATGCACCTGATTAGGAAGGGAAGATCTTCAGGAGCAACCTCCTGCAGGGCATGGGCCACAACTGCTTTGGGAGGCAAATGAATGGGTCTTTTGCTTAGTTCCAAATCATTTACTAGAGAATCCTCTTCCCAGCCCCTTCGGGAAATATTGACCTTACCAATTGAAGAACAGGGGGATAGAGATGGTGATGGAGAATCCCTCTGATTTACCCTATGTTCTTCTGTTGTTACAGAGGGGAAAAGACATTTTTCCCTATCCCTTCCCTATTCCTGCTCTTTGTTATACTTCAATATATTTTAACGGAGGAAAACGGGAGGAAAAATATCTGCTTTCAGGAAAACGTGAAGCAACAGCGCTCTGAACTGTGACAACTGGGAATGAAACAATATGATCCTGGTGGGGGAACTTGATGACTAACAATTGTTTTTAAATGGGGGAACAGTATAACTGTGATGCTCAGGCTTTGTTTAGACTAGGACATGTGATGGAGTTTAGGTCAGGTCAAGGGGAAAGCTAATGCCAACCACTGCACCTCGGCTGCATCTGCACGACAACTGTAATTGTCTTTTAACACCAAGATCACTAACTTGAGCAGCCAACGCCATGTACAGTCCTAGTGGATGTAAGGCACGGGTAGTTTTTGCCTCAGTGTAGCTTGTTGGGAACAAACCTCTCTCCCCCACCTGGAGCTGATGAACATTCCTGGCTGGAGGGACACACGCTCCTTTGACCCAAAAGGAAAGGAGTTGATATAAAACATCACAGGACTGACCCCAAAGAAGGGTGAGCTGCAAAAGGCAGGAGCAGGCAACTCATCTGGGGGAGCTGAGTAACCACGGTGAAGATGGGGCACAGATCACTAAGTGGGAATTAGCAAATGTGATTTAAAAGAAAAAAATACCTTTGGCCAGCCCTAGTCAAGGCATTTGTTACAGATCACTCCCATGTGGATTTTCTGATGTCTAATAAGGGTTGAGCGCTGATTGAAGCGTTTCCCACACTCAGAGCACATGTAGGGCGTCTCTCCGGTGTGCGTTCTCTGATGTGTGATTAGGGTAGAGCTGTGATTGAAGCTTTTCCCGCACTCAGAGCACGTGTAGGGCCTCTCTCCTGTGTGGATTCTCTGATGTGTGGTAAGGGCTGAGCTTTGATTGAAGTGTTTGCCACACTCACGGCATCCATAAGGTTTCTCACCCGTATGGATTCGCCAATGTATGATAAAGTATGAGCTCCGACTGAAGCGTTTCCCACACTCAGAGCATCCATAAGGCTTCTCACCTGTGTGGATTCTTCTATGTGTGGTCAGTACAGAGCTCCGATTAAAGCTTTTCCCGCACTCAGAGCACATGTAGGGGGTCTCTCCTGTGTGCGTTCTCTGATGTGTGATTAGGGTAGAGCTGTGATTGAAGCTTTTCCCGCACTCAGAGCATGTGTAGGGCCTCTCCCCTGTGTGGATTCGCTGATGTGAGAGGAGGGATGAACTGTCAATGAAGTGCTTCCCACACTCAGGGCATTCGTAAGGTTTCTCACCCGTGTGGATTTTCCGATGTGTAATAAGGTGTGAGCTCTGCTTGAAGTGTTTCCCACACTCAGGGCATCCGTAAGGTTTCTCACCCGTGTGGATTTTCCAATGTGTAATAAGGTGTGAGCTCCGCTTGAAGTGTTTCCCACACTCAGGGCATCCATAAGGTTTCTCACCCGTGTGAATTTTCCGATGTGTAATAAGGTGTGAGCTCTGCTTGAAGTGTTTCCCACACTCAGGGCATCCATAAGGTTTCTCACCCGTGTGGATTCTCTTATGTGCAATGAGATGCGAGCTCTGCTTGAAGCATTTCCCACACACACAGCATGCGTAAGGTTTCTCACCCGTGTGGATTCTCTGATGTGTGAGAAGGTCCGAGCTCCCTTTGAAGCTTTTCCCACACTCGAGGCATGTGTAGCGTGTTCCTTCCAAGTTCATTCTCTCACGTGTAATAGGGTCTGACTGGCTACCAAAGTTTTCCTCTGGCCTCTGCTGACTCTCACAGGGTTTTGTTTTTTCTGGGCGTGCACAGCTCCCAGAATCATTCCCTTTGGACCTTCCTGACAACATCCCATGGGCTTCTACTCGCTCAGCATCTTCCTGCTGGGGCTCCTCCTCGTTTTCACTCACCATCCCAACACCTGACGGGAGACCGAGAGAATCCAGACGTAAGTCTCTGCCTGCGCCAGAGAGAAAGGAAATCTCAGAGAGAAGAATGGGAAAAGGGATGAAGGAACCAAAATGTGTACAGGACAGATCAAACCTATCAGGAGCTGATTTTCCCTTAAACCTTCCCCAGAGGAGAGAAAGGAAGGGATCAGTTCTGGGTCCGTATCTCAGAAGAAATCTCAGGGGACAGCGAGATTGGGGAGGGACCTGCTGCCAGTTGTCAGTCAGGATAGGTGGGAAGCCATGAGTGACCTCTGCCTAACGATTCTACATCTGCAGGGAACAATCCAGAACTTGGAGAGCTCACAAGGTCTTTGTAGGGCATCCCAAATGTTTCCTGTATTCACCGACAGTTTTGGCGTTGGTTTAACTAATGCCTCACCTATGCAGGCAGCTCTCGGGAGCACTTTTTTCTTAGAGTCATGAAGGTCTGGGACGCACGACTCCTCCCCTCGTTCCAGCTGCGAGATCACATCAGTTCTGGAAACTGGAAACCCTGCTCAAGGCAAAGAAAACAAGGGAGGTCAGTGGAATTTGTGGGATACTTGTCACAAAGAATATTCCATGCTTTTAAGCCCAGCTCACTTTTAAGTAGTAACGTCCCAAGGCCGGCTTCCTTGGCTCAAAGTGCCAGGAGATGATTATTATAAATCATATTCATTACCTTAGTGCCTAAGGGCCAACTAACAGTGGGTCCTCATTTTGCTAGGCACAGTACAAACCGAGAAGCGTTGATGGCCCGTGTCCTGAAGAAGTTACAATCTAAATAGACAAGGCAGACACAGAATTGGGGAAGGGGTAGAACCCACCAGCAGAGTGAACTCCGTGAAGGCAGAGTGGCAGATCTGATCAACACAGGCCTAGATCTTGAGACTATCGGATTTAATGTTACAACCAAGGCCAGTGTTTTCCAGAAATTGTCGCTAGGACTGCATTTTTTCCCAAAATAACTCTTTGTTTCTGGAATCACCGTTAATATCCGGAATTGCTGATCAGAGGGTGGGTGGGGCATGCAGGGTCACAATCCCCCAGATTTCTCCCTGGAGACACCCGTCTCCTCCCCAGGGCACAGGCTGGCTGCGGTTGAGACTTGATGCCAATTTCTTCCCTCCTCATACAAGTCTGGGATCGGCAGTGGGACGCCAGGCTCTCTCATCATGCTGCAGAGAGGACGGCACTCACAGCTGCTCGCGGCCGTGTCCACAGCACCTCTCCCCTGCTCATTTCCCCTGTACACAGCTGGTTCATGCCCCATCTCTCCAACGCACAGCTGGTTCTAGCCTCTCAATGCCCAGTATATGAGCCCCACCGCCCCCACACAGCCGGCTCCTGTCCCCTCCCCCCAAGGCACTTTCAGGCTTTAAAGGATTAGATATTGCTCACGTTTGTCAATTAATCTGTTTTCATTGCCTGCAAACTCTTGCCCTAATTATGACTGTTATCTGTATATCTAAGCCAGCCCTTGGGTGGAAGGGTGGAAATCTGAGGGATTTTGGATCCATTTATGCAAATTATAGAGAGGAAAGTGGAAAATGAGAGGGATTTTATCGCAGTTGTTGATAGGAGGTAAAAGGTGAGTGTATTTCCCACCACTATTTGGTCAATGAATAGAGCGGAAATGGGCAACATTGGCAAACGTTTGAGATCCATATTCAGGAATCTGAGGAAAGGTGTAAATCTGAGATTTTCGTCGTAATTTATAATTACGGAGACAGGGAAAGCTCTCAGGGGCATATTCAATTAGAAGTAGACAACGAGAGTAAAAGTGGGGCAAACGTTGAGGGTATTTTTGAGGAATCTTTGAGACGTACAGAGAAAACGTGTCACAAACTACGCAACTGAGAACATGGGATAAACGCTAAGACCGGGGGGGCTTTTATGTGGCTATTAAAGAACTAGCTGGAAAAGGGGGGACCGTTTGTGATATAAAATCCAGCCTGTCCAATACATAAGCAGAAAGTGATGGTCCCCCCCCCACGGCCCCCGTTCACCTGGGCAGCAGGGAGCCCTCTGAGGGGCTGACTGGAGGGGGAGGGGGGGGAGCTGGAGGGCTCCCTGGGGGCGGGCAGGGGGCGGCAGTGGGGGATGGGCAGGTAGGGGGCAGAGAGTCACTTTTCTGCCCCCCCCGCCCAGCGCTCCCGCACCGGGGTCTCCCACTCACCGGAGCACGGGGGGGTTAATGACGGGCCCCACCCCGCACAGACCCCGGAGGGAGCCGCAGCTTCTCCTCCTACAGATCCGACACGAGGCAGCGCCTGGTCGTCTCCAAGCCCCGCCCCCCGACGCTGCCCCGCCCCTGTCTGCTCCATGCCCCGCCCCCTGGCGCTGCCCCGCCCCCGGTCTGCTCTAAGCCCCGCCCCCAGGCGCTGCCTCGTGTCGGGTCTCTCGGAGGAGCAGCTGCGGCTCCGCTCCGGGGTCTGTGCTGGGGGGGCCCGTCATTAACCCCCCCGTGCCCGGCCGGAGGGGGCTTTCTCCAGCTGGGACCAGCCCCGGCTCTGCCCGCCCCCGACCCGGTGAGTGGGAGACCCCGCGGGGGGGCAGGAAAGTGACTCTCTGCCCCCGGCACGGCTGGGATTGGGGGGGGCAGAGACTGGGGCCCGGCGGGCGGGGTCCCTTGGGGGGTGTTGGGGGGAGAAGCCGGAGTTGCGGGGGGTGGGGGTTGAACTGTCTCTGTGCAGCCAGGAAATTCCCGGGGGGGAAGTGGGGGGCGGCGGGGGAGTTAATTGGATCCCCTCCCCCCCCGGGCACAAATGCCCCCCAGTTTTCCCCTTTTCCCTCTCGGTAGCTCCCACCTGGTTGTAAACTCCCCCCACCCCCCATTGATCCGCTCTCTGGTCTCCCCTGATCCCCCCCCCCCGTCTCTCCCTCCTCCTCACATGTCCATTGAAACTCCCCTCCCGTGGGGGGGGCGGGATTTCCTTCCCCCCGTTTTATCCGCAGCGATTTGTCCCGGTGTCGGTGGGAAGTTGGACCCCGGAGCCATCCCCCAACCTGGCTGCCCCGGCGTGGGGGTGGGAGGAGACGCCGGGTCTCTGCCGGGGCGGGGAAGGGAGGGGACGTGTCCCCCATGGGGCTGCCCCCGATCCCGGCTTCCCAGTCCCACTTGATGCCCCCAACTCCGCACCGTTGCCCCCAGCCCCCACCTGCCCCCACCTGCCCATCCCCCACTACCGCCCCCTCCCCTCCCCCAGGGAGCCCTCCAGCTCCCCCCCCCGCCCCCTTCAGTCAGCCCCTCAGAGGACTCCCTGCTGCCCAGGTGAACGGGGGCCGGGGGGGGGACCATCACTTTCTGTTTATGTATTGGACAGGCTGGATTTTCTATGACAAACGGTCCCCCTTTTCCAGCTCGTTATTTAATAGCCATATAAAATCCCCCCCCCCGGTGTTGGCGTTTATCCCATGTTCTCAGTTGCGTAGTTTGTGACACGTTTTCTCTGTACGTCTCAAAGATTGATAAAAAAAGTTTGCCCCACTTTTACTCTAGTTGTCTACTTCTAATTGAATATGCCCCTGAGAGCTTTCCCTGTCTCTGTAATTATAAATTACGACGAAAATCTCAGATTTACACCTTTCCTCAGATTCCTGAATATGGATCTCAAACGTTTGCCAATGTTGCCCATTTCCGCTCTATTCATTGACCAAATAGTGGTGGGAAATACACTCAGCTTTTACCTCCTATCAACAACTGCGATAAAATCCCTCTCATTTTCCACTTTCCTCTCTATAATTTGCATAAATGGATCCAAAATCCCTCAGATTTCCACCCTTTCTCTTTCATTTCTGAACACTGATCTCAAATCTCAGGTTTCCCTCTTACGATGTCATGATCAAATGTCAATTAAAAATCCTCTTGGGTTAGGGGCTGTTCCCCATGTCTCTAAATCCTAGCAACTTGTCCTTCTTTGGGGGGAACCTGTTGCCCTGAGTCCTTCTCCATCCTGGTTGGGAAATTAACCCCCCTGCAACAATGATCATCTTTCCCTCTCCTTTGAGAATCACTTGTTCCCTCCTTTCTCTCTGTTAAAAATGTTTGCTGATAAAAGAGACTAGCCATAGATTCAATACCCATCAAAGCCAGGGGCCTCCCCCTGTTTGGGGGATGGGTGGTTCCCAGTTGGTAACAGGAGAGTTGGCTGGACCCTTTTCTTTTCTCCAGCTGGCATGGGATGAGGAGGTCCCTCTGAGTGCAGCGTGGTTCAGAAATATCCCAAACCCCATGACAAAGGGTCTCCGTGAGGGGGGGCTTCCCGCAGTGCAAAGCTGTAGCCAACTCTGGGGTGGATCCACGGTGGCCATTATTTGCGAGTGACAGAGTATGGAAATGTCTTACTTATTTTGGCCCTCCATGGCTTCCCTTCTCCTGTTAAAGAGGCGTCCCCCCGGGCTCCCTCTGCCTGTGTGACTGGCCAGCAGGGGGTGGTGATAACTTTCTATCCACTTACCAGACACTGTGAGGGAACACTGTTGCTGGGGGGTGCATGTCTGTGCGGGGAGATTGCAGCGGGAGCTGAAGGGGCATTGTGGTAGGGGGAGGCCTCTGGGTGGCTGGGCAGGGGGGACCCTAGTCAGGTTGGTGGGTTCTGGAGGGTTTGGGGTTTCGGGGAGTAGTTCTGATGTGCCCAGCCCTAAGGCTATGGGTCCTGGAGGTGGGTATGGCTGGGGGTCTGTTGGCTGCAGACCAGTGGGGGTGGGGGTCTCTTGGGCAGGTGGGGCAGGGGATTAGATGCTGCCTGGTGCTGTGCCAGGGGCTCTGTCTGGGATTGCCCAGCTGGCTCCTGGGACCATTGCCATGCCCAGTGCACAGAGCTGTGGTGGGGCGGTCCCTGGCGCAGAGTGAGGGGTCCTCCTGTAAAGCGTCAGGGGGTCCTGCTGGGAGGAGGAGGGGGTCCCAGGCAAATGGGCTGGCAGATCCTGGTGGAGGGCAGGTGGGGGTCGTAGGCAGGCAATGGGGAAATCCCAGGCAGGCAGTGAAGGCCTATAAAATGACTCTACACAAACAGCCCCCCACCCCATTTCTCCTGCCATTTGCAGGAGCAAATCCAGCCATGGGGGAGCAAACAACCCAGGAATGAGAGTTTCCTAGCAGACAGGCATGGAGAGGGCACAGGGAAAAGGAGATAGAGAGACTGACAGGGTCCGTGGGATAAAAGAGTTTTGAAAGAGATTTCCAGCTCTCTCATCTGCCCAGACAGATGTATTACTGCACTGTGGGGAGAATCACTTTCCTGTGGACAAGACGAGGATGAGAGAGAGGAAAACCCAGTTCCTGACTCCATGTCCCTCCTGCTGGGGTGTGGCTGCCGTGGGGTCAGTGTCAGAGGGAATCCTCGAAAGGGACTCCTTTGGTTCTGCTTTTTTCTAGGATTGCATTCAGAGACTTTGTTTTGGGATGCGGGAGAGAGAAAAGAGGTTAAAAGTGTGTCTGTGGGCTTAGCCTGGCAGGAGGGGCCAGGTCTCTGCTGTAATCCAGAGATTGAGTAGAGAGTTGTCACTTTGGATGGGCTATCACCACCAGGAGAGTGAATTTGTGTTGGAGGCGGAGGGTGAGAAAACCTGGATTTGTGCTGGAAATGGCCCAACTTGATGATCACTTTAGATAAGCTATTACCAGCAGGACAGTGGGGTGGGAGGAGGTATTGTTTCATATTCTCTGTGTGTATATAAAGTCTGCTGCAGTTTCCACGGTATGCATCCGATGAAGTGAGCTGTAGATCACGAAAGCTCATGCTCAAATAAATTGGTTAGTCTCTAAGGTCCCAGAAGTACTCCTTTTCTTTTAGCATTTTCTCAGCACGGCAGAATCTCGGATCTCGCTCTGCAAGGAAAGAGCCTGGGGAAGCGTGATGTGAAATGAACTAATGCCCTTTCCAAACCTCCACAACGGCCCTTCTCGCCCGATCAGGCTGCAGAACGACGCTCACGTTTCGTTCCGGTTCATCCCGTCCTCCCATGGGACAGGGGAGCCACATAGCTGCAGGGGAGCCAGCTCAGGTAGGGATTATTGGGGGGGTTCTGATCTGTTCCTGCAGGAGGGAGAGGGACAGCAAATACACGGGAGAGGAGAAGGTTTGCACCGTCTGGTTTGGAGGTTGGAGCGGGGACAGGAAATGCACAGGGTTGAGAAAGGGAGGAGACCAGGGGGTGGCAGACCTGCTGGGAGTTGTTTAATAAGTGGCCTAGATTCTTGGAACAGACCCATGAGGTTCGGAGGTGGAAATGCTCCAATTTGGTGAACAGAAAATAACGCACGTAGATGGGGCTGGGAAAAAGGACCAGACTACTAGTGCTGGAGCCTGACCCAACTAACCAGTGGGTGCCTTTAAATATGAAGGGGGAAGCCACCAGTCAGGCTTAGGGGAGATTCTCCTGCCTCATATCCAGCTCCTCACAAGGAGGAGGGTGTTGGGCTTCCTACAAGAGATCTCTCCCTAGACTCTGCTCGGGGCAGCATCTCCGGTATCAATCTGTGGCTAGTCGGTGTGTGATGGATCTGCTGGGAGAGAGGAGGGGTGTCTCTTCGCCCCCTCACCCTGGTGTTTCCTGGGTGGTCTGAGTGGGGTGGGGGTGGGACTCTGTTGGCTGCGGTCCACCCAGAGTTTCCTTTGGATTGGCTCCTCTCCCCCGTGAATAGTGGGGCTGTGAGTGGGGCAGCAGGTCCTGAGTGTGGGGCTCTGGCTCTTTCAGGGGCCGGTGACCTTCGAGGAGGTGGCTGTGTATTTCACCAGGGAAGAGGGGGCTCTGCTGGACCCCGCTCAGAGAGCCCTCTCCAGAGATGTCATGCAGGAGACCTATGAGACTGTGACCTCGCTGGGTAAGGGTTCCTGTCCCCTCGGTTCTTGGAAGGGGAACTGAAGAGATGAGGTTCACGCCACCCCCACAATGCCACCTCTGCTCTGTCCTGTTCCAGCATCACCCCAGCATGCCAGTGACACACACACGACCAGAGACCCTCCCCTGCTGCTGAACGCTGTGGGAAGAGAGCACAGGAGCAGAATCGCACAGTGTCAAATATCTCCTGTTTGCACAAGTAAAACGGGGGGTTAGGTCCAGCATAACGAGCAGAAGCTTCCTACCCCTGGCCTTCTCTCAAACACTGAGCCTTCTCCACCCAGACCAGAATGTGCTTGGGGTGTAAGAAGCAGGCTGCTGGGGTCAGAGCGGCTGGTCCAGGGTTACTGATCACACAGACCTTGAATGCTGGCTGGGGGAATCCAGACAAGGGAGCTCCAGCAGCAGAACATTGGAACTCAGCCAGGATTACAGATGACACAACTCCTCACTGCTCCGGATTGCCCCGTGCATGGGACAATGGCCTCGGTTGCTGGTGAAAATCCTTGAGACCTGGAGAGTTGCTCCCCCCATACCCATGTGCACTAACCACAATCTACCTTCTCTGCAGACTTGGTTTTTTGAGTCCCTCATTCCTGAAGTCACATGACCCCAATTCTTATTTTTCACATTCTGCTTTTCTAGACTATTTAGAGTCTGTTGCTTGTGAATGATAGTTTCTAATTTCCCAGTGTTCTCCACAGCCAGGGATTTTCCTACTCCCTCCCATTGCACTGGACTCACTAGGTTCCCTGGTATTTAAGAACGGCCACACTGGGACAGACCAAAGGTCCATCTAGCCCAGTGTCCTGTCTTCCGACAGTGACCAGCGCCGGGTGTCCCAGAGGGAATGAACAGAACAGGGAATCATGAAGTGATTCATCTCCTGTCACCCATTCACAGCTTATGACAAACAGAAGTTAGGGACACCATCCCTGCCTATCCTGGCTAATAACCATTCACGGACTTGTCCTCAATAGATTTCTCATGGTGTTTGTTTGTTTTTTTTGTATCCCTATTATAATCTTGGCCTTCACAACGTCCTCTGGCAAGGAGTTCCCCAGGTTGACTGTGCCTTGTGTGAAGAAATACTTCCTTTTGTTTCTTATAAACCTCTGCCTTTTAATTTGATTGGTTGATTCCTAGTCCTTGTGTTCTGAGAAGGAGTAAATAACACTTCCTTCTTTAATTTCTCCACAGCAGACATGCTTTTATAGACCTCTCTCATATGCCCTCTTGTCTCTTTTCCAAGCTGAAAAGTCCCAGTCTTACATATCTCTCCTCATACAGAAGCTGTTTCATACTCCTAGTCCGGGTTTTTTTGCCCTTTTCTGAACCTTTTCCAATTGCAATGTATCTTTTTTGAGATGGGCCGACCACATCTGCACACAATATTCAAGATGTGGGCGTACCATGGATTTATATAGAGGCAAGTTATGTACTGTCTTATTATCTATCCCTTTCTTAATGATTCCCAACACCCTGTTTGCTTTTTGACTGCCTCTGCACCCTGAGTGGATGTTTTCAGAGAACTATCAACAATGACTCCAAGATCCCTCTCTTGAGTGGAAACAGCTAATGTAGACCCCATCATTTTATATGTATAGTTGGGATTATGTTTTCCAATGGGCTGCACTAGGTGCTATCCTGACATCTAGGACTGCTGAGATCCTGCATTCAGTGATATCCCTGCCCTTCCTGTTCCCTTTCTCCACTGAACCCCACCAGCCCATTCTTAGTGTTCCCAGCTTCCCCAGGACTCTCTCATTGTGTCTGGACCTCTCTCTCTCTGCAAGAAGCAGTTCCAGGGAGACTTGTCCTCTGTCTGGAGTCTTCAACTTCTGGGACATGGATTTACTTTCTCTGTGTTTTAGGAGATGCTTTGAAATTGAGTGTCTGTGACATTAACCACAGTGCAATCTTGACTGGTTGAACAGCTGTTTCCCCTCAGTTGCCCAAGCTGGGGTGGCTTTTACACTGCTTTACTGTGAGAACAGCCACTCCTGGGCAGTTAACACCCAGTCTCCAGCATGTAACTCGCTGCCAGCTACACAGTATTGAGCGCTGTTAGTCAGCGACTCACGAATTACAGTGCACCACAGGAGAACCCCAGAAAATTCTCTGGTCCCGGACTTTTGTGCATCTTTCACTGTCCAGCACACTACTGAACGACGCAAGGTCATATGAAGTCTGTCATTTCATCAGTGGAAAATGACACGTGCCAGCCTTGTTATCCCAAATGGATTTTCCAACACACTTTAATCCCAACACACTGGTTAGATGAAACAATAAAATGAGATGGCTAACTACCGGCAAAAAAACCATATTAATTGACTACAGGTAGTGAGGTATAAAAGCCAGAATTGTTTACAAAAGAAATGCAAGATAAAACCCAAACTAACATCTAAGTTAACAAGCTAAAACGGATACAAAGCAAATGTTTCTCTCACTATATCCTGAGGCAGGCTGGCTGTCCTTTCAGCCAGAAGTCCCCCTAATTCGCCCCTGCTGCCAAGTTCAGTTTCTTCAGGAGCTGTCATGAGCAGAGGAAAAGGGGGAGAGAGAGAGTCTCAAGCATTTTCCTCCCCTCTTTTTATAATTCAGTCCTTTGTACGACAAACAACTTCAGTTCTCAGCTGAGTCATGGTGACCGGCTGTCTGTTGTAGCTATGAGCTTCAAGTGGTCCCTGTGAAGGAATGTAAATGTCTTCTTCACACCTTCCCCCTCCTGGAGAATGGCAATTTGACCAGCTGCTTGCCTTGCTGTCTCTGAGGAACTGGTCTGAGGGTGTTCCACAGAATTGTAACTTTTTCACTAATAGGATACAGTAAAATCTCATAATTTTACATAGTGTTGCTACACATATTTTAACAGGAGGATAATATTCTGTAGATTATGCATTTTCAAATGATACCTCAAACAAGCCATACTATGTAAATAATTGATCATAGTTTTCTAGAAGAGTGAACATAGGGGTTGTGACAGGGTCAGGCCAGATGGCTTCAAGTACCCTTCAAGTAGCATTTCTTTAATGAATTATAATTTCAATATAATTCATTCTATTTTCACAGAAACAAGGACTTTCAGGCTGTGGAAATGATGGTACCAATGAGGCAACGAACGTGTCCGGTTCCAGTTTCAGATTTCCAGATACTCGCATGTTGAGTCCTGATTCTCTGGTTTTGTGTCTGATGCTCCGGCTTCACAATAAAGCTGATGTTGGCACAGCTGCCCCCATGTAGCTGCACTGGTGTAGCATGCTATTACAGATGCTCTAAGCCAATGGGAGAGATCTCTGCCGTCGGACTTCATTAGTCCAGCCCCCTCAAGCTATATGTCCTGCTGACGTAGCGCTATCTACACAGGGCGTTAGGGCTGTGTAACTACATTGCTCAACTCTGGATTTTTCACAGCCCTGAGCAATATAGTTATACCGATAAATGCCTTTTAGAAGAACCAGCGATATGTGAACTCAGAGAATTGGTTGGGACCTATGTTGGGACAAACCAGAACTAGAGCCAAGGTTCAGTTGTTGGCAACGGGGATTAAAAGAAAATAAACTCATATGACAAGAATTTGAGCTCTTTGAATATGTTATTGTTTCCAATGAAAATGAATTTATTGGTTAAAGAGTAGGAGACTAATTGTGTGATAATCTGAATCACTTTGTAAAACAAAGTGTCTTGTTTTTTTTGTTTTGTTAGTCATACAGGAAGTGACAGCTGATCTTGAAAAGTTAATTTGCTTTAATTTACCCCCTGTAGTGTAAGGAGTTCTGGTAGAAAACCTCACTCCAATGGTTGGGGTGGAAGAATGTGTGTGAGAGTGTATAAGTGAATATTGGCCCAGTATAGATTTTAAATTTTTGTGTTTCAAATAGAACTTATTTCGCTTACTTTCAAAGTCTATTTCTAGTGAAAGCAAAATTATTCGAAGAGACAATTTGTAGAAGTTTTTACAAGTTCTTACACTTAGACTGTAAGGGTCACTGACTTCCCCACTTCTCTAATTTGCAAAGGAAAGTCATCTGTCATAGGATGTGTTCAGCAGGTAGGAAAGTTGCAGTCCTCAACCACCAAGGAAAAGGCTGAAGTCCATTACCTTTTAGGTCAAGAAGCCATCTAAAGTCTGGTCTATGCTGAAAAGCGATGTTGACGTAGCCACCTCTCTCAGGGGTGTGAAAAGTCCACTCCACTGAGAGAAGTAGTTAATGTGACCTCAGCCCCAGCGTAGACAGTGTTAGGTTGTCAGAAGAATACTTCCAGTGTTTGAAGTATAGACAGAGCCTGAGACAGACCGATCCCCTATGGGAAGTGAGTCATGACATGAATTCCAATTTTGACCCATTTCCCTATATGTCAGAGAGGTACTAGTATGGAGGGCTGGGCCAGCTGTCCGATCGCCTGGTTCCTCAACTGTAGCTACAGCTCTTCGTACCCATCCACCCTAAGACTGAGAGAAATGGAGAGTTCCAACTGTTGTTATTTTAGTATCTTATTGTTCCTTTCTCTGTTTTTTGTGCTGGTCTTTCTATTATATCAGGGTGTGAGGGTATAGCTCAGTGCATGTTGTGACAAAGCTCTGTCCTTGTCTCTATGGGTCCCACGTTTCCTGGTGGATTTTGCTAGCCTCAGAGGCTCACTGTGACCGTCCACATAGCCCTTCTCTCTCCCTAGAGGCAAGGGCCACAGCTTACTGAGCCATCATAAGCCAGCAAGGGAGGTGAGGAGAAGCAACCCTCCCATGCACAATCTCTGTTTCCCAGTATCCATGATTAATCAGGGAGGGGAGGGGGGAGCCTGGGCCCACCCTCTACTCTGGGCTCCAGCCCAGGGACCCTAATAGTAGCAGCTATGGTAGCTGACTTTTGGGAAATAGGACGTGTACAATTCCCTGGGCCGCTTCCCCACAGTAGCCCCCACTCAGTCTCTCCTTCGCTGTTACCTCAGGGCCTCCTTCCTTGCACCTGATATGGATTTGCACTGCTTGGTTCCTCCAACAGCACGGCTTCCTCCTACAGATCCTGACACATGCGCCTCACTGACGAACTGGGAGGCTTTTCACGAGTTCCAGCCAGGCCTTGATGGGCTTCAGGTATTCCAATCAACCTAGCTATCTCCACTGCTTTCTAGAAGGATCTTAATTGGCCCCAGGTGTCTTGATTAACCTGAAACAACTGCCATTTGGTTACCATAGTACCAAGGATTTGTTTAGGCTGGGGCTAAAATACCTGTTCCGCACTACTTAACTATAGCCGTCTTGCCTTGCCCCGTCGCAATGTGTGACAAAAGCTTATTGGTGCCAATTGGCAAAGGGGTCACTGTCATTCACAAGCAACTCCTGTCTCAGACCTGTTGGGGACACTGGGGCATGGCCACTAGGTAACTCGAGGAGATGGAAGACCATGAGTGTCTATGAAGCCCCCTTGCACTAGGCCCAGGTGTCCTTGCCCGTCCCCCCGGCCTGGAGGCACACACAGCAGTTATGCTGAGAATCTGCAACAGTATGTTGCAGAGTCAGACTGCCTGAAACTAAGCAAGGCCAAACAGGGGAGATATGGAAGAACAATGCTGAATAAAGCAGCTTTATGTTTCGTTTAACAAATGATACAGAGAATCAGGGAACTAGCTGGGAACTGGATTGGCTGGCTATATGGATACTTGGGGCAGCTTGCTATTGGATAAGTATGCTGGGAAAAAGGATGTATAAAAGCCTGTGTAACTTCCTGCTCTGTTGTGCAGGATTTGAGATTTTCTTCTCCCTGTACCTTTTTGCAGCTGCAAATAAACTTTTCTGCTTCTCCACCCCGTTGTGATTATTGGGTGTAGCACACCGGGTAACGAACCAACTCAAGCTGTTGTTCAGCCTCCTGGCACTGGGTGCCGGCAACAGACCTGACAAATTCACCACACCTAGGACCCAGAGCAGGGGTGGTGGAATATTCCTTACAGTGGGGGGGCCACCGGTGTCCGAACTGTGACGCCCCCATGACACCCCTTTCCCCCCAGCCCTCACTCACTCCGCCCCTTCTCCCTGAGGCCCCAATCTCACACCGCCCCTTCTCCCTGATGCCACCCCTCCCTCCGAGGCCACACCCACAGAACGCCTCTTCCCCCAAGGCTCCACCTTGTTCCCCCCTCCGTCGTCCGTTCTTAGGGCTGCTAAAAAGTGCTGGGCCCATGGCCCTCTAAACCCCCCTCGTCCTGCACCCTGACACACAGCCAGGCAGGCAGCAGTGTGTGTATGTGACAGAGACTGCTGAGCTGTGCTGAGCCAGTGCGGGAAGTGGGGGCTGATGTTGGGGCTGTCCTGCTCCCCCTGACTCAGGACTGGGGTGTCCCCCTCCCCTTGACTCAGGACCGGGGTGTCCCCCTCCGCCTGACTCAGGACTGGTTGCTTCCAGCAGCTGTCTGAACTTAGGGACAGCATGCCAACACACTCACTCTTCCACAACACACACGCTCCCCGAACACACACACTGTCTGTCCCCAACACACACACACTCTCTGCCCACCACGCCCACGGCAGCTGAAAAGTAGCTGGCAATCGAGTCGGATGCCCATGGAACAATGGGATAGAGAAACCTGCCTCGTGTGGCTGCCCACGAGGCATTGCAAACCCTTCCCAAAGCACCCTGTGGCCAGTTGCACAGTGGGATAGCGTCCCACAATGCACTGCTCTCTGTGGCGATCCAAGAGCTGCTAGCCTGGATGCGCTCCGGTGACACAAGCAGCCTAGTGTGGACATTCAACAGCGGCTTAATTAAAACGCTTTAACTAAAGCAGCATAACTCTGTCGTGTAGACGTAGCCTGGCTCCCACTGGGGCCAAGGATGCTCAGGCACTGAAACTAAAGAGCCACAACTTCCTCCGTAGTTGGCAGGATTCAAACCTGCACAGGGAGACCCCCCCCCCCAAGGGATTTCGAGTCCACCACCTTAACCACTCAGCCACAACTACTTGCTTTATAGAGCGCTCTCACGACGCTCTAGTTCTTTTCTCACTGAGTGATCGTTTCCAATTGTTTCCTCAGACCAGCGTCCACAACACACTCACTGCTGTGCTGTTGTGTAAGTGTGCCCAGGGCTGAACAAGAATTCCTGCTCGTTTCCCTTCTGGCTGGAGCATGAGGAGAGTGTGTTTGTGGCCAGTGATGTTGCTGTAGATTGTTGTAAAATTCCTGCCTCGATAATTCAGACAGTCCCTTTCCCGTCATATCCCCAGTACATCAGTGACTGTAATAGCAGGGGGCAGGTTTTCTGTGGGGCACAGAGCTTTGCCAGGGGGTTGGTGTCTCCTTCCTTTCCTCACCCTGGAGGAAACTCAGCTTTTCATTCCATCTTTAATGTGTCATGGAATAACAACAGCGGCATGAAGAAAGAGGTGGGCAGGGTGGGCCTCAGGGGAGGGGCACAGAGGTGCAAGTGGTGGGCAGGGCAGGATGGAGAGGCACGGGTGGCAGGCTGGGTGGGTGTCATGGGTGGGGCTGAGAGGTGGGAGCGGCGGCCATGGTGGGTCTCAGGGGAGGGGTCAGAGAGGTGTGGGTGGCGGGCAGACCTTGGGGTAGGGGGCGGAGAGGAATGAGCAGCCGGCAAGGAGGCCTCGGGGAGAGAGGAGCGAGTGAAAGGTGGACCAGCAGGCCTCAGCCGAAGAGGCAGAGTGGGGTGGGAAGAAGTCCTCCTGTTAACCCAGTGCTATCTACACCGGGATTAGGCTGATATAACTGCATTGCTCAGGGAAGGTAAAATTTTTAACACCCCAAAGTAATGTTGTTACTGACTTAATTTTGTAGGATAGACCTGTCCAAAGAATCACACACACACCTTGGGAGTAAAACTTCACCCGCTTCTCTGCTTTACAGAATCGAAACACAAGAAACGCTTGTCAGGGCCCAGTGCGGGTTGGCAGGGAGTCAGGTGTGGGCAGACACCATACATTAGACAGAGGAAAGCACCATGGATTAGCTGGTTTAAGGCACCTGTCTTCTAAACAGGAGATCCTGGGTTCAACTCCCAGTAGTGGCTTTTAAGGCACCTGATACTGGCTCCTATCAGAAGACAAATAACAGAGTTAGATGGACCTTTGGTCTAGCCCAGTGTAGCCGTTCTTGTTGTTTAAATTACACTCATAGGCACTGATAATAGAGTGACTGAAAGTTTGGGTGTGAAGGGCTGATAGGCCAGTGTTCCAGTCCCCTCGCAGATGACCCCCTCCCTCTGGGACAGGGGCAGGTCCGAGCTCTCACACCAAGTGGCTCATTGGGGCTGCCAGAATCTGTGGGCGGCTCATTCAGTTTATGCTGAGGGTTGAGTCCTGCTTTGTGCACCGTGTCTGAGAATGAAAATCCTAAACCTCCCTTTGAAATAACGAATGCAGCAGGACCTGTTTTGTCACTGCTCCGAAGCAGACAGAGAAATGGAGAAATGCCATTGAGTCCAGGGGAATACTTCACTGCGGTTTTACCTTTTTCACTTGCCAAACTCCCTCCCAACCTTCTGGGCTCCTAGAGCAGGGTCCTGAGCCTGAGCCAAGACACGTACCCTGCTACTTTACAGCCCAAGCCGGTGTCCTGGATTAATGTGACACGGGCCAGGCGTGGGTGATTCATTGCACTGTAGATGTATCCTAATGTTATGTCTATACTGCAATTAAAACACCCAGGGCACCTGTCTCAGAGCCCGGGGCAGCTGACTCAGGCTTCTGGGGCTGGGGCTGCAGGGCTACAAAATGACAGTGGAGACAGATGGCCCAGTAAAGGTATCCACGCTCCCAAGGACTCTCCCAGGAACCGTGTACAATGCGGACACCTCCGAGAAAGCCCGGAGACAATGGACACTGCTTGACTCACATCAAGGCAGCGGAACTTCCTAGCAAGTTGGAAGAGGGGAAGAGACGTCATGACTTGGCCTCACTCCCACTCTGCTCAACACCTGGCAACACATCTGGAGGACAAAGACTGAACTGAAATAATTCAGAGATCAGAAGAGAATAATAATAATCCATTCAAATGAAAGTCCCCAAACAGACTAGAATTGGTTTCCCAGCAGAAAATTTTCAATTTTGTTTTCCCAGTCAGACCTCGCCAAGGGAAGCAGAGAGAAAATGTTTGAGTTGCTTCCTCCAGAGCACCTTGACCTAGACACGCTAGCTGTGGGTCACTGTCGTGGCTGAGGTGGGGGCATTTTAATTATTTGGGCTGGTCCCAGGGTGTTTGGGGGACGTTATGAGGCTGTTACCTTTTGAGATAAATACTAAGAAACAAAGAACTCTTTGAGAAATCTGGGATTTAGACGTGTTTTATTGACAGCAAGGGAGGTCTGAGTTCCTGAGAAGGTTTTTGTTTCCAGGAAGCAATGTGGCTTGTACCAAAGGGGAGATGGTTGTTTGTGAAGGAGGGGAGAAGACAAAATGCACACAATGAGGATGGGATTCAAACCCATGCATGCAAAGCACAATGATTAGCAGCCCACCACTTTAACCACTTGGCCACCTCATATGAGCTGCCAAAGAAGGGACAGGAGGAGAAATCTAAGGCCAGCAGAGGTAGGAACAATAAGGAGTTTTTAAATACGAAGTGTAAGGAAGGCCTGAATGACCTCCACCCTCACATCTAGTGATGAGCTGGGGGAAAGACTTCAGGAACAGACCGTGTTTACATAGACAGGCCTCCTCTGCCTAGGTATGCAGCAAGTATCCTTTGAATAAAAAAACAAACAAACAAAATATAAAGGTAATTTTTTGGTTTTCCTGCAGTCAGCCAAAAAAAATGTGAAAAGAAAGGGGCATTTTTAAGCAATCATCTGTCCCCACCCAGGGGCTGGGGAATGCTTATTTTCTTTTTCAGACACTTTCTGGGCAAGCTGGTGCCAGTGGAAGAAAACCCAGAACGCCGTGGGTCCCCTGTCGCAACAAAACATTGTGTTCTGTGTTTGTCTTGTTGTTACTGTTATTTTGGTGGATATTGTAAATTCTTCAGGCGTGACACCCCCTTTTAATTGGGCATGTCGTGCTGCCCCTTTCGGGGCCAAGGGAAAATGTACCCTAATTCAACCTCTTCCACCCTCTACTCCGCCACCTCCCTCCAAATTCTCTGTGACACTCCCATCCCCACGGTGGTCTACCCCCATCCAGAGACCTGTGGTTCTTAATGCAACTGGTTTACAAATGACTATTGCTCTGTTCCCCACTGACTGGTCTCTCAGTACAACATTTGATAACTGTTCTGTTTACCAAAGTAGGTGAAAGAATGTTGCCGTGAGTAATTTCAAACTCATTTGAATTGGATGGAGGGGAAATAAACAAGAACATCCGAAAATGGCGAGCCCCCACAAATTACCTCTGGGAAGGCTGAAACTCACTGCAGGAAGCTGACTCATTGTCTCGAATCCAACGCTTGGAATGTGCCTGGGGCTACTGGACAGAGTGGGATTACGTCAGGGATTTGAATCATAGACTCATAGAATCATAGAATAACAGAGTTGGAAGGGACCTCAGGAGGCCATCTAGTCCAACCCCCTGCCCAGAGCAGGACCAATCCCCACTAAATCATCCCAGTCAGGGCTTTGTCAAGCCTGACCTTAAAAACTTCTAAGGAAGGGGATTCCGCCACCTCCCGAGGTAACCCATTCCAGTGTTTCACCACCCTCCTAGTGAAAAAGTTTTTCCTAATATGCAACCTAAACCTCCCCCACTGCAACTTGAGACCATTCCTCCTTGTCCTGTCATGTGCGATCACTGAGAATAGTTTAGATCCATCCTCTTTGGATCCACCTTTCAGGTAGCTAAAAGCAGCTATCAAATCCCCCCTCATTCTTCTCTTCTGTAGACTAAACAATCCCAGTTCCCTAAGCCTCTGCTCATAGGTCATGTGTTCCAGTCCCCTAATCATTTTTGTTGCCCTTCGCTGGACTCTCTCCAATTTTTCCACATCCTTCTTGTAGCGTGGGGCCCAAAACTGGACACAGTACTCCAGATGAGGCCTCACCAATGTCGAATAGAGGGGAACGATCACGTCCCTTGATCTGCTGGCAACGCCCCTACTTATACAGCCCAAAATGCCATTGCCTTTCTTGGCAACAAGGGCACACTGCTGACTCATATCCAGCTTCTCATCCACTGTCACCCCTAGGTCCTTTTCCACAGAACTGCTGCCTAGCCATTCGGTCCCTAGTCTGTAGCGGTGCATTGGATTTTTCTGTACTAAGTGCAGGACTCTGCACTTGTCCTTGTTGAACCTCATCAGATTTCTTTTGGCGCAATCCTCCAATTTGTCTAGGTCCCTCTCTTTCCTATCCCTACCCTCCAGCGTATCTACCACTCCTCCCAGTTTAGTGTCATCCGCAAACTTGCTGAGGGTGCAATCCACACCATCCTCCAGATCATTAATGAAGATATTGAACAAAACCGTCCCCAGGACCGACCCTTGGGGCACTCCGCTAGATACCGGCTGCCAACTAGACATGGAGCCATTGATCACTACCCATTGAGCCCGACAATCTAGCCAACTTTCTACCCACCTTGTAGTGCATCCATCCAGCCCATACTTCTTTAACTTGCTGACAAGAATACTGTGGGAGACCATGTCAAAAGCTTTGCTGAAGTCGAGGAATAACACGTCCACTGCTTTCCCTTCATCCACAGAACCAGTTATCTCATCATAGAAGGCAATTAGATAAGTCAGGCATGACTTGCCCTTTGTGAATCCATGCTGACTGTTCCTGATCACTTTCCTCTCCTCTAAGTGCTTCAGAATTGATTCCTTGAGGACCTGCTCCATGATTTTTCCGGGGACTGAGGTGAGGCTGACTGGCCTATAGTTCCCAGGATCCTCCTTCTTCCCTTTTTAAAAGATTGGCACTATATTAGCCTTTTTCCAGTCTTCCGGGACTTCCCCCAGTCGCCATGAGTTTTCAAAGATAATGGCCAATGGCTCTGCAATCACATCCGCCAATTCCTTTAGCAATCTCGGATGCAACGCATCCGGCCCCATGGACTTGTGCACGTCCAGTTTTTCTAAATAGTCCCGAACCACTTCTTCCTTCACAGAGGCTGGCCACCTCCTCCCCATGCTGTGCTGCCCAGTGCAGTAGTCTGGGAGCTGACCTTGTTCATGAAGACAGAGGCAAAAAAATCATTGAGTACATTAGCTTTTTCCACATCCTCTGTCACCAGATTGCCTCCCTCATTCAGTAAGGGGCCACAATTTCCTTGGCTTTCTTCTTATTGCCAACATACCTGAAGAAACCCTTCTTGGTTCTCTTAACATCCCTCGCTAGCTGCAACTCCAGGTGTGATTTAACCTTCCTGATTTCATTCCTACATGCCCGAGCAGTATTTATATACTCATCCCTGGTCATTTGTCCAATCTTCCACTTCTTGTAAGCCTCTTTTTTGTGTTTAAGGTCAGCAAGGATTTCACTGTTAAGCCAAGCTGGTCGCCTGCCATATTTACTATTCTTTATACACATCGGGATGGTTTGTCCCTGTAACCTCAATAAGGATTCTTTAAAATACAGCCAGCTCTCCTGGACTCCTTTCCCCGTCATGTTATTCTCCCAGGGGATCCTGCCCATCAGTTCCCAGAGGGAGTCAAAGTCTGCTTTTCTGAAGTCAAGGGTCCGTATTCTGCTGCTCTCTTTTCTTCCCTGTGTCAGGATCCTGAACTTGACCATCTCATGGTCACTGCCTCCCAGGTTCCCATCCACTTTTGCTTCCCCTACTAATTCTTCCCGGTTTGTGAGCAGCAGGTCAAGAAGAGCTCTGCCCTTAGTTGGTTCCTCCAGCACTTGCACCAGGAAATTGTCCCCGACAGTTTCCAAAAACTTCCTGGATTGTCTGTGCACCGCTGTATTGCTCTCCTAGCAGATATCAGACATACATGACCCTGAATTCTCTCTCAGTCCTCAAGGAGACACCTCCAGAAGGAGACTCCCTGCAGCAAAGCCCCGGGGGTCTCTGAGATCCCCCTGCCCTGCAGCCTGTCCTCCCTGGCCGTTGTCGTGGACTCTCTGTGAGGTCACCGCCTCCCAACCGCCTTTCACCAATCAGCTGAGTGCTGCAAAAGGCCCTTGTGATGTCACTGCCACCCCCACCCCTGCCCTGCAGGGCTCATGTCCTGCCCCGAGCCGGCTCCTGTGCGTGTTTGAGCTGCTCCCCCTGGGTCACCCCCACACACTCAGTGGTCGTGCAAGGGTTCACGCAGGCCACACGTGGAACCATCAGAGGATGCTCAATGTGCCGCACCCAGTTTTGCAGAGATTTGGAGACTTGAAGGCCAGAAGAGACTCTTAGATCATCTCATCTGGCCCCCCTACACATCACAGGCCTCCTGCATGGTGCAGTCGCGAGTTTTGGACCAAAGCAGACTCGAGAAAGGCATCTCATCAAGGGATGGAGGAAGCACCACTTCCCTTGGGAGTCTGGAGGAAATTGATGCTGTGGGGGGCAGGGAATTGACCCCAAGGCCACGCTTGTGAGTCTGTATCATAACACACATACACAACAGCACTGCGCAAAGTATGTCCGTCACCTTAACTCTGATGTTTCCTAACGTTTAAAGGCCTGGTCTCCAGGGTGTTCTCTGTGCTTATAGATCTCTTTTGGGGAGAGATGCAATCATTTAGTTCAGAGTGGGAGCCGTGTTAGTCTGTATCAGCAAAAAAAACCCAAAAACAAAAAACAAAACGAGGAGTAGTTCTGGCACCTTAGAGACTAACAAATGTATTTGGGCACATTTGACGGTGTGGCTGATGTGATTAGGTCCGAGGATGGTGTCCCTAGACTAGATATGTGGACAGAGTTGGCAATGGGTTTGTTGCAAGGATAGGTTCCTGGGTTAATGTTTTTGTTGTGTGGTTGCTAGTGATTATTTGCTTCAGGTTGGGGGGCTGTCTGTAAGCGAGGACTGGCCTGTCTCCCAAGATCTGTGAGATTGAGGGATCGTCCTTCAGAATAGATTGTAGAATCTTGATGCCTAAGGAACTCCACTGGTAACCTCCCTCCAGCCTGACAGTTCACCTTTCAGCAGGACCCGCTATAATCTCCCTGTTTTTAATTCATAGATTCATAGATATTGAGGTCAGAAGGGACCATCATGATCATCTAGTCTGACCTCCTGCACAAAGCAAGCCACAGAATCTCACTCCTGTGCAAAACCTCTCACCTATGTCTGAGCCATCGAAGTCCTTAAATCAGGATTTGAAGAGCTCAAGGAGCAGAAAATCCTCCAGCCAGTGACCCGTGCCCCATGCTATAGAGGAAGGCGAAAAACGTCCAGGGCCTCTTCCAATCTGCTGCAGAAAAATTCCTTCTTGATCCCAATTATGGCACCAGCTAAACCCTAAGCATTTGGGCAAGATTCACCAGCCAGATACCCAGGAAAGAATTCTCTTTAGTAACTCAGATGCCACCCCATCTAACATCCCATCACAGCCATTGGGCCTATTAACCATGAATATTTACAGATCAATTAATTGCCAAAATCATGTTATCCCATCATACCATCTCCTCCATAAAATTACCGAGTTTAATCTTAAAGCCAGATAGGTCTTTTGCCCCCATTGCTTCCCTTGGAAGGCTATTCCAAAACTTCACTCCTCTGATGGTTAGAAACCTTCATCTAATTTCAAGTGTAAACTTCCCAGTGACCAGTTTATAGCCATTTGTTCTTGTGTCCACATTGGTACTGAGCTTAAATTTTAATTCCTCTCCCTCTCTGGTATTTATCCCTCTGATATATTTATAGAGAGCAATCCTATCTCCCCTCAACCTTCTTTTAGTTAGGCTAAACAAGCCAAGCTCCTTGAGTCTCCTTTCATAAGACAGGTTTTCCATTCCTCGGATCATCCTAGTAGCCCTTCTCTGTACCTCTTCCAGTTTGAATTCATCCTTCTTAAACATGGGAGACCAGAACTGCACACAGTATTCCAGGTGAGGTCTCACCAGTGCCTTTTAGAATGGTTCTAAAACCTCCTTATCTCGACTGGAAATACCTCGCCTGATGCATCCCAAGACCGCATTAGCTTTTTGCACGGCCATATCACATTGGCGGCTCATAGTCATCCTATGATCAACCAATACTCCAAGGTCCTTCTCCTCCTCCGTTACTTCTAACTGATGTGTCCCCAGTTTATAACTAAAATCTTTGTTATTAATCCCTAAATGCTTGACCTTACACTTCTCATGATTCAATTTCATCCTATTACTATTACTCCATTTTATAAGGTCATCCAAATCTTCCTGTACGATATCCCGGTATCTCTCTAAATTAGCAATACCTCCCAGCTTTGGATCATCGGCAAACTTGATTAGCACACACCCACTTTTTGTGCTGAGATCAGCAATAAAAAGATGAAATAAGATTGGTCCCAAAGATTGATCCCTAAGGAACTCCACTTGATCCTGCCCTGGAGATCTTTTAGTTTGGGGCTGAAGGTGATAGCTGGTGGTGTTCTGTTCCTTTCTTTGTTGGGCCTGTCATGGAAGACACAATGAAGATGACTGGATGTGGAAGCTGCCGTATGTCCATGATCCTGGAGGGGGGACCTGGTAAGAGTTTTGTCTGCATGAAATGCCATCTGCTCGAGCTGATGGAGGAGAAGATCTGAGGTTTGGAGATGCAGATGGAAAGTCTGGTTGAGTTTAGAAAGGGGTTTGAGCAGATGATGGAGCAAAGACATGAGGTATCTGAAGGGAAAAGCTCAGACTTGCAGATGGAAGCAGGACTGGGGAATTCTGAGGGGAGACAGCTGGGTGAGGAAAGTGGTCAGTGGAAGCATGTGATGAAAAGAACCAGGCAGAGGAAAAGACGGGCTGGTGAAGGAGAAATAGAGCTCAGGAATAAGTTTTGAGAGTTGGAAAATGAAGAAGGGGCTCAGCAGGTAGTCACTGAAGCTGGAGGGGCAAGGAAGAAGAGAAGAGCGGCTAGTCCTATAGGAAAAGGGGAAAAGTCAATGGAGACTACACCAAATATGAGCCCCAGGAGGATACAGGATGGGTTGAAGAGGATTACAAGGGAGAATAGCAATGGAAAGAACTTGCAGCCAGAGGGAACAGGGGATAGACTGGAGAATAGAACTGTCACCAGGGAAAGGCAGGTCTACGTGATCGGGGACTCTTTACTGAGAAGAGTAGACAGGCCTGTAACCAGGCCTGGAGAAGGGCAACAAAGGCGTGACAAGATTATGACTGTCAACAGATGGCTCAGGCAGTGGTGCTAGAAGGCGGGCTTTGGGATGTATGGCCACTGGGAGGCATTCCTGGACAGAGGACAGTTCTCTCGGGATGGACTTCATCTGAGTAGGGAAGGAAATAGACTTCTAGGATGGAGGCTGGCACAACTGATTCAGAGAGCTTTAAACTAGGAATCTGGGGGAGATGGTTGGTTGGGGGATGTCCAGGTAATCTCCATGCCGGATTTTAGCCTTGAGAGGGAAGAAAAGAAAGTAAGAAAGGATACAGCCGTGGGTAGGAGAATGGCTATAAGGAGGAAGGGCAGTGTGGATACCAGTCTAATAGGTTCTGCTGGATGTAGAATGACCGTGCCTCATTGGGTAAAGAACGTGAGTGAGGCCAAACCGCAAAAATGAAGATGTTTGTACACCAATGCGAGGAGCCTAGGTAACAAAATGGAGGAATTAGAGGTACTGGTGCAGGAAGTGAAACCAGATATTCTAGGGATAACAGAAACAGGGTGGAATAGTCGTCATGACTGGACTACGGGTGTTGAAGGGTATGTGCTGTTTAGGAAAGACCGAAATAAAGGTCAAGGTGGTGGAGTAGCATTGTCTATCAATGAGGAGGTAGAATGTAAAGAAATCAGCGATGGAATGGAGAAGACAGAGTCCATCTGGGCAAAAATGACATTGGGGAAGAAATCTACTCGAGCCTCCCCTGGGATAGTGCTTGGAGTGAGCTAGAGACCGCCGGGATCTAATGTGGATATGGATCGAGCCCTCTTTAATGTTTTTAATGAAGTAAATACTCATGGAAACTGCGTGATCATGGGAGACATTAACCTCCCAGGTCTAGACTGGAGGACGAGTGCTAGTAATAATAATCGGGCTCAGATGTTCCTAGATGCTGTTAGATGGATTCCTTCATCAAGTAGTTGCTGAACCGACAAGAGGGTGTGCCATTCTAGACTTGGTTTTGGTGAGAAGTGAGGACCTCCTAGAAGAAATGGTTGTAGGGGACAAGCTTGGTTCTAGCGATCATGAGCTAATTCAGTTCAAACTGAACGGAAGGATCAACAAAAAATAAATCTGCAACTAGGGTTTTTGATTTCAAAAGGGCTGACTTTGAAAAATGAAGGAAATGAGTTAGGCAAGTGGATTGGACTGAAGAACTTCAGGGATCTAAAGGCAGAGGAGGCCTGGGATGACTTTAAATCAAAGCTGCAGAAGCTATCAGAAGCCTGCATCCCAAGAAAGGGGGGAAAATTCATAGGCAGGAGCTGTAGACCAAGCTGGATGAGCAAGCATCTCGGAGAGGTGATTAAGAAAAAGGAGAAAGCATACAGGGAGTGGAAGATGGGAGGGATCAGCAAGGAAAGCTATCTTACTGAGGTCAGAACATGAAGGGATAAAGTGAGAAGGACCTTGCAAAGAGAATTAAAACCAATTGTAAAAGGTTCTATCACCGTGTCAATAAGAACAAAACCAAGAAAAAAGAAGTGGGACCGGTAAGCACTGAGGATGGAGTGGAGGTCAAGGATAATCTAGGCATGGCCCAATATGGAAACAAATACTTTGCCTCAGTCTTTAATAAGGCTAAGGAGGATCTTAGGGATAATGGTAGCATGACAAATGGGAAGGAGGAGATGGAGGTAGATATTACCATATCTGAGGTAGAAGTGAAACTCAAACTGCTTAATGGGACTAAATCGGGGGCCCAAGATAATCTTTGTCCAAGAATATTAAAAGAACTGGCACATGAAATTGCAAGCCCATTAGCAAGAATTTTTAATGAATCTGTAAACTCAGGGGTTGTACCCTATGATTGGAGAATTGCTAACATAGGTGCTATTTTTAAGAAAGGGGGGAAAAAAGTGATCTGGGTAACTACAGGCCTGTTAGTTCGACATCTGTAGTATGCAAGGTCTTGGAAAAAATTTTGAAGGAGAAAGTAGTTAAGGACATTGAGGTCAATGGTAAATGGGTCAAAATACAAGATGGTTTTACAAAAGGTAGATCATGCCAAACCAACCTGATCTCCTTCTTTGAGAAAGTAACAGATTTTTTAGACAAAGGAAACGCAGTGGATCTAATTGATCTAGATTTCAGGAAGACGTTTGATATGGTGCCACATGAGGAATTATTAGTTAAAGTGGAAAAGATGGGGATCAATATGAAAATTGAAAGATGGATAGGGAAATGGTTAACAGGGAGATTATAGCGGGTACTGCTGAAAGGTGAACTGTCAGGCTGGAGGGAGGTTACCAGTGGAGTTCCTCAGGGATCAGTCTTTGGGACCAATCTTATTTCATCTCCCTCCCTCAGCTCAGTGATGGCCTGAATTGCCCCTTCTCCCGGCAGAGCCAGAGGATTGGAAGCAGCAACATCAGACCCCTGTGTGGCTCGCAGGAATGAACACAAACACGCCCTTGTAGCTGGACAGATGGTGAGTTTTACCCCTGGGATACGACAAGGCTCAAGAGAAAGGTGGTGGCCCCACATCTAAGGAATGAAACACAACACAGTCATCATCGTTACGCCCATCCTTGCCCCTTTATACGTCTACTGTCTCGCTCCCGCCACCCTCACCCTCTGTGGGTTCAGTGAGAGCCGCACTCAGTGCTTCCGACACACACAGACTCATACACACATCTTGCAAGGAAACCTCACCACGGAGCCACATGCACCTGTTGCTTCCCTGCCCCCCTGCTCTCCAGAATCCAATCCCAAGGAAAGCTTGTCGGGCCCAGAGCTGGCAGGGCGCCCGGTGCTGGAGCATTGAAGCTACCGTGACGGCACTCAGAGGAAAGATGCGGAGAGATGCTAGTTAAGAATTGGCCGGTCAGGTTTCCAGTCCCCTCACAGGTCATTCCCTCACTCGAGCACAGGGGCACATCTCAATTCTCAGCTGGCTCAGTCGAGCTGCATCGTTCTTGTTTCCACTCAGTCAGGTTTGAGGCCTGTTTCGCACCCTGTCTTTGAGAAGACAGTCAGAAACTACTCTATGAAACAGCCAATGCAGGAGGACATGTTATCGCTCCTGCCCCAACTCAGACGGACAAAGAGAGAAATGTTCTCGCTTTGAGGGTGGGACTCCCTGCCCTGGGCCAAAGACGAGCACCTCTCTTTGACCTTGGTCGCTCCTTCAGCTTTTCTTTCAGCAGGGAGCCCGAGAGCTCAGGTGCTGGAGCGCTGCGTTGGTCAGTGAAGCTCGGTGAGCTCCAATGTCACTCGGCTCTTCTACCAGCAAGTCAAAACACAGGAAGGATTTCCTCATTTGACAATACTGGGGCTGTCTGAGGGTCTGTCCACACTGCACACTGAGCCTGTCTCTATGTGGCCTGGGCTTGCTGACTTGTGTTGCCAAGCCGGTGTTTGAGCATCCAGACTGCAGGGGAAACTCAGGCCTCACACTGTGTCTATCTGTCAAGGTTCCTTCCCCACTCTGAACGCTAGGGTACAGATGTGGGGACCTGCATGAAAACCTCCTCAGCTTACTTTTACCAGCTTAGGTTAAAACTTCCCCAAGGTACAAACTATTTTACCTTTTGCCCTTGGACTTTCGCTGCTACCACCAAAATTCTAACCGGGTTTTTAATTAGGAAAGAGCCGTTTGGAAACGTCTTTCCCCCCCAAATCCTCAACAAAATATTGCACCCTCGTTCCTGGGGAAGGTTTGGTAAAAATCCTCACCAATTTGCATAGGTGACCACAGACCCAGACCCTTGGATCTTAAGAACAATAAAAAAACATTCCGTTTCTTAAAAGAAGAATTTTAATAGAAGAAAAAGTAAAAAGAATCACCTCTGTCAACTCAGGATGGTAAATACCTTACAGGGTAATTAGATTCAAAACATCGAGAATCCCTCTAGGTAAAACCTTAAGTTACAAAAAGACACAAAAACAGGAATATCCATTCCATTCAGCACAGCTTATTTTCTCACCCATTTAAAGGAATCAGAATCTAACGCATATCTAGCTAGATTACTTACTAAGTTCTAAGACGCCATTCCTGTTCTGTCCCCGGCAAAAGCATCACACAGACAGATCCCGACCCTTTGTTTCTCCCTCCCCCCAGCTTTTGAAAGTATCTTGTCTCCTCATTGGTCATTTTGGTCAGGTGCCAGCGAGGTTACCTTTAGCTTCTTAACCCTTTACAGGTGAGAGGATTTTTCCTCTGGCCAGGAGGGATTTAAAGGTGGTTAGCCTTCCCTTTCTATTTATGACTCTCTCCTACCGCAGGAAGTCATCCTAAGTTACGCTGCTCCCGCTGCGTGAATAACAGAGCTGGATTTGACGTCGCTTCGGTCGACTTACTGCTGTGTCTACACTGGGCTGGGTTGACGGGAGACGCTCTTCGGTCGACTTCCCTTCCTCCTGCCGTTCCCGGCGCAGTCCCAACGGCGACCGGAGAGCGCTCTGCTGTCAATTTAGTGGGTCTTCACTCGACCCCCACGACATCAACCCCCAGTGGATCCACCGCAGCAAACAGAGCCTCCCAAACATGCTGCCCCATCCACACGGCACCACTTAGACCCGAGTGGGAAATTCAGCTCCTGTGGGGTGTGTCACCCTCGTCCGCTGAAGATGCTCCCCGAGTCTCCAGGGATTCCTGCCCTAACTGCTCTCCAGCCGGTTTGTGTCCATACGCTCCCCGCGGGGAGGCTGTGAGTGGCCTGGTTACAAGCGCTGGTTGCTCAAGCCTGGCAGGGAAGGGAAGCTCCGGGCAGCATTGACAGTCTGGAGATCCCTCCAGGGAAGCACAGGCGGTGGGTGGAACAGGCGGGGAGGCGAAGCTGCGGGGTCCTGCGGACGCCCTGAAACCAGCTCACAGACCCCGGGGGTCACGCTGCCCTACACGCTGTTGCAGTAATGTTTGTACAAGGCGTGACGCTGAAAGAGCAGCTTGTGTCAGAGTGTATTCAGGCCAACGGATGTGTGTGTTAGTAGAGATCAAAGCGACTGTTCAATGTTCAAATGTATTGGGTGTTTAAACCTCCTGAAAACTCGTGGAATGTTGTTTGCACTGTTTTCACGTCTCTGTGTCCTGTTACGCTGTGATAGCAAAGAGTTGCCTTGTGTGGACCCCTGTCACTAAATAACCCCTCAAAGGAGAATGAAGGTGTGTGGGATGCAAGTGAAGAAAAGGTTCATTTCCAAAGAAGGGGTGGTAAGAAGCAAGATCCCTGGGCGGGGGGCAGGAGGGTGTGGTTTGCACTGTTGTTGCCCAGGGTGGGAATGGGGAACTGGGCTCTGGCTTAAAGCGGTGTCAGGCTTCGGGGGGCTGGGTTCAGAGCTGGAGGTTCGGGTTGGGATGAGGGTTGGGCTACAGTTTTGGTTCAGGGGTTTCGAGTTGGGGGGCAGGTTATGGGGTTAGGGTTCCAGTTGGGTTCCGGGTAGGGGGTGGGGTTTAGATTTTGGGGGGAGGGTTTGGCCAGCAGCAGCATAGAAGTGCGGGTGGCAATGGGGTGCAGCCAATAGTGATAAGTCGGGGGTCTTTTAGGTCGTTTTAGTGTCAGGAGCACCCTGGGGAGGGGGGAGGGTCATGTTTACGACAGGGGGCTAAAGTGTTGGGGAAGGGGGTGGCAAGTTGACCCATCCCACTTCGCACTTCCCACACGGACACGCACAATACGGCGAACGCGCGGACGCACACACGTCACACACACACACGATGACACAAAACAGCACACAACGCGACACACAAAGTAACACTCGACACAGACACACACACAACACGACATGGAAAGCATCACACACATGACCCACAACATGTCTCACACACACACACGCTCAACACAACACGACCCACAACATGTCACACTCACACACTCAACGACACACAGCACGTTGCACGTACATCGCACACACACAACGTCGGACCCACAGTTTGTTGCATGTCGCACGTATCACGTCACGCACAGGTCGCACCACGCACATGCACACGCACAACACGTCACACGCAAGCAAACTCTACATGTCACAGACACAACGCAGACAACACGACACACGACACAAAATGGCACACGACACTGAGACACACACACACGACACTGACACATTGCACATGAAACACACAGCACGTCGCACGTCACACACAAGATGTCGTACTTTACATGTCACACGCACAACACGTAGCACACAGCACGTCGAGTGTTGCTCGTGCATCACACATCGCAAGTTGTAGACCCCACGTTTCATGTTATACTCACAACACATCGCACACAGCCTGCCGCACGTTGTAGACAGGACGTCACACGTCGCACACACAACACAGTGCGCGTCGCACATAAACAGCACGTCAGGCGAACACTGCACATTGCACACGCATAACACGTCTCACGCGCGCACAACACGACACACACCAACAAAACACTCAAGACAACACACACACAACCACATCTCACACACACACACGACACCACATGACACACAATATCTCACACACACAAACATGTCTCTCACACACGCCAACACACACACACAACACACGCCCACACACACACACACGACACATGATGTCGCACACACGCGGACACACACAATGTCTCTCACATGCCGACATACAACGTCTCTCACACACGACACTGACACACACACATGACACACAACGTCTCACGCACACACAACACCGACACACACCACACATGACGACTGACACACACACAACACACGGCCTCTCACACACACACACACCCAACACATGACATCTCACACACGACGTCTCACACAAACACACGACGTCTCTCACAGACACCACACACGCCCACACACACACAACATACGCCCACACCCACACACACACACTCGCCGACACCCGCTGACACACGACATCTCACACGCCCACGACACGACATACGACACGTCACACACACACAAGACGGCAGAGGACACGACACCGAAATCACACGCGACACCGACACGTCACACGACACACAAGACGGCAGAGGACACGACACCGAAATCACACCCCGGAGACGACCCCCCGCGGGGGCGAGAGCGGAGCGGGGACGGTCGGGGGAACTCGGTCTCTGGGCAGCGCGTGGGGCCGGTGTGGGCGGGAGGGAAGAGGGCGGCAGGGCCGAGGGCGAGATTCCCAGCCCCCGTCGAGCGCTGTGGAGCGAGGGCTCCGGCTCGGCTCTCGCAGCGGCTCTGGCGAGGAATGGTGCCGGAGCTCTCGCCGGAGGGGAACGCGGCAGGAGGGGCCTGAGCCGCTTGGGCCTCTTTCCAAGGAGGCGGAACCAGGCCTCCGCTCTCTGCCCGCTGCAGACCCGGCTGCCAGGTCGGCGCTGCCAGTTCCTCGTCCGCACTCGCCGTCTTCTCGTGTGTTCGCCAACTCGCTCTCTCCCCTCTGCTCTCCTGGTGCCGTCTCCCTTGGTAGGACACGGGTAGGTGTGCATTCCCACAGGTGAGGTCTCGGGAGACGTCGGAGCGGACGAAAATCATGCAGGGCAGTAGAAAGGCTGCAGAAAGTACCTGAAGAGACAAAGGGAATGAGAAGGGGGAGTCCAGACTAAGACAGGAGTCTAGTCTGTAAAGAGAAACAACGGGAAGTCTAAGCTACAGAAACTCTTCAAGTTGCCAAAAGACATTTAGGATGGGAAATGACTTCTTGAATCCAGTCTCTTTAAGATCTTAGGCTTAGTACGTGTGTGTATTTGTATTTGCTTAGCCATCTGCCTTCTTCTGTTTGCTATCCCTTATAATCACTGAAAATCTGCCTATTCTTGTGAAACTATTTGTTGTTTATTATTATTATTAAACTCAGTTTGTGCAACGGGTGCTCCGGGAGGAAATGATTTGTGTGTTACTCCAAGGGGCCGCCCGGTGTCACTCTTGCTCCATGAGGGAAATGATTTGTGCTATACCTGGTTTAGCCACCCACTGTCACTGTTGGGCCAGGAGGGAAATGATTTGTGCAATACCTGAATTGGCCACACAGTGTCCCCATTGCTCCGTGAGGAAATGCTTTCTGCATTACTCCAAGTGGCCACCCGGTGTCACTGTTGGTCCAGGAGGGAAATGGTTTGTGCATGACCTGAATTGGCCACACACATCACTGTTGCTCTGGGGGGGGATTGTTTGTGTGTTACTCCTGAGTGGCCACGTTGTCTCACTGTTTCTCCATGAGGGGAATGCTTTGTGCCTTACCCTGTGTGGCCACCCAAGACAACACACACAACAAACACAAAACATCACACACACAAAACACAACAGACGACACTCACACACACACACACAACGCGACACCGACACACACAGAGAGAACACGTCACACATACAGAAACACGTCTCTCACACACACACAACACAGGACACCGACACACACAAACAACATGACACACAAATAAAATGACACACAAAACAGCACACAACACGACACACAAAAATCACACACAATACACGACACCAACACATACACACACACACACACGAGACGAGGCACAAAACGGCAGACATGACACAGAAATCACACATGACACAGACACCCACACACAATACGACACACAACACCTCACATGACACACAAAACGGCACACGTGACACACACACACACAACACGATGCACAAAACATAGCTCACAAAATATCACACACCCACACACATGACACACACACAGAACAACATGACACACGACACACAAAACGGCACACAACACGAGACACAAAAATCTCACACAACACATGACACCGACACACACAACATGCACACAAAACGGCACACAACACAGCACACACCGTCACACGCACACAACACAGCATACAACATGGCACACACACACTCAACATGGACCACAACACGCACACATAAACACATCTCACACACACAAAACGACACACAAGTCACACACACAACACGTCACACGACACATGCAACACGACACACACAGCATGTCACACGGCAGAAGGTTTCATCGAGGAGGAGGATGTCCCGGGGTCCCCGGGCGATGCTCTGGGACTGCTCCCCAGGAAGCCAGGCAGGACTCTGGGGAAGTCTCCTCTCGGGGAGCAGCCTGTCTGCAGGACACACAGCTCCCCCGGCTCCACCTTCCTGGCTCTGACCTCGGAGCCTTCAGCCTCCTCTGCCCCTCCCTGCGCTTCCCACAGCCAGTCCGCCCAGGCGGGGTCCTGGGGGGGGCAGAGGGTCCTGCCCCCCAACTCCGCAGTCAGACGGGACTCTCAGCCAGCCAGGAAAACAGAGGTTTATTAGACCACACGGACATGGTCTAACACAGAGCTTGTAGGTGCAGAGAACAGGACCCCTCAGCCGGGTCCATTTTGGGGGGAGGGCAGTGAGCCAGACAACCCCGTCTGCCCTTCACTCCATGTCTCCAGCCAGCCCCCAACTGAAACTCCCCCCAGCCCCTCCTCCTCTGGGCTTTGTCCCTGTCCCCGGCCAGGAGGGCACCCGATTCATTTGTTCTCCAACCCTTTAGCTCTCACCTCGCAGGGGGAAAGGGCCCAGGGCATCAGGTGCCAGGAAAGAGGGTGTCGGCCATTCTCTGTGTCCAGACCCCTGCACACACCTGCCCTCCAGAGCTCTGCAACGATCATACACCCTTACCCCACCCCCTAGATCCTTAAGAACTGCATAGGGGAAACTGAGGCACCCCCACACAATTCAGAGGAAACATGAAGTCCTGCTTCATCACAGATGACTCCAGGAGGTGAGTTGCTTGCTATCCTACCATGTTTTTCTCTGTCTCTCCTCTAGTACGTTGGCCATCACACACACTCTGTCTCTGTCTCCGTCTCCTCTCCTCTCCTCTCTTGGTGCCAACAATGACCAGGCCCCGGGTGCCTGGGCCCCAGTGCCCCGCCTGTGCTCCATCTCTTCCTGTATCTGCCTCGCCCCTTCTCCCAGCCCACACTGCCCACCGCTGCCTGGATGATTTCCCCCTCTCCTCCACTGCACCCCCCTCTGTGGGGTCCCTGCCACTCACCGTCTGCCTCCTCTCCTCCACCCCCTCCCCCGCTTCCCCACGGGTCACTCTGGGGGCCGGTTTTCTTCACCATCTTCGTGCATGATCTGGAGGATGGGATGGATTGCACCCTCAGCAAGTTCGCAGATGACACTAAGCTGGGCGGAGAGGGAGATACGCTGGAGGGTCGGGATAGGGTTCAGAGTGACCCAGACCAATTAGAGGATTGGGCCAAAAGAAATCTGATGAGGTTCAGCAAGGACAAGTGCTGAGCCCTGCACTGAGGAGAGAAGAGTCCCATGTAGTGCCCCAAGTGTGCCATGTCCCCGCCCCGAACCGACCCTCCTGGAGCATCCTCAATTCCATGAAACAGCTGTTCTGCGGTGGGCAGGAAGTGCTGGGAGGGAGAGTGGGGAGTTGCTCAGTGGGGGTGTGTCTCTCTGGGTGGGGTCTGTGTGTGTTTATGTACAAGCTGATTGTGATGTCACGGAGGCCAACAGCAAAGAGTGTTGGGCGTCAGCATTCTTGCCCTGCCGTCAGTCTGCCAACTGGCTTGGTTGACAACGGCTGGTGACCCAAGGAGCTGCTGAGAGACGCGGACCATCCCTCTGTCAACAACTTCTTGAATCAGCTATTTCCACAGGTGTTTGAGGAACAAAAGGATGAGTTTTTACAGAAGGTAATTCCCAGATTCTTTCCCTGCTCATTAGATCGCACACGACAGGTCGGTGCCTCCTTCTCCTGGGGACGGGTGGGGGCGGGTGTGGCAACAGGCAGGTCTCAGCGTTCCCTTTTGATTTGAAAGTGGCCATCTCTCAGGTCTCCTCCTGCTTCAGCCGGTCAGGTTCTTTGGAGGCAGATTTAGATGATTTTATCTTTCAGCAGACTAGTCGGGGGGAATTTCCAGGGATAGAACCAAAAGGGAAGATAACAAAACTCGTGTAGAATTTAGATTGAGATCTCCATCAATAGTCTTTCCCTTGGAGTTGCCCCTAATGCACTCCTTGCCTTCAAGTTGGGAATAGAAACCCTTTGTCTCCTGTCATGACTGCCAAAGAAATGTGTAAATGAGGATATTCTATGATTCTATGATTTACACCCATCAGGGGACACTGTCTTTTTGAGGCGGGTGCAGCTGGCTTGGGATGGTGCTGATGATGGATAGAAAACAGGCTGGAGTCAATGACAGATGGGACCACAGAAGGGGAAGGGGAAGGGCATCTCCATAGAAGGTCCTGGGTGCTCAGATACCCCAGTTCTAGGTACCCTGGCCTGTCCCAGAGAGAAAAGACAAAGAGGGGCCCAGCCCCCCGACAGTCACCCCATGGACAAGAATCTGGTTGGGAGTGGGCTGAAGGTTCCCGCTGGACAAAGGGGAGCTGAAGTCCCCCAGCGTCCTGGAATTTAAGCAATGCAAGCTTCAAACCCTGCACGGGTGGGGCCTGAGGGGCACCCGCAGAAGGTTGGGCTGGACAGGGGCGGCAGGTTTCTACAATTTTTGGTGGTTTCCAGAATGGGACCAAGTCCTGCCTCCCCGTCCACCTCCCCCCACATCTGCCTAAGGCTCTGGGAGTTTGGGTATGGGAGGGAGAGGGAAAGGGGTTGGGCTCTGGGAGGGAGTTTGGGTGTGGGCTGTGGTTTGCGGCAGGGTGTTGGGGTGCAGGAGGGAATGAAGGGTGCGGGGTCTGGGCTGGGGCAGGGGGTTGGGGTGCAGGAGCAGGTGTGGGGGCAGGCTCTGGGAGGGAATTGGATGTGTGGTGTGGGCTCTGGGCTGGGGCAGGGGGTTAGGGTGTGGGAGGGGGTGAGGGGTACAGGCTCTGGGAGGCAGTTTGGGTGCAGGTGTGGAGTCTTGGCTGGGGCAGGGCATTGGGTGCAGGAATGGGTGGGGTGGCCAGGTTCTGGGAGGGAGTTCAGGTGTGGGCTCTGGGCTGGGGGAGGGGGTTGGGGTGCAGGAGAGGGTGCAGGTCGGGCTCTGGGAGGGAGTTGGGTGCAGGGGGTGGGCTCTGGACTGGGGAAGAGGGTTGGGGTGCGAGAGCAGGTGTGGGGGGAGGCCTGTGGGAGGAACTTTGGGTGCGGGATCTGGGTTGGGGTTGGGGGTTGGGGTGCAGGAGGGGGTGCGGGCGCAGGCTCTGGGAGGGAGTTTGGGTGTGGGGTGTGGGCTCTGGGCTAGGGCATGGGGATAGGGTGGAGGAGGGAGTGCAGGGGGTGGACTCTGGGAGGGAGTTTGGGTGCAGGGGGTTGGGGTCTGGGCTGGAGCTTGGGGTGCGGGAGAGAATGAGGGTGCAGCTCTTACCTCAGGGATCTCCCAAAAGAGACCCACACCCCCCTCTGGCAGCAGCTCCTAGGTGGGGGGTCTCTGCCCATCGCTGCCCACGGACACCACCCCAGCAGCTCCCATTGCCACAGATGGCAGAGTCGGCCCTCGGGGCGGGGGCAGCGTGTGGAGATCCCCCCACCCCCGGGGCTGCAGGGACGCGCCAGCCGCTTCCGAGACTGGCAGGCCACACGGAGTGTAAGCAGTGTCAGGGTGAGCCTCACCCTGACATCTGGTGGTGAGGTCTGGCAAGTTGTGGAAAAGAACTTCAGGGGCCGATCTCATTTGCATAGGCACACCCACCCCGCCTAGAACGAGGCCATAGCTGCCCAAATGGTCACTTTGGCTGCTGTGGGATCCCCAGTGTCTCTGTTATTGGGGCAGGAAGAATAAATTGTTATTACCCTGATTATGGGAACTGTGCTGGGAACTGTACTTGGCCTTTTGTTATGATGGAGGGACTCACCATCAACTAAGTAGCACTCGCTAGGCAAGGGTCATGGGTTCCAAAACGCTGTGAATTGAGAGAGGTTGGGGGTAAGTATTAATACTTGGTGCCATGGGTCCCTTGGTGATGGACTTACATGCTAATTGCTCTTCCTTTTCTCTCCACTGTGGAATCTCAGAGCTAATTTTGATTCCGTTAGGACTCTAGTTACAGGCTGCTGAGCTCATTTTGGGCTAATGGTGTCCCAGCACTGAGGCTCCCATACTACAAGCGGACTTCACCAAAGAGCTGAACTGAGTAAGAGCCGAAATCACTGAGCGTTGTGTTCAGTAGTGGGGGAGCCTGAAGATCTATTGTGGAGATGTTTGCGGGATGGCTGGAGTGCCTCGTGGACAGGCTGGTGGAGCAGTTCGTGGGACGGCGGGAGCTGCTGGTGGGCTGCGGAGCTGAGCGAAGCAGTTTGTGGGGTGGCTGGTGGAGTGGAGGCCTATGGAGCTGTGGGGCGGTCAGCTTCAGATCATGTAAGGTGCCTTTTACCCCCGCCCCCATCTCCACCCAGGTTGGGAGGTAAAGCTCTGCAGATAAACTTTTGAACCTTGGGGCTGCCCTGACCAGGGACAGAGACTTTTGGGTCATTGGACTTTTGGGACTTTGGGTGATTTGGGGTTGCTGGACTCAAGAACCAAAGGGAAAGGGCATGCCCCAATTTACTTGGGGTGGGGTTTTTTTTTTTGCTCGTGGGTTGTGTTATGAATCCTGTTGGTGCTGTTTCCCCAACATAATGCCACATTGTTTCTCTCTGTAATTAAAAGGCTTTTTGCTACACTCAGACTAGGTGCTTGCGAGAGGGGAAGGATTGCCTCTGGGAGGTGCCCAGCGGGGGTGGTACATATTTGTCCCAGGTCACTGGGTGGGGGCTCGAGCCGGTTTGCATTGTGTTATAGGAATGGATCCCCTAGATACTGAACCTGGCCCTTGTTGCTGGCAACTCTGACGGGCAGAAGGGTTACACGGAGCGAGGGTGGGCAGGAAGCCGCCTTAGCCCCCTTGTGCTGCCGGTGATGGTTCCCGGGCCCTTTTAAATTGCCCGGGGGCAGCAGGCGGGGCTGGGGGAGACACCGGGCCCCGGACTTTGGTGGAGCCAGGCCCCCGTGCTCTTATGTTGCTGGAGCATGGGCACCAGGGGCCCAGATGAGGCGCCTCCCCTGCGGCTGGAGGAGCATGGGTGCTAATCCACGTTTTGGCGGGTTGGTTTTTGGAAAGTTAAATGAAGGCAGCCTCTGCTCTGGGCTCGCCCAGTTTCAGGGCCTGACGCTGCTTTGCACAACGATGAATCTCGGAACAGGCCAGCAATGAAATGACGGCAGAACCTGAGGAACGAAAAGCCTCCGGGTTCGTCTGTGGGCCTTGACGCCGAACGTGAGCCGTAATTTGACTCGCTTTGTGGCTGCGGCCGGTAAAATGTCAGGACAAAGTCGTCCCAGTGATTGTGACACTGGGTTTGAGGCGGCTTTGGTCTTATTAAAATGTAACTAGCATGGAACACTTGTGTTTTTAAAGGTGGCTTCCCCAAGCAATCCCAAGTTGTTCTTCCCAGAGCTGGGTGATGGTGGGCAGCAGGGGATCTCCCCAGTCTGTGGGGGAATCTCTCTGGGCCCCACTGTTAGTTCTCCAGACTTTCTCCCCCTAACCACGCACACCCCTCCCCCACCCATTATCAATGCTTTACAGCGACCCCTCCCTCCCCTTATGGGATACAGCCTCTCGGTGCCAGAGACTGACTGGGGCTCCCCTCTGCATGGCCCCAATGGGGAAGGAAAGGGACCAATGGGGGAGGAAGAAGACGGGCAGAAGGAGTCAAATGGGGCTAAACCAGAATAGAGGAGATTTTCTTCCTGTTAAAATGGACTGGAGTCTCATTGCTGGAAAGCCACAGCTTGAGTGAGGTTTGAACCGGCAGCCTTTCAATTGCCAGGCAAAGGTGCGAACCACAGAGACGGATCACGGCCGACTTCCCAGCGCTGTCCAAGGAGCCCCTGCAGGGGTGCAAGTGGTTAGTGCAAAGGGCAATATTGCTGGGGTTGTGAGTTCAAACCTTCCCTGCAGCCCTGGTTTCTATTACCCCATGGAGCTTCCCCAGCTTCCTTGTCCTAATTCACATGGAAAGTGCCATGAGAGGAAGGTCTGAAATGTGGACGTTGGTGCAAAGCTTGGGACCCCCCACCAATGCTGCCATTAGCTGTGGGTGGGTTGCTCAGGGGCAGGGAGAATTGATTTCTTTGCTGCTGAGAAAGCTGCCAGGACAGGTCCGTGGGCACCAGAGCTCCCCGCTTCTTCCAGCACACGCCAGGCTCTGTCACTCCTGGAGGAGGGTCATAGAATCATAGAAGATCAGGGTTGGAAGGGTCCTCAGGAGGTATCTAGTCCTACCCCCTGCCCAAAGCAGGACCAACCCCAACTAAATCATCCCAGTCAGGGCTTTGTCAAGCCTGACCTTAGAAACTTCTAAGAAAGGGGATTCCACCACTTCCCTAGGTAATGCATTCCAGTGTTTCACCACCCTCCTAGTGAAAAGGTTTTTCCTAATATCCAACCTAAATCTCCCACACTGCAACTTGAGACCATTCCTCCTTGTCCTGTCATCTGCTATCACTGAGAATAGTCTAGATCCATCCTCTTTGGATCCACCTTTCAGGTAGTTAAAAGCAGCTATCAAATCCCCCTTCATTCTTCTCTTCCGTAGACTAAACAATCCCAGTTCCCTCAGCCTCTCCTCATAACTCATGTGTTCCAGTCCCCTAATCATTTTTGTTGCCCTTTGCTGGACTCTCTCCAATTTATCCACATCCTTCTTGAAGTGTGGGGCCCAAAACTGGACAGTGCTCAAATAAATCGGTTAGCCTCTAAGGTGCCACAAGTCCTCCTGTTCTTTTTTTTTACTTATTAAAGAAGTGTCAGTAAAAGGTCAGAATGCGATCGTCTCAGTCCTTCTCTTGAAAAGTGTAAGCTCATTAATTAGTTCGCCACTTCATCAAAAATAAAGGGGACATGCACCAGCCTTTGTCATGTGAGCAACTTTCCCAAGCACTTTGGACAAACTCAGGAGTAAGTATAAAATAGTAAAATAAGTTTATTAACTCCAGAAAGTTAGATTTTAACTGAGTATAAGTATTGGTCACAGAGGTCAAAAGTGGTTACATAACAAATGAAAACAGACTCCCAGTCTAAACTCTAATTTGAAAATACTAAGCAAGAATTGGATCAAACAGCTTTTCTCACTCACTGCTTGCTCCAGGCCATGTTGAGTTCTTAATACACAGACTGAATTCCCTCTCAGCCTGGGACCAATCTCTGCAGTTCAAATTCTGAGTCTTCCAGACAATCTTCCAGGTGTTGAGATTGGGGAAGAGACAGGCCACGTGGAGGTGTCTTTGACTCTCATTCATATTTTTTCTCCAGCTGCTAGGTAGATTCTTGCCGTGATGCTGGGGTTAGTTAGCCCCCAATATGGAGCAGCAGTTTGCCTCCTGCACCTTGTGGTAGGCATGTCACAGCTCCTTCATTTTGACCCCGCATGGCAGTGTGTCCCTGTCATGGCCCCTTCCTATCATGCATCACGAAATCTGAGTGCGCACCTCGGGAGTTACACCGCAGAAAGCTGCTTTCCTGTGCAGAAACTTTCCTGTGCAGAAACTTATGGAGGACTTCCATAAGAACGCACGACAGGTCATAGACTGGGTCAGACCAATGGTCCGTCAAGCCCAGTGTGCTACCTGAGAGCGACCAGTGCCAGATGCATTGGAGGGAAAGAACAGAACAGGCTTGTTGACCTGCAAGGTGAGGGTCTTTCACCTTTATATTTAACTTCATTGTTGTCGATTCCTACTTATCCTATATCTAACTACCCCTCCTCTGAGGTCTCTGGGCAAATCAGGTGTGAACCACTCCTTTGACACAGACGTGTCCCAATCCAGCTGAATTGAGGCAGAATTTGGGCCAATGTCAGTTTGGAAAAGGCCTGCTTCACCCAGCAGGTTTCTCAAAGTATCCGTTGCTGTGAACCGCATGTCGTGTGGATGTGCGAACTCCAAAGATAGCAAACATGAAAAAAAAAACGCAAAGCCGGTTCTGAGGTTTCCAGAGCCAGGCTTGAGGGTTAAAGAGCTGTGCTCAAAAGGACAAGGGGGCTCAGCAGCTATAAAAAGAACTAGTTGCAAAAACAAAACAAAAATTACATGGAAAAAAAACAACCAAACAACAACCACCCAGAAAAGCTCCCATCACTCGCCCATCACCATTGTAGATCTTGACATCTTCTGCCGAATGTGACATCTTTGCTTTGCGAACAAGAGCCCTGGGGAACTCTCTGGCTCTTTCCCTCTCACTGGGGAAAAGGTTCCACATCTTCTCTCAAGTAATTTTCCTCCCAACAGAAGATTTATTTTAAAATTTACCAAATAAATTCCATTTGAAATAGAAATCATTCCAGTCTATACTGGGTCTCTATTCTCGTACATGCTATTTCTCTCACATTTTCCCCCAAACCTGATTCCTTTGGAGTCAGGTTTTTATTGCAGGATTAGCCACCATTTGCTATTTTGTAGGAGGGGGCTAGAAGAAAACCTGAATTATACTGTAACACTGAAAGTGATCACAGAATCAGCCTCTTACCTTACACTAATAAACTTCATGTGCAATTTCCTTGTTGCTGGTAACAATTTCTTCAAAGATTACAAACTATAAACCTTTAGGGCAGTTTTCTCTTAATTCCCATTTTCACCCAGTGAGCTCTGTGTGAAGTCACATTCGACCATAACCTAGGAGCCTTCCATTTCTGAGGGTTCATTTCTCCCTGGGTCTTCTCCCAGAAGTGTGGGTGGAAGGGGTCTCACACTACGGGGGAAGGCTGCATCATGAGAAAAACCACCTGTGCTCTACTTTCACACTTTCTAATCTTTCAGAGTAGCAGGAGGTGGAAAAGTGAGACACATGCATTAGACTCAAGAGCAAAACTAAGAGACCAAACCACAGACTCTGGACTCAGCATTCACGTATCCTGCAGTCTGAACTTGGAATCTGTTACATTCCCTCATTGGCTACCATCATTTAACCAACACAGAAGTGCTTCTTGTCCAGCAAGGCAGCCAGTTTGGGACCCATAGGCATGGCATGGCTCTGAAGGAATCAGCTGTTTCTCTCTGTGCTTCAGGAAACTTGGGATCCAAATGGTAAAAGACAGTTGTTCCCAGTTTCATCATGGCATCCTTTAGAAGTGTGAGCAATTCTAAAAACAGTTTACCTTGGCCACAGGTCACCATAGCGTCCATCTCTGGGGTGAAAATCAACCACTCGTACCTCTCATTTCTACCTGAGTTCTTGTCAAATCTTTGACCTTAGTTGTAGCAATTTTACACGGCTCTGGCGTAGAATTCTTCACCAACCACACGACATACCAGTAGCGATACTGAGGTAGAACTCCCCCAAATATGCCCTTTTGTTTCTTTAATCTGGTGCAACAGATTTAAATAAGGGACTAAATTCAGGTGCGGCTTAGAATCCCTCTAAGACACCAAATGTCAGGTATCTACTCAAAATGGGTGTCTTTCTGCAGCTCTATCACATTCCTCATGGATGCCATTTCCTACACATTTACAGCATCTCCCAGGAGTGAGCTGAACAGAAATGTCACTTCCATTTTTCCCATCTCTACCTAGGAAGGGATTGCATTTCCCAAATAAGAGGCAACATGCACCTGATTAGGAAGGGAAGATCTTCAGGAGCAACCTCCTGCAGGGCATGGGCCACAACTGCTTTGGGAGGCAAATGAATGGGTCTTTTGCTTAGTTCCAAATCATTTACTAGAGAATCCTCTTCCCAACCCCTTCGGGAAATACTGACCTTATCAATTGAAGAACAGGGGGATAGAGATGGTGATGGAGAATCCCTCTGATTTACCCTGTGTTCTTCTGTTGTTACAGAGGGGAAAAGACATTTTTCCCTATCCCTTCCCTATTCCTGCTCTTTGTTATACTTCAATATATTTTAAGGGAGGAAAACGGAAGTAAAAATATCTGCCTTCAGGAAAACCTGAAGCAACAGCGCTCTGATGAACTGTGACAACTGGGAATGAAACAATATGTTCCTGGTGGGGGAACTTGATGACTAACAATTGTTTTTAAATGGGGGAACAGTATAACTGTTATGCGCAGGGTTTGTTTAGACTAGGAAAAGTGATGGAGTTTAGGTCAGGTCAAGGGGAAAGCTAATGCCAACCACTGCACCTCGGCTGCATCTGCACGACAACTGTAATTGTCTTTTAACACCAAGATCACTAACTTGAGCAGCCAACGCCATGTACAGTCCTAGTGGATGTAAGGCACGGGTAGTTTTTGCCTCAGTGTAGCTTGTTGGGAACAAACCTCTCTCCCCCACCTGGAGCTGATGAACATTCCTGGCTGGAGGGACGCACGCTCCTTCGACTCAAAAGGAAAGGAGGTGATAGAAAACATCACAGGACTGACCCCAAAGAAGGGTGAGCTGCAAAAAGCAGAAGCAGGCAACTCATCTGGGGGAGCTCAGTAACCACGGTGAAGATGGGGCACAGATCACTAAGTGGGAATTAGCAAATGTGATTTTTTTTTTTTTTAAAAAAACCACCTTTGGCCAGCCCTAGTCAAGGCATTTGTTACAGATCACTCCCATGTGGATTTTCTGATGTCTAATAAGGGTTGAGCGCTGATTGAAGCTTCTCCCACACTCAGAGCACGGGTAGGGCCTCTCTCCTGTGTGGATTCGCTGATGTGTGAAAAGGGCTGAGCTTTGATTGAAGTGTTTGCCACACTCACGGCATCCATAAGGTTTCTCACCCGTATGGATTCGCCGATGTATGATAAAGTATGAGCTCCGATCGAAGCGTTTCCCACACTCAGAGCATCCATAAGTCTTCTCACCTGTGTGGATTCTTCGATGTGTGGTCAGTACAGATCTCCGATTAAAGCTTTTCCCGCACTCAGAGCACATGTAGGGGGTCTCTCCTGTGTGCGTTCTCTGATGTGTGATTAGGGTAGAGCTCTGATTGAAGCTTTTCCCGCACTCAGAGCATGTGTAGGGCCTCTCCCCTGTGTGGATTCGCTGATGTGAGAGGAGGGATGAACTGTCAATGAAGTGCTTCCCACACTCAGGGCATTCGTAAGGTTTCTCACCCGTGTGGATTTTCCGATGTGTAATAAGGTGTGAGCTCTGCTTGAAGTGTTTCCCACACTCAGGGCATCCATAAGGTTTCTCATCTATGTGGATTCTCTTATGTGCAATGAGATGCGAGCTCTGCTTGAAGCATTTCCCACACACACAGCATGCGTAAGGTTTCTCACCCATGTGGATTCTCAAATGTGTGAGAAGGTCCGAGCTCCCTTTGAAGCTTTTCCCACTCTCAAGGCATGTGTAGCGTGTTCCTTCCAAGTTCATTCTCTCACGTGTAATAAGGTCTGAATGGCTACCGAAGTTTTCCTCTGGCCTCTGCTGACTCTCACAGGCTTTTGTTTTTTCTGGGCGTGCACAGCTCCCAGAATCATTCCCTTTGGACCTTCCTGACAACATCCCATGGGCTCCTACTTGCTCAGCATCTTCCTGCTGGGTTTCCTCCTCGTTTTCACTCACCATCCCAACACCTGACGGGAGACCGAGAGAATCCAGACGTAAGTCTCTGCCTGCGCCAGAGAGAAAGCAAATCTCAGAGAGAAGAATGGGAAAAGGGATGAAGGAACCAAAATGTGTACAGGACAGATCAAACCTATCAGGAGCTGATTTTCCCTTCAACCTTCCCCAGAGGAGAGAAAGGAAGGGATCAGTTCTGGGTCCGTATCTCAGAAGAAATCTCAGGGGACAGCGAGATTGGGGAGGGACCTGCTGCCAGTTGTCAGTCAGGATAGGTGGGAAGCCATGAGTGACCTCTGCCTAACGATTCTACATCTGCAGGGAACAATCCTGAACTTGGAGAGCTCACAAGGTCTTTGTAGGGCATCCCAAATGTTTCCTGTATTCACCGACAGTTTTGGGGTTGGTTTAACCAATGCCTCACCTATGCAGGCAGCTCTCGGGAGCACTTTTTTCTTAGAGCCATGAAGGTCTGGGACGCACGACTCCTCCCCTCGTTCCAGCTGCGAGATCACATCAGTTCTGGAAACTGGAAACCCTGCTCAAGGCAAAGAAAACAAGGGAGGTCAGTGGAATTTGTGGGATACTTGTCACAAAGAATATTCCATGCTTTTAAGCCCAGCTCACTTTTAAGTAGTAACGTCCCAAGGCCGGCTTCCTTGGCTCAAAATGCCAGGAGATGATTATTATAAATCATATTCATTACCTTACTGCCTAAGGGCCAACTAACAGTGGGTCCTCATTTTGCTAGGCACAGTACAAACCGAGAAGCGTTGATGGCCCGTGCCCTGAAGAAGTTACAATCTAAATAGACAAGGCAGACACAGAATGGGGGAAGGGGTACAACCCACCAGCAGAGTGAACTCCGTGAAGGCAGAGTGGCAGATCTGATCAACACAGGCCTAGATCTTGAGACTATCGGATTTAATGTTTCAACCAAGGCTAGTGTTTTCCAAAAATTGTCGCTAGGACTGCATTTTTTCCCAAAATTACTTTTTGTTTGTGGAATCACCGTTAATATCCGGAATTGCTGATCAGAGGGTGGGTGGGGCATGCAGGGTCACAATCCCCCAGATTTCTCCCTGGAGACACCCATCTCCTCCCCAGGGCACAGGCTGGCTGCGGTTGAGACTTGATGCCAATTTCTTCCCTCCTCATACAAGTCTGGGATCGGCAGTGGGACGCCAGGCTCTCTCATCATGCTGCAGAGAGGACGGCACTCACGGCTGCTCGCGGCCGTGTCCACAGCACCTCTCCCCTGCTCATTTCCCCTGTACACAGCTGGTTCATGCCCCGTCTCTCCAGCGCACAGCTGGCTCTAGGCTCTCAATGCCCAGTATCTGAGCCCCACCGCCCCCACACAGCCGGCTCCTGTCCCCTCCCCCCAAGGCACTTTCAGGCTTTAAAGGATTAGATATTGCTCACGTTTGCCAATTACGCTCTTTTCATTGCCTGCAAACTCTTGCCCTAATTATGACTTTTATCTGTATATCTAAGCCAGCCCTTGAAAGCATGAATTCTTCACAGACTATGATGCCGAGATGCGCCACATGATACCAGGAAGGGCTGCGTGATGGGTTTCCTGTGCAAGCTGGTATCACTACAGGGTGATGAATGCCAGATCTCAAGGCTGGTTATGCAGAGCTCCACCTTTTGAAGCTTTACCCAACGCAGAAAGGGGAAGTGACGGATTTCCCCTCATTCAGGAGACTGAAGACGACAGACTTTTGGGGGATAAACAGCTGAGTTTGAGATGACTGAGGGGGGTCTTTCTGGGCTACAAACTCACAGGACCTGATAACCACCAAGAGGTAACCCTTTAAGAAAGGTTTTAATACACTTTGGAACCGATCAGGGATTCCCATGAGGACCGCTGAGGGAATGAAGGTAAACACGCATTTGGATGCTCTTCTTCTTTTATGAGAACGGGAACAGGAAGGGCAGGGATATCACTGAATGCAGGATCTCAGCAGGACTAGGTGTCAGGATAGCACCATATTGCAGCCCATTGGAAAACAAAATCCCAACTACACATATAAAATGATGGGCTCTAAATGAGCTGTTTCCACTCAACAGAGGGATCTTGGAGTCACTGGGCACAGTTCTCTGAAAACATCAACTCAGTGTGCCACGGCAGTCAAAAAGCAAAGAGAATATTGGGAATCATTCTGAAATGGATAGATAAGAAGACAGAAAATATCCTATCGCCTCTATATAAACCCATGGTACACCCACATCTCGAATACTGCCTGCAGATGTGGTTGCCCCATCTCAAAAAAAGATATATTGGAAAAGGTTCAGAAAAGGGCAACCCAAATGATTACAGGTATGAAACTCTTCTGTACGGGGAAAGATTAAAAAGACCGGGACTATTCATCTTGGAAAACAGACAAAGGGGGGATATGAGAGAGGTCTATAAAATCAAAACTGCCGTGGAGAAAGTAAATAAGGACGTGTCATTTACTCCTTCTCATAACACAAGGACTAGGAATCACCCCATCAAATTAATAGGCAGCAGGTTTATAAGAAACAAAAGGAAGTATTTCTTCACACAATGCACAGTCAACCTGGGGAACTCCTTGCCAGAGGACGTTGTGAAGGACAAGATTATAATAGGGTTACAAAAAAAAAACAAAAAACACCATGAGAAATCTATTGAGGACAGGTCCATGAATGGTTATTAGCCAGGATGGGCAGGGATGGTGTCCCTAACTTCTGTTTGTCATAAGCTGTGAATGGGTGACAGGAGATGAATCACTTCATGATTCCCTGTTCTGTTCATTCCCTCTGGGACACCCGGCGCTGGTCACTGTCGGAAGACAGGACACTGGGCTAGATGGACCTTTGGTCTGTCCCAGTGTGGCCATTCTTAAATACTAGGGAACCTAGTGAGTCCAGTGCAGTGGGAGGGAGTAGGAAAATCCCTGGCTGTGGAGAACACTGGGAAATTAGAAACTATCATTCACAAGCAACAGACTCTAAATAGTCTAGAAAAGCAGAATGTGAAAAATAAGAATCGGGGTCATGTGACTTCAGGAATGAGGGACTCAAAAAACCAAGTCTGCAGAGAAGGTAGATTGTGGCTAGTGCACATGCGGATGGGGGAGCAACTCTCCAGGTCTCAAGGATTTTCACCAGCAACCGAGGCCATTGTCCCATGCACGGGGCAATCCGGAGCAGTGAGGAGTTGTGCCATCTGTAATCCTGGCTGAGTTTCAATGGTCTGCTGCTGGAGCTCCCTTGTCTGGATTCCCCCAGCTAGCATTCAAGGTCTGTGTGATCAGTAACCCTGGACCAGCTGCTCTGACCCCAGCAGCCTGCTTCTTACACCCCAAGCACATTCTGGTCTGGGTGGAAAGGCTCAGGGTTTGAGAGAAGGCCAGGGGTAGGAAGCTTCTGTTCGTTATGCTGGACCTAACCCCCCGTTTTACTTGTGCAAACAGGAGATATTTGACACTGTGCGATTCTGCTCCTGTGCTCTCTTCCCACAGCGTTCAGCAGCAGGGGAGGGTCGCTGGTCGTGTGTGTGTCACTGGCATGCTGGGGTGATGCTGGAACAGGACAGAGCAGAGGTGGCATTGTGGGGGTGGCGTGAACCTCATCACTTCCGTTCCCCTTCTAAGAACCGAGGGGACAGGAATCCTTACCCAGCGAGGTCACAGTCTCATAGGTCTCCTGCATGACGTCTCTGTAGAGGGCTCTCTGAGTGGGGTCCAGCAGAGCCCACTCTTCCCTGGTGAAATACACAGCTACCTCCTCGAAGGTCACCGGCCCCTGAAAGAGCCAGAGCCCCACACTCAGGACCTGCTGCCCCACTCACAGCCCCACTATTCGTGGGGGAGAGGAGACAATCAAACGGAAACTCTGGGTGGACCGCAGCTAACAGAGTCCCACCCCCACCCCACTCAGAGCACCCAGGAAACACCAGGGTGAGGGGGCGAAGAGACACCCCTCCTCTCTCCCAGCAGATCCATCACACACCTACTAGCCACAGACTGATACCGGAGATGCTGCCCCGAGCAGGGTCTAGGGAGAGATCTCTTGTAGGAAGCCCAACACCCTCCTCCTTGTGAAAAGAAAAGGAGGACTTGTGGCACCTTAGAGACTATCCAATTTATTTGAGCATAAGCTTTCGTGAGCTACAGCTCACTTCATCCGATGCAAACTGTGGAAAGTGTAGAAGAGCTTTTTATATACACACAAATCATGAAAAAAATACCTCCTCCCACCCCACTCTCCTGCTGATAATAGCTTATCTAAAGTGATCACTCTCCTTACAATGTGTATGATAATCAAGGTGGCCCATTTCCAGCACAAATCCAGGGTTTAACAAGAACGTTGGGGGGGTGGGGGGGCAGGAAAAAACAAGGGGAAATAGGTTACCTTGCAAAATGACTTAGCCACTCCTAGAGCTGGATATGAAGCAGGGGAATCTCCCCTAAGCCTGACTGGTGGCTTCTCCCTTCGTATTTCAAGGCACCCGCTGGTTAGTTGGGTCAGGCTCCAGCACTACGAGTCTGGTCCTTTTTCCCAGCCCCATCTAGGTAGGTTATTTTCTGTTCACCAGATTGGAGCATTTCCACCTCCGAACCTCATGGGTCTCTTCCTAGAATCTAGGCCACTTATTAAACAACTCCCAGCAGGTCTGCCACCCCCTGGCCTCCTCCCTTTCTCCACCCTGTGCATTTCCTGCCCCACTCCAACCTCCAAACCAGACGGTGGTGCAAACCTTCCCCTCTCCCGTGTATTTCCTGTCCCTCTCCCTCCTGCAGGAACAGATCAGAACCCCCCACAATAATCCCTACCTGAGCTGGCTCCTCTGCAGCCATGTCGCTGCCTTGTCCCATGGGAGGACGGGATGAACCGGAAAGAAACATGAGCGTCTTTCTGCAACCTGGCCGGGCAAGAAGGGCTGTTGCAGAAGTTTAGGAACGGGCATTAGTTCATTTCACATCACGCTTCCCCCGGGCTCTTTCCCTGCAGAGCGAGATCCGAGATTCTGCCGTACTGAGAAAATGCTCAATCTCTGGATTACAGCAGAGACCTGGGCCCTCCTGCCAGGCTAGGCCCACAGACACACTTTTAACCTCCTTTCTCCCTCCCGCATCCCAAAACAAAGTCTCTGAACGCAATCCCAGAAAAAAGCAGAACCAAAGGAGTCCCTTTCGAGGATTCCCTCTGACACTGACCCCATGACAGCCACACCCCAGCAGGAGGGACATGGAGTCAGGAACTGGGTTTTCCTCTGTCTGATCCTCGTCTCGTCCACAGGAAAGTGATTCTCCCCACAGTGCAGTAATACATCTGTCTGGGCAGATGAGGGAGCTGGAAATCTCTTTCAAAACTCTTATCCCACGGACCCTGTCAGTCTCTCTGTCTCCTTTTCCCTGTGCCCTCTCCATGCCTGTCTGCTCAGAAACTCTCATTCCTGGGTTGTTTGCTCCCCCATGGCTGGATTTGCTCCTGCAGATGGCAGGAGAAATGGGGTGGGGGGCTGTTACTGTAGAGTCATTTTATAGTCCTTCACTGCCTGCCTGGGATTTCCCCATTGTCTGCCTAGGACCCCCACCTGCCCTCCACCAGGATCTGCCAGGCCATTTGCCTGGGACCCCCTCCTCCTCCCAGCAGGACCCCCTGACGCTTTACAGGAGGACTCCTCACTCTGCACCAGGGACCGCCCCACCACAGCTCTCTGCACTGGGCATGGCAATGGTCCCAGGAGCCAGCTGGGCAATCCCAGACAGAGCCCCTGGCACAGCACCAGGCAGTGTCTAATCCCCTGCCCCACCTGCCCAAGAGACACCCACCCCCACTGGTCTGCAGCCAACAGGCCCCCAGCCATACCCACCTCCAGGACCCATAGCCTTAGGGCTGGGCACATCAGAACTACTCCCCGAAACCCCAAACCCTCCAGAACCCACCAACCTGACTAGGGTCCCCCCTGCCCAGCCACCCAGAGGCCTCCCCCTACCACAATGCCCCTTCAGCTCCCGCTGCAATCTCCCCACACAGACACCTGCCCCCCCGCCCCAGCAACAGTGTTCCCTCACAGTGTCTGACAAGTGGATAGAAAGTTATCACCACCCCCTGCTGGCCAGTCACACAGGCAGAGGGAGCCCGGGGGGACGCCTCTTTAACAGGAGAAGGGAAGCCATGGAGGGCCAAAATAAGTAAGACATTTCCATACTCTGTCACTCGCAAATAATGGCCACCGTGGATCCACGCCAGAGTTGGCTACAGCTTTGCACTGCGGGAAGCCCCCCCTCACGGAGACCCTTTGTCATGGGGTTTGGGATACTTCTGGACCACGCTGCACTCAGAGGAACCTCCTCATCCCGTGCCAGCTGGAGAAAAGAAAAGGGTCCAGCCAACTCTCCTGTTACCAACTGGGAACCACCCATCCCCCAAACAGGGGGAGGCCCCTGGCTTTGATGGGTATTGAGTATATGGCTAGTCTCTTTTATCAGCAAACATTTTTAACAGAGAGAAAGGAGGGAACAAATGATTCTCAAAGGAGAGGGAAAGATGATCATTGTTGCAGGGGGGTTAATTTCCCAACCAGGATGGAGAAGGACTCAGGGTGACAGGTTCCCCCCAAGGAAGGACAAGTTGCTGGGATTTAGAGACATGGGGAAGAGCCCCTAATTCAAGAGGATTTTTAATTGACATTTGATCATGACATCGTAAGAGGGAAACCTGAGATTTGTGATCAGTGTTCAGAAATGAAAGAGAAAGGGTGGAAATCTGAGGGATTTTGGATCCATTTATGCAAATTATAGAGAGGAAAGTGGAAAATGAGAGGGATTTTATAGCAGTTGTTGATAGGAGGTAAAAGCTGAGTGTATTTCCCACCACTATTTGGTCAATGAATAGAGCGGAAATGGGCAACGTTGGCAAACGTTTGAGATCCATATTCAGGAATCTGAGAAACGGTGTAAATCTGAGATTTTCGTCGTAATTTATAATTACAGAGACAGGGAAAGCTCTCAGGGGCATATTCAATTAGAAGTAGACAACTAGAGTAAAAGTGGGGCAAACGTTGAGGGTATTTTTGAGGAATCTTTGAGACGTACAGAGAAAACGTGTCACAAACTACGCAACTGAGAACATGGGATAAACGCCAAGACCGGGGGGGCTTTTATGTGGCTATTAAAGAACTAGCTGGAAAAGGGGGGACCGTTTGTGATATAAAATCCAGCCTGTCCAATACAGAAGCAGAAAGTGATGGTCCCCCCCCCACGGCCCCCGTTCACCTGGGCAGCAGGGAGCCCTCTGAGGGGCTGACTGAAGGGGGCGGGGGGGGCGCTGGAGGGCTCCTTGGGGGCGGGGAGGGGGCGGCAGTGGGGGATGGGCAGGTAGGGGGGAGAGAGTCACTTTCCTGCCCCCCCCGCCCAGCGCTCCCCCACCGGGGTCTCCCACTCACCGGAGCACGGGGGGGTTAATGACGGGCCCCACCCCGCACAGACCCCGGAGGGGAGCCGCAGCTGCTCCTCCGACAGATCCGACACGAGGCAGCGCCTCGTCTGCTTCAGGCCCCGCCCCCCGACGCTGCCCCGCCCCCGGTCTGCTCCAGGCCCCGCCCCCAGGCGCTGCCTCGTGTCGAGTGTCTCGGAGGAGCAGCTGCGGCTCCGCTTCGGGGTCTGTGCTGGGGGGGCCCGTCATTAACCCCCCCGTGCCCGGCCGGGGGGGGCTTTGTCCAGCTGGGACCAGCCCCGGCTCTGCCCGCCCCCGACCCGGTGAGTGGGAGACCCCGCGGGGGGGGGAGCGCTGGTGGGGGGGCAGGAAAGTGACTCTCTGCCCCCGGCACGGCTGGGATGGGGGGGGGGCAGAGACTGGGGCCCGGCGGGCGGGGTCCCTTGGGGGGTGTTGGGGGCAGAATCCGGAGTTGCGGGGGGGGGGGGTTGAATTGTCTCTGTGCAGCCAGGAAATTCCCGGGGGGAAGTGGGGGGCGGCGGGGGAGTTAATTGGATCCCCTCCCCCCCCCCGGCCACAAATGCCCCCCAGTTTTCCCCTTTTCCCTCTCGGTAGCTCCCACCTGGTTGTAAACTCCCCCCCACCCCCCCATTGATCCGCTCTCTGGTCTCCCCGATCCCCCCCCCCCGTCTCTCCCTCCTCCTCACATGTCCATTGAAACTCCCCTCCCGTGGGGGAGTGGGTGGGATTTCCTCCCCCCCCCCCGTTTTATCCGCAGCGATTTGTCCTGGTGTCGGTGGGAAGTTGGAGCCCGGAGCCATCCCCCAACCTGGCTGCCCCGGCGTGGGGGTGGGAGACGCCCGGTCTCTGCCGGGGCGGGGAAGGGAGGGGACGTGTCCCCCATGGGGCTGCCCCCGATCCCGGCTTCCCAGTCCCACTTGCTGCCCCCAACTGCCGCACCGTTGCCCCCAGCCCCCACCTGCCCCCCACCTGCCCTTCCCCCACTACCGCCCCCTCCCCTCCCCCAGGGAGCCCTCCAGCTCCCCCCCCCGCTCCCTTCAATCAGCCCCTCAGAGGGCTCCCTGCTGCCCAGGTGAACAGGGGCCGGGGGTGGGGACCATCACTTTCTGTTTATATATTGGACAGGCTGGATTTTATATGACAAACGGTCCCCCCTTTTCCAGCTCGTTATTTAATAGCCACATAAAATCCCCCCCCGGGTCTTGGCGTTTATCCCATCTTCTCAGTTGCGTAGTTTGTGACACGTTTTCTCTGTACGTCTCAAAGATTGATAAAAAAAGTTTGCCCCACTTTTACTCTAGTTGTCTACTTCTAATTGAATATGCCCCTGAGAGCTTTCCCTGTCTCCGTAATTATAAATTACGACGAAAATCTCAGATTTACACCTTTTCTCAGATTCCTGAATATGGATCTAAAACGTTTGCCAATGTTGCCCATTTCTATTCATTGACCAAATAGTGGTGGGAAATACACTCAGCTTTTACCTCTGTGACAAAGTGGAACTGTTCTTAATGTTTCCTCTGAATAGTGTGGGGGTGCCTCAGTTTCCCCTAGGCAGTTCTTAAGTATCTAGGTGGTGGGATAAGGGTGTATGATCGTTGCAGAGCCCTAGAGGGCAGGTGTGTGCAGGAGTCTGGACACAGAGAATGGCCGACACCCTGTTTCCTGGCCACTGATGGCCTGGGCCCTTCCCCCCTGCAAGGTGAGAGCTAAAGGGTTGGAGAACAAAGGAATCTGGTGACCTCCTGGCCCGGGAAAGGAACAAAGCCCAGAGGAGGAGGGGCTGGAGGGAGTTTCAGTTGAGGGCTGGCTGGGACATGGAGTGAAGGGCAGACGTGGTTGTCTGGCTCACTGCCCCCCCCAAAATGGCCCCAGCTGAGGGGTCTTGTTCTCTGCACCTGCAAGCTCTGTTTTAGACCATGTTCCTGTCATCTAATAAACCTCTGTGTTACTGGCTGGCTGAGAGTCCCGTCTGACTGCGGAGTTGGGGGGCAGGACCCTCTGGCTTCCCCAGGAGCCCTGCCTGAGCGGACTCGCTGTGGGAAGGGCATGGAGGGGCAGAGGATGCTGAATGGTCCGAGGTCAGACCCAGGAAGGTGGAAGCTGGGTGAGCTGTGTGTCCTGAAGACAGGCTGCTCACGGAAAGGCGACTGCCCCAGAGTCCTGCCTGGCTTCATGGGGAGCAGTTCCAGAGCCTCGCCCAGGGACTCCGTGACAACTGGTGGCAGGGGTGGGATGTACTGCACCCCGTGGACAGCGCTTCCTGCAGTAAGTGACTGGGGAGCAGTAAAACGAAGGGGGATTGATGGGGACCAGACGTGCTGAAGATTCAGAGAGAGACAGTTTCAGGGGGCGGTTAACTCCTGGAAGTGTGTGACCAGAGAGAAGGACTTTTGCAGTAACAGGTTTCCCCTGGGGATTGCAGCGAGCGGTCCCAGGGACGGAGGAGTCTGCCACTCGACCCTGACAAAGAGGGGGTGATCTCGAGAAGGGCTGGCACACTAGGGGTTCTCCCTGGAAACCGTGGGGAGCTGAGAGCACACAGGCCTGTGAGTCCACAACTTGGGAAGGGCGGAGTGAGGGCCTGTCACCGTCTCCTGAAGAAGGACATTGTAACCCTGTGCAGAAAGAGAGGGTTGAGCGTTGGAAAGTTCACCGAAGCACAGTTAATTGTGCAGCTGGAGGAGGATGACCGCTCTAAGGGACAGATTCCTGACCCGAAATGGGGCTATAGCAGGATCTGGGAGCAGCTGGAGTGGAGGCCAGGCATCCCCAAGACTCCTGTCCCCGACCAGACGAGGGTCTTCACGATCGGGTTCCCCATCCGGGGATCGGAGTCGGACAGGATTGGAGCTGAGTCCGAGAGAGCAAGAGGACCGTGGGAGACAGCGAGAGCCCGAGAAAGAGCTGCAGAAGCAGCAGCAGCATGAACTGGTGATGGGGGAGTGGAGAGGCCTAGGGGACCCCCCAGGGGTGAGTGGGGATAGACCCCGGGGGGCCAGTTCCACAGGGAACCTCGAGCCTAAATTGCTGCCCCTGGTTAAGGACGGGGGGGATGTGGATGCCCACCTCACTGCCTTTGAGCAGGCTGGAGATTTGAACCGGGGGACCCTGCGGAAAAGCCCCGGTGTCTAGCTCCCTTGCTGGGTCCCAAGGCCGTAGACTCCGTCAGCCAGATGGGTGGGGAGGTGGACAGGCTCCCACTTCTGGTCCCAACCTATATGTCTGTGTGGAGTTTCCTTGGGCCAGGCCCCTCAGACCCCCAGTGGGAGCAGAAGGTGATGGTGAATGGGGAGACATTCCTGGGGTGGCGAGATCCTGGGACAGAGAGAACTGGTGTCAGGCCCCTGGTGGTGCAGCCTCAGAGGCTGAGGGGCTGTGTGAGGGTCCCAGGGACGAAGCCCCTCGCCCTGCCTATGGCCCAGATCCCTGTGCAGACCCAGGAGGGGTGGGGCTGGCTGGTCGTTAGGGTTCTCCAGGACACCAGCTGCAAGACCCTGTTATGGGGTGACTGTGTCTCTTTGGGACAGGATCCAGGCCGTACTCCTGTAACTGCCAAGGGTTTGAATCCGGGGAACCAATCGGTGAAGAGGGAAATGGTCAGTGCAAATGCAGATGACCTGGCTGGCAGGAGGGAGGAGCGGCTAGGCTCAAGCTATCTGCCTGACTTTAACCAGACCCCTGGAGTTGGGTGGGACAGAGAGATGCTCCCCGCCCCCCTTGCACACCGGAGAGGGGGCTCACGCTGCCTCTGATGCTGTGAGGAAAGCAGCGAGCTCGCTGCCTACCCCCACTGGGACAGCAAGGGCAGTGCTGAGCAAGGGGGGAGCTGAGACCCCAGCTGAGTGGGGGGAGACACAGGCAGGGCAGGGGATCTGTGGGGAGTGGCAAGGTGCTAGGTAAGGAAAGTCTGGATGAGCCTAGGCAGCCTTGTGAGCTGATGGCTGTGTCTAGTCAGCAGGGTGGGAAGTCGAGGAGAGTGGAAGAGGAGTGTCCCTGGACCTTACCTGTTAGCTCAGTGGAGAATTGGGACAGTGAAGGAAACGTACCTGTGTCTGTCAGGGGTATTGACTTGCCTTTGGAGGGAGCTACCCTGATCTCCAAGCAGTTGTCTGTGACCAGCCTTGTGTGCTGGGACAAGGGGAGAGAGGTCCCAAGCTGGGTGTCTGGGAAAGGAGAAAGTGTGTCCGGCTCTTCTTTGTCTGTGGAGCGACAGAAGGGGCCTTTCAGCCTGTGATGGTTGAGGGGCGTGCAGTTGTCTCAGAGCTGGTTCTGGATTCAGCTAAAGCCCAGGAAGGGAAGGGTCCTAAGTTTGTGTCTGCTTGGGAGAATGGCCCTGTAACTAGGTCGCATCCAGTTAGGGTCTATGTAAAATCCCAGAGACGAGACAATTCTGGTGCTTGTATTTTGCCTGTTGCTAGTGTGTTGTTGGAAAGGGTGTAGCAACTCTGTCTAATCAGGGTGAGATCCTAGCCAGGGCACAAGGAGAGCAGGAAGGTGATGTGATTGTGTTACCTCCTGAGGGTGTGGAAACCGGTAGCAAGAAGGAAAAGATTCCTGAACTTGTGTGTGGCAAAGGGAAGGAGAATGCTTCTGACCTTTTCTCTAGGAAGTCTGTAAGTTTGCCTGAAAGGGGATTGTGTAGGAATCCGCCGGATGGGCCAGAGGTGATTCTGGATGTAAGGGAGACCCAGAAAGAGTCTGTTGTTGCTCAGAAAAGTGTTCCTCCAGAGGAAGCCCTCGGTGAAGAGGGTAAGGGCAGAATTTCTGTGAGGGGTGAATTATTGCATAGAAAAGCCCCTAGGGAAAGGAATCCTCATGGAGTCTTTGCAAGCAGTTTACTGCCACTGAAGGGTGTGAAAGTGATTTTATCAAGAAAGTTTCAGTTCCTAACAGCCAGAAATTTTCTGTTGTGAATGGATCCACTGACTGTCCTGTTGAAAGACCCAGTGTGGAGAGCTTTGAGAAGGTCTCCGATGAAGTGAAAGCTGTTAAGAAAGTTAAACAGTCCCATAACCAAGTGGCTGTGTTTGGCCAGCTTGTTGGGGAGAAGACCCAATCCCAGTTTGACCCCCTGGGGTTTTGGGGTGGCCAAAGGGCATGGGCCGCAGAAACCTTCCCACATGCGGCCTGCGAGTGCTATCGACCACCACCGACCTAAGGGAGGGCGTGAAACTGGAAGGGCCTGGTGTAACTCCTCCCAAGGAATGGGAGAGATGCTGGGGCACCCATGGGAACGTTAGTGGTTTCGAACTTCCCCAGGTCACCGGCTAAAGTGACCCCGCTCAGTTCGATCTCGAAGGGGGGAGAGATGTGACAAAGTGGGACTGTTCTTAATGTTTCCTCTGAATAGTGTGGGGGTGCCTCAGTTTCCCCTATGAAGTTTTTTAGTATCTAGGTGGTGCGATAAGGGTGTATGATCATTGCAGAGCCCTAGAGGGCATGTGTGTGCAGGAGTCTGGACACAGAGAATGGCCAACACCCTGTTTCCTTGCCACTGATGGCCTGGGCCCTTCCCCCCTGCAAGGTGAGAGCTAAAGGGTTGGAGAACAAAGGAATCCGGTGACCTCCTGGCCCGGGAAAGGAACAAAGCCCAGAGGAGGAGGGGCTGGAGGGAGTTGGAGTGAAGTGCAGGCGTGGTTGTCTGGCTCACTGCCCCCAAAATGGCCCAAGCTGAGGGGTCCTGTTCTCTGCACCTGCAAGCTCTGTGTTAGACCATGTTCCTGTCATCTAATAAACCTCTGTTTTACTGGCTGGCTGAGAGTCACGTCTGACTGCGGAGTTGGGGGGCAGGACCCTCTGGCTTCCCCAGGAGCCCCGCCTGAGTGGACTCGCTGTGAGAAGCGGACGGAGGGGCAGAGGATGCTGAATGCTCCGAGGTCAGACCCAGGAAGGTGGAAGCTGGGTGAGCTGTGTGTCCTGAAGACAGGCTGCTCACAGAAAGGCGACTGCCCCAGAGTCCTGCCCAGCTTCCTGGGGAGCAGTTCCAGAGCATCGCCCAGGGACTCCGTGACAACCTCCTATCAACAACTGCTCTAAAATCCCTCTCATTTTCCACTTTCCTCTCTATAATTTGCATAAATGGATCCAAAATCCCTCAGATTTCCACCCTTTCTCTTTCATTTCTGAACACTGATCTCAAATCTCAGGTTTCCCTCTTACGATGTCATCATCAAATGTCAATTAAAAATCCTCTTGGGTTTGGGGCTGTTCCCCATGTCTCTAAATCCTAGCAACTTGTCCTTCCTTGGGGGGAACCTGTCGCCCTGAGTCCTTCTCCATCCTGGTTGGGAAATTAACCCCCCTGCAACAATGATCATCTTTCCCTCTCCTTTGAGAATCATTTGTTCCCTCCTTTCTCTCTGTTAAAAATGTTCGCTGATAAAAGAGACTAGCCATATATTCAATACCCATCAAAGCCAGGGGCCTCCCCCTGTTTGGGGGATGGGTGGTTCCCAGTTGGTAACAGGAGAGTTGGCTGGACCCTTTTCTTTTCTCCAGCTGGCACGGGATGAGGAGGTCCCTCTGAGTGCAGCGTGGGTCCAGAAGTATCCCAAACCCCATGACAAAGGGTCTCCGTGAGGGGGGGCTTCCCGCAGTGCAAAGCTGTAGCCAACTCTGGGGTGGATCCACAGTGGCCATTATTTGCTAGTGACAGAGTATGGAAATTTCTTACTTATTTTGGCCCTCCATGGCTTCCCTTCTCCTGTTAAAGAGGCGTCCCCCCGGGCTCCCCCTGCCTGTGTGACTGGCCAGCAGGGGGTGGTGATAACTTTCTATCCACTTACCAGACACTGTGAGGGAACACTGTTGCTGGGGGGGGCAGGTGTCTGTGCGGGGAGATTGCAGCGGGAGCTGAAGGGGCATTGTGGTAGGGGGAGGCCTCTGGGTGGCTGGGCAGGGGGGACCCTGGTCAGGTTGGTGGGTTCTGGAGGGTTTGGGGTTTCGGGGGGTAGTTCTGATGTGCCCAGCCCTAAGGCTATGGGTCCTGGAGGTGGGTATGGCTGGGGGCCTGTTGGCTGCAGACCAGTGGGGGTGGGGGTCTGTTGGGCAGGTGGGGCAGGGGATTAGACGCTGCCTGGTGCTGTGCCAGGGGCTCTGTCTGGGATTGCCCAGCTGGCTCCTGGGACCATTGCCATGCCCAGTGCACAGAGCTGTGGTGGGGCGGTCCCTGGCGCAGAGTGAGGGGTCCTCCTGTAAAGCGTCAGGGGGTCCTGCTGGCCGGAGGAGGGGGTCCCAGGCAAATGGGCTGGCAGATCCTGGTGGAGGGCAGGTGGGGGTCCTAGGCAGGCAATGGGGAAATCCCAGGCAGGCAGTGAAGGACTATAAAATGACTCTACACAAACAGCCCCCCACCCCATTTCTCCTGCCATTTGCAGGAGCAAATCCAGCCATGGGGGAGCAAACAACCCAGGAATGAGAGTTTCCGAGCAGACAGGCATGGAGAGGGCACAGGGAAAAGGAGATAGAGACTGACAGGGTCCGTGGGATAAAAGAGTTTTGAAAGAGATTTCCAGCTCTCTCATCTGCCCAGACAGATGTATTACTGCACTGTGGGGAGAATCACTTTCCTGTGGACAAGATGAGGATGAGAGAGAGGAAAACCCAGTTCCTGACTCCATGTCCCTCCTGCTGGGGTGTGGCTGCCGTGGGGTCAGTGTCAGAGGGAATCCTCGAAAGGGACTCCTTTGGTTCTGCTTTTTTCTAGGATTGCGTTCAGAGACTTTGTTTTGGGATGCGGGAGAGAGAAAAGAGGTTAAAAGTGTGTCTGTGGGCTTAGCCTGGCAGGAGGGGCCAGGTCTCTGCTGTAATCCAGAGATTGAGTAGAGAGTTGACATTTTGGATGGGCTATCACCAGCAGGAGAGTGAATTTGTGTGGGGGGCGGAGGGTGAGAAAACCTGGATTTGTGCTGGAAATGGCCCAACTTGATGATCACTTTAGATAAGCTATTACCAGCAGGACAGTGGGTTGGGAGGAGGTATTGTTTCATTTTCTCTGTGTGTATATAAAGTCTGCTGCAGTTTCCACGGTATGCATCCGATGAAGTGAGCTGTAGATCACGAAAGCTCATGCTCAAATAAATTGGTTAGTCTCTAAGGTCCCAGAAGTACTCCTTTTCTTTTAGCATTTTCTCAGCATGGCAGAATCTCGGATCTCGCTCTGCAAGGAAAGAGCCTGGGGAACCGTGATGTGAAATGAACTAATGCCCGTTCCCAAACCTCCACAACGGCCCTTCTCGCCCCATCAGGCTGCAGAACGACACTCACGTTTCATTCCAGTTCATCCCGTCCTCCCATGGGACAGGGGAGCGACATAGCTGCAGGGGAGCCAGCTCAGGTAGGGATTATTGGGGGGGTTCTGATCTGTTCCTGCAGGAGGGAGAGGGACAGCAAATACACGGGAGAGGGGAAGGTTTGCACCGTCTGGTTTGGAGGTTGGAGCGGGGCAGGAAATGCACAGGGTGGAGAAAGGGAGGAGGCCAGGGGGTGGCAGACCTGCTGGGAGTTGTTTAATAAGTGGCCTAGATTCTTGGAACAGACCCATGAGGTTCGGAGGTGGAAGTGCTCCAATTTGGTGAACAGAAAATAACCCACGTAGATGGGGCTGGGAAAAAGGACCAGACTCCTAGTGCTGGAGCCTGACCCAACTAACCAGTGGGTGCCTTTAAATATGAAGGGGGAAGCCACCAGTCAGGCTTAGGGGAGATTCTCCTGCCTCATATCCAGCTCCTCACAAGGAGGAGGGTGTTGGGCTTCCTACAAGAGATCTCTCCCTAGACCCTGCTCGGGGCAGCATCTCCGGTATCAGTCTGTGGCTAGTAGGTGTGTGATGGATCTGCTGGGAGAGAGGAGGGGTGTCTCTTCGCCCCCTCACCCTGGTGTTTCCTGGGTGCTCTGAGCGGGGTGGGGGTGGGACTCTGTTAACTGCGGTCCACCCAGAGTTTCCGTTTGATTGGCTCCTCTCCCCCACGAATAGTGGGGCTGTGAGTGGGGCAGCAGGTCCTGAGTGTGGGGCTCTGGCTCTTTCAGGAGCCGGTGACCTTTGAGGAGGTGGCTGTGTATTTCACCAGGGAAGAGGGGGCTCTGCTGGACCCCGCTCAGAGAGCCCTCTCCAGAGACGTCATGCAGGAGACCTATGAGACTGTGACCTCGCTGGGTAAGGATTCCTGTCCCCTCGGTTCTTGGAAGGGGAACGGAAGAGATGAGGTTCACGCCACCCCCACAATGCCACCTCTGCTCTGTCCTGTTCCAGCATCACCCCAGCATGCCAGTGACACACACACGACCAGAGACCCTCCCCTGCTGCAGAACGCTGTGGGAAGAGAGCACAGGAGCAGAATCGCACAGTGTCAAATATCTCCTGTTTGCACAAGTAAAACGGGGGGTTAGGTCCAGCATAACGAGCAGAAGCTTCCTACCCCTGGCCTTCTCTCAAACCCTGAGCCTTCTCCACCCAGACCAGAAAGTGCTTGGGGTGTAAGAAGCAGGCTGCTGGGGTCAGAGCGGCTGGTCCAGGGTTACTGATCACACAGACCTTGAATGCTGGCTGGGACAAGGGAGCTCCAGCAGCAGAACATTGAAACTCAGCCAGGATTACACTGCTCCGGATTGCCCCGTGCATGGGACAATGGCCTCGGTTGCTGGTGAAAATCCTTGAGACCTGGAGAGTTGCTTCCCCCATCCCCATGTGCACTAACCACAATCTACCTTCTCTGCAGACTTGGTTTTTTGAGTCCCTCATTCCTGAAGTCACATGACCCCGATTCTTATTTTTCACATTCTGCTTTTCTAGACTATTTAGAGTCTGTTGCTTGTGAATGATAGTTTCTAATTTCCCAGTGTTCTCCACACCCAGGGATTTTCCTACTCCCTCCCATTGCACTGGACTCATTAGATTCCCTAGTATTTCAGAATGGCCACACTGGGACAGACCAAAGGTCATCTAGCCCAGTGTCCCGTCTTCTGACAGTGACCAGCACCAGGTGTCCCAGAGGGAATGAACAGAACAGGGAATCATGAAGTGATTCATCTCCTGTCACCCATTCACAGCTTATGACAAACAGAAGTTAGGGACACCATCCCTATTGTAACCCTATTATAATCTTGGCCTTCACAACGTCCTCTGGCAAGGAGTTCCCCAGGTTGACTGTGCGTTGTGTGAAGAAATACTTCCTTTTGTTTCTTATAAACCTGCTGCCTATTAATTTGATTGGGTGATTCCTAGTCCTTGTGTTCTGAGAAGGAGTAAATAACACTTCCTTCTTTACTTTCTCCACAGCAGACATGCTTTTATAGACCTCTCTCATATGCCCTCTTGTCTCTTTTCCAAGCTGAAAAGTCCCAGTCTTACATATCTCTCCTCATACAGAAGCTGTTTCATACTCCTAGTCCGGGTTTTTTTGCCCTTTTCTGAACCTTTTCCAATTGCAATGTATCTTTTTTGAGATGGGCCGACCACATCTGCACACAATATTCAAGATGTGGGCATACCATGGATTTATATAGAGGCAAGTGTAGCCAGACAGACAGCCCCCCCCCCCCCCCCCAGACCAGCATTGCTGGAAACACAGGAGGAAGCAGGAACAGGGCATTTAACATATATTCCAGTACAGCCTTTGAAGCTGTGAAAGCACAGGTGTGCTGCTACAATGTGCCTCTGGGAACAGATACGAAGATTAAGCTCACAGCAGGCAGAGGCCCTGTGACAGACATGGCTCTTAGCCCCTACTAAATAGCGTGATGCACACACCCCAACATCCTAGGTGGGAAAATATTTACCCTGATAAAAGAAATGTCCAGTAGTCAACACTTATTGTTTCTCTCCTTTGCAAGTGTAAACTACTCTTGCGAAAGCTGGCGTCACCCAGACAGACCAGCCTCAATTTGGCATGAGAAAGAGAATAAAGGAGTACAGAGGTATAAGTAGGGGACCTACAGCACCATGATTCTTGAGTGCTTTTCACTATCTATCTGCAGGTCAGATAAGTGATAGCCTCCCAAGGCTTCTGCAGCTAAGAGGGTCCCTACGCCTTGTCCCTTATTCGTCTTTCCGCGGAATTGAGTGACCGATCCTGGCTTGGCACCGCTGGAATCGAGAGATGCAAGGAGGGTAAGAAGCACCCACACCTGATCTCCTATCTTTAGTGTACACATATTTTGAAATAGAGCTCTATACTTTGTTTTCTTTCTTTGGGATTGTGGCTTCAGTTTTGTAACTTGTTTGTGTGTGTAACATCTCTACATTTAAATCAGTAGGCACTAGCAATTTTGTAACCACATGATTAGAATCTAGCTTAATAAATTTTGGTAACCATTTGTGCATAAGCCTGACTTGTTTTCTCTGGTTTACTGTAAAGCAGCCGACACAATTAAAGAACCTCAGCCGTTTTGGCTCTAAAGCCTGGCCATTAGGTGAGAGTACTAAGAGCCTAGCGTTGAGTTGTGCCGCCTCCACGGGGCAAACTCTTGGGGCACCTGTCAGTCAATCCTGGCTGCCCGCTGCGAAGGAGCTCTGAGCTCTAGCAGTTAAAGTCACGGGTGTGGAGAGGCTCTTAGTGCTGCCATTGGGGCACCTGTCAGTCAGTATTGACTGCCCGCTGCGAAGGAGCTCTGAGCTCTAGCAGTTAAAGTCACGGGTGGTTAGGACCTTGGGGCATCCGTCAGCCTAGCCCGGGCTGCCCGCCGCGAAGGGACAGTGCGTCCTAGCGGTTAAAGTCACGGATGGTATAAACGGGCATAGCTGGCACCTCACCAAACATCCTTGGCCGTCGGCTAACACAGCCCCAATGAGCCACTTGGTGTGAGAGCTCGGACCTGCCCCTGTCCCAGAGGGAGGGGGTCATCTGCGAGGGGACTGCACCACTGACCTATCAGCTCTTAACACCCAAACTTTCAGTCACTCTATCATCAGTGCCTGTGCGTGTAATTTAAACAGCAAAACCAGCATCACTGGGCTAGACCAAAGGTCCACCTATCTCTGTATCTTGTCTTCTGAAAGCAGCCAATACCAGGTGCCCCAAAAGCCACTCAACAAGGCACCACTGGGAGTTGAACCCAGGATCTCCTGTTTACAAGACAGGTGCTTTAGCCAGCTAAGCCATGGTGCCCGTCTCTGGCTAACGTATGGTGTCTGCCCACACCTGACTCCCTGCCAACGCCCCCCACGGCCGGACAAGCGTTGCTTGTGTTGGATTCTGTAAAGCAGAGAAGCAGGTGAAGTTTTGCTCCCAAGGTGTGTGTGTGATTCTTTGGACAAGTCTGCGCTACAAAATTAAGTCAGTGTAACGACATTACTTTGCGGGGTAAAAAATTTAACGCCCCTGAGCAATGCCATTATGCCAACCTAATCCCAGTGTAGATAGCACTGGATTAACAGGGGGACTTCTTCCCACCCACTCTGCCTCCTTGGCTGAGGCCTGCTGGTCCACCTTTCGCTCGCTCCTCTCCTCCCACAAGGCCTCATTGCCGGCTGCTCGTGCCTCTCCGCCCCCTACCCCACGGTCTGCCTGCCACCCACACTTCTCTGCCCCCTCTCCTGAGACAGACTCTGCCTGCCACCCACACTTCTCTGAGCCCTCCCATGAGACCTGCCCAGCCTGCCACACACTCCTGTCTGTCCCCTCCCCTCACCTGCCCTGAGAACCGCTCACACCTCTCTGCCCCTCCCACGAGGCACCTGCCCAGAGGAAGTTGTGGCTCTTCAGTTTCAGTGCCTGAGCATCCTTGGCCCCAGTGGGAGCCAGGCTACGTCTCTATACGACAGAGTTATGCTGCTTTAGTTAAAGCGTTTTAATTAAGCCGCTGTTGCATGTCCACACTAGGCTGCTTGTGTCACCGGAGCGCATCCAGGCTAGCAGCTCTTGGATCGCCACAGAGAGCAGTGCATTGTGGGACGCTACCCCACTGTGCAACTGGCCGCAGGGTGCTTTGGGAAGGGTTTGCAATGCCTCGTGGGCAGCCACACGAGGCAGGTTTCTCTATCCCATTGTTCCATGGGCATCCGACTCGATTGCCAGCTGCTTTTCAGCTGCCGTGGGCATGGTGGGCAGAGAGTGTGTGTGTGTTGGGGACAGACAGTGTGTGTGTTCGGGGAGCGTGTGTGTTGTGGAAGAGTGAGTGTGTTGGCACGCTGTCCCTAAGTTCAGACAGCTGCTGGAAGCAACCAGTCCTGAGTCAGAGGGAGCGGGACACCCCAGTCCTGAGTCAGGGGGAGAGGGGACACCCCAGTCCTGAGTCAGGGAGAGTGGGACAGCCCCGACATCAGCCCCCACTTCCCGCACTGGCTCAGCACAGCCCAGCAGTCTCTGTCACATACACACACTCACACACACTGCTGCCTGCCTGGCTGTGTGTCAGGGTTCAGGACGAGGGGGTTTAGAGGGCCATGGGCCCAGCACTTTTTAGCAGCCCTAAGAACGGACGACGGACGGGGGAACAAGGTGGAGCCTTGGGGGAAGAGGCGTTCTGTGGGTGTGGCCTTGGAGGGAGGGAGGGGTGGCATCAGGGAGAAGGGGCGGTGTGAGATTGGGGCCTCAGGGAGAAGGGGCGGAGTGAGTGAGGGCTGGGGCAAAAGGGGTGTCATGGGGGCGTCACAGTTCGGACGCCGGTGGCCCCCCCACTGTAAGGAAGATTCCCCCACCCCTGCTCTGGGTCTCAGGTGTGGTGAATTTGTCAGGTCTGAGACAGGAGTTGCTTGTGAATGACAGTGACCCCTTTGCCAATTGGCACCAATAAGCTTTTGTCACACATTGCGACGGGGCAAGGCAAGACGGCTATAGTTAAGTAGTGAGGAACAGGTATTTTAGCCCCAGCCTAAACAAATCCTTGGTACTATGGTAACCAAATGGCAGTTGTTTCAGGTTAATCAAGACACCTGGGGCCAATTAAGATCCTTCTAGAAAGCAGTGGAGATAGCTAGGTTGATTGGAATACCTGAAGCCCATCAAGGCCTGGCTGGAACTAGTGAAAAGCCTCCCAGTTCGTCAGTGAGGCGCATGTGTCAGGATCTGTAGGAGGAAGCCGTGCTGTTGGAGGAACCAAGCAGTGCAAATCCACATCAGGTGCAAGGAAGGAGGCCCTGAGGTAACAGCGAAGGAGATACTGAGTGGGGGCTACTGTGGGGAAGCGGCCCAGGGAATTGTACACATCCTATTTCCCAAAAGTCAGCTACCATAGCTGCTACTATTAGGGTCCCTGGGCTGGAGCCCAGAGTAGAGGGTGGGCCCAGGCTCCCCCCTCCCCTCCCCTCTCCTTCCCTCCCCTCCTTGATTAATCATGGATACTGGGAAACAGAGATTGTGCGAGGGAGGGTTGCTTCTCCTCACCTCCCTTGCTGGCTTATGATGGCTCAGTAAGCTGTGGGCCTTGCCTCTAGAGAGAGAGAAGGGCTATGTGGACGGTCACAGTGAGCCTCTGAGGCTAGCAAAATCCACCAGGAAACGTGGGACCCAGAGAGACAAGGACAGAGCTTTGTCACAACATGCACTGAGCTATACCCTCACACCCTGATATAATAGAAAGACCAGCACAAAAAACAGAGAAAGGAACAATAAGATACTAAAATAACAACAGTTGGAACTCTCCATTTCTCTCAGTCTTTGGGTGGATGGGTACGAAGAGCTGTAGCTACAGTTGAGGAACCAGGCGATCGGACAGCTGGCCCAGCCCTCCATACTAGTACCTCTCTGACATATAGGGAAATGGGTCAAAATTGGAATTCATGTCATGACTCACTTCCCATAGGGGATCGGTCTGTCTCAGGCTCTGTCTATACTTCAAACACTGGAAGTATTCTTCTGACAACCTAACACTGTCTACGCTGGGGCTGAGGTCACATTAACTACTTCTCTCAGTGGAGTGGACTTTTCACACCCCTGAGAGAGGTGGCTACGTCAACATCGCTTTTCAGCATAGACCAGACTTTAGATGGCTTCTTGACCTAAAAGGTAATGGACTTCAGCCTTTTCCTTGGTGGTTGAGGACTGCAACTTTCCTACCTGCTGAACACATCCTATGACAGATGACTTTCCTTTGCAAATTAGAGAAGTGGGGAAGTCAGTGACCCTTACAGTCTAAGTGTAAGAACTTGTAAAAACTTCTACAAATTGTCTCTTCGAATAATTTTGCTTTCACTAGAAATAGACTTTGAAACTAAGCAAAATAAGTTCTATTTGAAACACAAAAATTTAAAATCTATACTAGGCCAATATTCACTTATACACTCTCACACACATTCTTCCACCCCAACCATTGGAGTGAGGTTTTCTACCAGAACTCCTTACACTACAGGGGGTAAATTAAAGCAAATTAACTTTTCAAGATCAGCTGTCACTTCCTGTATGACTAACAAAACAAAAAAAACAAGACACTTTGTTTTACAAAGTGATTCAGATTATCACACAATTAGTCTCCTACTCTTTAACCAATAAATTCTTTTTCATTGGAAACAATAACATATTCAAAGAGCTCAAATTCTTGTCATATGAGTTCATTTTCTTTTAATCCCCGTTGCCAACAACTGAACCTTGGCTCTAGTTCTGGTTTGTCCCAACATAGGTCCCAACCAATTCTCTGAGTTCATATATCGCTGGTTCTTCTAAAAGGCATTTATCGGTATAACTATATTGCTCAGGGGTGTGAAAAATCCAGAGTTGAGCAATGTAGTTACACAGCCCTAACGCCCTGTGTAGATAGCGCTACGTCAGCAGGACATATAGCTTGAGGGGGCTGGACTAATGAAGTCCGACGGCAGAGATCTTTCCCATTGGCTTAGAGCATCTGTAATAGCATGCTACACCAGTGCAGCTACATTGGGGCAGCTGTGCCAACATCAGCTTTATTGTGAAGCCGGAGCATCAGACACAAAACCAGAGAATCAGGACCCAACATGCAAGTATCTGGAAGTCTGAAACTGGAACCAGACACATTCGTTGCCTCATTGGTTGCCATCATTTCCACAGCCTGAAAGTCCTTGTTTCTGTGAAAATAGAATGAATTATATTGAAATTATAATTCATTAAAGAAATGCTACTTGAAGGGTTAGTTGAAATATAGTTGTCAAGAAGAGAAACATTAAGGAGTGTGAGACAATGGGTTCTCAAACTAATTAACTTAGAGCTCCGACTGAGCTGAGAGATTGGTAAACATTAGTATGCAAGTAAGATATGTATGTATATTTGTCAGTTTCTGCTTCCTTTTGTCTCTTATGTTAAATTGGCTTATCCGTATAAATAAGTTAGCTTGAGCCTTTGCAGGGGGCTCACATATCTGTGTGCATTGGCAAAGTGCTTTGCTAATAAACAGAATGGTCTGACAAATTATGTGAGTCCTGAAGCTGACTTTGACATTACCCGATCAGGCACCAAGTTTGGAATCCACGAGGAGGGAATGTCCTATGAAGCACTCTCTCTCTTTGGATCCAAATGGTGAAGGATGATTGTTCTCAATCTAACCCTGGCATGCTTTGGATCTGTAATCAGTGAGTTGTACAAACAAACAATTTTCCTTGGGTCTTTGGTCACCATAGCTTCTTTTACTGGGATGGAAACCAAGAACGGAGCGTGTACTCATTCAACCCCAGTTCTTTCCAAATCCTTGGCCTTGCTTAGGGTAAATGTACACTTCTCTGAAGTAGAATCCTTTACAAAAGCACTCAAAATCTCAGCAGTGCTAGTGAGGAATGGCTTCCTGAAACATGCCCGGCTTTTCTTTAATTTGGTGGCACAATTCCAGGCAAGGGACTGGATACAGGCCTGTTAGTTATCAGAGCTGGAGTTTCTATTCAAAACTAGCTATTTTTCTGCAGCTATTAGATTTCCAACACTGATTTCATTTCATACACTTTTTTTAGCACCTACAAAGGACAAATTCAATAAAAAACCCACTTCTATTTCCTCAACATCTGCATCATGAAGGAGACCATTCCCCATGCCATAGAATTAGTTAGGTTATTTAAAATTTTTTAGTAACCTAGCATCCCCCATAATGGGGGACTAAACAGCCCCTTGCCAGAAGTGGCTTTACCAATTGATGGAACCTGGGATTTAAACTCCAAATGATCACACGGTGCTTGGGATCCATCTGAATTCCCCTTCCAGGTTTTTGACACTTTCATCTCCAGGCATAGCGACTCTGATATAGGATTAAAGAAGTCAAAGCATCGTCTCCAAGCACAGACAGCTGAGACCGCTTCATCACGTGACACTTTGAGAAGTGGAGGGATAGAATGTGACGAAGATCCCTCCTGTCTGAGCCATGCAGAGTTAACAGGTCTGGAGTGATGGGGAAGGAGGGAATCTCTGAGTCACCCCATCTCCTTCCAGTGTCACAGAGGCTGAAATGACACTTCTTTTCCTGCCCCTGCTCCTCTTCCTTTAAATATAATTGGGAAAGTTCCCAATATAACTGCTCTTCAGCACAACCCAGAGCAACGTGAGAACAACTGGCAATGATATAATCTGAATCATTGGTGATTCCGAATAATAATTTTGCAATAGGAGGAATGGTATAGATGTGATGCTCCCTGGTTCCTGATAGGAAGGGCACACTCAAATTATTCATGAGACAATGGAGTAGATAGGAAGGACAAATGGGTCCACCTCAAAACAGGGTGAACTGCAAAAGGCAAAAATGGGCCACTCATTTGGACACGCTGAGGGATAACGGTGCTGCAAACAGTTCAAACAACTTTAAAAGTTATTATGTGGGAATCAGGAAAAGTATTAAAGAAAAAAAAGTACGGATAGCCCTAGAGGTTTTTATGGTGTTGATCTCCTGTGCAGATTCTTGGATGGCTAACATGGGCTGAGTGCCAAGAGAAGGTTTTCCCACACTCATGGCATTCATAGGGCCTCTCCCCTGTGTGGTTCTCTGATGGGTAACAAGGTTTGAGCTGCGATTGAAGGTTCTCACACTCACGGCATTCATAGGGCCTCTCTCCTGCGCGGATTCTCTGATGCTTTATAAGGGCTGACTGGTCATATACGTTTTTCCCACACTCAGTGCATGCATTTTTTGTCTTTCCCCTGAGGATTTCCTGCTGTGTTGTGCTTTCCTTGAGGTCCTTCTGAGTTCCCCGACAGGAAATTAATTTACCCACTTTATCCCTTGGCCGATTTCCCTGCTCGCTCTCTGGTCTGTGCTGAATCTCACAGGATTTTCCCTGCTCATGACTCCTGGACACGTTCCTTTCCGATCTTTGTGATAATGCTCTGTGTTTATCCACTTGCCCAGCATCTTCCTGCTGAGATTCTGCTCCTCTTTCTCACATGCCATCGCATCACCTGCTGCGGTAGAGACAGAAACCTCAAACAGGGATGGAAAGGGGAAGGCCAACGAAGAAAAGTGCTGGAGACAGGTCAAATAAAAGCAGGAACTGAACTCCTCCAAACACTTCCCCTAAATAGGAGAGAGGAGGGGATCAATTCAGCCTTCACATCCCATCAAATTCATGGGGGGAAGGGAGGAAGCTACTGCCTGACGTCTGCTCGGATCTACAGGAAGCCATGAGCTATAGTTACCCTGAGGTTATGACCCCTGCTCGGGACAATAATGAACTGAGTGACCTCCCAAGGGCTTCGTAGGGCAGCCCAGATGTTTCCTTCAGGCCCTTACAGATTCTGAGTTGGTTTCATGTTTCCTCACCTTTGCAGGGAGCTCTCAGGGTCTGTCTTTCCTCTGAACCCTGGAGCTCTGAGACCCATGGCTCTTCCCCTTCTTCCGGCTGGGAAAACACATCAGGTTTGGAAATGGGAAACCCTGCTCAGATGAAAGAAAACAAAGGAGTTCAGGTGATTGCATAAGACTCTGTCATAAAAAAAACAAAACATTCTATTAATTTCACTTCAGTGCTTAGTGTGACCTGGTGTGCCTTGGGGAGTCCTGACTGAAAACGCTAAGGTCAGGGCAGGCTAAAAAAGGGAGAGAAGATGCTCCCAGAACTGATGGCTAACACTGAAGTTAAAATCACCGACCACTCACAAACTATGCTTCTGATCCCCCACACTGGTTATTGAGAAGCTGAAAAAGATCACACAGCCCCCTTTATTGCATTCCAGTTCTCTGACTCCCAATCAGCACCTGTGTTCGGTACAGTGAGAGCTTATTTAAAAATTCTGGTCACAGAAACACAATGTTCTGACCCCAAAGGGTCAGCCATATTACCAGGTCAGCACAGGTTTGAATCATAGAATCTCAGGGTTGGAAGGGACCTCAGGAGGTCATCTAGTCCAACCCCCTGCTCAAAGCAGGACCAATCCCCAATTAAATCATCCCAGCCAGGGCTTTGTCAAGCCTGACCTTAAAAAAAAGGTTTGGATCTTACCCAAAATACCAGGCTGCCAGCCAATCCTTTAGCCTCTAAACTAAAGGAAAGAAGGAAAGGTCAGATACATTCAGAAATCTATATATCGGGTTCTTCACAGTATTGGTGAGTTCCTGGCTTGAAAGTCCGTCTGGAACACATCCACAGCTTGGATGGGTCATTCAGTCCTTTGTTCAAGGCTTCAGTTTGCAGAGAAGTTGCTCCAGAGGTAGGAAGAGGGATTGAAGAGAAAATGAAGATGATGCAGCTGCCCTTTCTATTCCCTTTGCCTTGTGGCTTGTACTTCCTGTGTCCCAAACACAAGCTTCACAGCACATGGCATGGAAAAGCCCTGGAGTTCTCAGTACACAGGCATACCCCTGCATGTCTTGCTGACTCAATAGGTGTATCCCCTTGGTTCTTTTCATGGGCTCATTGTACAGCTGATGACCCTTGACAGGCCAGTGAAGAGGCTCGGCAGTGCTGATGCCAGTCTGTCCGGGGGTGTCACCCAGAAACACTGCACAAGTCTGGAAATACAGATATACCCTACATGTCTACAACTCACAACACAAAGGTGGTATAAAACATAGAAACAAAATGATCATACTTGGAAAATCATAGCATTTTCACTGACACCTTACATGGCATATCTAGCATGATTCATTGCAATTTCATCATATTGGTATTTTATTATTAATTATTATTATTGAAGTGTCTCACAATTCCCTACAGTGTCACGCCTAGTAAACCAGTGAATTCCCAGGACCAGCTCCCTGGGTCCCTGAAGATGCTGAGCACTCTGCTTATGAGGGATTGAAATACCCACATATCTGCTGGGGACACACACAGACAGGCACAGTCTGTACCCTGTGACGAAGTTCCTGCTCTACCTTGGTGGGTCTTGCGCTTATTGGCGGATTTGCTCGCCTTGGAGCTTCCCGGCAGCCCTCAGCTTGGCCGTTTTTCTGAACCCAGAGTCCAGGCCGACGACTCCTGTGTCTGACCAGGAGTTGGGAGGATTTGGGGGGAACCCGGGCCCACCCTCTGCTCCGGGCTCCAGCCCAGGGCCCTGTGGAATGCACCTGTCTAGAGTGCCTCCTGGAATAGCTCTGTGACAGCGACAACTCCCTGGGCTACTTCCCCATGGCCTCCTCCCAACCCCTTCTTTATCCTCACCATAGGACCTTCCTCCTGGTGTCTGATAATGCTTGTACTCCTCAGTCCTCCAACAGTCCGTGTTCTCACTCTCAGCTCCTCGCGCCCCTTGCTCCCAGCTCCTCACACGCACCTCACTAACTGAGGTGAGCTCCTTTTTAAAACCCAGGTGCCCTGATTACCTGCCTCAATTGATTCAAGTAGCTTCTTGATTGGTTGCAGGTGTTCGAATCAGCCTGTCTTACTGGTCTCCAGAAGGTTCCTGATTGTTCTGTTACTTTACCCAAGGAAAAGGGACCTACTTAGCCATCTGGCCTGACCCTGTCACAACCCCTATGTTCACTCTTCTAGAAAACTATGATCAATTATTTACATAGTATGGCTTGTTTGAGGTATCATTTGAAAATGCATAATCTACAGAATATTATCCTCCTGTTAAAATATGTGTAGCAACACTATGTAAAATTATGAGATTTTACTGTATCCTATTAGTGAAAAAGTTACAATTCTGTGGAACACCCTCAGACCAGTTCCTCAGAGACAGCAAGGCAAGCAGCTGGTCAAATTGCCATTCTCCAGGAGGGGGAAGGTGTGAAGAAGACATTTACATTCCTTCACAGGGACCACTTGAAGCTCATAGCTACAACAGACAGCCGGTCACCATGATTCAGCTGAGAACTGAAGTTGTTTGTCGTACAAAGGACTGAATTATAAAAAGAGGGGAGGAAAATGCTTGAGACTCTCTCTCTCCCCCTTTTCCTCTGCTCATGACAGCTCCTGAAGAAACTGAACTTGGCAGCAGGGGCGAATTAGGGGGACTTCTGGCTTAAAGGACAGCCAGCCTGCCTCAGGATATAGTGAGAGAAACATTTGCTTTGTACCCGTTTTAGCTTGTTAACTTAGATGTTAGTTTGGGTTTTATCTTGCATTTCTTTTGTAAACAATTCTGGCTTTTATACCTCATTACCTGTAGTCAATTAATATGTTTTTTTTGCCGGTAGTTAGCCATCTCATTTTATTGTTTCATCTAACCAGTGTGTTGGGATTAAAGTGTGTTGGAAAATCCTTTTGGGATAACAAGGCTGGCACGTGTCATTTTCCACTGATGAAATGACAGACTTCATATGACCTTGAGTTGTTCAGTAGTGTGCTGGACAGTGAAAGATGCACAAAAGTCCGGGACCAGAGAATTTTCTGGGGTTCTCCTGTGGTGCACTGTAATTCGTGAGTCGCTGACTAACAGCGCTCAATACTGTGTAGCTGGCAGCGAGTTACATGCTGGAGACTGGGTGTTAACTGCCCAGGAGTGGCTGTTCTCACAGTAAAGCAGTGTAAAAGCCACCCCAGCTTGGGCAACTGAGGGGAAACAGCTGTTCAACCAGTCAAGATTGCACTGTGGTTAATGTCACAGACACTCAATTTCAAAGCATCTCCTAAAACACAGAGAAAGTAAATCCATGTCCAGGAAGTTGAAGACTCCAGACAGAGGACAAGTCTCCCTGGAACTGCTTCTTGCAGAGAGAGAGAGGTCCAGACACAACGAGAGAGTCCTGGGGAAGCTGGGAACACTAAGAATGGGCTGGTGGGGTTCAGTGGAGAAAGGGAACAGGAAGGGCAGGGATATCACTGAATGCAGGATCTCAGCAGTCCTAGATGTCAGGATAGCACCTAGTGCAGCCCATTGGAAAACATAATCCCAACTATACATATAAAATGATGGGGTCTACATTAGCTGTTTCCACTCAAGAGAGGGATCTTGGAGTCATTGTTGATAGTTCTCTGAAAACATCCACTCAGGGTGCAGAGGCAGTCAAAAAGCAAACAGGGTGTTGGGAATCATTAAGAAAGGGACAGATAATAAGACAGTACATAACTTGCCTCTATATAAATCCATGGTACGCCCACATCTTGAATATTGTGTGCGGATGTGGTCGGCCCATCTCAAGAAAGATACATTACAATTAGAAAAGGTTCAGAAAAGGGCAAAAAAACCTGGACTAGGAGTATGAAACAGCTTCTGTATGAGGAGAGATATGTAAGACTGGGACTTTTCAGCTTGGAAAAGAGACAAGAGGGCATATGAGAGAGGTCTATAAAAGCATGTCTGCTGTGGAGAAAGTAAAGAAGGAAGTGTCATTTACTCCTTCTCAGAACACAAGGACTAGGAATCACCCAATCAAATTAATAGGCAGCAGGTTTATAAGAAACAAAAGGAAGTATTTCTTCACACAACGCACAGTCAACCTGGGGAACTCCTTGCCAGAGGACGTTGTGAAGGCCAAGATTATAATAGGGTTACAAAAAACAAAAAACATCATGAGAAATCAATCGAGGACAGGTCCGTGAATGGTTATTAGCCAGGATGGGCAGGGATGGTGTCCCTAACTTCTGTTTGTCATAAGCTGTGAATGGGTGACAGGAGATGAATCACTTCATGATTCCCTGTTCTGTTCATTCCCTCTGGGACACCCGGCGCTGGTCACTGTCGGAAGACAGGACACTGGGCTAGATGGACCTTTGGTCTGTCCCAGTGTGGCCATTCTGAAATACCAGGGAACCTAGTGAGTCCAGTGCAATGGGAGGGAGTAGGAAAATCCCTGGCTGTGGAGAACACTGGGAAATTAGAAACTATCATTCAGAAGCAACAGACTCTAAATAGTCTAGAAAAGCAGAATGTGAAAAATAAGAATCGGGGTCATGTGACTTCAGGAATGAGGGACTCAAAAAACCAAGTCTGCAGAGAAGGTAGATTGTGGTTAGTGCACATGGGGATGGGGGGAGCAACTCTCCAGGTCTCAAGGATTTTCACTAGCAACCGAGGCCATTGTCCCATGCACGGGGCAATCCGGAGCAGTGAGGAGTTGTGTCATCTGTAATCCCTCTGACACTGACCCCACGGCAGCCACACCCCAGCAGGAGGGACATGGAGTCAGGAACTGGGTTTTCCTCTCTCTCATCCTCGTCTTGTCCACAGGAAAGTGATTCTCCCCACAGTGCAGTAATACATCTGTCTGGGCAGATGAGAGAGCTGGAAATCTCTTTCAAAACTCTTTTATCCCACGGACCCTGTCAGTCTCTCTATCTCCTTTTCCCTCTGCCCTCTCCATGCCTGTCTGCTCGGAAACTCTCATTCCTGGGTTGTTTGCTCCCCCATGGCTGGATTTGCTCCTGCAAATGGCAGGAGAAATGGGGTGGGGGGCTGTTTGTGTAGAGTCATTTTATAGTCCTTCACTGCCTGCCTGGGATTTCCCCATTGCCTGCCTACGACCCCCACCTGCCCTCCACCAGGATCTGCCAGCCCATTTGCCTGGGACCCCCTCCTCCGGCCAGCAGGACCCCCTGACGCTTTACAGGAGGACCCCTCACTCTGCGCCAGGGACCGCCCCACCACAGCTCTGTGCACTGGGCATGGCAATGGTCCCAGGAGCCAGCTGGGCAATCCCAGACAGAGCCCCTGGCACAGCACCAGGCAGCGTCTAATCCCCTGCCCCACCTGCCCAAGAGACCCCCACCCCCACTGGTCTGCAGCCAACAGGCCCCCAGCCATACCCACCTCCAGGACCCATAGCCTTAGGGCTGGGCACATCAGAACTACCCCCCGAAACCCCAAACCCTCCAGAACCCACCTACCTGACTAGGGTCCCCCCTGCCCAGCCACCCAGAGGCCTCCCCCTACCACAATGCCCCTTCAGCTCCCGCTGCAATCTCCCCGCACAGACACCTGCCCCCACCAGCAACAATGTTCTCTCACAGTGTCTGGTAAGTGGATAGAAAGTTATCACCACCCCCTGCTGGCCAGTCACACAGGCAGAGGGAGCCCGGGGGGACGCCTCTTTAACAGGAGAAGGGAAGCCATGGAGGGCCAAAATAAGTAAGAAATTTCCATACTCTGTCACTAGCAAATAATGGCCACCGTGGATCCACCCCAGAGTTGGCTACAGCTTTGCACTGCGGGAAGCCCCCCCTCACGGAGACCCTTTGTCATGGGGTTTGGGATATTTCTGAACCACGCTGCACTCAGAGGGACCTCCTCATCCCGTGCCAGCTGGAGAAAAGAAAAGGGTCCAGCCAACTCTCCTGTTACCAACTGGGAACACCCATCCCCCAAACAGGGGGAGGCCCCTGGCTTTGATGGGTATTGAATCTATGGCTAGTCTCATTTATCAGCAAACATTTTTAACAGAGAGAAAGGAGGGAACAAATGATTCTCAAAGGCGAGGGAAAGATGATCATTGTTGCAGGGGGGTTAATTTCCCAACCAGGATGGAGAGGGACTCAGGGCGACAGGTTCCCCCCAAAGAAGGACAAGTTCCTAGGATTTAGAGACATGGGGAACAGCCCCAAACCCAAGAGGATTTTTAATTGACATTTGATGATGACATCGTAAAAGGGAAAACTGAGATTTGAGATCAGTGTTCAGAAATGAAAGAGAAAGGTTGGAAATCTGAGGGATTTTGGATCCATTTATGCAAATTATAGAGAGGAAAGTGGAAAATGAGAGGGATTTTATAGCAGTTGTTGATAGGAGGTTGTCACGGAGTCCCTGGGCGATGCTCTGGAAGTGCTCCCTACGAAGCCAGGCAGGACTCTGGGGAAGTCTCCTTTCTGTGAGCAGCCTGTCTTCAGGACACACAGCTCACCCGGCTTCCACCTTCCTGGGTCTGACCTCGGACCATTCAGCATCCTCTGCCCCTCCATGTGCTTCCCACAGTGAGTCCGCTCAGGCAGGGCTCCTGGGGAAGCCAGAGGGTCCTGCACCCCAACTCCGCAATCAGACGTGACTCTCAGCCAGCCAGTAAAAGAGAGGTTTATTAGATGACAGGAACATGGTCTAAAACAGAGCTTGCAGGTGCAGAGAACAGGACCCCTCAGCTGGGGCCATTTTGGGGGCAGTGAGCCAGACAACCACGCCTGCACTTCACTCCAACTCCCTCCAGCCCCTTCTCCTCTTGGCTTGGTTCCTTTCCCGGGCCAGGAGGTCACTGGATTCCTTTGTTCTCCAACTCTTCAGCTCTCACCTTGCAGGGGGGAAGGGCCCAGGCCATCAGTGGCCAGGAAACAGGGTGTCGGCCATTCTCTGTGTCCAGACTCCTGCACACACATGCCCTCTAGGGCTCTGCAATGGTCATACACCCTTATCGCACCACCTAGATACTTAAAAACTTCATAGGGGAAACTGAGGCACCCCCACACTATTCAGAGGAAACATTAAGAACAGTCCCACTTTGTCACATCTCTCCCCCCTTCGAGATCGAACTGAGCGGGGTCACTTTAGCCGGTGACCTGGGGAAGTTCGAAGCCACCAACGTTCCCATAGGTGCCCCAGCATCTCTCCCATTCCTCGGTAGGAGTTACACCAGGCCCTTCCAGTTTCACGCCCTCCCTTAGGTCGGTGGTGATCGATAGCACTCGCAGGCCACATGTGGGAAGGTTTCTGTGGCCCATGCCCTTTGGCCACCCCAAACCCCAGGGGGTCAAACTGGGAATGGGTCTTCTCCCCAACAAGCTGGCCAAACACAGCCACTTGGTTATGGGACTGTTTAACTTTCTTAACAGCTTTCACTTCATCTGAGACCTTCTCAAAGCTCTCCACACTGGGTCTTTCAACAGGACAGTCAGTGGATCCATTCACAACAGAAAATTTCTGGCTGTTAGGAACTGAAACTTTCTTGATTAAATCACTTTCACACCCGTCAGTGGCAGTAAACTGCTTGCAAAGACTCCATGAGGATTCCTTTCCCTAGGGCTTTTCTATGCAACAATTCACCCCTCCCAGAAATTCTGCCCTTACCCTCTTCACCGAGGGCTTGCTCTAGAGGAACACTTTCCTGAGCAACAACACACTCTTTCTGGGTCTCCCTTACATCCAGAATCACCTCTGGCCCATCCGGCGGATTCCTACACAATCCCGTTTCAGGCAAACTTACAGACTTCCTAGAGAAAAGGTCAGAAGCATTCTCCTTCCCTTTGCCACACACAAGTTCAGGAATCTTTTCCTTCTTGCTACCGGTTTCCACACCCTCAGGAGGTAACACAATCACATCACCTTCCTGCTCTCCTTGTGCCCTGGCTAGGATCTCACCCTGATTAGACAGAGTTGCTACACCCTTTCCAACAACACACTAGCAACAGGCAAAATACAAGCACCAGAATTCTCTCGTCTCTGGGATTTTACATAGACCCTAACTGGATGCGACCTAGTTACAGGGCCATTCTCCCGAGCAGACACAAACTTAGGACCCTTCCCTTCCTGGGCTTTAGCTGAATCCAGAACCAGCTCTGAGACAACTGCACGACCCTCAACCATTACAGGCTGAAAGGCCCCTTCTGTCTGCTCCACAGACAAAGAAGAGCCGGACACACTTTCTCCTTTCCCAGACACCCAGCTTGGGACCTCTCTCCCCTTGTCCCAGCACACAAGGCTGGTCACAGACAACTGCTTGGAGATCAGGGTAGCTCCCTCCATTGGCAAGTCAATACCCCTGACAGACACAGGTACGTTTCCTTCACTGTCCCAATTCTCCACCCAGCTAACAGGTAAGGTCCAGGGACACTCCTCTTCCACTCTCCTCGACTTCCCACCCTGCTGACTAGACACAGCCATCAGCTCACAAGGCTGCCTAGGCTCATCCAGACTTTCCTTACCCAGCACCTTGCCACTCCCCACAGATCCCCTGCCCTGCCTGTGTCTCCCCCCACTCAGCTGGGGTCTCAGCTCCCCCCTTGCTCAGCACTGCCCTTGCTGTCCCAGTGGGGGTAGGCAGCGAGCTCGCTGCTTTCCTCACAGCATCAGAGCCAGCGTGAGCCCCATCTCCGGTGTGCAAGGGGGGCGGGGAGCATCTCTCTGTCCCACCCAACTCCAGGGGTCTGGTTAAAGTCAGGCAGATAGCTTGAGCCTAGCCGCTCCTCCCTGCTGCCAGCCAGGTCATCTGCATTTGCACTGACCATTTCCCTCTCCACCGATTGGTTCCCCGGATTCAAACCCTTGGCAGTTACAGGAGTAAGGCCTGGATCCTGTCCCAAAGAGACACAGTCACCCCATAACAGGGTCTTGCAGCTGGTGTCCTGGAGAACCCTAACGACCAGCCAGCCTCACCCCTCCTGGGTCTACACAGGGATCTGGGCCATAGGGAAGGCGAGGGGCTTCATCCCTGGGACCCTCACCCAGCTCACACAGCCCCTCAGCCTCTGAGGCTGCACCACCCAGGGTCTGACACCAGTTCTCTCTGTCCCAGGATCTCGCCACCCCAGGAATGTCTCCCCATTCACCATCACCTTCTGCTCCCACTGGGGGTCTGAGGGGCCTGGCCCAAGGAAACTCCACACAGACATACAGGTTGGGACCAGGAGTGGGAGCCTGTCCACCTCCCCACCCATCTGGCTGACGGAGTCTACGGCCTTGGGACCCAGCAAGGGAGCTAGACACCGGGGCTTTTCCGCAGGGTCCCCCGGTTCAAATCTCCAGCCTGCTCAAAGGCAGTGAAGTGGGCATCCACATCCCCCCCTCCTTAACCAGGAGCAGCAATTTAGTCTCGAGGTTCCCTGCGGAACTGGCCCCCCGGGGTCTATCCCCACTCACCCCTGGGGGGTCCCCATAGGCCTCTCCACTCCCCCATCACCAGTTCATGCTGCTGCTGCTTCTGCAGCTCTTTCTCGGGCTCTCGCTGTCTCTCACGGTCCTCTTGCTCTCTCGGACTCAGCTCCAATCCTGTCCGACTCCGATCCCCGGATGGGGAACCCGATCGTGAAGATCCTCGTCTGGTCGGGGACAGGAGTCTTGGGGATGCCTGGCTACCACTCCAGCTGCTCCCAGATCCTGCTATAGCCCCATTTCGGGTCAGGAATCTGTCCCTTAGAGCGGTCATCCTCCTCCAGCTGCACGATTAACTGTGCTTTGGTGAACTTTCCAACGCTCAACCCTCTCTTTCTGTACAGGGTTACAATGTCCTTCTTCAGGAGACGGTGACAGGCCCTCACTCCGCCCTTCCCAAGTTGTGGACTCACAGGCCTGTGTGCTCTCAGCTCCCCACGGTTTCCAGGGAGAACCCCTAGTGTGCCAGCCCTTCTCGAGGTCACCTCCTCTTTGTCAGGGTCGAGCGGCAGACTGCTCCGTCCCTGGGACCGCTCGCTGCAGTCCCCAGGGGAACCCTGTTACTGCAAAAGTCCTTCTCTCTGGTCACACACTTCCAGGAGTTAACCGCCCCCTGAAACTCTCTCTCTCTGAATCTTCAGCACGCCTGGTTCCCGTCAATCCCCCTTCCTTTTACTGCTCCCCAGTCACTTACTGCAGGAAGCGCCATCCACGGGGTGCAGTACATCCCACCCCTGCCACCAGTTGTCACGGAGTCCCTGGGCGATGCTCTGGAACTGCTCCCCATGAAGACAGGCAGGACTCTGGGGCAGTCGCCTTTCTGTGAGCAGCCTGTCTGCAGGACACACAGCTCACCCAGCTTCCACCTTCCTGGGTCTGACCTCGGACCATTCAGCATCCTCTGCCCCTCCATGCCCTTCCCACAGCGAGTCCGCTCAGGCAGGGCTCCTGGGGAAGCCAGAGGGTCCTGCCCCCCAACTCCGCAATCAGACGTGACTCTCAGCCAGCCAGTAAAAGAGAGGTTTATTAGATGACAGGAACATGGTCTAAAACAGAGCTTGCAGGTGCAGAGAACAGGACCCCTCAGCTGGGGTCATTTTGGGGGGGACAGTGAGCCAGACAAACACGTCTGCCCTTCACTCCATGTCCCAGCCAGCCCCCAACTGAAACTCCCTCCAGCCCCTCCTCCTCTGGGCTTTGTTCCTTTCCCGGGCCAGGAGGTCACCGGATTCCTTTGTTCTCCAACCCTTTAGCTCTCACCTTGCAGGGGGGAAGGGCCCAGGCCATCAGTGGCCAGGAAACAGGGTGTTGGCCATTCTCTGTGTCCAGACTCCTGCACACACCTGCCCTCTAGGGCTTTGCAATGATCATACACCCTTATCCCACCCCCTAGATACTTAAGAACTGCCTAGGGGAAACTGAGGCACCCCACACTATTCAGAGGAAACATTAAGAACATTAAGAACAGTCCCACTTTGTCACAGAGGTAAAAGCTGAGTGTATTTCCCACCACTATTTGGTCAATGAATAGAAATGGGCAACATTGGCAAACGTTTTAGATCCATATTCAGGAATCTGAGAAAAGGGAAAATCTGAGATTTTCGTCGTAATTTATAATTACGGAGACAGGGAAAGCTCTCAGGGGCATATTCAATTAGAAGTAGACAACTAGAGTAAAAGTGGGGCAAACTTTTTTATCAATCTTTGAGACGTACAGAGAAAACGTGTCACAAAACTACGCAACTGAGAACATGGGATAAACGCCAAGACCGGGGGGGATTTTATGTGGCTATTAAAGAACTAGCTGGAAAAGGGGGGACCGTTTGTCATATAAAATCCAGCCTGTCCAAAACATAAACAGAGAGTGATCGTCGTCGTCCCCCCGGCCCCGGTCACCTGGGCAGCAGGGAGCCCTCTGAGGGGCTGACTGAAGGGGGTGGGGGGTGGGGGAGCTGGAGGGCTCCCTGGGGAAGGGGAGGGGGCGGTAGTGGGGGATGGGCAGGTGGGGGGCAGGTGGGGGCTGGGGGCAACGGTGCGGCAGTTGGGGACATCAAGTGGGACTGGGAAACCGGGATCGGGGGCAGCCCCGTGGGGGACACGTCCCCTCCCTTCCCCGCCCCGGCAGAGACCCGGCGTCTCCTCCCACCCCCACGCCGGGGCAGCCAGGTTGGGGGATGGCTCCGGGCTCCAACTTCCCACCGACACCGGGACAAATCGCTGCGGATAAAACGGGGGGAAGGAAATCCCGCCCCCCCCCCACGGGAGGGGAGTTTCAATGGACATGTGAGGAGGAGGGAGAGACGGGGGGGGGGGGGGATCAGGGGAGACCAGAGAGCGGATCAATGGGGGAGGGGGGGAGTTTACAATCACGTGGGAGCTACCGAGAGGGAAAAGGGGAGACCTGGGGGGCATTTGTGCCCGTGGGGGGGAGGGGATCCAATTAACTCCCCCGCCGCCCCCCACTTCCCCCCGGGAATTTCCTGGCTGCACAGAGACAGTTCAACCCCCACCCCCCGCAACTCCGGCTTCTCCCCCCAACACCCCCCAAGGGACCCCGCCCGCCGGGCCCCAGTCTCTGCCCCCCCCAATCCCAGCCGTGCCGGGGGTAGAGAGTCACTTTCCTGCCCCCCCCCCCGGCGGGGTCTCCCACTCACCGGGTCGGGGGCGGGCAGAGCCGGGGCTGGTCCCAGCTGGACAAAGCCCCCCCCGGCCGGGCACGGGGGGTTAATGACGGGCCCCCCCAGCACAGACCCCGGAGCGAAGCCTCAGCTGCTCCTCCGAGAGACCCGACACGAGGCAGCGTCTGGGGGCGGGGCCTGGAGCAGACCGGGGGCGGGGCAGCGCCTGGGGGCGGGGCCTGGAGCTGACCAGTCGCTGCCTCGTGTCGGATCTGTCATTAACCCCTCCGTGCCCGGCCGGGGGGGGCTTTGTCCAGCTGGGACCCGCCCCGGTGAGTGGGAGACCCCGGGGTGGGAGCGCTGGGCGGTGGGGGGGAAGGAAAGTGACTCTCTGCCCCCCACCTGCCCATCCCCCACTGCCGCCCCCTCCCCACCCCCAGGGAGCCCTCCAGCGCCCCCCCCGCCCCCTTCAGTCAGCCCCTCAGAGGGCTCCCTGCTGCCCAGGTGAACGGGGGCCGTGGGGGGGGGACCATCACTTTCTGCTTATGTATTGGACAGGCTGGATTTTATATGACAAACGTTCCCCCCTTTTCCAGCTAGTTCTTTAATAGCCACATAAAAGCCCCCCCGGTCTTGGCGTTTATCCCATGTTCTCAGTTGCCTAGTTTGTGACACGTTTTCTCTGTACCTCTGTACCTAAAAAAGTTTAGGGGTACTTGTGGCACCTTAGAGACTAACCAATTTATTTCAGCATGAGCTTTCGTGAGCTACAGCTCACTTCATCGGATGCATACCGTGGAAACTGCAGAAGACATTATACACAGAGACCATGAAACAATACCCCCTCCCACCCCACTGTCCTGTTGGTAATAGCTTATCCAAAGTGATCATCAAGTTGGGACACTTCCAGCACAAATCCAGGTTTTCTCACCCTCCGCCCCCACCCCCACCCCCCCACACAAACTCACTCTCCTGCTGGTAATAGCTTATCCAAACTGACCACTCTCCTTCCAATGTGCATGATAATCAAGGTGGGCCATTTCCAGCATAAATCCAAGTTTAACCAGAACGTCGCCCTGAGTCCTTCTCCATCCTGGTTGGGAAATTAACCCCCCTGAAACAATGATCATCTTTCCCTCTCCTTTGAGAATCATTTGTTCCCTCCTTTCTCTCTGTTAAAAATGTTTGCTGATAAAAGAGACTAGCCATATATTCAATACCCATCAAAGCCAGGGGCCTCCCCCTGATTAGGGGATGGGTGGATCCCAGTTGGTAACAGGAGACTTGGCTGGACCCTTTTCTTTTTTCCAGCTGGCACGGGATGAGGAGGTCCCTCTGAGTGCAGCGTGGGTCCAGAAGTATCCCAAACCCCATGACAAAGGGTCTCCGTGAGGGGGGGCTTCCCGCAGTGCAAAGCTGTAGCCAACTCTGGGGTGGATCCACGGTGGCCATTATTTGCTAGTGACAGAGTATGGAAATGTCTTCCTTATTTTGGCCCTCCATGGCTTCCCTTCTCCTGTTAAAGAGGCATCCCCCCGGGCTCCCTCTGCCTGTGTGACTGGCCAGCAGGGGGTGGTGATAACTTTCTATCCACTTGTCAGACACTGTGAGGGAACACTGTTGCTGGGGGGGGGCATGTCTGTGTGGGGAGATTGCAGCGGGAGCTGAAGGGGCATTGTGGTAGTGGGAGGCCTCTGGGTGGCTGGGCAGGGGGGACCCTAGTCAGGTTGGTGGGTTCTGGAGGATTTGGGGTTTCGGGGAGTAGTTCTGATGTGCCCAGCCCTAAGGCTATGGGTCCTGGAGGTGGGTATCGCTGGGGCCTGTTGGCTGCAGACCAGTGGAGGTGGGGGTCTCTTGGGCAGGTGGGGCAGGGGATTAGATGCTGCCTGGTGCTGTGCCAGGGGCTCTGTCTGGGATTGCCCAGCTGGCTCCTGGGACCATTGCCATGCCCAGTGCACAGCGCTGTGGTGGGGTGGTCCCTGGCGCAGAGTGAGGGGTCCTCCTGTAAAGTGTCAGGGGGTCCTGCTGGGAGGAGGAGGGGGTCCCAGGCAAATGGGCTGGCAGATCCTGGTGGAGGGCAGGTGGGGGTCGTAGGCAGGCAATGGGGAAATCCCAGGCAGGCAGTGAGGGACTATAAAATGACTCTACACAAACAGCCCCCCACCCCATTTCTCCTGCCATTTGCAGGAGCAAATCCAGCCATGGGGGAGCAAACAACCCAGGAATGAGAGTTTCCTAGCAGACACGCATGGAGAGGGCACAGGGAAAAGGAGATAGAGAGACTGACAGGGTCCGTGGGATAAAAGAGTTTTGAAAGAGATTTCCAACTCTCTCATCTGCCCAGACAGATGTATTACTGCACTGTGGGGAGAATCACTTTCCTGTGGACAAGACGAGGATCAGAGAGAGGAAAACCCAGTTCCTGACTCCATGTCCCTCCTGCTGGGATGTGGCTGCCGTGGGGTCAGTGTCAGAGGGAATCCTCGAAAGGGACTCCTTTGGTTCTGCTTTTTTCTAGGATTGCGTTCAGAGACTTTGTTTTGGGATGCGGGAGGGAGAAAGGAGGTTAAAAGTGTGTCTGTGGGCCTAGCCTGGCAGGAGGGGCCAGGTCTCTGCTGTAATCCAGAGATTGAGCATTTTCTCAGCACGGCAGAATCTCGGATCTCGCTCTGCAAGGAAAGAGCCTGGGGGAAGCGTAATGTGAAATGAACTAATGCCCGTTCCTAAACTTCCACAACAGCCCTTCTTGCCCGGCCAGGTTGCAGAACGAAGCTCATGTTTCTTTCTGGTTCATCCCGTCCTCCCATGGGACTAGGGAGCGACATGGCTGCAGAGGAGCCAGCTCAGGTAGGGATTATTGTGGGGGTTCTGATCTGTTCCTGCAGGAGGGAGAGGGACAGGAAATACACGGGAGACGGGAAGGTTTGCACCGTCTGGTTTGGAGGTTGGAGGGGGGCAGGAAATGCACAGAGTGGAGAAAGGGAGGAGGCCAGGGGGTGGCAGACCTGCTGGGAGTTGTTTAATAAGTGGCCTAGATTCTAGGAAGAGACCCATGAGGTTCGGAGGTAGAAATGCTCCAATCTGGTGAACAGAAAATAACCTACCTAGATGGGGCTGGGAAAAAGGACCAGACTCCTAGTGCTGGAGCCTGACCCAACTAACCAGCGGGTGCCTTGAAATATGAAGGGGGAAGCCACCAGTCAGGCTTAGGGGAGATTCCCCTGCCTCATGTCCAGCTCTGGGAGTGGCTAAGTCATTATGCAATGTAACCCATTTTCCCTTGTTTTTTCCTGCCCCCCCCCCCCCGACGTTCTTGTTAAACCCTGGATTTGTTCTAGAAATGGGCCACCTTGATTATCATACACATTGTAAGGAGAGTGATAACTTTAGATAAGCTGTTACCAGCAGCAGAGTGGGGTGGGAGGAGGTATTTTTTTCATGATTTGTGTGTATATAAAAAGATCTTCTACACTTTCTACAGTTTGCATCCGATGAAGTGAGCTGTACCTCACGAAAGCTTGTGCTCAAATAAATTGGATAGTCTCTAAGGTGCCACAAGTCCTCCTTTTCTTTTCACAAGGAGGAGGGTGTTGGGCTTCCTACAAGAGATCTCTCCCTAGACCCTGCTCAGGGCAGCATCTCCGGTATCAGTCTGTGGCTAGTAGGTGTGTGATGGATCTGCTGGGAGAGAGGAGGGGTGTCTCTTCGCCCCCTCACCCTGGTGTTTCCTGGGTGCTGTGAGCGGGGTGGGGGTGGGACTCTGTTGGCTGCGGTCCACCCAGAGTTTCCGTTTGATTGGCTCCTCGCCCCCACGAATAGTGGGGCTGTGAGTGGGGCAGCAGGTCCTGAGTGTGGGGCTCTGGCTCTTTCACGGGCCGGTGACCTTCGAGGAGGTGGCTGTGTATTTCACCAGGGAAGAGTGGGCTCTGCTGGACCCCGCTCAGAGAGCCCTCTACAGAGACGTCATGCAGGAAACCTATGAGACTGTGACCTCGCTGGGTAAGGATTCCTGTCCCCTCGGTTCTTGGAAGGGGAACGGAAGAGATGAGGTTCACGCCACCCCCACAATGCCACCTCTGCTCTGTCCTGTTCCAGCATCACCCCAGCATGCCAGTGACACACACACGACCAGAGACCCTCCCCTGCTGCTGAACGCTGTGGGAAGAGAGCACAGGAGCAGAATCGCACAGTGTCAAATATCTCCTGTTTGCACAAGTAAAACGGGGGGTTAGGTCCAGCATAATGAACAGAAGCTTCCTACCCCTGGCCTTCTCTCAAACCCTGAGCCTTCTCCACCCAGACCAGAATGTGCTTGGGGTGTAAGAAGCAGGCTGCTGGGGTCAGAGCGGCTGGTCCAGGGTTACTGATCACACAGACCTTGAATGCTGGCTGGGGGAATCCAGACAAGGGAGCTCCAGCAGCAGAGCATTGAAACTCAGCCAGGATTACAGATGACACAACTCCTCACTGCTCCAGATTGCCCCGTGCATGGGACAATGGCCTCGGTTGCTGGTGAAAATCCTTGAGACCTGGAGAGTTGCTCCCCCCATCCCCATGTGCACTAACCACAATCTACCTTCTCTGCAGACTTGGTTTTTTGAGTCCCTCATTCCTGAAGTCACATGACCCCGATTCTTATTTTTCACATTCTGCTTTTCTAGACTTTTTAGAGGCTGTTGCTTGTGAATGATAGTTTCTAATTTCCCAGTGTTCTCCACACCCAGGGATTTTCCTACTCCCTCCCATTGCACTGGACTCACTAGGTTCCCTGGTATTTCAGAATGGCCACACTGGGACAGACCAAAGGTCCATCTAGCCCAGTGTCCTGTCTTCCGACAGTGACCAGCGCCGGGTGTCCCAGAGGGAATGAACAGAACAGGGAATCATGAAGTGATTCATCTCCTGTCACCCATTCACAGCTTATGACAAACAGAAGTTAGGGACACCATCCCTGCCCATCCTGGCTAATAACCATTCACGGACCTGTCCTCAATAGATTTCTCATGCTGTTTTTTGTTTTTTTTTTTTGTAACCCTATTATAATCTTGGCCTTCACAACGTCCTCTGGCAAGGAGTTCCCCAGGTTGACTGTGCATTGTGTGAAGAAATACTTCCTTTTGTTTCTTATAAACCTGCTGCCTATTAATTTGATTGGGTGATTCCTAGTCCTTGTGTTCTGAGAAGGAGTAAATGACACGTCCTTATTTACTTTCTCCACGGCAGTTTTGATTTTATAGACCTCTCTCATATCCCCCCTTTGTCTCTTTTCCAAGCTGAATAGTCCCGGTCTTTTTAATCTTTCCCCGTACAGAAGAGTTTCATACCTGTAATCATTTGGGTTGCCCTTTTCTGAACCTTTTCCAATTCCAATATATCTTTTTTTGAGATGGGGCAACCACATCTGCAGGCAGTGTTCGAGATGTGGGTGTACCATGGGTTTATATAGAGGCGATAAGATATTTTCTGTCTTCTTATCTATCCATTTCAGAATGATTCCCAACATTCTCTTTGCTTTTTGACTGCTGTGGCACACTGTTTTGATGTTTTCAGAGAACTGTGCCCAGTGACTCCAAGATCCCTCTGTTGAGTGGAAACAGCTCATTTAGAGCCCATCATTTTATATGTGTAGTTGGGATTATGTTTTCCAATGGGCTGCAATATGGTGCTATCCTGACACCTAGTCCTGCTGAGATCCTGCATTCAGTGATATCCCTGCCCTTCCTGTTCCCGTTCTCATAAAAGAAGAAGAGCATCCAAATGCGTGTTTACCTTCATTCCCTCAGCGGTCCTCATGGGAATCCCTGATCGGTTCCAAAGTGTATTAAAACCTTTCTTAAAGGGTTACCTCTTGGTGGTTATCAGGTCCTGTGAGTTTGTAGCCCAGAAAGACCCCCCTCAGTCAGCTCAAACTCAGCTGTTTATCCCCCAAAAGTCTGTCGTCTTCAGTCTCCTGAATGAGGGTAACTCCCTTTCTGCATTGGGTAAAGCTTCAAAAGGTGGAGCTCTGCATAACCAGCCTTGAGATCTGGCATTCATCACCCCGTAGCGATACCAGCTTGCACAGGAAACCCATCCCGCAGCCCTTCCTGGTATCATGTGGCGCATCTCGGCATCATAGTCTGTGAAGAATTCATGCTTTCAAGGGCTGGCTTAGATATACAGATAACAGTCATAATTAGGGCAAGAGTTTGCAGGCAATGAAAAGAGAGTAATTGACAAACGTGAGCAATATCTAATCCTTTAAAGCCTGAAAGTGCCTTGTGGGGAGGGCACAGGAGCCGGCTGTGTGGGGGCGGTGGGGCTCAGATACTGGGCATTGAGAGACTAGAACCAGCTGTGCGTTGGAGAGATGTGGCATGAACCAGCTGTGTACAGGGGAGATGAGCAGGGGAGAGGTCCTGTTGACATGGCCGCGAGCAGCTGTGAGTGTCGTCCTCTCTGCAGCATGATGAGAGAGCCTGGCGTCCCACTGCCGATCCCAGACTTGTATGAGGAGGGAAGAAATTGGCATCAAGTCTCAACCGCAGCCAGCCTGTGCCCTGGGGAGGAGACGGGTGTCTCCAGGGAGAAATCTGGGGGATTGTGACCCTGCATGCCCCACCCACCCTCTGATCAGCAATTCCGGATATTAACGGTGATTCCAGAAACAAAGAGTAATTTTGGGAAAAAATGCAGTCCTAGCGACAATTTCTGGAAAACACTGGCCCTGGTTGTAACATTAAATCCGATAATCTCAAGATCTAGGCCTGTGTTGATCAGATCTGCCACTCTGCCTTCACGGAGTTCACGCTGCTGGTGGGTTCTACCCCTTCCCCCATTCTGTGTCTGCCTTGTCTATTTAGATTGTAACTTCTTCAGGACACGGGCCATCAACGCTTCTCGGTTTGTACTGTGCCTAGCAAAATGAGGACCCACTGTTAGTTGGCCCTTAGGCACTAAGGTAATGAATGTGATTTAGAATAATCATCTCCTGGCACTTTGAGCCAAGGAAGCCGGCCTTCGGATGTTACTACTTAAAAATGAGCTGGGCTTAAAAGCATGGAATATTCTTTGTGACAAGTATCCCACAAATTCCACTGACCTCCCTTGTTTTCTTTGCCTTGAGCAGGGTTTCCAGTTTCCAGAACTGATGTGATCTCGCAGCTGGAACGAGGGGAGGAGTCGTGCGTCCCAGACCTTCATGGCTCTAAGAAAAAAGTGCTCCCGAGAGCTGCCTGCATAGGTGAGGCATTGGTTAAACCAACCCCAAAACTGTCGGTGAATACAGGAAACATTTGGGATGCCCTACAAAGACCTTGTGAGCTCTCCAAGTTCAGGATTGTTCCCTGCAGATGTAGAATCGTTAGGCAGAGGTCACTCATGGCTTCCCACCTATCCTGACTGACAACTGGCAGCAGGTCCCTCCCCAATCTCGCTGTCCCCTGAGATTTCTTCTGAGATACGGACCCAGAACTGATCCCTTCCTTTCTCTCCTCTGAGAAGGTTTAAGGGAAAATCAGCTCCTGATAGGTTTGATCTGTCCTGTACACATTTTGGTTCCTTCATCCCTTTTCCCATTCTTCTCTCTGAGATTTCCTTTCTCTCTGGCGCAGGCAGAGACTTACGTCTGGATTCTCTCGGTCTCCCGTCAGGTGTTGGGATGGTGAGTGAAAACGAGGAGGAACCCCAGCAGGAAGATGCTGAGCGAGTAGAAGCCCATGGGATGTTGTCAGGAAGGTCCAAAGGGAATGATTCTGGGAGCTGTGCACGCCCAGAAAAAACAAAAGCCTGTGAGAGTCAGCAGAGGCCAGAGGAAAACTTCGGTAGCCAGTCAGACCTTATTACACGTGAGAGAATGAACTTGGAAGGAACATGCTACACATGCCTCGAGTGTGGGAAAAGCTTCAAAGGGAGCTCGGACCTTCTCAGACATCAGAGAATCCACACGGGTGAGAAACCTTACGCATGCTGTGTGTGTGGGAAATGCTTCAAGCAGAGCTCGCATCTCATTGCACATAAGAGAATCCACATAGATGAGAAACCTTATGGATGCCCTGAGTGTGGGAAACACTTCAAGCAGAGCTCACACCTTATTACACATCGGAAAATCCACACGGGTGAGAAACCTTATGGTTGCCCTGAGTGTGGGAAACACTTCAAGCAGAGCTCACACCTTATTACACATTGGAAAATCCACACGGGTGAGAAACCTTATGGATGCCCTGAGTGTGGGAAACACTTCAAGCACAGCTCACACCTTATTACACATCGGAAAATCCACACGGGTGAGAAACCTTACGGATGCCCTGAGTGTGGGAAACACTTCAAGCACAGCTCATACCTTATTACACATCGGAAAATCCACACGGGTGAGAAACCTTACGGATGCCCTGAGTGTGGGAAGCACTTCATTGACAGTTCATCCCTCCTCTCACATCAGCGAATCCACACAGGGGAGAGGCCCTACACATGCTCTGAGTGTGGGAAAAGCTTCAATCGGAGCTCAAACCTGATCAGACATCAGCGAATCCACACGGGAGACACACCCTACACATGCTCTGAGTGTGGGGAACGCTTCCGTTATAGCTCAGCCCTTACCATACATCAGAGAATCCACACTGGTGAGAGGCCCTACATATGCTCTGAGTGCGGGAAAAGCTTCAATCAGAGCTCTACCCTAATCACACATCAGAGAACGCACACAGGAGAGACCCCCTACATGTGCTCTGAGTGCGGGAAAAGCTTTAATCGGAGCTCTCTACTGACCACACATAGAAGAATCCACACAGGTGAGAAGCCTTATGGATGCTCTGAGTGTGGGAAACGCTTCGATCGGAGCTCATACTTTATCATACATCGGCGAATCCATACGGGTGAGAAACCTTATGGATGCCGTGAGTGTGGCAAACACTTCAATCAAAGCTCAGCCCTTATCACACATCAGCGAATCCACACAGGAGAGAGGCCCTACACGTGCTCTGAGTGTGGGAGAAGCTTCAATCAGCGCTCAACCCTTATTAGACATCAGAAAATCCACATGGGAGTGAACTGTAACAAATGCCTTGACTAGGGCTGGCCAAAGGTATTTTTTTCTTTTAAATCACATTTGCTAATTCCCACTTAGTGATCTGTGCCCCATCTTCACCGTGGTTACTCAGCTCCCCCAGATGAGTTGCCTGCTCCTGCCTTTTGCAGCTCACCCTTCTTTGGGGTCAGTCCTGTGATGTTTTCTATCAACTCCTTTCCTTTTGGGTCAAAGGAGCGTGTGTCCCTCCAGCCAGGAATGTTCATCAGCTCCAGGTGGGGGAGAGAGGTTTGTTCCCAACAAGCTACACTGAGGCAAAAACTACCCGTGCCTTACATCCACTAGGACTGTACATGGCGTTGGCTGCTCAAGTTAGTGATCTTGGTGTTAAAAGACAATTACAGTTGTCGTGCAGATGCAGCCGAGGTGCAGTGGTTGGCATTAGCTTTCCCCTTGACCTGACCTAAACTCCATCGCATGTCCTAGTCTAAACAAAGCCTGAGCATCACAGTTATACTGTTCCCCCATTTAAAAACAATTGTTAGTCATCAAGTTCCCCCACCAGGATCATATTGTTTCATTCCCAGTTGTCACAGTTCATCAGAGCGCTGTTGCTTCAGGTTTTCCTGAAGGCAGATATTTTTACTACCGTTTTCCTCCCTTAACATATATTGAAGTATAACAAAGAGCAGGAATAGGGAAGGGAGAGGGAAAAATGTCTTTTCCCCTCTGTAACAACAGAAGAACATAGGGTAAATCAGAGGGATTCTCCATCACCATCTCTATCCCCCTGTTCTTCAATTGGTAAGGTCAATATTTCCCGAAGGGGCTGGGAAGAGGATTCTCTAGTAACTTATTTGAAACTAAGCAAAAGACCCATTCATTTGCCTCCCAAAGCAGTTGTGGCCCATGCCCTGCAAGAGGTTGCTCCTGAAGATCTTCCCTTCCTAATCAGGTGCATGTTGCCTCTTATTTGGGAAATGCAATCCCTTCCTAGGTAGAGATGGGAAAAATGGAAGTGACATTTCTGTTCAGCTCACTCCTGGCAGATGCTGTAAATGTGTAGGAAATGACATCCATGAGGAATGTGATAGAGCTGCAGAAAGACACCCATTTTGAGTAGATACCTGACATTTGGTGTCTTAGAGGGATTCTAAGGCGCACCTGAATTTAGTCCCTTATTTAAATCTGTGCCACCAGATTAAAGAAACAAAAGGGCATATTTGGGGGAGTTCTACCTCAGTATCGCTACTGGTATGTCGTGTGGTTGGTGAAGAATTCTACGCCAGAGCCGTGTAAAATTGCTACAACTAAGGTCAAAGATTTGAGAAGAACTCAGGTAGAAATGAGAGGTACGAGTGGTTGATTTTCACCCCAGAGATGGACGCTATGGTGACCTGTGGCCAAGGTAAACTGTTTTTAGAATTGCTCACACTTCTAAAGGATGCCATGATGAAATTGGGAACAACTGTCTTTTACCATTTGGATCCCAAGTTTCCTGAAGCACAGAGAGAAACAGCTGATTCCTTCAGAGCCATGCCATGCCTATGGGTCCCAAACTGGCTGCCTTGCTGGACAAGAAGCACTTCCGTGTTGGTTAAATGATGGTAGCCAATGAGGGAATGTAACAGATTCCAAGTTCAGACTGCAGGATACATGAATGCTGAGTCCAGAGTCTGTGGTTTGGTCTCTTAGTTTTGCTCTTGAGTCTAATGCATGTGTCTCACTGTTCCGCCTCCTGCTACTCTGAAAGATTAGAAAGTGTGAAAGTAGAGCACAGGTGGTTTTTCTCATGATGCAGCCTTCCCACGTAGTGTGAGACCCCTTCCACCCACACTTCTGGGAGAAGACCCAGGGAGAAATGAACCCTCAGAAATGGAAGGCTCCTAGGTTATGGTCGAATGTGACTTCACACAGAGCTCACTGGGTGAAAATGGGAATTAAGAGAAAACTGCCCTAAAGGTTTATAGTTTGTAATCTTTGAAGAAATTGTTACCAGCAACAAGGAAATTGCACATGAAGTTTATTAGTGTAAGGTAAGAGGCTGATTCTGTGATCACTTTCAGTGTTACAGTATAATTCAGGTTTTCTTCTAGCCCCCTCCTACAAAATAGCAAATGGTGGCTAATCCTGCAATAAAAACCTGACTCCAAAGGAATCAGGTTTGGGGGAAAATGTGAGAGAAATAGCATGTACGAGAATAGAGACCCAGTATAGACTGGAATGATTTCTGTTTCAAATGGAATTTATTTGGTAAATTTTAAAATAAATCTTCTGTTGGGAGGAAAACTACTTGAGAGAAGATGTGGAACCTTTTCCCCAGTGAGAGGGAAAGAGCCAGAGAGTTCCCCAGGGCTCTTGTTCGCAAAGCAAAGATGTCACATTAGGCAGGAGATGTCAAGATCTACAATGGTGATGGGCGAGTGATGGGAGCTTTTCTGGGTGGTTGTTGTTTGGTTGTTTTTTTTCATGTAATTTTTGTTTTGTTTTTGCAACTAGTTCTTTTTATAGCTGCTGAGCCCCCTTGTCCTTTTGAGCACAGCTCTTTAACCCTCAGGCCTGGCTCTGGAAACCTCAGAACCGGCTTTGCGGTTTTTTTTTTTCATGTTTGCTATCTTTGGAGTTCGCACATCCACACGACATGCGGTTCACAGCAACGGATACTTTGAGAAACCTGCTGGGTGAAGCAGGCCTTTTCCAAACTGACATTGGCCCAAATTCTGCCTCAATTCAGCTGGATTGGGACACGTCTGTGTCAAAGGAGTGGTTCACACCTGATTTGCCCAGAGACCTCAGAGGAGGGGTAGTTAGATATAGGATAAGTAGGAATCGACAACAATTAAGTTAAATATAAAGGTGAAAGACCCTCACCTTGCAGGTCAACAAGCCTGTTCTGTTCTTTCCCTCCAATGCATCTGGCACTGGTCGCTCTCAGGTAGCACACTGGGCTTGACGGACCATTGGTCTGACCCAGTCTATGACCTGTCGTGCGTTCTTATGGAAGTCCTCTGCGGGCTTGTCTACACGGGCAAGTTTCTGCACAGGAAAGCAGCTTTCTGCGGTGTAACTCCCGAGGTGCGCACTCAGATTTCGTGATGCATGATAGGAAGGGGCCATGACAGGGACACACTGCCGTGCGGGGTCAAAATGAAGGAGCTGTGACATGCCTACCACAAGGTGCAGGAGGCAAACTGCTGCTCCATATTGGGGGCTAACTAACCCCAGCATCACGGCAAGAATCTACCTAGCAGCTGGAGAAAAAATATGAATGAGAGTCAAAGACACCTCCACGTGGCGTGTCTCTTCCCCAATCTCAACACCTGGAAGATTGTCTGGAAGACTCAGAATTTGAACTGCAGAGATTGGTCTCAGGCTGAGAGGGAATTCAGTCTGTGTATTAAGAACTCAACATGGCCTGGAGCAAGCAGTGAGTGAGAAAAGCTGTTTGATCCAATTCTTGCTTAGTATATTCAAATTAGAGTTTAGACTGGGAGTCTGTTTTCATTTGTTATGTAACCACTTTTGACCTCTGTAACCAATACTTATACTCAGTTAAAATCTAACTTTCTGGAGTTAATAAACTTATTTTACTATTTTATACTTACTCCTGAGTTTGTCCAAAGTGCTTGGGAAAGTTGCTCACATGACAAAGGCTGGTGCATGTCCCCTTTATTTTTGATGAAGTGGCGAACTAATTAATGAGCTTACACTTTTCAAGAGAAGGACTGAGACGATCGCATTCTGACCTTTTACTGACACTTCTTTAATAACTAAAAAAAAAGAACAGGAGGACTTGTGGCACCTTAGAGGCTAACTGATTTATTTGAGCACTGTCCAGTTTTGGGCCCCACACTTCAAGAAGGATGTGGATAAATTGGAGAGAGTCCAGCAAAGGGCAACAAAAATGATTAGGGGACTGGAACACATGAGTTATGAGGAGAGGCTGAGGGAACTGGGATTGTTTAGTCTACGGAAGAGAAGAATGAAGGGGGATTTGATAGCTGCTTTTAACTACCTGAAAGGTGGATCCAAAGAGGATGGATCTAGACTATTCTCAGTGATAGCAGATGACAGGACAAGGAGGAATGGTCTCAAGTTGCAGTGGGGGAGATTTAGGTTGGATATTAGGAAAAACCTTTTCACTAGGAGGGTGGTGAAACACTGGAATGCATTACCTAGGGAAGTGGTGGAATCCCCTTTCTTAGAAGTTTCTAAGGACAGGCTTGACAAAGCCCTGGCTGGGATGATTTAGTTGGGGTTGGTCCTGCTTTGGGCAGGGGGTAGGACTAGATTCCTCCTGAGGACCCTTCCAACCCTGATCTTCTATGATTCGATGACCCTCCTCCAGGAGTGACAGAGCCTGGCATGTGCTGGAAGAAGCGGGGAGCTCTGGTGCCCACGGACCTGTCCTGGCAGCTTTCTCAGCAGCAAAGAAATCAATTCTCCCTGCCCCTGAGCAACCCACCCACAGCTAATGGCAGCATTGGTGGGGGGTCCCAAGCTTTGCACCAACGTCCACATTTCAGACCTTCCTCTCATGGCACTTTCCATGTGAATTAGGACAAGCAAGCTGGGGAAGCTCCATGGGGTAATAGAAACCAGGGCTGCAGGGAAGGTTTGAACTCACAACCCCAGCAATATTGCCCTTTGCACTAACCACTTGCACCCCTGCAGGGGCTCCTTGGACAGTGCTGGGAAGTCGGCCGTGATCCGTCTCTGTGGTTCGCACCTTTGCCTGGCAATTGAAAGGCTGCCGGTTCAAACCTCACTCAAGCTGTGGCTTTCCAGCAATGAGACTCCAGTCCATTTTAACAGGAAGAAAATCTCCTCTATTCTGGTTTAGCCCCATTTGACTCCTTCTGCCCGTCTTCTTCCTCCCCCATCGGTCCCTTTCCTTCCCCATTGGGGCCATGCAGAGGGGAGCCCCAGTCAGTCTCTGTCACCGAGAGGCTGTATCCCATAAGGGGAGGGAGGGGTCGCTGTAAAGCATTGATAATGGGTGGGGGAGGGGTGTGCGTGGTTAGGGGGAGAAAGTCTGGAGAACTAACAGTGGGGCCCAGAGAGATTCCCCCACAGACTGGGGAGATCCCCTGCTGCCCACCATCACCCAGCTCTGGGAAGAACAACTTGGGATTGCTTGGGGAACCCACCTTTAAAAACACAAGTGTTCCATGCTAGTTACATTTGAATAAGACCAAAGCCGCCTCAAACCCAGTGTCACAGTCACTGGGACGACTTTGTCCTGACATTTTACCGGCCGCAGCCACAAAGCAAGTCAAATTACGGCTCTCGTTCGGCGTCAAGGCCCACAGACGAACCCAGAGGCTTTTCCTTCCTCAGGTTCTGCTGTCATTTCAGTGCTGGCCTGTTCCGAGATTCATCGTTGTGCAAAGCAGCGTCAGGCCCTGAAACTGGACGAGCCCAGAGCAGAGGCTGCCTTCATTTAACCCTCCAAAAACCAACCCGCCGAAACGTGGATTAGCACCCATGCTCCTCCAGCCGCAGGGGAGGCGCCTCATCTGGGCCCCTGGTGCCCATGCTCCAGCAACATAAGACCACGGGGGCCTGGCTCCACCCAAGTCCGGGGGCCGGTGTCTCCCCCAGCCCCACCTGCTGCCCCCGGGCAATTTAAAAGGGCCCGGAAACCCCCACCGCCATCACCGGCAGCACAAGGGGGCTAAGGCGGCTTCCTGCCCACCCTCGCTCCGTGTAACCCTTCTGCCCGTCAGAGTTGGCAGCAACAAGGACCGGGTTCAATATCTAGGGGATCCATTCCAATAACACAATGCAAACCGGCTCGAGCCCCCACCCAGTGACCTGGGACAAATATGTACCACCCCCGCTGGGCACCTCCCAGAGGCAATCCTTCCCCTCTCGTAAGCACCTAGTCTGAGTGTAGCAAAAAGCCTTTTAATAACAGAGAGAAACAATGTGGCATTATGTTGGCGAAACACCACCAACAGGATTCATAACACAACTCACGAGCAAAAAAAAAACCCACCCCAAGCAAATTGGGGCATGCCCTTTCCCTTTGGTTCTTGAGTCTAGCAACCCCAAATCACCCAAAGTCCCAAAAGTCCAATGACCCAAAAGTCTCTGTCCCTGGTCAGGGCAGCCCCAAAGTTCATCTGCAGAGCTTTACCTCACAACCTGGGTGGAGATGGGGGCGGGGGTAAAAGGCACCTTACATGATCTGAAGCTGACCGCCCCACAGCTCCATAGGCCTCCGCTCCACCAGCCGTCTCACAAACTGCTCCACAATAGATCTTCAGGCTCCCCCACTACTGAACACAACGCTCAGTGATTTCGGCCCTTACTCAGTTCAGCTCTTTGGTGAAGTCAGCTTGTAGTAGGGGAGCCTCAGTGCTAGGACACCATTAGCCCAAAATGAGCTCAGCAGCCTGTAACTAGAGTCCTAACGGAATCAAAATTAGCTCTGAGATTCCACAGTGGAGAGAAAAGGAAGAGCAATTAGCATGTAAGTCCATCACCAAGGGACCCATGGCACCAAGTATTAATACTTGTCCCCACCCTCTCTCAATTCACAGAGTTTTGGAACCCATGACCCTTGCCTAGCGAGTCCTACGTAGTTGATGGTGAGTCCCTCCATCATAACAAAAGGCCAAGTACAGTTCCCAGCACAGTTCCCATAATCAGGGTAATAACAATTTATTCTTCCTGCCCCAATAACAGAGACACTGGGGATCCCACAGCAGCCAAAGTGAGCATTTGGGCAGCTATGGCCTCGTTCTAGGCGGGGTGGGTGTGCCTATGCAAATGAGATCGGCCCCTGAAGTTCTTTTCCACAACTTGCCAGACCTCACCACCAGATGTCAGGGTGAGGCTCACCCTGACACTGCTTACACTCCGTGTGGCCTGCCAGTCTCGGAAGCGGCTGGCGCGTCCCTGCAGCCCCGGGGGTGGGGGGATCTCCACACGCTGCCCCCGCCCCGAGGGCCGACTCTGCCATCTGTGGCAATGGGAGCTGCTGGGGTGGTGTCCGTGGGCAGCGATGGGCAGAGACCCCCCACCTAGGAGCTGCTGCCAGAGGGGGGTGTGGGTCGCTTTTGGGAGATCCCTGAGGTAAGAGCTGCACCCTCATTCTCTCCCGCACCCCAAGCCCCAGCCCAGACCCCAGCCCCCTGTACCCAAACTCCCTCCCAGAGTCCACCCCCTGCACTCCCTCCTCCACCCTACCCCCATGCCCCAGCCCAGAGCCCACACCCCACACCCAAACTTCCTCCCAGAGCCTGCGCCCGCACCCCCTCCTGCACCCCAACCCCCAACCCCAACCCAGATCCCGCACCCAAACTTCCTCCCACAGGCCTCCCCCCACACCTGCTCTCGCACCCCAACCCTCTTCCCCAGTCCAGAGCCCACCCCTTGCACCCAACTCCCTCCCAGAGCCCGACCTGCACCCTCTCCTGCACCCCAACCCCCTCCCCCAGCCCAGAGCCCACACCTGAACTCCCTCCCAGAACCTGGCCACCCCACCCATTCCTGCACCCAATGCCCTGCCCCAGCCAAGACCCCACACCTGCACCCAAACTGCCTCCCAGAGCCTGTACCCCTCACCCCCTCCCACACCCTAACCCCCTGCCCCAGCCCAGAGCCCACACCACACATCCAATTCCCTCCCAGAGCCTGCCCCCACACCTGCTCCTGCACCCCAACCCCTGCCCCAGCCCAGACCCCGCACCCTTCATTCCCTCCTGCACCCCAACACCCTGCCGCAAACCACAGCCCACACCCAAACTCCCTCCCAGAGCCCAACCCCTTTCCCTCTGCCTCCCATACCCAAACTCCCAGAGCCTTAGGCAGATGTGGGGGGAGGTGGACGGGGAGGCAGGACTTGGTCCCATTCTGGAAACCACCAAAAATTGTAGAAACCTGCCGCCCCTGTCCAGCCCAACCTTCTGCAGGTGCCCCTCAGGCCCCACCCGTGCAGGGTTTGAAGTTTGCATTGCTTAAATTCCAGGACGCTGGGGGACTTCAGCTCCCCTTTGTCCAGCGGGAACCTTCAGCCCACTCCCAACCAGATTCTTGTCCATGGCATGACTGTCGGGGGGCTGGGCCCCTCTTTGTCTTTTCTCTCTGGGACAGGCCAGGGTACCTAGAACTGGGGTATCTGAGCACCCAGGACCTTCTATGGAGATGCCCTTCTCCTTCCCCTTCTGTGGTCCCATCTGTCATTGACTCCAGCCTGTTTTCTATCCATCATCAGCACCATCCCAAGCCAGCTGCACCCGCCTCAAAAAGACAGTGTGCCCTGATGGGTGTAAATCATAGAATCATAGAATATCCTCATTTACACATTTCTTTGGCAGTCATGACAGGAGACAAAGGGTTTCTATTCCCAACTTGAAGGCAAGGAGTGCATTAGGGGCAACTCCAAGGGAAAGACTATTGATGGAGATCTCAATCTAAATTCTACACGAGTTTTGTTATCTTCCCTTTTGGTTCTATCCCTGGAAATTCCCCCCGACTAGTCTGCTGAAAGATAAAATCATCTAAATCTGCCTCCAAAGAACCTGACCGGCTGAAGCAGGAGGAGACCTGAGAGATGGCCACATTCAAATCAAAAGGGAACGCTGAGACCTGCCTGTTGCCACACCCGCCCCCACCCGTCCCGAGGAGAAGGAGGCGCCGACCTGTCGTGTGCGATCTAATGAGCAGGGAAAGAATCTGGGAATTACCTTCTGTAAAAACTCATCCTTTTGTTCCTCAAACACCTGTGGAAATAGCTGATTCAAGAAGTGGTTGACAGAGGGATGGTCCGCGTCTCTCAGCAGCTCCTTGGGTCACCAGCCGTTGTCAACCAAGCCAGTTGGCAGACTGACGGCAGGGCAAGAATGCTGACGCCCAACACTCTTTGCTGTTGGCCTCCGTGACATCACAATCAGCTTGTGCGTAAACACACACAGACCCCACCCAGAGAGACACACCCCCACTGAGCAACTCCCCACTCTCCCTCCCAGCACTTCCTGCCCACCCCAGAACAGCTGTTTCATGGAATTGAGGATGCTCCGGGAGGGTCGGTTCGGGGCGGGGACATGGCACACTTGGGGCACTGCATGGGACTCTTCTCTCCTCAGTGCAGGGCTCAGCACTTGTCCTTGCTGAACCTCATCAGATTTCTTTTGGCCCAATCCTCTAATTTGTCTGAATCACTCTGAACCCTATCCCAACCCTCCAGCGTATCTCCCTCTCCCCCCAGCTTAGTGTCATCTGCGAACTTGCTGAGGGTGCAATCCATCCCGTCCTCCAGATCATGCACGAAGATGGTGAAGAAAACCGGCCCCCAGAGTGACCCGTGGGGAAGCGGGGGAGGGGGTGGAGGAGAGGAGGCAGACGGTGAGTGGCAGGGACCCCACAGAGGGGGGTGCAGTGGAGGAGAGGGGGAAATCATCCAGGCAGCGGTGGGCAGTGTGGGCTGGGAGAAGGGGCGAGGCAGATACAGGAAGAGATGGAGCACAGGCGGGGCACTGGGGCCCAGGCACCCGGGGCCTGGTCATTGTTGGCACCAAGAGAGGAGAGGAGAGGAGACGGAGACGGAGACAGAGACAGAGACAGAGTATGTGTGATGGCCAATGCACTAGAGGAGAGACAGAGAAAAACATGGTAGGATAGCAAGCAACTCACCTCCTGGAGTCATCTGTGATGAAGCGGGACTTCATGTTTCCTCTGAATTGTGTGGGGGTGCCTCAGTTTCCCCTATGCAGTTCTTAAGGATCTAGGGGGTGGGGTAAGGGTGTATGATCGTTGCAGAGCTCTGGAGGGCAGGTGTGTGCAGGGGTCTGGACACAGAGAATGGCCGACACCCTCTTTCCTGGCACCTGATGCCCTGGGCCCTTCCCCCCTGCGAGGTGAGAGCTAAAGGGTTGGAGAACAAAGGAATCGGGTGCCCTCCTGGCCGGGGACAGGGACAAAGCCCAGAGGAGGAGGGGCTGGGGGGAGTTTCAGTTGGGGGCTGGCTGGAGACATGGAGTGAAGGGCAGACGGGGTTGTCTGGCTCACTGCCCCCCCCAAAATGGACCCGGCTGAGGGGTCCTGTTCTCTGCACCTACAAGCTCTGTGTTAGACCATGTCCCTGTGGTCTAATAAACCTCTGTTTTCCTGGCTGGCTGAGAGTCCCGTCTGACTGCGGAGTTGGGGGGCAGGACCCTCTGCCCCCCCCAGGACCCCGCCTGGGCGGACTGGCTGTGGGAAGCGCAGGGAGGGGCAGAGGAGGCTGAAGGCTCCGAGGTCAGAGCCAGGAAGGTGGAGCCGGGGGAGCTGTGTGTCCTGCAGACAGGCTGCTCCCCGAGAGGAGACTTCCCCAGAGTCCTGCCTGGCTTCCTGGGGAGCAGTCCCAGAGCATCGCCCGGGGACCCCGGGACATCCTCCTCCTCGATGAAACCTTCTGCCGTGTGACGTGTTGTGTGTGTCGTGTTGCGTGTGTCGTGTGACGTGTTGTGTGTGTGACTTGTGTGTCGTTTTGTGTGTGTGAGATGTGTTTATGTGTGCGTGTTGTGGTCCGTGTTGAGTGTGTGTGTGTGCCATGTTGTATACCGTGTTGTGTGCATGTGACGGTGTGTGCCGTTTTGTGTGCATGTTGTGTGTGTCGGTGTCATGTGCTGTGTGAGATTTTTGTGTCTCGTGTTGTGTGCCGTTTTGTGTGTCGTGTGTCGGTATCGTGTGTCGTGTTGTGTGTGGGTGTGTGATATTTTGTGTGCGAAGTTTTGTGCATCGTGTTGTGTGTGTGTGTCACGTGTGCCGTTTTGTGTGTCATGTGAGGTGTTGTGTGTCATATTGTATGTGTGTGTCGGTGTCGTGTGTGATTTCTTTGTCACGTTGTCTGCTGTTTTGTGCATCATCAAGTGTGTGTGTGTGTATGTGTCGGTGTCGTGTGTTGTGTGTGATTTTTGTGTGTCGTGTTGTGTGCTGTTTTGTGTGTCAGTTTATTTGTGTGTCATGTTGTTTGTGTCTTTCGGTGTCCTGTGTTGTGTGTGTGTGAGAGTGTTCTCTCTGTGTGTGTCGGTGTCGTGTTGTGTGTGTGTGTGTCAGTGTTGTCTGTCGTGTTTTCTGTGTGTTGTCTTGGGTGGCCCCTCAGGGTACTGCACAAACCATTTCCATCGTGGAGAAACAGTGACACCAGGTGGCCAATCCAGATAATGTACAAACCATTTCCCTCACAGAGCAACAGTGACACCGGGTGGCTAATCCAGGTATTGCACAAAGCATTTCCCTAATTGAGCAACAGTGACACTCGGTGGCCACTCTGGGTAATGCACAAATAATTTCCTTAACGGAGCAACAGTGACACCGGGTGGCCAGTCAGTGTAATGCACAAATCATTTCCCTCCTGGCCCAACAGTGACACCGGGTGGCCACTTGGAGTAATGCAGAAAGCATTTCCTCACGGAGCAATGGGGACACTGTGTGGCCAATTCAGGTATTGCACAAATCATTTCCCTCCTGGACCAACAGTGACAGTGGGTGGCTAAAACAGGTATTGCACAAAGCATTTCCCTTATGGAGCAACAGTGTCACCGGGCGGCCCCTTGGAGTAACACACAAATCATTTCCTCCCGGAGCACCCGTTGCACAAACTGAGTTTAATAATAATAATAAACAACAAATAGTTTCACTAGAAAAGGCAGATTTTCAGTGATTATAAGGGATAGCAAACAGAAGAAGGCAGATTGCTAAGCAAATACAAATACACCCACATACTAAGCCTAAGATCTAAAAGAGACTGGATTCAAGAAGTCATTTCCCATCCTAAAGGTCTTTTGGCAACTTGAAGAGTTTCTGTAGCTTAGACTTCCCGTTGTTTCTCTTTACAGACTAGACTCCTGTCTTAGTCTGGACTTCCCCCTTCTCATTCCCTTTGTCTCTTCAGGTACTTTCTGCAGCCTTTCTACTGCCCTGCATGATCTTCGTCCGCTCCGACGTCTCCATGGCTCCCGAGACCTCACCTGTGGGAATGCACACCTACCCGTGTCCTACAAAGGGAGACGGCACCAGGAGAGCAGAGGGGAGAGAGCGAGTTGGCGAACACACGAGAAGACGGCGAGTGCGGACGAGGAACTGGCAGCGCCGACCTGGCAGCCGGGTCTGCAGCGGGCAGAGAGCAGAGGCCTGGTTCCGCCTCCTTGGAAAGAGGCCCAAGCGGCTCAGGCCCCTCCTGCCGCGTTCCCCTCCGGCGAGAGCTCCGGCACCATTCCTCGCCAGAGCCGCTGCGAGAGCCGAGCCGGAGCCCTCGCTCCACAGCGCTCGACGGGGGCTGGGAATCTCGCCCTCGGCCCTGCCGCCCTCTTCCCTCCCGCCCACACCGGCCCCACGCGCCGCCCAGAGACCGAGTTCCCCCGACCGTCCCCGCTCCGCTCTCGCCCCCGCGGGGGGTCGTCTCCGGGGTGTGATTTCGGTGTCGTGTCCTCTGCCGTCTTGTGTGTCGTGTGACGTGTCGGTGTCGCGTGTGATTTCGGTGTCGTGTCCTCTGCCGTCTTGTGTGTGTGTGACGTGTCGTATGTCGTGTCGTGGGCGTGTGAGATGTCGTGTGTCAGCGGGTGTCGGCGAGTGTGTGTGTGTGGGTGTGGGCGTATGTTGTGTGTGTGTGGGCGTGTGTGGGTGTCTGTGAGAGACGTCGTGTGTTTGTGTGAGATGTCGTGTGTGAGATGTCATGTGTTGGGTGTGTGTGTGTGTGAGAGGCCGTGTGTTGTGTGTGTGTCAGTCGTCATGTGTGGTGTGTGTCGGTGTTGTGTGTGCGTGAGACGTTGTGTGTCGTGTGTGTGTGTCGGTGTCGTGTGTGAGAGACATCGTATGTCGGCATGTGAGAGACATTGTGTGTGTCCGCGTGTGTGCGACATCATGTGTCGTGTGTGTGTGTGGGCGTGTGTTGTGTGTGTGTTGGCGTGTGTGAGAGACGTGTTTGTGTGTGTGAGATATTGTGTGTCATGTGGTGTCGTGTGTGTGTGTGAGATGTGGTTGTGTGTGTGTTGTCTTGAGTGTTTTGTTGGTGTGTGTCGTGTTGTGCGCGCGTGAGACGTGTTATACGTGTGCAATGTGCAGTGTTCGCCTGACATGCTGTTTATGTGCGACGCGCACTGTGTTGTGTGTGCGACGTGTGACGTCCTGTCTACAACGTGCGGCAGGCTGTGTGCGATGTGTTGTGAGTATAACATGAAACGTGGGGTCTACAACTTGCGATGTGTGATGCACGAGCAACACTCGACGTGCTGTGTGCTACGTGTTGTGCGTGTGACATGTAAAGTACGACATCTTGTGTGTGACGTGCGACGTGCTGTGTGTTTCATGTGCAATGTGTCAGTGTCGTGTGTGTGTGTCTCAGTGTCGTGTGCCATTTTGTGTCGTGTGTCGTGTTGTCTGTGTTGTGTCTGTGACGTAGAGTTTGCTTGCGTGTGACGTGTTGTGCGTGTGCATGTGCGTGGTGCGACCTGTGCGTGACGTGATACGTGCGACATGCAACAAACTGTGGGTCCGACGTTGTGTGTGTGCGACGTACGTGCAACGTGCTGTGTGTCGTTGAGTGTGTGAGTGTGACATGTTGTGGGTCGTGTTGTGTTGAGCGTGTGTGTGTGTGAGACATGTTGTGGGTCATGTGTGTGATGCTTTCCATGTCGTGTTGTGTGTGTGTCTGTGTCGTGTGTTACTTTGTGTGTCGCGTTGTGTGCTGTTTTGTGTCATCGTGTGTGTGTGACGTGTGTGCGTCCGCGCGTTCGCCGTATTGTGCGTGTCCGTGTGGGAAGTACGAAGTGGGATGGGTCAACTTGCCACCCCCTTCCCCAACACTTTAGCCCCCTGTCGTAAACATGACCCTCCCCCCTTCCCAGGGTGCTACTGACACTAAAACGACCTAAAAGACCCCCGACTTATCACTATTGGCTGCACCCCATTGCCACCCGCACTTCTATGCTGCTGCTGGCCAAACCCTCCCCCCAAAATCTAAACCCCACCCCCTACCCGGAACCCAACTGGAACCCTGACCCCATAACCTGCCCCCCAACTCGAAACCCCTGAACCAAAACTGTAGCCCAACCCTCACCCCAACCCGAACCTCCAGCTCTGAACCCAGCCCCTCGAAGCCTGACACCGCTTTAAGCCAGAGCCCAGTTCCCCATTCCCACCCTGGGCAACAACAGTGCAAACCACACCCTCCTGCCCCCCGCCCAGGGATCCTGCTTCTTACCACCCCTTCTTTGGAAATGAACCTTTTCTTCACTTGCATCCCACACACCTTCATTCTCCTTTGAGGGGTTATTTAGTGACAGGGGTCCACACAAGGCAACTCTTTGCTATCACAGCGTAACAGGACACAGAGAAGTGAAAACAGTGCAAACAACATTCCACGAGTTTTCAGGAGGTTTAAACACCCAATACATTTGAACATTGAACAGTCGCTTCGATCTCTACTAACACACACATCCGTTGGCCTGAATACACTCTGACACAAGCTGCTCTTTCAGCGTCACGCCTTGTACAAACATTACTGCAACAGCGTGTAGGGCAGCGTGACCCCCGGGGTCTGTGAGCTGGTTTCAGGGCGTCCGCAGGACCCCGCAGCTTCGCCTCCCCGCCTGTTCCACCCACCGCCTGTGCTTCCCCGGAGGGATCTCCAGACTGTCAATGCTGCCCGGAGCTTCCCTTCCCTGCCAGGCCTGAGCAACCAGCGCTTGTAACCAGGCCACTCCCAGCCTCCCCGCGGGGAGCGTATGGACACAAACCGGCTGGAGAGCAGTTAGGACAGGAATCCCTGGAGACTCAGGGAGCATCTTCAGCGGATGAGGGTGACACACCCCACAGGAGCTGAATTTCCCACTCGGGTCTAAGTGGTGCCGTGTGGATGGGGCAGCATGTTTGGGAGGCTCTGTTTGCTGCGGTGGATCCACTGGGGGTTGATGTCATGGGGGTCGAGTGAAGACCCACTAAATTGACAGCAGAGCGCTCTCCGGTCGCTGTTGGGACTGCGCCGGGAACGGCAGGAGGAAGGGAAGTCGACCGAAGAGCGTCTCCCGTCAACCCAGCCCAGTGTAGACACAGCAGTAAGTCGACCGAAGCGACGTCAAATCCAGCTCTGTTATTCACGCAGCGGGAGCAGCGTAACTTAGGATGACTTCCTGCGGTAGGAGAGAGTCATAAATAGAAAGGGAAGGCTAACCACCTTTAAATCCCTCCTGGCCAGAGGAAAAATCCTCTCACCTGTAAAGGGTTAAGAAGCTAAAGGTAACCTCGCTGGCACCTGACCAAAATGACCAATGAGGAGACAAGATACTTTCAAAAGCTGGGGGGAGGGAGAAACAAAGGGTCGGGATCTGTCTGTGTGATGCTTTTGCCGGGGACAGAACAGGAATGGCGTCTTAGAACTTAGTAAGTAATCTAGCTAGATATGCGTTAGATTCTGATTCCTTTAAATGGGTGAGAAAATAAGCTGTGCTGAATGGAATGGATATTCCTGATTTTGTGTCTTTTTGTAACTTAAGGTTTTACCTAGAGGGATTCTCGATGTTTTGAATCTAATTACCCTGTAAGGTATTTACCATCCTGAGTTGACAGAGGTGATTCTTTTTACTTTTTCTTCTATTAAAATTCTTCTTTTAAGAAACTGAATGTTTTTTTTATTGTTTTTAAGATCCAAGGGTCTGGGTCTGTGGTCACCTATGCAAATTGGTGAGGATTTTTACCAAACCTTCCCCAGGAAGGAGGGTGCAATATTTTGTTGAGGATTTTGGGGGGAAAGACATTTCCAAACGGCTCTTTCCTAATAAAAAACCCGGTTAGACTTTTGGTGGTAGCAGCGAAAGTCCAAGGGCAAAAGGTAAAATAGTTTGTACCTTGGGGAAGTTTTAACCTAAGCTGGTAAAAGTAAGCTGAGGAGGTTTTCATGCAGGTCCCCACATCTGTACCCTAGCGTTCAGAGTGGGGAAGGAACCTTGACAGATAGACACAGTGTGAGGCCTGAGTTTCCCCTGCAGTCTGGATGCTCAAACACCGGCTTGGCAACACAAGTCAGCAAGCCCAGGCCACATAGAGACAGGCTCAGTGTGCAGTGTGGACAGACCCTCAGACAGCCCCAGTATTGTCAAATGAGGAAATCCTTCCTGTGTTTTGACTTGCTGGTAGAAGAGCCGAGTGACATTGGAGCTCACCGAGCTTCACTGACCAACGCAGCGCTCCAGCACCTGAGCTCTCGGGCTCCCTGCTGAAAGAAAAGCTGAATGAGCGACCAAGGTCAAAGAGAGGTGCTCGTCTTTGGCCCAGGGCAGGGAGTCCCACCCTCAAAGCGAGAACATTTCTCTCTTTGTCCGTCTGAGTTGGGGCAGGAGCGATAACACGTCCTCCTGCATTGGCTGTTTCAGAGAGTAGTTTCTGACTGTCTTCTCAAAGACAGGGTGCGAAACAGGCCTCAAACCTGACTGAGTGGAAACAAGAACGATGCAGCTCGACTGAGCCAGCTGAGAATTGAGATGTGCCCCTGTGCTCGAGTGAGGGAATGACCTGTGAGGGGACTGGAAACCTGACCGGCCAATTCTTAACTAGCATCTCTCCGCATCTTTCCTCTGAGTGCCGTCACAGTAGCTTCAATGCTCCAGCACCGGGCGCCCTGCCAGCTCTGGGCCCGACAAGCTTTCCTTGGGATTGGATTCTGGAGAGCAGGGGGGCAGGGAAGCAACAGGTGCATGTGGCTCCGTGGTGAGGTTTCCTTGCAAGATGTGTGTATGAGTCTGTGTGTGTCGGAAGCACTGAGTGCGGCTCTCACTGAACCCACAGAGGGTGAGGGTGGCGGGAGCGAGACAGTAGACGTATAAAGGGGCAAGGACGGGCGTAACGATGATGACTGTGTTGTGTTTCATTCCTTAGATGTGGGGCCACCACCTTTCTCTTGAGCCTTGTCGTATCCCAGGGGTAAAACTCACCATCTGTCCAGCTACAAGGGCGTGTTTGTGTTCATTCCTGCGAGCCACACAGGGGTCTGATGTTGCTGCTTCCAATCCTCTGGCTCTGCCGGGAGAAGGGGCAATTCAGGCCATCACTGAGCTGAGGGAGGGAGATGAAATAAGATTGGTCCCAAAGACTGATCCCTGAGGAACTCCACTGGTAACCTCCCTCCAGCCTGACAGTTCACGTTTCAGCAGTACCCGCTATAATCTCCCTGTTAACCATTTCCCTATCCATCTTTCAGTTTTCATATTGATCCCCATCTTTGCCAGTTTAACTAATAATTCCCCATGTGGCACCATATCAAACGCCTTCCTGAAATCTAGATCAGTTAGATCCACTGCGTTTCCTTTGTCTAAAAAATCTGTTACTTTCTCAAAGAAGGAGATCAGGTTGGTTTTGCATGATCTACCTTTTGTAAAACCATCTTGTATTTTGACCCATTTACCATTGACCTCAATGTCCTTAACTACTTTCTCCTTCAAAATTTTTTCCAAGACCTTGCATACTACAGATGTCGAACTAACAGGCCTGTAGTTACCCAGATCACTTTTTTCCCCCCTTTCTTAAAAATAGCACCTATGTTAGCAATTCTCCAATCATAGGGTACAACCCCTGAGTTTACAGATTCATTAAAAATTCTTGCTAATGGGCTTGCAATTTCATGTGCCAGTTCTTTTAATATTCTTGGACAAAGATTATCTTGGGCCCCCGATTTAGTCCCATTAAGCAGTTTGAGTTTCACTTCTACCTCAGATATGGTAATATCTACCTCCATCTCCTCCTTCCCATTTGTCATGCTACCATTATCCCTAAGATCCTCCTTAGCCTTATTAAAGACTGAGGCAAAGTATTTGTTTCGATATTGGGCCATGCCTAGATTATCCTTGACCTCCACTCCATCCTCAGTGCTTACCAGTCCCACTTCTTTTTTCTTGGTTTTGTTCTTATTGACACGGTGATAGAACCTTTTACAATTGGTTTTAATTCTCTTTGCAAGGTCCTTCTCACTTTATCCCTTCATGTTCTGACCTCAGTAAGATAGCTTTCCTTGCTGATCCCTCCCATCTTCCACTCCCTGTATGCTTTCTCCTTTTTCTTAATCACCTCTCCGAGATGCTTGCTCATCCAGCTTGGTCTACAGCTCCTGCCTATGAATTTTCCCCCCTTTCTTGGGATGCAGGCTTCTGATAGCTTCTGCAGCTTTGATTTAAAGTCATCCCAGGCCTCCTCTGCCTTTAGATCCCTGAAGTTCTTCAGTCCAATCCACTTGCCTAACTCATTTCCTTCATTTTTCAAAGTCAGCCCTTTTGAAATCAAAAACCCTAGTTGCAGATTTATTTTTTGTTGATCCTTCCGTTCAGTTTGAACTGAATTAGCTCATGATCGCTAGAACCAAGCTTGTCCCCTACAACCATTTCTTCTAGGAGGTCCTCACTTCTCACCAAAACCAAATCTAGAATGGCACACCCTCTTGTTGGTTCAGCAACTACTTGATGAAGGAATCCATCTAACAGCATCTAGGAACATCTGAGCCCGATTATTATTACTAGCACTCGTCCTCCAGTCTATATCTGGGAGGTTAATGTCTCCCATGATCACGCAGTTTCCATGAGTATTTACTTCATTAAAAACATTAAAGAGGACTCGATCCATATCCACATTAGATCCCGGCGGTCTCTAGCTCACTCCAAGCACTATCCCAGGGGAGGCTCGAGTAGATTTCTTCCCCAATGTCATTTTTGCCCAGATGGACTCTGTCTTCTCCATTCCATCGCTGATTTCTTTACATTCGACCTCCTCATTGATAGACAATGCTACTCCACCACCTTGACCTTTATTTCGGTCTTTCCTAAACAGCACATACCCTTCAATACCCATAGTCCAGTCATGACGACTATTCCACCCTGTTTCTGTTATCCCTAGAATATCTGGTTTCACTTCCTGCACCAGTACCTCTAATTCCTCCATTTTGTTACCTAGGCTCCTCGCATTGGTGTACAAACATCTTCATTTTTGCTGTTTGGCCTCACTCACATTCTTTACCCAATGAGGCACGGTCATTCTACAGCCAGCAGAACCTATTAGACTGGTATCCACACTGCCCTTCCTCCTTATAGCCATTCCCCTACCCACGGCTGTATCCTTTCTTACTTTCTTTTCTTCCCTCTCAAGGCTAAAATCCGGCATGGAGATTACCTGGACATCCCCCAACCAACCATCTCCCCAGATTCCTAGTTTAAAGCTCTCTGAATCAGTTGTGCCAGCCTCCATCCTAGAAGTCTATTTCCTTCCCTACTCAGATGAAGTCCATCCCGAGAGAACTGTCCTCTGTCCAGGAATGCCTCCCAGTGGCCATACATCCCAAAGCCCGCCTTCTAGCACCACTGCCTGAGCCATCTGTTGACAGTCATAATCTTGTCACGCCTTTGTTGCCCTTCTCCAGGCCTGGTTACAGGCCTGTCTACTCTTCTCAGAAAAGAGTCCCCGATCACGTAGACCTGCCTTTCCCTGGTGACAGTTCTATTCTCCAGTCTATCCCCTGTTCCCTCTGGCTGCAAGTTCTTTCCATTGCTATTCTCCCTTGTAATCCTCTTCAACCCATCCTGTATCCTCCTGGGGCTCATATTTGGTGTAGTCTCCATTGACTTTTCCCCTTTTCCTATAGGACTAGCCGCTCTTCTCTTCTTCCTTGCCCCTCCAGCTTCAGTGACTACCTGCTGAGCCCCTTCTTCATTTTCCAACTCTCAAAACTTATTCCTGAGCTCTATTTCTCCTTCACCAGCCCGTCTTTTCCTCTGCCTGGTTCTTTTCATCACATGCTTCCACTGACCACTTTCCTCACCCAGCAGTCTCCCCTCAGAATTCCCCAGTCCTGCTTCCATCTGCAAGTCTGAGCTTTTCCCTTCAGATACCTCATGTCTTTGCTCCATCATCTGCTCAAACCCCTTTCTAAACTCAACCAGACTTTCCATCTGCATCTCCAAACCTCAGATCTTCTCCTCCATCAGCTCGAGCAGATGGCATTTCATGCAGACAAAACTCTTACCAGGTCCCCCCTCCAGGATCATGGACATACGGCAGCTTCCACATCCAGTCATCTTCATTGTGTCTTCCATGACAGGCCCAACAAAGAAAGGAACAGAACACCACCAGCTATCACCTTCAGCCCCAAACTAAAAGATCTCCAGGGCAGGATCAAGTGGAGTTCCTTAGGGATCAATCTTTGGGACCAATCTTATTTCATCTTTTTATTGCTGATCTCAGCACAAAAAGTGGGTGTGTGCTAATCAAGTTTGCCGATGATCCAAAGCTGGGAGGTATTGCTAATTTAGAGAGATACCGGGATATCGTACAGGAAGATTTGGATGACCTTATAAAATGGAGTAATAGTAATAGGATGAAATTGAATCATGAGAAGTGTAAGGTCAAGCATTTAGGGATTAATAACAAGGATTTTAGTTATAAACTGGGGACACATCAGTTAGAAGTAACGGAGGAGGAGAAGGACCTTGGAGTATTGGTTGATCATAGGATGACTATGAGCCGCCAATGTGATATGGCCGTGCAAAAAGCTAATGCGGTCTTGGGATGCATCAGGCGAGGTATTTCCAGTTGAGATAAGGAGGTTTTAGAACCATTCTAAAAGGCACTGGTGAGACCTCACCTGGAATACTGTGTGCAGTTCTGGTCTCCCATGTTTAAGAAGGGTGAATTCAAACTGGAAGAGGTACAGAGAAGGGCTACTAGGATGATCCGAGGAATGGAAAACCTGTCTTATGAAAGGAGACTCAAGGAGCTTGGCTTGTTTAGCCTAACTAAAAGAAGGTTGAGGGGAGATAGGATTGCTCTTTATAAATATATCAGAGGGATAAATACCAGAGAGGGAGAGGAATTAAAATTTAAGCTCAGTACCAATGTGGACACAAGAACAAATGGCTATAAACTGGTCACTGGGAAGTTTACACTTGAAATTAGATGAAGGTTTCTAACCATCAGAGGAGTGAAGTTTTGGAATAGCCTTCCAAGGGAAGCAATGGGGGCAAAAGACCTATCTGGCTTTAAGATTAAACTCGGTAATTTTATGGAGGAGATGGTATGATGGGATAACATGATTTTGGCAATTAATTGATCTGTAAATATTCATGGTTAATAGGCCCAATGGCTGTGATGGGATGTTAGATGGGGTGGCATCTGAGTTACTAAAGAGAATTCTTTCCTGGGTATCTGGCTGGTGAATCTTGCCCAAATGCTTAGGGTTTAGCTGGTGCCATAATTGGGATCAAGAAGGAATTTTTCTGCAGCAGATTGGAAGAGGCCCTGGACGTTTTTCGCCTTCCTCTATAGCATGGGGCACGGGTCACTGGCTGGAGGATTTTCTGCTCCTTGAGCTCTTCAAATCCTGATTTAAGGACTTCGATGGCTCAGACATAGGTGAGAGGTTTTGCACAGGAGTGAGATTCTGTGGCTTGCTTTGTGCAGGAGGTCAGACTAGATGATCATGATGGTCCCTTCTGACCTCAATATCTATGAATCTATGAATTAAAAACAGGGAGATTATAGCGGGTCCTGCTGAAAGGTGAACTGTCAGGCTGGAGGGAGGTTACCAGTGGAGTTCCTTAGGCATCAAGATTCTACAATCTATTCTGAAGGACGATCCCTCAATCTCACAGATCTTGGGAGACAGGCCAGTCCTCGCTTACAGACAGCCCCCCAACCTGAAGCAAATAATCACTAGCAACCACACAACAAAAACATTAACCCAGGAACCTATCCTTGCAACAAACCCATTGCCAACTCTGTCCACATATCTAGTCTAGGGACACCATCCTCGGACCTAATCACATCAGCCACACCGTCAAATGTGCCCAAATACATTTGTTAGTCTCTAAGGTGCCAGAACTACTCCTTGTTTTGTTTTTTGTTTTTGGGTTTTTTTTGCTGATACAGACTAACACGGCTCCCAAAATGAACTAAATGATTGCATCTCTCCCCAAAAGAGATCTATAAGCACAGAGAACACCCTGGAGACCAGGCCTTTAAACGTTAGGAAACATCAGAGTTAAGGTGACGTACATACTTTGCGCAGTGCTGTTGTGTATGTGTGTTATGATACAGACTCACAAGCGTGGCCTTGGGGTCAATTCCCTGCCCCCCACAGCATCAATTTCCTCCAGACTCCCAAGGGAAGTGGTGCTTCCTCCATCCCTTGATGAGATGCCTTTCTCGAGTCTGCTTTGGTACAAAACTCGCGACTGCACCATGCAGGAGGCCTGTGATGTGTAGTGGGGCCAGATGAGATGATCTAACAGTCTCTTCTGGCCTTCAAGTCTCCAAATCTCTGCAAAACTGGGTGCGGCACATTGAGCATCCTCTGATGGTTCCACGTGTGGCCTGCGTGAACCCTTGCATGACCACTGAGTGTGTGAGGGTGACCCAGGGGGAGCAGCTCAAACATGCACAGGAGCCGGCTCGGGGCAGGACATGAGCCCTGCAGAGCAGGGGTGGGGGTGGCAGTGACATCACAAGGGCCTTTTGCAGCACTCAGCTGATTGGTGAAAGGCGGTTGGGAGGCGGTGACCTCACAGAGAGTCCACGACAACGGCCAGGGAGGACAGGCTGCAGGGCAGGGGGATCTCAGAGACCCCCAAGGCTTTGCTGCAGGGAGTCTGCTTCTTGAAGTGTCTCCTTGAGGACTGAGAGAGAATTCAGGGTCATGTATGTCTGATATCTGCTCGGAGAGCAATACAGCGGTGCACAGACAATCCAGGAAGTTTTTGGAAACTGTCGGGGACAATTTCCTGGTGCAAGTGCTGGAGGAACCAACTAAGGGCAGAGCTCTTCTTGACCTGCTGCTCACAAACCGGGAAGAATTAGTAGGGGAAGCAAAAGTGGATGGGAACCTGGGAGGCAGTGACCATGAGATGGTCAAGTTCAGGATCCTGACACAGGGAAGAAAGGAGAGCAGCAGAATACGGACCCTTGACTTCAGAAAAGCAGACTTTGACTCCCTCTGGGAACTGATGGGCAGGATCCCCTGGGAGAATAACATGACGGGGAAAGGAGTCCAGGAGAGCTGGCTGTATTTTAAAGAATCCTTATTGAGGTTACAGGGACAAACCATCCCGATGTGTAGAAAGAATAGTAAATATGGCAGGCGACCAGCTTGGCTTAACAGTGAAATCCTTGCTGACCTTAAACACAAAAAAGAGGCTTACAAGAAGTGGAAGATTGGACAAATGAACAGGGATGAGTATATAAATATTGCTCGGGCATGTAGGAATGAAATCAGGAAGGTTAAATCACACCTGGAGTTGCAGCTAGCGAGGGATGTTAAGAGAACCAAGAAGGGTTTCTTCAGGTATGTTGGCAATAAGAAGAAAGCCAAGGAAATTGTGGCCCCTTACTGAATGAGGGAGGCAATCTAGTGACAGAGGATGTGGAAAAAGCTAATGTACTCAATGATTTTTTTGCCTCTGTCTTCATGAACAAGGTCAGCTCCCAGACTACTGCACTGGGCAGCACAGCATGGGGAGGAGGTGGCCAGCCTCTGTGAAGGAAGAAGTGGTTCAGGACTATTTAGAAAAACTGGACGTGCACAAGTCCATGGGGCCGGATGCGTTGCATCCGAGATTGCTAAAGGAATTGGCGGATGTGATTGCAGAGCCATTGGCCATTATCTTTGAAAACTCGTGGCGACTGGGGGAAGTCCCGGAAGACTGGAAAAAGGCTAATATAGTGCCAATCTTTTAAAAAGGGAAGAAGGAGGATCCTGGGAACTATAGGCCAGTCAGCCTCACCTCAGTCCCCGGAAAAATCATGGAGCAGGTCCTCAAGGAATCAATTCTGAAGCACTTAGAGGAGAGGAAAGTGATCAGGAACAGTCAGCATGGATTCACAAAGGGCAAGTCATGCCTGACTTATCTAATTGCCTTCTATGATGAGATAACTGGTTCTGTGGATGAAGGGAAAGCAGTGGACGTGTTATTCCTCAACTTCAGCAAAGCTTTTGACATGGTCTCCCACAGTATTCTTGTCAGCAAGTTAAAGAAGTATGGGCTGGATGGATGCACTACAAGGTGGGTAGAAAGTTGGCTAGATTGTCGGGCTCAACGGGTAGTGATCAATGGCTCCATGTCTAGTTGGCAGCCGGTATCTAGCGGAGTGCCCCAAGGGTCAGTCCTGGGGCCTGTTTTGTTCAATATCTTCATAAATGATCTGGAGGATGGTGTGGATTGCACCCTCAGCAAGTTTGCGGATGACACTAAACTGGGAGGAGTGGTAGATATGCTGGAGAGTAGGGATAGGATACAGAGGGACCTAGACAAAATGGAGGATTGGGCCAAAAGAAATCTGATGAGGTTCAACAAGGACAAGTGCAGAGTCCTGCACTTAGGACAGAAGAATCCAATGCACCGCTACAGACTAGGGACCGAATGGCTAGGCAGCAGTTCTGCAGAGAAGGACCTCAGGGTGACAGTGAACGAGAAGCTGGATATGAATCAACAGTGTCCCCTTGTTGCCAAGAAGGCCAATGGCATTTTGGGGTGTATAATTAGGGGCATTGCCAGTAGATCGAGGGATGTTATCCTTCCCCTCTATTCGACATTGGTGAGGCCTCATCTGGAGTACTGTGTCCACTTTTGGGCCCCACACTACAAGAAGGTTGTGGAGAAATTGGAAAACGTCCAGTGGAGGGCAACAAAATTGATTAGGGGTCTGGAACACATGACTTATGAGGAGAGGCTGAGGGAACTGGGATTGTTTAGTCTACGGAAGAGAAGAATGAGGGGGGACTTAATAGTTGCTTTTAACTCTCTAAAAGGTGGATCCAAAGAGGATGGATCTAGACTATTCTCAGTGATAGCAGATGACAGGACAAGGAATAATGGTCTCAAGTTGCAGTGGGGGAGATTTAGGTTGGATATTAGGAAAATCTTTTTCACGAGGAGCGTGGTGAAACACTGGAATGCGTTCCCTAGGGAGGTGGTGGAATCCCCTTCCTTGGAAGTTTTTAAGGTCAGGCTTGACAAAGCCCTGGCTGGGATGATTTAGCTGGGATTGGTCCTGCTCTGGGCAGGGGGTTGGACTAGATGACCTCCAGAGGTCCCTTCCAACCCTGATATTCTATGATTCTATGATTCTATGTGAGCGCGAGGTGGAGCCTCTCTGGAGTTTTCTCCTTTTCCACTGCTAATTGAGCGAGAAGACAGACGTCCCTGTGGAGAAGGTAAGAGCCCCAGAGAGGTTTAGTACCTAGGCAGCCTGATCCACCCGGCTGCTGGCCAAATTCTCGGCAGGGAAAACAGGAGGTTAAGGTGGGATAATTTTCCCCCAGCTTGGCCTTTGTCCCTTTGAGTCCTTGGGGTTTGTCTTTTTTGGTTTCCCTTTTCCTGCTTCCCTCCCTCCACTGGCGAGGAGGGGGTACTCTATAGCCCTCATGGTGGGAGACCTCCCAAAGAGATGGGACAGGAAGCGTGCTCTGAGAGTGATCCTCACCGGTGACCTGAGCCATCCCTGGGCCATCTGGGGAACCCTCAGCCCACCGCCAGAGTCTCCACGCTGATTGGCTGAGCAGGGGGTCTCGTGGCAGGGAGGAGACTCAGGACTTTGTTCTTCTCGTTTAAGGCCCAGCAAATAAGCCAGAACCAATCATCTGCTTGGTGAATTGTTCTCCTTCTCGCTGCTGATTGTCTCTGAGCCGTTCCTGGTTCTTGCTGGTGTTCTCGTGCTTCTAAAACACTTGCTGAAGAATCAGTGTGAATGGTTGTTGGCCTATAGCTCATTGCAGGTCCCTTTATTCTGATCATTCAGTGTGTGAAACTCCAGCCTGATGGTTAGTTTGAAAGTCAGGACACCCGGGTCCTGTTCCCAACTCTATCCCGGCAGGTTGTGTGATGGAAGAAGAGGCCCTTTGCCTTTCCCAGCCTTTGTTTCTCCCTCTGTCAGTTGGGGAGAAAAATCCTCTCACACATGCCTCCTGGTGGGGGGAGGCTGTGGAGCTGTGGGGACCTGTTTGAGAGTGTCACTCGGAGCAGTGTATCATAGGAGGTGTCCTATTGGGTTGAGTCATTCCAGAGGATGATGTCGGGCAGCAGAACCCCGTTTTCCCAACTTCGCATTACACAGCTTTGCATGTGAACCGAACCAACCGTGCACACAGGTCCAGAAGCCGGCGATTTCTCCTTTGGCCGCTAGATGGCGTAGCAGCCTCGCACTTTCCCCTTCTCCTGGTTAGTGCAATGGGGGTTAGTCTCCCCAAAAAGAACACCCATCTCGTTTTGAATATTCCTTGATATGCACCCTGTGGACTGTCATAAATATAAAGGGAAGGCTAACCACCTTGAAATCCCTCCTGGCCAGAGGAAAAACCCTTTCACCTCTTAAAGGTTAAGAAGCTAAGGTAACCTCCGTGGCCCCTGACCCAGATGATCAATGAGGAGACAAGATACTTTCAAGGCTGGAGGGGGCGGAAAACAAAGGGTTCTCTCTGTCTGTGTGTTGTCTTTTGCCGGGACCAGAGCAGGAACACAGGTCAGACCTCCTGCAAAGGGTTAATAAGCAATCTAGTTAGATATGCGTTCAATTCTGTTTTGTTGAAATGGCTGATAAAAGAAGTTGTGGTGAATGGAATGTATATTCCTAATTTTTGTGTCTTTTTGTTACTTAAGGTTTAGCCTAGAGGGATTCTCTGTTCTGAATCTGATTACCCTATAAGGTATTTCCCATCCTGATTTTACAGAGGTGATTCTTTTACTTTTTCTTTCATTAAAATTCTTATTTTAAGAACCAGATTGCTTTTTCATTGTTCCTAAGATCCAAGGGTTGGGTCTGTGTTCACCGATGCAAATTGGTGAGTATTTTTATCAAGCCTTCCCCAGGAAAGGGGGTGTAGGGCTTGGGAGGATTTGTGGGGGAAAGAGGTTTCCAAGCGGGCTCTTTCCCTGTTATATTTCTTTGACACTTGGTGGTGGCAGCAATAAAGTCCAGGGACAAAAGGTAAAATAGTTTGTACCTTGGGAAAATTTTAACCTGAGCTGGTAAAAATAAGCTTAGGGGTTTTTTCAGGCAGGTTCCCACATCTGTACCCTAGAGTTCAGAGTGGGGAAGGAACCTTGACATAGACTGTTGGGATATGTTTCAAAATGTTGCAGGGCTTGTTTCATGGTCTCCACAACGACAATCTTTCTTCCTTTTAAGACGTGATGACATTTTTGGTCAAGGTCCTTGATTATTCAGGGACATATCCAGGAAGACCCAAAGTATTTGGGACATAAGCCTTGTCTGGAAGGGTGCACAGGGCTAAAGTGTTTTTGGCCATAGCAGGTTACTTGTCCCAAGACTGACGTCCATCCCCCTTCAATTCAAGCCCCAAATGAGCTGTTACCAGAATTGCCCATTTTGGGAGCTGCAGGGATCTTTAGCTTAGGTACAAGGAGCGTTGCTGCAGAGTGAATGGAGAAGCCAAAAACACCCATGGAGGTGGGGTGGGGGGGAGAGCAATCAGCTTAAGCATGAAAGTTATTTATTCCCAGTTAGTAACCTTACAAGGGGAGCCAAACAAAAAAAACCGTTCCACTATTAAATGTAATTTAAATGTGATGACAAAATTAGGGCTAGCAAACTGTAACTGATCACAAAAGGCAGGGTCAGGAGGCTATTCCTAGAGAGAGACAGAGGCACAGAAAGAGACAGATGGATCTCAGCACTCCTTGAAGCTGGACTCGATCAGGGTTCCCAGGTGGCCTTGGTCGCGGAGGGACCGGAGCGCTGGAGCCAGGCAGAGCCCCCAGCACAGTCAGTCAGGAAAAGCGAATGAGGAGGACTTGTGGCACCTTAGAGATGAACCAATTTATCTGAGCATAAGCTTTCATGGGCTAAAGCCCACTTCATCAGATGCATGCAGGGGAAATACAGCAGGAAGATATAGATATAGCGATACAGAGAAGACGAGAAAATGGGGGTTGCCATAGCAACTCTTAACGAGACCAATCAATGAAGGTGGGCTGTTAGCAGCAGGAGAAACAAAACTTTTGCTGTAATCATCAGGCTAATTTGGGGGGACTAAAACTGCAGGGCAGAGAGAGCAGTAAGTGTTGGGGGGTCCCGATCCAGTCCCCCAGCTTCTAGCCGCCCACCCCCTTAAGGCTGCCATTGCTGGGAGCCCCCTCCATCTGCAACTTCAACTTGTAAAGATTGTAGATAAAACCTGTACAGCTGTGTGCCTTAGGGCAAAAACTTACACACAGGTACATGAAATCCATGCAAAGGAACCACAGTGGGTAAAACCAGGGAACAAAAGCCTGAGCAGCCAAAACCCAGCCAGCTGTTGCTCCCACGAAGAGGGAGCCCACAGCTCACCCCCAGAGGGTCGCCGACGGTCTGGTGAGACGCTAGAAGGGCCATTTGCAAGTGCTTCAATTTTCCAGCTCGATTTGGCTGTTGGTTTCTGGCCCAAAATGCGGAGGCCTGACAGCGTCAGCACTGGGCAAATGTGGCTCGTTGCTGGAAGAGTCTGATTCTCCCGTCGTCTTCTCCCTCCCGAGGGCTCCTCCGCGTCTCTCAGCAGCCCCTGGGGTCCCCAGCCGCTGTCCCCCCAGCCCGGTGGCAGACTGACGGCAGGGCAAGAAAGCGGACGCCGAACCCTCTTTGCTGTTGGCCTCCGGGACATCGCAATCAGCTTGTGCAGAAACACACACAGACCCCACCCGGAGCACATCGCACGTCACACACACAACACGTCCTGCGTTGCACATCACACACACAAAACATTGCACGTCACACACACACAACACGCCTCACGTTGCACATTGCATGTTGTACGTCGCACACGCAAACAGAAGACATCGCACCCCACACTTCACATGTGCGTCTTCTTGTTTGCCGTGTTGAGTGTGTGTGTGATGTTGTGTTTCTGGTGTCATGTGACATGGTGTGTGTGTGTGTGTGTGTGTGTGTGAGATGTGTGTTGGGTGTGTCGTGTTGTGTGTCATGTTGTGTGTTTGTGTGTGTGACGTGTGGTGTGTTTGTGGTGTCATGTGACATGGGGTGTGTGTGTGTGTATGTATAAGATGTGTTTTGCATAGTCTTGGGTGTGTCGTGTTGTGTGTCATGTTGTATGTGTTTGTGCCTATCTGTGTGATGTGTCATGTGTCGTGTTGTGTGTTTGTGTGTGTGTGACGTGTGGTGTGTTTGTGGTGTCATGTGGCGTGTGGGGATGTGTGTGTGACATGTTGTATGTCATGTTGTGTGTGTTTGTGTTTGTGTGACGTGTTGTGTATGTGTGAGGTGTTGTGTTTCATGTTGTGCATGTGTGAGACCTGTTTGTGTGTGTGATGTTTTGTGTTTGTGACACATTGCGTGTTTGTGCGACGTGCGACGTGTTGTGTGTGCGATGTGCAATATGTTGTGTGTGCGACATGCAACGTTTTTGTGTGTGACGTGCGAAACGCGACGTGTTGTGTGTTCGAAGTGTGGCGTGCAATGTGCGACGTGTGCCATGATGAGTGTGCGTGCGACGTGCGACGTGTTGTGTGTCTGACATTCGACGCGTTGTGTGTGTGACGTGCGATGCGCAATGCATTGTGTGTGCAGGTGTGATGTGCAACATGTGACGTGCGATGTGCAAAGTGTTTGTGCGAGTGCGGCGTGAAATGTGTTGTGTGTGTCCGTACGATGTGCGATGTGCGATCTGTTGTATGTGTGACTTGTTGTGTGTCATATTGTGTGTTACATGTTGTGCTGTGTGTGTCATATTGTGCATGTCTGTGTGAGATGGGTTCTGTGTCTTCTTGTGTGTGTGTGAGAGAGGTGTTTGTGTGTGTCATGTTGTGTGTCACGTGTGTTTGTGTGTGACGTCTTTCTGTGTGTGTGTCGTGCAACTTGCATGCATGTGTGCATGCGATCTGTTGTGTGTATCTGTGCAACGTACAACAGGTTGTGAGGGACATGCAATTTGTTTCTGTGTGTGTCGTGTTGTGTGTGTGTCATCTTGTGTTATGTGTGTGTGTGAGACGGGTTGTGTGTCGTGTTGTGTGTGTGAAATGTTTTTGTGTGTGTTTGTGTCATGTTGTGTGTGTCATGTTATGTGTGTTTGTGTGATGGGTTGTGTGTTGTGTGTGAGTTGTGTGTTATCTAGAGTGTTGTATGGATTGTGTGTGCTTGTGTGTTTGTGATGACATGTGACGTGGTGTGTGGGTGTGTGAGACGTGTTTTGTGTAGTGTTGTGTGTGTGTGACATACTGTGTGTGTGTCTTTGTGGTGTGGTGTGTGGCCATTTTCTGTATTGTGTTCAGTGTGTGTATGGTGTTGTGTGTGTGGTGTCATGTTTTGTGTGAAGTGTGTGTCGTCTTGTGTTTGTTTGTGTGTGAGACGAGTTGTGTGATGTGTTGTGTGTATGTGACGTGTTGTGTGTCACATTCTGTGTGTGTTGTGTGTTGTCTAGAGTGTTGTGTTGTGTGTGTGTGTGTCTGTGTGAATGTCTGTGATGTGTTGTCTGTTAGGGTGTGTGCCTGTGTTATGTTGTGTGCCGTTTTGTGTGTTGTGCTGTGTATGTGACGTGTTGTGTGTCGTGTTGTGTGTGTTTGTGTATGTGTGACATGTGTGTAGTTTTTTCTGTCTGTGTGATGTGGTGTGTGTCGTGTTTTGTGTTTGTGAGTGTAAGGTGCTGTGCGAGCGACACGCAACGTGTTGTGTGTGTCCGTGCTATGTGCGATGTGCATCGTACAACAGGCGACGCGTTGTGTGTGTGTGCGACGTGCAATGTTTTGTGTGTGTGTGTGCTACACACAGCATGTTGTGCGTGTGATGTGCGACGTGTGTGTGAGACGTGCTACACGTGACGTGTTGTGTGGGTGGCGTACAATGTGTTGTGTCTGTGTGTGCGACACACACCACATCACACACAACACGTCTCATGACACCACAACCACACAACACTCACTCAACATGACACACAAAACGGCACACAACTCAACACACACACAACACGACACACACACACACACAACACAAAACACAACACAGCACACACACACTGAACACAAGACTCTGCACGACACACAGCACACACACAAGACATCACACACACACAGACGTGTCTCACACACACACGTGGGCAAACGTGGCTGGTTGCTGTCAGGGTCTGCGTCTCCCTGCGGGTCCAGGGGCCTGGCTGCAGCTCCCGCCCCAGCCCTCCCCTCGGGGGCGTTGGCTGCTGCCCCTTCCCGTGTCCCGGCCCCTCCGGCCTGGGTGTGTGGCTGGTGGCTGCTCTGTGGAAACGCCTGTGGGATGCGGCTTCCTTCGAGTTCCCAAAGGGTTGGTTGGACTCGGGCACGAGTCTCCTTTCCCGTGCGAGAGATCCCGGCGTCACCTTTCCACCACGTCCTTGCCAAGGCTCCCTGCGCAGCTGAGCCGGGAGGGTTTTCTCACCTGTGTTTTTCTCCACCATCCTGCCTGCAGAGGGAGAGCTGCATTCGGGTCTCACTGTGGCGTGTTGGGCAAGGGGTCGGATTCTCACTCGGGGCGGGAGAGAGTGCGGAGAAGACCTTGGAAAGGTGAAGTCGGGGGCAGGACTTTTCAGGTGCCTGTTTTTGTGGGGGTTTGTTGAATGTTGTTTTTTGCTGAAATGGAGAGAAAGGTTGTTGGCTTTTCGGCCTGAAGGCTTGTTCTGTCCAGCAGCCCAAACTGCCAGCCTTGTTTCACCTCTTTAATGTTAGACAGTGTTGCCGGCACCCAGTGCCGAGAGGCAAAACAACAGCAGGGGGGAGGGGTTCATTACCCGGTGTGCATCACCCAATAATCACAACGGGATGGAGAAGCAGAAAAGTTTATTTGAAGCTTCAAAAAGGTCCAGGGAGAATAGAATCTCCAATCCTGCACCCAGAGCAGGAAGTTACACAGGCTTTTATACATCCTTTCTTCAGCATACTTATCCAATAGCAAGCTGCCCTAAGTATCCATCTAGCCAGCCAATCCAGTTCCCAGCTAGTTCCCTTGTTCTCTGTATCATTTGTTAACCTATACATAAAGCTGCTTTATTCAGCATTGTTCTTCCATATCTGCCCTGTTCGGCCTTGTTTAGTTTCAGGCAGTCTGACTCTGCAACATATTGTTGCAGATCCTCAGCATAACTGCTGCGAGTGCCTCCAGGCGGGGGGGGCCAAGGACACTTCGGCCTAGTATGCAGAGCTGCTGCGAGTGCCTCCAGGCAGAGGGGCGGGGGCAAGGACACCTAGGCCTAGTGCTAGGGGGCTTCATCGTTCATCGACACTCTTGGTCTTCTATCCCTCGACTTACCTACTGGCCATGCCCCAGTGTCCCCAACAACTCCCCTGCTCAAAGCAGGACCAATCCTCAACTAAATCATCCCAGCCAGGGCTTTGTCAAGCCAGACCTTAAAAACTTCTAAGGAAGGAGATTCCACCACCTCCTAGGTAACGCATTCCAGTGTTTCACCACCCTCCTAGTGAAAAAGTTTTTCCTAATATCCAACCTAAACCTCCCCCACTGTAATATGAGACCATTACTCCTTGTTCTGTCATCAGCTACCACTGAGAACAGTCTAGATCCATCCTCTTTGGAACCACCTTTCAGGTAGTTGAAAGCAGCGATCAAATCCCCCTCATTCTTCTCTTCCATAGACTAAACAATCCCAGTTCCCTCAGCCTCTCCTCATAAGTCATGTGTTCCAGTCCCCTCATCATTTTTGTTGCCCTCCACTGGACTCTTTCCAATTTTTCCACCTCCTTCTTGTAGTGTGGGCCCAAAACTGGACATAGCACTCCAGATCTCCAGAATAGATATGTGGACAGAGTTGGCAATGGGTTTGTTGGAAGGATCGGTTCCTGGGTTAGTGTTTTTGTTGTGTGGTTGCTGGTGAGTATTTGCTTCAGGTTGGGGGGCTATCTGTAAGTGAGGCCTGGCCTGTCTCCCAAGATCTGTGAGAGTGAGGGGTCATCCTTCAGAATAGGTTGCCGATCCTTGATGCTGTGCTGGAGAGGTTTCAGTTGGGGGCTGAAGGTGACGGCTGGTGGCGTTCTGTTCCTTTCTTTGTTGGGCCTGTCCTGGAGTAGGTGACTTCTGGGTATTCTTCCCTTCAGCAGGTAGTTTTAAGATCGCTTGATAGAGATCCTGTAGGTGTTTGTCTCTGTCCGAGGGGTTGGAGCAAATGCGGTTGTACCGTAGAGCTCGGCTGCAGACAATGGATTGTGTGGTGTGGTCTGGATGAAAGCTGGAGGCTCACCACACGATCCATCGTCTACAGCCGAGCTCTGCGATACAACCACATTTGCTCCAAACCCTCGGACAGAGACAAACACCTCCAGGATCTCTATCAAGCGTTCTGACAACTACACTACACACCTGCTGAAGTGAAGAAACAGATTGACAGAGCCAGAAGAGTACCCAGAAGTCACCTACTACAGGACAGGCCCAACAAAGAAAATAACAGAACGCCACTAGCCGTCACCTTCAGCCCCCAACTAAAACCTCTCCCACACATCATCAAGGATCTACAACCTATCCTGAACGACAGCCCATCACTCTCACAGATCTTGCGAGACAAGCCAGCCCTTGCTTACAGACAGCCCCCCAACCTGAAGCAAATACTCACCAGCAACCACACACCACACAACAGAACCACTAACCCAGGAACCTATCCTTGCAACAAAGCCCGTTGCCAACTGTGCCCACATATCTGTTCAGGGGACACCATCATAGAGCCTAATCACATCAGCCACACTATCAGAGGCTCGTTCACCTGCACATCTACCGATGTGATATATGCCATCATGTGCCAGCAATGCCCCTCTGCCATGTACATTGGTCAAACTGGACAGTCTCTACGTAAAAGAATCAATGGACACAAATCAGACGTCAAGAATTATAACATTCAAAAACCAGTCGGAGAACACTTCCATCTCTCTGGTTACTCGATTACAGACCTAAAAGTTGCAATTCTTCAACTAAAAAACTTCAAAAACAGACTCCAACCAGAGACTGCTGAATTGGAATTCATTTGCAAACTGGATACAATTAACTGAGGCTTAAATAGAGGCTGGGAGTGGAAGGGTCATTTCACAAAGTAAAATTATTTCCCCATGTTTATTTCTCCTCACCCCCACCCCTCACTGTTCCTCAGACTTTCTTGTCAACTGCTAGAAATGGCCCACCTTGATTATCACTACAAAAGGTTTCCCCCCCCCCATTCTCCTGCTGGTAATAGCTCACCTTAAGTGATCACTCTCGTTACCGTGTGTATGGTAACACCCATTGTTTCATGTTCTCTCTGTATATAAATCTCCCCACTGTATTTTCCACTGAATGCATCCAATGAAGTGAGCTGTAGCTCACGAAAGCTTATGCTCAAAGAAATTTCCTAGTCTCTAAGGTGCCACAAGTACTCCTTTTCTTCAAGTGAGATGGTAATTCCTTAATTCCCTGGGTTACTTCCTGGCCACTTCTGTGACTTTAGTGCCATTATGAAAACTGTTCTCAAAATCTCTGGGTCCCCTTGCCCTACGCTGTGGTTATGAAAGCTCCTTCTCAGCTCCTTTTACTTTCCTGCTTTCCAGTTACTGTAAATAAACCATTAACACAATTCTTCTTGTTTCTTCCACATTCTTGTCTTAGTTCCAGTTGTTGTGGGCAGAGTCATGAGATGTGTTTGTGACACTCTACACCTTGGGGGAGCGTCTTATGCTTAGAAGAAGCACACGGGATCTTTTCAGGGGAAAAGGCAATACGCCGCATTTCTTGAAAATACAACTCTTAGCATACGCATTTAATCACACACACACACATGTCCTGCAGATGGTCTTACAGTTACCAGTTTGCTGTAGCTCTTGTCAATCTAACGGCCAGTTAGAATGAAAAGAAGAGAGGAGCTGAGCTCCGTTGGTCGCAAACCCATTCTCAGACCTCAGAATCTGGCTGATGCTCCTTTACCAATGGCACTCGAGGCCGTTCCTTCCTGCTCTCAGAAAGGGTGGCGGGCAGAACATGGTCAAATCCTATCCTACATCAATCCATTTAATACATGGTTATCCCTTGTCTTTCATTATGCAAAATGCAAACATCAAATCCTACTCCTCTAGGTGCCCTGTAACCCCCATATTCCTCACCTTGGATTGAATTGTGTTGTTACCTTGCATGGCATGGTTTCCATGTATCCGGGGAAAGGTTAGGAGATACCAGCAAGGAAGGTCAGCAACCCCCGGGTGGGGTGTGAAACAGCCCATCCACAGCCGTTGCCCAGCAAGGAAGCTCCCATTCAGTGATTCCCCTGCCTGAGGCCACAGCAAGGGAATTGCTGCACCGTGCTGGGAGATTGAGCAATGCCCCCATTCCCACCGCAGACATGCCTGGACTGGGGCTTCCCAAGCACACGGGCTGTGGGGGCAAAAACCAAACCCAAACCCGGGGCCCACGCTTGGCCTTTCTCCTCCCCCAACCGACACTGCCAGCAAGAAGGACACTGAAGACTTGAGACTGCAACTGAGGGGACAGGCCTGGGCACACAGCACGTCGTACGTCACACACAAAATGTCGAATCTCGCACCCACAACTCCTCGCACGTCACACCCACAGAACATATTGCACGTCGCGCACACAGCACGTCGCACATCAGACACACAAACACGTCTCACACACACACAAAACATGACACACAACCCGTCTCACAGACAGAAAACACTACACACACCACATCACACAAAACACGTCACATGACACCACAGACACAACACCACACACACACTTAATACGACACACAAAATGGCACACAACACACACAAGACGACAGACAACAGATCACACAACACACCACACAGACACACACAACACAGAATATGTCACACGTCGCACCTCACACACAAAGGTCACACGTCGCACACAACACGACGCACGAAGCATGTCGTACACCACACATCACAATTCGCATGCACACACAGCATGTCGCACGTCACAGTCACGCACACCACACATCTCACGTCAGACGTCTCATACACACAACACGTCGCACGTCGCACATCACACACACAAAGTGTTGTGCATCACACACAACGTCGTTCGTCACATGTCACACGTCGCACGCCCACACAGCACATCGCATATCGCAAATCAAACACACAGCACGTCACGTTTCGCATATCTCACACACACAACACGTCACACACACACAGCACGACACACAACACTTGTGTGTGTGAGACGTGTTTGTGTGCGTGTGATGTGTTGTGCATGTGTTGTCTGTCGTATAGAGTGTTGTATTCAGTGTGTGTGGAACGTGTTGTGTGTTGTGTTGTGTGTGTGTGTCTGTGTGTTGTGTTGTGTGTGTGATGTGTTGTGTGCAATGTTGTGTGTTTGTTTTGTGTTGTGTGCCGTTTGTGTGGTGTGTGTCGCACGCACAGAGACAACACATCTCACCTCGCACGCACAGCACGTCGCACGCTCACATAGCACGTCACACACACAGTACATTGCGCATCACACATCTCACACACACAACATCACACAAACACACAGCACGACACACAACACATGTGTGTGAGACGTCTTTGTGAGTGTGCGATGTGTTGTGTGTGTGCTGTGTGTCGTCCAGAGTGTTGTGTTCCGTGTGTGATGTGTTGTGTTTCGTGTTGTGTGTGGTGTGTGTGTGGTGTTTTGTGACGTGTTGTGTGTGTCATGTAGAGTGTTGTGTGACGTGTTGTGTGTGTGTCTGTGTGGTGAGTGGTGTGGTGTGTGTATGTGATGGGTTGTGTGTCGTGTTGTGTGTCATGAGACATTTTGTGTGTGACATGGTGTGTGTCGCACGTACAGAAACAACACATCGTACGCCGCACACTGCACGCCGCACACACAACACGTCGCACGTCGCTTGTCACACATTGGACATAGACACACAACACGTCGCACATCAGACACACACAACACGTCGCACGTCACGTCACTCCCAGCAAGTCGCACTTCACACATGTCCCACGCGTGTCACACGCGCACACACAGCACGTCGTATGTCATGCACAACACGTCGCGTGTAGCACGGACACACAACACGTCGCACATAACACACACAAGATGTCACGTGTTGCACATCACACACAAAACATCGCATGTCACAGGCACATACACAACACGTCCCATGTCGCATGATGCACATTGCACATAGCACAGACACACACAACACGCTGCCCGTTGCACGCACGCACAGCACGTCGCACGTCACACTCAAAAACACATCTCACACCACACAACACGACACACGCCGTGTCACACAGACACAAAACGCTACACACATGTCACACACACAACACAGAATACGTCACACAGACAGACACAAACACACACATGACACACACCACGTCACGCACAACACATCACATGACACCAAAAACACAACACCACACACACACTCAACATGGCACACAACATGACAAAACACATCACACAGACAGACACAAACACGACACACAATGTCACACGCACACTACACAAAACACGTCTCACACACACACCACGTCACATGTCACCACAAACACAATACCACACACACAATCCACACAACACTCTAGACGACACACAACACCACACACAAGACATCACACACACACACACACAACCCGTCACACACACACATATCACGGCACACACAACATGACACAGAAAACGACTCACACAGAACCACACACAACACGACACACACAGAAACACATCACACGTCCCACAAAACATGTTGCACATTGTCACACACACTCAGGTACACATGTCGCACATTGCACGCCGCACGACACACACAAAAACCTGTCACACACACAAACACACACACAACACATCACACACACAATGTCTCATGCACACACAAGACACACAACCCGTCTCACACATACACACACATAACACGACACACACAACACGTCACACACACACAAATACACACAACACGACAGACAACACGACACACAGACAGACACAAACACACACGACACAGAACTTGTCACGCACACAGAACACTACACAAAACACATCTCACAAACACACACCATGTCATATGACACTACAAACACAATACCACACACACAATCTACACAACTCTAGATGACACACAAAATGACACACATGTCACACACACACAAAACGACACACACACACACAAAACATCTCACACACACACAAAACACGACACACAACCCGTCTCACACACAAACATAACATGACAAACAGAACACGACACACACCATGACACACCAGGACACACCAGGACACCTCCTACGATACACTGCTCCGAGTGACACTCTCAAACAGGTCCCCACAGCTCCCCAGCCTCCCCACACCGGGAGGCAGGTGTGAGAGGATTGTTCTCCCCAACTGACAGAGGGAGAAACAAAGGCTGAGAAAGGCGAAGGGCCTTGTCTTCCATCACAAAACCTGTCGGGATAGAGTTGGGAACAGGACCCGGGTGTCCTGACTTTCAAACGAACCATCAGTCTGGAGTTTCACACACTGAATGATCAGAATAAAGTCACCTGCAATGAGCTACAGACCAACAACCATTCACACTGATTCTTCAGCAAGTGTTTTAGAAGCAGGAGAACACCAGCGAGAACCAGGAACGGCTCAGAGACAATCAGCAGCGAGAGGGAGAACAATTCACCAAGCAGATGATTGGTTCTGGCTTATTTGCTGGGCCTTAAACGAGAACAACAAAGTCCTGAATCTCCTCCCTGCCACGAGACCCCCTGCTCAGCCAATCAGCGTGGAGACTCTGGCGGTGGCTGAGGGTTCCCCAGATGGCCCAGGGATGGCTCAGGTCACTGGTGAGGATCACTCTCAGAGCACGCTTCCTGTCCCATCTCTTTGGGAGGCCTCCCACCATGAGGGCTACAGAGCAGCCCCCTCCTCGCCAGTGGAGGGAGGGAAGCAGGAAAAGGGAAACCAAAAAAGACAAACCCCAAGAACTCGAAGGGACAAAGGCCTAGCTGGGGGAAAATTGTCCCACCTTAACCTCCTGTTTTCCATGCCGAGAATTTGGCCAGCACCGGGCGGATCAGGCTGCCTCGGTACCAAACCTCTCTGGGGCTCTTCCCTTCTCCACAGGGACGTCTGTCTTCTCGCTCAGTGAGCAGTGGGAAAGGAGAAAACTCCACAGAGGCTCCACCTCGCGCTCACATACGAGACCCTGAATTCTCTCTCAGTCCTCAAGGAGACACCTCAAGAAGGAGACTCCCTGCAGCAAAGCCCCGGGGGTCTCTGAGATCCCCCTGCCCTGCAGCCTGTCCTCCCTGGCCGTTGTCGTGGACTCTCTGTGAGGTCACCGCCTCCCAACCTCCTTTCACCAATCAGCTGAGTGCTGCAAAAGGCCCTTGTGATGTCACTGCCACCCCCACCCCTGCCCTGCAGGGCTCATGTCCTGCCCCGAGCCGGCTCCTCTGCGTGTTTGAGCTGCTCCGCCTGGGTCACCCCCGCACACTCAGTGGTCGTGCAAGGGTTCACGCAGGCCACACGTGGAACCATCAGAGGATGCTCAATGTGCCGCACTCGGTTTTGCAGAGGTTTGGAGACTTGAAGGCCAGAAGAGACTCTTAGATCATCTCATCTGGCCCCCTACACATCACAGGCCTCCTGCATGGCGCAGTCGTGAGTTTTGGACCAAAGCAGACTCGAGAAAGGCATCTCATCAAGGGATGGAGGAAGCACCACTTCCCTTGGGAGTCTGGAGGAAATTGATGCTGTGGGGGGCAGGGAATTGACCCCAAGGCCACACTTGTGAGTCTGTATCATAACACACATGAACAACAGCACTGCGCGAAGTATGTACACGTCACCTTAACTCTGATGTTTCCTAACGTTTAAAGGCCTGGTCTCCAGGGTTTTCTTTGTGCTTACAGATCGATTTTGGGGAGAGATGCAATCATTTAGCTCAGAGTGGGAGCCATGTTAGTCTGTATCAGCAAAAAAAACCCAACCAAACAAACAAAAAAACAAAACAAGGAGTAGTTCTGGCACCTTAGAGACTAACAAATGTATTTGGGCACATTTGATGGTGTGGCTGCTGTGATTAGGTCCGAGGATGGTGTCCCTAGACTAGATATGTGCAGTGGGTTTGTTGCAAGGGTAGGTTCCTGGGTTAGTGTTTTTGTTGTCTGGTTGCTGGTGAGTATTTGCTTCAGGTTGGGGGGCTGTCTGTAAGTGGGGACTGGCCTGTGAGATTGAGGGATCGTCCTTAAGAATAGATTGTAGATCCTCGATTCTGCCCTGGAGATCTTTTAGTTGGGGGCTGAAGCTGATGGCTGGTGGCGTTCGGTTCCTTTCTTTGTTGGGCCTGTCCTGGAGTAGGTGACTTCTGGGTATTCTTCCTTTCAGCAGGTGGGGATTGTAGTTTGAAGAATGCTGTCATAAATATAAAGGGAAGGGTAAACCCCTTTAAAATCCCTCCTGGCCAGAGGAAAAATCCTCTCACCTGTAAAGGGTTAAGAAGCTAAAGGTAACCTCGCTGGCACCTGACCAAAATGACCAATGAGGAGACAAGATACTTTCAAAAGCTGGGGGGAGGGAGAAAAACAAAGGGTCTGTGTCTGTCTGTATGCTGCTTTTGCCGGGGATAGAACAGGAATGGAGTCTTAGAACTTTTAGTAAGTAATCTCGCTAGGTATGTGTTAGATTATGATTTCTTTAAATGGCTGAGAAAGGAACTGTTCTGAATGGAATGACTATTCCTGTCTGTGTGTCCTTTTTGTAACTTAAGGTTTTGCCTAGAGGGATTCTCTATGTTTTGAATCTAATTACCCTGTAAGGTATCTACCATCCTGATTTTACAGAGGGGATTTCTTTACTTCTATTAAAAGTCTTCTTGTAAGAAAACTGAATGCTTTTTCATCATTCTCAGATCCAAGGGTTTGGGTCTGTGGTCACCTATGCAAATTGGTGAGGATTTTTACCAAACCTTTCCCAGGAAGTGGGGTGCAAGGGTTGGCAGGATTTTGGGGGGAAAGACGTGTCCAAACTACGTTTCCCAGTAAACCCAGTTAGAGTTTGGTGGTGGCAGTGGAGATCCAGGGACAAAGGATAAAATTTATTTGTACCTTGGGGAAGTTTTAACCTAAGTTGGTGAAAGTAAGCCAAGGAGGTTTTCATGCAGGTCCCCACATCTGTACCCTAGAGTTCAGAGTGGGGGAGGAACCTTGACAAATGCTTGATAGAGATCCTGTCGGTGTTTGTCTCTGTCTGAGGGATTGGAGCAAATGCGGTTGTATCTTAGAACTTGGCTGTAGACAACGGATCGTGTGATGTGGTCTGTATGAAAGCTGGAGGCATGTAGGTAAGTATAGCGGTCCAGGATAGGGTGGTGTTTATGTGACCATTGCTTATTAGCACTGTAGTGTCTAGGAAGTGGGTGTCCTGGGTGGCCTCTCCTTCTGCCCCTCCACCCCCACCAACATGATACAGTTCTGCGGTGACCTGGAATGCGACTTTCCACGTCTCCGACGGAAGCAATATTTCCAACACACCTCTGAACAACACACTAATCCACAGAGACCTTCCGACCAACACGACAAAAAGAAGGATTCTGCCTGAAGGTCGAAACAGCAGACTGGACTTAAACTTGAGTGCTTCAGCCAACAAGCACGGGCTGAAGTGGTCGAAAAGCAGCATCACTTGGCCCATAACCTCAGCTGTGCAGAACACAACACCGTCCACAGCCTCAGGAACAACTCTGACATCCGAATCAAAAAGGCTGACAAAGGAGGTGCTGTCGTCATCCTGAATAGGTTGGAATATGAACAAGAGGCTGCTCGGCAGCTCTCCAACTCCACATTCTCCAGCCCATTCCCCTCTGATCCCACTCAGGGTGACCAAGAGAAACTGCATCATCTGCTCAAGAAACTCCCTGAAAAAGCACAAGAACAAATCTGCACAGACCCACCCCTAGAACCCCGACCAGGGGTCTTCTATCTGCTACCCAAGATCCATAAACCTGGAAATGCTGGACGCCCCGTCATCTCAGGCATTGGCTAGGGGTGCTGGTCGCACAAGGCCGGAGGAGAGAGTCGACACAACCAGATACTCCTGCTGTCAGGATGCCCATACCTGAGAGGATTTCATCGCAGTCTCTCACGAGGGGGTTCAGGCTCCAGTGCTCTGCTCTGTTTTCCCAGCCCTGTGCAGGGGGTTGTTTCCAGTTTCAGAAATGGGGCAATGTTCACACACTCCCAATGGGTCTTTGCATGAATCAGGCCCTAAGCCAGGGGCAGGCAAACTTTGGCCTGATGCCGGATCGGGTTTCAGAAATTGTACAGAGGGACAGTTAGGGGAGGCTGGGCCTCCTCAAAGAGCAAGGCATGGCCCGGCCCCCGCCCCCATCTGACCCCCGCTTCTCGCCCCCGGATGGCCGCCCCGGGCCTCCGGCCCCATCCAACCCTTCTGTTCTCTGAGGGGCTCCAGATCCCCCTCCCCTAACAGCCCCCCACCACTCCATCCAACCCCCCCTCCTTCCTGTCTGCCACCCGGACCTTCTGCCCCATCCAACCAGCCCTTCTCCCTGACCGCCCCAGGACCTCCTGCTGCCATTCAACCCCCTGTTCCCCGCCCTCTCACCACCCCGACCCCATCCACACCCCAGCCCCTGACCCCCCCCGAACTCCCCTGCTCTCTACCCCACCCCTCCCTTGCTCCCTGCCCCCTGACCGCGCAGCCTGGAGCCCCAGGACCAGCCGCCGGGCCGCACTGCAGAGAGCCCCGGGGTCGGCCAGGCTCGTTGCCCCGCTGCCTGGAGCATGGGCCGGCGGCGCTGGGAGCGGAGGCTGCGGGGGGGGGGGGGAACGGCAGGGACGCGGCCGGGGGCTCTCCAGAACGGCTCAGAGCACCCGGCCCCTCTTCTGCCCCCCCCGCTCCCCACATGTCACAGCCACCCCACCCAGCTGAGACACCCCACCCCACAGACCCCTCCCCTCCCTACAGCCCCCCATAGCCATGCTGTGTCCCCCTGGGAGCTGCCATGGTGCTGCCCCTCCCAACCCAACCCAACAGCCGCAGCCATGCCATTGACCCAAGTCCCCAATCCAGGTCCCCTATAGCCTCTCCCTCCCCCACATCCCTCCCAGACCCAGTCCCCATCCCTACAACCCAATTGCCACCTGTCCACAACCCCCCTTTCCTCCTCCCACAGCACCAATCCATCCCCTACCCTCCCACAGCTCCCACCACACAGACCCCTCCACCTCCCAGCTGGGCCCCCGCCCCCCTCCACCCCACCCACCCCGTCAGACACCCGCCCCCGCTGGTGCACCAGGGTTTCCCCAAGACCCACCAACAGCTGTGAATGGTGTGGGGGAGAAGGTGTTGGCATTTGGTTGTGTATTGGGATTATGTGTACGTGTCGAGGCTTGTGGGGGCTTTGTGCTGGGGGAGAAGCTGAGCCCTGATTCGGGGCCAGGGCTTCTCTGACTCGGGGTCCTATGAAGGGAGCCAGCCAGTCAGGCCCTGGAACAGGAGCCAGCAAACAGGGCTGTAAACAGGGGAGTCTGAGGGGGAGTTTGTCTTGTGGTGCTTGTTTGGGGTTTGTTGTTCCTGTGGGGGGTGGGATTTGGGTGTTTCCCAGGTGAACAGGATTTAGGTGGGAAGGTGATGACAGACACAGAGGCAGCGGTGGGAGTGACTCATGTCGTGGAAGACACAATGGAGATGACTGGCTGTGGAAGCTGCCGCATGTCCATGATCCTGGAGGGGGGACCTGGTAAGAGTTTTGTCTGCATGAAATGCCGTCTGCTCGAGCTGATGGAGGAGAAGATCGGAGGTTTGGAGATGCAGGTGGAAAGTCTGGTTGAGTTTAGAAAGGGGTTTGAGCAGATGATGGAGCAAAGACATGAGGTATCTGAAGGGAAAAGCTCTGACTTGCAGATGGAAGCAGGACTGAGGAATTCTGAGGGGAGACTGCTGGGTGAGGAAAGTGGTCAGTGGAAGCATGTGACTAAAAAAAAACCAGGCAGAGGAAAAGACGGGCTAGTGAAGGAGAAATAGAGTTCAGGAATAGTTTTTGAGAGTTGGAAAATGAAGAAGGGGCTCAGCAGGTAGTCACTGAAGGTGGAGGGGCAAGGAGGAAGAGAAGAGTGGCTAGTCCTATAGGAAAAGGGGAAGAGTCAATGGAGACTACACCAAATATGAGCCGCAGGAGGATACAGGATGGGTTGAAGAGGATTACAAGGGAGAATAGGAATGGAAAGAACTTGCAGCCAGAGGGAACAGGGGATAGACTGGAGAATAGCATTGTCACCAGGGAAAGGCAGGGCTACGTGATCGGGGACTCTTTACTGAGAAGACTAGACAGGCCTGTAACCAGAGCTGATCCAGAGAATAGAAGGGTGTGCTGTCTTCCAGGTGCTAAGATACGGGATGTAGATCTGAGGTTGAAAAGGATCCTAAAGGGAACGGGAAAGAATCCCCTAATTATCCTTCATGTGGGAACAAATGATACAGCTAGATTCTCGCTGGAAAGGATTAAGGGAGACTGTGCTTGGCTGGGGAAGACGCTAAAGGAAATCGAGGCTCAGGTGATCTGTGGTGGGATTTTGCCTATTCCTGGAGAAGGTCAACAAAGGCGTGACAAGATTTTGACTATCAACAGATGGCTCAGGCAGTGGTGCTAGAAGGAGGGCTTTGGGATGAATGGCCACTGGGAGGCATTCCTGGACAGAGGACAGTTCTCTCGGGATGGACTTCATCTGAGTAGGGAAGGAAACAGACTTCTAGGATGGAGGCTGGCACAACTGATTAAGGGAGCTTTAATCTAGGAATCTGGGGGAGATGATTGGTTGGGGAATGTCCAGGTAATCTCCATGCCGGATTTTAGCCTTGAGAGGGAAGAAAAGAAAGTAAGAAAGGATACAGCCGTGGGTAGGGGAATGGCTATAAGGAGGAAGGTCAGTGTGGACACCAGTCTAGTAGGTTCTGCTGGCTGTGGAATGACCGTGCCTCATTGGGTAAAGAACGTGAGCGAGGCCAAACAGCAAAAATGAAGATGTTTGTACACCAATGCGAGGAGCCTAGGTAACAAAATGGAGGAATTAGAGGTACTGGTGCAGGAAATGAAACCAGATATTCTCGGGATAACAGAAACAGGGTGGAATAGTCGTCATGACTGGACTACGGGTGTTGAAGGGTCTGTGCTGTTTAGGAAAGACCGAAATAAAGGTCAAGGTGGTGGAGTAGGATTGTCTATCAATGAGGAGGTCGAATGTAAAGAAATCAGCGATGGAATGGAGAAGACAGAGTCCGTCTGGGCAAAAATGACATTGGGGAAGCAAACGACTCGAGCCTCCCCTGGGATAGTGCTTGGAGTGAGCTAGAGACCGCCGGGATCTCATGTGGATATGGATCGAGCCCTCTTTAATGTTTTTAATGAAGTAAATACTCATGGAAACTGCGTGATCATGGGAGACGTCGCACGCGCGCACAACACGACACACAACCCGTCACACACACACAAATCACACATAACACATCACACACTGAACAAAACACTCAAGACAACACACACACAACCACGTCTCACACACACACGACCCACAACGTCTCACACACAGAGACACGTCTCTCACACACGCCGACACACATGCAAGGCACACGACGGCTCTCACACACGTCCACACACAAACACACGACACATAATGTCGCACACATGCCGACACACACACACACGCCGACACACAATACTGACACACATGAAACTGACAAACACACGACACAGACGACTGACACACACACACAAGACACACGACGTCTCACACACACACACAAATATGACGTCTCACACACACACACAACTTCTCTCACATAGGCCCACACATGACACGCCCACACAACACACACCCACACACGCCCACACAACGCACGCAGAACACACGCCCACACACACGACACATGCACAACACACAACACACCACACAACACGCCCCCCCCACAAAACACAACACAACACAACATACGCCCACGCCGAAAGACACACACCACACACAACTCACGCCCACACACACACCCACCCACACCCACCCGCCGACTCACGACGACTCACACACAGCGAGACGGCAAACACACTGACACACATGACGTCTCACACGCCCACGACACGACACTGACACGTCACACGACACACAAGACGGCAGAGGACACGACACCGAAATCACACCCCGGAGATGACCCCCCGCGGGGGCGAGAGCGGAGCGGGGACGGTCGGGGGAACTCGGTCTCTGGGCGGCGCGTGGGGCTGGTGTGGGCGGGAGGGAAGAGGGCGGCAGGGCCGAGGGCGAGATTCCCAGCCCCTGTCGAGCGCTGTGGAGCGAGGGCTCCGGCTCGGCTCTCGCAGCGGCTCTGGCGAGGAATGGTGCCGGAGCTCTCGCCGGAGGGGAACGCGGCAGGAGGGGCCTGAGCCGCTTGGGCCTCTTTCCAAGGAGGCGGAACCAGGCCTCCGCTCTCTGCCCGCTGCAGACCCGGCTGCCAGGTCGGCGCTGCCAGTTCCTCGTCCGCACTCGCCGTCTTCTCATGTGTTCGCCAACTCGCTCTCTCCCCTCTGCTCTCCTGGTGCCGTCTCCCTTTGTAGGACACGGGTAGGTGTGCATTCCCACAGGTGAGGTCTCGGGAGCCATGGAGACGTCGGAGCGGACGAAAATGATGCAGGGCAGTAGAAAGGCTGCAGAAAGTACCTGAAGAGACAAAGGGAATGAGAAGGGGGAAGTCCAGACTAAGACAGGAGTCTAGTCTGTAAAGAGAAACAACGGGAAGTCTAAGCTACAGAAACTCTTCAAGTTGCCAAAAGACATTTAGGATGGGAAATGACTTCTTGAATCCAGTCTCTTTAAGATCGTAGGCTTAGTATGTGTGTGTATTTGTATTTGCTTAGTAATCTGCCTTCTTCTGTTTGCTATCCCTTCTAATCACTGAAAATCTGCCTTTTCTAGTGAAACTATTTGTTGTTTATTATTATTATTAAACTCAGTTTGTGCAACGGGTGCTCCGGGAGGAAATGATTTGTGTGTTACTCCAAGGGGCCGCCCGGTGACACTGTTGCTCCATAAGGGAAATGCTTTGTGCTATACCTGGTTTAGCCACACACTGTCACTGTTGGGCCAGGAGGGAAATGATTTGTGCAATACCGGAATTGGCCACACAGTGTCCCCATTGCTCCGTGAGGAAATGCTTTCTGCATTACTCCAAGTGGCCACCCGGTGTCACTGTTGGGCCAGGAGGGAAATGATTTGTGCATTACCCAGAGTGGCCACCGAGTGTCACTGTTGCTCCGTTAAGGAAATGCTTTGTGCAATACCTGGATTAGCCACCCGGTGTCACTGTTGCTCTGTGAGGGAAATGGTTTGTACATTATCTGGATTGGCCACCTGGTGTCACTGTTTCTCCACGATGGAAATGGTTTGTGCAATACCCTGAGGGGCCACCCAAGACAACACACAGAAAACACGACAGACAACACTGACACACACACACACAACATGACACCGACACACACAGAGAGAACACTCTCACACACACACAACACAGGACACCGAAAGACACAAACAACATGACACACAAATAAACTGACACACAAAACAGCACACAACACGACACACAAAAATCACACACAACACACGACACCGACACATACACACATACACACTTGATGACGCACAAAACAGCAGACAACGTGACAAAGAAATCACACACGACACCGACACACACACACAATATGACACACAACACCTCACATGACACACAAAACGGCACACGTGACACACACACACAACACGATGCACAAAACTTTGCACACAAAATATCACACACCCACACACAACACGACACACGATACCGACACACGACACACAAAACGGCACACAACACGAGACACAAAAATCTCACACAACACATGACACCGACACACACAACATGCACACAAAACGGCACACACCGTCACATGCACACAACACGGTATACAACATGGCACACACACACACTCAACACGGACCACAACACGCACACATAAACACATCTCACACACACAAAACAACACACAAGTCACACACACAACACGTCACACGACACATGCAACACGACACACACAACACGTCACACGGCAGAAGGTTTCATCGAGGAGGAGGATGTCCCGGGGTCCCCGGGCGATGCTCTGGGACTGCTCCCCAGGAAGCCAGGCAGGACTCTGGGGAAGTCTCCTCTCGGGGAGCAGCCTGTCTGCAGGACACACAGCTCCCCCGGCTCCACCTTCCTGGCTCTGACCTCGGAGCCTTCAGCCTCCTCTGCCCCTCCCTGCGCTTCCCACAGCCAGTCCGCCCAGGCGGGGTCCTGCGGGGGGCAGAGGGTCCTGCCCCCCAACTCCGCAGTCAGACGGGACTCTCAGCCAGCCAGGAAAACAGAGGTTTATTAGACCACAGGGACATGGTCTAACACAGAGCTTGTAGGTGCAGAGAACAGGACCCCTCAGCCGGGTCCATTTTGGGGGGCAGTGAGCCAGACTACCCCGTCTGCCCTTCACTCCGTGTCTCCAGCCAGCCCCCAACTGAAACTCCCCCCAGCCCCTCCTCCTCTGGGCTTTGTCCCTGTCCCCGGCCAGGAGGGCACCCGATTCCTTTATTCTCCAACCCTTTAGCTCTCACCTCGCAGGGGGGAAGGGCCCAGGGCATCAGGTGCCAGGAAAGAGGGTGTCGGCCATTCTCTGTGTCCAGACCCCTGCACACACCTGCCCTCCAGAGCTCTGCAACGATCATACACCCTTACCCCACACCCTAGATCCTTAAGAACTGCATACGGGAAACTGAGGCACCCCCACACAATTCAGAGGAAACATGAAGTCCCGCTTCATCACAGATGACTCCAGGAGGTGAGTTGCTTGCTATCCTACCATGTTTTTCTCTGTCTCTCCTCTAGTGCGTTGGCCATCACACATACTCTGTCTCCGTCTCCGTCTCTGGATTGGGAGTGGGGTGAAGGTTCCCGCTGGACAAAGGGGAGCTGAAGTCCCCCAGCGTCCTGGAATTTAAGCAATGCAAGCTTCAAACCCTGCACGGGTGGGGCCTGAGGGGCACCCGCAGAAGGTTGGGCTGGACAGGGGCGGCAGGTTTCTACAATTTTTGGTGGTTTCCAGAATGGGACCAAGTCCTGCCTCCCCGTCCACCTCCCCCCACATCTGCCTAAGGCTCTGGGAGTTTGGGTATGGGAGGCAGAGGGAAAGGGGTTGGGCTCTGGGAGGGAGTTTGGGTGTGGGCTGTGGGTTGCGGCAGGGTGTTGGGGTGCAGGAGGGAATGAAGGGTGCGGGGTCTGGGCTGGGGCAGGGGTTGGGGTGCAGGAGCAGGTGTGGGGGCAGGCTCTGGGAGGGAATTGGATGTGTGGTGTGGGCTCTGGGCTGGGGCAGGGGGTTAGGGTGTGGGAGGGGGTGAGGGGTACAGGCTCTGGGAGGCAGTTTGGGTGCAGGTGTGGGGTCTTGGCTGGGGCAGGGCATTGGGTGCAGGAATGGGTGGGGTGGCCAGGTTCTGGGAGGGAGTTCAGGTGTGGGCTCTGGGCTGGGGGAGGGGGTTGGGGTGCAGGAGAGGGTGCAGGTCGGGCTCTGGGAGGGAGTTGGGTGCAAGGGGTGGGCTCTGGACTGGGGAAGAGGGTTGGGGTGCGAGACCAGGTGTGGGGGGAGGCCTGTGGGAGGAACTTTGGGTGCGGGATCTGGGTTGGGGTTGGGGGTTGGGGTGCAGGAGGGGGTGCGGGCGCAGGCTCTGGGAGGGAGTTTGGGTGTGGGGTGTGGGCTCTGGGCTGGGGCATGGGGGTAGGGTGGAGGAGGGAGTGCAGGGGGTGGACTCTGGGAGGGAGTTTGAGTACAGGGGGCTGGGGTCTGGGCTGGGGCTTGGGGTGCGGGAGAGAATGAGGGTGCAGCTCTTACCTCAGGGATCTCCCAAAAGTGACCCACACCCCCCTCTGGCAGCAGCTCCTAGGTGGGGGGTCTCTGCCCATCGCTGCCCACGGACACCACCCCAGCAGCTCCCATTGCCACAGATGGCAGAGTCGGCCCTCGGGGCGGGGGCAGCATGTGGAGATCCCCCCATCCCCGGGGCTGCAGGGACGCGCCAGCCGCTTCCGAGACTGGCAGGCCACACGGAGTGTAAGCAGTGTCAGGGTGAGCCTCATCCTGACATCTGGTGGTGAGGTCTGGCAAGTTGTGGAAAAGAACTTCAGGGGCCGATCTCATTTGCATAGGCACACCCACCCCGCCTAGAATGAGGCCATAGCTGCCCAAATGGTCACTTTGGCTGCTGTGGGATCCCCAGTGTCTCTGTTATTGGGGCAGGAAGAATAAATTGTTATTACCCTGATTATGGGACCTGTGCTGGGAACTGTACTTGGCCTTTTGTTATGATGGAGGGACTCACCATCAACTAAGTAGCACTCGCTAGGCAAGGGTCATGGGTTCCAAAACGCTGTGAATTGAGAGAGGTTGGGGGTAAGTATTAATATTTGGTGCCATGGGTCCCTTGGTGATGGCCTTCCATGCTAATTGCTCTTCCTTTTCTCTCCACTGTGGAATCTCAGAGCTAATTTTGATTCCGTTAGGACTCTAGTTACAGGCTGAGAAGCTCATTTCGGGCGAATGGTGTCCCAGCACTGAGGCTCCCCTACTACAAGCTGACTTCACCAAAGAGCTGAACTGAGTAAGAGCCGAAATCACTGAGCGTTGTGTTCAGTAGTGGGGGAGCCTGAAGATTTATTGTGGAGAAGTTTGTGAGACGGCTGGTGGAGCGGAGGCCTATGGGGCTGTGGGGCAGTCAGCTTCAGATCATGTAAGGTGCCTTTTACCCCCGCCCCCATCTCCACCCAGGTTGGGAGGTAAAGCTCTGCAGAGAAACTTTTGAACTTTGGGGCTGCCCTGACCAGGGACAGAGACTTTTGGGTCATTGGACTTTTGGGACTTTGGGTGATTTGGGGTTGCTGGACTCAAGAACCAAAGGGAAAGGGCATGCCCCAATTTGCTTGGGGTGGGTTTTTTTTTTGCTCGTGGGTTGTGTTATGAGTCCTGTTGGTGGTGTTTCCCCAACATAATGCCACATTGTTTCTCTCTGTTATTAAAAGGCTTTTTGCTACACTCAGACTAGGTGCTTGCGAGAGGGGAAGGATTGCCTCTGGGAGGTGCCCAGCGGGGGTGGTACATATTTGTCCCAGGTCACTGGGTGGGGGCTCGAGCCGGTTTGCATTGTGTTATTGGAATGGATCCCCTAGATATTGAACCCGGTCCTTGTTGCTGCCAACTCTGACGGGCAGAAGGGTTACACGGAGCGAGGGTGGGCAGGAAGCCGCCTTAGCCCCCTTGTGCTGCCGGTGATGGCGGTGGGGGTTTCCGGGCCCTTTTAAATTGCCCGGGGGCAGCAGGTGGGGCTGGGGGAGACACCGGCCCCCGGACTTGGGTGGAGCCAGGCCCCCGTGGTCTTATGTTACTGGAGCATGGGCACCAGGGGCCCAGATGAGGCGCCTCCCCTGCGGCTGGAGGAGCATGGGTGCTAATCCACGTTTCGGCGGGTTGGTTTTTGGAGGGTTAAATGAAGGCAGCCTCTGCTCTGGGCTCGTCCAGTTTCAGGGCCTGACGCTGCTTTGCACAACGATGAATCTCGGAACAGGCCAGCACTGAAATGACAGCAGAACCTGAGGAAGGAAAAGCCTCTGGGTTCGTCTGTGGGCCTTGACGCCGAACGAGAGCCGTAATTTGACTCGCTTTGTGGCTGCGGCCGGTAAAATGTCAGGACAAAGTCGTCCCAGTGACTGTGACACTGGGTTTGAGGCGGCTTTGGTCTTATTCAAATGTAACTAGCATGGAACACTTGTGTTTTTAAAGGTGGGTTCCCCAAGCAATCCCAAGTTGTTCTTCCCAGAGCTGGGTGATGGTGGGCAGCAGGGGATCTCCCCAGTCTGTGGGGGAATCTCTCTGGGCCCCACTGTTAGTTCTCCAGACTTTCTCCCCCTAACCACGCACACCCCTCCCCCACCCATTATCAATGCTTTACAGCGACCCCTCCCTCCCCTTATGGGATACAGCCTCTCGGTGACAGAGACTGACTGGGGCTCCCCTCTGCATGGCCCCAATGGGGAAGGAAAGGGACCGATGGGGGAGGAAGAAGACGGGCAGAAGGAGTCAAATGGGGCTAAACCAGAATAGAGGAGATTTTCTTCCTGTTAAAATGGACTGGAGTCTCATTGCTGGAAAGCCACAGCTTGAGTGAGGTTTGAACCGGCAGCCTTTCAATTGCCAGGCAAAGGTGCGAACCACAGAGACGGATCACGGCCGACTTCCCAGCACTGTCCAAGGAGCCCCTGCAGGGGTGCAAGTGGTTAGTGCAAAGGGCAATATTGCTGGGGTTGTGAGTTCAAACCTTCCCTGCAGCCCTGGTTTCTATTACCCCATGGAGCTTCCCCAGCTTGCTTGTCCTAATTCACATGGAAAGTGCCATGAGAGGAAGGTCTGAAATGTGGACGTTGGTGCAAAGCTTGGGACCCCCCACCAATGCTGCCATTAGCTGTGGGTGGGTTGCTCAGGGGCAGGGAGAATTGATTTCTTTGCTGCTGAGAAAGCTGCCAGGACAGGTCCGTGGGCACCAGAGCTCCCCGCTTCTTCCAGCACATGCCAGGCTCTGTCACTCCTGGAGGAGGGTCATCGAATCATAGAAGATCAGGGTTGGAAGGGTCCTCAGGAGGAATCTAGTCCTACCCCCTGCCCAAAGCAGGACCAACCCCAACTAAATCATCCCAGCCAGGGCTTTGTCAAGCCTGTCCTTAGAAACTTCTAAGAAAGGGGATTCCACCACTTCCCTAGGTAATGCATTCCAGTGTTTCACCACCCTCCTAGTGAAAAGGTTTTTCCTAATATCCAACCTAAATCTCCCCCACTGCAACTTGAGACCATTCCTCCTTGTCCTGTCATCTGCTATCACTGAGAATAGTCTAGATCCATCCTCTTTGGATCCACCTTTCAGGTAGTTAAAAGCAGCTATCAAATCCCCCTTCATTCTTCTCTTTCGTAGACTAAACAATCCCAGTTCCCTCAGCCTCTCCTCATAACTCATGTGTTCCAGTCCCCTAATCATTTTTGTTGCCCTTTGCTGGACTCTCTCCAATTTATCCACATCCTTCTTGAAGTGTGGGGCCCAAAACTGGACAGTGCTCAAATAAATCAGTTAGCCTCTAAGGTGCCACAAGTCCTCCTGTTCTTTTTTTTTAGTTATTAAAGAAGTGTCAGTAAAAGGTCAGAATGCGATCGTCTCAGTCCTTCTCTTGAAAAGTGTAAGCTCATTAATTAGTTCGCCACTTCATCAAAAATAAAGGGGACATGCACCAGCCTTTGTCATGTGAGCAACTTTCCCAAGCACTTTGGACAAACTCAGGAGTAAGTATAAAATAGTAAAATAAGTTTATTAACTCCAGAAAGTTAGATTTTAACTGAGTATAAGTATTGGTTACAGAGGTCAAAAGTGGTTACATAACAAATGAAAACAGACTCCCAGTCTAAACTCTAATTTGAATATACTAAGCAAGAATTGGATCAAACAGCTTTTCTCACTCACTGCTTGCTCCAGGCCATGTTGAGTTCTTAATACACAGACTGAATTCCCTCTCAGCCTGAGACCAATCTCTGCAGTTCAAATTCTGAGTCTTCCAGACAATCTTCCAGGTGTTGAGATTGGGGAAGAGACACGCCACGTGGAGGTGTCTTTGACTCTCATTCATATTTTTTCTCCAGCTGCTAGGTAGATTCTTGCCGTGATGCTGGGGTTAGTTAGCCCCCAATATGGAGCAGCAGTTTGCCTCCTGCACCTTGTGGTAGGCATGTCACAGCTCCTTCATTTTGACCCCGCACGGCAGTGTGTCCCTGTCATGGCCCCTTCCTATCATGCATCACGAAATCTGAGTGCGCACCTCGGGAGTTACACCGCAGAAAGCTGCTTTCCTGTGCAGAAACTTGCCCGTGTAGACAAGCCCGCAGAGGACTTCCATAAGAACGCACGACAGGTCATAGACTGGGTCAGACCAATGGTCCGTCAAGCCCAGTGTGCTACCTGAGAGCGACCAGTGCCAGATGCATTGGAGGGAAAGAACAGAACAGGCTTGTTGACCTGCAAGGTGAGGGTCTTTCACCTTTATATTTAACTTAATTGTTGTCGATTCCTACTTATCCTATATCTAACTACCCCTCCTCTGAGGTCTCTGGGCAAATCAGGTGTGAACCACTCCTTTGACACAGACGTGTCCCAATCCAGCTGAATTGAGGCAGAATTTGGGCCAATGTCAGTTTGGAAAAGGCCTGCTTCACCCAGCAGGTTTCTCAAAGTATCCGTTGCTGTGAACCGCATGTCGTGTGGATGTGCGAACTCCAAAGATAGCAAACATGAAAAAAAAAAACCGCAAAGCCGGTTCTGAGGTTTCCAGAGCCAGGCCTGAGGGTTAAAGAGCTGTGCTCAAAAGGACAAGGGGGCTCAGCAGCTATAAAAAGAACTAGTTGCAAAAACAAAACAAAAATTCCATGAAAAAAAACAACCAAACAACAACCACCCAGAAAAGCTCCCATCACTCGCCCATCACCATTGTAGATCTTGACATCTCCTGCCTAATGTGACATCTTTGCTTTGCGAACAAGAGCCCTGGGGAACTCTCTGGCTCTTTCCCTCTCACTGGGGAAAAGGTTCCACATCTTCTCTCAAGTAGTTTTCCTCCCAACAGAAGATTTATTTTAAAATTTACCAAATAAATTCCATTTGAAACAGAAATCATTCCAGTCTATACTGGGTCTCTATTCTCGTACATGCTATTTCTCTCACATTTTCCCCCAAACCTGATTCCTTTGGAGTCAGGTTTTTATTGCAGGATTAGCCACCATTTGCTATTTTGTAGGAGGGGGCTAGAAGAAAACCTGAATTATACTGTAACACTGAAAGTGATCACAGAATCAGCCTCTTACCTTACACTAATAAACTTCATGTGCAATTTCCTTGTTGCTGGTAACAATTTCTTCAAAGATTACAAACTATAAACCTTTAGGGCAGTTTTCTCTTAATTCCCATTTTCACCCAGTGAGCTCTGTGTGAAGTCACATTCGACCATAACCTAGGAGCCTTCCATTTCTGAGGGTTCATTTCTCCCTGGGTCTTCTCCCAGAAGTGTGGGTGGAAGGGGTCTCACACTACGTGGGAAGGCTGCATCATGAGAAAAACCACCTGTGCTCTACTTTCACACTTTCTAATCTTTCAGAGTAGCAGGAGGCGGAACAGTGAGACACATGCATTAGACTCAAGAGCAAAACTAAGAGACCAAACCACAGACTCTGGACTCAGCATTCATGTATCCTGCAGTCTGAACTTGGAATCTGTTACATTCCCTCATTGGCTACCATCATTTAACCAACACGGAAGTGCTTCTTGTCCAGCAAGGCAGCCAGTTTGGGACCCATAGGCATGGCATGGCTCTGAAGGAATCAGCTGTTTCTCTCTGTGCTTCAGGAAACTTGGGATCCAAATGGTAAAAGACAGTTGTTCCCAATTTCATCATGGCATCCTTTAGAAGTGTGAGCAATTCTAAAAACAGTTTACCTTGGCCACAGGTCACCATAGCGTCCATCTCTGGGGTGAAAATCAACCACTCGTACCTCTCATTTCTACCTGAGTTCTTGTCAAATCTTTGACCTTAGTTGTAGCAATTTTACACGGCTCTGGCGTAGAATTCTTCACCAACCACACGACATACCAGTAGCGATACTGAGGTAGAACTCCCCCAAATATGCCCTTTTGTTTCTTTAATCTGGTGGCACAGATTTAAATAAGGGACTAAATTCAGGTGCGCCTTAGAATCCCTCTAAGACACCAAATGTCAGGTATCTACTCAAAATGGGTGTCTTTCTGCAGCTCTATCACATTCCTCATGGATTCATTTCCTACACATTTACAGCATCTGCCAGGAGTGAGCTGAACAGAAATGTCACTTCCATTTTTCCCATCTCTACCTAGGAAGGGATTGCATTTCCCAAATAAGAGGCAACATGCACCTGATTAGGAAGGGAAGATCTTCAGGAGCAACCTCTTGCAGGGCATGGGCCACAACTGCTTTGGGAGGCAAATGAATGGGTCTTTTGCTTAGTTTCAAATAAGTTACTAGAGAATCCTCTTCCCAGCCCCTTCGGGAAATATTGACCTTACCAATTGAAGAACAGGGGGATAGAGATGGTGATGGAGAATCCCTCTGATTTACCCTATGTTCTTCTGTTGTTACAGAGGGGAAAAGACATTTTTCCCTCTCCCTTCCCTATTCCTGCTCTTTGTTATACTTCAATATATGTTAAGGGAGGAAAACGGTAGTAAAAATATCTGCCTTCAGGAAAACCTGAAGCAACAGCGCTCTGATGAACTGTGACAACTGGGAATGAAACAATATGATCCTGGTGGGGGAACTTGATGACTAACAATTGTTTTTAAATGGGGGAACAGTATAACTGTGATGCTCAGGCTTTGTTTAGACTAGGACATGCGATGGAGTTTAGGTCAGGTCAAGGGGAAAGCTAATGCCAACCACTGCACCTCGGCTGCATCTGCACGACAACTGTAATTGTCTTTTAACACCAAGATCAGTGACTTCAGCTGCCAACGCCATGTACAGTCCTAGTGGATGTAAGGCACGGGTAGTTTTTGCCTCAGTGTAGCTTGTTGGGAACAAACCTCTCTCCCCCACCTGGAGCTGATGAACATTCCTGGCTGGAGGGACACACGCTCCTTTGACCCAAAAGGAAAGGAGTTGATAGAAAACATCACAGGACTGACCCCAAAGAAGGGTGAGCTGCAAAAGGCAGGAGCAGGCAACTCATCTGGGGGAGCTGAGTAACCACGGTGAAGATGGGGCACAGATCACTAAGTGGGAATTAGCAAATGTGATTTAAAAGAAAAAAATACCTTTGGCCAGCCCTAGTCAAGGCATTTGTTACAGTTCACTCCCATGTGGATTTTCTGATGTCTAATAAGGGTTGAGCGCTGATTGAAGCTTCTCCCACACTCAGAGCACGTGTAGGGCCTCTCTCCTGTGTGGATTCGCTGATGTGTGAAAAGGGCTGAGCTTTGATTGAAGTGTTTGCCACACTCACGGCATCCATAAGGTTTCTCACCCGTATGGATTCGCCGATGTATGATAAAGTATGAGCTCCGATCGAAGCGTTTCCCACACTCAGAGCACATGTAGGGGGTCTCTCCTGTGTGCGTTCTCTGATGTGTGATTAGGGTAGAGCTCTGATTGAAGCTTTTCCCGCACTCAGAGCATATGTAGGGCCTCTCACCAGTGTGGATTCTCTGATGTATGGTAAGGGCTGAGCTATAACGGAAGCGTTCCCCACACTCAGAGCATGTGTAGGGTGTGTCTCCCGTGTGGATTCGCTGATGTCTGATCAGGTTTGAGCTCCGATTGAAGCTTTTCCCACACTCAGAGCATGTGTAGGGCCTCTCCCCTGTGTGGATTCGCTGATGTGAGAGGAGGGATGAACTGTCAATGAAGTGCTTCCCACACTCAGGGCATCCGTAAGGTTTCTCACCCGTGTGGATTTTCCGATGTGTAATAAGGTATGAGCTGTGCTTGAAGTGTTTCCCACACTCAGGGCATCCGTAAGGTTTCTCACCCGTGTGGATTTTCCGATGTGTAATAAGGTGTGAGCTGTGCTTGAAGTGTTTCCCACACTCAGGGCATCCATAAGGTTTCTCACCCGTGTGGATTTTCCAATGTGTAATAAGGTGTGAGCTCTGCTTGAAGTGTTTCCCACACTCAGGGCAACCATAAGGTTTCTCACCCGTGTGGATTTTCCGATGTGTAATAAGGTGTGAGCTCTGCTTGAAGTGTTTCCCACACTCAGGGCATCCATAAGGTTTCTCATCTATGTGGATTCTCTTATGTGCAATGAGATGCGAGCTCTGCTTGAAGCATTTCCCACACACACAGCATGCGTAAGGTTTCTCACCCGTGTGGATTCTCTGATGTCTGAGAAGGTCCGAGCTCCCTTTGAAGCTTTTCCCACACTCGAGGCATGTGTAGCATGTTCCTTCCAAGTTCATTCTCTCACGTGTAATAAGGTCTGACTGGCTACCGAAGTTTTCCTCTGGCCTCTGCTGACTCTCACAGGCTTTTGTTTTTTCTGGGCGTGCACAGCTCCCAGAATCATTCCCTTTGGACCTTCCTGACAACATCCCATGGGCTTCTACTCGCTCAGCATCTTCCTGCTGGGGTTCCTCCTCGTTTTCACTCACCATCCCAACACCTGACGGGAGACCGAGAGAATCCAGACGTAAGTCTCTGCCTGCGCCAGAGAGAAAGGAAATCTCAGAGAGAAGAATGGGAAAAGGGATGAAGGAACCAAAATGTGTACAGGACAGATCAAACCTATCAGGAGCTGATTTTCCCTTAAACCTTCTCAGAGGAGAGAAAGGAAGGGATCAGTTCTGGGTCCGTATCTCAGAAGAAATCTCAGGGGACAGCGAGATTGGGGAGGGACCTGCTGCCAGTTGTCAGTCAGGATAGGTGGGAAGCCATGAGTGACCTCTGCCTAACGATTCTACATCTGCAGGGAACAATCCTGAACTTGGAGAGCTCACAAGGTCTTTGTAGGGCATCCCAAATGTTTCCTGTATTCACCGACAGTTTTGGGGTTGGTTTAACCAATGCCTCACCTATGCAGGCAGCTCTCGGGAGCACTTTTTTCTTAGAGCCATGAAGGTCTGGGACGCACGACTCCTCCCCTCGTTCCAGCTGCGAGATCACATCAGTTCTGGAAACTGGAAACCCTGCTCAAGGCAAAGAAAACAAGGGAGGTCAGTGGAATTTGTGGGATACTTGTCACAAAGAATATTCCATGCTTTTAAGCCCAGCTCATTTTTAAGTAGTAACATCCGAAGGCCGGCTTCCTTGGCTCAAAGTGCCAGGAGATGATTATTCTAAATCACATTCATTACCTTAGTGCCTAAGGGCCAACTAACAGTGGGTCCTCATTTTGCTAGGCACAGTACAAACCGAGAAGCGTTGATGGCCCGTGTCCTGAAGAAGTTACAATCTAAATAGACAAGGCAGACACAGAATGGGGGAAGGGGTAGAACCCACCAGCAGCGTGAACTCCGTGAAGGCAGAGTGGCAGATCTGATCAACACAGGCCTAGATCTTGAGATTATCGGATTTAATGTTACAACCAGGGCCAGTGTTTTCCAGAAATTGTCGCTAGGACTGCATTTTTTCCCAAAATTACTCTTTGTTTCTGGAATCACCGTTAATATCCGGAATTGCTGATCAGAGGGTGGGTGGGGCATGCAGGGTCACAATCCCCCAGATTTCTCCCTGGAGACACCCGTCTCCTCCCCAGGGCACAGGCTGGCTGCGGTTGAGACTTGATGCCAATTTCTTCCCTCCTCATACAAGTCTGGGATCGGCAGTGGGACGCCAGGCTCTCTCATCATGCTGCAGAGAGGACGACACTCACAGCTGCTCGCGGCCATGTCAACAGGACCTCTCCCCTGCTCATCTCCCCTGTACACAGCTGGTTCATGCCACATCTCTCCAACGCACAGCTGGTTCTAGTCTCTCAATGCCCAGTATCTGAGCCCCACCGCCCCCACACAGCCGGCTCCTGTGCCCTCCCCACAAGGCACTTTCAGGCTTTAAAGGATTAGATATTGCTCACGTTTGTCAATTACTCTCTTTTCATTGCCTGCAAACTCTTGCCCTAATTATGACTGTTATCTGTATATCTAAGCCAGCCCTTGAAAGCATGAATTCTTCACAGACTATGATGCCGAGATGCGCCACATGATACCAGGAAGGGCTGCGGGATGGGTTTCCTGTGCAAGCTGGTATCGCTACGGGGTGATGAATGCCAGATCTCAAGGCTGGTTATGCAGAGCTCCACCTTTTGAAGCTTTACCCAATGCAGAAAGGGAGTTACCCTCATTCAGGAGACTGAAGACGACAGACTTTTGGGGGATAAACAGCTGAGTTTGAGCTGACTGAGGGGGGTCTTTCTGGGCTACAAACTCACAGGACCTGATAACCACCAAGAGGTAACCCTTTAAGAAAGGTTTTAATACACTTTGGAACCGATCAGGGATTCCCATGAGGACCGCTGAGGGAATGAAGGTAAACACGCATTTGGATGCTCTTCTTCTTTTATGAGAACGGGAACAGGAAGGGCAGGGATATCACTGAATGCAGGATCTCAGCAGGACTAGGTGTCAGGATAGCACCATATTGCAGCCCATTGGAAAACATAATCCCAACTACACATATAAAATGATGGGCTCTAAATGAGCTGTTTCCACTCAACAGAGGGATCTTGGAGTCACTGGGCACAGTTCTCTGAAAACATCAAAACAGTGTGCCACAGCAGTCAAAAAGCAAAGAGAATGTTGGGAATCATTCTGAAATGGATAGATAAGAAGACAGAAAATATCTTATCGCCTCTATATAAACCCATGGTACACCCACATCTCGAACACTGCCTGCAGATGTGGTTGCCCCATCTCAAAAAAAGATATATTGGAATTGGAAAAGGTTCAGAAAAGGGCAACCCAAATGATTACAGGTATGAAACTCTTCTGTACGGGGAAAGATTAAAAAGACCGGGACTATTCAGCTTGGAAAAGAGACAAAGGGGGGATATGAGAGAGGTCTATAAAATCAAAACTGCCGTGGAGAAAGTAAATAAGGACGTGTCATTTACTCCTTCTCAGAACACAAGGACTAGGAATCACCCAATCAAATTAATAGGCAGCAGGTTTATAAGAAACAAAAGGAAGTATTTCTTCACACAATGCACAGTCAACCTGGGGAACTCCTTGCCAGAGGACGTTGTGAAGGCCAAGATTATAATAGGGTTACAAAAAAAAACAAACAAAAAACAGCATGAGAAATCTATTGAGGACAGGTCCGTGAATGGTTATTAGCCAGGATGGGCAGGGATGGTGTCCCTAACTTCTGTTTGTCATAAGCTGTGAATGGGTGACAGGAGATGAATCACTTCATGATTCCCTGTTCTGTTCATTCCCTCTGGGACACCCGGCGCTGGTCACTGTCGGAAGACAGGACACTGGGCTAGATGGACCTTTGGTCTGTCCCAGTGTGGCCATTCTGAAATACCAGGGAACCTAGTGAGTCCAGTGCAATGGGAGGGAGTAGGAAAATCCCTGGCTGTGGAGAACACTGGGAAATTAGAAACTATCATTCACAAGCAACAGCCTCTAAAAAGTCTAGAAAAGCAGAATGTGAAAAATAAGAATCGGGGTCATGTGACTTCAGGAATGAGGGACTCAAAAAACCAAGTCTGCAGAGAAGGTGGATTGTGGTTAGTGCACATGGGGATGGGGGGAGCAACTCTCCAGGTCTCAAGGATTTTCACCAGCAACCGAGGCCATTGTCCCATGCACGGGGCAATCTGGAGCAGTGAGGAGTTGTGTCATCTGTAATCCTGGCTGAGTTTCAATGCTCTGCTGCTGGAGCTCCCTTGTCTGGATTCCCCCAGCCAGCATTCAAGGTCTGTGTGATCAGTAACCCTGGACCAGCCGCTCTGACCCCAGCAGCCTGCTTCTTACACCCCAAGCACATTCTGGTCTGGGTGGAGAAGGCTCAGGGTTTGAGAGAAGGCCAGGGGTAGGAAGCTTCTGTTCATTATGCTGGACCTAACCCCCCGTTTTACTTGTGCAAACAGGAGATATTTGACACTGTGCGATTCTGCTCCTGTGCTCTCTTCCCACAGCGTTCAGCAGCAGGGGAGGGTCTCTGGTCGTGTGTGTGTCACTGGCATGCTGGGGTGATGCTGGAACAGGACAGAGCAGAGGTGGCATTGTGGGGGTGGCGTGAACCTCATCTCTTCCGTTCCCCTTCCAAGTACCGAGGGGACAGGAATCCTTACCCAGCGAGGTCACAGTCTCATAGGTTTCCTGCATGACGTCTCTGTAGAGGGCTCTCTGAGCGGGGTCCAGCAGAGCCCACTCTTCCCTGGTGAAATACACAGCCACCTCCTCGAAGGTCACCGGCCCCTGAAAGAGCCAGAGCCCCACACTCAGGACCTGCTGCCCCACTCACAGCCCCACTATTCGTGGGGGCGAGGAGCCAATAAAACGGAAACTCTGGGTGGACCGCAGCCAACAGAGTCCCACCCCCACCCCGCTCACAGCACCCAGGAAACACCAGGGTGAGGGGGCGAAGAGACACCCCTCCTCTCTCCCAGCAGATCCATCACACACCTACTAGCCACAGACTGATACCGGAGATGCTGCCCTGAGCAGGGTCTAGGGAGAGATCTCTTGTAGGAAGCCCAACACCCTCCTCCTTGTGAAAAGAAAAGGAGGACTTGTGGCACCTTAGAGACTATCCAATTTATTTGAGCACAAGCTTTCGTGAGGTACAGCTCACTTCATCGGATGCAAACTGTAGAAAGTGTAGAAGATCTTTTTATATACACACAAATCATGAAAAAAATACCTCCTCCCACCCCACTCTGCTGCTGGTAACAGCTTATCTAAAGTGATCACTCTCCTTACAATGTGTATGATAATCAAGGTGGCCCATTTCTAGAACAAATCCAGGGTTTAACAAGAACGTCGGGGGGGGGGGCAGGAAAAAACAAGGGAAAATGGGTTACATTGCATAATGACTTAGCCACTCCCAGAGCTGGACATGAGGCAGGGGAATCTCCCCTAAGCCTGACTGGTGGCTTCCCCCTTCCTATTTCAAGGCACCCGCTGGTTAGTTGGGTCAGGCTCCAGCACTAGGAGTCTGGTCCTTTTTCCCAGCCCCATCTAGGTAGGTTATTTTCTGTTCACCAGATTGGAGCATTTCTACCTCCGAACCTCATGGGTCTCTTCCTAGAATCTAGGCCACTTATTAAACAACTCCCAGCAGGTCTGCCACCCCCTGGCCTCCTCCCTTTCTCCACTCTGTGCATTTCCTGCCCCCCTCCAACCTCCAAACCAGACGGTGCAAACCTTCCCGTCTCCCGTGTATTTCCTGTCCCTCTCCCTCCTGCAGGAACAGATCAGAACCCCCACAATAATCCCTACCTGAGCTGGCTCCTCTGCAGCCATGTCGCTCCCTAGTCCCATGGGAGGACGGGATGAACCAGAAAGAAACATGAGCTTCGTTCTGCAACCTGGCCGGGCAAGAAGGGCTGTTGTGGAAGTTTAGGAACGGGCATTAGTTCATTTCACATTACGCTTCCCCCAGGCTCTTTCCTTGCAGAGCGAGATCCGAGATTCTGCCGTGCTGAGAAAATGCTCAATCTCTGGATTACAGCAGAGACCTGGCCCCTCCTGCCAGGCTAGGCCCACAGACACACTTTTAACCTCCTTTCTCCCTCCCGCATCCCAAAACAAAGTCTCTGAACGCAATCCTAGAAAAAAGCAGAACCAAAGGAGTCCCTTTCGAGGATTCCCTCTGACACTGACCCCACGGCAGCCACATCCCAGCAGGAGGGACATGGAGTCAGGAACTGGGTTTTCCTCTCTCTGATCCTCGTCTTGTCCACAGGAAAGTGATTCTCCCCACAGTGCAGTAATACATCTGTCTGGGCAGATGAGAGAGTTGGAAATCTCTTTCAAAACTCTTTTATCCCACGGACCCTGTCAGTCTCTCTATCTCCTTTTCCCTGTGCCCTCTCCATGCGTGTCTGCTAGGAAACTCTCATTCCTGGGTTGTTTGCTCCCCCATGGCTGGATTTGCTCCTGCAAATGGCAGGAGAAATGGGGTGGGGGGCTGTTTGTGTAGAGTCATTTTATAGTCCCTCACTGCCTGCCTGGGATTTCCCCATTGCCTGCCTACGACCCCCACCTGCCCTCCACCAGGATCTGCCAGCCCATTTGCCTGGGACCCCCTCCTCCTCCCAGCAGGACCCCCTGACACTTTACAGGAGGACCCCTCACTCTGCGCCAGGGACCACCCCACCACAGCGCTGTGCACTGGGCATGGCAATGGTCCCAGGAGCCAGCTGGGCAATCCCAGACAGAGCCCCTGGCACAGCACCAGGCAGCATCTAATCCCCTGCCCCACCTGCCCAAGAGACCCCCACCTCCACTGGTCTGCAGCCAATAGGCCCCAGCGATACCCACCTCCAGGACCCATAGCCTTAGGGCTGGGCACATCAGAACTACTCCCCGAAACCCCAAATCCTCCAGAACCCACCAACCTGACTAGGGTCCCCCCTGCCCAGCCACCCAGAGGCCTCCCACTACCACAATGCCCCTTCAGCTCCCGCTGCAATCTCCCCACACAGACATGCCCCCCCCCCCAGCAACAGTGTTCCCTCACAGTGTCTGACAAGTGGATAGAAAGTTATCACCACCCCCTGCTGGCCAGTCACACAGGCAGAGGGAGCCCGGGGGGATGCCTCTTTAACAGGAGAAGGGAAGCCATGGAGGGCCAAAATAAGGAAGACATTTCCATACTCTGTCACTAGCAAATAATGGCCACCGTGGATCCACCCCAGAGTTGGCTACAGCTTTGCACTGCGGGAAGCCCCCCCTCACGGAGACCCTTTGTCATGGGGTTTGGGATACTTCTGGACCCACGCTGCACTCAGAGGGACCTCCTCATCCCGTGCCAGCTGGAGAAAAGAAAAGGGTCCAGCCAAGTCTCCTGTTACCAACTGGGATCCACCCATCCCCTAATCAGGGGGAGGCCCCTGGCTTTGATGGGTATTGAATATATGGCTAGTCTCTTTTATCAGCAAACATTTTTAACAGAGAGAAAGGAGGGAACAAATGATTCTCAAAGGAGAGGGAAAGATGATCATTGTTTCAGGGGGGTTAATTTCCCAACCAGGATGGAGAAGGACTCAGGGCGACGTTCTGGTTAAACTTGGATTTATGCTGGAAATGGCCCACCTTGATTATCATGCACATTGGAAGGAGAGTGGTCAGTTTGGATAAGCTATTACCAGCAGGAGAGTGAGTTTGTGTGGGGGGGTGGGGGTGGGGGCGGAGGGTGAGAAAACCTGGATTTGTGCTGGAAGTGTCCCAACTTGATGATCACTTTGGATAAGCTATTACCAACAGGACAGTGGGGTGGGAGGGGGTATTGTTTCATGGTCTCTGTGTATAATGTCTTCTGCAGTTTCCACGGTATGCATCCGATGAAGTGAGCTGTAGCTCACGAAAGCTCATGCTGAAATAAATTGGTTAGTCTCTAAGGTGCCACCAGGACCCCTAAACTTTTTTAGGTACAGAGGTACAGAGAAAACGTGTCACAAACTAGGCAACTGAGAACATGGGATAAACGCCAAGACCGGGGGGATTTTATGTGGCTATTAAATAACGTTGAGGGTATTTTTTAGGAATCTTTGAGACGTACAGAGAAAACGTGTCACAAACTACGCAACTGAGAACATGGGATAAACGCCAAGACCGGGGGGGCTTTTATGTGGCTATTAAAGAACTAGCTGGAAAAGGGGGGAACGTTTGTCATATAAAATCCAGCCTGTCCAATACATAAGCAGAAAGTGATGGTCCCCCCCCCCACGGCCCCCGTTCACCTGGGCAGCAGGGAGCCCTCTGAGGGGCTGACTGGAGGGGGCGGGGGGGGAGCTGGAGGGCTCCCTGGGGGTGGGGAGGGGGCGGCAGTGGGGGATGGGCAGGTGGGGGGCAGAGAGTCACTTTCCTTCCCCCCCACCGCCCAGCGCTCCCACCCCGGGGTCTCCCACTCACCGGGGCGGGTCCCAGCTGGACAAAGCCCCCCCCGGCCGGGCACGGAGGGGTTAATGACAGATCCGACACGAGGCAGCGACTGGTCAGCTCCAGGCCCCGCCCCCAGGCGCTGCCCCGCCCCCGGTCTGCTCCAGGCCCCGCCCCCAGACGCTGCCTCGTGTCGGGTCTCTCGGAGGAGCAGCTGCTGCTCCGCTCCGGGGTCTGTGCTGGGGGGGCCCGTCATTAACCCCCCCGTGCCCGGCCGGGGGGGGCTTTCTCCAGCTGGGACCAGCCCCGGCTCTGCCCGCCCCCGGACCCGGTGAATGGGAGACCCCGCCGGGGGGGGGGGCAGGAAAGTGACTCTCTGCCCCCGGCACGGCTGGGATTGGGGGGGGCAGAGACTGGGGCCCGGCGGGCGGGGTCCCTTGGGGGGTGTTGGGGGGAGAAGCCGGAGTTGCGGGGGGTGGGGGTTGAACTGTCTCTGTGCAGCCAGGAAATTCCCGGGGGGAAGTGGGGGGCGGCGGGGGAGTTAATTGGATCCCCTCCCCCCCACGGGCACAAATGCCCCCCAGGTCTCCCCTTTTCCCTCTCGGTAGCTCCCACGTGATTGTAAACTCCCCCCCTCCCCCATTGATCCGCTCTCTGGTCTCCCCTGATCCCCCCCCCCCGTCTCTCCCTCCTCCTCACATGTCCATTGAAACTCCCCTCCCGTGGGGGGGGGCGGGATTTCCTTCCCCCCGTTTTATCCGCAGCGATTTGTCCCGGTGTCGGTGGGAAGTTGGAGCCCGGAGCCATCCCCCAACCTGGCTGCCCCGGCGTGGGGGTGGGAGGAGACGCCGGGTCTCTGCCGGGGCGGGGAAGGGAGGGGACGTGTCCCCCATGGGGCTGCCCCCGATCCCGGTTTCCCAGTCCCACTTGATGTCCCCAACTGCCGCACCGTTGCCCCCAGCCCCCACCTGCCCCCCACCTGCCCATCCCCCACTACCGCCCCCTCCCCTTCCCCAGGGAGCCCTCCAGCTCCCCCACCCCCCACCCCCTTCAGTCAGCCCCTCAGAGGGCTCCCTGCTGCCCAGGTGACCGGGGCCGGGGGGACGACGACGATCACTCTCTGTTTATGTTTTGGACAGGCTGGATTTTATATGACAAACGGTCCCCCCTTTTCCAGCTAGTTCTTTAATAGCCACATAAAATCCCCCCCGGTCTTGGCGTTTATCCCATGTTCTCAGTTGCGTAGTTTTGTGACACGTTTTCTCTGTACGTCTCAAAGATTGATAAAAAAGTTTGCCCCACTTTTACTCTAGTTGTCTACTTCTAATTGAATATGCCCCTGAGAGCTTTCCCTGTCTCCGTAATTATAAATTACGACGAAAATCTCAGATTTTCCCTTTTCTCAGATTCCTGAATATGGATCTAAAACGTTTGCCAATGTTGCCCATTTCTATTCATTGACCAAATAGTGGTGGGAAATACACTCAGCTTTTACCTCTGTGACAAAGTGGGACTGTTCTTAATGTTCTTAATGTTTCCTCTGAATAGTGTGGGGTGCCTCAGTTTCCCCTAGGCAGTTCTTAAGTATCTAGGGGGTGGGATAAGGGTGTATGATCATTGCAAAGCCCTAGAGGGCAGGTGTGTGCAGGAGTCTGGACACAGAGAATGGCCAACACCCTGTTTCCTGGCCACTGATGGCCTGGGCCCTTCCCCCCTGCAAGGTGAGAGCTAAAGGGTTGGAGAACAAAGGAATCCGGTGACCTCCTGGCCCGGGAAAGGAACAAAGCCCAGAGGAGGAGGGGCTGGAGGGAGTTTCAGTTGGGGGCTGGCTGGGACATGGAGTGAAGGGCAGACGTGTTTGTCTGGCTCACTGTCCCCCCCAAAATGACCCCAGCTGAGGGGTCCTGTTCTCTGCACCTGCAAGCTCTGTTTTAGACCATGTTCCTGTCATCTAATAAACCTCTCTTTTACTGGCTGGCTGAGAGTCACGTCTGATTGCGGAGTTGGGGGGCAGGACCCTCTGGCTTCCCCAGGAGCCCTGCCTGAGCGGACTCGCTGTGGGAAGGGCATGGAGGGGCAGAGGATGCTGAATGGTCCGAGGTCAGACCCAGGAAGGTGGAAGCTGGGTGAGCTGTGTGTCCTGCAGACAGGCTGCTCACAGAAAGGCGACTGCCCCAGAGTCCTGCCTGGCTTCATGGGGAGCAGTTCCAGAGCATCGCCCAGGGACTCCGTGACAACTGGTGGCAGGGGTGGGATGTACTGCACCCCGTGGATGGCGCTTCCTGCAGTAAGTGACTGGGGAGCAGTAAAAGGAAGGGGGATTGACGGGAACCAGGCGTGCTGAAGATTCAGAGAGAGAGAGTTTCAGGGGGCGGTTAACTCCTGGAAGTGTGTGACCAGAGAGAAGGACTTTTGCAGTAACAGGGTTCCCCTGGGGACTGCAGCGAGCGGTCCCAGGGACGGAGCAGTCTGCCGCTCGACCCTGACAAAGAGGGGGTGACCTCGAGAAGGGCTGGCACACTAGGGGTTCTCCCTGGAAACCGTGGGGAGCTGAGAGCACACAGGCCTGTGAGTCCACAACTTGGGAAGGGCGGAGTGAGGGCCTGTCACCGTCTCCTGAAGAAGGACATTGTAACCCTGTGCAGAAAGAGAGGGTTGAGCGTTGGAAAGTTCACCGAAGCACAGTTAATCGTGCAGCTGGAGGAGGATGACCGCTCTAAGGGACAGATTCCTGACCCGAAATGGGGCTATAGCAGGATCTGGGAGCAGCTGGAGTGGTAGCCAGGCATCCCCAAGACTCCTGTCCCCGACCAGACGAGGATCTTCACGATCGGGTTCCCCATCCGGGGATCGGAGACGGACAGGATTGGAGCTGAGTCCGAGAGAGCAAGAGGACCGTGAGAGACAGCAAGAGCCCGAGAAAGAGCTGCAGAAGCAGCAGCAGCATGAACTGGTGATGGGGGAGTGGAGAGGCCTAGGGGACCCCCCAGGGGTGAGTGGGGATAGACCCCGGGGGGCCAGTTCCGCAGGGAACCTCGAGACTAAATTGCTGCTCCTGGTTAAGGAGGGGGGGATGTGGATGCCCACCTCACTGCCTTTGAGCAGGCTGGAGATTTGAACCGGGGGACCCTGCGGAAAAGCCCCGGTGTCTAGCTCCCTTGCTGGGTCCCAAGGCCGTAGACTCCGTCAGCCAGATGGGTGGGGAGGTGGACAGGCTCCCACTCCTGGTCCCAACCTGTATGTCTGTGTGGAGTTTCCTTGGGCCAGGCCCCTCAGACCCCCAGTGGGAGCAGAAGGTGATGGTGAATGGGGAGACATTCCTGGGGTGGCGAGATCCTGGGACAGAGAGAACTGGTGTCAGACCCTGGGTGGTGCAGCCTCAGAGGCTGAGGGGCTGTGTGAGCTGGGTGAGGGTCCCAGGGATGAAGCCCCTCGCCTTCCCTATGGCCCAGATCCCTGTGTAGACCCAGGAGGGGTGAGGCTGGCTGGTCGTTAGGGTTCTCCAGGACACCAGCTGCAAGACCCTGTTATGGGGTGACTGTGTCTCTTTGGGACAGGATCCAGGCCTTACTCCTGTAACTGCCAAGGGTTTGAATCCGGGGAACCAATCGGTGGAGAGGGAAATGGTCAGTGCAAATGCAGATGACCTGGCTGGCAGCAGGGAGGAGCGGCTAGGCTCAAGCTATCTGCCTGACTTTAACCAGACCCCTGGAGTTGGGTGGGACAGAGAGATGCTCCCCGCCCCCCTTGCACACCGGAGATGGGGCTCACGCTGGCTCTGATGCTGTGAGGAAAGCAGCGAGCTCGCTGCCTACCCCCACTGGGACAGCAAGGGCAGTGCTGAGCAAGGGGGGAGCTGAGACCCCAGCTGAGTGGGGGGAGACACAGGCAGGGCAGGGGATCTGTGGGGAGTGGCAAGGTGCTGGGTAAGGAAAGTCTGGATGAGCCTAGGCAGCCTTGTGAGCTGATGGCTGTGTCTAGTCAGCAGGGTGGGAAGTCGAGGAGAGTGGAAGAGGAGTGTCCCTGGACCTTACCTGTCCCAATTCTCCACCCAGCTAACAGTGAAGGAAACATGCCTATGTCTGTCAGGGGTATTGACTTGCCAATGGAGGGAGCTACCCTGATCTCCAAGCAGTTGTCTGTGACCAGCCTTGTGTGCTGGGACAAGGGGAGAGAGGTCCCAAGCTGGGTGTCTGGGAAAGGAGAAAGTGTGTCCGGCTCTTCTTTGTCTGTGGAGCAGACAGAAGGGGCCTTTCAGCCTGTGATGGTTGAGGGTCGTGCAGTTGTCTCAGAGCTGGTTCTGGATTCAGCTAAAGCCCAGGAAGGGAAGGGTCCTAAGTTTGTGTCTGCTCGGGAGAATGGCCCTGTAACTAGGTCGCATCCAGTTAGGGTCTATGTAAAATCCCAGAGACGAGAGAATTCTGGTGCTTGTATTTTGCCTGTTGCTAGTGTGTTGTTGGAAAGGGTGTAGCAACTCTGTCTAATCAGGGTGAGATCCTAGCCAGGGCACAAGGAGAGCAGGAAGGTGATGTGATTGTGTTACCTCCTGAGGGTGTGGAAACCGGTAGCAAGAAGGAAAAGATTCCTGAACTTGTGTGTGGCAAAGGGAAGGAGAATGCTTCTGACCTTTTCTCTAGGAAGTCTGTAAGTTTGCCTGAAAGGGGATTGTGTAGGAATCCGCCGGATGGGCCAGAGGTGATTCTGGATGTAAGGGAGACCCAGAAAGAGTGTGTTGTTGCTCAGGAAAGTGTTCCTCTAGAGCAAGCCCTCGGTGAAGAGGGTAAGGGCAGAATTTCTGGGAGGGGTGAATTGTTGCATAGAAAAGCCCTAGGGAAAGGAATCCTCATGGAGTCTTTGCAAGCAGTTTACTGCCACTGACGGGTGTGAAAGTGATTTAATCAAGAAAGTTTCAGTTCCTAACAGCCAGAAATTTTCTGTTGTGAATGGATCCACTGACTGTCCTGTTGAAAGACCCAGTGTGGAGAGCTTTGAGAAGGTCTCAGATGAAGTGAAAGCTGTTAAGAAAGTTAAACAGTCCCATAACCAAGTGGCTGTGTTTGGCCAGCTTGTTGGGGAGAAGACCCATTCCCAGTTTGACCCCCTGGGGTTTGGGGTGGCCAAAGGGCATGGGCCACAGAAACCTTCCCACATGTGGCCTGCGAGTGCTATCGATCACCACCGACCTAAGGGAGGGCGTGAAACTGGAAGGGCCTGGTGTAACTCCTACCGAGGAATGGGAGAGATGCTGGGGCACCTATGGGAACGTTGGTGGCTTCGAACTTCCCCAGGTCACCGGCTAAAGTGACCCCGCTCAGTTCGATCTCGAAGGGGGGAGAGATGTGACAAAGTGGGACTGTTCTTAATGTTTCCTCTGAATAGTGTGGGGGTGCCTCAGTTTCCCCTATGAAGTTTTTAAGTATCTAGGTGGTGCGATAAGGGTGTATGACCATTGCAGAGCCCTAGAGGGCATGTGTGTGCAGGAGTCTGGACACAGAGAATGGCCGACACCCTGTTTCCTGGCCACTGATGGCCTGGGCCCTTCCCCCCTGCAAGGTGAGAGCTGAAGAGTTGGAGAACAAAGGAATCCAGTGACCTCCTGGCCCGGGAAAGGAACCAAGCCAAGAGGAGAAGGGGCTGGAGGGAGTTGGAGTGAAGTGCAGGCGTGGTTGTCTGGCTCACTGCCCCCAAAATGGCCCCAGCTGAGGGGTCCTGTTCTCTGCACCTGCAAGCTCTGTTTTAGACCATGTTCCTGTCATCTAATAAACCTCTCTTTTACTGGCTGGCTGAGAGTCACGTCTGATTGCGGAGTTGGGGTGCAGGACCCTCTGGCTTCCCCAGGAGCCCTGCCTGAGCGGACTCACTGTGGGAAGCACATGGAGGGGCAGAGGATGCTGAATGGTCCGAGGTCAGACCCAGGAAGGTGGAAGCCGGGTGAGCTGTGTGTCCTGAAGACAGGCTGCTCACAGAAAGGAGACTTCCCCAGAGTCCTGCCTGGCTTCGTAGGGAGCACTTCCAGAGCATCGCCCAGGGACTCCGTGACAACCTCCTATCAACAACTGCTATAAAATCCCTCTCATTTTCCACTTTCCTCTCTATAATTTGCATAAATGGATCCAAAATCCCTCAGATTTCCAACCTTTCTCTTTCATTTCTGAACACTGATCTCAAATCTCAGTTTTCCCTTTTACGATGTCATCATCAAATGTCAATTAAAAATCCTCTTGGGTTTGGGGCTGTTCCCCATGTCTATAAATCCTAGGAACTTGTCCTTCTTTGGGGGGAACCTGTCGCCCTGAGTCCCTCTCCATCCTGGTTGGGAAATTAACCCCCCTGCAACAATGATCATCTTTCCCTCGCCTTTGAGAATCATTTGTTCCCTCCTTTCTCTCTGTTAAAAATGTTTGCTGATAAATGAGACTAGCCATAGATTCAATACCCATCAAAGCCAGGGGCCTCCCCCTGTTTGGGGGATGGGTGTTCCCAGTTGGTAACAGGAGAGTTGGCTGGACCCTTTTCTTTTCTCCAGCTGGCACGGGATGAGGAGGTCCCTCTGAGTGCAGCGTGGTTCAGAAATATCCCAAACCCCATGACAAAGGGTCTCCGTGAGGGGGGGCTTCCCGCAGTGCAAAGCTGTAGCCAACTCTGGGGTGGATCCACGGTGGCCATTATTTGCTAGTGACAGAGTATGGAAATTTCTTACTTATTTTGGCCCTCCATGGCTTCCCTTCTCCTGTTAAAGAGGCGTCCCCCCGGGCTCCCTCTGCCTGTGTGACTGGCCAGCAGGGGGTGGTGATAACTTTCTATCCACTTACCAGACACTGTGAGAGAACATTGTTGCTGGTGGGGGCAGGTGTCTGTGCGGGGAGATTGCAGCGGGAGCTGAAGGGGCATTGTGGTAGGGGGAGGCCTCTGGGTGGCTGGGCAGGGGGGACCCTAGTCAGGTAGGTGGGTTCTGGAGGGTTTGGGGTTTCGGGGGGTAGTTCTGATGTGCCCAGCCCTAAGGCTATGGGTCCTGGAGGTGGGTATGGCTGGGGGCCTGTTGGCTGCAGACCAGTGGGGGTGGGGGTCTCTTGGGCAGGTGGGGCAGGGGATTAGACGCTGCCTGGTGCTGTGCCAGGGGCTCTGTCTGGGATTGCCCAGCTGGCTCCTGGGACCATTGCCATGCCCAGTGCACAGAGCTGTGGTGGGGCGGTCCCTGGCGCAGAGTGAGGGGTCCTCCTGTAAAGCGTCAGGGGGTCCTGCTGGCCGGAGGAGGGGGTCCCAGGCAAATGGGCTGGCAGATCCTGGTGGAGGGCAGGTGGGGGTCGTAGGCAGGCAATGGGGAAATCCCAGGCAGGCAGTGAAGGACTATAAAATGACTCTACACAAACAGCCCCCCACCCCATTTCTCCTGCCATTTGCAGGAGCAAATCCAGCCATGGGGGAGCAAACAACCCAGGAATGAGAGTTTCCGAGCAGACAGGCATGGAGAGGGCAGAGGGAAAAGGAGATAGAGAGACTGACAGGGTCCGTGGGATAAAAGAGTTTTGAAAGAGATTTCCAGCTCTCTCATCTGCCCAGACAGATGTATTACTGCACTGTGGGGAGAATCACTTTCCTGTGGACAAGACGAGGATGAGAGAGAGGAAAACCCAGTTCCTGACTCCATGTCCCTCCTGCTGGGGTGTGGCTGCCGTGGGGTCAGTGTCAGAGGGATTACAGATGACACAACTCCTCACTGCTCCGGATTGCCCCGTGCATGGGACAATGGCCTCGGTTGCTAGTGAAAATCCTTGAGACCTGGAGAGTTGCTCCCCCCATCCCCATGTGCACTAACCACAATCTACCTTCTCTGCAGACTTGGTTTTTTGAGTCCCTCATTCCTGAAGTCACATGACCCCGATTCTTATTTTTCACATTCTGCTTTTCTAGACTATTTAGAGTCTGTTGCTTCTGAATGATAGTTTCTAATTTCCCAGTGTTCTCCACAGCCAGGGATTTTCCTACTCCCTCCCATTGCACTGGACTCACTAGGTTCCCTGGTATTTCAGAATGGCCACACTGGGACAGACCAAAGGTCCATCTAGCCCAGTGTCCTGTCTTCCGACAGTGACCAGCGCCGGGTGTCCCAGAGGGAATGAACAGAACAGGGAATCATGAAGTGATTCATCTCCTGTCACCCATTCACAGCTTATGACAAACAGAAGTTAGGGACACCATCCCTGCCCATCCTGGCTAATAACCATTCACGGACCTGTCCTCGATTGATTTCTCATGATGTTTTTTGTTTTTTGTAACCCTATTATAATCTTGGCCTTCACAACGTCCTCTGGCAAGGAGTTCCCCAGGTTGACTGTGCGTTGTGTGAAGAAATACTTCCTTTTGTTTCTTATAAACCTGCTGCCTATTAATTTGATTGGGTGATTCCTAGTCCTTGTGTTCTGAGAAGGAGTAAATGACACTTCCTTCTTTACTTTCTCCACAGCAGACATGCTTTTATAGACCTCTCTCATATGCCCTCTTGTCTCTTTTCCAAGCTGAAAAGTCCCAGTCTTACATATCTCTCCTCATACAGAAGCTGTTTCATACTCCTAGTCCGGGTTTTTTTGCCCTTTTCTGAACCTTTTCTAATTGTAATGTATCTTTCTTGAGATGGGCCGACCACATCCGCACACAATATTCAAGATGTGGGCGTACCATGGATTTATATAGAGGCAAGTTATGTACTGTCTTATTATCTGTCCCTTTCTTAATGATTCCCAACACCCTGTTTGCTTTTTGACTGCCTCTGCACCCTGAGTGGATGTTTTCAGAGAACTATCAACAATGACTCCAAGATCCCTCTCTTGAGTGGAAACAGCTAATGTAGACCCCATCATTTTATATGTATAGTTGGGATTATGTTTTCCAATGGGCTGCACTAGGTGCTATCCTGACATCTAGGACTGCTGAGATCCTGCATTCAGTGATATCCCTGCCCTTCCTGTTCCCTTTCTCCACTGAACCCCACCAGCCCATTCTTAGTGTTCCCAGCTTCCCCAGGACTCTCTCGTTGTGTCTGGACCTCTCTCTCTCTGCAAGAAGCAGTTCCAGGGAGACTTGTCCTCTGTCTGGAGTCTTCAACTTCCTGGACATGGATTTACTTTCTCTGTGTTTTAGGAGATGCTTTGAAATTGAGTGTCTGTGACATTAACCACAGTGCAATCTTGACTGGTTGAACAGCTGTTTCCCCTCAGTTGCCCAAGCTGGGGTGGCTTTTACACTGCTTTACTGTGAGAACAGCCACTCCTGGGCAGTTAACACCCAGTCTCCAGCATGTAACTCGCTGCCAGCTACACAGTATTGAGCGCTGTTAGTCAGCGACTCACGAATTACAGTGCACCACAGGAGAACCCCAGAAAATTCTCTGGTCCCGGACTTTTGTGCATCTTTCACTGTCCAGCACACTACTGAACAACTCAAGGTCATATGAAGTCTGTCATTTCATCAGTGGAAAATGACACGTGCCAGCCTTGTTATCCCAAAAGGATTTTCCAACACACTTTAATCCCAACACACTGGTTAGATGAAACAATAAAATGAGATGGCTAACTACCGGCAAAAAAAACATATTAATTGACTACAGGTAATGAGGTATAAAAGCCAGAATTGTTTACAAAAGAAATGCAAGATAAAACCCAAACTAACATCTAAGTTAACAAGCTAAAACGGGTACAAAGCAAATGTTTCTCTCACTATATCCTGAGGCAGGCTGGCTGTCCTTTAAGCCAGAAGTCCCCCTAATTCGCCCCTGCTGCCAAGTTCAGTTTCTTCAGGAGCTGTCATGAGCAGAGGAAAAGGGGGAGAGAGAGAGTCTCAAGCATTTTCCTCCCCTCTTTTTATAATTCAGTCCTTTGTACGACAAACAACTTCAGTTCTCAGCTGAATCATGGTGACCGGCTGTCTGTTGTAGCTATGAGCTTCAAGTGGTCCCTGTGAAGGAATGTAAATGTCTTCTTCACACCTTCCCCCTCCTGGAGAATGGCAATTTGACCAGCTGCTTGCCTTGCTGTCTCTGAGGAACTGGTCTGAGGGTGTTCCACAGAATTGTAACTTTTTCACTAATAGGATACAGTAAAATCTCATAATTTTACATAGTGTTGCTACACATATTTTAACAGGAGGATAATATTCTGTAGATTATGCATTTTCAAATGATACCTCAAACAAGCCATACTATGTAAATAATTGATCATAGTTTTCTAGAAGAGTGAACATAGGGGTTGTGACAGGGTCAGGCCAGATGGCTAAGTAGGTCCCTTTTCCTTGGGTAAAGTAACAGAACAATCAGGAACCTTCTGGAGACCAGTAAGACAGGCTGATTCGAACACCTGCAACCAATCAAGAAGCTACTTGAATCAATTGAGGCAGGTAATCAGGGCACCTGGGTTTTAAAAAGGAGCTCACCTCAGTTAGTGAGGTGCGTGTGAGGAGCTGGGAGCAAGGGGCGCGAGGAGCTGAGAGTGAGAACACGGACTGTTGGAGGACTGAGGAGTACAAGCATTATCAGACACCAGGAGGAAGGTCCTATGGTGAGGATAAAGAAGGGGTTGGGAGGAGGCCATGGGGAAGTAGCCCAGGGAGTTGTCGCTGTCGCAGAGCTATTCCAGGAGGCACTCTAGACAGGTGCATTCCACAGGGCCCTGGGCTGGAGCCCGGAGCAGAGGGTGGGCCCGGGTTCCCCCCAAATCCTCCCAACTCCTGGTCAGACACAGGAGTCGTCGGCCTGGACTCTGGGTTCAGAAAAACGGCCAAGCTGAGGGCTGCCGGGAAGCTCCAAGGCGAGCAAATCCGCCAATAAGCGCAAGACCCACCAAGGTAGAGCAGGAACTTCGTCACAGGGTACAGACTGTGCCTGTCTGTGTGTGTCCGCAGCAGATATGTGGGTATTTCAATCCCTCATAAGCAGAGTGCTCAGCATCTTCAGGGACCCAGGGAGCTGGTCCTGGGAATTCACTGGTTTACTAGGCGTGACACTGTAGGGAATTGTGAGACACTTTAATAATAATAATTAATAATAAAATACCAATATGATGAAATTGCAATGAATCATGCTAGATATGCCTGGAAGGTGTCAGTGAAAATGCTATGATTTTCCAAGTATGATCATTTTGTTTCTATGTTTTATACCACCTTTGTGTTGTGAGTTGTAGACATGTAGGGTATATCTGTATTTCCAGACTTGTGCAGTGTTTCTGGGTGACACCCCCGGACAGACTGGCATCAGCACTGCCGAGCCTCTTCACTGGCCTGTCAAGGGTCATCAGCTGTACAATGAGCCCATGAAAAGAACCAAGGGGATACACCTATTGAGTCAGCAAGACATGCAGGGGTATGCCTGTGTACTGAGAACTCCAGGGCTTTTCCATGCCATGTGCTGTGAAGCTTGTGTTTGGGACACAGGAAGTACAAGCCACAAGGCAAAGGGAATAGAAAGGGCAGCTGCATCATCTTCATTTTCTCTTCAATCCCTCTTCCTACCTCTGGAGCAACTTCTCTGCAAACTGAAGCCTTGAACAAAGGACTGAATGACCCATCCAAGCTGTGGATGTGTTCCAGACGGACTTTCAAGCCAGGAACTCACCAATACTGTGAAGAACCCGATATATAGATTTCTGAATGTATCTGACCTTTCCTTCTTTCCTTTAGTTTAGAGGCTAAAGGATTGGCTGGCAGCCTGGTATTTTGGGTAAGATCCAAACCTTTTTTTTAAGGTCAGGCTTGACAAAGCCCTGGCTGGGATGATTTAATTGGGGATTGGTCCTGCTTTGAGCAGGGGGTTGGACTAGATGACCTCCTGAGGTCCCTTCCAACCCTGAGATTCTATGATTCAAACCTGTGCTGACCTGGTAATATGGCTGACCCTTTGGGGTCAGAACATTGTGTTTCTGTGACCAGAATTTTTAAATAAGCTCTCACTGTACCGAACACAGGTGCTGATTGGGAGTCAGAGAACTGGAATGCAATAAAGGGGGCTGTGTGATCTTTTTCAGCTTCTCAATAACCAGTGTGGGGGATCAGAAGCATAGTTTGTGAGTGGTCGGTGATTTTAACTTCAGTGTTAGCCATCAGTTCTGGGAGCATCTTCTCTCCCTTTTTTAGCCTGCCCTGACCTTAGCGTTTTCAGTCAGGACTCCCCAAGGCACACCAGGTCACACTAAGCACTGAAGTGAAATTAATAGAATGTTTTGTTTTTTTTTATGACAGAGTCTTATGCAATCACCTGAACTCCTTTGTTTTCTTTCATCTGAGCAGGGTTTCCCATTTCCAAACCTGATGTGTTTTCCCAGCCGGAAGAAGGGGAAGAGCCATGGGTCTCAGAGCTCCAGGGTTCAGAGGAAAGACAGACCCTGAGAGCTCCCTGCAAAGGTGAGGAAACATGAAACCAACTCAGAATCTGTAAGGGCCTGAAGGAAACATCTGGGCTGCCCTACGAAGCCCTTGGGAGGTCACTCAGTTCATTATTGTCCCGAGCAGGGGTCATAACCTCAGGGTAACTATAGCTCATGGCTTCCTGTAGATCCGAGCAGACGTCAGGCAGTAGCTTCCTCCCTTCCCCCCATGAATTTGATGGGATGTGAAGGCTGAATTGATCCCCTCCTCTCTCCTATTTAGGGGAAGTGTTTGGAGGAGTTCAGTTCCTGCTTTTATTTGACCTGTCTCCAGCACTTTTCTTCGTTGGCCTTCCCCTTTCCATCCCTGTTTGAGGTTTCTGTCTCTACCGCAGCAGGTGATGCGATGGCATGTGAGAAAGAGGAGCAGAATTCTCAGCAGGAAGATGCTGGGCAAGTGGATAAACACAGAGCATTATCACAAAGATCGGAAAGGAACGTGTCCAGGAGTCATGAGCAGGGAAAATCCTGTGAGATTCAGCACAGACCAGAGAGCGAGCAGGGAAATCGGCCAAGGGATAAAGTGGGTAAATTAATTTCCTGTCGGGGAACTCAGAAGGACCTCAAGGAAAGCACAACACAGCAGGAAATCCTCAGGGGAAAGACAAAAAATGCATGCACTGAGTGTGGGAAAAACGTATATGACCAGTCAGCCCTTATAAAGCATCAGAGAATCCGCGCAGGAGAGAGGCCCTATGAATGCCGTGAGTGTGAGAACCTTCAATCGCAGCTCAAACCTTGTTACCCATCAGAGAACCACACAGGGGAGAGGCCCTATGAATGCCATGAGTGTGGGAAAACCTTCTCTTGGCACTCAGCCCATGTTAGCCATCCAAGAATCTGCACAGGAGATCAACACCATAAAAACCTCTAGGGCTATCCGTACTTTTTTTTCTTTAATACTTTTCCTGATTCCCACATAATAACTTTTAAAGTTGTTTGAACTGTTTGCAGCACCGTTATCCCTCAGCGTGTCCAAATGAGTGGCCCATTTTTGCCTTTTGCAGTTCACCCTGTTTTGAGGTGGACCCATTTGTCCTTCCTATCTACTCCATTGTCTCATGAATAATTTGAGTGTGCCCTTCCTATCAGGAACCAGGGAGCATCACATCTATACCATTCCTCCTATTGCAAAATTATTATTCGGAATCACCAATGATTCAGATTATATCATTGCCAGTTGTTCTCACGTTGCTCTGGGTTGTGCTGAAGAGCAGTTATATTGGGAACTTTCCCAATTATATTTAAAGGAAGAGGAGCAGGGGCAGGAAAAGAAGTGTCATTTCAGCCTCTGTGACACTGGAAGGAGATGGGGTGACTCAGAGATTCCCTCCTTCCCCATCACTCCAGACCTGTTAACTCTGCATGGCTCAGACAGGAGGGATCTTCGTCACATTCTATCCCTCCACTTCTCAAAGTGTCACGTGATGAAGCGGTCTCAGCTGTCTGTGCTTGGAGACGATGCTTTGACTTCTTTAATCCTATATCAGAGTCGCTATGCCTGGAGATGAAAGTGTCAAAAACCTGGAAGGGGAATTCAGATGGATCCCAAGCACCGTGTGATCATTTGGAGTTTAAATCCCAGGTTCCATCAATTGGTAAAGCCACTTCTGGCAAGGGGCTGTTTAGTCCCCCATTATGGGGGATGCTAGGTTACTAAAAAATTTTAAATAACCTAACTAATTCTATGGCATGGGGAATGGTCTCCTTCATGATGCAGATGTTGAGGAAATAGAAGTGGGTTTTTTATTGAATTTGTCCTTTGTAGGTGCTAAAAAAAGTGTATGAAATGAAATCAGTGTTGGAAATCTAATAGCTGCAGAAAAATAGCTAGTTTTGAATAGAAACTCCAGCTCTGATAACTAACAGGCCTGAATCCAGTCCCTTGCCTGGAATTGTGCCACCAAATTAAAGAAAAGCCGGGCATGTTTCAGGAAGCCATTCCTCACTAACACTGCTGAGATTTTGAGTGCTTTTGTAAAGGATTCTACTTCAGAGAAGTGTACATTTACCCTAAGCAAGGCCAAGGATTTGGAAAGAACTGGGGTTGAATGAGTACACGCTCCGTTCTTGGTTTCCATCCCAGTAAAAGAAGCTATGGTGACCAAAGACCCAAGGAAAATTGTTTGTTTGTACAACTCACTGATTACAGATCCAAAGCATGCCAGGGTTAGATTGAGAACAATCATCCTTCACCATTTGGATCCAAAGAGAGAGAGTGCTTCATAGGACATTCCCTCCTCGTGGATTCCAAACTTGGTGCCTGATCGGGTAATGTCAAAGTCAGCTTCAGGACTCACATAATTTGTCAGACCATTCTGTTTATTAGCAAAGCACTTTGCCAATGCACACAGATATGTGAGCCCCCTGCAAAGGCTCAAGCTAACTTATTTATACGGATAAGCCAATTTAACATAAGAGACAAAAGGAAGCAGAAACTGACAAATATACATACATATCTTACTTGCATACTAATGTTTACCAATCTCTCAGCTCAGTCGGAGCTCTAAGTTAATTAGTTTGAGAACCCATTGTCTCACACTCCTTAATGTTTCTCTTCTTGACAACTATATTTCAACTAACCCTTCAAGTAGCATTTCTTTAATGAATTATAATTTCAATATAATTCATTCTATTTTCACAGAAACAAGGACTTTCAGGCTGTGGAAATGATGGCAACCAATGAGGCAACGAATGTGTCTGGTTCCAGTTTCAGACTTCCAGATACTTGCATGTTGGGTCCTGATTCTCTGGTTTTGTGTCTGATGCTCCGGCTTCACAATAAAGCTGATGTTGGCACAGCTGCCCCAATGTAGCTGCACTGGTGTAGCATGCTATTACAGATGCTCTAAGCCAATGGGAAAGATCTCTGCCGTCGGACTTCATTAGTCCAGCCCCCTCAAGCTATATGTCCTGCTGACGTAGCGCTATCTACACAGGGCGTTAGGGCTGTGTAACTACATTGCTCAACTCTGGATTTTTCACACCCCTGAGCAATATAGTTATACCGATAAATGCCTTTTAGAAGAACCAGCGATATATGAACTCAGAGAATTGGTTGGGACCTATGTTGGGACAAACCAGAACTAGAGCCAAGGTTCAGTTGTTGGCAACGGGGATTAAAAGAAAATGAACTCATATGACAAGAATTTGAGCTCTTTGAATATGTTATTGTTTCCAATGAAAAAGAATTTATTGGTTAAAGAGTAGGAGACTAATTGTGTGATAATCTGAATCACTTTGTAAAACAAAGTGTCTTGTTTTTTTTGTTTTGTTAGTCATACAGGAAGTGACAGCTGATCTTGAAAAGTTAATTTGCTTTAATTTACCCCCTGTAGTGTAAGGAGTTCTGGTAGAAAACCTCACTCCAATGGTTGGGGTGGAAGAATGTGTGTGAGAGTGTATAAGTGAATATTGGCCTAGTATAGATTTTAAATTTTTGTGTTTCAAATAGAACTTATTTCGCTTACTTTCAAAGTCTATTTCTAGTGAAAGCAAAATTATTCGAAGAGACAATTTGTAGAAGTTTTTACAAGTTCTTACACTTAGACTGTAAGGGTCACTGACTTCCCCACTTCTCTAATTTGCAAAGGAAAGTCATCTGTCATAGGATGTGTTCAGCAGGTAGGAAAGTTGCAGTCCTCAACCACCAAGGAAAAGGCTGAAGTCCATTACCTTTTAGGTCAAGAAGCCATCTAAAGTCTGGTCTATGCTGAAAAGCGATGTTGACGTAGCCACCTCTCTCAGGGGTGTGAAAAGTCCACTCCACTGAGAGAAGTAGTTAATGTGACCTCAGCCCCAGCGTAGACAGTGTTAGGTTGTCAGAAGAATACTTCCAGTGTTTGAAGTATAGACAGAGCCTGAGACAGACCGATCCCCTATGGGAAGTGAGTCATGACATGAATTCCAATTTTGACCCATTTCCCTATATGTCAGAGAGGTACTAGTATGGAGGGCTGGGCCAGCTGTCCGATCGCCTGGTTCCTCAACTGTAGCTACAGCTCTTCGTACCCATCCACCCAAAGACTGAGAGAAATGGAGAGTTCCAACTGTTGTTATTTTAGTATCTTATTGTTCCTTTCTCTGTTTTTTGTGCTGGTCTTTCTATTATATCAGGGTGTGAGGGTATAGCTCAGTGCATGTTGTGACAAAGCTCTGTCCTTGTCTCTCTGGGTCCCACGTTTCCTGGTGGATTTTGCTAGCCTCAGAGGCTCACTGTGACCGTCCACATAGCCCTTCTCTCTCTCTAGAGGCAAGGCCCACAGCTTACTGAGCCATCATAAGCCAGCAAGGGAGGTGAGGAGAAGCAACCCTCCCTCGCACAATCTCTGTTTCCCAGTATCCATGATTAATCAAGGAGGGGAGGGAAGGAGAGGGGAGGGGAGGGGGGAGCCTGGGCCCACCCTCTACTCTGGGCTCCAGCCCAGGGACCCTAATAGTAGCAGCTATGGTAGCTGACTTTTGGGAAATAGGATGTGTACAATTCCCTGGGCCGCTTCCCCACAGTAGCCCCCACTCAGTATCTCCTTCGCTGTTACCTCAGGGCCTCCTTCCTTGCACCTGATGTGGATTTGCACTGCTTGGTTCCTCCAACAGCACGGCTTCCTCCTACAGATCCTGACACATGCGCCTCACTGACGAACTGGGAGGCTTTTCACTAGTTCCAGCCAGGCCTTGATGGGCTTCAGGTATTCCAATCAACCTAGCTATCTCCACTGCTTTCTAGAAGGATCTTAATTGGCCCCAGGTGTCTTGATTAACCTGAAACAACTGCCATTTGGTTACCATAGTACCAAGGATTTGTTTAGGCTGGGGCTAAAATACCTGTTCCTCACTACTTAACTATAGCCGTCTTGCCTTGCCCCGTCGCAATGTGTGACAAAAGCTTATTGGTGCCAATTGGCAAAGGGGTCACTGTCATTCACAAGCAACTCCTGTCTCAGACCTGACAAATTCACCACACCTGAGACCCAGAGCAGGGGTGGGGGAATCTTCCTTACAGTGGGGGGGCCACCGGCGTCCGAACTGTGACGCCCCCATGACACCCCTTTTGCCCCAGCCCTCACTCACTCCGCCCCTTCTCCCTGAGGCCCCAATCTCACACCGCCCCTTCTCCCTGATGCCACCCCTCCCTCCCTCCCTCCAAGGCCACACCCACAGAACGCCTCTTCCCCCAAGGCTCCACCTTGTTCCCCCGTCCGTCGTCCGTTCTTAGGGCTGCTAAAAAGTGCTGGGCCCATGGCCCTCTAAACCCCCTCGTCCTGAACCCTGACACACAGCCAGGCAGGCAGCAGTGTGTGTGAGTGTGTGTATGTGACAGAGACTGCTGGGCTGTGCTGAGCCAGTGCGGGAAGTGGGGGCTGATGTCGGGGCTGTCCCACTCTCCCTGACTCAGGACTGGGGTGTCCCCTCTCCCCCTGACTCAGGACTGGGGTGTCCCGCTCCCCCTGACTCAGGACTGGTTGCTTCCAGCAGCTGTCTGAACTTAGGGACAGCGTGCCAACACACTCACTCTTCCACAACACACACGCTCCCTGAACACACACACTGTCTGTCCCCAACACACACACACTCTCTGCCCACCACACCCACGGCAGCTGAAAAGCAGCTGGCAATCGAGTCGGATGCCCATGGAACAATGGGATAGAGAAACCTGCCTCGTGTGGCTGCCCACGAGGCATTGCAAACCCTTCCCAAAGCACCCTGCGGCCAGTTGCACAGTGGGATAGCGTCCCACAATGCACTGCTCTCTGTGGCGATCCAAGAGCTGCTAGCCTGGATGCGCTCCGGTGACACAAGCAGCCTAGTGTGGACATGCAACAGCGGCTTAATTAAAACGCTTTAACTAAAGCAGCATAACTCTGTCGTGTAGACGTAGCCTGGCTCCCACTGGGGCCAAGGATGCTCAGGCACTGAAACTGAAGAGCCACAACTTCCTCCGTAGTTGGCAGGATTCAAACCTGCACAGGGAGACCCCCCCGCAAGGGATTTCGAGTCCACCACCTTAACCACTCAGCCACAACTACTTGCTTTATAGAGCGCTCTCATGACACTCTAGTTCTGTTCTCACTGAGTGATCGTTTCCAATTGTTTCCTCAGACCAGCGTCCACAACACACTCACTGCTGTGCTGTTGTGTAAGTGTGCCCAGGGCTGAACAAGAATTCCTGCTCGTTTCCCTTCTGGCTGGAGCATGAGGAGAGTGTGTTTGTGGCCAGTGATGTTGCTGTAGATTGCTGTAAAATTCCTGCCTCGATAATTCAGACAGTCCCTTTCCCGTCATATCCCCAGTACATCAGTGACTGTAATAGCAGGGGGCAGGTTTTCTGTGGGGCACAGAGCTTTGCCAGGGGGTTGGTGTCTCCTTCCTTTCCTCACCCTGGAGGAAACTCAGCTTTTCATTCCATCTTTAATGTGTCATGGAATAACAACAGCGGCATGAAGAAAGAGGTGGGCAGGGTGGGCCTCAGGGGAGGGGCACAGAGTTGCAAGTGGTGGGCAGGGCAGGACGGAGAGGCACGGGTGGCAGGCTGGGTGGGTCTCATGGGTGGGGCTGAGAGGTGGGAGCGGCGGCCATGGTGGGTCTCAGGGGAGGGGTCAGAGAGGTGTGGGTGGCGGGCAGACCTTGGGGTAGGGGGCGGAGAGGAATGAGCAGCCGGCAAGGAGGCCTCGGGGAGAGAGGAGCGAGTGAAAGGTGGACCAGCAGGCCTCAGCCGAAGAGGCAGAGTGGGGTGGGAAGAAGTCCTCCTGTTAACCCAGTGCTATCTACACCGGGATTAGACTGATATAACTGCATTGCTCAGGGAAGGTAAAATTTTTAACACCCCAAAGTAATGTTGTTACTGACTTAATTTTGTAAGATAGACCTGTCCAAAGAATCACACACACACCTTGGGAGTAAAACTTCACCCGCTTCTCTGCTTTACAGAATCGAAACACAAGAAATGCTTGTCAGGGCCCAGTGCGGGTTGGCAGGGAGTCAGGTGTGGGCAGACACCATACATTAGCCAGAGGAAAGCACCATGGATTAGCTGGTTTAAGGCACCTGTCTTCTAAACAGGAGATCCTGGGTTCAACTCCTAGTAGTGGCTTTTAAGGCACCTGATACTGGCTCCTATCAGAAGACAAATAACAGAGTTAGATGGACCTTTGGTCTAGCCCAGTGTAGCCGTTCTTGTTGTTTAAATTACACTCATAGGCACTGATAATAGAGTGACTGAAAGTTTGGGTGTGAAGGGCTGATAGGTCAGTGTTCCAGTCCCCTCGCAGATGACCCCCTCCCTCTGGGACAGGGGCAGGTCCGAGCTCTCACACCAAGTGGCTCATTGCAAAAAGCCTCTCACACCAAGTGGCTCATTGCACAAAGCCATTCAAATGCACAAAGCCTTGGAAACAAGCAGGGAGAACTGGAGGTCCTGGTGATGTCAAGGAACTATGACGTGATCGGAATAACAGAGACTTGGTGGGATAACTCACATGACTGGAGTACTGTCATGGATGGTTATAAACTGTTCAGGAAGGACAGGCAGGGCAGAAAAGGTGGGGGAGTAGCGCTGTATGTAAGGGAGCAGTATGACTGCTCAGAGCTCCGGTACGAAACTGCAGAAAAACCTGAGTGTCTCTGGATTAAGTTTAGAAGTGTGTGCAACAAGAGTGATGTAGTGGTGGGAGTCTGCTATAGACCACCGGACCAGGGGGATGAGGTAGATGAGGCTTTCTTCCGGCAGCTCACGGAAGCTACTAGATCGCATGCCCTGATTCTCATGGGTGACTTTAATTTTCCTGATATCTGCTGGGAGAGCAATACAGCGGTGCATAGACAATCCAGGAAGTTTTTGGAAAGCGTAGGGGACAATTTCCTGGCGCAAGTGCTAGAGGAGCCAACTAGGGGGGGCGCTTTTCTTGACCTGCTGCTCACAAACCGGGTAGAATTAGTGGGGGAAGCAAAAGTGGATGGGAATCTGGGAGGCAGTGACCATGAGTTGGTTGAGTTCAGGATCCTGACGCAGGGAAGAAAGGTAAGCAGCAGGATACGGACCCTGGACTTCAGGAAAGCAGACTTCGACTCCCTCAGGGAACGGATGGCCAGGATCCCCTGGGGGACTAACTTGAAGGGGAAAGGAGTCCAGGAGAGCTGGCTGTATTTCAAGGAATCCCTGTTGAGGTTACAGGGACAAACCATCCCGATGAGTCGAAAGAATAGTAAATATGGCAGGCGACCAGCTTGGCTTAATGGTGAAATCCTAGCGGATCTTAAACATAAAAAAGAAGCTTACAAGAAGTGGAAGGTTGGACATATAACCAGGGAAGAGTATAAAAATATTGCTCGGGCATGTAGGAATGTTATCAGGAGGGCCAAATCGCACCTGGAGCTGCAGCTAGCCAGAGATGTCAAGAGTAACAAGAAGGGTTTCTTCAGGTATGTTGGCAACAAGAAGAAAGCCAAGGAATGTGTGGGCCCCTTACTGAATGAGGGAGGCAACCTAGTGACAGAGAATGTGGAAAAAGCTAATGTACTCAATGCTTTTTTTGCCTCTGTTTTCACTAACAAGGTCAGCTCCCAGACTGCTGCGCTGGGCATCACAAAATGCGGAAGAGATGGCCAGCCCTCTGTGGAGATAGAGGCGGTTAGGGACTATTTAGAAAAGCTGGACGTGCACAAGTCCATGGGGCCGGACGAGTTGCATCCGAGAGTGCTGAAGGAATTGGCGGCTGTGATTGCAGAGCCATTGGCCATTATCTTTGAAAACTCGTGGCGAACCGGGGAAGTCCCGGATGACTGGAAAAAGGCTAATGTAGTGCCAATCTTTAAAAAAGGGAAGAAGGAAGATCCTGGGAACTACAGGCCAGTCAGCCTCACCTCAGTCCCTGGAAAAATCATGGAGCAGGTCCTCAAAGAATCAATCCTGAAGCACTTGCATGAGAAGAAAGTGATCAGGAACAGCCAGCATGGATTCACCAAGGGAAGGTCATGCCTGACTAATCTAATCGCCTTTTATGATGAGATTACTGGTTCTGTGGATGAAGGGAAAGCAGTGGATGTATTGTTTCTTGACTTTAGCAAAGCTTTTGACACGGTCTCCCATAGTATTCTTGTCAGCAAGTTAAGGAAGTATGGGCTGGATGAATGCACTATAAGGTGGGTAGAAAACTGGCTAGATTGTCGGGCTCAACGGGTAGTGATCAATGGCTCCATGTCTAGTTGGCAGCCGGTATCAAGTGGAGTGCCCCAAGGGTCGGTCCTGGGGCCGGTTTTATTCAATATCTTCATAAATGATCTGGAGGATGGTGTGGATTGCACTCTCAGCAAATTTGCGGATGATACTAAACTGGGAGGAGTGGTAGATACGCTGGAGGGGAGGGATAGGATACAGAAGGACCTAGACCAATTGGAAGATTGGGCCAAAAGGAATCTGATGAGGTTCAATAAGGATAAGTGCAGGGTCCTGCACTTAGGACGGAAGAACCCAATGCACAGCTACAGACTAGGGACCGAATGGCTAGGCAGCAGTTCTGCGGAAAAGGACCTAGGGGTGACAGTGGACGAGAAGCTGGATATGAGTCAGCAGTGTGCCCTTGTTGCCAAGAAGGCCAATGGCATTTTGGGATGTATAAGTAGGGGCATAGCGAGCAGATCGAGGGACGTGATCGTTCCCCTCTATTCGACATTGGTGAGGTCTCATCTGGAGTACTGTGTCCAGTTTTGGGCCCCACACTTCAAGAAGGATGTGGATAAATTGGAGAGAGTCCAGCGAAGGGCAACAAAAATGATTAGGGGACTGGAACACATGAGTTATGAGGAGAGGCTGAGGGAGCTGGGATTGTTTAGCCTGCAGAAGAGAAGAATGAGGGGGGATTTGATAGCTGCTTTCAACTACCTGAAAGGGGGTTCCAAAGAGGATGGCTCTAGACTGTTCTCAATGGTAGCAGATGACAGAACGAGGAGAAATGGTCTCAAGTTGCAGTGGGGGAGGTTTAGATTGGATATTAGGAAAAACTTTTTCACTAAGAGGGTGGTGAAACACTGGAATGCGTTACCTAGGGAGGTGGTAGAATCTCCTTCCTTAGAGGTTTTTAAGGTCAGGCTTGACAAAGCCCTGGCCGGGATGATTTAAATGGGAATTGGTCCTGCTTTGAGCAGGGGGTTGGACTAGATGACCTTCTGGGGTCCCTTCCAACCCTTATATTCTATGATTCTATGATTCTATGATTGGGGCTGCCAGAATCTGTGGGTGGCTCATTCAGTTTATGCCGAGAGTTGAGTCCTGCTTTGTGCACCGTGTCTGAGAATGAAAATCCTAAACCTCCCTTTGAAATAACGAATGCAGCAGGACCTGTTTTGTCACTGCTCCGAAGCAGACAGAGAAATGGAGAAATGCCATTGAGTCCAGGGGAATACTTCACTGCGGTTTTACCTTTTTCACTTGCCAAACTCCCTCCCAACCTTCTGGGCTCCTAGAGCAGGGTCCTGAGCCTGAGCCGAGACACGTGCCCTGCAACTTTACAGCCCAAGCCGGTGTCCTGGATTAATGTGACACGGGCCAGGCGTGGGTGATTCATTGCACTGTAGATGTATCCTAATGTTATGTCTATACTGCAATTAAAACACCCAGGGCACCTGTCTCAGAGCCCGGGGCAGCTGACTCAGGCTTATGGGGCTGTGGCTGCAGGGCTACAAAATGACAGTGGAGACAGATGGCCCAGTAAAGGTATCCACGCTCCCAAGGACTCTCCCAGGAACCGTGTACAATGCGGACTCCTCCGAGAAAGCCCGGAGACAATGGACACTGCTTGACTCACATCAAGGCAGCGGAACTTCCTAGCAAGTTGGAAGAGGGGAAGAGACGTCATGACTTGGCCTCACTCCCACTCTGCTCAACACCTGGCAACACATCTGGAGGACAAAGACTGAACTGAAATAATTCAGAGATCAGAAGAGAATAATAATAATCCATTCAAATGAAAGTCCCCAAACAGACTAGAATTGGTTTCCCAGCAGAAAATTTTCAATTTTGTTTTCCCAGTCAGACCTCGCCAAGGGAAGCAGAGAGAAAATGTTTGAGTTGCTTCCTCCAGAGCACCTTGACCTAGACACGCTAGCTGTGGGTCACTGTCATGGCTGAGGTGGGGGCATTTTAATTATTTGGGCTGGTCCCAGGGTGTTTGGGAGACGTTATGAGGCTGTTACCTTTTGAGATAAATACTAAGAAACAAAGAACTCTTTGAGAAATCTGGGATTTAGACGTGTTTTATTGACAGCAAGGGAGGTCTGAGTTCCTGAGAAGGTTTTTGTTTACAGGAAGCAATGTGGCTTGTACCAAAGGGGAGATGTTTGTTTGTGAAGGAGGGGAGAAGACAAAATGCACACAATGAGGATGGGATTCAAACCCATGCATGCAAAGCACAATGATTAGCAGCCCACCACTTTAACCACTTGGCCACCTCATATGAGCTGCCAAAGAAGGGACAGGAGGAGAAATCTAAGGCCAGCAGAGGTAGGAACAATAAGGAGTTTTTAAATACGAAGTGTAAGGAAGGCCTGAATGACCTCCCCCCTCACATCTAGTGATGAGCTGGGGGAAAGACTTCAGGAACAGACCGTGTTTACATAGACAGGCCTCCTCTGCCTAGGTATGCAGCAAGTATCCTTTGAATAAAAAAACAAACAAACAAAATATAAAGGTAATTTTTTGGTTTTCCTGCAGTCAGCCAAAATATGTGAAAAGAAAGGGGCATTTTTAAGCAATCATCTGTCCCCACCCAGGGGCTGGGGAATGCTTATTTTCTTTTTCAGACACTTTCTGGGCAAGCTGGTGCCAGTGGAAGAAAACCCAGAACGCCGTGGGTCCCCTGTCGCAACAAAACATTGTGTTCTGTGTTTGTCTTGTTGTTCCTGTTATTTTGGTGGATATTGTAAATTCTTCAGGCGTGACACCCCCTTTTAATTGGGCATGTCGTGCTGCCCCTTTCGGGGCCAAGGGAAAATGTACCCTAATTCAACCTCTTCCACCCTCTACTCCGCCACCTCCCTCCAAATTCTCTGTGACAGCCCCATCCCCACGGTGGTCTACCCCCATCCAGAGACCTGTGGTACTTAATGCAGCTGGTTTACAAATGACTATCGCTCTGTTCCCCACTGACTGGTCTCTCACTACAACATTTGATAACTGTTCTGTTTACCAAAGTAGGTGAAAGAATGTTGCCGTGAGTAATTTCAAACTCATTTGAATTGGATGGAGGGGAAATAAACAAGAACATCTGAAAATGGCGAGCCCCCACAAATTACCTCTGGGAAGGCTGAAACTCACTGCAGGAAGCTGACTCAGTGTCTCGAATCCAACGCTTGGAATGTGCCTGGGGCTACTGGACGGAGTGGGATTACGTCAGGGATTTGAATCATAGACTCATAGAATCATAGAATAACAGAGTTGGAAGGGACCTCAGGAGGCCATCTAGTCCAACCCCCTGCCCAGAGCAGGACCAATCCCCACTAAATCATCCCAGTCAGGGCTTTGTCAAGCCTGACCTTAAAAACTTCTAAGGAAGGGGATTCCACCACCTCCCTAAGTAACACATTCCAGTGTTTCACCACCCTCTTAGTAAAAAAGGTTTTTCCTAATATCCAACCTAAACCTCCCCCACTGCAACTTGAGACCATTCCTCCTTGTCCTGTCATCTGCTATCACTGAGAATAGTCTAGATCCATCCTCTTTGGATCCACCTTTCAGGTAGTTAAAAGCAGCTATCAAATCCCCCCTCATTCTTCTCTTCCGTAGACTAAACAATACCAGTTCCCGCAGCCTCTCCTCATAACTCATGTGTTCCAGTCCCCTAATCATTTTTGTTGCCCTTCGCTGGACTCTCTCCAATTTTTCCACATCTTTCTTGAAGCGTGGGGCCCAAAACTGGACACAGTACTCCAGATGAGGCCTCACCAATGTCGAATAGAGGGGAACGATCACGCCCTTGATCTGCTGGCAACGTCCCTACTTATACAGCCCAAAATGCCATTGGCCTTCTTGGCAACAAGGGCACACTGCTGACTCATATCCAGCTTCTCGTCCTCTGTCACCCCTAGGTCCTTTTCCACAGAACTGCTGCCTAGCCATTCGGTCCCTAGTCTGTAGCGGTGCATTGGATTTTTCTGTACTAAGTGCAGGACTCTGCACTTGTCCTTGTTGAACCTCATCAGATTTCTTTTGGCGCAATCCTCCAATTTGTCTAGGTCCCTCTCTTTCCTATCCCTACCCTCCAGCGTATCTACCACTCCTCCCAGTTTAGTGTCATCCGCAAACTTGCTGAGGGTGCAATCCACACCATCCTCCAGATCATTAATGAAGATATTGAACAAAACCGTCCCCAGGACCGACCCTTGGGGCACTCCGCTAGATACCGGCTGCCAACTAGACATGGAGCCATTGATCACTACCCATTGAGCCCGACAATCTAGCCAACTTTCTACCCACCTTGTAGTGCATCCATCCAGCCCATACTTCTTTAACTTGCTGACAAGAATACTGTGGGAGACCATGTCAAAAGCTTTGCTGAAGTCGAGGAATAACACGTCCACTGCTTTCCCTTCATCCACAGAACCAGTTATCTCATCATAGAAGGCAATTAGATAAGTCAGGCATGACTTGCCCTTTGTGAATCCATGCTGACTGTTCCTGATCACTTTCCTCTCCTCTAAGTGCTTCAGAATTGATTCCTTAAGGACCTGCTCCATGATTTTTCCGGGGACTGAGGTGAGGCTGACTGGCCTATAGTTCCCAGGATCCTCCTTCTTCCCTTTTTAAAAGATTGGCACTATATTAGCCTTTTTCCAGTCTTCCGGGACTTCCCCCAGTCGCCATGAGTTTTCAAAGATAATGGCCAATGGCTCTGCAATCACATCCGCCAATTCCTTTAGCAATCTCGGATGCAACGCATCCGGCCCCATGGACTTGTGCACGTCCAGTTTTTCTAAATAGTCCCGAACCACTTCTTCCTTCACAGAGGCTGGCCACCTCCTCCCCATGCTGTGCTGCCCAGTGCAGTAGTCTGGGAGCTGACCTTGTTCATGAAGACAGAGGCAAAAAAATCATTGAGTACATTAGCTTTTTCCACATCCTCTGTCACCAGATTGCCTCCCTCATTCAGTAAGGGGCCACAATTTCCTTGGCTTTCTTCTTATTGCCAACATACCTGAAGAAACCCTTCTTGGTTCTCTTAACATCCCTCGCTAGCTGCAACTCCAGGTGTGATTTAACCTTCCTGATTTCATTCCTACATGCCCGAGCAGTATTTATATACTCATCCCTGGTCATTTGTCCAATCTTCCACTTCTTGTAAGCCTCTTTTTTGTGTTTAAGGTCAGCAAGGATTTCACTGTTAAGCCAAGCTGGTCGCCTGCCATATTTACTATTCTTTATACACATCGGGATGGTTTGTCCCTGTAACCTCAATAAGGATTCTTTAAAATACAGCCAGCTCTCCTGGACTCCTTTCCCCGTCATGTTATTCTCCCAGGGGATCCTGCCCATCAGTTCCCAGAGGGAGTCAAAGTCTGCTTTTCTGAAGTCAAGGGTCCGTATTCTGCTGCTCTCTTTTCTTCCCTGTGTCAGGATCCTGAACTTGACCATCTCATGGTCACTGCCTCCCAGGTTCCCATCCACTTTTGCTTCCCCTACTAATTCTTCCCGGTTTGTGAGCAGCAGGTCAAGAAGAGCTCTGCCCTTAGTTGGTTCCTCCAGCACTTGCACCAGGAAATTGTCCCCGACAGTTTCCAAAAACTTCCTGGATTGTCTGTGCACCGCTGTATTGCTCTCCTAGCAGATATCAGACATACATGACCCTGAATTCTCTCTCAGTCCTCAAGGAGACACCTCCAGAAGGAGACTCCCTGCAGCAAAGCCCCGGGGGTCTCTGAGATCCCCCTGCCCTGCAGCCTGTCCTCCCTGGCCGTTGTCGTGGACTCTCTGTGAGGTCACCGCCTCCCAACCGCCTTTCACCAATCAGCTGAGTGCTGCAAAAGGCCCTTGTGATGTCACTGCCACCCCCACCCCTGCCCTGCAGGGCTCATGTCCTGCCCCGAGCCGGCTCCTGTGCGTGTTTGAGCTGCTCCCCCTGGGTCACCCCCACACACTCAGTGGTCGTGCAAGGGTTCACGCAGGCCACACGTGGAACCATCAGAGGATGCTCAATGTGCCGCACCCAGTTTTGCAGAGATTTGGAGACTTGAAGGCCAGAAGAGACTCTTAGATCATCTCATCTGGCCCCCCTACACATCACAGGCCTCCTGCATGGTGCAGTCGCGAGTTTTGGACCAAAGCAGACTCGAGAAAGGCATCTCATCAAGGGATGGAGGAAGCACCACTTCCCTTGGGAGTCTGGAGGAAATTGATGCTGTGGGGGGCAGGGAATTGACCCCAAGGCCACGCTTGTGAGTCTGTATCATAACACACATACACAACAGCACTGCGCAAAGTATGTCCGTCACCTTAACTCTGATGTTTCCTAACGTTTAAAGGCCTGGTCTCCAGGGTGTTCTCTGTGCTTATAGATCTCTTTTGGGGAGAGATGCAATCATTTAGTTCAGAGTGGGAGCCGTGTTAGTCTGTATCAGCAAAAAAAACCCAAAAACAAAAAACAAAACGAGGAGTAGTTCTGGCACCTTAGAGACTAACAAATGTATTTGGGCACATTTGACGGTGTGGCTGATGTGATTAGGTCCGAGGATGGTGTCCCTAGACTAGATATGTGGACAGAGTTGGCAATGGGTTTGTTGCAAGGATAGGTTCCTGGGTTAATGTTTTTGTTGTGTGGTTGCTAGTGATTATTTGCTTCAGGTTGGGGGGCTGTCTGTAAGCGAGGACTGGCCTGTCTCCCAAGATCTGTGAGATTGAGGGATCGTCCTTCAGAATAGATTGTAGAATCTTGATGCCTAAGGAACTCCACTGGTAACCTCCCTCCAGCCTGACAGTTCACCTTTCAGCAGGACCCGCTATAATCTCCCTGTTTTTAATTCATAGATTCATAGATATTGAGGTCAGAAGGGACCATCATGATCATCTAGTCTGACCTCCTGCACAAAGCAAGCCACAGAATCTCACTCCTGTGCAAAACCTCTCACCTATGTCTGAGCCATCGAAGTCCTTAAATCAGGATTTGAAGAGCTCAAGGAGCAGAAAATCCTCCAGCCAGTGACCCGTGCCCCATGCTATAGAGGAAGGCGAAAAACGTCCAGGGCCTCTTCCAATCTGCTGCAGAAAAATTCCTTCTTGATCCCAATTATGGCACCAGCTAAACCCTAAGCATTTGGGCAAGATTCACCAGCCAGATACCCAGGAAAGAATTCTCTTTAGTAACTCAGATGCCACCCCATCTAACATCCCATCACAGCCATTGGGCCTATTAACCATGAATATTTACAGATCAATTAATTGCCAAAATCATGTTATCCCATCATACCATCTCCTCCATAAAATTACCGAGTTTAATCTTAAAGCCAGATAGGTCTTTTGCCCCCATTGCTTCCCTTGGAAGGCTATTCCAAAACTTCACTCCTCTGATGGTTAGAAACCTTCATCTAATTTCAAGTGTAAACTTCCCAGTGACCAGTTTATAGCCATTTGTTCTTGTGTCCACATTGGTACTGAGCTTAAATTTTAATTCCTCTCCCTCTCTGGTATTTATCCCTCTGATATATTTATAGAGAGCAATCCTATCTCCCCTCAACCTTCTTTTAGTTAGGCTAAACAAGCCAAGCTCCTTGAGTCTCCTTTCATAAGACAGGTTTTCCATTCCTCGGATCATCCTAGTAGCCCTTCTCTGTACCTCTTCCAGTTTGAATTCATCCTTCTTAAACATGGGAGACCAGAACTGCACACAGTATTCCAGGTGAGGTCTCACCAGTGCCTTTTAGAATGGTTCTAAAACCTCCTTATCTCGACTGGAAATACCTCGCCTGATGCATCCCAAGACCGCATTAGCTTTTTGCACGGCCATATCACATTGGCGGCTCATAGTCATCCTATGATCAACCAATACTCCAAGGTCCTTCTCCTCCTCCGTTACTTCTAACTGATGTGTCCCCAGTTTATAACTAAAATCCTTGTTATTAATCCCTAAATGCTTGACCTTACACTTCTCATGATTCAATTTCATCCTATTACTATTACTCCATTTTATAAGGTCATCCAAATCTTCCTGTACGATATCCCGGTATCTCTCTAAATTAGCAATACCTCCCAGCTTTGGATCATCGGCAAACTTGATTAGCACACACCCACTTTTTGTGCTGAGATCAGCAATAAAAAGATGAAATAAGATTGGTCCCAAAGATTGATCCCTAAGGAACTCCACTTGATCCTGCCCTGGAGATCTTTTAGTTTGGGGCTGAAGGTGATAGCTGGTGGTGTTCTGTTCCTTTCTTTGTTGGGCCTGTCATGGAAGACACAATGAAGATGACTGGATGTGGAAGCTGCCATATGTCCATGATCCTGGAGGGGGGACCTGGTAAGAGTTTTGTCTGCATGAAATGCCATCTGCTCGAGCTGATGGAGGAGAAGATCTGAGGTTTGGAGATGCAGATGGAAAGTCTGGTTGAGTTTAGAAAGGGGTTTGAGCAGATGATGGAGCAAAGACATGAGGTATCTGAAGGGAAAAGCTCAGACTTGCAGATGGAAGCAGGACTGGGGAATTCTGAGGGGAGACAGCTGGGTGAGGAAAGTGGTCAGTGGAAGCATGTGATGAAAAGAACCAGGCAGAGGAAAAGACGGGCTGGTGAAGGAGAAATAGAGCTCAGGAATAAGTTTTGAGAGTTGGAAAATGAAGAAGGGGCTCAGCAGGTAGTCACTGAAGCTGGAGGGGCAAGGAAGAAGAGAAGAGCGGCTAGTCCTATAGGAAAAGGGGAAAAGTCAATGGAGACTACACCAAATATGAGCCCCAGGAGGATACAGGATGGGTTGAAGAGGATTACAAGGGAGAATAGCAATGGAAAGAACTTGCAGCCAGAGGGAACAGGGGATAGACTGGAGAATAGAACTGTCACCAGGGAAAGGCAGGTCTACGTGATCGGGGACTCTTTACTGAGAAGAGTAGACAGGCCTGTAACCAGGCCTGGAGAAGGGCAACAAAGGCGTGACAAGATTATGACTGTCAACAGATGGCTCAGGCAGTGGTGCTAGAAGGCGGGCTTTGGGATGTATGGCCACTGGGAGGCATTCCTGGACAGAGGACAGTTCTCTCGGGATGGACTTCATCTGAGTAGGGAAGGAAATAGACTTCTAGGATGGAGGCTGGCACAACTGATTCAGAGAGCTTTAAACTAGGAATCTGGGGGAGATGGTTGGTTGGGGGATGTCCAGGTAATCTCCATGCCGGATTTTAGCCTTGAGAGGGAAGAAAAGAAAGTAAGAAAGGATACAGCCGTGGGTAGGAGAATGGCTATAAGGAGGAAGGGCAGTGTGGATACCAGTCTAATAGGTTCTGCTGGATGTAGAATGACCGTGCCTCATTGGGTAAAGAACGTGAGTGAGGCCAAACCGCAAAAATGAAGATGTTTGTACACCAATGCGAGGAGCCTAGGTAACAAAATGGAGGAATTAGAGGTACTGGTGCAGGAAGTGAAACCAGATATTCTAGGGATAACAGAAACAGGGTGGAATAGTCGTCATGACTGGACTACGGGTGTTGAAGGGTATGTGCTGTTTAGGAAAGACCGAAATAAAGGTCAAGGTGGTGGAGTAGCATTGTCTATCAATGAGGAGGTAGAATGTAAAGAAATCAGCGATGGAATGGAGAAGACAGAGTCCATCTGGGCAAAAATGACATTGGGGAAGAAATCTACTCGAGCCTCCCCTGGGATAGTGCTTGGAGTGAGCTAGAGACCGCCGGGATCTAATGTGGATATGGATCGAGCCCTCTTTAATGTTTTTAATGAAGTAAATACTCATGGAAACTGCGTGATCATGGGAGACATTAACCTCCCAGATCTAGACTGGAGGACGAGTGCTAGTAATAATAATCGGGCTCAGATGTTCCTAGATGCTGTTAGATGGATTCCTTCATCAAGTAGTTGCTGAACCGACAAGAGGGTGTGCCATTCTAGACTTGGTTTTGGTGAGAAGTGAGGACCTCCTAGAAGAAATGGTTGTAGGGGACAAGCTTGGTTCTAGCGATCATGAGCTAATTCAGTTCAAACTGAACGGAAGGATCAACAAAAAATAAATCTGCAACTAGGGTTTTTGATTTCAAAAGGGCTGACTTTGAAAAATGAAGGAAATGAGTTAGGCAAGTGGATTGGACTGAAGAACTTCAGGGATCTAAAGGCAGAGGAGGCCTGGGATGACTTTAAATCAAAGCTGCAGAAGCTATCAGAAGCCTGCATCCCAAGAAAGGGGGGAAAATTCATAGGCAGGAGCTGTAGACCAAGCTGGATGAGCAAGCATCTCGGAGAGGTGATTAAGAAAAAGGAGAAAGCATACAGGGAGTGGAAGATGGGAGGGATCAGCAAGGAAAGCTATCTTACTGAGGTCAGAACATGAAGGGATAAAGTGAGAAGGACCTTGCAAAGAGAATTAAAACCAATTGTAAAAGGTTCTATCACCGTGTCAATAAGAACAAAACCAAGAAAAAAGAAGTGGGACCGGTAAGCACTGAGGATGGAGTGGAGGTCAAGGATAATCTAGGCATGGCCCAATATGGAAACAAATACTTTGCCTCAGTCTTTAATAAGGCTAAGGAGGATCTTAGGGATAATGGTAGCATGACAAATGGGAAGGAGGAGATGGAGGTAGATATTACCATATCTGAGGTAGAAGTGAAACTCAAACTGCTTAATGGGACTAAATCGGGGGCCCAAGATAATCTTTGTCCAAGAATATTAAAAGAACTGGCACATGAAATTGCAAGCCCATTAGCAAGAATTTTTAATGAATCTGTAAACTCAGGGGTTGTACCCTATGATTGGAGAATTGCTAACATAGGTGCTATTTTTAAGAAAGGGGGGAAAAAAGTGATCTGGGTAACTACAGGCCTGTTAGTTCGACATCTGTAGTATGCAAGGTCTTGGAAAAAATTTTGAAGGAGAAAGTAGTTAAGGACATTGAGGTCAATGGTAAATGGGTCAAAATACAAGATGGTTTTACAAAAGGTAGATCATGCCAAACCAACCTGATCTCCTTCTTTGAGAAAGTAACAGATTTTTTAGACAAAGGAAACGCAGTGGATCTAATTGATCTAGATTTCAGGAAGGCGTTTGATATGGTGCCACATGAGGAATTATTAGTTAAAGTGGAAAAGATGGGGATCAATATGAAAATTGAAAGATGGATAGGGAAATGGTTAACAGGGAGATTATAGCGGGTACTGCTGAAAGGTGAACTGTCAGGCTGGAGGGAGGTTACCAGTGGAGTTCCTCAGGGATCAGTCTTTGGGACCAATCTTATTTCATCTCCCTCCCTCAGCTCAGTGATGGCCTGAATTGCCCCTTCTCCCGGCAGAGCCAGAGGATTGGAAGCAGCAACATCAGACCCCTGTGTGGCTCGCAGGAATGAACACAAACACGCCCTTGTAGCTGGACAGATGGTGAGTTTTACCCCTGGGATACGACAAGGCTCAAGAGAAAGGTGGTGGCCCCACATCTAAGGAATGAAACACAACACAGTCATCATCGTTACGCCCATCCTTGCCCCTTTATACGTCTACTGTCTCGCTCCCGCCACCCTCACCCTCTGTGGGTTCAGTGAGAGCCGCACTCAGTGCTTCCGACACACACAGACTCATACACACATCTTGCAAGGAAACCTCACCACGGAGCCACATGCACCTGTTGCTTCCCTGCCCCCCTGCTCTCCAGAATCCAATCCCAAGGAAAGCTTGTCGGGCCCAGAGCTGGCAGGGCGCCCGGTGCTGGAGCATTGAAGCTACCGTGACGGCACTCAGAGGAAAGATGCGGAGAGATGCGAGTTAAGAATTGGCCGGTCAGGTTTCCAGTCCCCTCACAGGTCATTCCCTCACTCGAGCACAGGGGCACATCTCAATTCTCAGCTGGCTCAGTCGAGCTGCATCGTTCTTGTTTCCACTCAGTCAGGTTTGAGGCCTGTTTCACACCCTGTCTTTGAGAAGACAGTCAGAAACTACTCTCTGAAACAGCCAATGCAGGAGGACATGTTATCGCTCCTGCCCCAACTCAGACGGACAAAGAGAGAAATGTTCTCGCTTTGAGGGTGGGACTCCCTGCCCTGGGCCAAAGACGAGCACCTCTCTTTGACCTTGGTCGCTCCTTCAGCTTTTCTTTCAGCAGGGAGCCCGAGAGCTCAGGTGCTGGAGCGCTGCGTTGGTCAGTGAAGCTCGGTGAGCTCCAATGTCACTCGGCTCTTCTACCAGCAAGTCAAAACACAGGAAGGATTTCCTCATTTGACAATACTGGGGCTGTCTGAGGGTCTGTCCAAACTGCACACTGAGCCTGTCTCTATGTGGCCTGGGCTTGCTGACTTGTGTTGCCAAGCCGGTGTTTGAGCATCCAGACTGCAGGGGAAACTCAGGCCTCACACTGTGTCTATCTGTCAAGGTTCCTTCCCCACTCTGAACGCTAGGGTACAGATGTGGGGACCTGCATGAAAACCTCCTCAGCTTACTTTTACCAGCTTAGGTTAAAACTTCCCCAAGGTACAAACTATTTTACCTTTTGCCCTTGGACTTTCGCTGCTACCACCAAAATTCTAACCGGGTTTTTAATTAGGAAAGAGCCGTTTGGAAACGTCTTTCCCCCCCAAATCCTCAACAAAATATTGCACCCTCGTTCCTGGGGAAGGTTTGGTAAAAATCCTCACCAATTTGCATAGGTGACCACAGACCCAGACCCTTGGATCTTAAGAACAATAAAAAAACATTCCGTTTCTTAAAAGAAGAATTTTAATAGAAGAAAAAGTAAAAAGAATCACCTCTGTCAACTCAGGATGGTAAATACCTTACAGGGTAATTAGATTCAAAACATCGAGAATCCCTCTAGGTAAAACCTTAAGTTACAAAAAGACACAAAAACAGGAATATCCATTCCATTCAGCACAGCTTATTTTCTCACCCATTTAAAGGAATCAGAATCTAACGCATATCTAGCTAGATTACTTACTAAGTTCTAAGACGCCATTCCTGTTCTGTCCCCGGCAAAAGCATCACACAGACAGATCCCGACCCTTTGTTTCTCCCTCCCCCCAGCTTTTGAAAGTATCTTGTCTCCTCATTGGTCATTTTGGTCAGGTGCCAGCGAGGTTACCTTTAGCTTCTTAACCCTTTACAGGTGAGAGGATTTTTCCTCTGGCCAGGAGGGATTTAAAGGTGGTTAGCCTTCCCTTTCTATTTATGACTCTCTCCTACCGCAGGAAGTCATCCTAAGTTACGCTGCTCCCGCTGCGTGAATAACAGAGCTGGATTTGACGTCGCTTCGGTCGACTTACTGCTGTGTCTACACTGGGCTGGGTTGACGGGAGACGCTCTTCGGTCGACTTCCCTTCCTCCTGCCGTTCCCGGCGCAGTCCCAACGGCGACCGGAGAGCGCTCTGCTGTCAATTTAGTGGGTCTTCACTCGACCCCCACGACATCAATCCCCAGTGGATCCACCGCAGCAAACAGAGCCTCCCAAACATGCTGCCCCATCCACACGGCACCACTTAGACCCGAGTGGGAAATTCAGCTCCTGTGGGGTGTGTCACCCTCGTCCGCTGAAGATGCTCCCCGAGTCTCCAGGGATTCCTGCCCTAACTGCTCTCCAGCCGGTTTGTGTCCATACGCTCCCCGCGGGGAGGCTGTGAGTGGCCTGGTTACAAGCGCTGGTTGCTCAAGCCTGGCAGGGAAGGGAAGCTCCGGGCAGCATTGACAGTCTGGAGATCCCTCCAGGGAAGCACAGGCGGTGGGTGGAACAGGCGGGGAGGCGAAGCTGCGGGGTCCTGCGGACGCCCTGAAACCAGCTCACAGACCCCGGGGGTCACGCTGCCCTACACGCTGTTGCAGTAATGTTTGTACAAGGCGTGACGCTGAAAGAGCAGCTTGTGTCAGAGTGTATTCAGGCCAACGGATGTGTGTGTTAGTAGAGATCAAAGCGACTGTTCAATGTTCAAATGTATTGGGTGTTTAAACCTCCTGAAAACTCGTGGAATGTTGTTTGCACTGTTTTCACGTCTCTGTGTCCTGTTACGCTGTGATAGCAAAGAGTTGCCTTGTGTGGACCCCTGTCACTAAATAACCCCTCAAAGGAGAATGAAGGTATGTGGGATGCAAGTGAAGAAAAGGTTCATTTCCAAAGAAGGGGTGGTAAGAAGCAAGATCCCTGGGCGGGGGGCAGGAGGGTGTGGTTTGCACTGTTGTTGCCAAGGGTGGGAATGGGGACCTGGGCTCTGGCTTAAAGCGGTGTCAGGCTTCGAGGGGCTGGGTTCAGAGCTGGAGGTTCGGGTTGGGGTGAGGGTTGGGCTACAGTTTTGGTTCAGGGGTTTCGAGTTGGGGGGCAGGTTATGGGGTCAGGGTTCCAGTTGGGTTCCGGGTAGGGGGTGGGGTTTAGATTTTGGGGGGAGGGTTTGGCCAGCAGCAGCATAGAAGTGCGGGTGGCAATGGGGTGCAGCCAATAGTGATAAGTCGGGGGTCTTTTAGGTCGTTTTAGTGTCAGTAGCACCCTGGGAAGGGGGGAGGGTCATGTTTACGACAGGGGGCTAAAGTGTTGGGGAAGGGGGTGGCAAGTTGACCCATCCCACTTCGTACTTCCCACACGGACACGCACAATACGGCGAACGCGCGGACGCACACACGTCACACACACACGATGACACAAAACAGCACACAACACGACACACAAAGTAACACACGACACAGACACACACACAACACGACATGGAAAGCATCACACACATGACCCACAACATGTCTCACACACACACACGCTCAACACAACACGACCCACAACATGTCACACTCACACACTCAACGACACACAGCACGTTGCACGTACGTCGCACACACACAACGTCGGACCCACAGTTTGTTGCATGTCGCACGTATCACGTCACGCACAGGTCGCACCACGCACATGCACACGCACAACACGTCACACGCAAGCAAACTCTACGTCACAGACACAACACAGACAACACGACACACGACACAAAATGGCACACGACACTGAGACACACACACACGACACTGACACATTGCACATGAAACACACAGCACGTCGCACGTCACACACAAGATGTCGTACTTTACATGTCACACGCACAACACGTAGCACACAGCACGTCGAGTGTTGCTCGTGCATCACACATCGCAAGTTGTAGACCCCACGTTTCATGTTATACTCACAACACATCGCACACAGCCTGCCGCACGTTGTAGACAGGACGTCACACGTCGCACACACAACACAGTGCGCGTCGCACATAAACAGCACGTCAGGCGAACACTGCACATTGCACACGCATAACACGTCTCACGCGCGCACAACACGACACACACCAACAAAACACTCAAGACAACACACACACAACCACATCTCACACACACACACGACACCACATGACACACAATATCTCACACACACAAACACGTCTCTCACACACGCCAACACACACACAACACACGCCCACACACACACACACGACACATGATGTCGCACACACGCGGACACACACAATGTCTCTCACATGCCGACATACGACGTCTCTCACACACGACACCGACACACACACATGACACACAACGTCTCACGCACACACAACACCGACACACACCACACATGACGACTGACACACACACAACACACGGCCTCTCACACACACACACACCCAACACATGACATCTCACACACGACGTCTCACACAAACACACGACGTCTCTCACAGACACCCACACACGCCCACACACACACAACATACGCCCACACCCACACACACACACTCGCCGACACCCGCTGACACACGACATCTCACACGCCCACGACACGACATACGACATTTCACACACACACAAGACGGCAGAGGACACGACACCGAAATCACACGTGACACCGACACGTCACACGACACACAAGACGGCAGAGGACACGACACCGAAATCACACCCCGGAGACGACCCCCCACGGGGGCGAGAGCGGAGCGGGGACGGTCGGGGGAACTCGGTCTCTGGGCGGCGCGTGGGGCCGGTGTGGGCGGGAGGGAAGAGGGCGGCAGGGCCGAGGGCGAGATTCCCAGCCCCCGTCGAGCGCTGTGGAGCGAGGGCTCCGGCTCGGCTCTCGCAGCGGCTCTGGCGAGGAATGGTGCCGGAGCTCTCGCCGGAGGGGAACGCGGCAGGAGGGGCCTGAGCCGCTTGGGCCTCTTTCCAAGGAGGCGGAACCAGGCCTCCGCTCTCTGCCTGCTGCAGACCCGGCTGCCAGGTCGGCGCTTCCAGTTCCTCGTCCGCACTCGCCGTCTTCTCGTGTGTTCGCCAACTCGCTCTCTCCCCTCTGCTCTCCTGGTGCCGTCTCCCTTGGTAGGACACGGGTAGGTGTGCATTCCCACAGGTGAGGTCTCGGGAGCCATGGAGACGTCGGAGCGGACGAAAATCATGCCGGGCAGTAGAAAGGCTGCAGAAAGTACCTGAAGAGACAAAGGGAATGAGAAGGGGGAAGTCCAGACTAAGACAGGAGTCTAGTCTGTAAAGAGAAACAACGGGAAGTCTAAGCTACAGAAACTCTTCAAGTTGCCAAAAGACATTTAGGATGGGAAATGACTTCTTGAATCCAGTCTCTTTTAGATCTTAGGCTTAGTATGTGTGTGTATTTGTATTTGCTTAGCAATCTGCCTTCTTCTGTTTGCTATCCCTTATAATCACTGAAAATCTGCCTTTTCTAGTGAAACTATTTGTTGTTTATTATTATTATTATTATTATTAAACTCAGTTTGTGCAACGGGTGCTCCGGGAGGAAATGATTTGTGTGTTACTCCAAGGGGCCGCCCGGTGACACTGTTGCTCCATAAGGGAAATGCTTTGTGCAATACCTGGTTTAGCCACCCACTGTCACTGTTGGTCCAGGAGGGAAATGATTTGTGCATTGCACTGACTGGCCACCCGGTGTCACTGTTGCTCCGTTAAGGAAATTATTTGTGCATTACCCAGAGTGGCCACCGAGTGTCACTGTTGCTCAATTAGGGAAATGCTTTGTGCAATACCTGGATTAGCCACCCGGTGTCACTGTTGCTCTGTGAGGGAAATGGTTTGTACATTATCTGGATTGGCCACCTGGTGTCACTGTTTCTCCACGATGGAAATGGTTTGTGCAGTACCCTGAGGGGCCACCCAAGACAACACACAGAAAACACGACAGACAACACTGACACACACACACACAACACGACACCGACACACATAGAGAGAACACTCTCACACACACACAACACAGGACACCGAAAGACACAAACAACATGACACACAAATAAACTGACACACAAAACAGCACACAACACGACACACAAAAATCACACACAACACACGACACCGACACATACACACACACACACTTGATGACGCACAAAACAGCAGACAACGTGACAAAGAAATCACACACGACACCGACACACACACACAATATGACACACAACACCTCACATGACACACAAAACGGCACACGTGACACACACACACAACACGATGCACAAAACTTCGCACACAAAATATCACACACCCACACACAACACGACACACGATACCGACACACAAAACGGCACACAACACGAGACACAAAAATCTCACACAGCACATGACACCGACACACACAACATGCACACAAAACGGCACACACCGTCACATGCACACAACACGGTATACAACATGGCACACACACACACTCAACACGGACCACAACACGCACACATAAACACATCTCACACACACAAAACAACACACAAGTCACACACACAACACGTCACACGACACACGCAACACGACACACACAGCATGTCACACGGCAGAAGGTTTCATCGAGGAGGAGGATGTCCCGGGGTCCCCGGGCGATGCTCTGGGACTGCTCCCCAGGAAGCCAGGCAGGACTCTGGGGAAGTCTCCTCTCGGGGAGCAGCCTGTCTGCAGGACACACAGCTCCCCCGGCTCCACCTTCCTGGCTCTGACCTCGGAGCCTTCAGCCTCCTCTGCCCCTCCCTGCGCTTCCCACAGCCAGTCCGCCCAGGCGGGGTCCTGGGGGGGGCAGAGGGTCCTGCCCCCCAACTCCGCAGTCAGACGGGACTCTCAGCCAGCCAGGAAAACAGAGGTTTATTAGACGACAGGGACATGGTCTAACACAGAGCTTGTAGGTGCAGAGAACAGGACCCCTCAGCCGGGTCCATTTTGGGGGGGGCAGTGAGCCAGACAACCCCGTCTGCCCTTCGCTCCATGTCTCCAGCCAGCCCCCAACTGAAACTCCCCCCAGCCCCTCCTCCTCTGGGCTTTGTCCCACCCGATTCCTTTGTTCTCCAACCCTTTAGCTCTCACCTCGCAGGGGGGAAGGGCCCAGGGCATCAGGTGCCAGGAAAGAGGGTGTCGGCCATTCTCTGTGTCCAGACCCCTGCACACACCTGCCCTCCAGAGCTCTGCAACGATCATACACCCTTACCCCACCCCCTAGATCCTTAAGAACTGCATAGGGGAAACTGAGGCACCCCCACACAATTCAGAGGAAACATGAAGTCCCGCTTCATCACAGATGACTCCAGGAGGTGAGTTGCTTGCTATCCTACCATGTTTTTCTCTGTCTCTCCTCTAGTGCGTTGGCCATCACACACACTCTGTCTCCGTCTCCGTCTCCGTCTCCTCTCCTCTCTTGGTGCCAACAATGACCAGGCCCCGGGTGCCTGGGCCCCAGTGCCCCGCCTGTGCTCCATCTCTTCCTGTATCTGCCTCACCCCTTCTCCCAGCCCACACTGCCCACCGCTGCCTGGATGATTTCCCCCTCTCCTCCACTGCACCCCCCTCTGTGGGGTCCCTGCCACTCACCGTCTGCCTCCTCTCCTCCACCCCCTCCCCCGCTTCCCCACGGGTCACTCTGGGGCCGGTTTTCTTCACCATCTTCGTGCATGATCAGGAGGACGGGATGGATTGCACCCTCAGCAAGTTCGCAGATGACTCTTAGCTGGGGGGAGAGGGAGATATGCGGGAGGGTCGGGATAGGGTTCAGAGTGACCCAGACCAATTAGAGGATTGGGCCAAAAGAAATCTGATGAGGTTCAGCAAGGACAAGTGCTGAGCCCTGCACTGAGGAGAGAAGAGTCCCATGCAGTGCCCCAAGTGTGCCATGTCCCTGCCCCGAACCGACCCTCCCGGAGCATCCTCAATTCCATGAAACAGCTGTTCTGGGGTGGGCAGGAAGTGCTGGGAAGGAGAGTGGGGAGTTGCTCAGTGGGGGTGTGTCTCTCTGGGTGGGGTCTGTGTGTGTTTATGCACAAGCTGATTGTGATGTCACGGAGGCCAACAGCAAAGAGTGTTGGGGGTCAGCATTCTTGCCCTGCCGTCAGTCTGCCAACTGGCTTGGTTGACAACGGCTGGTGACCCAAGGAGCTGCTGAGAGACGCGGACCATCCCTCTGTCAGCAACTTCTTGAATCAGCTATTTCCACAGGTGTTTGAGGAACAAAAGGATGAGTTTTTATAGAAGGTAATTCCCAGATTCTTTCCCTGCTCATTAGATCGCACACGACAGGTCGGCGCCTCCTTCTCCTCGGGACGGGTGGGGGCGGGTGTGGCAACAGGCAGGTCTCAGCGTTCCCTTTTGATTTGAAAGTGGCCATCTCTCAGGTCTCCTCCTGCTTCAGCCGGTCAGGTTCTTTGGAGGCAGATTTAGATGATTTTATCTTTCAGCAGACTAGTCGGGGGGAATTTCCAGGGATAGAACCAAAAGGGAAGATAACAAAACTCGTGTAGAATTTAGATTGAGATCTCCATCAATAGTCTTTCCCTTGGAGTTGCCCCTAATGCACTCCTTGCCTTCAAGTTGGGAATAGAAACCCTTTGTCTCCTGTCATGACTGCCAAAGAAATGTGTAAATGAGGATATTCTATGATTCTATGATTTACACCCATCAGGGGACACTGTCTTTTTGAGGCGGGTGCAGCTGGCTTGGGATGGTGCTGATGATGGATAGAAAACAGGCTGGAGTCAATGACAGATGGGACCACAGAAGGGGAAGGGGAAGGGCATCTCCATAGAAGGTCCTGGGTGCTCAGATACCCCAGTTCTAGGTACCCTGGCCTGTCCCAGAGAGAAAAGACAAAGAGGGGCCCAGCCCCCCGACAGTCATGCCATGGACAAGAATCTGGTTGGGAGTGGGCTGAAGGTTCCCGCTGGAGAAAGGGGAGCTGAAGTCCCCCAGCGTCCTGGAATTTAAGCAATGCAAGCTTCAAACCCTGCACGGGTGGGGCCTGAGGGGCACCTGCAGAAGGTTGGGCTGGACAGGGGCGGCAGGTTTCTACAATTTTTGGTGGTTTCCAGAATGGGACCAAGTCCTGCCTCCCCATCCACCTCCCCCCACATCTGCCTAAGGCTCTGGGAGTTTGGGTATGGGAGGGAGAGGGAAAGGGGTTGGGCTCTGGGAGGGAGTTTGGGTGTGGGCTGTGGTTTGCGGCAGGGTGTTGGGGTGCAGGAGGGTATGAAGGGTGTGGGGTCTGGGCTGGGGCAGGGGGTTGGGGTGCAGGAGCAGGTGTGGGGGCAGGCTCTGGGAGGGAATTGGATGTGTGGTGTGGGCTCTGGGCTGGGGCAGGGGGTTAGGGTGTGGGAGGGGGTGAGGGGTACAGGCTCTGGGAGGCAGTTTGGGTGCAGGTGTGGGGTCTTGGCTGGGGCAGGGCATTGGGTGCAGGAATGGGTGGGGTGGCCAGGTTCTGGGAGGGAGTTCAGGTGTGGGCTCTGGGCTGGGGGAGGGGGTTGGGGTGCAGGAGAGGGTGCAGGTCGGGCTCTGGGAGGGAGTTGGGTGCAAGGGGTGGGCTCTGGACTGGGGAAGAGGGTTGGGGTGCGAGAGCAGGTGTGGGGGGAGGCCTGTGGGAGGAAGTTTGGGTGCGGGATCTGGGTTGGGGTTGGGGGTTGGGGTGCAGGAGGGGGTGCGGGCGCAGGCTCTGGGAGGGAGTTTGGGTGTGGGGTGTGGGCTCTGGGCTGGGGCATGGGGGTAGGGTGGAGGAGGGAGTGCAGGGGGTGGACTCTGGGAGGGAGTTTGGGTACAGGGGGCTGGGGTCTGGGCTGGGGCTTGGGGTGCGGGAGAGAATGAGTGTGCAGCTCTTACCTCAGGGATCTCCCAAAAGCGACCCACACCCCCCTCTGGCAGCAGCTCCTAGGTGGGGGGTCTCTGCCCATCGCTGCCCACGGACACCACCCCAGCAGCTCCCATTGCAACAGATGGCAGAGTCGGCCCTCGGGGCGGGGGCAGCGTGTGGAGATCCCCCCACCCCCGGGGCTGCAGGGACGCGCCAGCCGCTTCCGAGACTAGCAGGCCACACGGAGTGTAAGCAGTGTCAGGGTGAGCCTCACCCTGACATCCGGTGGTGAGGTCTGGCAAGTTGTGGAAAAGAACTTCAGGGGCCGATCTCATTTGCATAGGCACACCCACCCCGCCTAGAACGAGGCCATAGCTGCCCAAATGCTCACTTTGGCTGCTGTGGGATCCCCAGTGTCTCTGTTATTGGGGCAGGAAGAATAAATTGTTATTACCCTGATTATGGGAACTGTGCTGGGAACTGTACTTGGCCTTTTGTTATGATGGAGGGACTCACCATCAACTAAGTAGCACTCGCTAGGCAAGGGTCATGGGTTCCAAAACGCTGTGAATTGAGAGAGGGTGGGGACAAGTATTAATATTTGGTGCCATGGGTCCCTTGGTGATGGCCTTCCATGCTAATTGCTCTTCCTTTTCTCTCCACTGTGGAATCTCAGAGCTAATTTTGATTCCATTAGGACTCTAGTTACAGGCTGCTAAGCTCATTTCGGGCTAATGGTGTCCCAGCACTGAGGCTCCCCTACTACAAGCTGATTTCACCAAAGAGCTGAACTGAGTAAGAGCCGAAATCACCGAGCGTTGTGTTAAGTAGTGGGGGAGCCTGAAGATCTATTGTGGAGAAGTTTGCGGGACGGCTGGAGTGCCTTGTGGACAGGCTGGTGGAGCAGTTCATGGGACGGCGGGAGCTGCTGGTGGGCCGCGGAGCGGAGCTGAGCGAAGCAGTTTGTGGGGCGGCTGGTGGAGCGGAGGCCTATGGAGCTGTGGGGCAGTCAGCTTCAGATCATGTAAGGTGCCTTTTACCCCCGCCCCCATCTCCACCCAGGTTGGGAGGTAAAGCTCTGCAGATAAATTTTTGAACTTTGGGGCTGCCCTGACCAGGGACAGAGACTTTTGGGTCATTGGACTTTTGGGACTTTGGGTGATTTGGGGTTGCTGGACTCAAGAACCAAAGGGAAAGGGCATGCCCCAATTTGCTTGGGGTGGGTTTTTTTTTTGCTCATGAGTTGTGTTATGAATCCTGTTGGTGGTGTTTCCCCAACATAATGCCACATTGTTTCTCTCTGTTATTAAAAGGCTTTTTGCTACACTCAGACTAGGTGCTTACGAGAGGGGAAGTATTGCCTCTGGGAGGTGCCCAGCGGGGGTGGTACATATTTGTCCCAGGTCACTGGGTGGGGGCTCGAGCCGGTTTGCATTGTGTTATTGGAATGGATCCGCTAGATATTGAACCCGGCCCTTGTTGCTGCCAACTCTGACGGGCAGAAGGGTTACACGGAGCGAGGGTGGGCAGGAAGCCGCCTTAGCCCCCTTGTGCTGCCGGTGATGGCGGTGGGGGTTCCCGGGCCCTTTTAAATTGCCCGGGGGCAGCAGGTGGGGCTGGGGGAGACACCGGCCCCCGGACTTGGGTGGAGCCAGGCCCCCGTGCTCTTATGTTGCTGGAGCATGGGCACCAGGGGCCCAGATGAGGCGCCTCCCCTGCGGCTGGAGGAGCATGGGTGCTAATCCACGTTTCGGCGGGTTGGTTTTTGGAGGGTTAAATGAAGGCAGCCTCTGCTCTGGGCTCGTCCAGTTTCAGGGCCTGACGCTGCTTTGCACAACGATGAATCTCGGAACAGGACAGCAATGAAATGACGGCAGAACCTGAGGAAGGAAAAGCCTCTGGGTTCGTCTGTGAGCCTTGACGCGGAACGGGAGCCGTAATTTGACTCGCTTTGTGGCTGCGGCCGGTAAAATGTCAGGACAAAGTCATCCCAGTGACTGTGACACTGGGTTTGAGGCGGCTTTGGTCTTATTCAAATGTAACTAGCATGGAACACTTGTGTTTTTAAAGGTGGCTTCCCCAAGCAATCCCAAGTTGTTCTTCCCAGAGCTGGGTGATGGTGGGCAGCAGGGGATCTCCCCAGTCTGTGGGGGAATCTCTCTGGGCCCCACTGTTAGTTCTCCAGACTTTCTCCCCCTAACCACGCACACCCCTCCCCCACCCATTATCAATGCTTTACAGCGACCCCTCCCTCCCCTTATGGGATACAGCCTCTCGGTGCCAGAGACTGACTGGGGCTCCCCTCTGCATGGCCCCAATGGGGAAGGAAAGGGACCGATGGGGGAGGAAGAAGACGGGCAGAAGGAGTCAAATGGGGCTAAACCAGAATAGAGGAGATTTTCTTCCTGTTAAAATGGACTGGAGTCTCATTGCTGGAAAGCCACAGCTTGAGTGAGGTTTGAACCGGCAGCCTTTCAATTGCCAGGCAAAGGTGCGAACCACAGAGACGGATCACGGCCGACTTCCCAGCGCTGTCCAAGGAGCCCCTGCAGGGGTGCAAGTGGTTAGTGCAAAGGGCAATATTGCTGGGGTTGTGAGTTCAAACCTTCCCTGCAGCCCTGGTTTCTATTACCCCATGGAGCTTCCCCAGCTTGCTTGTCCTAATTCACATGGAAAGTGCCATGAGAGGAAGGTCTGAAATGTGGACGTTGGTGCAAAGCTTGGGACCCCCCACCAATGCTGCCATTAGCTGTGGGTGGGTTGCTCAGGGGCAGGGAGAATTGATTTCTTTGCTGCTGAGAAAGCTGCCAGGACAGGTCCGTGGGCACCAGAGCTCCCCGCTTCTTCCAGCACATGCCAGGCTCTGTCACTCCTGGAGGAGGATCATCGAATCATAGAAGATCAGGGTTGGAAGGGTCCTCAGGAGGAATCTAGTCCTACCCCCTGCCCAAAGCAGGACCAACCCCAACTAAATCATCCCAGCCAGGGCTTTGTCAAGCCTGTCCTTAGAAACTTCTAAGAAAGGGGATTCCACCACTTCCCTAGGTAATGCATTCCAGTGTTTCACCACCCTCCTAGTGAAAAGGTTTTTACTAATATCCAACCTAAATCTCCCCCACTGCAACTTGAGACCATTCCTCCTTGTCCTGTCATCTGCTATCACTGAGAATAATCTAGATCCATCCTCTTTGGATCCACCTTTCAGGTAGTTAAAAGCAGCTATCAAATCCCCCTTCATTCTTCTCTTCCGTAGACTAAACAATCCCAGTTCCCTCAGCCTCTCCTCATAACTCATGTGTTCCAGTCCCCTAATCATTTTTGTTGCCCTTTGCTGGACTCTCTCCAATTTATCCACATCCTTCTTGAAGTGTGGGGCCCAAAACTGGACAGTGCTCAAATAAATCAGTTAGCCTCTAAGGTGCCACAAGTCCTCCTGTTCTTTTTTTTTAGTTATTAAAGAAGTGTCAGTAAAAGGTCAGAATGCGATCGTCTCAGTCCTTCTCTTGAAAAGTGTAAGCTCATTAATTAGTTCGCCACTTCATCAAAAATAAAGGGGACATGCACCAGCCTTTGTCATGTGAGCAACTTTCCCAAGCACTTTGGACAAACTCAGGAGTAAGTATAAAATAGTAAAATAAGTTTATTAACTCCAGAAAGTTAGATTTTAACTGAGTATAAGTATTGGTTACAGAGGTCAAAAGTGGTTACATAACAAATGAAAACAGACTCCCAGTCTAAACTCTAATTTGAATATACTAAGCAAGAATTGGATCAAACAGCTTTTCTCACTCACTGCTTGCTCCAGGCCATGTTGAGTTCTTAATACACAGACTGAATTCCCTCTCAGCCTGAGACCAATCTCTGCAGTTCAAATTCTGAGTCTTCCAGACAATCTTCCAGGTGTTGAGATTGGGGAAGAGACACGCCACGTGGAGGTGTCTTTGACTCTCATTCATATTTTTTCTCCAGCTGCTGGGTAGATTCTTGCCGTGATGCTGGGGTTAGTTAGCCCCCAATATGGAGCAGCAGTTTGCCTCCTGCACCTTGTGGTAGGCATGTCACAGCTCCTTCATTTTGACCCCGCACGGCAGTGTGTCCCTGTCATGGCCCCTTCCTATCATGCATCACGAAATCTGAGTGCGCACCTCGGGAGTTACACCGCAGAAAGCTGCTTTCCTGTGCAGAAACTTGCCCGTGTAGACAAGCCCGCAGAGGACTTCCATAAGAACGCACGACAGGTCATAGACTGGGTCAGACCAATGGTCCGTCAAGCCCAGTGTGCTACCTGAGAGCGACCAGTGCCAGATGCATTGGAGGGAAAGAACAGAACAGGCTTGTTGACCTGCAAGGTGAGGGTCTTTCACCTTTATATTTAACTTAATTGTTGTCAATTCCTACTTATCCTATATCTAACTACCCCTCCTCTGAGGTCTCTGGGCAAATCAGGTGTGAACCACTCCTTTGACACAGACGTGTCCCAATCCAGCTGAATTGAGGCAGAATTTGGGCCAATGTCAGTTTGGAAAAGGCCTGCTTCACCCAGCAGGTTTCTCAAAGTATCCGTTGCTGTGAACCGCATGTCGTGTGGATGTGCGAACTCCAAAGATAGCAAACATGAAAAAAAAAAAAACGCAAAGCCGGTTCTGAGGTTTCCAGAGCCAGGCCTGAGGGTTAAAGAGCTGTGCTCAAAAGGACAAGGGGGCTCAGCAGCTATAAAAAGAACTAGTTGCAAAAACAAAACAAAAATTACATGGAAAAAAACCAACCAAACAACAACCACCCAGAAAAGCTCCCATCACTCGCCCATCACCATTGTAGATCTTGACACCTCCTGCCTAATGTGACATCTTTGCTTTGCGAACAAGAGCCCTGGGGAACTCTCTGGCTCTTTCCCTCTCACTGGGGAAAAGGTTCCACATCTTCTCTCAAGTAGTTTTCCTCCCAACAGAAGATTTATTTTAAAATTTACCAAATAAATTCCATTTGAAACAGAAATCATTCCAGTCTATACTGGGTCTCTATTCTCGTACATGCTATTTCTCTCACATTTTCCCCCAAACCTGATTCCTTTGGAGTCAGGTTTTTATTGCAGGATTAGCCACCATTTGCTATTTTGTAGGAGGGGGCTAGAAGAAAACCTGAATTATACTGTAACACTGAAAGTGATCACAGAATCAGCCTCTTACCTTACACTAATAAACTTCATGTGCAATTTCCTTGTTGCTGGTAACAATTTCTTCAAAGATTACAAACTATAAACCTTTAGGGCAGTTTTCTCTTAATTCCCATTTTCACCCAGTGAGCTCTGTGTGAAGTCACATTCGACCATAACCTAGGAGCCTTCCATTTCTGAAGGTTCATTTCTCCCTGGGTCTTCTCCCAGAAGTGTGGGTGGAAGGGGTCTCACACTACGGGGGAAGGCTGCATCATGAGAAAAACCACCTGTGCTCTACTTTCACACTTTCTAATCTTTCAGAGTAGCAGGAGGCGGAACAGTGAGACACATGCATTAGACTCAAGAGCAAAACTAAGAGACCAAACCACAGACTCTGGACTCAGCATTCATGTATCCTGCAGTCTGAACTTGGAATCTGTTACATTCCCTCATTGGCTACCATCATTTAACCAACACAGAAGTGCTTCTTGTCCAGCAAGGCAGCCAGTTTGGGACCCATAGGCATGGCATGGCTCTGAAGGAATCAGCTGTTTCTCTCTGTGCTTCAGGAAACTTGGGATCCAAATGGTAAAAGACAGTTGTTCCCAGTTTCATCATGGCATCCTTTAGAAGTGTGAGCAATTCTAAAAACAGTTTACCTTGGCCACAGGTCACCATAGCATCCATCTCTGGGGTGAAAATCAACCACTAAAACCTCTCATTTCTACCTGAGTTCTTGTCAAATCTTTGACCTTAGTTGTAGCAATTTTACACGGCTCTGGCGTAGAATTCTTCACCAACCACACGACATACCAGTAGCGATACTGAGGTAGAACTCCCCCAAATATGCCCTTTTGTTTCTTTAATCTGGTGCAACAGATTTAAATAAGGGACTAAATTCAGGTGCGGCTTAGAATCCCTCTAAGACACCAAATGTCAGGTATCTACTCAAAATGGGTGTCTTTCTGCAGCTCTATCACATTCCTCATGGATGTCATTTCCTACACATTTACAGCATCTCCCAGGAGTGAGCTGAACAGAAATGTCACTTCCATTTTTCCCATCTCTACCTAGGAAGGGATTGCATTTCCCAAATAAGAGGCAACATGCACCTGATTAGGAAGGGAAGATCTTCAGGAGCAACCTCCTGCAGGGCATGGGCCACAACTGCTTTGGGAGGCAAATGAATGGGTCTTTTGCTTAGTTCCAAATCATTTACTAGAGAATCCTCTTCCCAGCCCCTTCGGGAAATATTGACCTTACCAACTGAAGAACAGGGGGATAGAGATGGTGATGGAGAATCCCTCTGATTTACCCTATGTTCTTCTGTTGTTACAGAGGGGAAAAGACATTTTTCCCTATCCCTTCCCTATTCCTGCTCTTTGTTATACTTCAATATATTTTAAGGGAGGAAAACGGGAGGAAAAATATCTGCTTTCAGGAAAACGTGAAGCAACAGCGCTCTGAACTGTGACAACTGGGAATGAAACAATATGATCCTGGTGGGGGAACTTGATGACTAACACTTGTTTTTAAATGGGGGAACAGTATAACTGTGATGCTCAGGCTTTGTTTAGACTAGGACATGTGATGGAGTTTAGGTCAGGTCAAGGGGAAAGCTAATGCCAACCACTGCACCTCGGCTGCATCTGCACGACAACTGTAATTGTCTTTTAACACCAAGATCACTAACTTGAGCAGCCAACGCCATGTACAGTCCTAGTGGATGTAAGGCACGGGTAGTTTTTGCCTCAGTGTAGCTTGTTGGGAACAAACCTCTCTCCCCCACCTGGAGCTGATGAACATTCCTGGCTGGAGGGACACACGCTCCTTTGACCCAAAAGGAAAGGAGTTGATAGAAAACATCACAGGATTGACCCCAAAGAAGGGTGAGTTGCAAAAGGCAGGAGCAGGCAACTCATCTGTGGGAGCTGAGTAACCACGGTGAAGATGGGGCACAGATCACTAAGTGGGAATTAGCAAATGTGATTTAAAAGAAAAAAATACCTTTGGCCAGCCCTAGTCAAGGCATTTGTTACAGATCACTCCCATGTGGATTTTCTGATGTCTAATAAGGGTTGAGCGCTGATTGAAGCTTCTCCCACACTCAGAGCACGTGTAGGGCCTCTCTCCTGTGTGGATTCGCTGATGTGTGATAAGGGCTGAGCTTTGATTGAAGTGTTTGCCACACTCACGGCATCCATAAGGTTTCTCACCCGTATGGATTCGCCGATGTGTGATAAGGTGTGAGCTCCGATTGAAGCGTTTCCCACACTCAGAGCATCCGTAAGGTTTCTCACCCGTGTGGATTTTCCGATGTGTAATAAGGTGTGAGCTCTGCTTGAAGTGTTTCCCACACTCAGGGCAGCCATAAGGTTTGTCATCTATGTGGATTCTCTTATGTGCAATGAGATGCGAGCTCCGCTTGAAGCATTTCCCACACACACAGCATGCGTAAGGTTTCTCACACATGTGGATTCTCTGATGTGTGAGAAGGTCCGAGCTCCCTTTGAAGCTTTTCCCACACTCGAGGCATGTGTAGCGTGTTCCTTCCAAGTTCATTCTCTCACGTGTAATAAGGTCTGACTGGCTACCGAAGTTTTCCTCTGGCCTCTGCTGACTCTCACAGGCTTTTGTTTTTTCTGGGCGTGCACAGCTCCCAGAATCATTCCCTTTGGACCTTCCTGACAACATCCCATGGGCTTCTACTCGCTCAGCATCTTCCTGCTGGGGTTCCTCCTCGTTTTCACTCACCATCCCAACACCTGACGGGAGACCGAGAGAATCCAGACGTAAGTCTCTGCCTGCGCCAGAGAGAAAGGAAATCTCAGAGAGAAGAATGGAAAAAGGGATGAAGGAACCAAAATGTGTACAGGACAGATCAAACCTATCAGGAGCTGATTTTCCCTTCAACCTTCCCCAGAGGAAAGAAAGGAAGGGATCAGTTCTGGGTCCGTATGTCAGAAGAAATCTCAGGGGACATCGAGATTGGGGAGGGACCTGCTGCCAGTTGTCAGTCAGGATAGGTGGGAAGCCATGAGTGACCTCTGCCTAACGATTCTACATCTGCAGGGAACAATCCTGAACTTGGAGAGCTCACAAGGTCTTTGTAGGGCATCCCAAATGTTTCCTGTATTCACCGACAGTTTTGGGGTTGGTTTAACCAATGCCTCACCTATGCAGGCAGCTCTCGGGAGCACTTTTTTCTTAGAGCCATGAAGGTCTGGGACCCACGGCTCCTCCCCTCGTTCCAGCTGCGAGATCACATCAGTTCTGGAAACTGGAAACCCTGCTCAAGGCAAAGAAAACAAGGGAGGTCAGTGGAATTTGTGGGATACTTGTCACAAAGAATATTCCATGCTTTTAAGCCCAGCTCACTTTTAAGTAGTAACGTCCCAAGGCCGGCTTCCTTGGCTCAAAGTGCCAGGAGATGATTATTATAAATCATATTCATTACCTTAGTGCCTAAGGGCCAACTAACAGTGGGTCCTCATTTTGCTAGGCACAGTACAAACCGAGAAGCGTTGATGGCCCGTGCCCTGAAGAAGTTACAATCTAAATAGACAAGGCAGACACAGAATGGGGGAAGAGGTAGAACCCACCAGCAGAGTGAACTCCGTGAAGGCAGAGTGGCAGATCTGATCAACACAGGCCTAGATCTTGAGACTATCGGATTTAATGTTCCAACCAGGGCCAGTGTTTTCCGGAAATTGTCGCTAGGACTGCATTTTTTCCCAAAATTACTCTTTGTTTCTGGAATCACCGTTAATATCCGGAATTGCTGATCAGAGGGTGGGTGGGGCATGCAGGGTCACAATCCCCCAGATTTCTCCCTGGAGACACCCGTCTCCTCCCCAGGGCACAGGCTGGCTGCGGTTGAGACTTGATGCCAATTTCTTCCCTCCTCATACAAGTCTGGGATCGGCAGTGAGATGCCAGGCTCTCTCATCATGCTGCAGAGAGGACGGCACTCACAGCTGCTCGCGGCTGTGTCCACAGCACCTCTCCCCTGCTCATCTCCCCTGTACACAGCTGGTTCATGCCCCGTCTCTCCAGCGCACAGCTGGCTCTAGGCTCTCAATGCCCAGTATCTGAGCCCCACCGCCCCCACACAGCCGGCTCCTGTCCCCTCCCCCCAAGGCACTTTCAGGCTTTAAAGGATTAGATATTGCTCACGTTTGTCAATTACTCTCTTTTCATTGCCTGCAAACTCTTGCCCTAATTATGACTGTTATCTGTATATCTAAGCCAGCCCTTGAAAGCATGAATTCTTCACAGACTATGATGCCGAGATGCGCCACATGATACCAGGAAGGGCTGCGGGATGGGTTTCCTGTGCAAGCTGGTATCGCTACGGGGTGATGAATGCCAGATCTCAAGGCTGGTTATGCAGAGCTCCACCTTTTGAAGCTTTACCCAATGCAGAAAGGGAGTCACCCTCATTCAGGAGACTGAAGACGACAGACTTTTGGGGGATAAACAGCTGAGTTTGAGCTGACTGAGGGGGGTCTTTCTGGGCTACAAACTCACAGGACCTGATAACCACCAGGAGGTAACCCTTTAAGAAAGGTTTTAATACACTTTGGAACCGATCAGGGATTCCCATGAGGACCGCTGAGGGAATGAAGGTAAACACGCATTTGGATGCTCTTCTTCTTTTATGAGAATGGGAACAGGATAGCAGGATAGCACCATATTGCAGCCCATTGGAAAACATAATCCCAACTACACATATAAAATGATGGGCTCTAAATGAGCTGTTTCCACTCAACAGAGGGATCTTGGAGTCACTGGGCACAGTTCTCTGAAAACATCAACTCAGTGTGCCACGGCAGTCAAAAAGCAAAGAGAATGTTGGGAATCATTCTGAAATGGATAGATAAGAAGACAGAAAATATCCTATCGCCTCTATATAAACCCATGGTACACCCACATCTCGAATACTGCCTGCAGATGTGGTTGCCCCATCTCAAAAAAAGATATATTGGAATTGGAAAAGGTTCAGAAAAGGGCAACCCAAATGATTACAGGTATGAAACTCTTCTGTACGGGGAAAGATTAAAAAGACCGGGACTATTCAGCTTGGAAAAGAGACAAAGGGGGGATATGAGAGAGGTCTATAAAATCAAAACTGCCATGGAGAAAGTAAATAAGGACGTGTCATTTACTCCTTCTCATAACGCAAGGACTAGGAATCACCCAATCAAATTAATAGGCAGCAGGTTTATAAGAAACAAAAGGAAGTATTTCTTCACACAATGCACAGTCAACCTGGGGAACTCCTTGCCAGAGGACGTTGTGAAGGACAAGATTATAACAGGGTTACAAAAAAAACAAAAACACCATGAGAAATCTATTGAGGACAGGTCCGTGAATGGTTATTAGCCAGGATGGGCAGGGATGGTGTCCCTAACTTCTCTTTTTCATAAGCTGTGAATGGGTGACAGGAGATGAATCACTTCATGATTCCCTGTTCTGTTCATTCCCTCTGGGACACCTGGCGCTGGTCACTGTCGGAAGACAGGACACTGGGCTAGATGGACCTTTGGTCTGTCCCAGTGTGGCCATTCTGAAATACCAGGGAACCTAGTGAGTCCAGTGCAATGGGAGGGAGTAGGAAAATCCCTGGCTGTGGAGAACACTGGGAAATTAGAAACTATCATTCAGAAGCAACAGACTCTAAATAGTCTAGAAAAGCAGAATGTGAAAAATAAGAATAAGAATCGGGGTCATGTGACTTCAGGAATGAGGGACTCAAAAAACCAAGTCTGCAGAGAAGAGAGATTGTGATTAGTGCACATGGGGATGGGGGGAGCAACTCTCCAGGTCTCAAGGATTTTCACCAGCAACCGAGGCCATTGTCCCATGCACGGGGCAATCCGGAGCAGTGAGGAGTTGTGTCATCTGTAATCCTGGCTGAGTTTCAATGTTCTGCTGCTGGAGCTCCCTTGTCTGGATTCCCCCAGCCAGCATTCAAGGTCTGTGTGATCAGTAACCCTGGACCAGCCGCTCTGACCCCAGCAGCCTGCTTCTTACACCCCAAGCACATTCTGGTCTGGGTGGAGAAGGCTCAGGGTTTGAGAGAAGGCCAGGGGTAGGAAGCTTCTGTTCGTTATGCTGGACCTAACCCCCCATTTTATTTGTGCAAACAGGAGATATTTGACACTGTGCGATTCTGCTCCTGTGCTCTCTTCCCACAGCGTTCAGCAGCAGGGGAGGGTCGCTGGTCGTGTGTGTGTCACTGGCATGCTGGGGTGATGCTGGAACAGGACAGAGCAGAGGTGGCATTGTGGGGGTGGCGGGAAACTCATCTCTTCCGTTCCCCTCCCAAGAAACGAGGGGACAGGAATCCTTACCCAGCGAGGTCACATTCTCATAGGTTTCCTGCATGACGTCTCTGTAGAGGGCTCTCTGAGCGGGGTCCAGCAGAGCCCACTCTTCCCTGGTGAAATACACAGCCACCTCCTCGAAGGTCACCGTCCCCTGAAAGAGCCAGAGCCCCACACTCAGGACCTGCTGCTCCACTCACAGCCCCACTATTCGTGGGGGAGAGGAGCCAATGAAACGGAAACTCTGGGTGGACCACAGTCAACAGAGTCCCACCCCCACCCCGCTCAGAGCAGCCACGAAACACCAGGGTGAGGGGGCGAAGAGACACCCCTCCTCTCTCCCAGCAGATCCATCACAAACCTACTAGCCACAGACTGATACCGGAGATGCTGCCCCGAGCAGGGTCTAGGGAGAGATCTCTTGTAGGAAGCCCAACACCCTCCTCCTTGTGAAAAGAAAAGGAGGACTTGTGGCACCTTAGAAACTATCCAATTTATTTGAGCATAAGCTTTCGTGAGCTACAGCTCACTTCATCGGATGCAAACTGTGGAAAGTGTAGAAGAGCTTTTTATATACACACAAATCATGAAAAAAATACCTCCTCCCACCCCACTCTCCTGCTGGTAACAGCTTATCTAAAGTGATCACTCTCCTTACAATGTGTATGATAATCAAGGTGGCCCATTTCCAGCACAAATCCAGGGTTTAACAAGAACGTCGGGGGGGTGGGGGGCAGGAAAAAACAAGGGGAAATAGGTTACCTTGCATAATGACTTAGCCACTCCCAGAGCTGGATATGAGGCAGGGGAATCTCTCCTAAGCCTGACTGGTGGCTTCCCCCTTCGTATTTCAAGGCACCCGCTGGTTAGTTGGGTCAGGCTCCAGCACTAGGAGTCTGGTCCTTTTTCCCAGCCCCATCTCGGTAGGTTATTTTCTGTTCACCAGATTGGAGCATTTCCACCTCCGAACCTCATGGGTCTCTTCCCAGAATCGAGGCCACTTATTAAACAACTCCCAGCAGGTCTGCCACCCCCTGGCCTCCTCCCTTTCTTCACCCTGTGCATTTCCTACCCCGCTCCAACCTCCAAACCAGATGGTGCAAACCTTCCCCTCTCCCGTGTATTTGCTGTCCCTCTCCCTCCTGCAGGAACAGATCAGAACCCCCCACAATAATCCCTACCTAAGCTGGCTCCTCTGCAGCCATGTCGCTCCCTTGTCCCATGGGAGGACGGGATGAACCGGAAAGAAACATGAGCGTCGTTCTGCAACCTGGCCGGGCAAGAAGGGCTGTTGTGGAAGTTTAGGAACGGGCATTAGTTCATTTCACATCACGCTTCCCCCAGGCTCTTTCCCTGCAGAGCGAGATCCGAGATTCTGCCGTGCTGAGAAAATGCTCAATCTCTGGATTACAGCAGAGACCTGGCCCCTCCTGCCAGGCTAGGCCCACAGACACACTTTTAACCTCCTTTCTCCCTCCCGCATCCCAAAACAAAGTCTCTGAATGCAATCCTAGAAAAAAGCAGAACCAAAGGAGTCCCTTTCGAGGATTCCCTCTGACACTGACCCCACGGCAGCCACACCCCAGCAGGAGGGACATGGAGTCAGGAACTGGGTTTTCCTCTCTCTCATCCTCGTCTTGTCCACAGGAAAGTGATTCTCCCCACAGTGCAGTAATACATCTGTCTGGGCAGATGAGAGAGCTGGAAATCTCTTTCAAAACTCTTTTATCCCACGGACCCTGTCAGTCTCTCTATCTCCTTTTCCCTGTGCCCTCTCCATGCCTGTCTGCAAGGAAACTCTCATTCCTGGGTTGTTTGCTCCCCCATGGCTGGATTTGCTCCTGCAAATGGCAGGAGAAATGGGGTGGGGGGCTGTTTGTGTAGAGTCATTTTATAGTCCTTCACTGCCTGCCTGGGAATTCCCCATTGCCTGCCTAGGACCCCCACCTGCCCTCCACCAGGATCTGCCAGGCCATTTGCCTGGGACCCCCTCCTCCAACCAGCAGGACCCCCTGACACTTTACAGGAGGACTCCTCACTCTGCGCCAGGGACCGCCCCACCACAGCTCTGTGCACTGGGCATGGCAATGGTCCCAGGAGCCAGCTGGGCAATCCCAGACAGAGCCCCTGGCACAGCACCAGGCAGCGTCTAATCCCCTGCCCCACCTGCCCAAGAGACCCCCACCCCCTCTGGTCTGCAGCCAACAGACCCCCAGCCATACCCACCTCCAGGACCCATAGCCTTAGGGCTGGGCACATCAGAACTACTCCCCGAAACCCCAAACCCTCCAGAACCCACTAACCTGACTAGGGCCCCCCCTGCCCAGCCACCCAGAGGCCTCCCCCTACCACAATGCCCCTTCAGCTCCCGCTGCAATCTCCCCACACAGACACCTGCCCCCCCCCCAGCAACAATGTTCTCTCACAGTGTCTGGTAAGTGGATAGAAAGTTATCACCACCCCCTGCTGGCCAGTCACACAGGCAGAGGGAGCCCGGGGGGACGCCTCTTTAACAGGAGAAGGGAAGCCATGGAGGGCTAAAATAAGTAAGACATTTCCATACTCTGTCACTAGCAAATAATGGCCACCGTGGATCCACCCCAGAGTTGGCTACAGCTTTGCACTGCGGGAAGCCCCACCTCACGGAGACCCTTTGTCATGGGGTTTGGGATACTTCTGGACCCACGCTGCACTCAGAGGGACCTCCTCATCCCGTGCCAGCTGGAGAAAAGAAAAGGGTCCAGCCAACTCTCCTATTACCAACTGGGAACCACCCATCCCCCAAACAGGGGGAGGCCCCTGGCTTTGATGGGTATTGAATATATGGCTAGTCTCTTTTATCAGTAAACATTTTTAACAGAGAGAAAGGAGGGAACAAATGATTCTCAAAGGAGAGGGAAAGATGATCATTGTTGCAGGGGGGTTAATTTCCCAACCAGGATGGAGAAGGACTCAGGGTGACAGGTTCCCCCCAAAGAAGGACAAGTTGCTAGGATTTAGAGACATGGGGAACAGCCCCAAACCCAAGAGGACTTTTAATTGACATTTGATAATGACATCGTAAGAGGGAAACCTGAGATTTGAGATCAGTGTTCAGCAATGAAAGAGAAAGGTTGGAAATCTGAGGGATTTTGGATCCATTTATGCAAATTATAGAGAGGAAAGTGGAAAATGAGAGGGATTTTATCGCAGTTGTTGATAGGAGGTAAAAGCTGAGTGTATTTCCCACCACTATTTGGTCAATGAATAGAGCGGAAATGGGCAACATTGGCAAATGTTTTGGATCCATATTCAGGAATCTGAGAAAAGGTGTAAATCTGAGATTTTCGTCGTAATTTATCATTACAGAGACAGGGAAAGCTCTCAGGGGCATATTCAATTAGAAGTAGACAACTAGAGTAAAAGTGGGGCAAACGTTGAGGGTATTTTTGAGGAATCTTTGAGACGTACAGAGAAAACGTGTCACAAACTACGCAACTGAGAACATGGGATAAACGCCAGGACCGGGGGGGCTTTTATGTGGCTATTAAAGAACTAGCTGGAAAAGGGGGGACCGTTTGTGATATAAAATCCAGCCTGTCCAATACATAAGCAGAAAGTGATGGTCCCCCCCCCACGGCCCCCGTTCACCTGGGCAGCAGGGAGCCCTCTGAGGGGCTGACTGGAGGGGGCGGGGGGGGCGCTGGAGGGCTCCCTGGGGGCGGGGAGGGGGCGGCAGTGGGGGATGGGCAGGTAGGGGGCAGAGAGTCACTTTCCTGCCCCCCCCGCCCAGCGCTCCCCCACCGGGGTCTCCCACTCACCGGAGCACGGGGGGGTTAATGACGGGCCCCACCCCGCACAGACCCCGGAGGGGAGCCGCAGCTGCTCCTCCTACAGATCCGACACGAGGCAGCGCCTGCTCTGCTCCAGGCCCCGCCCCCGACGCTGCCCCGCCCCTGTCTGCTCCAGGCCCCGCCCCCAGACGCTGCCCCGCCCCCGGTCAGCTCCAGGCCCCGCCCCCAGGCGCTGTCTCGTGTCGGGTCTCTCGGAGGAGCAGCTGCGGCTCCGCTCCGGGGTCTGTGCTGGGGGGGCCCGTCATTAACCCCCCCGTGCCCGGCCGGGGGGGGCTTTCTCCAGCTGGGACCAGCCCCGGGCTCTGCCCGCCCGCGACCTGGTGAGTGGGAGACCCCGCGGGGGGGGGAGCGCTGGTGGGGGGGCAGGAAAGTGACTCTCTGCCCCCGGCACGGCTGGGATTGGGGGGGGCAGAGACTGGGGCCCGGCGGGCGGGGTCCCTTGGGGGGTGTTGGGGGGAGAAGCCGGAGTTGCGTGGGGGGGGGGGGTTGAACTGTCTCTGTGCAGCCAGGAAATTCCCGGGGGGGAAGTGGGGGGCGGCGGGGGAGTTAATTGGATCCCCTCTCCCCCCACGGGCACAAATGCCCCCCAGTTTTCCCCTTTTCCCTCTCGGTAGCTCCCCCCACCCCCCCATTGATCCGCTCTCTGGTCTCCCCTGATCCCCCCCCCCCCGTCTCTCCCTCCTCCTCACATGTCCATTGAAACTCCCCTCCCGTGGGGGGGGGCGGGATTTCCCTCCTCCCCCGTTTTATCCGCAGCGATTTGTCCCGGTGTCGGTGGGAAGTTGGAGCCCGGAGCCATCCCCCAACCTGGCTGCCCCGGCGTGGGGGTGGGAGGAGACACCGGGTCTCTGCCGGGGAGGGGAAGGGAGGGGACGTGTCCCCCATGGGGCTGCCCCCGATCCCCGCTTCCGAGTCCCACTTGCTGCCCCCAACTGCCGCACCGTTGCCCCCAGCCCCCACCTGCCCCCACCTGCCCATCCCCCACTGCCGCCCCCTCCCCGCCCCCAGGGACCCCTCCAGCTCCCCCCCCCCGCCCCCTTCAGTCAGCCCCTCAGAGGGCTCCCTGCTGCCCAGGTGAACGGGGGCCGGGGTGGGGACCATCACTTTCTGTTTATGTATTGGACAGGCTGGATTTTATATGACAAACGGTCCCCCTTTTCCAGCTCATTATTTAATAGCCACATAAAATCCCCCCCCCCCCCCCGGTCTTGGCGTTTATCCCATGTTCTCAATTGCGTAGTTTGTGACACGTTTTCTCTGTACGTCTCAAAGATTGATAAAAAAAAGTTTGCCCCACTTTTACTCTAGTTGTCTACTTCTAATTGAATATGCCCCTGAGAGCTTTCCCTGTCTCTGTGATTAGAAATTACGACGAAAATCTCAGATTTACACCTTTTCTCAGATTCCTGAATATGGATCTCAAACGTTTGCCAATGTTGCCCATTTCCGCTCTATTCATTGACCAAATAGTGGTGGGAAATACACTCAGCTTTTACCTCCTATCAACAACTGCTATAAAATCCCTCTCATTTTCCACTTTCCTCTCTATAATTTGCATAAATGGATCCAAAATCCCTCAGATTTCCCTCCTTTCTCTTCCATTTCTGAACACTGATCTCAAATCTCAGTTTTCCCTCTTACGATGTCATCATCAAATGTCAATTAAAAATCCTCTTGGGTTTGGGGCTGTTCCCCATGTCTCTAAATCCTAGCAACTTGTCCTTCTTTGGGGGAACCTGTCGCCCTGAGTCCTTCTCCATCCTGGTTGGGAAATTAATCCCCCTGCAACAATGATCATCTTTCCCTCTCCTTTGAGAATCATTTGTTCCCTCCTTTCTCTCTGTTAAAAATGTTTGCTGATAAAAGAGACTAGCCATAGATTCAATACCCATCAAAGCCAGGGGCCTCCCCCTGTTTGGGGGATGGGTGGTTCCCAGTTGGTAACAGGAGAGTTGGCTGGACCCTTTTCTTTTCTCCAGCTGGCACGGGATGAGGAGGTCCCTCTGAGTGCAGCGTGGTTCAGAAATATCCCAAACCCCATGACAAAGGGTCTCCGTGAGGTGGGGCTTCCCGCAGTGCAAAGCTGTAGCCAACTCTGGGGTGGATCCACGGTGGCCATTATTTGCTAGTGACAGAGTATGGAAATGTCTTACTTATTTTGGCCCTCCATGGCTTCCCTTCTCCTGTTAAAGAGGCGTCCCCCCGGGCTCCCTCTGCCTGTGTGACTGGCCAGCAGGGGGTGGTGATAACTTTCTATCCACTTCTCAGACACTGTGAGGGAACACTGTTGCTGGGGGGGGCAGGTGTCTGTGTGGGGAGATTGCAGCGGGAGCTGAAGGGGCATTGTGGTAGGGGGAGGCCTCTGGGTGGCTGGGCAGGGGGAGCCCTAGTCAGGTAGGTGGGTTCTGGAGGGTTTGGGGTTTCGGGGAGTAGTTCTGATGTGCCCAGCCCTAAGGCTATGGGTCCTGGAGGTGGGTATGGCTGGGGGCCTGTTGGCTGCAGACCGGTGGGGGTGGGGGTCTCTTGGGCAGGTGGGGCAGGGGATTAGACGCTGCCTGGTGCTGTGTCAGGGGCTCTGTCTGGGATTGCCCAGCTGGCTCCTGGGACCATTGCCATGCCCAGTGCACAGCGCTGTGGTGGGGCGGTCCCTGGCGCAGAGTGAGGGGTCCTCCTGTAAAGCGTCAGGGGGTCCTGCTGGGAGGAGGAGGGGGTCCCAGGCAAATGGCCTGGCAGATCCTGGTGGAGGGCAGGTGGGGGTCCTAGGCAGGCAATGGGGAAATCCCAGGCAGGCAGTGAAGGACTATAAAATGACTCTACACAAACAGCCCCCCACCCCATTTCTCCTGCCATTTGCAGGAGCAAATCCAGCCATGGGGGAGCAAACAACCCAGGAATGAGAGTTTCCTTGCAGACAGGCATGGAGAGGGCACAGGGAAAAGGAGATAGAGAGACTGACAGGGTCCGTGGGATAAAAGAGTTTTGAAAGAGATTTCCAGCTCTCTCATCTGCCCAGACAGATCTATTACTGCACTGTGGGGAGAATCACTTTCCTGTGGACAAGACGAGGATGAGAGAGAGGAAAACCCAGTTCCTGACTCCATGTCCCTCCTGCTGGGGTGTGGCTGCCGTGGGGTCAGTGTCAGAGGGAATCCTCGAAAGGGACTCCTTTGGTTCTGCTTTTTTCTAGGATTGCGTTCAGAGACTTTGTTTTGGGATGCGGGAGAGAGAAAAGAGGTTAAAAGTGTGTCTGTGGGCTTAGCCTGGCAGGAGGGGCCAGGTCTCTGCTGTAATCCAGAGATTGAGTAGAGAGTTGACACTTTGGATGGGCTATCACCAGCAGGAGAGTGAATTTGTGTGGGGGGCCGAGGGTGAGAAAACCTGGATTTGTGCTGGAAATGGCCCAACTTGATGATCACTTTAGATAAGCTATTACCAGCAGGACAGTGGGTTGGGAGGAGGTATTGTTTCATATTCTCTGTGTGTATATAAAGTCTGCTGCAGTTTCCACGGTATGCATCCGATGAAGTGAGCTGTAGATCACGAAAGCTCATGCTCAAATAAATTGGTTAGTCTCTAAGGTCCCAGAAGTACTCCTTTTCTTTTAGCATTTTCTCAGCATGGCAGAATCTCGGATCTCGCTCTGCAAGGAAAGAGCCTGGGGAACCGTGATGTGAAATGAACTAATGCCCGTTCCCAAACCTCCACAACGGCCCTTCTCTCCCGATCAGGCTGCAGAACGACGCTCACGTTTCGTTCCGGTTCATCCCGTCCTCCCATGGGACAGGGGAGCGACATAGCTGCAGGGGAGCCAGCTCAGGTAGGGATTATTGGGGGGGTTCTGATCTGTTCCTGCAGGAGGGAGAGGGACAGCAAATACACGGGAGAGGGGAAGGTTTGCACCGTCTGGTTTGGAGGTTGGAGCGGGGCAGGAAATGCACAGGGTGGAGAAAGGGAGGAGACCAGGGGGTGGCAGACCTGCTGGGAGTTGTTTAATAAGTGGCCTAGATTCTTGGAACAGACCCATGAGGTTCGGAGGTGGAAGTGCTCCAATTTGGTGAACAGAAAATAACCCACGTAGATGGGGCTGGGAAAAAGGACCAGACTCCTAGTGCTGGAGCCTGACCCAACTAACCAGTGGGTGCCTTTAAATATGAAGGGGGAAGCCACCAGTCAGGCTTAGGGGAGATTCCCCTGCCTCATATCCAGCTCCTCACAAGGAGGAGGGTGTTGGGCTTCCTACAAGAGATCTCTCCCTAGACTCTGCTCGGGGCAGCATCTCCGGTATCAGTCTGTGGCTAGTAGGTGTGTGATGGATCTGCTGGGAGAGAGGAGGGGTGTCTCTTCGCCCCCTCACCCTGGTGTTTCCTGTGTGCTCTGAGCGGGGTGGGGGTGGGACTCTGTTGGCTGCGGTCCACCCAGAGTTTCCGTTGGATTGGCTCCTCTCCCCCGTGAATAGTGGGGCTGTGAGTGGGGCAGCAGGTCCTGCGTGTGGGGCTCTGGCTCTTTCAGGGGACGGTGACCTTCGAGGAGGTGGCTGTGTATTTCACCAGGGAAGAGGGGGCTCTGCTGGACCCCGCTCAGAGAGCCCTCTCCAGAGATGTCATGCAGGAGACCTATGAGACTGTGACCTCGCTGGGTAAGGGTTCCTGTCCCCTCGGTTCTTGGAAGGGGAACTGAAGAGATGAGGTTCACGCCACCCCCACAATGCCACCTCTGCTCTGTCCTGTTCCAGCATCACCCCAGCATGCCAGTGACACACACATGACCAGAGACCCTCCCCTGCTGCTGAACGCTGTGGGAAGAGAGCACAGGAGCAGAATCGCACAGTGTCAAATATCTCCTGTTTGCACAAGTAAAACAGGGGGTTAGGTCCAGCATAACGAGCAGAAGCTTCCTACCCCTGGCCTTCTCTCAAACCCTGAGCCTTCTCCACCCAGACCAGAAAGTGCTTGGGGTGTAAGAAGCAGGCTGCTGGGGTCAGAGCGGCTGGTCCAGGGTTACTGATCACACAGACCTTGAATGCTGGCTGGAGGAATCCAGACAAGGGAGCTCCAGCAGCAGAGCATTGAAACTCAGCCAGGATTACAGATGACACAACTCCTCACTGCTCCGGATTGCCCCGTGCATGGGACAATGGCCTCGGTTGCTGGTGAAAATCCTTGAGACCTGGAGAGTTGCTTCCCCCATCCCCATGTGCACTAGCCACAATCTACCTTCTCTGCAGACTTGGTTTTTTGAGTCCCTCGTTCCTGAAGTCACATGACCCCGATTCTTATTTTTCACATTCTGCTTTTCTAGACTATTTAGAGTCTGTTGCTTCTGAATGATAGTTTCTAATTTCCCAGTGTTCTCCACACCCAGGGATTTTCCTACTCCCTGCCATTGCAGTGGACTCATTAGATTCCCTAGTATTTCAGAATGGCCACACTGGGACAGACCAAAGGTCCATCTAGCCCAGTGTCCTGTCTTCCGACAGTGACCAGCACCAGGTGTCCCAGAGGGAATGAACAGAACAGGGAATCATGAAGTGATTCATCTCCTGTCACCCATTCACAGCTTATGACAAACAGAAGTTAGGGACACCATCCCTGCCCATCCTGGCTCATATACCATTCACGGACCTGTCCTCAATAGATTTCTCATGGTGTTTTTTTTTTTTTTTTTTTGTAACCCTATTATAATCTTGGCCTTCACAACGTCCTCTGGCAAGGAGTTCCCCAGGTTGACTGTGTGTTGTGTGAAGAAATACTTCCTTTTGTTTCTTATAAACCTGCTGCCTATTAATTTGATTGGGTGATTCCTAGTCCTTGTGTTCTGAGAAGGAGTAAATAACACTTCCTTCTTTACTTTCTCCACAGCAGACATGCTTTTATAGACCTCTCTCATATGCCCTCTTGTCTCTTTTCCAAGCTGAAAAGTCCCAGTCTTACATATCTCTCCTCATACAGAAGCTGTTTCGTACTCCTAGTCCGGGTTTTTTTTGCCCTTTTCTGAACCTTTTCCAATTGCAATGTATCTTTTTTGAGATGGGCCGACCACATCTGCACACAATATTCAAGATGTGGGTGTACCATGGATTTATATAGAGGCAAGTGTAGCCAGACAGACAGCGCCCCCCCGCCCCCAGACCAGCATTGCTGGAAACACAGGAGGAAGCAGGAACAGGGCACTTAACATATATTCCAGCACAGCCTTTGAAGCTGTGAAAGCACAGGTGTGCTGCTACAATGTGCCTCTGGGAACAGATAGGACGATTAAGCTCACAGCAGGCAGAGGCCCTGTGACAGACATGGCTCTTAGCCCCTACTAAATAGCGTGATGCACACACCCCAACATCCTAGGTGGGAAAATATTTACCCTGATAAAAGAAATGTCCAGTAGTCAACACTTATTGTTTCTCTCCCTTGCAAGTGTAAACTACTCTTGCGAAAGCTGGCGTCACCCAGACAGACCAGCCTCAATTTGGCATAAGAAAGGAGAAAGAGAATAAAGGAGTACAGAGGTATAAGTAGGGGACCTACAGCACCATGATTTTTGAGTGCTTTTCACTATCTATCTGCGGGTCAGATAAGTGACAGCCTCCCAAGACTTCTGCAGCTAAGAGGGTCCCTACGCCTTGTCCCTTATTCATCTTTCCGCGGAATTGAGTGACCGATCCTGGCTTGGCACCGCTGGAATCGAGAGATGCAAGGAGGGTAAGAAGCACCCACACCTGATCTCCTATCTTTAGTGTACACATATTTTGAAATAGAGCTCTATACGTTGTTTTCTTTCTTTGGGATTGTGGCTTCAGTTTTGTAACTTGTTTGTGTGTGTAACATCTCTACATTTAAATAAGTAGGCACTAGCAATTTTGTAACCACATGATTAGAATCTAGCTTAATAAATTTTGGTAACCATTTATGCATAAGCCTGACTTGTTTTCTCTGGTTTACTGTAAAGCAGCCGACACAATTAAAGAACCTCAGCCGTTTTGGCTCTAAAGCCTGGCCATTAGGTGAGAGTACTAAGAGCCTAGCGTTGAGTTGTGCCGCCTCCACGGGGCAAACTCTTGGGGCACCTGTCAGTCAATCCTGGCTGCCCGCTGCGAAGGAGCTCTGAGCTCTAGCAGTTAAAGTCACGGGTGTGGAGATGCTCTTAGTGCTGCCATTGGGGCACCTGTCAGTCAGTATTGACTGCCCACTGCGAAGGAGCTCTGAGCTCTAGCAGTTAAAGTCACGGGTGGTTAGGACCTTGGGGCATCCGTCAGCCTAGCCCGGGCTGCCCGCCGCGAAGGGACAGTGCGTCCTAGCGGTTAAAGTCACGGATGGTATAAACGGGCATAGCTGGCACCTCACCAAACATCCTTGGCCGTCGGCTAACACAGCCCCAATGAGCCACTTGGTGTGAGAGCTCGGACCTGCCCCTGTCCCAGAAGGAGGGGGTCATCTGCGAGGGGACTGCACCACTGACCTATCAGCTCTTAACACCCAAACTTTCAGTCACTCTATCATCAGTGCCTGTGCGTGTAATTTAAACAGCAAAACCAGCATCACTGGGCTAGACCAAAGGTCCACCTATCTCTGTATCTTGTCTTCTGACAGCAGCCAGTACCAGGTGCCCCAAAAGCCACTCAACAAGGCACCACTGGGAGTTGAACCCAGGATCTCCTGTTTACAAGACAGGTGCTTTAGCCAGCTAAGCCATGGTGCCCGTCTCTGGCTAACGTATGGTGTCTGCCCACACCTGACTCCCTGCCAACGCCCCCCACGGCCGGACAAGCGTTGCTTGTGTTGGATTCTGTAAAGCAGAGAAGCAGGTGAAGTTTTGCTCCCAAGGTGTGTGTGTGATTCTTTGGACAAGTCTGCGCTACAAAATTAAGTCAGTGTAACGACATTACTTTGCGGGGTAAAAAATTTAACCCCCCTGAGCAATGCCATTATGCCAACCTAATCCCAGTGTAGATAGCACTGGATTAACAGGGGGACTTCTTCCCACCCACTCTGTCTCCGTTGGCTGAGGCCTGCTGGTCCACCTTTCGCTCGCTCCTCTCCTCCCCCAAGGCCTCATTGCCGGCTGCTCGTGTCTCTCCGCTCCCTACCCCACGGTCTGCCTGCCACCCACACTTCTCTGCCCCCTCTCCTGAGACAGACTCTGCCTGCCACCCACACTTCTCTGAGCCCTCCCATGAGACCTGCCCAGCCTGCCACACACTCCTCTCTGTCCCCTCCCCTCACCTGCCCTGAGAACCGCTCACACCTCTCTGCCCCTCCCACGAGGCACCTGCCCAGAGGAAGTTGTGGCTCTACAGTTTCAGGGCCTGAGCATCCTTGGCCCCAGTGGGAGCCAGGCTACGTCTACACGACAGAGTTATGCTGCTTTAGTTAAAGCGTTTTAATTAAGTCGCTGTTGCATGTCCACACTAGGCTGCTTGTGTCACCGGAGCGCATCCAGGCTTGCAGCTCTTGGATCGCCACAGAGAGCAGTGCATTGTGGGACGCTATCCCACTGTACAACTGGCCGCAGGGTGCTTTGGGAAGGGTTTGCAATGCCTCGTGGGCAGCCATACGAGGCAGGTTTCTCTATCCCATTGTTCCATGGGCATCCGACTCGATTGCCAGCTGCTTTTCAGCTGCCGTGGGCATGGTGGGCAGAGAGTGTGTGTGTGTTGGGGACGGACAGTGTGTGTGTTCGGGGAGCGTGTGTGTTGTGGAAGAGTGAGTGTGTTGGCACGCTGTCCCTAAGTTCAGACAGCTGCTGGAAGCAACCAGTCCTGAGTCAGGGGGAGCGGGACACCCCAGTCCTGAGTCAGGGGGAGAGGGGACACCCCAGTCCTGAGTCAGGGAGAGCAGGACAGCCCTGACATCAGCCCCCACTTCCCGCACTGGCTCAGCACAGCCCAGCAGTCTCTGTCACATACACACACTGCTGCCTGCCTGGCTGTGTGTCAGGGTGCAGGACGAGGGGGGTTTAGAGGGCCATGGGCCCAGCACTTTTTAGCAGCCCTAAGAACGGACGACGGACGGGGGAACAAGGTGGAGCCTTGGGGGAAGAGGCGTTCTGTGGGTGTGGCCTCGGAGGGAGGGAGGGGTGGCATCAGGGAGAAGGGGCGGTGTGAGATTGGGGCCTCAGGGAGAAGGGGCGGAGTGAGTGAGGGCTGGGGCGAAAGGGGTGTCATGGGGGCGTCACAGTTCGGACGCCGGTGGCCCCCCCACTGTAAGGAAGATTCCACCACCCCTGCTCTGGGTCCGAGGTGTGGTGAATTTGTCAGGTCTGAGACAGGAGTTGCTTGTGAATGACAGTGACCCCTTCGCCAATTGGCACCAATAAGCTTTTGTCACACATTGCGACGGGGCAAGGCAAGACGGCTATAGTTAAGTCGTGAGGAACAGTTATGTTAGCCCCAAGCTAAACAAATCCTTGGTACTATGGTAACCAAATGGCAGTTGTTTCAGGTTAATCAAGACACCTGGGGCCAATTAAGATCCTTCTAGAAAGCAGTGGAGATAGCTAGGTTGATTGGAACACGTGAAGCCCATCAAGGCCTGGCTGGAACAAGTGAAAAGCCTCCCAGTTCGTCAGTGAGGCACATGTGTCAGGATCTGTAGGAGGAAGCCGTGCTGTTGGAGGAACCAAGCAGTGCAAATCCACATCAGGTGCAAGGAAGGAGGCCCTGAGGTAACAGCGAAGGAGATACTGAGTGGGGGCTGCTGTGGGGAAGCGGCCCAGGGAATTGTACACATCCTATTTCCCAAAAGTCAGCTACCATAGCTGCTACTATTGGGGTCCCTGGGCTGGAGCCCAGAGTAGAGGGTAGGCCCGGGCTCCCCCCTCCCCTCCCCTCTCCTTCTTGATTAATCATGGATACTGGGAAACAGAGATTGTGCAAGGGAGGGTTGCTTCTCCTCACCTCCCTTGCTGGCTTATGATGGCTCAGTAAGCTGTGGCCCTTGCCTCTAGAGAGAGAGAAGGGCTATGTGGAGGGTCACAGTGAGCCTCTGAGGCTAGCAAAATCCACCAGGAAACGCGGGACCCATACAGACAAGGACAGAGCTTTGTCACAACATGCACTGAGCTATACCCTCACACCCTGATATAATAGAAAGACCAGCACAAAAAACAGAGAAAGGAACAATAAGATACTAAAATAACAATGGTTGGAACTCTCCATTTCTCTCAGTCTTTGGGTGGATGGGTACTAAGAGCTGTAGCTACAGTTGAGGAACCAGGCGATCGGACAGCTGGCCCAGCCCTCCATACTAGTACCTCCCTCACATATAGGGAAATGGGTCAAAATTGGAATTCATGTCATGACTCACTTCCCATAGGGGATCAGTCTGTCTCAGGCTCTGTCTATACTTCAAACACTGGAAGTGTAAGAACTTGAAAAACTTCTACAAATTGTCTCTTTGAATAATTTTGCTTTCACTAGAAATAGACTTTGAAACTATGCAAAATAAGTTCTATTTGAAACACAAAAATTTAAAATCTATACTGGGCCAATATTCACTTATACACTCTCACACACATTCTTCCACCCCAACCATTAGAGTGAGGTTTTCTACCAGCACTCCTTACACTACAGGGGGTAAATTAGAGCCAAATTAACTTTTCAAGATCAGCTGTCACTAAACAAGACACTTTGTTTTACAAAGTGATTCAGATTATCACACAATTAGTCTCCTACTCTTTAACCAATAAATTCATTTTCATTGGAAACAATAACATATTCAAAGAGCTCAAATTCTTATCATATGAGTTCATTTTCTTTTAATCCCCATTGCCAACAACTGAACCTTGGCTCTAGTTCTGGTTTGTCCCAACGTAGGTCCCAACCAATTCTCTGAGTTCATATATCGCTGGTTCTTCTGCCATGTGTGTTGGTGGAAGGGGTCTCCTATGTGGGAATGCTTGCATCACGAGGAAAAAAAAAACTCTCTCTTTTCACACTTTTTAATCTTTCAAAGTAGGAGGAGGTAGAGGAGAAGGGATGTAAATGCATAAAACACAAGAGAAAACTGTCCTACACTAAAGGCATTTATCGGTATAACTATATTGCTCAGGGGTGTGAAAAATCCAGAGTTGAGCAATGTAGTTACACAGCCCTAACGCCCTGTGTAGATAGCGCTACGTCAGCAGGACATATAGCTTGAGGGGGCTGGACTAATGAAGTCCGACGGGAGAGATCTCTCCCATTGGCTTAGAGCATCTGTAATAGCATGCTACACCAGTGCAGCTACATGGGGGCAGCTGTGCCAACTTCAGCTTTATTGTGAAGCCGGAGCATCAGACACAAAACCAGAGAATCAGGACTCAACATGCGAGTATCTGGAAGTCTGAAATTGGAACCGGACACGTTCGTTGCCTCATTGGTTACCATCATTTCCACAGCCTGAAAGTCCTTGTTTCTGTGAAAATAGAATGAATTATATTGAAATTATAATTCATTAAAGAAATGCTACTTGAAGGGTTAGTTGAAATATAGTTGTCAAGAAGAGAAACATTAAGGAGTGTGAGACAATGGGTCCTCAAACTAATTAACTTAGAGCTCCTACTGAGCTAGGAGATTGGTAAACATTAGTATGCAAGTAAGATATATATGTATATTTGTCAGTTTCTGCTTCCTTTTGTCTCTTATGTTAAATTGGCTTATCCGTATAAATAAGTTAGCTTGAGCCTTTGCAGGGGGCTCACATATCTGGGTGCATTGGCAAAGTGCTTTGCTAATAAACAGAATGGTCTGACAAATTATGTGAGTCCTGAATCTGACTTTGACATTACCCAATCAGGCACCCAGTTTGGAATCCACGAGGAGGGAATGTCCTATGAAGCACTCTCTCTCTTTGGATCCAAATGGTGAAGGATGATTGTTCTCAATCTAACCCTGGCATGCTTTGGATCTGTAATCACTGAGTTGTACAAACAAACAATTTTCCTTGGGGCTTTGGTCACCATAGCTTCTTTTACTGGGATGGAAACCAAGAACGGAGCGTGTACTCATTCAACCCCAGTTCTTTCCAAATCCTTGGCCTTGGTTAGGGTAAATGTACACTTCTCTGAAGTAGAATCCTTTACAAAAGCACTCAAAATCTCAGCAGTGTTAGTGAGGAATGGCTTCCTGAAACATGCCCGGCTTTTCTTTAATTTGGTGGCACAATTCCAGGCAAGGGACTGGATACAGGCCTGTTAGTTATCAGAGCTGGAGTTTCTATTCAAAACTAGCTATTTTTCTGCAGCTATTAGATTTCCAACACTGATTTCATTTCATACACTTTTTTTTAGCACCTACAAAGGACAAATTCAATAAAAAACCCACTTCTATTTCCTCAACATCTGCATCATGAAGGAGACCATTCCCCATGCCATAGAATTAGTTAGGTTATTTAAAATTTTTTAGTAACCTAGCATCCCCCATAATGGGGGACAAAACAGCCCCTTGCCAGAAGTGGCTTTACCAATTGATGGAACCTGGGATTTAAACTCCAAATGATCACACGGTGCTTGGGATCCATCTGAATTCCCCTTCCAGGTTTTTGACACTTTCATCTCCAGGCATAGCGACTCTGATATAGGATTAAAGAAGTCAAAGCATCGTCTCCAAGCACAGACAGCTGAGAACGCTTCATCACGTGACACTTTGAGAAGTGGAGGGATAGAATGTGACGAAGATCCCTCCTGTCTGAGCCATGCAGAGTTAACAGGTCTGGAGTGATGGGGAAGGAGGGAATCTCTGAGTCACCCCATCTCCTTCCAGTGTCACAGAGGCTGAAATGACACTTCTTTTCCTGCCCCTGCTCCTCTTCCTTTAAATATAATTGGGAAAGTTCCCAATATAACTGCTCTTCAGCACAACCCAGAGCAACGTGAGAACAACTGGCAATGATATAATCTGAATCATTGGTGATTCCGAACAATAATTTTGCAATAGGAGGAATGGTATAGATGTGATGCTCCCTGGTTCCTGATAGGAAGGGCACACTCAAATTATTCATGAGACAATGGAGTAGATAGGAAGGACAAATGGGTCCACCTCAAAACAGGGTGAACTGCAAAAGGCAAAAATGGGCCACTCATTTGGACACGCTGAGGGATAACGGTGCTGCAAACAGTTCAAACAACTTTAAAACTTACTATGTGGGAATCAGGAAAAGTATTAAAGAAAAAAAAGTACGGATAGCCCTAGAGGTTTTTATGGTGTTGATCTCCTGTGCAGATTCTTGGATGGCTAACATGGGCTGAGTGCCAAGAGAAGGTTTTCCCACACTCACAGCATTCATAGGGCCTCTCCCCTGTGTGGTTCTCTGATGAGTAACAAGGTTTGAGCTGCGATTGAAGGTTCTCACACTCATGGCATTCATAGGGCCTCTCTCCTGCGTGGATTCTCTGATGCTTTATAAGGGCTGACTGGTCATATACGTTTTTCCCACACTCAGTGCGTGCATTTTTTGTCTTTCCCCTGAGGATTTCCTGCTGTGTTGTGCTTTCCTTGAGGTCCTTCTGAGTTCCCCGACAGGAAATTAATTTACCCACTTTATCCCTTGGCCGATTTCCCTGCTCGCTCTCTGGTCTGTGCTGAATCTCACAGGATTTTCCCTGCTCATGACTCCTGGACACGTTCCTTTCCGATCTTTGTGATAATGCTCTGTGTTTATCCACTTGCCCAGCATCTTCCTGCTGAGAATTCTGCTCCTCTTTCTCACATGCCATCGCATCACCTGCTGCGGTAGAGACAGAAACCTCAAACAGGGATGGAAAGGGGAAGGCCAACGAAGAAAAGTGCTGGAGAGAGGTCAAATAAAAACAGGAACTGAACTCCTCCAAACACTTCCCCTAAATGGGAGAGAGGAGGGGATCAATTCAGCCTTCACATCCCATCAAATTCATGGGGGGAAGGGAGGAAGCTACTGCCTGATGTCTGCTCGGATCTACAGGAAGCCATGAGCTATAGTTATCCTGAGGTTATGACCCCTGCTCGGGACAATAATGAACTGAGTGACCTCCCAAGGGCTTCGTAGGGCAGCCCAGATGTTTCCTTCAGGCACTTACAGATTCTGAGTTGGTTTCATGTTTCCTCACCTTTGCAGGGAGCTCTCAGGGTCTGTCTTTCCTCTGAACCCTGGAGCTCTGAGACCCATGGCTCTTCCCCTTCTTCCAGCTGGGAAAACACATCAGGTTTGGAAATGGGAAACCCTGCTCAGATGAAAGAAAACAAAGGAGTTCAGGTGATTGCATAAGACTCTGTCATAAAAAAACAAAACATTCTATTAATTTCACTTCAGTGCTTAGTGTGACCTGGTGTGCCTTGGGGAGTCCTGACTGAAAACGCTAAGGTCAGGGCAGGCTAAAAAAGGGAGAGAAGATGCTCCCAGAACTGATGGCTAACACTGAAGTTAAAATCACCGACCACTCACAAACTATGCTTCTGATCCCCCACACTGGTTATTGAGAAGCTGAAAAAGATCACACAGCCCCCTTTATTGCATTCCAGTTCTCTGACTCCCAATCAGCACCTGTGTTCGGTACAGTGAGAGCTTATTTAAAAATTCTGGTCACAGAAACACAATGTTCTGACCCCAAAGGGTCAGCCATATTACCAGGTCAGCACAGGTTTGAATCATAGAATCTCAGGGTTGGAAGGGACCTCAGGAGGTCATCTAGTCCAACCCCCTGCTCAAAGCAGGACCAATCCCCAATTAAATCATCCCAGCCAGGGCTTTGTCAAGCCTGACCTTAAAAAAAAGGTTTGGATCTTACCCAAAATACCAGGCTGCCAGCCTATCCTTTAGCCTCTAAACTAAAGGAAAGAAGGAAAGGTCAGATACATTCAGAAATCTATATATCGGGTTCTTCACAGTATTGGTGAGTTCCTGGCTTGAAAGTCCATCTGGAACACATCCACAGCTTGGATGGGTCATTCAGTCCTTTGTTCAAGGCTTCAGTTTGCAGAGAAGTTGCTCCAGAGGTAGGAAGAGGGATTGAAGAGAAAATGAAGATGATGCAGCTGCCCTTTCTATTCCCTTTGCCTTGTGGCTTGTACTTCCTGTGTCCCAAACACAAGCTTCACAGCACATGGCATGGAAAAGCCCTGGAGTTCTCAGTACACAGGCATACCCCTGCATGTCTTGCTGACTCAATAGGCGTATCCCCTTGGTTCTTTTCATGGGCTCATTGTACAGCTGATGACCCTTGACAGGCCAGTGAAGAGGCTCGGCAGTGCTGATGCCAGTCTGTCCGGGGGTGTCACCCAGAAACACTGCACAAGTCTGGAAATACAGATATACCCTACATCTCTATAACTCACAACACAAAGGTGGTACAAAACATAGAAACAAAATGATCATACTTGGAAAATCATAGCATTTTCACTGACACCTTACACGGCATATCTAGCATGATTCATTGCAATTTCATCATATTGGTATTTTATTATTAATTATTATTATTGAAGTGTCTCACAATTCCCTACAGTGTCACGCCTAGTAAACCAGTGAATTCCCAGGACCAGCTCCCTGGGTCCCTGAAGATGCTGAGCACTCTGCTTATGAGGGATTGAAATACCCACATATCTGCTGGGGACACACACAGACAGGCACAGTCTGTACCCTGTGACGAAGTTCCTGCTCTACCTTGGTGGGTCTTGCGCTTATTGGCGGATTTGCTCGCCTTGGAGCTTCCCGGCAGCCCTCAGCTTGGCCGTTTTTCTGAACCCACAGTCCAGGCTGACGACTCCTGCGTCTGACCAGGAGTTGGGAGGATTTGGGGGGAACCCGGGCCCGCCCTCTACTCCGGGCTCCAGCCCAGGGCCCTGTGGAATGCACCTGTCTAGAGTGCCTCCTGGAACAGCTCTGCGACAGCGACAACTCCCTGGGCTACTTCCCCATGGCCTCCTCCCAACCCCTTCTTTATCCTCACCATAGGACCTTCCTCCTGGTGTCTGACAATGCTTGTACTCCTCAGTCCTCCATCAGTCCATGTTCTCACTCTCAGCTCCTCGCGCCCCTTGCTCCCAGCTCCTCACACGCACCTCACTAACTGAGGTGAGCTCCTTTTTAAAACCCAGGTGCCCCGATTAGCCTGCCTCAATTGATTCAAGTAGCTTCTTGATTGGTTGCAGGTGTTCGAATCAGCCTGTCTTACTGGTCTCCAGAAGGTTCCTGATTGTTCTGTTACTTTACCCAAGGAAAAGGGACCTACTTAGCCATCTGGCCTGACCCTGTCACAACCCCTATGTTCACTCTTCTAGAAAACTATGATCAATTATTTACATAGTATGGCTTGTTTGAGGTATCATTTGAAAATGCATAATCTACAGAATATTATACTCCTGTTAAAATATGTGTAGCAACACTATGTAAAATTATGAGATTTTACTGTATCCTATTAGTGAAAAAGTTACAATTCTGTGGAACACCCTCAGACCAGTTCCTCAGAGACAGCAAGGCAAGCAGCTGGTCAAATTGCCATTCTCCAGGAGGGGGAAGGTGTGAAGAAGACATTTACATTCCTTCACAGGGACCACTTGAAGCTCATAGCTACAACAGACAGCCGGTCACCATGACTCAGCTGAGAACTGAAGTTGTTTGTCATACAAAGGACTGAATTATAAAAAGAGGGGAGGAAAATGCTTGAGACTCTCTCTCTCCCCCTTTTCCTCTGCTCATGACAGCTCCTGAAGAAACTGAACTTGGCAGCAGGGGCGAATTAGGGGGACTTCTGGCTGAAAGGACAGCCAGCCTGCCTCAGGATATAGTGAGAGAAACATTTGCTTTGTATCCGTTTTAGCTTGTTAACTTAGATGTTAGTTTGGGTTTTATCTTGCATTTCTTTTGTAAACAATTCTGGCTTTTATACCTCATTACCTGTAGTCAATTAATATGGTTTTTTTGCCGGTAGTTAGCCACCTCATTTTATTGTTTCATCTAACCAGTGTGTTGGGATTAAAGTGTGTTGAAAAATCCATTTGGGATAACAAGGCTGGCACGTGTCATTTTCCACTGATGAAATGACAGACTTCATATGACCTTGAGTCGTTCAGTAGTGTGCTGGACAGTGAAAGATGCACAAAAGTCCGAGACCAGAGAATTTTCTGGGGTTCTCCTGTGGTGCACTGTAATTCGTGAGTCGCTGACTAACAGCGCTCAATACTGTGTAGCTGGCAGCGAGTTACATGCTGGAGACTGGGTGTTAACTGCCCAGGAGTGGCTGTTCTCACAGTAAAGCAGTGTAAAAGCCACCCCAGCTTGGGCAACTGAGGGGAAACAGCTCTTCAACCAGTCAAGATTGCACTGTGGTTAATGTCACAGACACTCAATTTCAAAGCATCTCCTAAAACACAGAGAAAGTAAATCCATGTCCCAGAAGTTGAAGACTCCAGACAGAGGACAAGTCTCCCTGGAACTGCTTCTTGCAGAGAGAGAGAGGTCCAGACACAACGAGAGAGTCCTGGGGAAGCTGGGAACGCTAAGAATGGGCTGGTGGGGTTCAGTGGAGAAAGGGAACAGGAAGGGCAGGGATATCACTGAATGCAGGATCTCAGCAGTCCTAGATGTCAGGATAGCACCTAGTGCAGCCCATTGGAAAACATAATCCCAACTATACATAGAAAATGATGGGGTCTACAATAGCTGTTTCCACTCAAGAGAGGGATCTTGGAGTCATTGTCGATAGTTCTCTGAAAACATCCACTCAGGGTGCAGAGGCAGTCAAAAAGCAAACAGGGTGTTGGGAATCATTAAGAAAGGGATAGATAATAAGACAGTACATAACTTGCCTCTGTATAAATCCATGGTACGCCCACATCTTGAATATTGTGTGCAGATGTGGTCGGCCCATCTCAAAAAAGATACATTGCAATTGGAAAAGGTTCAGAAAAGGGCAAAAAAACCCGGACTAGGAGTATGAAACAACTTCTGTATGAGGAGAGATATGTAAGACTGGGACTTTTCAGCTTGGAAAAGAGACAAGAGGGCATATGAGAGAGGTCTATAAAAGCATGTCTGCTGTGGAGAAAGTAAAGAAGGAAGTGTTATTTACTCCTTCTCAGAACACAGGGACTAGGAATCACCCAATCAAATTAATAGGCAGAGGTTTATAAGAAACAAAAGGAAGTATTTCTTCACACAACGCACAGTCAACCTGGGGAACTCCTTGCCAGAGGATGTTGTGAAGGCCAAGATTATAATAGGGATACAAAAAAAACAAACACACACCATGAGAAATCTATTGAGGACAGGTCCGTGAATGGTTATTAGCCAGGATGGGCAGGGATGGTGTCCCTAACTTCTGTTTGTCATAAGCTGTGAATGGGTGACAGGAGATGAATCACTTCATGATTCCCTGTTCTGTTCATTCCCTCTGGGACACCCGGCGCTGGTCGCTGTCGGAAGACAGGACACTGGGCTAGATGGACCTTTGGTCTGTCCCAGTGTGGCCGTTCTTAAATACCAGGGAACCTAGTGAGTCCAGTGCAATGGGAGGGAGTAGGAAAATCCCTGGCTGTGGAGAACACTGGGAAATTAGAAACTATCATTCACAAGCAACAGACTCTAAATAGTCTTGAAAAGCAGAATGTGAAAAATAAGAATTGGGGTCATGTGACTTCAGGAATGAGGGACTCAAAAAACCAAGTCTGCAGAGAAGAGAGATTGTGGCTATTGCACATGGGGATGGGGGGAGCAACTCTCCAGGTCTCAAGGATTTTCACCAGCAACCGAGGCCATTTTCCCATGCACGGGGCAATCCGGAGCAGTGAGGAGTTGTGTCATCTGTAATCCTGGCTGAGTTTCAATGTTCTGCTGCTGGAGCTCCCTTGTCTGGATTCCCCCAGCCAGCATTCAAGGTCTGTGTGATCAGTAACCCTGGACCAGCCGCTCTGACCCCAGCAGCCTGCTTCTTACACCCCAAGCACTTTCCGGTCTGGGTGGAGAAGGCTCAGGGTTTGAGAGAAGGCCAGGGGTAGGAAGCTTCTGCTCGTTATGCTGGACCTAACCCCCTGTTTTACTTTTGCAAACAGGAGATATTTGACACTGTGCGATTCTGCTCCTGTGCTCTCTTCCCACAGCGTTCAGCAGCAGGGGAGGGTCTCTGGTCGTGTGTGTGTCACTGGCATGCTGGGGTGATGCTGGAACAGGACAGAGCAGAGGTGGCATTGTGGGGGTGGCGTGAACCTCATCTCTTCAGTTCCCCTTCCAAGAACCGAGGGGACAGGAATCCTTACCCAGCGAGGTCACAGTCTCATAGGTCTCCTGCATGACGTCTCTGGAGAGGGCTCTCTGAGCGGGGTCCAGCAGAGCCCACTCTTCCCTGGTGAAATACACAGCCACCTCCTCGAAGGTCACCGTCCCCTGAAAGAGCCAGAGCCCCACACTCAGGACCTGCTGCCCCACTCACAGCCCCACTATTCGTGGGGGAGAGGAGCCAATCAAACGAAACTCTGGGTGGACCGCAGTCAACACAGTCCCACCCCCACCCCGCTCAGAGCACCCAGGAAACACCAGGGTGAGGGGGCGAAGAGAGAGCCCCTCCTCTCTCCCAGCAGATCCATCACACACCTACTAGCCACAGACTGATACCGGAGATGCTGCCCCAAGCAGGGTCTAGGGAGAGATCTCTTGTAGGAAGCCCAACACCCTCCTCCTTGTGAGGAGCTGGATATGAGGCAGGAGAATCTCCCCTAAGCCTGACTGGTGGCTTCCCCCTTCAATTTCAAGGCACCCGCTGGTTAGTTGGGTCAGGCTCCAGCACGAGGAGTCTGGTCCTTTTTCCCAGCCCCATCTACGTGGGTTATTTTCTGTTCACCAAATTGGAGCATTTCCACCTCCGAACCTCATGGGTCTGTTCCAAGAACGTAGACCACTTATTAAACAACTCCAGGCAGGTCTGCCACCCCCTGGCCTCCTCCCTTTCTCCACCCTGTGCATTTCCTGCCCCGCTCTAACCTCCAAACCAGACCGTGTAAACCTTCCCCTCTCCCGTGTATTTGCTGTCCCTCTCCCTCCTGCAGGAAGAGATCAGAACCCCCCCAATAATCCCTACCTGAGCTGGCTCCTCTGCAGCCATGTCGCTCCCCTGTCCCATGGGAGGACGGGATGAACCGGAACGAAACGTGAGCGTCGTTCTGCAGCCTGGCCGGGCGAGAAGGGCCGTTGTGGAGGTTTGGGAACGGGCATTAGTTCATTTCACATCACGCTTCCCCCAGGCGCTTTCCCTGCAGAGTGAGATCTGAGATTCTGCCGTACTGAGAAAATGCTAAAAGAAAAGGAGTACTTGTGGGACCTTAGAGAGTAACCAATTTATTTGAGCATGAGCTTTCGTGAGCTACAGCTCACTTCATCGGATGCATACCGTGGAAACTGCAGCAGACTTTATATATACACAGAGAATATGAAACAATACCTCCTCCCACCCCACTGTCCTGCTGGTAATAGCTTATCTAAAGTGATCATCAAGTTGGTCCATTTCCAGCACAAATCCAGGTTTTCTCACCCTCCGCCCCCAACACAAATTCACTCTCCTGCTGGTGATAGCCCATCCAAAGTGACAACTCTCGACTCAATCTCTGGATTACAGCAGAGACCTGGCCCCTCCTGCCAGGCTAAGCCCACAGACACACTTTTAACCTCCTTTCTCTCTCCCGTATCCCAAAACAAAGTCTCTGAACGCAATCCTAGAAAAAAGCAGAACCAAAGGAGTTCCTTTCGAGGATTCCCTCTGACACTGACCCCACGGCAGCCACACCCCAGCAGGAGGGACATGGAGTCAGGAACTGGGTTTTCCTCTCTCTCATCCTCGTCTTGTCCACAGGAAAGTGATTCTCCCCACAGTGCAGTAATAGATCTGTCTGGGCAGATGAGAGAGCTGGAAATCTCTTTCAAAACTCTTTTATCCCACAGACCCTGTCAGTCTCTCTATCTCCTTTTCCCTGTGCCCTCTTGTCATAAATATAAAGGGAAGGGTAAACCCCTTTGAAATCCCTCCTGGCCAGGGGAAAGTTCCTCTCACCTGTAAAGGGTTAAGAAGCTAAAGGTAACCTCGCTGGCACCTGACCAAAATGACCAATGAGGAGACAAGATACTTTCAAAAGCTGGGAGGAGGGAGAGAAACAAAGGGTCTATGTCTGTCTGTATGCTGGTTTCTGCCAGGGATAGACCAGGAATGGAGCCTTAGAACTTTTAGTAAGTAATCTAGCTCGGTAGGTGTTAGATTATGATTTCTTTAAATGGCTGAGAAAAGAATTGTGCTGAATAGAATAACTATTTCTGTCTGTGTATCTTTTTTGTAACTTAAGGTTTTGCCTAGAGGGGTTCTCTATGTTTTTGAATCTAATTACCCTGTAAGATATCTACCATCCTGATTTTACAGGGGGGATTTCTTTATTTCTATTTACTTCTATTTTTTATTAAAAGTCTTCTTGTAAAACACTGAATGCTTTTTCATTGTTCTCAGATCCAAGGGTTTGGGTCTGTGGTCACCTATGCAAATTGGTGAGGCTTTTTATCCAACATTTCCCAGGAAAGGGGGGGTGCAAGTGTTGGGAGGATTGTTCATTGTTCTTAAGATCCAAGGGTCTGGGTCTGTGGTCACCTAGGCAAATTGGTGAGGCTTTTTACCAAACCTTGTCCAGGAAGTGGAGTGCAAGGTTTTGGGGAGTATTTTGGGGGGAAGGACGCGTCCAAACAGCTCTTCCCCAGTTACCAGTATTAGTTTGGTGGTGGTAGCGGCCAGTCCAAGGATAACGGGTGTAATATTTTGTACCTTGGGGAAGTTTTGACCTAAGCTGGTAAAGATAAGCTTAGGAGGTTTTTCATGCAGGTCCCCACATCTGTACCCTAGAGTTCAGAGTGGGGGAGGAACCTTGACACCTCTCCATGCCTGTCTGCTAGGAAACTCTCATTCCTGGGTTGTTTGCTCCCCCATGGCTGGATTTGCTCCTGCAAATGGCAGGAGAAATGGGGTGGGGGGCTGTTTGTGTAGATTCATTTTATAGTCCCTCACTGCCTGCCTGGGATTTCCCCATTGCCTACCTAGGACCCCCACCTGCCCTCCACCAGGATCTGCCAGCCCATTTGCCTGGGACCCCCTCCTCCTGCGCCAGGGACCGCCCCACCACAGCTCTGTGCACTGGGCATGGCAATGGTCCCAGGAGCCAGCTGGGCAATCCCAGACAGAGCCCCTGGCACAGCACCAGGCAGCGTCTAATCCCCTGCCCAACAGACCCCCACCCCCACTGGTCTGCAGCCAACAGGCCCCCAGCGATACCCACCTCCAGGACCCATAGCCTTAGGGCTGGGCACATCAGAACTACCCCCCGAAACCCCAAACCCTCCAGAACCCACCTACCTGACTAGGGTCCCCCCTGCCCAGCCACCCAGAGGCCTCCCCCTACCACAATGCCCCTTCAGCTCCCGCTGCAATCTCCCCACACAGACACCTGCCCCCCCAGCAACAGTGTTCCCTCACAGTGTCTGACAAGTGGATAGAAAGTTATCACCACCCCCTGCTGGCCAGTCACACAGGCAGAGGGAGCCCGGGGGGACGCCTCTTTAACAGGAGAAGGGAAGCCATGGAGGGCCAAAATAAGTAAGACATTTCCATACTCTGTCACTAGCAAATAATGGCCACCGTGGATCCACCCCAGAGTTGGCTACAGCTTTGCACTGCGGGAAGCCCCCCCCCACGGAGACCCTTTGTCATGGGGTTTGGGATACTTCTGGACCCACGCTGCACTCAGAGGGACCTCCTCATCCTGTGCCAGCTGGAGAAAAGAAAAGGGTCCAGCCAACTCGACCTATTCGACATTGGTGAGGCCTCATCTGGAGTACTGTGTCCAGTTTTGTGCCCCACACTACAAGAAGGATGTGGATAAATTGGAGAGAGTCCAGCGAAGGGCAACAAAAATGATTAGGGGTCTGGAACACATGAGTTATGAGGAGAGGCTGAGGGAGCTGGGATTGTTTAGCCTGCAGAAGAGAAGAATGAGGTGGGATTTGATAGCTGCTTTCAACTACCTGAAAGGGGGTTCCAAAGAGGATGGCTCTAGACTGTTCTCAATGGTAGCAGATGACAGAACGAGGAGTAATGGTCTCAAGTTGTAGTGGGGGAGGTTTAGATTGGATATTCGGAAAAACTTTCACTAAGAGGGTGGTGAAACACTGGAATGCGTTACCTAGGGAGGTGGTAGAATCTCCTTCCTTAGAGGTTTTTAAGGTCAGGCTTGACAAAGCCCTGGCTGGGATGATTTAACTGGGAATTGGTCCTGCTTCGAGCAGGGGGTTGGACTAGATGACCTTCTGGGGTCCCTTCCAACCCTGATATTCTATGATTCTATGAACTCTCCTGTTACCAACTGGGAACCACCCATCCCCCAAACAGGGGGAGGCCTCTGGCTTTGATGGGTATTGAATATATGGCTAGTCTCTTTTATCAGCAAACATTTTTAACAGAGAGAAAGGAGGGAACAAATGATTCTCAAAGGAGAAGGAAAGATGATCATTGTTGCAGGGGGGTTAATTTCCCAACCAGCATGGAGAAGGACTCAGGGCGACAGGTTCCCCCCAAAGAAGGACAAGTTCCTATGATTTATAGACATGGGGAACAGCCCCAAACTCGAGAGGATTTTTAATTGACATTTGATAATGACATCGTAAGAGGGAAACCTGAGATTTGAGATCAGTGTTCAGAAATGAAAGAGAAAGGTTGGAAATCTGAGGGATTTTGGATCCATTTATGCAAATTATAGAGAGGAAAATGAGAGGGATTTTATAGCAGTTGTTGATAGGAGGTTGTCACGGAGTCCCTGGGCGATGCTCTGGAACTGCTCCCTACGAAGCCAGGCAGGACTCTGGGGCAGTCGCCTTTCTGTGAGCAGCCTGTCTGCAGGACACACAGCTCACCCGGCTTCCACTTTCCGGGGTCTGACCTCGGACCATTCAGCATCCTCTGCCCCTCCGTCCGCTTCCCACAGCGAGTCCGCTCAGGCACGGTTCCTGGGGAAGCCAGAGGGTCCTGCACCCCAACTCCGCAGTCAGACGGGACTCTCAGCCAGCCAGTAAAACAGAGGTTTATTAGATGACAGGAACATGGTCTAAAACAGAGCTTGCAGGTGCAGAGAACAGGACCCCTCAGCTGGGTCCATTTTGGGGGCAGTGAGCCAGACAACCACACCTGCACTTCACTCCAACTCCCTCCAGCCCCTCCTCCTCTGGGCTTTGTTCCTTTCCCGGGCCAGGAGGTCACCGGATTCCTTTGTTCTCCAACCCTTTAGCTCCCACCTTGCAGGGGGGAAGGGCCCAGGCCATCAGTGGCCAGGAAACAGGGTGTCGGCCATTCTCTGTGTCCAGACTCCTGCACACACATGCCCTCTAGGGCTCTGCAATGATCATACACCCTTATCGCACCACCTAGATACTTAAAAATTTCATAGGGGAAACTGAGGCACCTCCACACTATTCAGAGGAAACATTAAGAACAGTCCCACTTTGTCACATCTCTCCCCCCTTCGAGATCGAACTGAGCGGGGTCACTTTAGCCGGTGACCTGGGGAAGTTCGAAGCCACCAACGTTCCCATGGGTGCCCCAGCATCTCTCCCATTCCTTAGGAGGAGTTACACCAGGCCCTTCCAGTTTCACGCCCTCCCTTAGGTCGGTGGTGGTCGATAGCACTCGCAGGCCGCATGTGGGAAGGTTTCTGCGGCCCATGCCCTTTGGCCACCCCAAAACCCCAGGGGGTCAAACTGGGATTGGGTCTTCTCCCCAACAAGCTGGCCAAACACAGCCACTTGGTTATGGGACTGTTTAACTTTCTTAACAGCTTTCACTTCATCTGAGACCTTCTCAAAGCTCTCCACACTGGGTCTTTCAACAGGACAGTCAGTGGATCCATTCACAACAGAAAATTTCTGGCTGTTAGGAACTGAAACTTTCTTGATAAAATCACTTTCACACCCTTCAGTGGCAGTAAACTGCTTGCAAAGACTCCATGAGGATTCCTTTCCCTAGGGCTTTTCTATGCAACAATTCACCCCTCCCAGAAATTCTGCCCTTACCCTCTTCACCGAGGGCTTGCTCTAGAGGAACACTTTCCTGAGCAACAACAGACTCTTTCTGGGTCTCCCTTACATCCAGAATCACCTCTGGCCCATCCGGCGGATTCCTACACAATCCCCTTTCAGGCAAACTTACAGACTCCCTAGAGAAAAGGTCAGAAGCATTCTCCTTCCCTTTGCCACACACAAGTTCAGGAATCTTTTCCTTCTTGCTACCGGTTTCCACACCCTCAGTAGGTAACACAATCACATCACCTTCCTGCTCTCCTTGTGCCCTGGCTAGGATCTCACCCTGATTAGACAGAGTTGCTACACCCTTTCCAACAACACACTAGCAACAGGCAAAATACAAGCACCAGAATTGTCTCGTCTCTGGGATTTTACATAGACCCTAACTGGATGCGACCTAGTTACAGGGCTATTCTCCCGAGCAGACACAAACTTAGGACCCTTCCCTTCCTGGGCTTTAGCTGAATCCAGAACCAGCTATGAGACAACTGCATGACCCTCAACCATTACAGGCTGAAAGGCCCCTTCTGTCTGCTCCACAGACAAAGAAGAGCCGGACACACTTTCTTCTTTCCCAGACACCCAGCTTGGGACCTCTCTCCCCTTGTCCCAGCACACAAGGCTGGTCACAGACAACTGCTTGGAGATCAGGGTAGCTCCCTCCAAAGGCAAGTCAATACCCCTGACAGACACAGGTACGTTTCCTTCACTGTCCCAATTCTCCACCCAGCTAACAGGTAAGGTCCAGGGACACTCTTCTTCCACTCTCCTCGACTTCCCACCCTGCTGACGAGACACAGCCATCAGCTCACAAGGCTGCCTAGGCTCATCCAGACTTTCCTTACCTAGCACCTTGCCACTCCCCACAGATCCCCTGCCCTGCCTGTGTCTCCCCCCACTCAGCTGGGGTCTCAGCTCCCCCCTTGCTCAGCACTGCCCTTGCTGTCCCAGTGAGGGTAGGCAGCGAGCTCGCTGCTTTCCTCACAGCATCAGAGCCAGCGTGAGCCCCCTCTCCGGTGTGCAAGGGGGGCGGGGAGCATCTCTCTGTCCCACCCAACTCCAGGGGTCTGGTTAAAGTCAGGCAGATAGCTTGAGCCTAGCTGCTCCTCCCTGCTGCCAGCCAGGTCATCTGCATTTGCACTGACCATTTCCCTCTCCACCGATTGGTTCCCCGGATTCAAACCCTTGGCAGTTACAGGAGTAAGGCCTGGATCCTGTCCCAAAGAGACACAGTCACCCCATAACAGGGTCTTGCAGCTGGTGTCCTGGAGAACCCTAACGACCAGCCAGCCCCACCCCTCCTGGGTCTGCACAGGGATCTGGGCTATAGGCAGGGCGAGGGGCTTCGTCCCTGGGACCCTCACCCAGCTCACACAGCCCCTCAGCCTCTGAGGCTGCACCACCCAGGGCCTGACACCAGTTCTCTCTGTCCCAGGATCTCGCCACCCCAGGAATGTCTCCCCATTCACCATCACCTTCTGCTCCCACTGGAGGTCCGAGGGGCCTGGCCCAAGGAAACTCCACACAGACATATAGGTTGGGACCAGAAGTGGGAGCCTGTCCACCTCCCCACCCATCTGGCTGACGGAGTCTATGGCCTTGGGACCCAGCAAGGGAGCTAGACACCGGGGCTTTTCCGCAGGGTCCCCCGGTTCAAATCTCCAGCCTGCTCAAAGGCAGTGAGGTGGGCATCCACATCCCCCGCTCCTTAACCAGGGGCAGCAATTTAGTCTCGAGGTTCCCTGCAGAACTGGCCCCCCGGGGTCTATCCCCACTCACCCCTGGGGGGTCCCCTAGGCCTCTCCACTCCCCCATCACCAGTTCATGCTGCTGCTGCTGCTTCTGCAGCTCTTTCTCGGGCTCTCACTGTCTCTCACGGTCCTCTTGCTCTCTCGGACTCAGCTCCAATCCTGTCCGACTCCGATCCCCGGATGGGGAACCCGATCGTGAAGACCCTCGTCTGGTCGGGGACAGGAGTCTTGGCGATGCCTGGCCACCACTCCAGCTGCTCCCAGATCCTGCTATAGCCCCATTTCGGGTCAGGAATCTGTCCCTTAGAGCGGTCATCCTCCTCCAGCTGCACGATTAACTGTGCTTTGGTGAACTTTCCAACGCTCAACCCTCTCTTTCTGCACAGGGTTACAATGTCCTTCTTCAGGAGACGGTGACAGGCCCTCGCTCCGCCCTTCCCAAGTTGTGGACTCACAGGCCTGTGTGCTCTCAGCTCCCCACGGTTTCCAGGGAGAACCCCTAGTGTGCCAGCCCTTCTCGAGATCACCCCCTCTTTGTCAGGGTCGAGCGGCAGACTCCTCCGTCCCTGGGACCGCTCGCTGCAGTCCCCAGGGGAACCCTGTTACTGCAAAAGTCCTTCTCTCTGGTCACACACTTCCAGGAGTTAACCGCCCCCTGAAACTGTCTCTCTCTGAATCTTCAGCACGTCTGGTCCCCGTCAATCCCCCTTCATTTTACTGCTCCCCAGTCACTTTCTGCAGGAAGTGCCGTCCACGGGGTGCAGTACATCCCACCGCTGACACCAGTTGTCACGGAGTCCCTGGGCGATGCTCTGGAACTGCTCCCCATGAAGCCAGGAAGTACTCTGGGGCAGTCGCCTTTCTGTGAGCAGCCTGTCTTCAGGACACACAGCTCACCCAGCTTCCACCTTCCTGGGTCTGACCTCGGACCATTCAGCATCCTCTGCCCCTCCATGCCCTTCCCACAGCGAGTCCGCTCAGGCAGGGCTCCTGGGGAAGCCAGAGGGTCCTGCCCCCCAACTCCGCAGTCAGACGGGACTCTCAGCCAGCCAGTAAAACAGAGGTTTATTAGATGACAGGAACATGGTCTAAAACAGAGCTTGCAGGTGCAGAGAACAGGACCCCTCAGCTGGGGCCATTTTGTGGGGGGCAGTGAGCCAGACAACCACGTCTGCACTTCACTCCATCTCCCTCCAGCCCCTCCTCCTCTGGGCTTGGTTCCTTTCCCGGGCCAGGAGGTCACCGGATTCCTTTGTTCTCCAACCCTTTAGCTCTCACCTTGCAGGGAGGAAGGGCCCAGGCCATCAGTGGCCAGGAAACAGGGTGTCGGCCATTCTCTGTGTCCAGACTCCTGCACACACATGCCCTCTAGGGCTCTGCAATGATCATACACCCTTATCGCACCACCTAGATACTTAAGAACTGCCTAGGGGAAACTGAGGCACCCCCACACTATTCAGAGGAAACATTAAGAACATTAAGAACAGTCCCACTTTGTCACAGAGGTAAAAGCTGAGTGTATTTCCCACCACTATTTGGTCAATGAATAGAAATGGGCAACATTGGCAAACGTTTTAGATCCATATTCAGGAATCTGAAAAAAGGTGTAAATCTGAGATTTTCGTCGTAATTTATAATTACGGAGACAGGGAAAGCTCTCAGGGGCATATTCAATTAGAAGTAGACAACGAGAGTAAAAGTGGGGCAAACTTTTTTATCAATCTTTGAGACGTACAGAGAAAACGTGTCACAAACTACGCAACTGAGAACATGGGATAAACGCCAAGACCGGGGGGGCTTTTATGTGGCTATTAAAGAACTAGCTGGAAAAGGGGGGACCGTTTGTCATATCAAATCCAGCCTGTCCAAAACATAAACAGAGAGTGATCGTCGTCGTCCCCCCGGCCCCGGTCACCTGGGCAGCAGGGAGCCCTCTGAGGGGCTGACTGAAGGGGGCCGGGGGGGGGGGAGCTGGAGGGCTCCCTGGGGGAGGGGAGGGGGCGGTAGTGGGGGATGGGCAGGTGGGGGCAGGTGGGGGCTGGGGGCAACGGTGCGGAGTTGGGGGCATCAAGTGGGACTGGGAAGCCGGGATCGGGGGCAGCCCATGGGGGACACGTCCCCTCCCTTCCCCGCCCCGGCAGAGACCCGGCGTCTCCTCCCACCCCCACGCCGGGGCAGCCAGGTTGGGGGATGGCTCCGGGCTCCAACTTCCCACCGACACCGGGACAAATCGCTGCGGATAAAACGGGGGGAAGGAAATCCCGCCCCCCCCCACGGGAGGGGAGTTTCAATGGACATGTGAGGAGGAGGGAGAGACGGGGGGGGGATCAGGGGAGATCAGAGAGCGGATCAATGGGGGGGTGGGGGGAGTTTACAACCAGGTGGGAGCTACCGAGAGGGAAAAGGGGAAAACTGGGGGGCATTTGTGCCCGTGGGGGGAGAGGGGATCCAATTAACTCCCCCGCCGCCCCCCACTTCCCCCCCGGGAATTTCCTGTCTGCACAGAGACAATTCAACCCCCACCCCCCGCAACTCCGGCTTCTCCCCCCAACACCCCCCAAGGGACCCCGCCCGCCGGGCCCCAGTCTCTGCCCCCCCCAATCCCAGCCGTGCCGGGGGCAGAGAGTCACTTTCCTGCCCCCCCACCAGCGCTCCCCCCCCCGCGGGGTCTCCCACTCACCGGGTCGGGGGCGGGCAGAGCCGGGGCTGGTCCCAGCTGGAGAAAGCCCCCCCCGGCCGGGCACGGGGGGGTTAATGAAGGGCCCCCCCAGCAGAGACCCCGGAGCTGCTCCTCCAAGAGACCCGACACGAGGCAGCGCCTGGGGGCGGGGTCTGGAGCAGACCGGGGGCGGGGCAGCGCCTGGGGGCGGGGCCTGGAGCAGACCGGGGGCGGGGCAGCGTCGGGGGGCGGGGCCTGAAGCAGACCGGGGGCGTGGCAGCGTCTGGGGGCGGGGCCTGGAGCAGACGAGGCGCTGCCTCGTGTCGGATCTGTAGGAGGAGCAGCTGCGGCTCCCCTCCGGGGTCTGTGCGGGGTGGGGCCCGTCATTAACCCCCCCGTGCTCCGGTGAGTGGGAGACCCCGGTGGGGAAGCGCTGGGCGCGGGGGGCAGGAAAGTGACTCTCTGCCCCCTACCTGCCCATCCCCCACTGCCGCCCCCTCCCTGCCCCCTTCAGTCAGCCCCTCAGAGGGCTCCCTGCTGCCCAGGTGAACGGGGGCCGTGGGGGGGGGACCATCACTTTCTGTTTATGGATTGGACAGGCTGGATTTTATATCACAAACGGTCCCCCCTTTTCCAGCTAGTTCTTTAATAGCCACATAAAAGCCCCCCCGGTCTTGGCGTTTATCCCATGTTCTCAGTTGCGTAGTTTGTGACACGTTTTCTCTGTACGTCTCAAAGATTCCTCAAAAATACCCTCAACGTTTGCCCCACTTTTACTCTAGTTGTCTACTTCTAATTGAATATGCCCCTGAGAGCTTTCCCTGTCTCTGTAATTATAAATTACGACGAAAATCTCAGATTTACACCGTTTCTCAGATTCCTGAATATGGATCTCAAACGTTTGCCAACGTTGCCCATTTCCACTCTATTCATTGACCAAATAGTGGTGGGAAATACACTCAGCTTTTACCTCCTATCAACAACTGATATAAAATCCCTCTCATTTTCCACTTTCCTCTCTATAATTTCCATAAATGGATCCAAAATCCCTCAGATTTCCACCCTTTCTCTTTCATTTCTGAACACTGATCACAAATCTCAGGTTTCCCTCTTACGATGTCATGATCAAATGTCAATTAAAAATCCTCTTGGGTTAGGGGCTGTTCCCCATGTCTCTAAATCCCAGCAACTTCTCCTTCCTTGGGGGGAACCTGTCGCCCTGAGTCCTTCTCCATCCTGGTTGGGAAATTAACCCCCCTGCAACAATGATCATCTTTCCTTCTCCTTTGAGAATCATTTGTTCCCTCCTTTCTCTCTGTTAAAAATGTTTGCTGATAAAAGAGACTAGCCATATACTCAATACCCATCAAAGCCAGGGGCCTCCCCCTGTTTGGGGGATGGGTGGTTCCCAGTTGGTAACAGGAGAGTTGGCTGGACCCTTTTCTTTTCTCCAGCTGGCACGGGATGAGGAGGTTCCTCTGAGTGCAGCGTGGTCCAGAAGTATCCCAAACCCCATGACAAAGGGTCTCCGTGAGGGGGGGCTTCCCGCAGTGCAAAGCTGTAGCCAACTCTGGGGTGGATCCACGGTGGCCATTATTTGCTAGTGACAGAGTATGGAAATGTCTTACTTATTTTGGCCCTCCATGGCTTCCCTTCTCCTGTTAAAGAGGCGTCCCCCCGGGCTCCCTCTGCCTGTGTGACTGGCCAGCAGGGGGTGGTGATAACTTTCTATCCACTTGTCAGACACTGTGAGGGAACACTGTTGCTGGGGGGGGGGGCAGGTGTCTGTGTGGGGAGATTGCAGCGGGAGCTGAAGGGGCATTGTGGTAGGGGGAGGCCTCTGGGTGGCTGGGCAGGGGGGACCCTAGTCAGGTTGGTGGGTTCTGGAGGGTTTGGGGTTTCGGGGAGTAGTTCTGATGTGCCCAGCCCTAAGGCTATGGGTCCTGGAGGTGGGTATGGCTGGGGGCCTGTTGGCTGCAGACCAGTGGGGGTGGGAGTCTCTTGGGCAGGTGGGGCAGGGGATTAGACGCTGCCTGGTGCTGTGCCAGGGGCTCTGTCTGGGATTGCCCAGCTGGCTCCTGGGACCATTGCCATGCCCAGTGCACAGAGCTGTGGTGGGGCGGTCCCTGCCGCAGAGTGAGGGGTCCTCCTGTAAAGCGTCAGGGGGTCCTGCTGGCCGGAGGAGGGGGTCCCAGGCAAATGGCCTGGCAGATCCTGGTGGAGGGCAGGTGGGGGTCCTAGGCAGACAATGGGGAAATCCCAGGCAGGCAGTGAAGGACTATAAAATGACTCTACAGTAACAGCCCCCCACCCCATTTCTCCTGCCATCTGCAGGAGCAAATCCAGCCATGGGGGAGCAAACAACCCAGGAATGAGAGTTTCTGAGCAGACAGGCATGGAGAGGGCACAGGGAAAAGGAGAGAGAGAGACTGACAGGGTCCGTGGGATAAGAGTTTTGAAAGAGATTTCCAGCTCCCTCATCTGCCCAGACAGATGTATTACTGCACTGTGGGGAGAATCACTTTCCTGTGGACGAGACGAGGATCAGACAGAGGAAAACCCAGTTCCTGACTCCATGTCCCTCCTGCTGGGGTGTGGCTGTCATGGGGTCAGTGTCAGAGGGAATCCTCGAAAGGGACTCCTTTGGTTCTGCTTTTTTCTGGGATTGCGTTCAGAGACTTTGTTTTGGGATGCGGGAGGGAGAAAGGAGGTTAAAAGTGTGTCTGTGGGCCTAGCCTGGCAGGAGGGCCCAGGTCTCTGCTGTAATCCAGAGATTGAGCATTTTCTCAGCACGGCAGAATCTCGGATCTCGCTCTGCAGGGAAAGAGCCCGGGGGAAGCGTGATGTGAAATGAACTAATGCCCGTTCCTAAACTTCTACAACAGCCCTTCTTGCCCGGCCAGGTTGCAGAACGACGCTCATGTTTCTTTCCGGTTCATCCCGTCCTCCCATGGGACAAGGCAGCGACATGGCTGCAGAGGAGCCAGCTCAGGTAGGGATTATTGTGGGGGGTTCTGATCTGTTCCTGCAGGAGGGAGAGGGACAGGAAATACACAGGAGAGGGGAAGGTTTGCACCGTCTGGTTTGGAGGTTGGAGTGGGGCAGGAAATGCACAGGGTGGAGAAAGGGAGGAGGCCAGGGGGTGGCAGACCTGCTGGGAGTTGTTTAATAAGTGGCCTAGATTCTAGGAAGAGACCCATGAGGTTCGGAGGTGGAAATGCTCCAATCTGGTGAACAGAAAATAACCTACCTAGATGGGGCTGGGAAAAAGGACCAGACTCGTAGTGCTGGAGCCTGACCCAACTAACCAGTGGGTGCCTTGAAATACGAAGGGGGAAGCCACCAGTCAGGCTTAGGGGAGATTCCCCTGCTTCATATCCAGCTCTAGGAGTGGCTAAGTCATTATGCAAGGTAACCTATTTCCCCTTGTTTTTTCCTGCCCCCCCATCCCCCCGACGTTCTTGTTAAACCCTGGATTTGTGCTGGAAATGGGCCACCTTGATTATCATACACATTGTAAGGAGAGTGATCACTTTAGATAAGCTATTATCAGCAGGAGAGTGGGGTGGGAGGAGGTATTTTTTTCATGATTTGTGTGTATATAAAAAGCTCTTCTACACTTTCCACAGTTTGCATCGGATGAAGTGAGCTGTAGCTCACGAAAGCTTATGCTCAAATAAATTGGATAGTCTCTAAGGTGCCACAAGTCCTCCTTTTCTTTTCACAAGGAGGAGGGTGTTGGGCTTCCTACAAGAGATCTCTCCCTAGACCCTGCTCGGGGCAGCATCTCCGGTATCAGTCTGTGGCTAGTAGGTGTGTGATGGATCTGCTGGGAGAGAGGAGGGGTGTCTCTTCGCCCCCTCACCCTGGTATTTCCTGGGTGCTCTGAGTGGGGTGGGGGTGGGATTCTCTTGGCTGCAGTCCACCCAGAGTTTCCGTTTGATTGTCTCCTCTCCCCCACGAATAGTGGGGCTGTGAGTGGGGCAGCAGGTCCTGAGTGTGGGACTCTGGCTCTTTCAGGGGCCGGTGACCTTCGAGGAGGTAGCTGTGCATTTCACCAGGGAAGAGTGGGCTCTGCTGGACCCCACTCAGAGAGCCCTCTACGGAGACGTCATGCAGGAGACCTATGAGACTGTGACCTCGCTGGGTAAGGGTTCCTGTCCCCTCGGTTCTTGGAAGGGGAACGGAAGTGATGAGGTTCACGCCACCCCCACAATGCCACCTCTGCTCTGTCCTGTTCCAGCATCACCCCAGCATGCCAGTGACACACACACGACCAGAGACCCTCCCCTGCTGCTGAACGCTGTGGGAAGAGAGCACAGGAGCAGAATCGCACAGTGTCAAATATCTCCTGTTTGCACAAGTAAAAATGGGGGTTAGGTCCAGCATAACGAACAGAAGCTTCCTACCCCTGGCCTTCTCTCAAACCCTGAGCCTTCTCCACCCAGACCAGAATGTGCTTGGCGTGTAAGAAGCAGGCTGCTGGGGTCAGATGGGCTGGTCCAGGGTTACTGATCACACAGACCTTGAATGCTGGCTGGGGGAATCCAGACAAGGGAGCTCCAGCAGCAGAACATTGAAACTCAGCCAGGATTACAGATGACACAACTCCTCACTGCTCCGGATTGCCCCGTGCATGGGACAATGGCCTCGGTTGCTGGTGAAAATCCTTGAGACCTGGAGAGTTGCTCCCCCATCCGCATGTGCACTAGCCACAATCTACCTTCTCTGCAGACTTGGTTTTTTGAGTCCCTCATTCCTGAAGTCACATGACCCCGATTCTTATTTTTCACATTCTGCTTTTCTAGACTATTTAGAGTCTGTTGCTTCTGAATGATAGTTTCTAATTTCCCAGTGTTCTCCACACCCAGGGATTTTCCTACTCCCTCCCATTGCACTGGACTCACTAGGTTCCCTGGTATTTAAGAATGGCCACACTGGGACAGACCAAAGGTCCATCTAGCCCAGTGTCCTGTCTTCCAACAGTGACCAGCGCCGGGTGTCCCAGAGGGAATGAACAGAACAGGGAATCATGAAGTGATTCATCTCCTGTCACCCATTCACAGCTTATGACAAACAGAAGTTAGGGACACCATCCCTGCCCATCCTGGCTAATAACCATTCACGGACCTGTCCTCAATAGATTTCTCATGGTGTTTTTTGTTTTTTTTTTGTAACCCTATTATAATCTTGGCCTTCACAACGTCCTCTGGCAAGGAGTTCCCCAGGTTGACTGTGCATTGTGTGAAGAAATACTTCCTTTTGTTTCTTATAAACCTGCTGCCTATTAATTTGATTGGGTGATTCCTAGTCCTTGTGTTATGAGAAGGAGTAAATCACACGTCCTTATTTACTTTCTCCACGGCAGTTTTGATTTTATAGACCTCTCTCATATCCCCCCTTTGTCTCTTTTCCAAGCTGAATAGTCCCGGTCTTTTTAATCTTTCCCCGTACAGAAGAGTTTCATACCTGTAATCATTTGGGTTGCCCTTTTCTGAACCTTTTCCAATTCCAATATATCTTTTTTTGAGATGGGGCAACCACATCTGCAGGCAGTATTCGAGATGTGGGTGTACCATGGGTTTATATAGAGGCGATAGGATATTTTCTGTCTTCTTATCTATCCATTTCAGAATGATTCCCAACATTCTCTTTGCTTTTTGCCTGCCATGGCACACTGTGTTGATGTTTTCAGAAAACTGTGCCCAGTGACTCCAAGATCCCTCTGTTGAGTGGAAACAGCTCATTTAGAGCCCATCATTTTATATGTGTAGTTGGGATTTTGTTTTTCAATGGGCTGCAATATGGTGCTATCCTGACACCTAGTCCTGCTGAGATCGTGCATTCAGTGATATCCCTGCCCTTCCTGTTCCCGTTCTCATAAAAGAAGAAGAGCATCCAAATGCGTGTTTACCTTCATTCCCTCAGCAGTCCTCATGCGAATCCCTGATCGGTTCCAAAGTGCATTAAAACCTTTGTTAAAGGGTTACCTCCTGGTGGTTATCAGGTCCTGTGAGTTTGTAGCCCAGAAAGACCCCCCTCAGTCAGCTCAAACTCAGCTGTTTATCCCCCAAAAGTCTGTCGTCTTCAGTCTTCTGAATGAGGGGAAATCCGTCACTACCCCTTTCTGCGTTGGGTAAAGCTTCAAAAGGTGGAGCTCTGCATAACCAGCCTTGAGATCTGGCATTCATCACCCTGTAGCGATACCAGCTTGCACAGGAAACCCATCCCGCAGCCCTTCCTGGTATCATGTGGCGCATCTCGGCATCATAGTCTGTGAAGAATTCATGCTTTCAAGGGCTGGCTTAGATATACAGATAACAGTCATAATTAGGGCAAGAGTTTGCAGGCAATGAAAAGAGAGTAATTGACAAACGTGAGCAATATTTAATCCTTTAAAGCCTGAAAGTGCCTTGGGGGGAGGGGACAGGAGCCGGCTGTGTGGGGGCGGTGGGGCTCAGATACTGGGCATTGAGAGCCTAGAGCCAGCTGTGCGCTGGAGAGACGGGGCATGAACCAGCTGTGTGCAGGGAGATGAGCAGGGGAGAGGTGCTGTGGACACGGCCGCGAGCAGCTGTGAGTGCCGTCCTCTCTGCAGCATGATGAGAGAGCCTGGCGTCCCACTGCCGATCCCAGACTTGTATGAGGAGGGAAGAAATTGGCAGCAAGTCTCAACCGCAGCCAGCCTGTGCCCTGGGGAGGAGACGGGTGTCTCCAGGGAGAAATCTGGGGGATTGTGACCCTGCATGCCCCACCCACCCTCTGATCAGCAATTCCGGATATTAACGGTGATTCCAGAAACAAAGAGTAATTTTGGGAAAAAATGCAGTCCTAGCGACAATTTCCGGAAAACACTGGCCCTGGTTGTAACATTAAATCCGATAGTCTCAAGATCTAGGCCTGTGTTGATTAGATCTGTCACTCTGCCTTCACGGAGTTCACTCTGCTGGTGGGTTCTACCCCTTCCCCCATTGTGTGTCTGCCTTGTCTATTTAGATTGTAACTTCTTCAGGACACGGGCCATCAACGCTTCTCGGTTTGTACTGTGCCAAGCAAAATGAGGACCCACTGTTAGTTGGCCCTTAGGCAGTAAGGTAATGAATATGATTTATAATAATCATCTCCTGGCACTTTGAGCCAAGGAAGCCGGCCTTGGGACGTTACTACTTAAAAGTGAGCTGGGTTTAAAAGCATGGAATATTCTTTGTGACAAGTATCCCACAAATTCCACTGACCTCCCTTGTTTTCTTTGCCTTGAGCAGGGTTTCCAGTTTCCAGAACTGATGTGATCTCGCAGCTGGAACGAGGGGAGGAGTCGTGCGTCCCAGACCTTCATGGTTCTGAGAAAAAAGTGCTCCCGAGAGCTGCCTTCATAGGTGAGGCATTGGTTAAACCAACCCCAAAACTGTCGGTGAATACAGGAAACATTTGGGATGCCCTACAAAGAGCTTGTGAGCTCTCCAAGTTCAGGATTGTTCCCTGCAGATGTGGAATCGTTAGGCAGAGGTCACTCATGGCTTCCCACCTATCCTGACTGAGAACTGGCAGCAGGTCCCTCCCCAATCTCGCTGTCCCCTGAGATTTCTTCTGAGATACGGACCCAGAACTGATCCCTTCCTTTCTCTCCTCTGGGGAAGGTTGAAGGGAAAATCAGCTCCTGATAGGTTTGATCTGTCCTGTACATGTTTTCGTTCCTTCATCCCTTTTTCCATTCTTCTCTCTGAGATTTCCTTTCTCTCTGGCGCAGGCAGAGACTTACGTCTGGATTCTCTCGGTCTCCCGTCAGGTGTTGGGATGGTGAGTGAAAACGAGGAGGAACCCCAGCAGGAAGACGCTGAGCGAGTAGAAGCCCATGGGATGTTGTCAGGAAGGTCCAAAGGGAATGATTCTGGGAGCTGTGCACGCCCAGAAAAAACAAAAGCCTGTGAGAGTCAGCAGAGGCCAGAGGAAAACTTCGGTAGCCAGTCAGACCTTATTACACGTGAGAGAATGAACTTTGAAGGAACACGGTACACATGCCTCGAGTGTGGGAAAAGCTTCAAAGGGAGCTCGGACCTTCTCACACATCAGAGAATCCACACGGGTGAGAAACCTTACGCATGCTGTGTGTGTGGGAAATGCTTCAAGCAGAGCTCGCATCTCATTGCACATAAGAGAATCCACACGGGTGAGAAACCTTATGGATGCCCTGAGTGTGGGAAACACTTCAAGCAGAGCTCAAACCTTATTACACATCGGAAAATCCACACGAGTGAGAAACCTTACGGATGCCCTGAGTGTGGGAAACACTTCAAGCGGAGCTCACAACTTATTACACATCGGAAAATCCACACGGGTGAGAAACCTTACGGATGCCCTGAGTGTGGGAAACACTTCAAGCAGAGCTCACACCTTATTACACATCGGAAAATCCACACGGGTGAGAAACCTTATGGATGCCCTGAGTGTGGGAAGCACTTCACTGACAGTTCATCCCTCCTCTCACATCAGCGAATCCACACAGGGGAGAGGCCCTACACATGCTCTGAGTGTGGGAAAAGATTCAATCACAGCTCTACCCTAATCACACATCAGAGAACGCACACAGGAGAGACCCCCTACATGTGCTCTGAGTGCGGGAAAAGCTTTAATCGGAGCTCTGTACTGACCACACATAGAAGAATCCACACAGGTGAGAAGCCTTATGGATGCTCTGAGTGTGGGAAACGCTTCAATCGGAGCTCATACCTTATCATACATCGGCGAATCCATATGGGTGAGAAACCTTATGGATGCCGTGAGTGTGGCAAACACTTCAATCAAAGCTCAGCCCTTATCACACATCAGCGAATCCACACAGGAGAGAGGCCCTACACGTGCTCTGAGTGCGGGAAAAGCTTCAATCAGAGCTCTACCCTAATCACACATCAGAGAACGCACACCGGAGAGAGGCCCTACACATGCTCTGAGTGTGGGAGAAGCTTCAATCGGAGCTCAACCCTTATTAGACATCAGAAAATCCACATGGGAGTGATCTGTAACAAATGCCTTGACTAGGGCTGGCCAAAGGTATTTTTTTCTTTTAAATCACATTTGCTAATTCCCACTTAGTGATCTGTGCCCCATCTTCACCGTGGTTACTCAGCTCCCCCAGATGAGTTGCCTGCTTCTGCTTTTTGCAGCTCACCCTTCTTTGGGGTCAGTCCTGTGATGTTTTCTATCAACTCCTTTCCTTTTGAGTCGAAGGAGCGTGTGTCCCTCCAGCCAGGAATGTTCATCAGCTCCAGGTGGGGGAGAGAGGTTTGTTCCCAACAAGCTACACTGAGGCAAAAACTACCCGTGCCATACATCCACTAGGACTGTACATGGCGTTGGCTGCTTAAGTTAGTGATCTTGGTGTTAAAAGACAATTACAGTTGTCGTGCAGATGCAGCCGAGGTGCAGTGGTTGGCATTAGCTTTCCCCTTGACCTGACCTAAACTCCATCACTTTTCCTAGTCTAAACAAACCCTGAGCATCACAGTTATACTGTTCCCCCATTTAAAAACAATTGTTAGTCATCAAGTTCCCCCACCAGGAACATATTGTTTCATTCCCAGTTGTCACAGTTCATCAGAGTGCTGTTGCTTCAGGTTTTCCTGAAGGCAGATATTTTTACTCCCATTTTCCTCCCTTAAAATATATTGAAGTATAACAAAGAGCAGGAATAGGGAAGGGAGAGGGAAAAATGTCTTTTCCCCTGTGTAACAACAGAAGAACATAGGGTAAATCAGAGGGATTCTCCATCACCATCCCAATCCCCCTGTTGTTCAATAGGTAAGGTCAATATTTCCCAAAAGGGCTGGGAAGAGGATTCTCTAGTAAATGATTTGGAACTAAGCAAAAGACCCATTCATTTGCCTCCCAAAGCAGTTGTGGCCCATGCCCTGCAGGAGGTTGCTCCTGAAGATCTTCCCTTCCTAATCAGGTGCATGTTGCCTCTTATTTGGGAAATGCAATCCCTTCCTAGGTAGAGATGGGAAAAATGGAAGTGACATTTCTGTTCAGCTCACTCCTGGGAGATGCTGTAAATGTGTAGGAAATGACATCCATGAGGAATGTGATAGAGCTGCAGAAAGACACCCATTTTGAGTAGATACCTGACATTTGGTGTCTTAGAGGGATTCTAAGGCGCACCTGAATTTAGTCCCTTATTTAAATCTGTTGCACCAGATTAAAGAAACAAAAGGGCATATTTGGGGGAGTTCTACCTCAGTATCGCTACTGGTATGTCGTGTGGTTGGTGAAGAATTCTACGCCAGAGCCGTGTAAAATTGCTACAACTAAGGTCAAAGATTTGACAAGAACTCAGGTAGAAATGAGAGGTACGAGTGGTTGATTTTCACCCCAGAGATGGACGCTATGGTGACCTGTGGCCAAGGTAAACTGTTTTTAGAATTGCTCACACTTCTAAAGGATGCCATGATGAAACTGGGAACAACTGTCTTTTACCATTTGGATCCCAAGTTTCCTGAAGCACAGAGAGAAACAGCTGATTCCTTCAGAGCCATGCCATGCCTATGGGTCCCAAACTGGCTGCCTTGCTGGACAAGAAGCACTTCTGTGTTGGTTAAATGATGGTAGCCAATGAGGGAATGTAACAGATTCCAAGTTCAGACTGCAGGATACATGAATGCTGAGTCCAGAGTCTGTGGTTTGGTCTCTTAGTTTTGCTCTTGAGTCTAATGCATGTGTCTCACTTTTCCACCTCCTGCTACTCTGAAAGATTAGAAAGTGTGAAAGTAGAGCACAGGTGGTTTTTCTCATGATGCAGCCTTCCCCCGTAGTGTGAGACCCCTTCCACCCACACTTCTGGGAGAAGACCCAGGGAGAAATGAACCCTCAGAAATGGAAGGCTCCTAGGTTATGGGAGAATGTGATTTCACACAGAGCTCACTGGGTGAAAATGGGAATTAAGAGAAAACTGCCCTAAAGGTTTATAGTTTGTAATCTTTGAAGAAATTGTTACCAGCAACAAGGAAATTGCACATGAAGTTTATTAGTGTAAGGTAAGAGGCTGATTCTGTGATCACTTTCAGTGTTACAGTATAATTCAGGTTTTCTTCTAGCCCCCTCCTACAAAATAGCAAATGGTGGCTAATCCTGCAATAAAAACCTGACTCCAAAGGAATCAGGTTTGGGGGAAAATGTGAGAGAAATAGCATGTACGAGAATAGAGACCCAGTATAGACTGGAATGATTTCTGTTTCAAATGGAATTTATTTGGTAAATTTTAAAATAAATCTTCTGTTGGGAGGAAAACTACTTGAGAGAAGATGTGGAACCTTTTCCCCAGTGAGAGGGAAAGAGCCAGAGAGTTCCCCAGGGCTCTTGTTCGCAAAGCAAAGATGTCACATTAGGCAGGAGATGTCAAGATCTACAATGGTGATGGGCGAGTAATGGGAGCTTTTCTGGGTGGTTGTTGTTTGGTTGTTTTTTTCCATGTAATTTTTGTTTTGTTTTTGCAACTAGTTCTTTTTATAGCTGCTGAGCCCCCTTGTCCTTTTGAGCACAGCTCTTTAACCCTCAGGCCTGGCTCTGGAAACCTCAGAACCGGCTTTGCGTTTTTTTTTTTCATGTTTGCTATCTTTGGAGTTCGCACATCCACACGACATGCAGTTCACAGCAACGGATACTTTGAGAAACCTGCTGGGTGAAGCAGGCCTTTTCCAAACTGACATTGGCCCAAATTCTGCCTCAATTCAGCTGGATTGGGACACGTCTGTGTCAAAGGAGTGGTTCACACCTGATTTGCCCAGAGACCTCAGAGGAGGGGTAGTTAGATATAGGATAAGTAGGAATCGACAACAATTAAGTTAAATATAAAGGTGAAAGACCCTCACCTTGCAGGTCAACAAGCCTGTTCTGTTCTTTCCCTCCAATGCATCTGGCACTGGTCGCTCTCAGGTAGCACACTGGGCTTGACGGACCATTGGTCTGACCCAGTCTATGACCTGTCGTGCGTTCTTATGGAAGTCCTCTGCGGGCTTGTCTACACGGGCAAGTTTCTGCACAGGAAAGCAGCTTTCTGCGGTGTAACTCCCGAGGTGCGCACTCAGATTTCGTGATGCATGATAGGAAGGGGCCATGACAGGGACACACTGCCGTGCGGTGTCAAAATGAAGGAGCTGTGACATGCCTACCACAAGGTGCAGGAGGCAAACTGCTGCTCCATATTGGGGGCTAACTAACCCCAGCATCACGGCAAGAATCTACCTAGCAGCTGGAGAAAAAATATGAATGAGAGTCAAAGACACCTCCACGTGGCCTGTCTCTTCCCCAATCTCAACACCTGGAAGATTGTCTGGAAGACTCAGAATTTGAACTGCAGAGATTGGTCTCAGGCTGAGAGGGAATTCAGTCTGTGTATTAAGAACTCAACATGGCCTGGAGCAAGCAGTGAGTGAGAAAAGCTGTTTGATCCAATTCTTGCTTAGTATATTCAAATTAGAGTTTAGACTGGGAGTCTGTTTTCATTTGTTATGTAACCACTTTTGACCTCTGTGACCAATACTTATACTCAGTTAAAATCTAACTTTCTGGAGTTAATAAACTTATTTTACTATTTTATACTTACTCCTGAGTTTGTCCAAAGTGCTTGGGAAAGTTGCTCACATGACAAAGGCTGGTGCATGTCCCCTTTATTTTTGATGAAGTGGCGAACTAATTAATGAGCTTACACTTTTCAAGAGAAGGACTGAGACGATCGCATTCTGACCTTTTACTGACACTTCTTTAATAACTAAAAAAAAAGAACAGGAGGACTTGTGGCACCTTAGAGGCTAACCGATTTATTTGAGCACTGTCCAGTTTTGGGCCCCACACTTCAAGAAGGATGTGGATAAATTGGAGAGAGTCCAGCAAAGGGCAACAAAAATGATTAGGGGACTGGAACACATGAGTTATGAGGAGAGGCTGAGGGAACTGGGATTGTTTAGTCTATGGAAGAGAAGAATGAAGGGGGATTTGATAGCTGCTTTTAACTACCTGAAAGGTGGATCCAAAGAGGATGAATCTAGACTATTCTCAGTGATAGCAGATGACAGGACAAGGAGGAATGGTCTCAAGTTGCAGTGGGGGAGATTTAGGTTGGATATTAGGAAAAACCTTTTCACTAGGAGGGTGGTGAAACACTGGAATGCATTACCTAGGGAAGTGGTGGAATCCCCTTTCTTAGAAGTTTCTAAGGACAGGCTTGACAAAGCCCTGGCTGGGATGATTTAGTTGGGGTTGGTCCTGCTTTGGGCAGGGGGTAGGACTAGATTCCTCCTGAGGACCCTTCCAACCCTGATCTTCTATGATTCGATGACCCTCCTCCAGGAGTGACAGAGCCTGGCATGTGCTGGAAGAAGCGGGGAGCTCTGGTGCCCACGGACCTGTCCTGGCAGCTTTCTCAGCAGCAAAGAAATCAATTCTCCCTGCCCCTGAGCAACCCACCCACAGCTAATGGCAGCATTGGTGGGGGGTCCCAAGCTTTGCACCAACGTCCACATTTCAGACCTTCCTCTCATGGCACTTTCCATGTGAATTAGGACAAGCAAGCTGGGGAAGCTCCATGGGGTAATAGAAACCAGGGCTGCAGGGAAGGTTTGAACTCACAACCCCAGCAATATTGCCCTTTGCACTAACCACTTGCACCCCTGCAGGGGCTCCTTGGACAGCGCTGGGAAGTCGGCCGTGATCCGTCTCTGTGGTTCGCACCTTTGCCTGGCAATTGAAAGGCTGCCGGTTCAAACCTCACTCAAGCTGTGGCTTTCCAGCAATGAGACTCCAGTCCATTTTAACAGGAAGAAAATCTCCTCTATTCTGGTTTAGCCCCATTTGACTCCTTCTGCCCGTCTTCTTCCTCCCCCATCGGTCCCTTTCCTTCCCCATTGGGGCCATGCAGAGGGGAGCCCCAGTCAGTCTCTGTCACCGAGAGGCTGTATCCCATAAGGGGAGGGAGGGGTCGCTGTAAAGCATTGATAATGGGTGGGGGAGGGGTGTGCGTGGTTAGGGGGAGAAAGTCTGGAGAACTAACAGTGGGGCCCAGAGAGATTCCCCCACAGACTGGGGAGATCCCCTGCTGCCCACCATCACCCAGCTCTGGGAAGAACAACTTGGGATTGCTTGGGGAACCCACCTTTAAAAACACAAGTGTTCCATGCTAGTTACATTTGAATAAGACCAAAGCCGCCTCAAACCCAGTGTCACAGTCACTGGGACGACTTTGTCCTGACATTTTACCGGCCGCAGCCACAAAGCGAGTCAAATTACGGCTCCCGTTCGGCGTCAAGGCTCACAGACGAACCCAGAGGCTTTTCCTTCCTCAGGTTCTGCCGTCATTTCAGTGCTGGCCTGTTCCGAGATTCATCGTTGTGCAAAGCAGCGTCAGGCCCTGAAACTGGACGAGCCCAGAGCAGAGGCTGCCTTCATTTAACCCTCCAAAAACCAACCCGCCAAAACGTGGATTAGCACCCATGCTCCTCCAGCCGCAGGGGAGGCGCCTCATCTGGGCCCCTGGTGCCCATGCTCCAGCAACGTAAGACCACGGGGGCCTGGCTCCACCCAAGTCCGGGGGCCGGTGTCTCCCCCAGCCCCACCTGCTGCCCCCGGGCAATTTAAAAGGGCCCGGAAACCCCCACCGCCATCACCGGCAGCACAAGGGGGCTAAGGCGGCTTCCTGCCCACCCTCGCTCCGTGTAACCCTTCTGCCCGTCAGAGTTGGCAGCAACAAGGACCGGGTTCAGTATCTAGGGGATCCATTCCAATAACACAGTGCAAACCGGCTCGAGCCCCCACGCAGTGACCTGGGACAAATATGTACCACCCCCGCTGGGCGCCTCCCAGAGCCAATCCTTCCCCTCTCCCAAGCACATAGTCTGAGTGTAGCAAAAAGCCTTTTAATAACAGAGAGAAACAATGTGGCATTATGTTGGGGAAACACCACCAACAGGATTCATAACACAACCCACGAGCAAAAAAAACCCCACCCCAAGCAAATTGGGGCATGCCCTTTCCCTTTGGTTCTTGAGTCCAGCAACCCCAAATTACCCGAAGTCCCAAAAGTCCAATGACCCAAAAGTCTCTGTCCCTGGTCAGGGCAGCCCCAAAGTTCAAAAGTTTCTCTGCAGAGCTTTATCTCCCAACCTGGGTGGAGATGGGGGCGGGGGTAAAAGGCACCTTACATGATCTGAAACTGACTGCCCCACAGCTCCATAGGCCTCCACTCCACCAGCCGCCCCACGAACGGCTTCGCTCAGCTCCGCTCCGCAGCCCACCAGCAGCTCCCGCCGTCCCACGAACTGCTCCACCAGCCTGTCCACGAGGCACTCCAGCCGTCCCGCAAACTTCTCCACAATAGATCTTCAGGCTCCCCGACTACTGAACACAACGCTCAGTGATTTCGGCTCTTACTCAGTTCAGCTCTTTGGTGAAGTCTGCTTGTAGTAGGGGAGCCTCAGTGCTGGGACACCATTAGCCCAAAATGAGCTCAGCAGCCTGTAACTAGAATCCTAACGGAATCAAAATTAGCTCTGAGATTCCACAGTGGAGAGAAAAGGAAGAACAATTAGCATGTAAGTCCATCACCAAGGGACCCATGGCACCAAGTATTAATACTTACCCCCAACCTCTCTCAATTCACAGCGTTTTGGAACCCATGACCCTTGCCTAGCGAGTGCTACTTAGTTGATGGTGAGTCCCTCCATCATAACAAAAGGCCAAGTACAGTTCCCAGCACAGTTCCCATAATCAGGGTAATAACAATTTATTCTTCCTGCCCCAATAACAGAGACACTGGGGATCCCACAGCAGCCAAAGTGAGCATTTGGGCAGCTATGGCCTCGTTCTAGGCGGGGTGGGTGTGCCTATGCAAATGAGATCGGCCCCTGAAGTTCTTTTCCACAACTTGCCACACCTCACCACCAGATGTCAGGGTGAGGCTCACCCTGACACTGCTTACACTCCGTGTGGCCTGCCAGTCTCGGAAGCGGCTGGCGCGTCCCTGCAGTCCCGGGGGTGGGGGATCTCCACACGCTGCCCCCGCCCCGAGGGCCGACTCTGCCATCTGTGGCAATGGGAGCTGCTGGGGTGGTGTCCGTGGGCAGCGATGGGCAGAGACCCCCCACCTAGGAGCTGCTGCCAGAGAGGGGTGTGGGTCGCTTTTGGGAGATCCCTGAGGTAAGAGCTGCACCCTCATTCTCTCCTGCACCCCAAGCCCCAGCCCAGACCCCAACCCCCTGCACCCAAACTCCCTCCCAGAGTCCACCCCCTGCACTCCCTCCTCCACCCTACCCCCATGCCCTAGCCCAGAGCCCACACCCCACACCCAAACTCCCTCCCAGAGCCTGCGCCCGCACCCCCTCCTGCACCCCAACCCCCAACCCCAACCCAGATCCCGCACCCAAAGTTCCTCCCACAGGCCTCCCCCCACACCTGCTCTCGCACCCCAACCCTCTTCCCCAGTCCAGAGCCCACCCCCTGCACCCAACTCCCTCCCAGAGCCCAACCTGCACCCTCTCCTGCACCCCAACCCCCTCCCCCAGCCCAGAGCCCACACCTGAACTCCCTCCCAGAACCTGGCCACCCCACCCATTCCTGCACCCAATGCCCTGCCCCAGCCAAGACCCCACACCTGCACCCAAACTGCCTCCCAGAGCCTGTACCCCTCACCCCCTCCCACACCCTAACCCCCTGCCCCAGCCCAGAGCCCACACCACACATCCAATTCCCTCCCAGAGCCTGCCCCCACACCTGCTCCTGCACCCCAACCCCCTGCCCCAGCCCAGACCCCGCACCCTTCATTCCCTCCTCCCTCCCAAACCCCCTGCCGCAAACCACAGCCCACACCCAAACTCCCTCCCAGAGCCCAACCCCTTTCCCTCTCCCTCCCATACCCAAACTCCCAGAGCCTTAGGCAGATGTGGGGGGAGGTGGACGGGGAGGCAGGACTTGGTCCCATTCTGGAAACCACCAAAAATTGTAGAAACCTGCCGCCCCTGTCCAGCCCAACCTTCTGCGGGTGCCCCTCAGGCCCCACCCGTGCAGGGTTTGAAGCTTGCATTGCTTAAATTCCAGGACGCTGGGGGACTTCAGCTCCCCTTTGTCCAGCGGGAACCTTCAGCCCACTCCCAACCAGATTCTTGTCCATGGGATGACTGTCGGGGGGCTGGGCCCCTCTTTGTCTTTTCTCTCTGGGACAGGCCAGGGTACCTAGAACTGGGGTATCTGAGCACCCAGGACCTTCTATGGAGATGTCCTTCCCCTTCCCCTTCTGTGGTCCCATCTGTCATTGACTCCAGCCTGTTTTCTATCCATCATCAGCACCATCCCAAGCCAGCTGCACCCGCCTCAAAAAGACAGTGTCCCCTGATGGGTGTAAATCATAGAATCATAGAATATCCTCATTTACACATTTCTTTGGCAGTCATGACAGGAGACAAAGGGTTTCTATTCCCAACTTGAAGGCAAGGAGTGCATTAGGGGCAACTCCAAGGGAAAGACTATTGATGGAGATCTCAATCTAAATTCTACACGAGTTTTGTTATCTTCCCTTTTGGTTCTATCCCTGGAAATTCCCCCCGACTAGTCTGCTGAAAGATAAAATCATCTAAATCTGCCTCCAAAGAACCTGACCGGCTGAAGCAGGAGGAGACCTGAGAGACGGCCACTTTCAAATCAAAAGGGAACGCTGAGACCTGCCTGTTGCCACACCCGCCCCCACCCGTCCCCAGGAGAAGGAGGCACCGACCTGTCGTGTGCGATCTAATGAGCAGGGAAAGAATCTGGGAATTACCTTCTGTAAAAACTCATCCTTTTGTTCCTCAAACACCTGTGGAAATAGCTGATTCAAGAAGTTGTTGACAGAGGGATGGTCCGCGTCTCTCAGCAGCTCCTTGGGTCACCAGCCGTTGTCAACCAAGCCAGTTGGCAGACTGACGGCAGGGCAAGAATGCTGACCCCCAACACTCTTTGCTGTTGGCCTCCGTGATATCACAATCAGCTTGTGCGTAAACACACACAGACCCCACCCAGAGAGACACACCCCCACTGAGCAACTCCCCACTCTCCCTCCCAGCACTTCCTGCCCACCCCAGAACAGCTGTTTCATGGAATTGAGGATGCTCCGGGAGGGTCGGTTCGGGGCGGGGACATGGCACACTTGGGGCACTGCATGGGATTCTTCTCTCCTCAGTGCAGGGCTCAGCACTTGTCCTTGCTGAACCTCATCAGATTTCTTTTGGCCAATCCTCTAATTGGTCTGGGTCACTCTGAACCCTATCCCGACCCTCCAGCGTATCTCCCTCTCCCCCCAGCTTAGTGTCATCTGCGAACTTGCTGAGGGTGCAATCCATCCCATCCTCCAGATCATGCACAAAGATGGTGAAGAAAACCGGCCCCCAGAGTGACCCGTGGGGAAGCGGGGGAGGGGGTGGAGGAGAGGAGGCAGACGGTGAGTGGCAGGGACCCCACAGAGGGGGGTGCAGTGGAGGAGAGGGGGAACTCATCCAGGCAGCGGTGGGCAGTGTGGGCTGGGAGAAGGGGTGAGGCAGATACAGGAAGAGATGGAGCACAGGCGGGGCACTGGGGCCCAGGCACCTGGGGTCTGGTCATCGTTGGTACCAGGAGAGGAGAGAGACAGAGACAGAATGTGTGTGTTGGCCAACATACTAGAGGAGAGAGACAGAAAAACATGGTAGGATAGCAAGCAACTCACCTCCTGGAGTCATCTGTGATGAAGCAGGACTTCATGTTTTCTCTGAATTGTGTGGGGGTGCCTCAGTTTCCCGTATGCAGTTCTTAAGGATCTAGGGGGTGGGGTAAGGGTGTATGATCGTTGCAGAGCTCTGGAGGGCAGGTGTGTGCAGGGGTCTGGACACAGAGAATGGCCGACACCCTCTTTCCTGGCACCTGATGCCCTGGGCCCTTCCCCCCTGCGAGGTGAGAGCTAAAGGGTTGGAGAACAAAGGAATCGGGTGCCCTCCTGGCCGGGGACAGGGACAAAGCCCAGAGGAGGAGGGGCTGGGGGGAGTTTCAGTTGGGGGCTGGCTGGAGACATGGAGTGAAGGGCAGACGGGGTTGTCTGGCTCACTGCGCCCCCCCAAAATGGACCCGGCTGAGGGGTCCTGTTCTCTGCACCTACAAGCTCTGTGTTAGACCATGTCCCTGTCGTCTAATAAACCTCTGTTTTCCTGGCTGGCTGAGAGTCCCGTCTGACTGCGGAGTTGTGGGGACTGTGGAGTAAGGAATGTGTGGGCCCCTTACTGAATGAGGGAGGCAACCTAGTGACAGAGGATGTGGAAAAAGCTAATGTACTCAATGCTTTTTTTGCCTCTGTTTTCACTAACAAGGTCAGCTCCCAGACTGCTGCGCTGGGCATCACAAAATGCGGAAGAGATGGCCAGCCCTCTGTGGAGATAGAGGTGGTTAGGGACTATTTAGAAAAGCTGGACGCGCACAAGTCCATGGGGCCGGACGAGTTGCATCCGAGAGTGCTGAAGGAATTGGCGGATGTGATTGCAGAGCCACTGGCCATTATCTTTGAAAACTCGTGGCGAACCGGGGAAGTCCCGGATGACTGGAAAAAGGCTAATGTAGTGCCAATCTTTAAAAAAGGGAAGAAGGAAGATCCTGGGAACTACAGGCCAGTCAGCCTCACCTCAGTCCCTGGAAAAATCATGGAGCAGGTCCTCAAAGAATCAATCCTGAAGCACTTGCATGAGAGGAAAGTGATCAGGAACAGCCAGCATGGATTCACCAAGGGAAGGTCATGCCTGACTAATCTAATCGCCTTTTATGATGAGATTACTGGTTCTGTGGATGAAGGGAAAGCAGTGGATGTATTGTTTCTTGACTTTAGCAAAGCTTTTGACACGGTCTCCCATAGTATTCTTGTCAGCAAGTTAAGGAAGTATGGGCTGGATGAATGCACTATAAGGTGGGTAGAAAGCTGGCTAAATTGTCGGGCTCAACGGGTAGTGATCAATGGCTCCATGTCTAGTTGGCAGCCGGTATCAAGTGGAGTGCCCCAAGGGTCGGTCCTGGGGCCGGTTTTATTCAATATCTTCATAAATGATCTGGAGGATGGTGTGGATTGCACTCTCAGCAAATTTGCGGATGATACTAAACTGGGAGGAGTGGTAGATACGCTGGAGGGGAGGGATAGGATACAGAAGGACCTAGACCAATTGGAAGATTGGGCCAAAAGGAATCTGATGAGGTTCAATAAGGATAAGTGCAGGGTCCTGCACTTAGGAAGGAAGAACCCAATGCACAGCTACAGACTAGGGACCGAATGGCTAGGCAGCAGTTCTGCAGAAAAGGACCTAGGGGTGACAGTGGACGAGAAGCTGGATATGAGTCAGCAGTGTGCCCTTGTTGCCAAGAAGGCCAATGGCATTTTGGGATGTATAAGTAGGGGCATAGCGAGCAGATCGAGGGACGTGATCGTTCCCCTCTATTCGACATTGGTGAGGCCTCATCTGGAGTACTGTGTCCAGTTTTGGGCCCCACACTTCAAGAAGGATGTGGATAAATTGGAGAGAGTCCAGCGAAGGGCAACAAAAATGATTAGGGGACTGGAACACATGAGTTATGAGGAGAGGCTGAGGGAGCTGGGATTGTTTAGTCTGCAGAAGAGAAGAATGAGGTGGGATTTGATAGCTGCTTTCAACTACCTGAAAGGGGGTTCCAAAGAGGATGGCTCTAGACTGTTCTCAATGGTAGCAGATGACAGAACGAGGAGTAATGGTCTCAAGTTGCAGTGGGGGAGGTTTAGATTGGATATTAGGAAAAACTTTTTCACTAAGAGGGTGGTGAAACACTGGAATGCGTTACCTAGGGAGGTGGTAGAATCTCCTTCCTTAGAGGTTTTTAAGGTCAGGCTTGACAAAGCCCTGGCTGGGATGATTTAACTGGGAATTGGTCCTGCTTCGAGCAGGGGGTTGGACTAGATGACCTTCTGGGGTCCCTTCCAACCCTGATATTCTATGATTCTATGATTCTATGACCCTCTGCCCCCCCCAGGACCCCGCCTGGGCGGACTGGCTGTGGGAAGCGCAGGGAGGGGCAGAGGAGGCTGAAGGCTCCGAGGTCAGAGCCAGGAAGGTGGAGCCGGGGGAGCTGTGTGTCCTGCAGACAGGCTGCTCCCCGAGAGGAGACTTCCCCAGAGTCCTGCCTGGCTTCCTGGGGAGCAGTCCCAGAGCATCGCCCGGGGACCCCGGGACATCCTCCTCCTCGATGAAACCTTCTGCTGTGTGCCGTGTTGTGTGTGTCGTGTTGCATGTGTCGTGTGACGTGTTGTGTGTGTGACTTGTGTGTCGTTTTGTGTGTGTGAGATGTGTTTATGTGTGCGTGTTGTGGTCCATGTTGAGTGTATGTGTGCCATGTTGTATGCTGTGTTGTGTGCGTGTGACGGTGTGTGCTGTGTTGTGTGCCGTTTTGTGTGCATGTTGTGTGTGTCGGTGTCATGTGTTGTGTGAGATTTTTGTGTCTCGTGTTGTGTGCCGTTTTGTGTGTCATGTGTCATGTTGTTCTGTGTGTGTGTCATGTGTGTGGGTGTGTGATATTTTGTGAGCTATGTTTTGTGCATCGTGTTGTGTGTGTGTGTGTCACGTGTGCCGTTTTGTGTGTCATGTGAGGTGTTGTGTGTCGTATTGTGTGTGGGTGTCTGTGTCATGTGTGATTTCTGTGTCATGTCTGCCGTTTTGTGCCTCGTCTCGTGTGTGTGTGTGTGTATGTGTCGGTGTCGTGTATTGTGTGTGATTTTTGTGTGTCGTGTTGTGTGCTGTTTTGTGTGTCATTTTATTTGTGTGTCATGTTGTTTGTGTGTGTCGGTGTCCTGTGTTGTGTGTGTGTGAGAGACGTGTTTCTGTATGTGTGACGTGTTCTCTCTGTGTGTGTCGGTGTCGCGTTGTGTGTGTGTGTGTGAGTGTCGTCTGTCGTGTTTTGTGTGTGTGATGTTTTGTGTTTGTTGTGTGTGTTGTCTTGGGTGGCCACACAGGGTAAGGCACAAAGCATTCCCCTCATGGAGAAACAGTGACACAACGTGGCCACTCAGGAGTAACACACAAACAATCCCCCCCCAGAGCAACAGTGATGTGTGTGGCCAATTCAGGTCATGCACAAACCATTTCCCTCCTGGACCAACAGTGACACTGGGTGGCCACTTGGAGTAATGCAGAAAGCATTTCCTCACGGAGCAATGGGGACACTGTGTGGCCAATTCAGGTATTGCACAAATCATTTCCCTCCTGGCCCAACAGTGACAGTGGGTGGCTAAACCAGGTATTGCACAAATCATTTCCCTCATGGAGCAAGAGTGACACCGGGCGGCCCCTTGGAGTAACACACAAATCATTTCCTCCCGGAGCACCCGTTGCACAAACTGAGTTTAATAATAATAATAAACAACAAATAGTTTCACTAGAAAAGGCAGATTTTCAGTGATTATAAGGGATAGCAAACAGAAGAAGGCAGATTGCTAAGCAAATACAAATACACACACATACTAAGCCTAAGATCTTAAAGAGACTGGATTCAAGAAGTCATTTCCCATCCTAAATGTCTTTTGGCAACTTGAAGAGTTTCTGTAGCTTAGACTTCTCTTTACAGACTAGACTCCTGTCTTAGTCTGGACTCCCCCTTCTCATTTCCTTTGTCTCTTCAGGTTCTTTCTGCAGCCTTTCTACTGCCCTGCATGATTTTCCTCCGCTCCGACTTCTCCATGGCTCCCGAGACCTCACCTGTGGGAATGCACACCTTCCCGTATCCTACCAAGGGAGACAGCACCCGGAGAGCAGAGGAGAGAGAGCGAGTTGGCGAACACACGAGAAGACGGCGAGTGCGGACGAGGAACTGGCAGCGCCGACCTGGCAGCCGGGTCTGCAGCGGGCAGAGAGCGGAGGCCTGGTTCCGCCTCCTTGGAAAGAGGCCCAAGCGGCTCAGGCCCCTCCTGCCGCGTTCCCCTCCGGCGAGAGCTCCGGCACCATTCCTCGCCAGAGCCGCTGCGAGAGCCGAGCCGGAGCCCTCGCTCCACAGCGCTCGACGGGGGCTGGGAATCTCGCCCTCGGCCCTGCCGCCCTCTTCCCTCCCGCCCACACCGGCCCCACGCGCCGCCCAGAGACCGAGTTCCCCCGACCGTCCCCGCTCCGCTCTCGCCCCCGCGGGGGGTCGTCTCCGGGGTGTGATTTTGGTGTCGTGTCCTCTGCCGTCTTGTGTGTCGTGTGACGTGATACGTGCGACATGCAACAAACTGTGGGTCCGACGTTGTGTGTGTGCGACGTACGTGCAACGTGCTGTGTGTCGTTGAGTGTGTGACTGTGACATGTTGTGGGTCGTGTTGTGTTGAGCGTGTGTGTGTGTGAGACATGTTGTGGGTCATGTGTGTGATGCTTTCCATGTCGTGTTGTGTGTGTGTCTGTGTCGTGTGTTACTTTGTGTGTCGCGTTGTGTGCTGTTTTGTGTCATCGTGTGTGTGTGTGACGTGTGTGTGTCCGCGCGTTCGCCGTATTGTGCGTGTCCGTGTGGGAAGTGCGAAGTGGGATGGGTCAACTTGCCACCCCCTTCCCCAACACTTTAGCCCCCTGTCGTAAACATGACCCTCCCCCAGGGTGCTACTGACACTAAAACGACCTAAAAGACCCCCGACTTATCACTATTGGCTGCACCCCATTGCCACCCGCACTTCTATGCTGCTGCTGGCCAAACCCTCCCCCCAAAATCTAAACCCCACCCCCTACGCAGAACCCAACTGGAACCCTGACCCCATAACCTGCCCCCCAACTCGAAACCCCTGAACCAAAACTGTAGCCCAACCCTCACCCCAACCCGAACCTCCAGCTCTGAACCCAGCCCCTCGAAGCCTGACACCGCTTTAAGCCAGAGCCCAGTTCCCCATTCCCACCCTGGGCAACAACAGTGCAAACCACCCTCCTGCCCCCCGCCCAGGGATCCTGCTTCTTACCACCCCTTCTTTGGAAATGAACCTTTTCTTCACTTGCATCCCACACACCTTCATTCTCCTTTGAGGGGTTATTTAGTGACAGGGGTCCACACAAGGCAACTCTTTGCTATCACAGCGTAACAGGACACAGAGACGTGAAAACAGTGCAAACAACATTCCACGAGTTTTCAGGAGGTTTAAACACCCAATACATTTGAACATTGAACAGTCGCTTTGATCTCTACTAACACACACATCCGTTGGCCTGAAGACACTCTGACACAAGCTGCTCTTTCAGCGTCACGCCTTGTACAAACATTACTGCAACAGCGTGTAGGGCAGCGTGACCCCCGGGGTCTGTGAGCTGGTTTCAGGGCGTCTGCAGGACCCCGCAGCTTCGCCTCCCCGCCTGTTCCACCCACCGCCTGTGCTTCCCCGGAGGGATCTCCAGACTGTCAATGCTGCCCGGAGCTTCCCTTCCCTGCCAGGCCTGAGCAACCAGCGCTTGTAACCAGGCCACTCACAGCCTCCCCGCGGGGAGCATATGGACACAAACCGGCTGGAGAGCAGTTAGAGCAGGAATCCCTGGAGACTCGGGGAGCATCTTTAGTGGATGAGGGTGACACACCCCACAGGAGCTGAATTTCCCACTCGGGTCTAAGTGGTGCCGTGTGGATGGGGCAGCATGTTTGGGAGGCTCTGTTTGCTGCGGTGGATCCACTGGGGGTTGATGTCGTGGGGGTCAAGTGAAGACCCACTAAATTGACAGCAGAGCGCTCTCTGGTTGCCGTTGGGACTGCGCCGGGAACGGCAGGAGGAAGGGAAGTCGACCGAAGAGCGTCTCCCGTCAACCCAGCCCAGTGTAGACACAGCAGTAAGTCGACCGAAGCGACGTCAAATCCAGCTCTGTTATTCACACAGCGGGAGCAGCGTAACTTAGGATGACTTCCTGCGGTAGGAGAGAGTCATAAATAGAAAGGGAAGGCTAACCACCTTTAAATCCCTCCTGGCCAGAGGAAAAATCCTCTCACCTGTAAAGGGTTAAGAAGCTAAAGGTAACCTCGCTGGCACCTGACCAAAATGACCAATGAGGAGACAAGATACTTTCAAAAGCTGGGGGGAGGGAGAAACAAAGGGTCGGGATCTGTCTGTGTGATGCTTTTGCCGGGGACAGAACAGGAATGGCGTCTTAGAACTTAGTAAGTAATCTAGCTAGATATGCGTTAGATTCTGATTCCTTTAAATGGGTGAGAAAATAAGCTGTGCTGAATGGAATGGATATTCCTGTTTTTGTGTCTTTTTGTAACTTAAGGTTTTACCTAGAGGGATTCTCGATGTTTTGAATCTAATTACCCTGTAAGGTATTTACCATCCTGAGTTGACAGAGGTGATTCTTTTTACTTTTTCTTCTATTAAAATTCTTCTTTTAAGAAACTGAATGTTTTTTTATTGTTCTTAAGATCCAAGGGTCTGGGTCTGTGGTCACCTATGCAAATTGGTGAGGATTTTTACCAAACCTTCCCCAGGAACGAGGGTGCAATATTTTGTTGAGGATTTTGGGGGGAAAGACGTTTCCAAACGGCTCTTTCCTAATTAAAAACCCGGTTAGAATTTTGGTGGTAGCAGTGAAAGTCCAAGGGCAAAAGGTAAAATAGTTTGTACCTTGGGGAAGTTTTAACCTAAGCTGGTAAAAGTAAGCTGAGGAGGTTTTCATGCAGGTCCCCACATCTGTACCCTAGCGTTCAGAGTGGGGAAGGAGCCTTGACAGATAGACACAGTGTGAGGCCTGAGTTTCCCCTGCAGTCTGGATGCTCAAACACCGGCTTGGCAACACAAGTCAGCAAGCCCAGGCCACATAGAGACAGGCTCAGTGTGCAGTGTGGACAGACCCTCAGACAGCCCCAGTATTGTCAAATGAGGAAATCCTTCCTGTGTTTTGACTTGCTGGTAGAAGAGCCGACTGACCTTGCAGCTCACCGAGCTTCACTGACCAACGCAGCGCTCCAGCACCTGAGCTCTCGGGCTCCCTGCTGAAAGAAAAGCTGAAGGAGCGACCAAGGTCAAAGAGAGGTGCTCGTCTTTGGCCCAGGGCAGGGAGTCCCACCCTCAAAGCGAGAACATTTCTCTCTTTGTCCGTCTGAGTTGGGGCAGGAGCGATAACACGTCCTCCTGCATTGGCTGTTTCAGAGAGTAGTTTCTGACTGTCTTCTCAAAGACAGGGTGCGAAACAGGCCTCAAACCTGACTGAGTGGAAACAAGAACGATGCAGCTCGACTGAGCCAGCTGAGAATTGAGATGTGCCCCTGTGCTCGAGTGAGGGAATGACCTGTGAGGGGACTGGAAACCTGACCGGCCAATTCTTAACTAGCATCTCTCCGCATCTTTCCTCTGAGTGCCGTCACGGTAGCTTCAATGCTCCAGCACCGGGCGCCCTGCCAGCTCTGGGCCCGACAAGCTTTCCTTGGGATTGGATTCTGGAGAGCAGGGGGCAGGGAAGCAACAGGTGCATGTGGCTCCGTGGTGAGGTTTCCTTGCAAGATGTGTGTATGAGTCTGTGTGTGTCGGAAGCACTGAGTGCAGCTCTCACTGAACCCACAGAGGGTGAGGGTGGCGGGAGCGAGACAGTAGACGTATAAAGGGGCAAGGACGGGCGTAACGATGATGACTGTGTTGTGTTTCATTCCTTAGATGTGGGGCCACCACCTTTCTCTTGAGCCTTGTCGTATCCCAGGGGTAAAACTCACCATCTGTCCAGCTACAAGGGCGTGTTTGTGTTCATTCCTGCGAGCCACACATGGGTCTGATGTTGCTGCTTCCAATCCTCTGGCTCTGCCGGGAGAAGGGGCAATTCAGGCCATCACTGAGCTGAGGGAGGGAGATGAAATAAGATTGGTCCCAAAGACTGATCCCTGAGGAACTCCACTGGTAACCTCCCTCCAGCCTGACAGTTCACCTTTCAGCAGTTCCCGCTATAATCTCCCTGTTAACCATTTCCCTATCCATCTTTCAATTTTCATATTGATCCCCATCTTTTCCACTTTAACTAATAATTCCTCATTTGGCACCATATCAAACGCCTTCCTGAAATCTAGATCAATTAGATCCACTGCGTTTCCTTTGTCTAAAAAATCTGTTACTTTCTCAAAGAAGGAGATCAGGTTGGTTTGGCATGATCTACCTTTTGTAAAACCATCTTGTATTTTGACCCATTTACCATTGACCTCAATGTCCTTAACTACTTTCTCCTTCAAAATTTTTTCCAAGACCTTGCATACTACAGATGTCGAACTAACAGGCCTGTAGTTACCCAGATCACTTTTTTCCCCCCTTTCTTAAAAATAGCACCTATGTTAGCAATTCTCCAATCATAGGGTACAACCCCTGAGTTTACAGATTCATTAAAAATTCTTGCTAATGGGCTTGCAATTTCATGTGCCAGTTCTTTTAATATTCTTGGACAAAGATTATCTTGGGCCCCCGATTTAGTCCCATTAAGCAGTTTGAGTTTCACTTCTACCTCAGATATGGTAATATCTACCTCCATCTCCTCCTTCCCATTTGTCATGCTACCATTATCCCTAAGATCCTCCTTAGCCTTATTAAAGACTGAGGCAAAGTATTTGTTTCGATATTGGGCCATGCCTAGATTATCCTTGACCTCCACTCCATCCTCAGTGCTTACCGGTCCCACTTCTTTTTTCTTGGTTTTGTTCTTATTGACACGGTGATAGAACCTTTTACAATTGGTTTTAATTCTCTTTGCAAGGTCCTTCTCACTTTATCCCTTCATGTTCTGACCTCAGTAAGATAGCTTTCCTTGCTGATCCCTCCCATCTTCCACTCCCTGTATGCTTTCTCCTTTTTCTTAATCACCTCTCCGAGATGCTTGCTCATCCAGCTTGGTCTACAGCTCCTGCCTATGAATTTTCCCCCCTTTCTTGGGATGCAGGCTTCTGATAGCTTCTGCAGCTTTGATTTAAAGTCATCCCAGGCCTCCTCTGCCTTTAGATCCCTGAAGTTCTTCAGTCCAATCCACTTGCCTAACTCATTTCCTTCATTTTTCAAAGTCAGCCCTTTTGAAATCAAAAACCCTAGTTGCAGATTTATTTTTTGTTGATCCTTCCGTTCAGTTTGAACTGAATTAGCTCATGATCGCTAGAACCAAGCTTGTCCCCTACAACCATTTCTTCTAGGAGGTCCTCACTTCTCACCAAAACCAAATCTAGAATGGCACACCCTCTTGTCGGTTCAGCAACTACTTGATGAAGGAATCCAACTAACAGCATCTAGGAACATCTGAGCCCGAATATTATTACTAGCACTCGTCCTCCAGTCTATATCTGGGAGGTTAATGTCTCCCATGATCACGCAGTTTCCATGAGTATTTACTTCATTAAAAACATTAAAGAGGGCTCGATCCATATCCACATTAGATCCCGGCGGTCTCTAGCTCACTCCAAGCACTATCCCAGGGGAGGCTCGAGTAGATTTCTTCCCCAATGTCATTTTTGCCCAGATGGACTCTGTCTTCTCCATTCCATCGCTGATTTCTTTACATTCTACCTCCTCATTGATAGACAATGCTACTCCACCACCTTGACCTTTATTTCGGTCTTTCCTAAACAGCACATACCCTTCAATACCCATAGTCCAGTCATGACGACTATTCCACCCTGTTTCTGTTATCCCTAGAATATCTGGTTTCACTTCCTGCACCAGTACCTCTAATTCCTCCATTTTGTTACCTAGGCTCCTCGCATTGGTGTACAAACATCTTCATTTTTGCTGTTTGGCCTCACTCACATTCTTTACCCAATGAGGCACGGTCATTCTACAGCCAGCAGAACCTATTAGACTGGTATCCACACTGCCCTTCCTCCTTATAGCCATTCTCCTACCCACGGCTGTATCCTTTCTTACTTTCTTTTCTTCCCTCTCAAGGCTAAAATCCGGCATGGAGATTACCTGGACATCCCCCAACCAACCATCTCCCCCAGATTCCTAGTTTAAAGCTCTCTGAATCAGTTGTGCCAGCCTCCATCCTAGAAGTCTATTTCCTTCCCTACTCAGATGAAGTCCATCCCGAGAGAACTGTCCTCTGTCCAGGAATGCCTCCCAGTGGCCATACATCCCAAAGCCCGCCTTCTAGCACCACTGCCTGAGCCATCTGTTGACAGTCATAATCTTGTCACGCCTTTGTTGCCCTTCTCCAGGCCTGGTTACAGGCCTGTCTACTCTTCTCAGTAAAGAGTCCCCGATCACGTAGACCTGCCTTTCCCTGGTGACAGTTCTATTCTCCAGTCTATCCCCTGTTCCCTCTGGCTGCAAGTTCTTTCCATTGCTATTCTCCCTTGTAATCCTCTTCAACCCATCCTGTATCCTCCTGGGGCTCATATTTGGTGTAGTCTCCATTGACTTTTCCCCTTTTCCTATAGGACTAGCCGCTCTTCTCTTCTTCCTTGCCCCTCCAGCTTCAGTGACTACCTGCTGAGCCCCTTCTTCATTTTCCAACTCTCAAAACTTATTCCTGAGCTCTATTTCTCCTTCACCAGCCCGTCTTTTCCTCTGCCTGGTTCTTTTCATCACATGCTTCCACTGACCACTTTCCTCACCCAGCAGTCTCCCCTCAGAATTCCCCAGTCCTGCTTCCATCTGCAAGTCTGAGCTTTTCCCTTCAGATACCTCATGTCTTTGCTCCATCATCTGCTCAAACCCCTTTCTAAACTCAACCAGACTTTCCATCTGCATCTCCAAACCTCAGATCTTCTCCTCCATCAGCTCGAGCAGATGGCATTTCATGCAGACAAAACTCTTACCAGGTCCCCCCTCCAGGATCATGGACATACGGCAGCTTCCACATCCAGTCATCTTCATTGTGTCTTCCATGACAGGCCCAACAAAGAAAGGAACAGAACACCACCAGCTATCACCTTCAGCCCCAAACTAAAAGATCTCCAGGGCAGGATCAAGTGGAGTTCCTTAGGGATCAATCTTTGGGACCAATCTTATTTCATCTTTTTATTGCTGATCTCAGCACAAAAAGTGGGTGTGTGCTAATCAAGTTTGCCGATGATCCAAAACTGGGAGGTATTGCTAATTTAGAGAGATACCGGGATATCGTACAGGAAGATTTGGATGACCTTATAAAATGGAGTAATAGTAATAGGGTGAAATTGAATCATGAGAAGTGTAAGGTCAAGCATTTAGGGATTAATAACAAGGATTTTAGTTATAAACTGGGGACACATCAGTTAGAAGTAACGGAGGAGGAGAAGGACCTTGGAGTATTGGTTGATCATAGGATGACTATGAGCCGCCAATGTGATATGGCCATGCAAAAAGCTAATGCGGTCTTGGGATGCATCAGGCGAGGTATTTCCAGTCGAGATAAGGAGGTTTTAGAACCATTCTAAAAGGCACTGGTGAGACCTCACCTGGAATACTGTGTGCAGTTCTGGTCTCCCATGTTTAAGAAGGATGAATTCAAACTGGAAGAGGTACAGAGAAGGGCTACTAGGATGATCCGAGGAATGGAAAACCTGTCTTATGAAAGGAGACTCAAGGAGCTTGGCTTGTTTAGCCTAACTAAAAGAAGGTTGAGGGGAGATAGGATTGCTCTCTATAAATATATCAGAGGGATAAATACCAGAGAGGGAGAGGAATTAAAATTTAAGCTCAGTACCAATGTGGACACAAGAACAAATGGCTATAAACTGGTCACTGGGAAGTTTACACTTGAAATTAGATGAAGGTTTCTAACCATCAGAGGAGTGAAGTTTTGGAATAGCCTTCCAAGGGAAGCAATGGGGGCAAAAGACCTATCTGGCTTTAAGATTAAACTCGGTAATTTTATGGAGGAGATGGTATGATGGGATAACATGATTTTGGCAATTAATTGATCTGTAAATATTCATGGTTAATAGGCCCAATGGCTGTGATGGGATGTTAGATGGGGTGGCATCTGAGTTACTAAAGAGAATTCTTTCCTGGGTATCTGGCTGGTGAATCTTGCCCAAATGCTTAGGGTTTAGCTGGTGCCATAATTGGGATCAAGAAGGAATTTTTCTGCAGCAGATTGGAAGAGGCCCTGGACGTTTTTCGCCTTCCTCTATAGCATGGGGCACGGGTCACTGGCTGGAGGATTTTCTGCTCCTTGAGCTCTTCAAATCCTGATTTAAGGACTTCGATGGCTCAGACATAGGTGAGAGGTTTTGCACAGGAGTGAGATTCTGTGGCTTGCTTTGTGCAGGAGGTCAGACTAGATGATCATGATGGTCCCTTCTGACCTCAATATCTATGAATCTATGAATTAAAAACAGGGAGATTATAGCGGGTCCTGCTGAAAGGTGAACTGTCAGGCTGGAGGGAGGTTACCAGTGGAGTTCCTTAGGCATCAAGATTCTACAATCTATTCTGAAGGACGATCCCTCAATCTCACAGATCTTGGGAGACAGGCCAGTCCTCGCTTACAGACAGCCCCCCAACCTGAAGCAAATAATCACTAGCAACCACACAACAAAAACATTAACCCAGGAACCTATCCTTGCAACAAACCCATTGCCAACTCTATCCACATATCTAGTCTAGGGACACCATCCTCGGACCTAATCACATCAGCCAAACCGTCAAATGTGCCCAAATACATTTGTTAGTCTCTAAGGTGCCAGAACTACTCCTCGTTTTGTTTTTTGTTTTTGGGGTTTTTTTGCTGATACAGACTAACACGGCTCCCACTCTGAACTAAATGATTGCATCTCTCCCCAGAAGAGATCTATAAGCACAGAGAACACCCTGGAGACCAGGCCTTTAAACGTTAGGAAACATCAGAGTTAAGGTGACGTACATACTTTGCGCAGTGCTGTTGTGTATGTGTGTTATGATACAGACTCACAAGCGTGGCCTTGGGGTCAATTCCCTGCCCCCCACAGCATCAATTTCCTCCAGACTCCCAAGGGAAGTGGTGCTTCCTCCATCCCTTGATGAGATGCCTTTCTCGAGTCTGCTTTGGTCCAAAACTCGCGACTGCACCATGCAGGAGGCCTGTGATGTGTAGGGGGGCCAGATGAGATGATCTAACAGTCTCTTCTGGCCTTCAAGTCTCCAAATCTCTGCAAAACTGGGTGCGGCACATTGAGCATCCTCTGATGGTTCCACGTGTGGCCTGCGTGAACCCTTGCACGACCACTGAGTGTGTGGGGGTGACCAGGGGGAGCAGCTCAAACATGCACAGGAGCCGGCTCGGGGCAGGACATGAGCCCTGCAGGGCAAGGGTGGGGGTGGCAGTGACATCACAAGGGCCTTTTGCAGCACTCAGCTGATTGGTGAAAGGCGGTTGGGAGGCGGTGACCTCACAGAGAGTCCACGACAACGGCCAGGGAGGACAGGCTGCAGGGCAGGGGGATCTCAGAGACCCCCAAGGCTTTGCTGCAGGGAGTCTCCTTCTTGAGGTGTCTCCTTGAGGACTGAGAGAGAATTCAGGGTCATGTATGTCTGATATCTGCTAGGAGAGCAATACAGCGGTGCACAGACAATCCAGGAAGTTTTTGGAAACTGTCGGGGACAATTTCCTGGTGCAAGTGCTGGAGGAACCAACTAAGGGCAGAGCTCTTCTTGACCTGCTGCTCACAAACCGGGAAGAATTAGTAGGGGAAGCAAAAGTGGATGGGAACGTGGGAGGCAGTGACCATGAGATGGTCAAGTTCAGGATCCTGACACAGGGAAGAAAGGAGAGCAGCAGAATACGGACCCTTGACTTCAGAAAAGCAGACTTTGACTCCCTCTGGGAACTGATGGGCAGGATCCCCTGGGAGAATAACATGACGGGGAAAGGAGTCCAGGAGAGCTGGCTGTATTTTAAAGAATCCTTATTGAGGTTACAGGGACAAACCATCCCGATGTGTATAAAGAATAGTAAATATGGCAGGCGACCAGCTTGGCTTAACAGTGAAATCCTTGCTGACCTTAAACACAAAAAAGAGGCTTACAAGAAGTGGAAGATTGGACAAATGAACAGGGATGAGTATATAAATATTGCTCGGGCATGTAGGAATGAAATCAGGAAGGTTAAATCACACCTGGAGTTGCAGCTAGCGAGGGATGTTAAGAGAACCAAGAAGGGTTTCTTCAGGTATGTTGGCAATAAGAAGAAAGCCAAGGAAATTGTGGCCCCTTACTGAATGAGGGAGGCAATCTAGTGACAGAGGATGTGGAAAAAGCTAATGTACTCAATGATTTTTTTGCCTCTGTCTTCATGAACAAGGTCAGCTCCCAGACTACTGCACTGGGCAGCACAGCATGGGGAGGAGGTGGCCAGCCTCTGTGAAGGAAGAAGTGGTTCGGGACTATTTAGAAAAACTGGACGTGCACAAGTCCATGGGGCCGGATGCGTTGCATCCGAGATTGCTAAAGGAATTGGCGGATGTGATTGCAGAGCCATTGGCCATTATCTTTGAAAACTCATGGCGACTGGGGGAAGTCCCGGAAGACTGGAAAAAGGCTAATATAGTGCCAATCTTTTAAAAAGGGAAGAAGGAGGATCCTGGGAACTATAGGCCAGTCAGCCTCACCTCAGTCCCCGGAAAAATCATGGAGCAGGTCCTCAAGGAATCAATTCTGAAGCACTTAGAGGAGAGGAAAGTGACCAGGAACAGTCAGCATGGATTCACAAAGGGCAAGTCATGCCTGACTTATCTAATTGCCTTCTATGATGAGATAACTGGTTCTGTGGATGAAGGGAAAGCAGTGGACGTGTTATTCCTCGACTTCAGCAAAGCTTTTGACATGGTCTCCCACAGTATTCTTGTCAGCAAGTTAAAGAAGTATGGGCTGGATGGATACACTACAAGGTGGGTAGAAAGTTGGCTAGATTGTCGGGCTCAACGGGTAGTGATCAATGGCTCCATGTCTAGTTGGCAGCCGGTATCTAGCGGAGTGCCCCAAGGGTCGGTCCTGGGGCCGGTTTTGTTCAATATCTTCATTAATGATCTGGAGGATGGTGTGGATTGCACCCTCAGCAAGTTTGCGGATGACACTAAACTGGGAGGAGTGGTAGATATGCTGGAGAGTAGGGATAGGATACAGAGGGACCTAGACAAAATGGAGGATTGGGCCAAAAGAAATCTGATGAGGTTCAACAAGGACAAGTGCAGAGTCCTGCATGTAGGATGGAAGAATCCAATGCACCGCTACAGACTAGGGACCGAATGGCTAGGCAGCAGTTCTGTGGAAAAGGACCTAGGGGTGACAGTGGACGAGAAGCTGGATATGAGTCAGCAGTGTGCCCTTGTTGCCAAGAAAGCCAATGGCATTTTGGGCTGTATAAGTAGGGGCGTTGCCAGCAGATCAAGGGACGTGATCGTTCCCCTCTATTCGACATTGGTGAGGCCTCATCTGGAGTACTGTGTCCAGTTTTGGGCCCCACGCTACAAGAAAGATGTGGAAAAATTGGAGAGAGTCCAGCGAAGGGCAACAAAAATGATTAGGGGACTGGAACACATGAGTTATGAGGAGAGGCTGCGGGAACTGGGATTGTTTAGTCTACGGAAGAGAAGAATGAGGGGGGATTTGATAGCTGCTTTTAACTACCTGAAAGGTGGATCCAAAGAGGATGGATCTAGACTATTCTCAGTGATAGCAGATGACAGGACAAGGAGGAATGGTCTCAAGTTGCAGTGGGGGAGGTTTAGGTTGGATATTAGGAAAAACCTTTTTTACTAAGAGGGTGGTGAAACACTGGAATGTGTTACTTAGGGAGGTGGTGGAATCCCCTTCCTTAGAAGTTTTTAAGGTCAGGCTTGACAAAGCCCTGACTGGGATGATTTAGTGGGGATTGGTCCTGCTCTGGGCAGGGGGTTGGACTAGATGGCCTCCTGAGGTCTCTTCCAACTCTGTTATTCTATGATTCTATGAGTCTATGATTCAAATCCCTGACGTAATCCCACTCCGTCCAGTAGCCCCAGGCACATTCCAAGCGTTGGATTCGAGACACTGAGTCAGCTTCCTGCAGTGAGTTTCAGCCTTCCCAGAGGTAATTTGTGGGGGCTCGCCATTTTCGGATGTTCTTGTTTATTTCCCCTCCATCCAATTCAAATGAGTTTGAAATTACTCACGGCAACATTCTTTCACCTACTTTGGTAAACAGAACAGTTATCAAATGTTGTACTGAGAGACCAGTCAGTGGGGAACAGAGCGATAGTCATTTGTAAACCAGCTGCATTAAGAACCACAGGTCTCTGGATGGGGGTAGACCCCCGTGGGGATGGGAGTGTCACAGAGAATTTGGAGGGAGGTGGCGGAGTAGAGGGTGGAAGAGGTTGAATTAGGGTACATTTTCCCTTGGCCCCGAAAGGGGCAGCACGACATGCCCAATTAAAAGGGGGTGTCACGCCTGAAGAATTTACAATATCCACCAAAATAACAGTAACAACAAGACAAACCTAGAACACAATGTTTTGTTGCGACAGGGGACCCACGGCGTTCTGGGTTTTCTTCCACTGGCACCAGCTTGCCCAGAAAGTGTCTGAAAAAGAAAATAAACATTCCCCAGCCCCTGGGTGGGGACAGATGATTGCTTAAAAATGCCCCTTTCTTTTCACATTTTTTTTGACTGACTGCAGGAAAACCAAAAAATTACCTTTATATTTTGTTTGTTTGTTTTTTCATTCAAAGGATACTTGCTGCATACCTAGGCAGAGGAGGCCTGTCTATGTAAACACGTTCTGTTCCTGAAGTCTTTCCCCCAGCTCATCACTAGATGTGAGGGGGGAGGTCATTCAGGCCTTCCTTACACTTCGTATTTAAAAACTCCTTATTGTTCCTACCTCTGCTGGCCTTAGATTTCTCCTCCTGTCCCTTCTTTAGCAGCTCGTAAGAGGTGGCCAAGTGGTTAAAGTGGTGGGCTGCTAATCATTGTGCTTTGCATGCATGGGTTTGAATCCCATCCTCATTGTGTGCATTTTGTCTTCTCCCCTCCTTCACAAACAACCATCTCCCCTTTGGTACAAGCCACATTGCTTCCTGTAAACAAAAACCTTCTCAGGAACTCAGACCTCCCTTGCTGTCAATAAAACACGTCTAAATCCCAGATTTCTCAAAGAGTTCTTTGTTTCTTAGTATTTATCTCAAAAGTTAACAGCCTCATAACGTCCCCCAAACACCCTGGGACCAGCCCAAATAATTAAAATGCCCCCACCTCAGCCACGACAGTGACCCACAGCTAGCGTGTCTAGGTCAAGGTGCTCTGGAGGAAGCAACTCAAACATTTTCTCTCTGCTTCCCTTGGCGAGGTCTGACTGGGAAAACAAAATTGAAAATTTTCTGCTGGGAAACCAATTCTAGTCTGTTTGGGGACTTTCATTTGAATGGATTATTATTATTCTCTTCTGATCTCTGAATTATTTCAGTTCAGTCTTTGTCCTCCAGATGTGTTGCCAGGTGTTGAGCAGAGTGGGAGTGAGGCCAAGTCATGACGTCTCTTCCCCTCTTCCAACTTGCTAGGAAGTTCCGCTGCCTTGATGTGAGTCAAGCAGTGTCCATTGTCTCCGGGCTTTCTCAGAGGTGTCCGCATTGTACACGGTTCCTGGGAGAGTCCTTGGGAGCGTGGATACCTTTACTGGGCCATCTGTCTCCACTGTCATTTTGTAGCCCTGCAGCCCCAGCCCCAGAAGCCTGAGTCAGCTGCCCCGGGCTCTGAGACAGGTGCCCTGGGTGTTTTAATTGCAGTATAGACATAACATTAGGATACATCTACAGTGCAATGAATCACCCACGCCTGGCCCGTGTCACATTAATCCAGGACAGCGGCTTGGGCTGTAAAGTTGCAGGGCACGTGTCTCGGCTCAGGCTCAGGACCCTGCTCTAGGAGCCCAGAAGGTTGGGAGGGAGTTTGGCAAGTGAAAAAGGTAAAACCGCAGTGAAGTATTCCCCTGGACTCAATGGCATTTCTCCATTTCTCTGTCTGCTTCGGAGCAGTGACAAAACAGGTCCTGCTGCATTCATTATTTCAAAGGGAGGTTTAGGATTTTCATTCTCAGACACGGTGCACAAAGCAGGACTCAACCCTCAGCATAAACTGAATGAGCCGCCCACAGATTCTGGCAGCCCTAATGAGCCACTTGGTGTGAGAGCTCGGACCTGCCCCTGTCCCAGAGGGAGGGGGTCATCTGCGAGGGGACTGGAACACTGGCCTATCAGCCCTTCACACCCAAACTTTCAGTCACTCTATTATCAGTGCCTATGAGTGTAATTTAAACAACAAGAACGGCTACACTGGGCTAGACCAAAGGTCCATCTAACTCTGTTATTTGTCTTCTGATAGGAGCCAGTATCAGGTGCCTTAAAAGCCACTACTGGGAGTTGAACCCAGGATCTCCTGTTTAGAAGACAGGTGCCTTAAACCAGCTAATCCATGGTGCTTTCCTCTGGCTAATGTATGGTGTCTGCCCACACCTGACTCCCTGCCAACCCACACTGGGCCCTGACAAGCGTTTCTTGTGTTTCGATTCTGTAAAGCAGAGAAGCGGGTGAAGTTTTACTCCCAAGGTGTGTGTGTGATTCTTTGGACAGGTCTATCTTACAAAATTAAGTCAGTAACAACATTACTTTGGGGTGTTAAAAATTTTACCTTCCCTGAGCAATGCAGTTATATCAGCCTAATCCTGGTGTAGATAGCACTGGGTTAACAGGAGGACTTCTTCCCACCCCACTCTGCCTCTTCGGCTGAGGCCTGCTGGTCCACCTTTCACTCGCTCCTCTCTCCCCGAGGCCTCCTTGCCGGCTGCTCATTCCTCTCCGCCCCCTACCCCAAGGTCTGCCCGCCACCCACACCTCTCTGACCCCTCCCCTGAGACCCACCATGGCTGCCGCTCCCACCTCTCAGCCCCACCCATGAGACCCACCCAGCCTGCCACCCGTGCCTCTCCGTCCTGCCCTGCCCACCACTTGCACCTCTGTGCCCCTCCCCTGAGGCCCACCCTGCCCACCTCTTTCTTCATGCCGCTGTTGTTATTCCATGACACATTAAAGATGGAATGAAAAGCTGAGTTTCCTCCAGGGTGAGGAAAGGAAGGAGACACCAACCCCCTGGCAAAGCTCTGTGCCCCACAGAAAACCTGCCCCCTGCTATTACAGTCACTGATGTACTGGGGATATGACGGGAAAGGGACTGTCTGAATTATCGAGGCAGGAAATGGACAACAATCTACAGCAACATCACTGGCCACAAACACACTCTCCTCATGCTCCAGCCAGAAGGGAAACGAGCAGGAATTCTTGTTCAGCCCTGGGCACACTTACACAACAGCACAGCAGTGAGTGTGTTGTGGACGCTGGTCTGAGGAAACAATTGGAAACGATCACTAAGTGAGAACAGAACTAGAGTGTCGTGAGAGCGCTCTATAAAGCAAGTAGTTGTGGCTGAGTGGTTAAGGTGGTGGACTCGAAATCCCTTGCGGGGGGGTCTCCCTGTGCAGGTTTGAATCCTGCCAACTACGGAGGAAGTTGTGGCTCTTTAGTTTCAGGGCCTGAGCATCCTTGGCCCCAGTGGGAGCCAGGCTACGTCTACACGACAGAGTTATGCTGCTTTAGTTAAAGCGTTTTAATTAAGCCGCTGTTGCATGTCCACACTAGGCTGTTTGTGTCACCGGAGCGCATCCAGGCTAGCAGCTCTTGGATCGCCACAGAGAGCAGTGCATTGTGGGACGCTATCCCACTGTGCAACTGGCCGCAGGGTGCTTTGGGAAGGGTTTGCAATGCCTCGTGGGCAGCCACACGAGGCAGGTTTCTCTATCCCATTGTTCCATGGGCATCCGACTCGATTGCCAGCTGCTTTTCAGCTGCCGTGGGCGTGGTGGGCAGAGAGTGTGTGTGTGTTGGGGACAGACAGTGTGTGTGTTCGGGGAGCGTGTGTGTTGTGGAAGAGTGAGTGTGTTGGCACGCTGTCCCTAAGTTCAGACAGCTGCTGGAAGCAACCAGTCCTGAGTCAGGCGGAGGGGGACACCCCAGTCCTGAGTCAGGGGGAGCGGGACAGCCCCGACATCAGCCCCCACTTCCCGCACTGGCTCAGCACAGCCCAGCAGTCTCTGTCACATACACACACTCACACAGACTGCTGCCTGCCTGGCTGTGTGTCAGGGTGCAGGACGAGGGGGGTTTAGAGGGCCATGGGCCCAGCACTTTTTAGCAGCCCTAAGAACGGACGACGGAGGGGGGAACAAGGTGGAGCCTTGGGGGAAGAGGCGTTCTGTGGGTGTGGCCTCGGAGGGAGGGGTGGCATCAGGGAGAAGGGGCGGTGTGAGATTGGGGCCTCAGGGAGAAGGGGCGGAGTGAGTGAGGGCTGGGGGGAAAGGGGTGTCATGGGGGCGTCACAGTTCGGACGCCGGTGGCCCCCCCACTGTAAGGAATATTCCACCACCCCTGCTCTGGGTCCTAGGTGTGGTGAATTTGTCAGGTCTGTTGCCGGCACCCAGTGCCGAGAGGCTGAACAACAGCTTGAGTTGGTTCGTTACCCGGTGTGCTACACCCAATAATCACAACGGGGTGGAGAAGCAGAAAAGTTTATTTGCAGCTGCAAAAAGGTACAGGGAGAATAAAATCTCAAATCCTGCACAACAGAGCAGGAAGTTACACAGGCTTTTATACATCCTTTTTCCCAGCATACTTATCCAATAGCAAGCTGCCCCAAGTATCCATATAGCCAGCCAATCCAGTTCCCAGCTAGTTCCCTGATTCTCTGTATCATTTGTTAAACTATACATAAAGCTGCTTTATTCAGCATTGTTCTTCCATATCTGCCCTGTTTGGCCTTGCTTAGTTTCAGGCAGTCTGACTCTGCAACATACTGTTGCAGATTCTCAGCATAACTGCTGTGTGTGCCTCCAGGCGGGGGGGTGGGGGTAAGGACACCTGGGCCTAGTGCAAGGGGGCTTCATAGACACTCATGGTCTTCCATCTGCTCGAGTTACCTAGTGGCCATGCCCCAGTGTCCCCAACAGGTCTGAGACAGGAGTTGCTTGTGAATGACAGTGACCCCTTTGCCAATTGGCACCAATAAGCTTTTGTCACACATTGCCACGGGGCAAGGCAAGACGGCTATAGTTAAGTAGTGCGGAACAAGTATTTTAGCCCCAGGCTAAACAAATCCTTGGTACTATGGTAACCAAATGGCAGTTGTTTCAGGTTAATCAAGACACCTGGGGCCAATTAAGATCCTTCTAGAAAGCAGTGGAGATAGCTAGGTTGATTGGAATACCTGAAGCCCATCAAGGCCTGGCTGGAACTCGTGAAAAGCCTCCCAGTTCGTCAGTGAGGCGCATGTGTCAGGATCTGTAGGAGGAAGCCGTGCTGTTGGAGGAACCAAGCAGTGCAAATCCACATCAGGTGCAAGGAAGGAGGCCCTGAGGTAACAGCGAAGGAGATACTGAGTGGGGGCTGCTGTGGGGAAGCGGCCCAGGGAATTGTACACGTCCTATTTCCCAAAAGTCAGCTACCATAGCTGCTACTATTAGGGTCCCTGGGCTGGAGCCCAGAGTAGAGGGTGGGCCCGGGCTCCCCCCTCCCCTCCCGTCCCCTCCTTGATTAATCATGGATACTGGGAAACAGAGATTGTGCGAGGGAGGGTTGCTTCTCCTCACCTCCCTTGCTGGCTTATGATGGCTCAGTAAGCTGTGGCCCTTGCCTCTAGAGAGAGAAGGGCTATGTGGACGGTCACAGTGAGTCTCTGAGGCTAGCAAAATCCACCAGGAAACGTGGGACCCATAGAGACAAGGACAGAGCTTTGTCACAACATGCACTGAGCTATGCCCTCACACCCTGATATAATAGAAAGACCAGCACAAAAAACAGAGAAAGGAACAATAAGATACTAAAATAACAACGGTTGGAACTCTCCATTTCTCTCAGTCTTTGGGTGGATGGGTACGAAGAGCTGTAGCTACAGTTGAGGAACCAGGCGATCGGACAGCTGGCCCAGCCCTCCATACTAGTACCTCTCTCACATAGAGGGAAATGGGTCAAAATTGGAATTCATGTCATGACTCACTTCCCATAGGGGATCGGTCTGTCTCAGGCTCTGTCTATACTTCAAACACTGGAAGTATTCTTCTGACAACCTAACACTGTCTACGCTGGGGCTGAGGTCACATTAACTACTCTCAGTGGAGTGGACTTTTCACACCCCTGAGAGAGGTGGCTACGTCAACATCGCTTTTCAGCATAGACCAGACTTTAGATGGCTTCTTGATCTAAAAGGTAATGGACTTCAGCCTTTTCCTTGGTGGTTGAGGACTGCAACTTTCCTACCTGCTGAACACATCCTATGACAGATGACTTTCCTTTGCAAATTAGAGAAGTGGGGAAGTCAGTGACCCTTACAGTCTAAGTGTAAGAACTTGTAAAAACTTCTACAAATTGTCTCTTCGAATAATTTTGCTTTCACTAGAAATAGACTTTGAAACTAAGCAAAATAAGTTCTATTTGAAACACAAAAATTTAAAATCTATACTGGGCCAATATTCACTTATACACTCTCACACACATTCTTCCACCCCAACCATTGGAGTGAGGTTTTCTACCAGAACTCCTTACACTACAGGGGGTAAATTAAAGCAAATTAACTTTTCAAGATCAGCTGTCACTTCCTGTATGACTAACAAAACAAAAAAATCAAGACACTTTGTTTTACAAAGTGATTCAGATTATCACACAATTAGTCTGCTACTCTTTAACCAATAAATTCATTTTCATTGGAAACAATAACATATTCAAAGAGCTCAAATACTTGTCATATGAGTTCATTTTCTTTTAATCCCCGTTGCCAACAACTGAACCTTGGCTCTAGTTCTGGTTTGTCCCAACGTAGGTCCCAACCAATTCTCTGAGTTCATATATCGCTGGTTCTTCTAAAAGGCATTTATCGGTATAACTATATTGCTCAGGGGTGTGAAAAATCCAGAGTTGAGCAATGTAGTTACACAGCCCTAACGCCCTGTGTAGATAGCGCTACGTCAGCAGGACATATAGCTTGAGGGGGCTGGACTAATGAAGTCCGACGGCAGAGATCTCTCCCATTGGCTTAGAGCATCTGTAATAGCATGCTACACCAGTGCAGCTACATGGGGGCAGCTGTGCCAACATCAGCTTTATTGTGAAGCCGGAGCATCAGACACAAAACCAGAGAATCAGGACTCAACATGCGAGTATCTGGAAGTCTGAAATTGGAACCGGACACGTTCGTTGCCTCATTGATTACCATCATTTCCACAGCCTGAAAGTCCTTGTTTCTGTGAAAATAGAATGAATTATATTGAAATTATAATTCATTAAAGAAATGCTACTTGAAGGGTTAGTTGAAATATAGTTGTCAAGAAGAGAAACATTAAGGAGTGTGAGACAATGGGTCCTCAAACTAATTAACTTAGAGCTCCGACTGAGCTGAGAGATTGGTAAACATTAGTATGCAAGTAAGATATATATGTATATTTGTCAGTTTCTGCTTCCTTTTGTCTCTTATGTTAAATTGGCTTATCCGTATAAATAAGTTAGCTTGAGCCTTTGCAGGGGGCTCACATATCTGGGTGCATTGGCAAAGTGCTTTGCTAATAAACAGAATGGTCTGACAAATTATGTGAGTCCTGAATCTGACTTTGACATTACCCAATCAGGCACCCAGTTTGGAATCCACGAGGAGGGAATGTCCTATGAAGCACTCTCTCTCTTTGGATCCAAATGGTGAAGGATGATTGTTCTCAATCTAACCCTGGCATGCTTTGGATCTGTAATCACTGAGTTGTACAAACAAACAATTTTCCTTGGGTCTTTGGTCACCATAGCTTCTTTTACTGGGATGGAAACCAAGAATGGAGCATGTACTCATTCAACCCCAGTTCTTTCCATATCCTTGGCCTTGCTTAGGGTAAATGTACACTTCTCTGAAGTAGAATCCTTTACAAAAGCACTCAAAATCTCAGCAGTGTTAGTGAGGAATGGCTTCCTGAAACATGCCCGGCTTTTCTTTAATTTGGTGGCACAATTCCAGGCAAGGGACTGGATACAGGCCTGTTAGTTATCAGAGCTGGAGTTTCTATTCAAAACTAGCTATTTTTCTGCAGCTATTAGATTTCCAACACTGATTTCATTTCATACACTTTTTTTTAGCACCTACAAAGGACAAATTCAATAAAAAACCCACTTCTATTTCCTCAACATCTGCATCATGAAGGAGACCATTCCCCATGCCATAGAATTAGTTAGGTTATTTAAAATTTTTTAGTAACCTAGCATCCCCCATAATGGGGGACAAAACAGCCCCTTGCCAGAAGTGGCTTTACCAATTGATGGAACCTGGGATTTAAACTCCAAATGATCACACGGTGCTTGGGATCCATCTGAATTCCCCTTCCAGGTTTTTGACACTTTCATCTCCAGGCATAGCGACTCCGATATAGGATTAAAGAAGTCAAAGCATCGTCTCCAAGCACAGACAGCTGAGACCGCTTCATCACGTGACACTTTGAGAAGTGGAGGGATAGAATGTGACGAAGATCCCTCCTGTCTGAGCCATGCAGAGTTAACAGGTCTGGAGTGATGGGGAAGGAGGGAATCTCTGAGTCACCCCATCTCCTTCCAGTGTCACAGAGGCTGAAATGACACTTCTTTTCCTGCCCCTGCTCCTCTTCCTTTAAATATAATTGGGAAAGTTCCCAATATAACTGCTCTTCAGCACAACCCAGAGCAACGTGAGAACAACTGGCAATGATATAATCTGAATCATTGGTGATTCCGAATAATAATTTTGCAATAGGAGGAATGGTATAGATGTGATGCTCCCTGGTTCCTGATAGGAAGGGCACACTCAAATTATTCATGAGACAATGGAGTAGATAGGAAGGACAAATGGGTCCACCTCAAAACAGGGTGAACTGCAAAAGGCAAAAATGGGCCACTCATTTGGACACGCTGAGGGATAACGGTGCTGCAAACAGTTCAAACAACTTTAAAAGTTACTATGTGGGAATCAGGAAAAGTATTAAAGAAAAAAAAGTACGGATAGCCCTAGAGGTTTTTATGGTGTTGATCTCCTGTGCAGATTCTTTGATGGCTAACATGGGCTGAGTGCCAAGAGAAGGTTTTCCCACACTCACGGCATTCATAGGGCCTCTCCCCTGTGTGGTTCTCTGATGGGTAACAAGGTTTGAGCTGCGATTGAAGGTTCTCACACTCACGGCATTCATAGGGCCTCTCTCCTGCGTGGATTCTCTGATGCTTTATAAGGGCTGACTGGTCATGTATGTTTTTCCCACACTCAGTGCATGCATTTTTTGTCTTTCCCCTGAGGATTTCCTGCTGTGTTGTGCTTTCCTTGAGGTCCTTCTGAGTTCCCCGACAGGAAATTAATTTACCCACTTTATCCCTTGGCCGATTTCCCTGCTCGCTCTCTGGTCTGTGCTGAATCTCACAGGATTTTCCCTGCTCATACTCCTGGACATGTTCCTTTCCGATCTTTGTGATAATGCTCTGTGTTTATCCACTTGCCCAGCATTTTCCTGCTGAGAATTCTGCTCCTCTTTCTCACATGCCATCGCATCACCTGCTGCGGTAGAGACAGAAACCTCAAACAGGGATGGAAAGGGGAAGGCCAACGAAAAAAAGTGCTGGAGACAGGTCAAATAAAAGCAGGAACTGAACTCCTCCAAACACTTCCCCTAACTGGGAGAGAGGAGGGGATCAATTCAGCCTTCACATCCCATCAAATTCATGGGGGGAAGGGAGGAAGCTACTGCCTGATGTCTGCTCGGATCTACAGGAAGCCATGAGCTATAGTTACCCTGAGGTTATGACCCCTGCTCGGGACAATAATGAACTGAGTGACCTCCCAAGGGCTTCGTAGGGCAGCCCAGATGTTTCCTTCAGGCACTTACAGATTCTGAGTTGGTTTCATGTTTCCTCACCTTTGCAGGGAGCTCTCAGGGTCTGTCTTTCCTCTGAACCCTGGAGCTCTGAGACCCATGGCTCTTCCCCTTCTTCCAGCTGGGAAAACACATCAGGTTTGGAAATGGGAAACCCTGCTCAGATGAAAGAAAACAAAGGAGTTCAGGTGATTGCATAAGACTTTGTCATAAAAAAACAAAACATTCTATTAATTTCACTTCAGTGCTTAGTGTGACCTGGTGTGCCTTGGGGAGTCCTGACTGAAAACGCTAAGGTCAGGGCAGGCTAAAAAAGGGAGAGCAGATGCTCCCAGAACTGATGGCTAACACTGAAGTTAAAATCACCGACCACTCACAAACTATGCTTCTGATCCCCCACACTGGTTATTGAGAAGCTGAAAAAGATCACACAGCCCCCTTTATTGCATTCCAGTTCTCTGACTCCCAATCAGCACCTGTGTTCGCTACAGTGAGAGCTTATTTAAAAATTCTGGTCACAGAAACACAATGTTCTGACCCCAAAGGGTCAACCATATTACCAGGTCAGCACAGGTTTGAATCATAGAATCATAGAATCTCAGGGTTGGAAGAACCTCAGGAGGTCATCTAGTCCAACCCCCTGCTCAAAGCAGGACCAATCCCCAATTAAATCATCCCAGCCAGGGCTTTGTCAAGCCTGACCTTAAAAAAAAGGTTTGGATCTTACCCAAAATACCAGGCTGCCAGCCAATCCTTTAGCCTCTAAACTAAAGGAAAGAAGGAAAGGTCAGACACATTCAGAAATCTATATATCGGGTTCTTCACAGTATTGGTGAGTTCCTGGCTTCAAAGTCCGTCTGGAACACATCCACAGCTTGGATGGGTCATTCAGTCCTTTGTTCAAGGCTTCAGTTTGCAGAGAAGTTGCTCCAGAGGTAGGAAGAGGGATTGAAGAGAAAATGAAGATGATGCAGCTGCCCTTTCTATTCCCTTTGCCTTGTGGCTTGTACTTCCTGTGTCCCAAACACAAACTTCACAGCACATGGCATGGAAAAGCCCTGGAGTTCTCAGTACACAGGCATACCCCTGCATGTCTTGCTGACTGAATAGGCGTATCCCCTTGGTTCTTTTCATGGGCTCATTGTACAGCTGATGACCCTTGACAGGCCAGTGAAGAGGCTCAGCAGTGCTGATGCCAGTCTGTCCGGGGGTGTCACCCAGAAACACTGCACAAGTCTGGAAATACAGATATAACCTACATCTCTATAACTCACAACACAAAGGTGGTACAAAACGTAGAAACAAAATGATCATACTTGGAAAATCATAGCATTTTCACTGACACCTTACACGGCATATCTAGCATGATTCATTGCAATTTCATCATATTGGTATTTTATTATTAATTATTATTATTGAAGTGTCTCACAATTCCCTACAGTGTCACGCCTAGTAAACCAGTGAATTCCCAGGACCAGCTCCCTGGGTCCCTGAAGATGCTGAGCACTCTGCTTATGAGGGATTGAAATACCCACATATCTGCTGGGGACACACACAGACAGGCACAGTCTGTACCCTGTGACGAAGTTCCTGCTCTACCTTGGTGGGTCTTGCGCTTATTGGCGGATTTGCTCGCCTTGGAGCTTCACGGCAGCCCTCAGCTTGGCCGTTTTTCTGAACCCACAGTCCAGGCTGACGACTCCTGTGTCTGACCAGGAGTTGGGAGGATTTGGGGGGAACCCGGGCCCGCCCTCTACTCCGGGCTCCAGCCCAGGGCCCTGTGGAATGCACCTGTCTAGAGTGCCTCCTGGAACAGCTCTGCGACAGCGACAACTATCTGGGCTACTTCCCCATGGCCTCCTCCCAACCCCTTCTTTATCCTCACCATAGGACCTTCCTCCTAGTGTCTGATAATGCTTGTACTCCTCAGTCCTCCAACAGTCCGTGTTCTCACTCTCAGCTCCTCGCGCCCCTTGCTCCCAGCTCCTCACACGCACCTCACTAACTGAGGTGAGCTCCTTTTTAAAACCCAGGTGCCCTGATTAGCCTGCCTCAATTGATTCAAGTAGCTTCTTGATTGGTTGCAGGTGTTCGGATCAGCCTGTCTTACTGGTCTCCAGAAGGTTCCTGATTGTTCTGTTACTTTACCCAAGGAAAAGGGACCTACTTAGCCATCTGGCCTGACCCTGTCACAACCCCTATGTTCACTCTTCTAGAAAACTATGATCAATTATTTACATAGTATGGCTTGTTTGAGGTATCATTTGAAAATGCATAATCTACAGAATATTATCCTCCTGTTAAAATATGTGTAGCAACACTATGTAAAATTATGAGATTTTACTGTATCCTATTAGTGAAAAAGTTACAATTCTGTGGAACACCCTCAGACCAGTTCCTCAGAGACAGCAAGGCAAGCAGCTGGTCAAATTGCCATTCTCCAGGAGGGGGAAGGTGTGAAGAAGACATTTACATTCCTTCACAGGGACCACTTGAAGCTCATAGCTACAACAGACAGCCGGTCACCATGACTCAGCTGAGAACTGAAGTTGTTTGTCGCACAAAGGACTGAATTATAAAAAGAGGGGAGGAAAATGCTTGAGACTCTCTCTCTCCCCCTTTTCCTCTGCTCATGACAGCTCCTGAAGAAACTGAACTTGGCAGCAGGGGCGAATTAGGGGGACTTCTGGCTGAAAGGACAGCCAGCCTGCCTCAGGATATAGTGAGAGAAACATTTGCTTTGTATCCGTTTTAGCTTGTTAACTTAGATGTTAGTTTGGGTTTTATCTTGCATTTCTTTTGTAAACAATTCTGGCTTTTATACCTCATTACCTGTAGTCAATTAATATGGTGTTTTTGCCGGTAGTTAGCCATCTCATTTTATTGTTTCATCTAACCAGTGTGTTGGGATTAAAGTGTGTTGGAAAATCCATTTGGGATAACAAGGCTGGCACGTGTCATTTTCCACTGATGAAATGACAGACTTCATATGACCTTGAGTCGTTCAGTAGTGTGCTGGACAGTGAAAGATGCACAAAAGTCCAAGACCAGAGAATTTTCTGGGGTTCTCCTGTGGTGCACTGTAATTCGTGAGTCACTGACTAACAGCGCTCAATACTGTGTAGCTGGCAGCGAGTTACATGCTGGAGACTGGGTGTTAACTGCCCAGGAGTGGCTGTTCTCACAGTAAAGCAGTGTAAAAGCCACCCCAGCTTGGGCAACTGAGGGGAAACAGCTGTTCAACCAGTCAAGATTGCACTGTGGTTAATGTCACAGACACTCAATTTCAAAGCATCTCCTAAAACACAGAGAAAGTAAATCCATGTCCCAGAAGTTGAAGACTCCAGACAGAGGACAAGTCTCCCTGGAACTGCTTCTTGCAGAGAGAGAGAGGTCCAGACACAATGAGAGAGTCCTGGGGAAGCTGGGAACACTAAGAATGGGCTGGTGGGGTTCAGTGGAGAAAGGGAACAGGAAGGGCAGGGATATCACTGAATGCAGGATCTCAGCAGTCCTAGATGTCAGGATAGCACCTAGTGCAGCCCATTGGAAAACATAATCCCAACTATACATATAAAATGATGGGGTCTACATTAGCTGTTTCCACTCAAGAGAGGGATCTTGGAGTCATTGTTGATAGTTCTCTGAAAACATCCACTCAGGGTGCAGAGGCAGTCAAAAAGCAAACAGGGTGTTGGGAATCATTAAGAAAGGGATAGATAATAAGACAGTACATAACTTGCCTCTATATAAATCCATGGTACGCCCACATCTTGAATATTGTGTGCAGATGTGGTCGGCCCATCTCAAAAAAGATACATTGCAATTGGAAAAGGTTCAGAAAAGGGCAAAAAAACCCGGACTAGGAGTATGAAACCGCTTCTGTATGAGGAGAGATATGTAAGACTGGGACTTTTCAGCTTGGAAAAGAGACAAGAGGGCATATGAGAGAGGTCTATAAAAGCATGTCTGCTGTGGAGAAATTAAAGAAGGAAGTGTTATTGACTCCTTCTCAGAACACAAGGACTAGGAATCACCCAATCAAATTAATAGGCAGCAGGTTTATAAGAAACAAAAGGAAGTATTTCTTCACACAACGCACAGTCAACCTGGGGAACTCCTTGCCAGAGGACGTTGTGAAGGCCAAGATTATAATAGGGTTACAAAAAACATCATGAGAAATCTATCGAGGACAGGTCCGTGAATGGTTATTAGCCAGGATGGGCAGGGATGGTGTCCCTAACTTCTGTTTGTCATAAGCTGTGAATGGGTGACAGGAGATGAATCACTTCATGATTCCCTGTTCTGTTCATTCCCTCTGGGACACCTGGCGCTGGTCACTGTCGGAAGACAGGACACTGGGCTAGATGGACCTTTGGTCTGTCCCAGTGTGGCCGTTCTTAAATACCAGGGAACCTAGTGAGTCCAGTGCAATGGGAGGGAGTAGGAAAATCCCTGGCTGTGGAGAACACTGGGAAATTAGAAACTATCATTCAGAAGCAACAGACTCTAAATAGTCTAGAAAAGCAGAATGTGAAAAATAAGAATCGGGGTCATGTGACTTCAGGAATGAGGGACTCAAAAAAACAAGTCTACAGAGAAGAGAGGTTGTGGTCAGTGCACATGGGGATGGGGGGAGCAACTCTCCAGGTCTCAAGGATTTTCACCAGCAACCGAGGCCATTGTCCCATGCACGGGGCAATCCGGAGCAGTGAGGAGTTGTGTCATCTGTAATCCTGGCTGAGTTTCAATGTTCTGCTGCTGGAGCTCCCTTGTCTGGATTCCCCCAGCCAGCATTCAAGGTCTGTGTGATCAGTAACCCTGGACCAGCCGCTCTGACCCCAGCAGCCTGCTTCTTACACCCCAAGCACTTTCTGGTCTGGGTGGAAAGGCTCAGGGTTTGAGAGAAGGCCAGGGGTAGGAAGCTTCGGCTCGTTATGCTGGACCTAACCCCCCGTTTTACTTGTGCAAACAGGAGATATTTGACACTGTGCGATTCTGCTCCTGTGCTCTCTTCCCACAGCGTTCAGCAGCAGGGGAGGGTCTCTGGTCGTGTGTGTGTCACTGACATGCTGGGGTGATGCTGGAACAGGACAGAGCAGAGGTGGCATTGTGGGGGTGGCGTGAACCTCATCTCTTCAGTTCCCCTTCCAAGAACCAAGGGGACAGGAACCCTTACCCAGCGAGGTCATAGTCTCATAGGTCTCCTGCATGACATCTCTGGAGAGGGCTCTCTGAGCGGGGTCCAGCAGAGCCCCCTCTTCCCTGGTGAAATACACAGCCACCTCCTCGAAGGTCACCGGCCCCTGAAAGAGCCAGAGCCCCACACGCAGGACCTGCTGCCCCACTCACAGCCCCACTATTCGTGGGGGAGAGGAGCCAATCAAACGGAAACTCTGGGTGGACCGCAGCCAACAGAGTCCCACCCCCACCCCACTCAGACCACCCAGGAAACACCAGGGTGAGGGGGCGAAGAGACACCCCTCCTCTCTCCCAGCAGATCCATCACACACCTACTAGCCACAGACTGATACCGGAGATGCTGCCCCGAGCAGAGTCTAGGGAGAGATCTCTTGTAGGAAGCCCAACACCCTCCTCCTTGTGAGGAGCTGGATATGAGGCAGGAGAATCTCCCCTAAGCCTGACTGGTGGCTTCCCCCTTCATATTTAAAGGCACCCACTGGTTAGTTGGGTCAGGCTCCAGCACTAGGAGTCTGGTCCTTTTTCCCAGCCCCATCTACGTGCGTTATTTTCTGTTCACCAAATTGGAGCATTTCCACCTCCGAACCGCATGGGTCTGTTCCAAGAATCTAGGCCACTTATTAAACAACTCCCAGCAGGTCTGCCACCCCATGGTCTCCTCCCTTTCTCCACCCTGTGCATTTCCTGTCCCCGCTCCAACCTCCAAACCAGACGGTGCAAACCTTCCCCTCTCCCGTGTATTTGCTGTCCCTCTCCCTCCTGCAGGAACAGATCAGAACCCCCCCAATAATCCCTACCTGAGCTGGCTCCCCTGCAGCTATGTCGCTCCCCTGTCCCATGGGAGGACGGGATGAACCGGAACGAAACGTGAGCGTCGTTCTGCAGCCTGATCGGGCGAGAAGGGCCGTTGTGGAGGTTTGGGAACGGGCATTAGTTCATTTCACATCACGGTTCCCCAGGCTCTTTCCTTGCAGAGCGAGATCCAAGATTCTGCCGTGCTGAGAAAATGCTAAAAGAAAAGGAGTACTTCTGGGACCTTAGAGACAAACCAATTTATTTGAGCATGAGCTTTCGTGATCTACAGCTCACGTCATCGGATGCATACCGTGGAAACTGCAGCAGACTTTATATACACACAGACAATATGAAACAATACCTCCTCCCAACCCACTGTCCTGCTGGTAATAGCTTATCTAAAGTGATCATCAAGTTGGGCCATTTCCAGCACAAATCCAGGTTTTCTCACCCTCCGCCCCCCACACAAATTCACTCTCCTGCTGGTGACAGCCCATCCAAAGTGACAACTCTCTACTCAATCTCTGGATTACAGCAGAGACCTGGCCCCTCCTGCCAGGCTAAGCCCACAGACACACTTTTAACCTCCTTTCTCCCTCCCGCACCCCAAAACAAAGTCTCTGAACGCAATCCTAGAAAAAAGCAGAACCAAAGGAGTCCCTTTCGAGGATTCCCTCTGACACTGACCCCACGGCAGCCACACCCCAGCAGGAGGGACATGGAGTCAGGAACTGGGTTTTCCTCTCTCTAATCCTCGTCTTGTCCACAGGAAAGTGATTCTCCCCACAGTGCAGTAATACATCTGTCTGGGCAGATGAGAGAGCTGGAAATCTCTTTCAAAACTCTTTTATCCCACGGACCCTGTCAGTCTCTCTATCTCCTTTTCCCTGTGCCCTCTCCATGCCTGTCTGCTCGGAAACTCTCATTCCTGGGTTGTTTGCTCCCCCATGGCTGGATTTGCTCCTGCAAATGGCAGGAGAAATGGGGTGGGGGGCTGTTTGTGTAGAGTCATTTTATAGTCCTTCACTGCCTGCCTGGGATTTCCCCATTGCCTGCCTAGGACCCCCACCTGCCCTCCACCAGGATCTGCCAGCCCATTTGCCTGGGACCCCCTCCTCCGGCCAGCAGGACCCCCTGACGCTTTACAGGACCACCCCTCACTCTGCGCCAGGGACCGCCCCACCACAGCTCTGTGCACTGGGCATGGCAATGGTCCCAGGAGCCAGCTGGGCAATCCCAGACACAGCCCCTGGCACAGCACCAGGCAGCGTCTAATCCCCTGCCCCACCTGCCCAAGAGACACCCACCCCCACTGGTCTGCAGCCAACAGGCCCCCAGCGATACCCACCTCCAGGACCCATAGCCTTAGGGCTGGGCACATCAGAACTACCCCCCGAAACCCCAAACCCTCCAGAGCCCACCAACCTGACTAGGGCCCCCCGCTGCCCAGCCACCCAGAGGCCTCCCCCTACCACAATGCCCCTTCAGCTCCTGCTGCAATCTCCCCACACAGACACCTGCCCCCCCCCAGCAACAGTGTTCCCTCACAGTGTCTGGTAAGTGGATAGAAAGTTATCACAACCCCCTGCTGGCCAGTCACACAGGCAGAGGGAGCCCGGGGGGACGCCTCTTTAACAGGAGAAGGGAAACCATGGAGGGCCAAAGTAAGTAAGAAATTTCCATACTCTGTCACTAGCAAATAATGGCCACCGTGGATCCACCCCAGAGTTGGCTACAGCTTTGCACTGCGGGAAGCCCCCCCTCATGGAGACCCTTTGTCATGGGGTTTGGGATACTTCTGGACCCACGCTGCACTCAGAGGAACCTCCTCATCCCGTGCCAGCTGGAGAAAAGAAAAGGGTCGAGCCAACTCTCCTGTTACCAACTGGGAACCACCCATTCCCCAAACAGGGGGAGGCCCCTGGCTTTGATGGGTATTTAATATATGGCTAGTCTCTTTTATCAGCAAACATTTTTAACAGAGAGAAAGGAGGGAACAAATGATTCTCAAAGGCGAGGGAAAGATGATCATTGTTGCAGGGGGGTTAATTTCCCAACCAGGATGGAGAAGCTCTCAGGGCGACAGGTTCCCCCCAAAGAAGGACAAGTTGCTGGGATTTAGAGACATGGGGAACAGCCCCAAACCCAAGAGGATTTTTAAGTGACATTTGATGATGACATCGTAAGAGGGAAAACTGAGATTTGAGATCAGTGCTCAGAAATGAAAGAGAAAGGTTGGAAATCTGAGGGATTTTGGATCCATTTATGCAAATTATAGAGAGGAAAGTGGAAAATGAGAGGGATTTTATAGCAGTTGTTGATAGGAGGTTGTCACGGAGTCCCTGGGCGATGCTCTGGAACTGCTCCCCATGAAGCTGGGCAGGACTCTGGGGAAGTCTCCTTTCTGTGAGCAGCCTGTCTGCAGGACACACAGCTCACCCGGCTTCCACCTTCCTGGGTCTGACCTCGGAGCATTCAGCATCCTCTGCCCCTCCGTCCGCTTCTCACAGCGAGTCCGCTCAGGCAGGGCTCCTGGGGAAGTCAGAGGGTCCTGCACCCCAACTCCGCAGTCAGACAGGACTCTCAGCCAGCCAGTAAAACAGAGGTTTATTAGATGACAGGAACATGGTCTAACACAGAGCTTGCAGGTGCAGAGAACAGGACCCCTCAGCTTGGGCCATTTTGGGGGCAGTGAGCCAGACAACCACGCCCGCACTTCACTCCAACTCCCTCCAGCCCCTCCTCCTCTGGGCTTTGTTCCTTTCCCGGGCCAGGAGGTCACCGGATTCCTTTGTTCTCCAACCCTTTAGCTCTCACCTTGCAGGGGGGAAGGGCCCAGGCCATCAGTGGCAAGGAAACAGGGTGTTGGCCATTCTCTGTGTCCAGACTCCTGCACACACATGCCCTCTAGGGCTCTGCAATGATCATACACCCTTATCACACCACCTAGATACTAAAAAACTTCATAGGGGAAACTGAGGCACCCCCACACTATTCAGAGGAAACATTAAGAACAGTCCCACTTTGTCACAGAGGTAAAAGCTGAGTGTATTTCCCACCACTATTTGGTCAATGAATAGAAATGGGCAACATTGGCAAACGTTTTAGATCCATATTCAGGAATCTGAGAAAAGGTGTAAATCTGAGATTTTCGTCGTAATTTATAATTACGGAGACAGGGAAAGCTCTCAGGGGCATATTCAATTAGAAGTAGACAACTAGAGTAAAAGTGGGGCAAACTTTTTTATCAATCTTTAAGACGTACTGAGAAAACGTGTCACAAACTATGCAACTGAGAACATGGGATAAACGCCAAGACCGGGGCGGATTTTATGTGGCTATTAAAGAACTAGCTGGAAAAGGGGGGACCGTTTGTCATATAAAATCCAGCCTGTCCAATACATAAACAGAAAGTGATGGTCCCCCCCACCCCCGTTCACCTGGGCAGCAGGGAGCCCTCTGAGGGTCTGACTGGAGGGGAAGGGGGGGGGGAGCTGGAGGGCTCCCTGGGGGAGGGGAGGGGAGGGGGCGGCAGTGGGGGATGGGCAGGTGGGGGGTAGGTGGGGGCTGGGGGCAACGGTGCTGCAGTTGGGGGGCAGCAAGTGGGACTGGGAAGCCGGGATCGGGGGCAGCCCCATGGGGGACACGTCCCCTCCCTTCCCCGCCCCGGCAGAGACCCGGCGTCTCCTCCCACCCCCACGCCGGGGCAGCCAGGTTGGGGGATGGCTCCGGGCTCCAACTTCCCACCGACACCGGGACAAATCGCTGCGGATAAAACGGGGGGGGAGGGAAATCCCGCCCCCCCCCACGGGAGGGGAGTTTCAATGGACATGTGAGGAGGAGGGAGAGACGGGGGGGGGGGGATCAGGGGAGACCAGAGAGCGGATCAATGGGGGGTGGGGGGGGAGTTTACAACCAGGTGGGAGCTACCGAGAGGGAAAAGGGGAAAACTGGGGGGCATTTGTGCCCGGGGGGGGGGAGGGGATCCAATTAACTCCCCCGCCGCCCCCCACTTCCCCCCCAGGAATTTCCTGGCTGCACAGAGACAGTTCAACCCCCACCCCCCGCAACTCCGGCTTCTCCCCCCAACACCCCCCAAGGGACCCCGCCCGCCGGGCCCCAGTCTCTGCCCCCCCCCAATCCCAGCCGTGCCGGGGGCAGAGAGTCACTTTCCTGCCCCCCCACCAGCGCTCCCCCCCCCCGCGGGGTCTCCCACTCACCGGGTCGGGGGCGGGCAGAGCCGGGGCTGGTCCCAGCTGGAGAAAGCCCCCCCCGGCCGGGCACGGGGGGGTTAATGACGGGCCCCCCCAGCACAGACCCCGGAGCGGAGCCGCAGCTGCTCCTCCGAGAGACCCGACACGAGGCAGCGCCTGGGGGCGGGGTCTGGAGCAGACCGGGGGCGGGGCAGCGCCTGGGGGCGGGGCCTGGAGCAGACAGGGGCGGGGCAGCGTCTGGGGGCGGGGCATGGAGCAGACCGGGGGCGGGGCAGCGCCAGGGGGCGGGGCCTGGAGCAGACAGGGGCGGGGCAGCGTCTGGGGGCGGGGCTTGGAGCAGAGCAGGCGCTGCCTCGTGTCGGATCTGTAGGAGGAGCAGCTGCGGCTCCCCTCCGGGGTCTCTGCGGGGTGGGGCCCGTCATTAACCCCCCCGTGCTCCGGTGAGTGGGAGACCCCGGGGGGGGAGCGCTGGGCGGGGGCGGCAGGAAAGTGACTCTCTGCCCCCTACCTGCCCATCCCCCACTGCCGCCCCCTCCCCGCCCCCAGGGAGCCCTCCAGCTCCCCCCCGCCCCCTCCAGTCAGCCCCTCAGAGGGCTCCCTGCTGCCCAGGTGAACGGGGGCCGTGGGGGGGGACCATCACTTTCTGTTTATGGATTGGACAGGCTGGATTTTATATCACAAACGGTCCCCCCTTTTCCAGCTCGTTCTTTAATAGCCACATAAAATCCCCCCCGGTCTTGGCGTTTATCCCATGTTCTCAGTTGCGTAGTTTGTGACACGTTTTCTCTGTACGTCTCAAAGATTCCTCAAAAATACCCTCAACGTTTGCCCCACTTTTACTCTCGTTGTCTACTTCTAATTGAATATGCCCCTGAGAGCTTTCCCTGTCTCTGTAATTATAAATTACGACGAAAATCTCAGATTTACACCTTTCCTCAGATTCCTGAATATGGATCTCAAACGTTTGCCAATGTTGCCCATTTCCGCTCTATTCATTGACCAAATAGTGGTGGGAAATACACTCACCTTTTACCTCCTATCAACAACTGCTCTAAAATCCCTCTCATTTTCCACTTTCCTCTCTATAATTTGCATAAATGGATCCAAAATCCCTCAGATTTCCACCCTTTCTCTTTCATTTCTGAACACTGATCACAAATCTCAGGTTTCCCTCTTACGATGTCATTATCAAATGTCAATTAAAAATCCTTGGGTTTGGGGCTGTTCCCCATGTCTCTAAATCCCAGCAACTTGTCCTTCCTTGGGGGGAAACTGTCGCCCTGAGTCCTTCTCCATCCTGGTTGGGAAATTAACCCCCCTGCAACAATGATCATCTTTCCTTCTCCTTTGAGAATCATTTGTTCCCTCCTTTCTCTCTGTTAAAAATGTTTGCTGATAAAAGAGACTAGCCATATATTCAATACCCATCAAAGCCAGGGGCCTCCCCCTGTTTGGGGGATGGGTGGTTCCCAGTTGGTAACAGGAGAGTTGGCTGGACCCTTTTCTTTTCTCCAGCTGGCACGGGATGAGGAGGTTCCTCTGAGTGCAGCGTGGTCCTGAAGTATCCCAAACCCCATGACAAAGGGTCTCCGTGAGGGGGGGCTTCCCGCAGTGCAAAGCTGTAGCCAACTCTGGGGTGGATCCACGGTGGCCATTATTTGCTAGTGTTGCAGGCACCCAGTGCCGAGAGGCTGAACAACAGCTTGAGTGGTTTGTTACCCGGTGTGCTACACCCAATAATCACAACGGGGTGGAGAAGCAGAAAAGTTTATTTGCAGCTGCAAAAAGGTACAGGGAGAATAAAATCTTAAATCCTGCACAACAGAGCAGGAAGTTACACAGGCTTTTATATATATATATTTTTAGCATACTTATTTAATAGCAAGCTGCTCCAAGTATTCATATAGCCAGCCAATTCAGTTCCCAGCTAGTTCCCTGATTTTTTGTATTATTTGTTAAACTATATATAAAGCAGCTTTATTTAGCATTGTTCTTCCATATCTCCCCTGTTTGGCCTTGCTTAGTTTCAGGCAGTCTGACTCTGCAACATACTGTTGCAGATTCTTAGCATAACTGCTGTGTGTGCCTCCAGGCGGGGGGGCCAAGGACACTTGGGCCTAGTACGCAGAGCTGCTGCGAGTGCCTCCAGGCAGGAGGGGGTGGGGCAAGGACACAGGGGCCTAGTGCGAGGGGGCTTCATCGACACTCCTGGTCTTCCATCCCCTCGAGTTACCTAGTGGCCATGCCCCAGTGTTCCCAACAACTCCCCCCTTTGAGAACATTTAACAGCCTTGGCTTTGAGTTTTTTTATTTGGGCTATTTATTTTTTTATAATATGATTTTTTATAAGCATTTTGTGATAGCCCTGAAGAGAATGATTTATTAATTTTTGCAAAAGGGCCCTGACACATGATACTGCACAGCATAATACTAGTAATACAAGCAATATAGGAAAGAGAAATTTTAATAGCAGGCTAAATAAACCACCAAGCCAAGATGACAAACTTTAGCCTGAAAACAAGGGTTATAACCAATTGTTTTTTGGGGCAGTATAGGCAACCTGTGCTTTGGCTTGGGCATGGGTTTTAGCTTGTATTATTTTTTTATAGATTTTATAATTGCTATTATTTATATATATATAATATTGGGGCCCGATGAGGGCATAATTTTTTTTTGGGGATGCTAAGAGATAGTTTAAAGCTAGCCTGTTTTGGAGGGAAAATGTTTTGAGCTGCTATATTTTTTTATTTAATGTTTTTATTGTTGATTTTAAATTATTAATTGAGTTTTTTAATTTTAAGGCTATTTTTTTAAGTATTATTTGCAGCTTTATAGTATAGGTCTCCGTGAGGGGAGGCTTCCCGCAGTGCAAAGCTGTAGCCAACTCTGGGGTGGATCCACGGTGGCCATTATTTGCTAGTGACAGAGTATGGAAATGTCTTATTTATTTTGGCCCTCCATGGCTTCCCTTCTCCTGTTAAAGAGGCGTCCCCCCGGGCTCCCCCTGCCTGTGTGACTGGCCAGCAGGGGGTGGTGATAACTTTCTGTCCACCCATGTCCTCCCATGGGACAAGGGAGCGACATGGCTGCAGAGGAGCCAGCTCAGGTAGGGATTATTGTGGGGGGTTCTGATCTGTTCCTGCAGGAGGGAGAGGGACAGGAAATACACGGGAGAGGGGAAGGTTTGCACCGTCTGGTTTGGAGGTTGGAGCGGGGCAGGAAATGCACAGGGTGGAGAAAGGGAGGAGGCCAGGGGGTGGCAGACCTGCTGGGAGTTGTTTAATAAGTGGCCTAGGTTCTAGGAAGAGACCCATGAGGTTCGGAGATGGAAATGCTCCAATCTGGTGAACAGAAAATAACCTACCTAGATGGGGCTGGGAAAAAGGACCAGACTCGTAGTGCTGGAGCCTGACCCAACTAACCAGCGGGTGCCTTGAAATACGAAGGGGGAAGCCACCAGTCAGGCTTAGGGGAGATTCCCCTGCTTCATATCCAGCTCTAGGAGTGGCTAAGTCATTATGCAAGGTAACCTATTTCCCCTTGTTTTTTCCTGCCCCCCCACCCCCCCAACGTTCTTGTTGAACCCTGGATTTGTGCTGGAAATGGGCCACCTTGATTATCATACACATTGTAAGGAGAGTGATCACTTTAGATAAGCTATTACCAGCAGGAGAGTGGGGTGGGAGGAGGTATTTTTTTCATGATTTGTGTGTATATAAAAAGCTCTTCTACACTTTCCACAGTTTGCATCGGATGAAGTGAGCTGTAGCTCACGAAAGCTTATGCTCAAATAAATTGGATAGTCTCTAAGGTGCCACAAGTCCTCCTTTTCTTTTCACAAGGAAGAGGGTGTTGGGCTTCCTTCAAGAGATCTCTCCCTAGACCCTGCTCGGGGCAGCATCTCCGGTATCAGTCTGTGGCTAGTAGGTGTGTGATGGATCTGCTGGGAGAGAGGAGGGGTGTCTCTTCGCCCCCTCACCCTGGTGTTTCCTGGGTGCTCTGAGTGGGGTGGGGGTGGGACTCTGTTGACTGCGGTCCACCCAGAGTTTCCGTTTGATTGTCTCCTCTCCCCCACGAATAGTGGGGCTGTGAGTGGGGCAGCAGGTCCTGAGTGTGGGGCTCTGGCTCTTTCAGGGGCCGGTGACCTTCGAGGAGGTAGCTGTGCATTTCACCAGGGAAGAGTGGGCTCTGCTGGACCCCGCTCAGAGAGCCCTCTACAGAGACGTCATGCAGGAGACCTATGAGACTGTGACCTCGCTGGGTAAGGATTCCTGTCCCCTCGGTTCTTGGAAGGGGAACGGAAGTGATGAGGTTCACGCCACCCCCACAATGCCACCTCTGCTCTGTCCTGTTCCAGCATCACCCCAGCATGCCAGTGACACACACACGACCAGAGACCCTCCCCTGCTGCTGAACGCTGTGGGAAGAGAGCACAGGAGCAGAATCGCACAGTGTCAAATATCTCCTGTTTGCACAAGTAAAACGGGGGGTTAGGTCCAGCATAACGAACAGAAGCTTCCTACCCCTGGCCTTCTCTCAAACCCTGAGCCTTCTCCACCCAGACCAGAATGTGCTTGGGGTGGAAGAAGCAGGCTGCTGGGGTCAGAGCGGCTGGTCCAGGGTTACTGATCACACAGACCTTGAATGCTGGCTGGGGGAATCCAGACAAGGGAGCTCCAGCAGCAGAACATTGAAACTCAGCCAGGATTACAGATGACACAACTCCTCACTGCTCCGGATTGCCCCGTGCATGGGACAGTGGCCTCGGTTGCTGGTGAAAATCCTTGAGACCTGGAGAGTTGCTCCCCCATCCGCATGTGCACTAGCCACAATCTACCTTCTCTGCAGACTTGGTTTTTTGAGTCCCTCATTCCTGAAGTCACATGACCCCGATTCTTATTTTTCACATTCTGCTTTTCTAGACTATTTAGAGTCTGTTGCTTCTGAATGATAGTTTCTAATTTACCAGTGTTCTCCACACCCAGGGATTTTCCTACTCCCTCCCATTGCACTGGACTCACTAGGTTCCCTAGTATTTAAGAATGGCCACACTGGGACAGACCAAAGGTCCATCTAGCCCAGTGTCCTGTCTTCCGACAGTGACCAGCGCCGGGTGTCCCAGAGGGAATGAACAGAACAGGGAATCATGAAGTGATTCATCTCCTGTCACCCATTCACAGCTTATGACAAACAGAAGTTAGGGACACCATCCCTGCCCATCCTGGCTAATAACCATTCACGGACCTGTCCTCAATAGATTTCTCATGGTGTTTTTTGGTTTTTTTTTTGTAACCCTTTTATAATCTTGTACTTCACAACGTCCTCTGGCAAGGAGTTCCCCAGGTTGACTGTGCATTGTGTGAAGAAATACTTCCTTTTGTTTCTTATAAACCTGCTGTCTATTAATTTGATTGGGTGATTCCTACTCCTTGTGTTATGAGAAGGAGTAAATGACACGTCCTTATTTACTTTCTCCACGGCAGTTTTGATTTTATAGACCTCTCTCATATCCCCCCTTTGTCTGTTTTCCAAGCTGAATAGTCCCGGTCTTTTTAATCTTTCCCCGTACAGAAGACTTTCATACCTGTAATCATTTGGGTTGCCCTTTTCTGAACCTTTTCCAATTCCAATATATCTTTTTTTGAGATGGGGCAACCACATCTGCAGGCAGTATTCGAGATGTGGGTGTACCATGGGTTTATATAGAGGTGATATGATATTTTCTGTCGTCTTATCTCTCCATTTCAGAATGATTCCCAACATTCTCTTTGCTTTTTGACTGCCGTGGCACACTGAGTTGATGTTTTCAGAGAACTGTGCCCAGTGACTCCAAGATCCCTCTGTTGAGTGGAAACAGCTCATTTAGAGCCCATCATTTTGTATGTGTAGTTGGGATTATGTTTTCCAATGGGCTGCAATATGGTGCTATCCTGACACCTCGTCCTGCTGAGATCCTGCATTCAGTGAGATCCCTGCCCTTCCTGTTCCCGTTCTCATAAAACAAGAAGAGCATCCAAATGTGTGTTGACCTTCATTCCCTCAGCGGTCCTCATGGGAATCCCTGATCAGTTCCAAAGTGTATTAAAACCTTTCTTAAAGGGTTACCTCCTGGTGGTTATCAGGTCCTGTGAGTTTGTAGCCCAGAAAGACCCCCCTCAGTCAGCTCAAACTCAGCTGTTTATCCCCCAAAAGTCTGTCGTCTTCAGTCTCCTGAATGAGGGGAAATCCGTCACTACCCCTTTCTGCGTTGGGTAAAGCTTCAAAAGGTGGAGCTCTGCATAACCAGCCTTGAGATCTGGCATTCATCACCCTGTAGTGATACCAGCTTGCACAGGAAACCCATCCCGCTGCCCTTCCTGGTATCATGTGGCGCATCTCGGCATCATAGTCTGTGAAGAATTCATGCTTTCAAGGGCTGGCTTAGATATACAGATAACAGTCATAATTAGGGCAAGAGTTTGCAGGCAATGAAAAGAGAGTAATTGACAAACGTGAGCAATATCTAATCCTTTAAAGCCTGAAAGTGCCTTGGGGGGAGGGGACAGGAGCCGGCTGTGTGGGGGCGGTGGGGCTCAGATACTGGGCATTGAGAGCCTAGAGCCAGCTGTGCGCTGGAGAGACGGGGCATGAACCAGCTGTGTACAGGGCAGATGAGCAGGGGAGAGGTGCTGTGGACACGGCCGCGAGCAGCTGTGAGTGCCGTCCTCTCTGCAGCATGATGAGAGAGCCTGGCGTCCCACTGCCGATCCCAGACTTGTATGAGGAGGGAAGAAATTGGCATCAAGTCTCAACCGCAGCCAGCCTGTGCCCTGGGGAGGAGACGGGTGTCTCCAGGGAGAAATCTGGAGGATTGTGACCCTGCATGCCCCACCCACCCTCTGATCAGCAATTCCGGATATTAACGGTGATTCCAGAAACAAAGAGTAATTTTGGGAAAAAATGCAGTCCTAGCGACAATTTCCGGAAAACACTGGCCCTGGTTGTAACATTAAATCCGATAGTCTCAAGATCTAGGCCTGTGTTGATCAGATCTGTCACTCTGCCTTCACGGAGTTCACTCTGCTGGTGGGTTCTACCCCTTCCCCCATTCTGTGTCTGCCTTGTCTATTTAGATTGTAACTTCTTCAGGGCACGGGCCATCAACGCTTCTCGGTTTGTACTGTGCCTAGCAAAATGAGGACCCACTGTTAGTTGGCCCTTAGGCACTAAGGTAATGAATATGATTTATAATAATCATCTCCTGGCACTTTGAGCCAAGGAAGCCGGCCTTGGGACGTTACTACTTAAAAGTGAGCTGGGCTTAAAAGCATGGAATATTCTTTGTGACAAGTATCCCACAAATTCCACTGACCTCCCTTGTTTTCTTTGCCTTGAGCAGGGTTTCCAGTTTCCAGAACTGATGTGATCTCGCAGCTGGAACGAGGGGAGGAGTCGTGCGTCCCAGACCTTCACGGCTCTAAGAAAAAAGTGCTCCCGAGAGCTCCCTGCATAGGTGAGGCATTGGTTAAACCAACCCCAAAACTGTCGGTGAATACAGGAAACATTTGGGATGCCCTACAAAGAGCTTGTGAGCTCTCCAAGTTCAGGATTGTTCCCTGCAGATGTAGAATCGTTAGGCAGAGGTCACTCATGGCTTCCCACCTATCCTGACTGACAACTAGCAGCAGGTCCCTCCCCAATCTCGCTGTCCCCTGAGATTTCTTCTGAGATACGGACCCAGAACTGATCCCTTCCTTTCTCTCCTCTGGGGAAGGTTGAAGGGAAAATCAGCTCCTGATAGGTTTGATCTGTCCTGTACACATTTTGGTTCCTTCATCCCTTTTTCCATTCTTCTCTCTGAGATTTCCTTTCTCTCTGGCGCAGGCAGAGACTTACGTCTGGATTCTCTCGGTCTCCCGTCAGGTGTTGGGATGGTGAGTGAAAACGAGGAGGAACCCCAGCAGGAAGATGCTGAGCGAGTAGAAGCCCATGGGATGTTGTCAGGAAGGTCCAAAGGGAATGATTCTGGGAGCTGTGCACGCCCAGAAAAAACAAAAGCCTGTGAGAGTCAGCAGAGGCCAGAGGAAAACTTCGGTAGCCAGTCAGACCTTATTACACGTGAGAGAATGAACTTGGAAGGAACACGCTACACATGCCTCGAGTGTGGGAAAAGCTTCAAAGGGAGCTCGGACCTTCTCAGACATCAGAGAATCCACACGGGTGAGAAACCTTACGGATGCCCTGAGTGTGGGAAACACTTCAAGCAGAGCTCACACCTTATTACACATTGGAAAATCCACACGGGTGAGAAACCTTATGGATGCCCTGAGTGTGGGAAACACTTCAAGCAGAGCTCACACCTTATTAGACATCGGCAAATCCACACGGGTGAGAAACCTTATGGATGCCCTGAGTGTGGGAAACACTTCAATCAGCGCTCAACCCTTATTAGACATCAGAAAATCCACATGGGAGTGATCTGTAACAAATGCCTTGACTAGGGCTGGCCAAAGGTATTTTTTGCTTTTAAATCACATTTGCTAATTCCCACTTAGTGATCTGTGCCCCATCTTCACCGTGGTTACTCAGCTCCCCCAGATGAGTTGTCTGCTCCTGCCTTTTGCAGCTCACCCTTCTTTGGGGTCAGTCCTGTGATGTTTTCTATCAACTCCTTTCCTTTTGGGTCGAAGGAGCATGTGTCCCTCCAGCCAGGAATGTTCATCAGCTCCAGGTGGGGGAGAGAGGTTTGTTCCCAACAAGCTACTCTGAGGCAAAAACTACCCATGCCTTACATCCACTAGGACTGTACATGGCGTTGGCTGCTCAAGTTAGTGATCTTGGTGTTAAAAGACAATTACAGTTGTCGTGCAGATGCAGCCGAGGTGCAGTGGTTGGCATTAGCTTTCCCCTTGACCTGACCTAAACTCCATCACATGTCCTAGTCTAAACAAAGCCTGAGCATCACAGTTATACTGTTCCCCCATTTAAAAACAATTGTTAGTCATCAAGTTCCCCCACCAGGAACATATTGTTTCATTCCCAGTTGTCACAGTTCATCAGAGCGCTGTTGCTTCAGGTTTTCCTGAAGGCAGATATTTTTACTCCCGTTTTCCTCCCTTAAAATATATTGAAGTATAACAAAGAGCAGGAATAGGGAAGGGATAGGGAAAAATGTCTTTTCCCCTCTGTAACAACAGAAGAACATAGGGTAAATCAGAGGGATTCTCCATCACCATCTCTATCCCCCTGTTCTTCAATTGGTAAGGTCAATATTTCCCGAAGGGGCTGGGAAGAGGATTCTCTAGTAAATGATTTGGAACTAAGCAAAAGACCCATTCATTTGCCTCCCAAAGCAGTTGTGGCCCATGCCCTGCAGGAGGTTGCTCCTGAAGATCTTCCCTTCCTAATCAGGTGCATGTTGCCTCTTATTTGGGAAATGCAATCCCTTCCTAGGTAGAGATGGGAAAAATGGAAGTGACATTTCTGTTCAGCTCACTCCTGGCAGATGCTGTAAATGTGTAGGAAATGAATCCATGAGGAATGTGATAGAGCTGCAGAAAGACACCCATTTTGAGTAGATACCTGACATTTGGTGTCTTAGAGGGATTCTAAGCCGCACCTGAATTTAGTCCCTTATTTAAATCTGTGCCACCAGATTAAAGAAACAAAAGGGCATATTTGGGGGAGTTCTACCTCAGTATCGCTACTGGTATGTCGTGTGGTTGGTGAAGAATTCTACGCCAGAGCCGTGTAAAATTGCTACAACTAAGGTCAAAGATTTGACAAGAACTCAGGTAGAAATGAGAGGTTTTAGTGGTTGATTTTCACCCCAGAGATGGACGCTATGGTGACCTGTGGCCAAGGTAAACTGTTTTTAGAATTGCTCACACTTCTAAAGGATGCCATGATGAAACTGGGAACAACTGTCTTTTACCATTTGGATCCCAAGTTTCCTGAAGCACAGAGAGAAACAGCTGATTCCTTCAGAGCCATGCCATGCCTATGGGTCCCAAACTGGCTGCCTTGCTGGACAAGAAGCACTTCCGTGTTGGTTAAATGATGGTAGCCAATGAGGGAATGTAACAGATTCCAAGTTCAGACTGCAGGATACATGAATGCTGAGTCCAGAGTCTGTGGTTTGGTCTCTTAGTTTTGCTCTTGAGTCTAATGCATGTGTCTCACTTTTCCGCCTCCTGCTACTCTGAAAGATTAGAAAGTGTGAAAGTAGAGCACAGGTGGTTTTTCTCATGATGCAGCCTTCCCACGTAGTGTGAGACCCCTTCCACCCACACAGGTGAGCCAGAGAGTTCCCCAGGGCTCTTGTTCGCAAAGCAAAGATGTTACATTAGGCAGGAGATGTCAAGATCTACAATGGTGATGGGCGAGAGATGGGAGCTTTTCTGGGTGGTTGTTGTTTGGTTGTTTTTTTTCCATGTAATTTTTGTTTTGTTTTTGCAACTAGTTCTTTTTATAGCTGCTGAGCCCCCTTGTCCTTTTGAGCACAGCTTTTTAACCCTCAGGGCTGGCTCTGGAAACCTCAGAACCGGCTTTGCGTTTTTTTGTTCATGTTTGCTATCTTTGGAGTTCGCAGGAGTTTCCCAGGGCTCTTGTTCGCAAAACAAAGATGTCACATTAGGCAGGAGATGTCAAGATCTACAATGGTGATGGGGGAGTGATAGGAGCTTTTCTGGGTGGTTGTTGTTTGGTTGTTTTTTTTCCATGTAATTTTTGTTTTGTTTTTGCAACTAGTTCTTTTTATAGCTGCTGAGACGCTTGTCCTTTTGAGCACAGCTCTTTAACCCTCAGGCCTGGCTCTGGAAACCTCAGAACCGGCTTTGCGGTTTTTTTTTCATGTTTGCTATCTTTGGAGTTCGCACATCCACACGACATGCGGTTCACAGCAACGGATACTTTTAGAAACCTGCTGGGTGAAGCAGGCCTTTTCCAAACTGACATTGGCCCAAATTCTGCCTCAGTTCAGCTGGATTGGGACACGTCTGTGTCAAAGGAGTGGTTCGCACCTGATTTGCCCAGAGACCTCAGAGGAGGGGTAGTTAGATATAGGATAAGTAGGAATCAACAACAATGACGTTAAATATAAAGGTGAAAGACCCTCACCTTGCAGGTCAACAAGCCTGTTCTGTTCTTTCCCTCCAATGCATCTGGCACTGGTCGCTCTCAGGTAGCACACTGGGCTTGACGGACCATTGGTCTGACCCAGTCTGTGACCTGTCGTGCGTTCTTATGGAAGTCCTCTGCGGCCTTGTCTACACGGGCAAGTTTCTGCACAGGAAAGCAGCTTTCTGCGGTGTAACTCCCGAGGTGCGCACGCAGATTTCGTGATGCATGATAGAAAGGGGCCATGACAGGGACACACTGCCCTGTGGGGTCAAAGTCAAGGAGCTGTGACACGCCTACCACACGGTGCAGGAGGCAAACTGCTGCTCCATATTGGGGGCTAACTAACCCCAGCATCACGGCAAGAATCTACCTAGCAGCTGGAGAAAAAATATGTATGAGAGTCAAAGACACCCCCACATGGCCTATCTCTTCCCCAATCTCAACACCTGGAAGATTGTCTGGAAGACTCAGAATTTGAACTGCGGAGATTGGTCCCAGGCTGAGAGGGAATTCAGTCTGTGTATTAAGAACTCAACATTGCCTGGAGCAACCAGTAAGTGAGAAAAGCTGTTTGATCCAATTCTTGCTTAGTATTTTCAAATTAGAGTTTAGACTGGGAGTCTGTTTTCATTTGTTATGTAACCACTTTTGACCTCTGTGACCAACAGTTAGACTCAGTTAAAATCTAACTTTCTGTAGTTAATAAACTTATTTTAATATTTTATACTTACTCCTGAGTTTGTCCAAAGTGTTTGGGAAAGTTGCTCACATGACAAAGGCTGGTGCATGTCCCCTTTATTTTTGATGAAGTGGCGAACTAATTAATGAGCTTACACTTTTCAAGAGAAGGCCATGAGTCGTGTAAGATGGTACATTTCTGAGGTGCAAGGCTAAGAGCTGGGGAGATATGCTGGTGTCTCTGTATAATTGAGTAGTGACTTATAGAGCATTCATGCAACTGAGTTGGGTGCTTTGCTGCATGTTGTTGGCCAAATGATCATAGAATCCTAGGATATCGGGGTTGGAAGGGACCTCAGGAGGTATCTAGTCCAACCCCCTGGCCAGAGGAGGACCAATCCCCAACTAAATCATCCCAGCCAGGGCTTTGTCAAGCCTGATCTTAAAAACTTCTAAGGAAGGAGATTCCACCACCTCCCGAGGTAACCCATTCCAGTGTTTCACCACTCTCCTAGTGAAAAAGTTTCTCCTAGTATCCAAGCTAAATCTCCCCCACTGCAACTTGACCATTACTCCTTGTCCTGTCATCTGCTGTCACTGAGAATAGTCTAGATCCGTCCTCTTTGGATCCACCTTCATTTCGTTCAAAGCAGCTATGACATCCCCCCTCATTCTTCTCTTCCGTAGACTAAACAATCCCAGTTCCCTCAGCCTCTCCTCATAAGGCATGTGTTCCAGACCCCGAATAATTCTTGTTGCCCTTCACTGGACTCTCTCCAATTTCTCCACATCCTTCTTGTAGTGTGGGGCCCAAAAGTGGACACAGTACTCCAGATGAGGCCTCACCAATGTCGAATAGAGGGGAACGATCACATCCCTCGATCTGCTGGCAATGCCCCTACTTATACTGCCCAAAATGCCATTGGCCTTCCTGGCAACAAGGGCACACTGTTGACTCATCTCCAGCTTCTCATCCACTGTCACCCCAGGTCCTTCTCTGCAGAACTGCTGCCGAGCCATTCGGTCCCTAGTTTGTAGCGGTACATTGGATTCTTCCATCCTAAGTGCAGGACTCTGCACTTGTCCTTTGTTGAACCTCCTCAGATTTCTTTTGGCCCAATCCTCCAATTTGTCTAGGGCCCTTTGTATCCTACCCTACCCTCCAGCGTATCTACCTCTCCTCCCAGTTTAGTGTCATCCGCAAACTTGCTGAGAGTGCAATCCACACCATCCTCCAGATCATTTATGAAGATATTGAACAAAACCAGCCCCAGGACCGACCCTTGGGGCACTCCGCTAGATACCGGCTGCCAACTAGACATGGAGCCATTGATCACTACCCGTTGAGCCTGACAATCTAGCCAACTTTCTACCCACCTTGTAGTGCATCCATCCAGCTCATACTTCTTTAACTTGCTGACAAGCATACTGTGGGAGACCGTGTCAAAAGCTTTGCTAAAGTCAATTAATAACACGTCTACTGCTTTCCCTTCATCCACAGAACCAGTTATCTCATCATAAAAAGCAATTAGATTAGTCAGGCATGACTTTCCCTTGGTGAATCCATGCTGACTGTTCCTGATCACTTTCCTCTCCTCGAAGTGCTTCAGAATTGATTCCTTGAGGACCTGCGCCATGATTTTTCCGGGGACTGAGGTGAGGCTGACTGGCCTGTAGTTCCCCGGATCCTTCTTCTTCCCTTTTTTAAAGATTGGCACTACATTAGCCCTTTTCCAGTCATCCAGGACTTCCCCCGTTCGCCATGAGTTTTCAAAGATAATGGCCAATGGCTCTGCAATCACATCCACCAATTCCTTTAGCACTCTCGGATGCAACGCATCCGGCCCCATGGACTTGTGCACATCCAGCTTTTCTAAATAGTCCCGAACCACTTCTTTCTCCACAGAGGGCTTGCCACCTCCACCCCATGCTGTGCTGCCCAGTGCAGTAGTCTGGGAGCTGACCTCGTGAAGACAGAGGCAAAAAAAGCATTGAGTACATTAGCTTTTTCCACCTCCTCTGTCACTAGGTTGCCTCCTTCATTCAGTAAGGGGCCCACACTTTCCTTGGCTTTCTTCTTGTTGCCAACATACCTGAAGAAACCCTTCTTGTTACTCTTAACATCTCTCGCTAGCTACAACTCCAGGTGTGATTTAGCCTTTTTGATTTCATTCCTACATGCCCGAGCAATATTGTTATACTCATCCCTGGTCATTTGTCCAATCTTCCACTTCTTGTAAGCCTCTTTTTTGTGTTTAAGATCAGCAAGGATTTCACTGTTAAGCCAAGCTGGTCGCCTGCCATATTTACTATTCTTTCTACACATCGGGATGGTTTGTCCCTGTAACCACAATAAGGATTCTGTAAAGTACATCGAGCTCTCCTGGACTCCTTTCCCCCTCATGTTATTCATATAGGGGATCCTGCCCATCAGTTCCCAGAAGGAGTCAAAGTCTGCTTTTCTGAAGTCCAGGGTCCGTATTCTGCTGCTTTCCTTTCCTCCTTGTGTCAGGATCCTGAACTCGACCATCTCATGGTCACTGCCTCCCAGGTTCCCATCCACTTTTGCTTCCCCTACTAATTCTTCCCGGTTTGTGAGCAGCAGGTCAAGAAGAGCTCTGCCCCTAGTCGGTTCCTCCAGCACTTGCACCAGGAAATTGTCCCGTACAGTTTCCAAAAACTTCCTGGATTGTCTGTGCACCGCTGTATTGCTCTCCCAGCAGATATCACGATGATTGAAGTCCCCCATGAGAACCAGGGCGTGCGGTCTAGTAGCTTCTGCGAGTTGCCAGAAGAAAGCCTCATCCACCTCATCCCCCTGGTCCGGTGGTCTATAGGAGACTCTCACCACGACATCACCCTTGTTGCTCACGCTTCTAAACTTAATCTTAAACTTAATCCAGAGACTCTCAGGTTTTTCTGCAGTTTCATACTTGAGCTCTGAGCAGTCATACTGCTCCCTTACATACAGTGCAACTCCCCCACTTTTTCTGGCCTCCCTGTCCTTCCTGAACAGTTTATATCCATCCGTGACAGTACTCCAGTCATGTGAGTTATCCCACCAAGTCTCCGTTATTCCAATCACATCATAATTCCTTGACTTTGCCAGGACTTCCAGTTCTCCCTGCTTGTTTCCCAGGCTTTGTGCATTTATGTATAGGCACTTGAGGTAACCTGCTGATCGCCCCTCTTTCTCAGTATGAGGCAGGAGCCCTCCTCTCTCCTGCACTCCTGCTCGTGCTTCCTCCTGGTATCCCACTTACCTCAGGGCTGTGGTCTCCTTCCCCTGGTGAACCTAGTTTAAAGCCCTCCTCACTAGGTTAGCCAGCCTGCTTGCAAAGATGCTCTTCCCTCTCTTCGTAAGGTGGAGCCCGTCTCTTCCTAGCACTCCTCCTTCTTGGAACACTATCCCATGGTCAAAGAATCCAAAGCCGCCTCTCCGACATCACCTGCGTAGCCATTCGTTGACTTCCACAATTCGACGGTCTCTACCCTGGCCTTTTCCTTCCACGGGGAGGATGGACGAGAAGACCAATTGCACCTCAAACTCCTTTATCCTTCTTCCCAGAGCCATGTAGTCCGCAGTGATCCGCTCAAGGTCATTCTTGGCAGTATCATTGGTGCCCATGTGGAGAAGCAGGAAGGAGTAGCGATCCGAGGGCTTGATGAGTCTCGGCAGTCTCTCCGTCACATCACGAATCTTAGCTCCTGGCAAGCAGCAGACTTCTCGGTTTTCCCGGTTGGGATGGCAGATAGATGACTCAGTCTCCCTGAGGAGAGAGTCCCGACCACCACCACCCGCCTCCTTCTCTTGGGAGCGGTGGTCGTGGAACCCCCAACCCTAGCACAGTGCATCTCATGCCTTCCAATTGGCGCAGTCTCCTTCTGCTCCCTTCCCTCAGACGTATGATCTGGTCCACTCAGATGCTGAGGTTGTGAGTTCAAGCATCAGCTTTCTTTAAGCAATGGCTTCTGCCATTCATCTTGCCCGTCGGAAAATACAATTCCGGCTCAGAAGACACCCAGGTTCTCTTCCTCTGCAGAGTGCAGGACAGATTCCACAGATCTACAAGGCTCCATTCTCCACCTGCACCCTGTGTCAGGAGGCATCAAGCAGAGCCCAGAGCACTGCCCATCCTGTGATTCTTGAGCCCCGACTTCCCCCTCAACCTTTGCTCCCTAAACCACCTTCCTGCACTCCCTCTTGGCTGTGAGACTCAAACCCTGCCTGGCTTTCGATATGTTCATGTGGTTTTTGTCTGTCAGGTTGATGAGCATGTGGGTCCTGTGTGATTTCTGTGGATGCCTTGCATAGTTTTGTGTGCGTGTGTCTGATTTTTGCAGGCAAATTGTTTTTTGCTTCGTATTCTTTTGGTATGTGGTTTTTGTGCTTTCGTCTTGTGTGCTTTTTCTGTATGTTTTGTGTGGCTTTCCCTTATGTGCATATGTCTACTGATCAATGGCTCCATGTCTAGTTGGCAGCTGGTATCTAGTGGACTGCCCCAAGGGTCGGTCCTGGGGCCGGTTTTGTTCAATATCTTCATTAATGATCTGGAGGATGGTGTGGATTGCACCTTCAGCAAGTTTGCAGATGACACTAAACTGGGAGGAGTGGTAGATACAGAGGGACCTAGACAAATTGGAGGATTGGGCCAAAAGAAATCTGATGAGGTTCAACAAGGACAAGTGCAGAGTCCTGCACTTAGGACAGAAGAATCCAATGCACCGCTACAGATTAGGGACCGAATGGCTAGGCAGCAGTTCTGCAGAGAAGGACCTAGGGATGACAGTGGACGAGAAGCTGGATATGAGTCAAGAGTGTGCCCTTGTTGCCAAAAAGGCCAATGGCATTTTGGGCTGTATAAGTAGGGGCATTGGGCTGGCTGGGATGATTTAGTTGGGATTGGTCCTGCTCTGGGCAGGGGGTTGGACTAGATTGCCTCCAGAGGTCCCTTCCAACTCTGTTATTCTATGATTCTCTGATTCTCTGTGTGCTGTGTGGGTTTGTGTGTGGGTCTGATTTTTGTTGATGCCTACAAGGGGCTGTGCAGTGTGTGATTTTCTCTTTCTCTCTCTGTTTGTATCTTCATGTGTAAATTCACTGGAATGTTTAAAAATATCCACAGCTTTGCCAATTTTCACCAGGAATTTTTCTCAGTCAACAAATTCTCACTTGTTCCCTACCGAAGTGTTCACTCTTGGATGGCATCAAATTAACCTATGAAATTCTGAACTGCAACCTCACCTGCTTTTCAGGGATTCTTCCTTAGACTCAGAGGATCAAGAGCTGGAAAATTCACCTAATTCAGTTTAAAGGCAAAGCTTCACTGACAGTTGAAATTCCAAGCCCTTGTTTACAAAATGAGAAAAAGAGCCAGGGGAAGCACTTCCTTTTGATTCACAGAATAAAGCGTTTGTCATTTAAGGGTTTGTTTCCCATATTTTAAAACCACAAGGGGTCTTCGTAAACACCCAGTCTGACCTCTTGTCTAGCATGGGCCCGATACCTGCCCCCGAAGAATTCCTTTTCAACTAGAACAGATCCGTTTAAAAAAAAATAGATCCAATTTTGATTTGAAAATTTCCAGGAATGGAGACTCCACCAGGACTCTGGGTAAGATTTTCAATGGTTAATTCCCTTCCCTGTCAGAAAGCATGCCTTATTTCCAATCTGAATATGTCTAGCTTCACTTCCAGCCATTGGCTCACATTATACATTTGTCTGTTAGATTGAAGAGCCTGTTTGTAAGTATTGTTCCCCATGTAGGTACTTAGGGAGTGAGAGCGTCATCCCCTAAACCTTTTCTGAGCTCTTTGTGACTATCACAGCAAGGCGGGGGTTTTAAGCCTTTCATCCTTCTCATGGCTCTTCTTTCTCCTCTCAAATGTTTCATCCTCCTTCTTGAACTGGGGACCTCAGAACTGGATGAAGTGGGCACAACAAATACAGAGGTAAAAAGACCTTTCGACTCCTAGCTGAGATCCCACTGTTGCTGTATACGTGGCTGACATTCCTTGTTCCTAGATGTACACGCTCCCATTTAGCCTTAGCCGCAGGAAATAGTCATCAGCACCACCTCAGCTCTCCGTTCTGAGATTTACTTCTCACTCCCTAGATGCCAAAATATCTCCTTAGGATTCTAGATGGCTGTCCTCCACTGGCTGGATCAGATGTTCCTGCTTCCCCTCAGTAATCTTCAGATGATCCGTGTTCTCCAGAGCTTACCCTCCCAGACAGGACTGAACAACCTTTGCTTATAACTAGACCACCCGTGACCTCAACTAGGTGCCCTGAATGCACCACTTTTGAATTCCCTCCAAGTTCTAGCATAGAAATGCGAAGCAGTTGGTGTTGTAATGTTACAGGAGAGGTTGAAATGAGGCTATTTCTCATGTAGAAGGCAATGATTGTGTCAGGAAGGGGATTTGAACGCCCACCTGCATATGGAGCCCAGAACACAAATGACGGAAAGACACAGCCTTGAGTTTGACACATTAGACCACTCGGCCAGCCTGTCACTGTTAGTCAAGCCACTTATCAATCACAGTTTTCTTTAACTTGTTGTGAACTTTCCAGGGAGGTGGAGATGGCATATCTCTTTCAACTTCTAGAGACTTTCTAAAGCACAAGCGATTTTTATATGTCATCTCCCTGCTCCCTTTTTAAGGGAATAAAAGATGATTGCTACCATTCTGAGAAAGTAACGTTGAACCTCAAACTCCTGCCTGGTGGGCCAGACGGCCAAGCAACCAGCACCCACAACTTCTACCACCTTTTGTTTCCAAAATAGCTCAGCCCTCAGTGTGTTGAGCCTTTCTGAAATCTGGCCAAAATGTTTATTGCCCAAATGGGAGCTGAGTTCTTCTGAAAATCTGGCTCTAGGGGTGGGGGTGAGACCTTCTGAAAATTCTGGCCCATGTGTCTGGAAACTCTAAGAACCTTCAGAACTTTTATCGTGTGCTAGAACCTGATGAGAAAACCTTCCTTCTGTCGAACTCAGCAGAGATTTTCTCATTGACTTACAATCACAATGTTTCATCTTGATCCCAGATTTAGGTATCAACAAAATGCATTGATTGTACTTTTACAAGCAGTGTGAAACAAACACGCCTAGTTGGACAGAGGGATAGAAGTAGGTCTGCCACTAAACCACATTGCCTTTCATCAGTAGCTACCTGAGCAAGGTAGAAACCAGTGGCCAACAGGTGAAAGGCCCATCGTCTATGCTTAGAACACGACAGCAGCTAGCCCTCAGGAATGGAAGAGGCTAATGGTCAGTTTTGCTGAGATGGTTACTTCCAAAGATTGGTATATAGAGTGGGATGAAAGTTTTTTGAGTGAATATTTTATTTGCTGAAAGAATTTGGTTGACCCCAAATGATTTTTTGGTTTTGTTTCAGCAAGAAAACTGACATCTTGGGTCAACCTGAGTGTCTATTACTGTTGTTACAACATTGGTTAGGCTAGCTAGCAAGGGGGAACAAGAATTTGCACCTGTCTATTTGTGGACAACGAAGTGCACAGTGGAAACATGCCCATATTCTGCTCCTAGTCAATGGGAAGCTTTGATTTTGATATGGTCTCCAAAGCCCTTGCCAAGATCACGTAGAAGATGGGGGAGTCAGGGAAAAACCGTCAATTTGTTCAAATTGCAAGAGAAGAATAAATTAAGGTGTTTTGCTGTAAAGTCACTTTTCCCTGACTGGGAATTGAACCCAGGCCGTGGTGGTGAGAGCGCCAAATCCTAACCACTAGACCACCAGGGAGAAGATGGGGCTGTTGTTCTTCTCAGCTGTGCTACACTTCCTTAGGCTATTTTCTCTCCAATTTCTGAAGCTGCTCCTTTGTCCATTCCCTGAGCGGCTAAGAGCAGAGCGGGCAGGAACCCCTGTGCTCAGGGTCACAACCTGAGCCCAACCCAAGCCACTGAAACAAACTCAAATGATGCGTCAGCTTCCTTCACTAGGATCACAGAGCAACACAAAGAAAACCCAGGAGGAACAATCCTCCTCTGCCTTCACTGACCCCATTGCAACCCTCTCAGCAGCCGACCTGGACATTGAGCTGACAGGAACTTTGGCATAGAGAGCAAGGGAGGGAGTTTGCTCCCCCTCATTGTGAGCTGATTGCATTCTGACTCCATGTAACGGGGCTCTGAGCTTTGCCATCTTCTGAATTCTGTGTCCTAACTGTGATCATCCGCCCTTCCTTCAGTTACTTTGGGTTCTGCTGTTGTTCACCATTTCTGAGTGGAGATTTTAAATCACGGCTGTTTCTTTGTTAGCATGTCATGGGCTATTAGCAGTAGGAGGAAAAATCACTTTTTGTAGTGGTAAACAGGGTGGCCCATTTCAAACAGTTCTCTGTGAGTTCAATCCTTGAGGGGGCCATTTAGGGATCTGGGGCAAAAATTGGGGATTGGTCCTGCCTTGAGCAGTGGATTGGACTAGATGACCTCCTGGGGTCCCTTCCAACTCTGCGATTCTGTGAAAGGACATGTCAGAGGGCAGGGGACTTGACAAAGCCCTGGCTGGGATGATTTAGTTGGGGTTGGTCCTGCTTTGAGCAGGGGGTTGGACTAGATGACATCCTGAGGTCCCTTCCAACCCTGATCTTCTATGATTTTAAGGCAACCCCCATCTTTTCATGGACTCTGTATATATCTCTTCCTGCTGTATTTTCCACTCCATGCATGTGATGAAGTGGGTTTTAGCCCAGGAAAGATTACGCCCAAATAAATTTGTTAGTCTCCAAAGTGCCACAAGTCCTCCTCATTGTTTTTGCTGATACAGACTAACACGGCTACCACTCTGAAAGGAAATCAAGCCACTAGGTAGGCAGAAGAAGAAGCGGAGAGGGATGCGGTGGGGTAAATGAAAGCAGAGGAGGATTGTTCCTCTTTTGTGTTCCTCTTGGGATTCTGATGGAGGAACCTAAATCATAATTTGAGCTTGTTTCAATGCTTTTCCTTGAGCTCAGGTTATGAGCACAGGGGTTCCTTCACTCTCTGTTCCTGTCCCCTCTGAAATGGGGAATGGACCATTTCATAGAATCATAGAATATCAGGGTTGGAAGGGATTTCTTTAACTGGAGAGCAAGTAGCCTTAGAAAGCATAGAGGAGCTGAACCAAAAAACCCTACATTACCCCCCCTTATGGTCTACTGCAGGGGTAGTCAATTATTTTTTGTCAAGGTCCAAAATCTCAGTCAAGATATGATCAAGGTCCAGACTCCAGAGAAAATAATTTTATTTACTTATTATTATGATTTTTAAAAAGATTTCAGGGTCCATTAAAAATTTCTGGCGGTCTAGAGTTGGCCCATGGTACACCTGTTGAGTACCCTTGGTCTACTGGTTAGGAGTCTCCTTGATGCTGCCTTGGTTCCATCCTCAGTCAGGGAAAGAAACTTCTCGACACAATTCTCCATTCAGTCTTCACTGCAAATTAAAAAAAACCTCAGAACTTTCACCCCAATAGCTTATTATCTGGCCGTTTTCTGCCCTGTCCTGTATAAACACCAAAAGGGGCCTTTTTAAAAACCAAAGACTTTGAGATGGGGGCGAACTGGCTGACTCCAGCTGCCTATCTCTATTCACTTGTGTGCTGAATTGAATGAATCTCTTTGGATATACAGCAATCGTGAAGCATAAATCTGCTTCAGTGGATATAGTAGAAGCGATATTGCCTAAATAACACCTGGCTTTTTTCAAAACCAGCAATAGCCACGAGAGGTCCCAGAATCATCTGAGATTGCCTCCAGCTGACAAAGGGCCCATTTTTCAGCTAGGAATTCAACTTCTTTGTTCCCTTTTCTCTGCTTTGAGTCTCTTTCCGCTTGTCTCAGGTAGTGTGGCGAGCAAACGCGCAGGTGGGTGAGATAATATCTTTGACTGGGCCAGCTTCTGTTGGGGACAAAGACAAGCTTTTCTGGGACCTGCATGGCTACAACTACATAGCAAATGCTCATAAGCCATGAATTAGTTCTTCTTTCACACTGGAATGCATCACTTTTGGTGTGACACCAAGAAATTATTTATTAGCCCGTATAACCATTTCTTCGCCACCTGTTGAGATTATCTTTTGACTGTAATGCCATCCTGTATTAAAATTCCAAATGGTCAATTAGCAAGCACCAAAATAAAGAACAGCCAATTATTAATCTGCCTCACCCCTAGCCTTGCCCAGGATCTCTGCATTGGTTTAGAAAATATTTTCGCATAGATATTTGCAAATTGGGAAGTTTTAAATTGTGTCAGCTTCCGTCTAGAAAGAGAGAGTGGTAAGCTAAATTGCTCCAACAGCGATTTCCCCATCTATGTGAGAGAAAGAATTAGAAAGAAGTAAGGAAAGTGAATCCAAGGTAAATGATTCTGACCTTTCCTTTGAAATGCTCGGTGCAATAAATCAGTGAATATTCCCATAAGTAAACTCCTGTAAGTGACAGAAAGGAGGGCATGGGAAAAGGCTGTCAAATGTTGTGTTAAACTTTAATTCATGAGCAAAATTGTGTGGCCATTAAATTACAACCCTAAAATATCGTAAAAGGAAAGAAAAAGGAACAAAAAGTGTGGGAAATACGGGTGTATTTCAGCAAAGGACTTGGAATGGAGGAAGACCAAAAGTGATCAGTCGGGGGAAAAGGCACTGTTTTTGCCTAGTTTTAAGTCAGGGATATTTTGCGTGTGAAGCAAACTTGATAACCACCACACTACAGTACAATCCATTGCAGAAACCAGTTGTGCCCAGCTTTGGATGTCCCCTTCTAAGGCTTTCTCAGCTGCCAGTGTATATCCGCTCCCTCAGTTCCCCTTTGAAGAACAGGACAACAAAGAACTTACTTTCCAAACTCAGACAGGCATCAGAAAAGCTGCAATGTCTCATCCAATTTGCCCTTCTCACAATGAGGCCAAAACGCAGGCAAATCTCGTAAGCAAGAAACCTCACATCCACTCCACTTCTCCATGGACATTTCCCTGCCAGCTCCTCGGGAGCAACCAACAAGACAAGAAACCAAAATGCAGTAAAATCAAGGGCACGTTTCCCACCACAGGTTTCACTGACTGCGAAGGGTCATGTAGAAATGTTTTGCCTTTTCATACCTGAAGACTTGGTTATTCTCTCCTTCCCTGAACTGGAATGGAAAGCGAGGAGATAGGTGTGAGAACAAGAACTCCTAAGCAAAGGAAACAAGGCACCCAGCATATAACCCATCAGCAGGAGATTAAAACCTGGGCTACACTACACAGTTAGGCCCGCCGACAGCATTTTACGTTGTCCTAATTACCTCACGGTGCACGCTACAGCCTTGTCCCATCTATGTAAGTGCCCTGCTACACCCACATAGTAACTCCAGCTCCTCAAGAGGCACGGGGATTGTGTTGGGGTCCTTAGGACAACCCAGTGTCTGTGTAGACACTGCCTTACTCACAGGGGCTGCTGGCTGTCTTGCCAATGTCATGGCTTCCGGCTGGCTCCCTTCATGGCTGCCCTCCGCTCCCTGATCCCAGCGGGGCTGCACCTGCCTGGCTCCTCGCAGGGCTGCTGCACGAAAGCTCCCGGCTCCCAGCGCAGGGAGCCGAGAAGCCTGAGCCCTTGGCCCCCGCCCCCACTCCTGGCTGGGAGCAGGCAGGCAAGAAGCCCAGGTGGCCGGCTCCCACTCCAGGGAGGAGGTGGGGAGCCAAGAGCCCAGGGGGCAGCTGGGCTCCCAGTGGGCAGCTGCGCAGAGTGAAGAACCCCGTTTCTCAGCCCCCCCACACTGCCCCTCTTCATTCGGTGGAAGCACTCCTGGTGAAGACACACTCCGCCGACAGAAGGAGGGGAGTGGGGACAAACTCAAATTAAGCTTCCGCTTCCTCCATCACGATCACAAGAGAAACTGAAAGAAAACTCAAGAGGAACAAGCCTCCTCTCCTTTCATGCACCCCCATCACAACCCTCCCTGCTTTGTTTTCTGCCTGCATTTCCTTTTGAAACTGCAACGGCTGCTCCAGAAAACGATCATGTCTCTGAATTCACAGCAACATCCTGAGGATGATAAAAGTATGAAGGAATTCATGGTCCTTTATGACATAATAATAATTAATAATAATAATTAATACATTATTATTTGTATTGCAAGATTAATCTTTCCGTTTTGCAGATTCAGCTCCACATTGATTCTTGTTGCTCTTTGCAATGTATCTATCTATCTTGGCAACAGTATTTGCTGTTGTTTCAGGTGGAGCACTCAGCGTGTTACGTTTTTCTGACAATCTGTGTCTCGAAAATTCTAGCCAATATGCCTGGAACTTCCAAGAACCGTCAAAGTATGAAGGAATTCCAGGTCCTTTTTTATATTACCATTTATCAGTAGTTATTATTTGTAGAGCAAAGATTAATCTTTCATTTTTTTAGATCCAGCTCTACGCTGATTCTTGTTGCTATTTGCCATGTATCTATAGCTATCTAGCTATAAAGGCAACCGGTTTTTGCTCTTGTTTCTTTGTATTTGTACACTGCAACTTTTCAGCCCAAGCCACATGACCCTGATTAATGTGACACCAGCCAGCCATGGGTGATTCATTGCACTGTAGACATATCCCAACGTTATGTCTCCACAGCGATTCAAACACCCAGGGCACCTGTCTCAGAGCCCGGGGCAGCTGACTCAGGCTTCTGGGGCTGCAGCTGCAGGGCTATAAAATGACAGTGGAGGCAGATGGGCTTGAGCTCAATCTCTGAGGTCCCATGAGGGGTGAGGGTTTCCAAACCCAGGCTTCAGCAGGAACACTAGTATCTGCACCCCACTTTTCAGCCCCACAGCTTGAGCTCCAGAAGCCCACATCAGGTGACCCAGGCCAGCCCTGCTGCCATCTTTATCCCGGGAGAGAGGGACTCTACGGGGACGTCTCCATTGCAGTGTCAGCCCAGGGGTGGCAGGCTGTGCTCAAAGCAGCACCCTGGAAGCCCCATAGTCACCACTCTCATAGAATTAAGGTACGATTTGTACAGAGTCGGCCTGGTGAGCTATCATTGTAAAAGTCGTGATCTGTTGAAGGCTAATACCTGGGTGGATGGTGTGTGCTAGGCTTGTCTGGGAAGTGGTGGAGTTTTGCTCTGGGTGCGTCACTGAAATATGTGATGAGGCTGGGAAATGGCCACCGCCAGCCTTTCCGGTGTGACGCTGGAGGAGCCAGACTCGCTGCTGGCCCAGTGAAGGTATCCACGCTCCCAAGGACTCTCCCAGGAACCGTGTACAATGCAGACTCCTCCGAGACAGCCCGGAGACAAAGAACACTGCTTGACTCACATCAAGGCAGAGGAACTTCCTAAGAAGTTGGAAGAAATTATGAAAGAGGGGAAGAGACGTCATGACTTGGCCTCTCTCCCCCGCAATTCAACACCTTGCAACACATCTGGAGGACAAAGACTGAACTGAAATAATTCAGAGATCAGAAGAGAAGAATAATAATCCATTCAAATCAACGTCCCCAAACAGACTAGTATTGGTTTCTCAGCAGAAAACTTTCCATGTGGGGGATTTTGTTTTCCCACTCAGACCTTGCCAAGGGAAGCAGAGAGAAAATCTTTGACTTGCCTCCTTCAGAACGCTTGGCCTAGAGACTCTAGCTGTGGGTCACTGTCGTGGCCTTGCTGAGAACAGGGGCATTTTAATAATTTGCAGAGGTCCCAGGGTGTTTGGGGGAGATTATGAGGCTATTACCTTTTGAGATAAAAGCTAAGAAATACAGAATGAGACAATTCTTTCATACATCTGGCCTTTAGACATATTTCATTTAAAGCAGGGGGTCTAACATGCTGTGAGAAAGTGGAAATGTTGGAAGCTCAAATAATTCCGTTTTTTCTAGGTCTCGTGCGTGTGTAAATGGCACAACATGTTAATTTATAAGCACGTCGTTTTTAACTTCATTAAATATTATGTGGTGTATTAACTATATCAAATGGGTTGTACAATACAATGACTTTTCCATGCGTTGCCCAAAACATATTTTTTAATATTATTTAAATGCACCGAACTCCTTGAACATAAAGTTGTTTATTTCATTCCTGTGCAGTGTGTTGGGAGCTCAGTTAATTGAGTTTATTGTCACTCTGTGTGTGTGTGAGGTACAACACAATAATTTAGTGATGCTGAAAACGTTCCCTTCTCCCTCTGGAACTGCCTTGGAATCACCTTCCCTTTGTAGATTAATCTACTCCTGTGTCTGTATGAGGAAAATATGGTTTCTATGAAAAAAACTCATTGTTTATTTAAAAGGACTGACACCAAACGGCCACACTATGGGGATACAACACCATGAGTAAGAACAGGAGGACTTGTGGCACCTTAGAGACGAACAAATTTATTGGAGCATAAGCTTTCGTGAGGTACAGTTCACTTCATCAGATGCATGCAGTGGAAAATGCAGTGGGGAGACTCCTATACACAGAGAACATGAAACAATGGGGGTTCTCTACACACTGTAACGAGAGTGATCAGGTAAGGTGAGCTATTACCAGGAGGAGAGCCAGGTGGGGTCGGGGGGAACCTTTTGTAGTGATCATTGGTATTAATTTGCAAACTGGGTACAGTTAACTTAGGCTTGAATGGGAGTGGATGGTTCATTACACAAAGTAAAACTATTTCCCCATGTTTATTTCCCGCCCCCACTGTTCTCACATGTTCTTGTCAACTGCTGGCAAAGGCTGACCTTGATTACCACTGGAAATCCGAGAAAAAAGACGAGAGCAGAGTGGTTTCTAGACACCCTCCCATCCATCTAACACAGACACACAGACTTTGCTAAGGCATTAACTTTTCCTTCTCCTTTATGATTCTTTAATGCCTCTGGAAATACCAATTCCTAGAGGCCCCTTTCACAGAGCAAACAACCACAGAGCAATGAGAAAGCTGGGGGCTGCCAGGTTGTTGAGGGCAAGTCTTGAAAGGGATGCCCAAACAATCCAGCTGGATCCCCGGCAACCAGATGTGGGGATTAGCTGCACAGCTGTGGCTGCTGCTCTGAGGGGAGCGGCATAAACTACCTGCCTGTGGATGCAGCCCACCAGCTGGTTCTCCTGGGGCAGATGGTGAGTGGTTGGGCAGGGATGGTGCACCGGCTGGGGTCTGAAATATGAACAGGGGTCTAAGGAACCTCAGCATCACAGTCATCAGGAGTCCAAGCTGCTTGGGGTGAGCTTGTGGGCAATGGCCCAACTGGATTGTTTGTGCATCCCTTTCGCCACGTCCCTTGTGATCCACCAGGGCTTGCAGCACCATGGAAGAGTACCCCTTGCGGTTTATGTAGTGGCCGCCCCGCTGTTCCGGGGCCAAGAGAGGGATATGCGTTATGTCTATCGCCCCGCCGCAGTCAGGGAACCCCAGCGCATTAAAGCCATTCACAATGGTCTGCACATTTCCCAAAGTCACGACCCTTGATAGCAGCTGATCAATGATTGTGTTGGCTATTTGGATCACAGCAGGCCCCACAGAAGATTTGCCCACTCTAAACTTATTCCCGACTGACCGCTAGATGTCGGGCGTTGCAAGCTTCCGCAGGGCTATGGCCACTCACTTCTGAACTGTGAGGGCGGCTCTCATTTTGGTGTCTTTGCACTTCAGGGCAGGAGACAGCAAGTCGCAAAGCTCCATGAAAGTGGCCCTTACACATAAAAAAGTTTCTCAGCCACTGGGAATCATCCCACACCTGCAACACGATGAGGCCCCAGCAGTCTGTGCTTGTTTCCTGGGCCCAGAATCGGCGTGCCACGGCATGAACCTGGCCCAGCGCCACCATGATCTCCCAATTGCCACACGCCGTGCCATCTTTGTCCATGTCCTCATCAGTATAGTAATCGCACGGTCGTCGTTTCCTTGCCCCGTTTTGCAGGGACTGAACATACTGCTGGATAATGCGCGAGGTATTTAAAATGCTTAAAACTGCAGCGGAGATCTGAGCGGGCTCCATGGCGCCTGCACGGGTAATCCTGGAAAAGGGGCGCAAAATGTAGGAGAGCAGAGTGGCAGGGGAAGAGGTGCTGTTTGGTTCGTGGTAGCCGAAGAAAGGCGGGAAATGGTTGTCTTCCGTGGTTTTCACGGAGGCGGGAGCCCAGGACAGACAACCCGGAGAAGCTCGGAAGCGTGGCACCAGCGGGAGAGCAGAGTTGGAGGCAGAAGAGTTCGATGAGGAAGAGAAAGAGCAGATAGTAGAGATTACATCGGAAGGGAAGAGGAAATGAGAGGCGGATTCATAGTTGCAGGAGAGCAAGCGGTGCACCGTCTGCTGAAAGCAGTATGGCGTCTGCATGCCAAAAAGGCATGAAACGATTGCCCGCCATAGGTTCCTGATGACACGCACCAGAAACACCCGCAAGAATGTTTTTGCCCCATTGTGCACTGGGAGCGTAACCCAGTATTCCAGTGGGCGGCGGGAACTGCGGGAACTGTGGGATAGCGACCCACGGTGCACCCGCTCCGACGTTCGATGCGAGCCTCGGTACTGTGGATGCACTCTGCTGAATTCACGCGCTTCAGTGGGGACACCGAAGCCTGAATGTCTAAAATAGCTCCCGAAATTTCAAATCGAATAATTTTGAACTAATTTCATACTGTACACGTACCGTTAGAAAAGTCTGTGTGTGTGTGTTAGATGGATGGGAGGGTGTCTAGAAACCACTCAGTTCTAGTCTTTTTTACTCTGATTTACATTAGAAAATCTAAAGCAGGGAGCAAGAAGAGTTGCCTTCTCTGAGGCTTAAACTCAGGACCTTCAGATTATGAGACTGATGCACTGCCCGCTGCGCTAAGAAGGCTTGGAAGAGCTTTAGGCTCGGTGCTTATAGAACCAGCTGAGCAGCGGGGAACCAGCTGAGCAGCAAACAGCAGGAGTTTGCCTGGGAGTTCACCTGGAGTGAGCCCACTGAGGCTTACACCCTAACGACTTCTCTGAGGCATTACTGCATCTCCGGAGGAAGCTCATAGTAGGAAGGTAATATGGATGGGGAGTGTTCAACTGTTGTGACCTGCACTGGATGTGCCATGTTTGTCTTTCTTCCAGAGGACAGAAGCGACTTTGTCTGTACAAAGTGCAAGCTGGTCTCCATATTGGAAGAGAAGGTTCAAGGTCTGGAGCAACAGGTATCGACCCTGCGTTGCATAAGAGAAACTGAAGATTTCCTGGACAGACGTCAGGATATGCTTCTATGGGCACAAGGTTCTGAAGATTCAGAGCAGGCTGCGCAGCAGGGACAGGAGGACTGTGAAAAAATCTGGCAACATGTGACCTCCAGAAGAAGAAGGGGGAAAGTCCATGTACCAGCAAAGCGGACACAGGTAAGTAACCATTTTCATGTTCTCTCCACAGGTACCATTGCGGGGAGTGACCCAGATGATACGTCTGGGGGAAGGGAGCAGAAGGAGACTCCACCAGTTGAAAGGCATGAGATGCACTGTCCTAGGGTTGGGGGTTCCACGACCACCACTCCCAAGAGAAGGAGGTGGGTGGTGGTGGTCGGGGACTCTCTCCTCAGGAGGACTGAGTCATCTATCTGCCACCCTGACCGGGAAAACAGAGAAGTCTGCTGCTTGCCGGGGGCTAAGATTCGCGATGTGACGGAGAGACTGCCGAGACTCATCAAGCCCTCGGATCGCTACCCCTTCCTGCTTTTCCACGTGGGCACCAATGATACTGCCAAGAATTACCTTGAGCGGATCACTGCAGACTACGTAGCTCTGGGAAGAAGGATAAAGGAGTTTGAGGTGCAAGTGGTGTTCTCGTCCATCCTCCCCGTGGAAGGAAAAGGCCGGGGTAGAGACCGTCAAATCGTGGAAGTCAAGGAATGGCTACACAGGTGGTGTCGGAGAGAAGGCTTTGGATTCTTCAACCATGGGATGGTGTTCCAAGTAGGAGGAATGCTAGGCAGAGACGGGCTCCACTTAACGAAGAGAGGGAAGAGCATCTTCGTGAGCAGGCTGGCTAACCTAGTGAGGAGGGCTTTAAACTAGGTTCACCAGGGAAAGGAGACCAAAGCCCTGAGGTAAGTGGGGAAGCGGGATACCGGGAGGAAGCACGAGCTGGAGCGTGTGAGAGGGGAGGGCTCCTGCCTCATACTGAGAACAAGGGGCGATCAGCGGGTTATCTCAAGTGCCTATATACAAATGCACAAAGCCTGGGACACAAGGAATAACGGAGACTTGGTGGGATAATTCGCAGGACTGGAGTGCTGTCATGGATGGATATAAACTGTTCAGGAAGGACAGGGAGGCCAGAAAAGGTGGGGGAGTTGCACTGTATGTAAGGGAGCAGTATGACTGCTCAGAGCTCAACAATGAAACTGTAGAAAAACCTGAGAGTCTCTGGATTAAGTTTAGAAGCCTGAGCAACAAGAGTGATGCAGTGGTGGGAGTCTCCTATAGACCACCAGACCAGGGGGATGAGGTGGATGAGGCTTTCTTCCGGCAACTCGCAGAAGCTACAAGATGGCACACCCTGGTTCTCATGGGCGACTTCAATCATCCTGATATCTGCTGGGAGAGCAATACAGCGGTGCAGAGACAATCCAGGAAGTTTTTGGAAACTGTAGGGGACAATTTCCTGGTGCAAGTGCTGGAGGAACCGACTAGGGGCAGAGCTCTTCTTGACCTGCTGCTCACAAAGCGGGAAGAATTAGTAGGGGAAGCAAAAGTGGATGGGAACCTGGGAGGCAGTGACCATGAGATGGTCGAGTTCAGGATCCTGACACAAGGAGGAAAGGAAAGCAGCAGAATACGGACTCTGAACTTCAGAAAAGCAGACTTTGACTCCCTCAGGGAACTGATGGGAAAGATCCCCTGGGAGAATAACATGAGGGGGAAAGGAGTCCAGGAGAGCTGGCTGTATTTTAAAGAATCCTTATTGAGGTTACAGAGACAAACCATCCCCATGTGTAGAAAGAATAGTAAATATGGTAGGCGACCAGCTTGGCTTAACAGAGAAATCCTTGCTGATCTTAAACACAAAAAAGAGGCTTACAAGAAGTGGAAGATTGGACAAATGACCAGGGATGAGTATATAAATATTGCTCAGGCATGCAGAAGTGAAATCAGGAAGGCCAAATCACACCTGGAGTTGCAGCTAGCGAGCGAAGTTAAGGGTAACAAGAAGGGTTTCTTCAGGTATTTTGGCAATAAGAAGAAAGCCAAGGAAACTGTGGGCCCATTACTAAATGAGAGAGGCAACCTAGTGACAGAGGATGTGGAAAAAGCTAACATACTCAATGCTTTTTTTGCCTCTGTCTTCACTAACAAGGTCAGCTTCCAGATGACTGCACTGGGCAGCACAGCATTCGGAGGAGGTGGCAAGCCCTCTGTGAAGAAAGAAGTGGTTCGGGACTATTTAGAAAAAGTGGACGTGCATAAGTCCATGGGGCCAGATGAGCTGCATCCGAGAGTGCTAAAGGAATTGGCGGATGTGATTGCAGAGCCATTGGCTATTATCTTTGAAAACTCATGGCGATCGGGGGAAGTCCCGGAAGACTGGAAAAAGGCTAATGTAGTGCCCATCTTTCAAAAAAGGGAAGAAGGAGGATCCTGGGAACTACAGGCCAGTCAGCCTCACCTCAGTCCCTGGAAAAATCATGGAGCATGTGCTCAAGAAATCAATTCTGAAGCACTTAGAGGAGAGGAAAGTGATCAGGAACAGTCAGCATGGATTGACCAAGGGAAAGTCATGCCTGACTAATCTAATTGCCTTCTATGACGAGATAACTGGCTCTGTGGATGAGGGGAAAGCAGTGGGCATGTTGTTCCTTGACTTTAGCAAAGCTTTTGACACGGTCTCCCACAGTATTCTTGCCAGCAATTTAAAGAAGTATGGTCTGGATGAATGCACTATAAGGTGGATAGAAAGCTGGCTAGATTGTCAGGCTCAACGGGTAGTGATCAATGGCTCCATGTCTAGTTGGCAGCCGGTATCTAGCGGAGTGCCCCAAGGGTCGGTCCTGGGGCCGGTTTTGTTCAATATCTTCATTAATGATCTGGAGGATGGTGTGGATTGCACTCTCAGCAAATTTGTGGATGACACTAAACTGGGAGGAGTGGTAGATATGCTGGAGGGTAGGGATAGGATACAGAGGGCCCTAGACAAATTGGAGGATTGGGCCAAAAGAAATCTGAGGAGGTTCAACAAGGACAAGTGCAGAGTCCTGCACGTAGGATGGAAGAATCCAATGTACCGCTACAGACTAGGGACCGAATGGCTAGGCAGCAGTTCTGCAGAGAAGGACCTAGGGGTGACAGTGGACGAGAAGCTGGATATGAGTCAGCAGTGTGCCCTTGTTGCCAAGAAGGCCAATGGCAAGTTGCAGTGGGGGAGGTTTAGATTGGATATTAGGAAAAACTTTTTCACTAAGAGGGTGGTGAAACTCTGGAATGCGTTACCTAGGGAGGTGGTAGAATCTCCTTCCTTAGAGGTTTTTAAGGTCAGGCTTGACAGAGCCCTGGCTGGGATGATTTAACTGGGAATTGGTTCTGCTTCGAGCAGGGGGTTGGACTAGATGACCTTCATGGGTCCCTTCCAACCCTGATATTCTATGATTCTATGATTTTGGGGTGTATAAGTAGGCGCATTGCCAGTAGATCAAGGGACGTGATCGTTCCCCTCTATTCGACATTGGTGAGGCCTCATCTGGAGTACTGTGTCCAGTTTTGGGCCCCACACTACAAGAAGGATGTGGAAAAATTGGAGAGAGTCCAGCGAAGGGCAACAAAAATGATTAGGGGACTGGAACACATGAGTTATGAGGAGAGGCTGAGGGAACTGGGATTGTTTAGTCTATGGAAGAGAAGAATGAAGGGGGATTTGATGGCTGCTTTTAACTACCTGAAAGGTGGATCCAAAGAGGATGGATCTAGACTATTCTCAGTGATAGCAGATGACAGGACAAGGAGTAATGGTCTCAAGTTGCAGTGGGGGAGATTTAGGTTGGATATTAGGAAAAACTTTTTCACTAGGAGGGTGGTGAAACACTGGAATGCGTTACCTAGGTAAGTGGTGGAATCCCCTTTCTTAGAAGTTTCTAAGGTCAGGCTTGACAAAGCCCTGGCTGGGATGATTTAGTTGGGGTTGGTCCTGCTCTGGGCAGGGCGTTGGTCTCGACACCTCCTGAGGGCCCTTCCAACCCTGATCTTCTATGTTTCTATGACCCTCCTCCAGGAGTGACAGAGCCTGGCATGTGCTGGAAGAAGCGGGGAGCTCTGGTGCCCACAGACCTGTCCTGGCAGCTTTCTCAGCAGCAAAGAAATCAATTCTCCCTGCCCCTGAGCAACCCACCCACAGCTAATGGCAGCATTGGTGGGGGGTCCCAAGCTTTGCACCAACGTCCACATTTCAGACCTTCCTCTCATGGTACTTTCCATGTGAATTAGGACAAGCAAGCTGGGGAAGCTCCATGGGGTAACAGAAACCAGGGCTGCAGGGAAGGCTTGAACTCACAACCCCAGCAATATTGCCCTTTGCACTAACCACTTGCACCCCTGCAGGGGCTTCTTGGACAGCGCTGGGAAGTCGGCCGTGATCGGTCTCTGTGGTTCGCACCTTTGCCTGGCAATTGAAAGGCTGCCAGTTCAAACCTCACTCAAGGTGTGGCTTTCCAGCAATGAGACTCCAGTCCATTTTAATAGGAAGAAAATCTCCTCTATTCTGGTTTAGCCCCATTTGACTCCTTCTGCCCGTCTTCTTCCTCCCCCATCGGTCCCTTTCCTTCCCCATTGGGGCCATGCAGAGGGGAGCCCCAGGCAGTCTCGGTCACCGAGAGGCTGTATCCCATAAGGGGAGGGAGGGGTCGCTGTAAAGCATTGATAAGGCTGTATCCCATAAGGGTGGGGAGAGGTGTGCGTGGTTAGGGGGAGAAAGTCTGGAGAACTAACAGTGGGGCCCAGAGAGATTTCCCGACAGACTGGGGAGATCCCCTGCTGCCCACCATCACCCAGCTCTGGGAAGAACAACTTGGGATTGCTTGGGGAACCCACCTTTAAAAACACAAGTGTTCCATGCTAGTTACATTTTAATAAGACCAAAGCCTCCTCAAACCCAGTGTCACAATCACTGGGACGACTTCGTCCTGACATTTTACCGGCCGCAGCCACAAAGCGAGTCAAATTATGGCTCCCGTTCGGCGTCAAGGCCCACAGACGAACCCAGAGGCTTTTCGTTCCTCAGGTTCTGCCGTCATTTCATTGCTGGCCTGTTCCGAGATTCATCGTTTTGCAAAGCAGCGTCAGGCCCTGAAACTGGGCGAGCCCAGAGCAGAGGCTGCCTTCATTTAACCTTCCAAAAACCAACCCGCCAAAACGTGGATTAGCACCCATGCTCCTCCAGCCGCAGGGGAGGCGCCTCATCTGGGCCCCTGGTGCCCATGCTCCAGCAACATAAGAGCACGGGGGCCTGGCTCCACCAAAGTCCGGGGCCCGGTGTCTCCCCCAGCCCCGCCTGCTGCCCCCGGGCAATTTAAAAGGGCCCGGGAACCATCACCGGCAGCACAAGGGGGCTAAGGCGGCTTCCTGCCCACCCTCACTCCGTGTAACCCTTCTGCCCATCAGAGTTGGCAGCAACAAGGGCCGGGTTCAATATCTAGGGGATCCATTCCAATAACACAATGCAAACCTGCTTGAGACCCTACCCAGTGACCTGGGACAAATATGTACCACCCCCGCTGGGCACCTCCCAGAGGCAATCCTTCCCCTCTCGCAAGCACCTAGTCTGAGTGTAGCAAAAAGCCTTTTAATAACAGAGAGAAACAATGTGGCATTATGTTGGGGAAACAGCACCAACAGGATTCATAACACAACCCACGAGCAAAAAAAAACCCACCCCAAGTAAATTGGGGCATGCCCTTTCCCTTTGGTTCTTGAGTCCAGCAACCCCAAATCACCCAAAGTCCCAAAAGTCCAATGACCCAAAAGTCTCTGTCCCTGGTCAGGGCAGCCCCAAAGTTCAAAAGTTTATCTGCAGAGCTTTACCTCCCAACCTGGGTGGAGATGGGGGCGGGGGTAAAAGGCACCTTACATGATCTGAAGCTGACCGCCCCACAGCTCCATAGGCCTCCGCTCCACCAGCCGCCCCACAAACTGCTTCGCTCAGCTCCGCTCCGCAGCCCACCAGCAGCTCCCGCCGTCCCACGAACTGCTCCACCAGCCTGTCCACGAGGCACTCCAGCCGTCCCGCAAACTTCTCCACAATAGATCTTCAGGCTCCCCCACTACTGAACACAACGCTCAGTGATTTCGGCTCTTACTCAGTTCAGCTCTTTGGTGAAGTCAGCTCGTAGTAGGGGAGCCTCAGTGCTGGGACACCATTAGTCTGAAATGAGCTTAACAGTCTGTAACAGGAGTCCTAACGGAATCAAAATTAGCTCTGAGATTCCACAGTGGAGAGAAAAGGAAGAGCAATTAGCATGTAAGGCCCTCACCAAGGGACCCATGGCACCAAGTATTAATACTTACCCCCAACCTCTCTCAATTCACAGCATTTTGGAACCCATGACCCTTGCCTAGCGAGTGCTACTTAGTTGATGGTGAGTCCCTCCATCATAACAAAAGGCCAAGTACAGTTCCCAGCACAGTTCCCATAATCAGGGTAATAACAATTTATTCTTCCTGCCCCAATAACAGAGACACTGGGGATCCCACAGCAGCCAAAGTGAGCATTTGGGCAGCTATGGCCTCGTTCTAGGCGGGGTGGGTGTGCCTATGCAAATGAGATCGGCCCCTGAAGTTCTTTTCCACAACTTGCCAGACCTCACCACCAGGTGTCAGGGTGAGGCTCACCCTGACACTGCTTACACTCCGTGTGGCCTGCCAGTCTCGGAAGCGGCTGGCGCGTCCCTGCAGCCCCGGGGATGGGGGGATCTCCACATGCTGCCCCTGCCCCGAGGGCCGACTCTGCCATCTGTGGCAATGGGAGCTGCTGGGGTGGTGTCCGTGGGCAGCGATGGGCAGAGACCCCCCACCTAGGAGCTGCTGCCAGAGGGGGGTGTGGGTCGCTTTTGGGAGATCCCTGAGGTAAGAGCTGCACCCTCATTCTCTCCCGCACCCCAAGCCCCAGCCCAGACCCCAACCCCCTGCACCCAAACTCCCTCCCAGAGTCCACCCCCTGCACTCCCTCCTCCACCCTACCCCCATGCCCTAGCCCAGAGCCCACACCCAAACTCCCTCCCAGAACCTGCGCCCGCACCCCCTCCTGCACCCCAACCCCCAACCCCAACCCAGATCCCGCACCCAAAGTTCCTCCCACAGGCCTCCCCCCACACCTGCTCTTGCACCCCAACCCTCTTCCCGAGTCCAGAGCCCACCCCCTGCACCCAACTCCCTCCCAGAGCCTGACCTGCACCCTCTCCTGCACCCCAACCCCCTCCCCCAGCCCAGAGCCCACACCTGAACTCCCTCCCAGAACCTGGCCACCCCACCCATTCCTGCACCCAATGCCCTGCCCCAGCCAAGACCCCACACCTGCACCCAAACTGCCTCCCAGAGCCTGTACCCCCTCCCACACCCTAACCCCCTACCCCAGCCCAGAGCCCACACCACACATCCAATTCCCTCCCAGAGCCTGCCCCCACACCTGCTCCTGCACCCCAACCCCCTGCCCCAGCCCAGACCCCGCACCCTTCATTCCCTCCTGCACCCCAACACCCTGCCGCAAACCACAGCCCACACCCAAACTCCCTCCCAGAGCCCAACCCCTTTCCCTCTCCCTCCCATACCCAAACTCCCAGAGCCTTAGGCAGATGTGGGGGGAGGTGGACGGGGAGGCAGGACTTGGTCCCATTCTGGAAACCACCAAAAATTGTAGAAACCTGCCACCCCTGTCCAGCCCAACCTTCTGCGGGTGCCCCTCAGGCCCCACCCGTGCAGGGTTTGAAGCTTGCATTGCTTAAATTCCAGGACGCTGGGGGACTTCAGCTCCCCTTTGTCCAGCGGGAACCTTCAGCCCACTCCCAACCAGATTCTTGTCCATGGGATGACTGTCGGGGGGCTGGGCCCCTCTTTGTCTTTTCTCTCTGGGACAGGCCAGGGTACCTAGAACTGGGGTATCTGAGCACCCAGGACCTTCTATGGAGATGCCCTTCCCCTTCCCCTTCTGTGGTCCCATCTGTCATTGACTCCAGCCTGTTTTCTATCCATCATCAGCACCATCCCAAGCCAGCTGCACCCGCCTCAAAAAGACAGTGTCCCCTGATGGGTGTAAATCATAGAATCATAGAATATCCTCATTTACACATTTCTTTGGCAGTCATGACAGGAGACAAAGGGTTTCTATTCCCAACTTGAAGGCAAGGAGTGCATTAGGGGCAACTCCAAGGGAAAGACTATTGATGGAGATCTCAATCTAAATTCTACACGAGTTTTGTTATCTTCCCTTTTGGTTCTATCCCTGGAAATTCCCCCCGACTAGTCTGCTGAAAGATAAAATCATCTAAATCTGCCTCCAAAGAACCTGACCGGCTGAAGCAGGAGGAGACCTGAGAGATGGCCACTTTCAAATCAAAAGGGAACGCTGAGACCTGCCTGTTGCCACACCCGCCCCCACCCGTCCCCAGGAGAAGGAGGCACCGACCTGTCGTGTGCAATCTAATGAGCAGGGAAAGAATCTGGGAATTACCTTCTGTAAAAACTCATCCTTTTGTTCCTCAAACACCTGTGGAAATAGCTGATTCAAGAAGTTGCTGACAGAGGGATGGTCCACGTCTCTCAGCAGCTCCTTGGGTCACCAGCCGTTGTCAACCAAGCCAGTTGGCAGACTGACGGCAGGGCAAGAATGCTGACCCCCAACACTCTTTGCTGTTGGCCTCCGTGACATCACAATCAGCTTGTGCGTAAACACACACAGACCCCACCCAGAGAGACACACCCCCACTGAGCAACTCCCCACGCTCCTTCCCAGCACTTCCTGCCCACCACAGAACAGCTGTTTCATGGAATTGAGGATGCTCCGGGAGGGTCGGTTCGGGGCGGGGACATGGCACACTTGGGGCACTGCATGGGATTCTTCTCTCCTAAGTGCAGGGCTCAGCACTTGTCCTTGCTGAACCTCATCAGATTTCTTTTGGCCCAATTCTCTAATTGGTCTGGGTCACTCTGAACCCTATCCCGACCCTCCAGCATATCTCCCTCTCCCCCCAGCTTAGTGTCATCTGCGAACTTGCTGAGGGTGCAATCCATCCCATCCTCCAGATCATGCACAAAGATGGTGAAGAAAACCGGCCCCCAGAGTGACCCGTGGGGAAGCGGGGGAGGGGGTGGAGGAGAGGAGGCAGACGGTGAGTGGCAGGGACCCCACAGAGGGGGGTGCAGTGGAGGAGAGGGGGAAATCATCCAGGCAGCGGTGGGCAGTGTGGGCTGGGAGAAGGGGTGAGGCAGATACAGGAAGAGATGGAGCACAGGCGGGGCACTGGGGCCCAGGCACCCGGGGCCTGGTCATTGTTGGCACCAAGAGAGGAGAGGAGAGGGAGACGGAGACGGAGACGGAGACGGAGACGGAGACAGAGACAGAGTATGTGTGTTGGCCAACATACTAGAGGAGAGAGACAGAAAAACATGGTAGGATAGCAAGCAACTCACCTCCTGGAGTCATCTGTGATGAAGCAGGACTTCATGTTTCCTCTGAATCGTGTGGGGGTGCCTCAGTTTCCCGTATGCAGTTCTTAAGGATCTAGGGGGTGGGGTAAGGGTGTATGATCGTTGCAGAGCTCTGGAGGGCAGGTGTGTGCAGGGGTCTGGACACAGAGAATGGCCGACACCCTCTTTCCTGGCACCTGATGCCCTGGGCCCTTCCCCCCTGCGAGGTGAGAGCTAAAGGGTTGGAGAACAAAGGAATCGGGTGCCCTCCTGGCCGGGGACAGGGACAAAGCCCAGAGGAGGAGGGGCTGGGGGGAGTTTCAGTTGGGGGCTGGCTGGAGACATGGAGTGAAGGGCAGACGGGGTTGTCTGGCTCACTGCCCCCCCCAAAATGGACACGGCTGAGGGGTCCTGTTCTCTGCACCTACAAGCTCTGTGTTAGACCATGTCCCTGTCGTCTAATAAACCTCTGTTTTCCTGGCTGGCTGAGAGTCCCGTCTGACTGCGGAGTTGGGGGGCAGGACCCTCTGCCCCCCACAGGACCCCGCCTGGGCGGACTGGCTGTGGGAAGCGCAGGGAGGGGCAGAGGAGGCTGAAGGCTCCGAGGTCGGAGCCAGGAAGGTGGAGCCGGGGGAGCTGTGTGTCCTGCAGACAGGCTGCTCCCCGAGAGGAGACTTCCCCAGAGTCCTGCCTGGCTTCCTGGGGAGCAGTCCCAGAGCATCGCCCGGGGACCCCGGGACATCCTCCTCCTCGATGAAACCTTCTGCCGTGTGCCGTGTTGTGTGTGTCGTGTTGCATGTGTCGTGTGACGTGTTGTGTGTGTGACTTGTGTGTCGTTTTGTGTGTGTGAGATTTGTTTATGTGTGCGTGTTGTGGTCCATGTTGAGTGTGTGTGTGCCATGTTGTATGCTGTGTTGTGTGCGTGTGACGGTGTGTGCTGTGTTGTGTGCCGTTTTGTGTGCATGTTGTGTGTGTCGGTGTCATGTGTTGTGTGAGTTTTTTGTGTCTCGTGTTGTGTGCCGTTTTGTGTGTCGTGTGTCATGTTGTTCTGTGTGTGTGTCATGTGTGTGGGTGTGTGATATTTTGTGAGCTATGTTTTGTGCATCGTGTTGTGTGTGTGTGTCACGTGTGCCGTTTTGTGTGTCATGTGAGGTGTTGTGTGTCGTATTGTGTGTGGGTGTCTGTGTCATGTGTGATTTCTGTGTCATGTCTGCCGTTTTGTGCCTCGTCTCGTGTGTGTGTGTGTGTATGTGTCGGTGTCGTGTATTGTGTGTGATTTTTGTGTGTCGTGTTGTGTGCTGTTTTGTGTGTCATTTTATTTGTGTGTCATGTTGTTTGTGTGTGTCGGTGTCCTGTGTTGTGTGTGTGTGAGAGACGTGTTTCTGTATGTGTGACGTGTTTTCTCTGTGTGTGTCGCTGTCGCGTTGTGTGTGTGTGATGTTTTGTGTTTGTTGTGTGTGTTGTCTTGGGTGGCCACACAGGGTAAGGCACAAAGCATTCCCCTCATGGAGAAACAGTGACACAACGTGGCCACTCAGGAGTAACACACAAACAACCCCCCCCCACAGAGCAACAGTGATGTGTGTGGCCAATTCAGGTCATGCACAAACCATTTCCCTCCTGGACCAACAGTGACACCGGGTGGCCACTTGGAGTAATGCAGAAAGCATTTCCTCACGGAGCAATGGGGACACTGTGTGGCCAATTCAGGTATTGCACAAATCATTTCCCTCCTGGCCCAACAGTGACAGTGGGTGGCTAAACCAGGTACAGCACAAATCATTTCCCTCATGGAGCAAGAGTGACACCTTGCGGCCCCTTGGAGTAACACACAAATCATTTCCTCCCGGAGCACCCGTTGCACAAACTGAGTTTAATAATAATAATAAACAAAAAATAGTTTCACTAGAAAAGGCAGATTTTCAGTGATTAGAAGGGATAGCAAACAGAAGAAGGCAGATGGCTAAGCAAATACAAATACACCCACATACTAAGCCTAAGATCTTAAAGAGACTGGATTCAAGAAGTCATTTCCCATCCTAAATGTCTTTTGGCAACTTGAAGAGTTTCTGTAGCTTAGACTTCCCGTTGTTTCTCTTTACAGACTAGACTCCTGTCTTAGTCTGGACTCCCCCCTTCTCATTCCCTTTGTCTCTTCAGGTACTTTCTGCAGCCTTTCTACTGCCCTGCATGATTTTCCTCCGCTCCGACGTCTCCATGGCTCCCGAGACCTCACCTGTGGGAATGCACACCTACCCGTGTCCTACAAAGGGAGACGGCACCAGGAGAGCAGAGGGGAGAGAGCGAGTTGGCGAACACACGAGAAGACGGCGAGTGCGGACGAGGAACTGGAAGCGCCGACCTGGCAGCCGGGTCTGCAGCCGGCAGAGAGCGGAGGCCTGGTTCCGCCTCCTTGGAAAGAGGCCCAAGCGGCTCAGGCCCCTCCTGCCGCGTTCCCCTCCGGCGAGAGCTCCGGCACCATTCCTCGCCAGAGCCGCTGCGAGAGCCGAGCCGGAGCCCTCGCTCCACAGCGCTCGACGGGGGCTGGGAATCTCGCCCTCGGCCCTGCCGCCCTCTTCCCTCCCGCCCACACCGGCCCCACGCGCCGCCCAGAGACCGAGTTCCCCCGACCGTCCCCGCTCCGCTCTCGCCCCCGCGGGGGGTCGTCTCCGGGGTGTGATTTCGGTGTCGTGTCCTCTGCCGTCTTGTGTGTGTGTGACGTGTCAGTGTCGCGTGTGATTTCGGTGTCGTGTCCTCTGCCGTCTTGTGTGTGTGTGACGTGTCGTATGTCGTGTCGTGGGCGTGTGAGATGTCGTGTGTCAGCGGGTGTCGGCGAGTGTGTGTGTGTGGGTGTGGGTGTATGTTGTGTGTGTGTGGGCGTGTGTGGGTGTCTGTGAGAGACGTCGTGTGTTTGTGTGAGACGTCGTGTGTGAGATGTCATGTGTTGGGTGTGTGTGTGTGTGAGAGGCCGTGTGTTGTGTGTGTGTCAGTCGTCATGTGTGGTGTGTGTCGGTGTTGTGTGTGCGTGAGACGTTGTGTGTCGTGTGTGTGTGTCGGTGTCGTGTGTGAGAGACGTCGTATGTCGGCATGTGAGAGACATTGTGTGTGTCCGCGTGTGTGCGACATCATGTGTCGTGTGTGTGTGTGTGGGCGTGTGTTGTGTGTGTGTGTTGGCGTGTGTGAGAGACGTGTTTGTGTGTGTGAGATATTGTGTGTCATGTGGTGTCGTGTGTGTGTGTGAGATGTGGTTGTGTGTGTGTTGTCTTGAGTGTTTTGTTGGTGTGTGTCGTGTTGTGCGCGCGTGAGACGTGTTATGCGTGTGTAATGTGCAGTGTTCGCCTGACGTGCTGTTTATGTGCGACGCGCACTGTGTTGTGTGTGCGACGTGTGACGTCCTGTCTACAACGTGCGGCAGGCTGTGTGCGATGTGTTGTGAGTATAACATGAAACGTGGGGTCTACAACTTGCGATGTGTGATGCACGAGCAACACTCGACGTGCTGTGTGCTACGTGTTGTGCGTCTGACATGTAAAGTACGACATCTTGTGTGTGACGTGCGACGTGCTGTGTGTTTCATGTGCAATGTGTCAGTGTCGTGTGTGTGTGTCTCAGTGTCGTGTGCCATTTTGTGTCGTGTGTCGTGTTGTCTGTGTTGTGTCTGTGACGTAGAGTTTGCGTGCGTGTGACGTGTTGTGCGTGTGCATGTGCGTGGTGCGACCTGTGCGTGACGTGATACGTGCGACATGCAACAAACTGTGGGTCCGACGTTGTGTGTGTGCGACGTACGTGCAACGTGCTGTGTGTCGTTGAGTGTGTGAGTGTGACATGTTGTGCGTCGTGTTGTGTTGAGCGTGTGTGTGTGTGAGACATGTTGTGGGTCATGTGTGTGATGCTTTCCATGTCGTGTTGTGTGTGTGTCTGTGTCGTGTGTTACTTTGTGTGTCGCGTTGTGTGCTGTTTTGTGTCATCGTGTGTGTGTGACGTGTGTGCGTCCGCGCATTCGCCGTATTGTGCGTGTCCGTGTGGGAAGTGCGAAGTGGGATGGGTCAACTTGCCACCCCCTTCCCCAACACTTTAGCCCCCTGTCGTAAACATGACCCTCCCCCCTTCCCAGGGTGCTACTGACACTAAAACGACCTAAAAGACCCCCGACTTATCACTATTGGCTGCACCCCATTGCCACCCGCACTTCTATGCTGCTGCTGGCCAAACCCTCCCCCCCAAATCTAAACCCCACCCCCTACCCGGAACCCAACTGGAACCTTGACCCCATAACCTGCCCCCCAACTCGAAACCCCTGAACCAAAACTGTAGCCCAACCCTCACCCCAACCCGAACCTCCAGCTCTGAACCCAGCCCCTCGAAGCCTGACACCGCTTTAAGCCAGAGCCCAGTTCCCCATTCCCACCCTGGGCAACAACAGTGCAAACCACACCCTCCTGCCCCCCGCCCAGGGATCCTGCTTCTTACCACCCCTTCTTTGGAAATGAACCTTTTCTTCACTTGCATCCCACACACCTTCATTCTCCTTTGAGGGGCTATTTAGTGACAGGGGTCTACACAAGGCAACTCTTTGCTATCACAGCGTAACAGGACACAGAGACGTGAAAACAGTGCAAACAACATTCCACGAGTTTTCAGGAGGTTTAAACACCCAATACAGTTGAACATTGAACAGTCGCTTTGATCTCTACTAACACACACATCCGTTGGCCTGAATACACTCTGACACAAGCTGCTCTTTCAGCGTCACGCCTTGTACAAACATTACTGCAACAGCGTGTAGGGCAGCGTGACCCCCGGGGTCTGTGAGCTGGTTTCAGGGCATCCGCAGGACCCCACAGCTTCGCCTCCCCGCCTGTTCCACCCACCGCCTGTGCTTCCCCCGAGGGATCTCCAGACTGTCAATGCTGCCCGGAGCTTCCCTTCCCTGCCAGGCCTGAGCAACCAGCGCTTGTAACCAGGCCACTCACAGCCTCCCCGCGGGGAGCGTATGGACACAAACCGGCTGGAGAGCAGTTAGGGCAGGAATCCCTGGAGACTCGGGGAGCATCTTCAGCGGATGAGGGTGACACACCCCACAGGAGCTGAATTTCCCACTTGGGTCTAAGTCGTGCCATGTGGATGGGGCAGCATGGTTGGGAGGCTCTGTTTGCTGCGGTGGATCCACTGGGGGTTGATGTCGTGGGGGTCGAGTGAAGACCCACTAAATTGACAGCAGAGCGCTCTCCAGGCGCCGTTGGGACTGCGCCGGGAACGGCAGGAGGAAGGGAAGTCGACCGAAGAGCATCTCCCGTCGACCCAGCCCAGTGTAGACACAGCAGGAAGTCGACCAAAGCTACATCAAATCCAGTTCTGTTATTCATGCAGCAGGAGCAGCGTAACTTAGGACGACTTCCTGCGGTAGGATAGAGTCATAAATAGAAAGGGAAGGCTAACCACCTTTAAATCCCTCCTGGCCAGAGGAAAAATCCTCTCACCTGTAAAGGGTTAAGAAGCTCGGATAACCTCGCTGGCACCTGACCAAAATGACCAATGAGGAGATAAGATACTTTCAAAAGCTGGGGGGAGAGAGAAACAAAGGGTCTGGATCTGTCTGTGTGATGCTTTTGCCGGGGACAGAACAGGAATGGCGTCTTAGAACTTAGTAAGTAATCAAGCTAGATATGCGTTAGATTCTGATTCCTTTAAATGGATGAGAAAATAAGCTGCGCTGAATGGAATGGATATTCCTGTCTGTGTGTCTTTTTGTAACTTAAGGTTTTGCCTAGAGGGATTCTCGGTGTTTTCAATCTAATTACCCTGTAAGGTATTTACCATCCTGATTTTACAGAGGTGATTCTTTTTACTTTTTCTTCTATTAAAATTCTTCTTTTAAGAAACTGAATGTTTTTTATTGTTCTTAAGATCCAAGGGTGTGGGTCTGTGGTCACCTATGCAAATTGGTGAGGATTTTTCCAAACCTTCCCCAGGAAGGGGGGAGCAATGTTTTGGTGAGAATTTTTGGGGGAAAGACGTTTCCAAACGGCTCTTTCCTAATAAAAAACCCGGTTAGACTTTTGGAGGTAGCAGCGAAAGTCCAAGGGCAAAAGGTAAAATAGTTTGTACCTTGGGGACGTTTTAACCTAAGCTGGTAAAAGTAAGCTGAGGAGGTTTTCATGCAGGTCCCCACATCTGTAACCAGCGTTCAGAGTGGGGAAGGAACCTTGACAGATAGACACAGTGTGAGGCCTGAGTTTCCCCTGCAGTCTGGATGCTCAAACACCGGCTTGGCAACACAAGTCAGCAAGCCCAGGCCACATAGAGACAGGCTCAGTGTGCAGTGTGGACAGACCCTCAGACAGCCCCAGTATTGTCAAATGAGGAAATCCTGCCTGTGTTTTGACTTGCTGGTAGACGCCTCCTCCTAAAGGTGCTTGGCAGGCAGCCCTCCTTCCCAGGTGCGTCCCGACAACACCCAGTTGAAAAGGGGCCCTCCCCAGCCCTCCTCAGCGCGGTGACAATGAGCAAGTGAGGGAGCGTGCGGGAGAGGGAGCGACGGAGGGGAGGGAGATGGTGTGAGTGGGCCGGGACCTTGGCGAAGGGGGGCACAAGGGTGTTCAGTTTTGTTGGGTGCGAAAGTTGGCAACCCGAGATCCAGGGGCAATAGCTCCAACCTCCAAAGAGGCTGGGCAGGGGCAGGACATCAGCTTGGAGGGGAGGGGTGGGTGGGGCAGTGACATCACCAAGGCCTTTTGCAGGAACTCAGCCCATTGGGCAAAGGTGGTGGGGAGGGGGTGACCTCGCAGAGAGACCCCGACATCAGGCGGGCAGGGCCAAGGTGCAGGGCCAGGGCAGTCTCGGAGACCCCCCCGGCTTTGCAGCTGCACGTCTCCTTCTCCAGGTCTCCCCTTGAGGACGGGGAGAGAATTAGGATTCCCGTCTGTGAGCGTGAGGAGGATCCTCTGTGGAGTTTTCTCCTTTCCTACCCCTGGTTGTGCCAGAAAACGAACGTCCCTTGGACAAGGGCAGAGGCTCCGAGAGGTTTGGAACCTGTTGGGTCTGATGCACCTGCTGCAGGCAGAATTCTCGGCACAGAAAACACTGGCTTAAGGGGCAGAATTTGATTTCCTACCTTGGACTGTGACCCTTGGAATCACTGGGGACCTGGGGGTTTATCCTTTTTGGTTTCCCTTTTCCTCTTTTCTCCTCTTCTCTTGCTTCTTTTCCCCCTTTTCCCTGCTTCCCTCCCCCGTCCAAGGAGGGGTGTGTGTGGAGTGTGGGTGGGGTGGGGTTGCTCTCATTGTGGGGGGTCCTCCCAAAGAGGTGGGTGTGGATCTGAGAGTGATCCCCTCTGGAGATGGTGATGGGGCAGAGGGTTGGGGTGCGGGGGGGGGGAGGGGGTTAGGGCTCCGTCTGGGGGTGTGGGCTTCAGGGTGGAGTTGGGGATGAGAGGTTTGGGGTGCAGATTGCCCCAGGGAAAGAGGACTCACACCCCCCACACCCGAGGCCTCTCTTACCACAGCAGCTCAGGGCCAGGGCTGAGGCACCTCTCTCCTGGCCGCAGCACTTCCTGTGGGGCTGGTTTGGGGCTGCGGGAGGGGACAGGATTTATTTTTCCTAAGTCAAATGGGGGAAGGGAAGGAGTTACGCTTCATTTTTTACCGTGGAAATTGAGGTCCCGTCTAATCTCCAAGACGCTATGGAAATAAGACACCACATCACATGGGGACCTCCCAAGAGCAGAGGGTGCGAGAACTCCAGCAACTGAGAGGGCAAGGGATTTACCGTCAGATGGTTTCAAATGCTGCATTCGTCGGCTGACATTTAACAGCAACGCTCAGCTAACATCGTGGAGAAAGGAATTCTCTGCTAAGGATTCAACGTGCCCCTTTGGCCAACTCCACCCCTTCCCTGAACAGAGTGTGCTCCGAACAACCCCCGCCCCACACACAAAGCAAGGGAGGGGCTTGCTTGGCTTGTTTTAGATTTAATTTGGCAGCAGGTTTATCAAAAAGCATTTCCTGCCCCTGTTCCCCATGGGAAGGAAGCAGATGGTTGTGGGGAAGGGAACCTCAGCATGGTAGAGCTGGGACTTGGGGAGAGGCAGAGGGAGGGGAGTGGGGAGGGGGTGAAGGGGCAGTTGCACGGGAGGGAGGCTAAAGGGGTCAGGTGGGGCAGCTGGGTAAGGGGTTCGGGGGGAAGGCTGAAGGAGGGCAGTTGGTTGTAGGGGGGAAAGACTGAAAGGGCAGCTAGGGAGGAGCCTGGGAAGGGGGGGAAGGTTGAGGGGGTGATGAGGGGAGGGGGACTGGGGCAGTTGGGGGAGGCTGAAGGGAGTGATGGGGGGCTGAAGAGGTGATGGGAGGAAGGGGATATTTGGAAGGAGGCTGAAGGGGTGATGAGAGAAGGAGGCCTGGGGCAGAGAGACAGTTGTGGGGGCTGCTCATTCCCATGGGAGGGGAGGAGGAAGAAGAGCTGCCCTGGTATCAGAAGCTGTTTCTTTATTAGAACTTGGTACTTCACTGTTCCTGAGCAGGGTCCTGGGATCAAAAGGTTCGACAGCGAACTAGAGAGATTCCTGGCGGCTTGGTCCATCGATGGCGATTAGCCAAGATGGGCAGGGATGGTGTCCCTAACCTCTGTTTGTCAAAAGCTGGGAATGGGGCGACAAGGGATGGATCCCGGCATGATTCCTGTCTGTTCATTCCCTCTGGGGCACCTGGCACTGGCCACTGTCGGCAGACGGACACAGGCTAGATGGACCTTTGGTCTGACCCCGTGTCAAGGTTCCTCCCCCACTCTGAACTCTAGGGTACAGATGTCGGGACCTGCATGAAAAACCTCCTAAGTTTATCTTTACCAGCTTAGGTCAAAACTTCCCCAAGGTTCAAAATATTCCACCCGTTGTCCTTGGACTGGCCGCTACCACCACCAAACTAATACTGGTTACTGGGGAAGAGATGTTTGGATGCGTCTTTCCCCCCAAAATACTTCCCAAAACCTTGCACCCCACTTCCTGGACAAGGTTTGGTAAAAAGCCTCACCAATTTGCCTAGGTGACTACAGACCCAGACCCTTAGATCTTAAGAACAATGAACAATCCTCCCAACACTTGCACCCCCCCCACTTTCCTGGGAAATGTTGGATAAAAAGCCTCACCAATTTGCATAGGTGACCACAGACCCAAACCCTTGGATCTGAGAACAATGAAAAAGCATTCAGTTTTTTACAAGAAGACTTTTCATAAAAAATAGAAGTAAATAGAAATAAAGAAATCCCCCCTGTAAAATCAGGATGGTAGATATCTTACAGGGTAATTAGATTCAAAAACATAGAGAACCCCTCTAAGCAAAACCTTAAGTTACAAAAAAAGATACACAGACAGAAATAGTTATTCTATTCAGCACAATTCTTTTCTCAGCCATTTAAAGAAATCATAATCTAACACATACCTAGCTAGATTACTTACTAAAAGTTCTAAGACTCCATTCCTGGTCTATCCCTAGCAGAAACCAGCATATAGACAGACACGCAGACCCTTTGTTTCTCTCCCTCCTCCCAGCTTTTGAAAGTATCTTGTCTCCTCATTGGTCATTTTGGTCAGGTGCCAGCGAGGTTACCTTTAGCTTCTTAACCCTTTACAGGTGAGAGGAGCTTTCCCCTGGCCAGGAGGGATTTCAAAGGGATTTACCCTTCCCTTTATATTTATGACACGCCCCCCAAATCTCAGCTAGGGTGAAACACTGGCTGGGATTTCTTCCTGGAGCTCTAGGAAAACAGAGTTAATAAGACACATGCATCTCTAAATATACTACCAAGTACATAAAGACTAACAATATTTTCCACATCTCAAGGACAATTTTAACCAGTTGATTCTGGGAAACTTTCACGGGAGAGTGCATCAGCCACTTTGTTAGAAGCTCCTGAGATGTGTTTGATGTCTAAATCAAAATCTTGGAGAGCTAAACTCCACCGAAGAAGTTTTTTGTTAGTTTCTTTGATGGTGTCAAGCCACTTCAGTGCAGCATGGTCGGTTTGCAGGTGGAAACACCGTCCCCAAACATATGGGCGTAGCTTTTCCAGAGCGTAGACAATGGCGCAACATTCTTTTTCAGTGACTGACCAGTTGCTTTCCCTCTCAGACAGTTTTTTGCTGAGAAACACTACAGGGTGGAATTCTTGATCAGGTCCTTTCTGCATTAAAACTGCTCCCACACCACGCTCGGACGCATCTGTGGTTACTAGGAACGGTTTGTCAAAGTCTGGGGCCCTTAGTACAGGGTCAGACATGAGTGTTGCTTTAAGCTTGTTAAAGGCCTTCTGACACTTTCCGGTCCACTGAACAGCATTTGGCTGTTTCTTTTTGGTTAGGTCTGTCAGTGGGGCAGCGATTTGGCTGTAGTACGGTACAAATCGTCTGTAATAACCGGCCAAGCCTAAGAAGGATTGAACCTGTTTCTTTGACTTTGGGACAGGCCACTTTTGGATAGCATCCACTTTGGCCTGTAGGGGGCTGATAGTTCCTTGACCTACCTGGTGTCCAAGGTAAGTCACTCTGTTTAGGCCTATTTGACACTTCTTAGCCTTAACAGTTAGTCCTGCCTCCCTTATGCGCTCAAGGACTTTTTGTAGATGTTCCAGGTGGTCTGCCCAGGAATCTAAAAATATGGCCACATCGTCAAGGTAGGCGACTGCATATGCTCCTAATCCCGCTAGGAGACCATCTACAAGTCTTTGGAAAGTGGCGGGTGCATTTCGCAGCCCGAAAGGGAGTACATTAAATTCATACAGCCCGAGATGTGTGATGAAGGCTGACCTTTCCTTGGCAGATTCATCTAGCGGTACCTGCCAGTACCCCTTGGTTAAGTCCAAGGTAGAGATGAACTGGGCCCGTCCCAGTTTCTCTAATAGTTCATCTGTGCGTGGCATTGGATAGTTGTCTGGGCGAGTTACAGCATTTAGCTTACGGTAGTCCACGCAAAAACGTATTTCCCCATCTGGTTTGGGAACTAGAACCACTGGAGATGCCCATGCACTTTCAGAGGGGCGGATTACACCCATCTGTAACATATCTTGGATCTCCCGTTCTATAGCAGTTTTAGCTTGAGGAGACACCCGGTAAGGTTGGACCCTAATTGGGTGAGCATTACCTGTGTCAATGGAGTGGTATGCCCGTTCAGTCAGTCCTGGGGTGGCTGAGAACGTTGGCGCGTAGCTAGTGCACAGCTCCTGGATCTGCTGTCGCTGCATACGCCCAAGGGTCATGGAGAGGTTCACCTCTTCCACACCACCAGCACATTTCCCTTCGTAGTAGACACCTTTGGGCCACTCAGTGTCGTCTCCTCCCTGGGCTGTAAACTGACAAACCTTTAATTCTCTGGAATAAAAGGGCTTTAGAGAATTAATATGGTACACCTTAGGCTTTCGGTTGGAGGTGGGGAATGCTATGAGATAATTAACAGCTCCCAGGCGCTCCTGGACCATGAATGGCCCTTCCCACGATGCTTCCATTTTATGGGCCTGGAGCGCCTTTAAGACCATGACCTGGTCTCCTACTTTGAAGGAACGCTCTCTGGCATGTTTATCATACCAGGCTTTTTGCTCTTTTTGAGCATCCTGTAAGTTTTCTCTAGCAAGGGCTAAAGAGGTTCAGAGGGTGTTTTGTAGGTTGGTTACAAAGTCCAGAATGTTAGTTCCTGGAGAAGGTGTAAATCCCTCCCATTGCTGCTTCACCAACTGCAATGGCCCCTTAACCTCACGGCCATATACAAGTTCAAATGGGGAAAACCCTAAACTGGGATGTGGTGCAGCTCTGTAGGCAAAGAGCAACTGCTGCAATACTAGGTCCCAATCATTGGAGTGCTCATTTACGAATTTACGTATCATGGCCCCCAAAGTTCCATTAAACTTCTCCACCATGCCATTTGTTTGATGATGGTAAGGAGTGGCAACCAAGTGATTTACCCCATGAGCTTCCCAAAGGTTTTTCATAGTTCCTGCCAGGAAATTAGTCCCTGCATCTGTGAGGATGTCGGAGGGCCAACCTACCCTGGCAAAAATGTCTGCTAGTGCCTGGCACACACTTTTAGCCCTGGTGTTGCTTAGAGCTACTGCTTCCGGCCATCAGGTGGCAAAATCCATGAAAGTCAGTATGTACTGCTTTCCTCTGGGTGTCTTTTTCGGAAAAGGACCCAGAATATCCACAGCTACTCGCTGAAATGGAACTTCAATGATGGGGAGTGGCTGGAGAGGGGCTTTGACCTGGTCTTGGGGTTTTCCCACTCTTTGGCACACCTCACAAGACTGGACATAGGTAGAAACATCCTTGCCCATTCCCTCCCAGTGGAATGACCCCCCCAAACGGTCTTTGGTCCTGTTCACCCCAGCATGGCCACTAGGGTGATCGTGGGCTAAGCTCAAGAGCTTGGCCCGGTATTTAGTTGGAACTACCAACTGTCTCTGAGGATGCCAGTCTTCCTGGTGTCCACCAGAAAGAGTTTCCTTGTATAAAAGTCCTCTTTCTATAACAAACCTGGATCGATTAGAAGAGCTGAGAGGCGGTGGGTTGCTCCGTGCCGCCGTCCAAGCTCTCTGGAGGCTTTCATCTGCTTCCTGTTCGGTCTGGAACTGTTCCCTTGATGCTGGAGACATCAGTTCCTCATGGGATTGTGGACCTAGGCTTGGTCCCTCTGGAAGCGATATAGGGGATGGAGCTGTTTCTGTTGACTGTGAACCGCTCTCCGCTGGTGCACTATGTTGGGATTCAGGCTCCGGCTGAGCCTCTTGTGTAGGGTTATCGGCTGCTGCCAGTTCAGGTTCGGTGGGGCCCTCTGGTGTTGAGGTTGCAAGTACTGGATTCAGTGCTGACACGGGGTCTGGTGTTGGTTGTTCGGCTGGTTCCGGTTCTGGGACTGGTTCCATCTGGGTCTCTGGGACTGGATCCACTACTGCTGTTGCAGACATTGGCCTGGGGTCCAGGTCCATCACCTCTGACCGGGTCCTGATAGAAGTTTCCGGAACAGAGCTAGGCCTCATGGCTTGTTTAGCCTGGCTGCGGGTGACCGTTCCCACCCTCTTGGCCGGCTTCACATGCTTGGCCAAGTCTTCCCCCAACAGCATGGGGATGGGATAATCATCATAGACTGCAAAAGTCCACATTCCTGACCAGCCCTTGTACTGGACAGGCAACTTGGCTGTAGGCAAATTGAAAGAGTTGGACTTGAAGGGTTGAATCGTCACTTGGATCTCTGGGTTGATTAAATTGGGGTCCACTAAGGAAGCATGGATAGCTGACACTTGTGCTCCGGTGTCCCTCCACGCGGTGACCTTCTTCCCGCCCACACTCACAGTTTCCCTCCGCTCTGGGAGGGTATCTGGGAGGTATCTGGGCCTGTGGACCTCTGGTGTGATTCCGGTGCAATGAACTGTAATCTGTTGGGGTTCTTGGGGCAGTTGGCCTTTACATGCCCCAGCTCGTTACATTTAAAACATCGTCCAGCTGACGGGTCACTGGGGCGAGGAGGGTTGCTGGAGAAGGGGGTGGTGGGACGATAAGGGGTCTGGAGGGTTCTTTGGGAGGTAGGTGGGGCCTTGGGCAGCCCCCGGTAATAGGGTGTGGTCTGGGGTGGTCCCTTCTGGTCTCCGCTCCAACTGCGAACAGTTTTCTTCTTCTCTGCCACCTCCACCCATCTGGCTCCAATCTCTCCTGCCTCAATTACAGTTTTGGGTTTCCCATCTAGGATGCATCTTTCTATTTCCTCAGGAACACCCTCTAAGAATTGTTCCATTTGCATTTGGAAGGGCAAATTTACTGGAGATTCAACACTTGCTCCTGATATCCAGGCATCCCAATGTTTCACAATGTGGTAGGCATGTCGGGTAAATGACATGTCTGGTTTCCACCTTAGGGCTCGGAACCTCCGACGAGACTGCTCGGGTGTTATCCCCATTCTGACTCTCGCCTTGGATTTAAACAGTTCATACTTGTTCATGTGTTCTTTAGGCATTTCAGCTGCCACCTCAGCTAAGGGTCCACTGAGCTGCGGCCTCAGCTCTACCATGTATTGGTCAGTAGAGATGTTGTACCCAAGGCAGGCCCTTTCGAAGTTTTCTAAGAAGGCCTCCGTATCATCACCTGCCTTGTACGTGGGGAACTTTCTGGGATGGGAAGTGGTACTTGGAGAAGGATTGCTAGGGTTTGTTGGGATATTCCGCTGAGCCTTTATCTTCTCCACCTCCTCCACATGCTTCCTCTCTTTTTCCTTCTCCTCCAGTTCTTTGTCCCTTGCTTCCATTTTCAGCCGCATGAGTTCTATCTGTCTTTCATGTTCCCTTTGTTTTTCCGCAGCCTGAAATCTGGCTACTTCCAGCCTTTGTCGAGCCGTGGATTTTGTCATTCTAACCTCTCTGTTTTTAACTAACTTTACACCCAAGGTTTAGAAATAAGCAAACAAAACTTGGCGGTAAAATTTTGCTGTGCTGGAATAGAATACCTATTCTCTGATAGTGATTGTCAGCCTACAGAAAAAGACAATTCCCTTGTCTCTGCTCTGGGCCCAAATCAAAGCAAAAAACCTCCAACTACTTGGAAACCTGCTTACCAGCAGCCCAAAGGAAAAAAAAATTCCTTTTCAAACCTGTGCTCCTTGTAAAACAAAAAAATCAAAATCCTAAAAAAAAACAAACCCTGCCACTTTTGTCTCCAGGCAAATGGGTAGAACCCACACCCCCTATTTACTTTTAGGAAGAAAAGAAAAAAAAAAACTCTGGGTTGGAAGACTGTGAATTTCCCTGCAGGAGTTAAGTACCCTGCCTCCAGGCAAAGAAAACCTGCAATTCACAAAGATAATCCCCTTTTGTCTCTGCTTGGCCACAAAGCAGAGAAAAACCAAGCTGCTTTCAGTTTCAGCTGCTTTCTGGACTTCCTTTCCACAGGAAAAAAAAATTTCCTTTTTAAAATCTGTATTTCTAGTTCAAAAAATCTCAACTGGATCTCAAAATGATTTCAGGTTAATCCCACCACTATGGCACCATGTCAAGGTTCCTCCCCGACTCTGAACTCTAGGGTACAGATGTAGGGACCTGCATGAAAAACCTCCTAAGCTTATCTTTACCAGCTTAGGTCAAAAGTTCCCCAAGGTACAAAATAGTCCACCCGTTGTCCTTGGACTGGCCGCTACCACCACCAAACTAATACTGGTTACTGGGGAAGAGCTGTTTGGACGCGTCCTTCCCCCCAAAATACTTCCCAAAACCTTGCACCCCACTTCCTGGACAAGGTTTGGTAAAAAGCCTCACCAATTTGCCTAGGTGACTACAAACCCAGACCCTTGGATCTTAAGAACAATGAACAATCCTCCCAACACTTGCACCCCCCCTTTCCTGGGAAATGTTGGATAAAAAGCCTCACCAATTTGCATAGGTGACCACAGGCCCAAACCCTTGGATCTGAGAACAATGAAAAAGCATTCAGTTTTTTACAAGAAGACTTTTAATAAAAAATAGAAGTAAATAGAAATAAAGAAATCCCCCCTGTAAAATCAGGATGGTAGATATCTTACAGGGTAATTAGATTCCAAAACATAGAGAACCCCTCTAGGCAAAACCTTAAGTTACAAAAAAGATACACAGACAGAAATAGTTATTCTATTCAGCACAATTCTTTTCTCAGCCATTTAAAGAAATCATAATCTAACACATACCTAGCTAGATTACTTACTAAAAGTTCCAAGACTCCATTCCTGGTCTATCCCCGGTAAAGACCAGCATATAGACAGACACAGACCCTTTGTTTCTCTCCCTCCTCCCAGCTTTTGAAAGTATCTTGTCTCCTCATTGGTCATTTTGGTCAGGTGCCAGCGAGGTTACCTTTAGCTTCTTAACCCTTTCCAGGTGAGAGGAGCTTTCCCCTGGCCAGAAGGGATTTCAAAGGGGTTTACCCTTCCCTTTATATTTATGACATAAATAAATAAAGGCAACCGGTTTTTGCTCTTGTTTCTTTGTATTTGTACACTGCAACTTTTCAGCCCAAGCCACAAGACCCTGATTAATGTGACACCAGCCAGCCATGGGTGATTCATTGCACTGTAGACATATCCCAACGTTATGTCTCCACAGCGATTAAAACACCCAGGGCACCTGTCTCAGAGCCTGGGGCAGCTGACTCAGGCTTCTGGGGCTGCAGCTGCAGGGCTATAAAATGACAGTGGAGACAGATGGGCTTGAACTCAATCTGAGGTCCCATGAGGGGTGAGGGTTTCCAAACCCAGGCTTCAGCAGGAACACCAGTATCTGCACCCCACTTTTCAGCCCCACAGCTTGAGCTCCAGAAGCCCACATCAGGTGACCCAGGCCAGCCCTGCTGCCATCTTTATCCCGGGAGAGAGGGACTCTACGGGGACGTCTCCATTGCAGTGTCAGCCCAGGGGTGGCAGGCTGTGCTCAAAGCAGCACCCTGGAAGCCCCATAGTCACCACTCTCATAGAATTAAGGTATGATTTGTACAGAGTCGGCCTGGTGAGCTATCATTGTAAAAGTCGTGATCTGTTGAAGGCTAATACCTGGGTGGATGGTGTGCGCTAGGCTTGTCTGGGAAGTGGTGGAGTTTTGCTCTGGGTGCGTCACTGAAATATGTGATGAGGCTGGGAAATGGCCACCGCCAGCCTTTCCGGTGTGACGCTGGAGGAGCCAGACTCGCTGCTGGCCCAGTGAAGGTATCCACGCTCCCAAGGACTCTCCCAGGAACCGTGTACAATGCGGACTCCTCCGAGACAGCCCGGAGACAATGGACACTGCTTGACTCACATCAAGGCAGAGGAACTTCCTAACAAGTTGGAAGAAATTATGAAAGAGGGGAAGAGACGTCATGACTTGGCCTCTCTCCCCCGCAATTCAACACCTTGCAACACATCTGGAGGACAAAGACTGAACTGAAATAATTCAGAGATCAGAAGAGAAGAAGAATAATCCATTCAAATCAAAGTCCCCAAACAGACTAGTATTGGTTTCTCAGCAGAAAACTTTCCATGTGGGGGATTTTGTTTTCCCACTCTGACCTTGCCAAGGGAAGCAGAGAGAAAATCTTTGACTTGCCTCCTTCAGAACGCTTGGCCTAGACACTCTAGCTGTGGGTCACTGTCGTGGCCTTGCTGAGAACAGGGGCATTTTAATAATTTGCAGAGGTCCCAGGGTGTTTGGGGGAGATTATGAGGCTATTACCTTTTGAGATAAAAGCTAAGAAATACAGAACGAGACAATTCTTTCATACATCTGGCCTTTAGACATATTTCATTTAAAGCAGGGGGTCTAACATGCTGTGAGAAAGTGGAAATGTTGGAAGCTCAAATAATTCAGTTTTTTCTAGGTCTTGTGCGTGTGTGAATGGCACAACATGTTAATTTATAAGCACATCGTTCTTAACTTCATTAAATATTATGTGGTGTATTAACTATATCAAGTGGGTTGTACAACACAATGACTTTTCCATGCGTTGCCCAAAACATATTTTTAATATTCTTTACATGCACCGAACTCCTTGAACATAAAGTTGTTTATTTCATTCCTGTGCAGTGTGTTGGTAGCTCAGTTAATTGAGTTTATTGTCACTCTGTGTGTGTGTGAGGTACAACACAATAATTTAGTGATGCTGAAAACGTTCCCTCCTCCGGAACTGCCTTGGAATCACCTTCCCTTTGTAGATTAATCTACTGCTGTGTCTGTATGAGGAAAATATGGTTTCTATGAAAAAAACTCATTGTTTATTTAGAAGGACTGACACCAAACGGCCACACTATGGGGATACAACACCATGAGTAGGAACAGGAGGACTTGTGGCACCTTAGAGACGAACAAATTTATTGGAGCATAAGCTTCCGTGAGCTACATCAGATGCATGCAGTGGAAAATACAGTGGGGAGACTCCTATACACAGAGAACATGAAACAATGGGGGTTACCCTACACACTGTAACGAGAGTGATCAGGTAAGGTGAGCTATTACCAGGAGGAGAGCCGGGTGGGGTGGGGGGAACCTTTTGTAGTGATCATTGGAATTAATTTGCAAACTGGATACAGTTAACTTAGGCTTGAATAAAGACTGGGAGTGGATGGGTCATTACACAAAGTAAAACTATTTCCCCATGTTTATTTCCCGCCCCCACTGCTCTCACATGTTCTTGTCAACTGCTGGCAATGGCCGACCTTGATTACCACTGGAAATCAGAGAAAAAAGACGAGAGCAGAGTGGTTTCTAGACACCCTCCCATCCATCTAATACAGACACACAGACTTTTCTAAGGCATTAACTTTTCCTTCTCCTTTATGATTCTTTAATGCCTCTGGAATTACCAATTCCTAGAGGCCCCTTTCACAGAGCAAACAACCACAGAGCAATGAGAAAGCTGGGGGCTGCCAGGTTGTTGAGGGCAAGTCTTGAAAGGGATGCCCAAACAATCCAGCTGGATCCCCGGCAACCAGATGTGGGGATTAGCTGCACAGCTGTGGCTGCTGCTCTGAGGGGAGCGGCATAAACTACCTGCCTGTGGATGCAGCCCACCAGCTGGTTCTCCTGGGGCCGATGGTGAGTGGTTGGGCAGGGATGCTGCACCGGCTGGGGTCTGAAATATGAACAGGGGTCTAAGGAACCTCAGCATCACAGTCATCAGGAGTCCAAGCTGCTTGGGGTGAGCTTGTGGGCAATGGCCCAACTGGATTGTTTGTGCATCCCTTTCGCCACGTCCCTTGTGATCCACCAGGGCTTGCAGCACCATGGAAGAGTACCCCTTGCGGTTTATGTAGTGGCCGCCCCGCTGTTCCGGGGCCAAGAGAGGGATATGCGTTATGTCTATCGCCCCGCCGCAGTCAGGGAACCCCAGCGCATTAAAGCCATTCACAATGGTCTGCACATTTCCCAAAGTCACGACCCTTGATAGCAGCTGATCAATGATTGTGTTGGCTATTTGGATCACAGCAGGCCCCACAGAAGATTTGCCCACTCTAAACTTATTCCCGACTGACCGCTAGGTGTCTGGCGTTGCAAGCTTCCGCAGGGCTATGGCCACTCACTTCTGAACTGTGAGGGCGGCTCTCATTTTGGTGTCTTTGCACTTCAGGGCAGGAGACAGCAAGTCGCAAAGCTCCATGAAAGTGGCCCTTACGCATACAAAAGTTTCTCAGCCACTGGGAATCATCCCACAGCTGCAACACGATGAGGCCCCAGCAGTCTGTGCTTGTTTCCTGGGCCCAGAATCGGCGTGCCACGGCATGAACCTGGCCCAGTGCCACCATGATCTCCCAATTGCCACACGCCGTGCCATCTTTGTCCATGTCCTCATCAGTATAGTAATCGCACGGTCGTTGTTTCCTTGCCCCGTTTTGCAGGGACTGCACATACTGCTGGATAATGCGCGAGGTATTTAAAATGCTTAAAACTGCAGCGGAGATCTGAGCGGGCTCCATGGCGCCTGCACGGGTAATCCTGGAAAACGGGCGCGAAATGTAGGAGAGCAGAGTGGCAGGGGAAGAGGTGCTGTTTGGTTCGTGGTAGCCGAAGAAAGGCGGGAAATGGTTGTCTTCCGTGGTTTTCACGGAGGCGGGAGCCCAGGACAGACAACCCGGAGAAGCTCGGAAGCGTGGCACCAGCGGGAGAGCAGAGTTGGAGGCAGAAGAGTTCGATGAGGAAGAGAAAGAGCAGATAGTAGAGATTACATCGGAAGGGAAGAGGAAATGAGAGGCGGATTCATAGTTGCAGGAGAGCAAGCGGTGCACCCTCTGCTGAAAGCAGTATGGCGTCTGCATGCCAAAAAGGCGTGAAACGATTGTCCGCCATAGGTTCCTGATGACACGCACCAGAAACACCCGCAAGAATGTTTTTGCCCCATTGTGCACTGGGAGCGTAACCCAGTATTCCAGTGGGCGGCGGGAACTGCGGGAACTGTGGGATAGCGACCCACGGTGCACCCGCTCCGACGTTCGATGCTAGCCTCGGTACTGTGGATGCACTCTGCTGAATTCACGCGCTTCAGTGGGGACACCGAAGCCTGAATGTCTAAAATAGCTCCCGAAATTTCGAATCGAATAATTTTGAACTAATTTCATACTGTACACGTACCGTTAGAAAAGTCTGTGTGTGTGTGTTAGATGGATGGGAGGGTGTCTAGAAACCACTCAGTTCTAGTCTTTTTTACTCTGATTTACGTTAGAAAATCTAAAGCAGGGAGCAAGAAGAGTTGCCTTCTCTGAGGCTTAAACTCAGGACCTTCAGATTATGAGACTGATGCACTGCCCGCTGCGCTAAGAAGGCTTGGAAGAGCTTTAGGCTCGGTGCTTATAGAACCAGCTGAGCAGCGGGGAACCAGCTGAGCAGCAAACAGCAGGAGTTTGCCTGGGAGTTCACCTGGAGTGAGCCCACTGAGGCTTACACCCTAACGACTTCTCTGAGGCATTACTGCATCTCCGGAGGAAGCTCATAGTAGGAAGGTAATATGGATGGGGGGTGTTCAACTGTTGTGACCTGCACTGGATGTGCCATGTTTGTCTTTCTTACAGAGGACAGAAGCGACTTTGTCTGTACAAAGTGCAAGCTGGTCTCCATATTGGAAGAGAAGGTTCAAGGTCTGGAGCAACAGGTATCGGCCCTGCGTTGCATAAGAGAAACTGAAGATTTCCTGGACAGACGTCAGGATATGCTTCTATGGGCACAAGGTTCTGAAGATTCAGAGCAGGCTGCGCAGCAGGGACAGGAGGACTGTGAAGAAATCTGGCAACATGTGACCTCCAGAAGAAGAAGGGGGAAAGTCCATGGACCAGCAAAGCGGACACAGGTAAGTAACCATTTTCATGTTCTCTCCACAGGTACCATTGCGGGGAGTGACCCAGATGATACGTCTGGGGGAAGGGAGCAGGAGACTCCACCAGTTGAAAGGCATGAGATGCACTGTCCTAGGGTTGGGGGTTCCACGACCACCACTCCCAAGAGAAGGAGGTGGGGGGTGGTGGTCGGGGACTCTCTCCTCAGGAGGACTGAGTCATCTATCTGCCACCCTGACCGGGAAAACAGAGAAGTCTGCTGCTTGCCGGGGGCTAAGATTCGCGATGTGACGGAGAGACTGCCGAGACTCATCAAGCCCTCGGATTGCTACCCCTTCCTGCTTTTCCACGTGGGCACCAATGATACTGCCAAGAATTACCTTGAGCGGATCACTGCAGACTACGTAGCTCTGGGAAGAAGGATAAAGGAGTTTGAGGTGCAAGTGGTGTTCTCGTCCATCCTCCCCGTGGAAGGAAAAGGCCGGGGTAGAGACCGTCAAATCGTGGAAGTCAAGGAATGGCTACACAGGTGGTGTCGGAGAGAAGGCTTTGGATTCTTCAACCATGGGATGGTGTTCCAAGTAGGAGGAATGCTAGGCAGAGACGGGCTCCACTTAACGAAGAGAGGGAAGAGCATCTTCGTGAGCAGGCTGGCTAACCTAGTGAGGAGGGCTTTAAACTAGGTTCACCAGGGAAAGGAGACCAAAGCCCTGAGGTAAGTGGGGAAGCGGGATACCGGGAGGAAGCACGAGCTGGAGCGTATGAGAGGGGAGGGCTCCTGCCTCATACTGAGAACAAGGGGCGATCAGCGGGTTATCTCAAGTGCCTATATACAAATGCACAAAGCCTGGGACACAAGGAATAACGGAGACTTGGTGGGATAACTCGGAGGACTGGAGTGCTGTCATGGATGGATATAAACTGTTCAGGAAGGACAGGGAGGCCAGAAAAGGTGGGGGAGTTGCACTGTATGTAAGGGAGCAGTATGACTGCTCAGAGCTCAAGAATGAAACTGTAGAAAAACCTGAGAGTCTCTGGTTTAAGTTTAGAAGCTTGAGGAACAAGAGTGATGCAGTGGTGGGAGTCTCCTATAGACCACCAGACCAGGGGGATGAGGTGGATGAGGCTTTCTTCCGGCAACTCGCAGAAGCTACAAGATGGCACGCCCTGGTTCTCATGGGCGACTTCAATCATCCTGATATCTGCTGGGAGAGCAATACAGCGGTGCACAGACAATCCAGGAAGTTTTTGGAAACTGTAGGGGACAATTTCCTGGTGCAAGTGCTGGAGGAACCGACTAGGGGCAGAGCTCTTCTTGACCTGCTGCTCACAAACCGGGAAGAATTAGTAGGGGAAGCAAAAGTGGATGGGAACCTGGGAGGCAGTGACCATGAGATGGTCGAGTTCAGGATCCTGACACAAGGAGGAAAGGAAAGCAGCAGAATACGGACTCTGAACTTCAGAAAAGCAGACTTTGACTCCCTCAGGGAACTGATGGGAAAGATCCCCTGGGAGAATAACATGAGGGGGAAAGGAGTCCAGGAGAGCTGGCTGTATTTTAAAGAATCCTTATTGAGATTACAGAGAAAAACCATCCCCATGTGTAGAAAGAATAGTAAATATGGTAGGCGACCAGCTTGGCTTAACAGAGAAATCCTTGCTGATCTTAAACACAAAAAAGAGGCTTACAAGAAGTGGAAGATTGGACAAATGACCAGGGATGAGTATATAAATATTGCTCAGGCATGCAGAAGTGAAATCAGGAAGGCCAAATCACACCTGGAGTTGCAGCTAGCGAGCGAAGTTAAGAGTAACAAGAAGGGTTTCTTCAGGTATTTTGGCAATAAGAAGAAAGCCAAGGAAACTGTGGGCCCATTACTAAATGAGAGAGGCAACCTAGTGACAGAGGATGTGGAAAAAGCTAACATACTCAGTGCTTTTTTTGCCTCTGTCTTCACGAACAAGGTCAGCTCCCAGACGGCTGCACTGGGCAGCACAGTATTCGGAGGAGGTGGCAAGCCCTCTGTGAAGAAAGAAGTGGTTCGGGACTATTTAGAAAAAGTGGACGTGCACAAGTCCATGGGGCCAGATGAGCTGCATCCGAGAGTGCTAAAGGAATTGGCGGATGTGATTGCAGAGCCATTGGCTATTATCTTTGAAAACTCATGGCGATCAGGGGAAGTCCCGGAAGACTGGAAAAAGGCTAATGTAGTGCCCATCTTTCAAAAAGGGAAGAAGGAGGATCCTGGGAACTACAGGCCAGTCAGCCTCACCTCAGTCCTTGGAAAAATCATGGAGCATGTGCTCAAGAAATCAATTCTGAAGCACTTAGAGGAGAGGAAAGTGATCAGGAACAGTCAGCATGGATTCACCAAGGGAAAGTCATGCCTGACTAATCTAATTGCCTTCTATGACGAGATAACTGGCTCTGTGGATGAGGGGAAAGCAGTGGACATGTTGTTCCTTGACTTTAGCAAAGCTTTTGACACGGTCTCCCACAGTATTCTTGCCAGCAAGTTAAAGTATGGTCTGGATGAATGCACTATAAGGTGGATAGAAAGCTGGCTAGATTGTTGGGCTCAACGGGTAGTGATCAATGGCTCCATGTCTAGTTGGCAGCCGGTATCTAGCGGAGTGCCCCAAGGGTCGGTCCTGGGGCCGGTTTTGTTCAATATCTTCACTAATGATCTGGAGGATGGTGTGGATTGCACTCTCAGCAAATTTGTGGATGACACTAAACTGGGAGGAGTGGTAGATATGCTGGAGGGTAGGGATAGGATACAGAGGGCCCTAGACAAATTGGAGGATTGGGCCAAAAGAAATCTGAGGAGGTTCAACAAGGACAAGTGCAGAGTCCTGCACGTAGGATGGAAGAATCCAATGCACCGCTACAGACTAGGGACCGAATGGCTTGGCAGCAGTTCTGCAGAGAAGGACCTAGGGGTGACAGTGGACGAGAAGCTGGATATGAGTCAGCAGTGTGCCCTTGTTGCCAAGAAGGCCAATGGCAAGTTGCAGTGGGGGAGGTTTAGATTGGATATTAGGAAAAACTTTTTCACTAAGAGGGTGGTGAAACACTGGAATGCGTTACCTAGGGAGGTGGTAGAATCTCCTTCCTTAGAGGTTTTTAAGGTCAGGCTTGACAAAGCCCTGGCTGGGATGATTTAACTGGGAATTGGTCCTGCTTCGAGCAGGGGGATGGACTAGATGACCTTCAGGGGTCCCTTCCAACCCTGATATTCTATGATTCTATGATTTTGGGGTGTATAAGTAGGAGCATTGCCAGTAGATCAAGGGACGTGATCGTTCCCCTCTATTCGACATTGGTGAGGCCTCATCTGGAGTACTGTGTCCAGTTTTGGGCCCCACACTACAAGAAGGATGTGGAAAAATTGGAGAGAGTCCAGCGAAGGGCAACAAAAATGATTAGGGGACTGGAACACATGAGTTATGAGGAGAGGCTGAGGGAACTGGGATTGTTTAGTCTATGGAAGAGAAGAATGAAGGGGGATTTGATACCTGCTTTTAACTACCTGAAAGGTGGATCCAAAGAGGATGGATCTAGACTATTCTCAGTGATAGCAGATGACAGGACAAGGAGTAATGGTCTCAAGTTGCAGTGGGGGAGATTTAGGTTGGATATTAGGAAAAACTTTTTCACTAGGAGGGTGGTGAAACACTGGAATGCATTACCTAGGGAAGTGGTGGAACCCCCTTTCTTAGAAGTTTCTAAGGTCAGGCTTGACAAAGCCCTGGCTGGGATGATTTAGTTGGGGTTGGTCCTGATCTGGGCAGGGGGTGGACTAGATACCTCCTGAGGGCCCTTCCAACCCTGATCTTCTATGATTCTATGACCCTCCTCCAGGAGAGACAGAGCCTGGCGTGTGCTGGAAGAAGCGGGGAGCTCTGGTGCCCACAGACCCGTCCTGGCAGCTTTCTCAGCAGCAAAGAAATCAATTCTCCCTGCCCCTGAGCAACCCATCCACAGCTAGTGGCAGCATTGGTGGGGGGTCCCAAGCTTTGCACCAACGTCCACATTTCAGACCTTCCTCTCATGGCACTTTCCATGTGAATTAGGACAAGCAAGCTGGGGAAGCTCCATGGGGTAATAGAAACCAGGGCTGCAGGGAAGGCTTGAACTCACAACCCCAGCAATATTGCCCTTTGCACTAACCACTTGCACCCCTGCAGGGGCTCCTTGGACAGCGCTGGGAAGTCGGCCGTGATCCGTCTCTGTGGTTCGCACCTTTGCCTGGCAATTGAAAGGCTGCCGGTTCAAACGTCACTCAAGGTGTGGCTTTCCAGCAATGAGACTCCAGTCCATTTTAACAGGAAGAAAATCTCCTCTATTCTGGTTTAGCCCCATTTGACTCCTTCTGCCCGTCTTCTTCCTCCCCCATCGGTCCCTTTCCTTCTCCATTGGGGCCATGCAGACGGGAGCCCCAGTCAGTCTCGGTCACCGAGAGGCTGTATCCCATAAGGGGAGGGAGGGGTCGCTGTAAAGCATTGATAATGGGTGGGGAGAGGTGTGCGTGGTTAGGGGGAGAAAGGCTGGAGAACTAACAGTGGGGCCCAGAGAGATTTCCCCACAGACTGGGGAGATCCCCTGCTGCCCACCATCACCCAGCTCTGGGAAGAACAACTTGGGATTGCTTGGGGAAGCCACCTTTAAAAACACAAGTGTTCCATGCTAGTTACATTTTAATAAGACCAAAGCCGCCTCAAACCCAGTGTCACAGTCACTGGGACGACTTTGTCCTGACATTTTACCGGCCGCAGCCACAAAGCGAGTCAAATTACGGCTCCCGTTCGGCGTCAAGGCCCACAGACGAACCCAGAGGCTTTTCGTTCCTCAGGTTCTGCCGTCATTTCATTGCTGGCCTGTTCCGAGATTCATCGTTGTGCAAAGCAGCGTCAGGCCCTGAAACTGGGCGAGCCCAGAGCAGAGGCTGCCTTCATTTAACCTTCCAAAAACCAACCCGCCAAAACGTGGATTAGCACCCATGCTCCTCCAGCCGCAGGGGAGGCGCCTCATCTGGGCCCCTGGTGCCCATGCTCCAGCAACATAAGAGCACGGGGGCCTGGCTCCACCAAAGTCCGGGGCCCGGTGTCTCCCCCAGCCCTGCCTGCTGCCACCGGGCAATTCAAAAGGGCCCGGGAACCCCCATCGCCATCACCGGCAGCACAAGGGGGCTAAGGCGGCTTCCTGCCCACCCTCGCTCCGTTTAACCCTTCTGCCCGTCAGAGTTGGCAGCAACAAGGGCCGGGTTCAATATCTAGGGGATCCATTCCAATAACACAATGCAAACTGGCTCGAGCCCCCACCCAGTGACCTGGGACAAATATGTACCACCCCCGCTGGGCGCCTCCCAGAGGCAATCCTTCCCCTCTCGCAAGCACCTAGTCTGAGTGTAGCAAAAAGCCTTTTAATAACAGAGAGAAACAATGTGGCATTATGTTGGGGAAACAGCACCAACAGGATTCATAACACAACCCACGAGCAAAAAAAAAACCCACCCCAAGCAAACTGGGGCATGCCCTTTCCCTTTGGTTCTTGAGTCCAGCAACCCCAAATCACCCAAAGTCCCAAAAGTCCAATGACCCAAAAGTCTCTGTCCCTGGTCAGGGCAGCCCCAAAGTTCAAAAGTTTATCTGCAGAGCTTCACCTCCCAACCTGGGTGGAGATGGGGGCGGGGGTAAAAGGCACCTTACATGATCTGAAGCTGACCGCCCCACAGCTCCATAGGCCTCCACCCCACCAGCCGCCCCACAAACTGCTTCACTCAGCTCCGCTCCGCGGCCCACCAGCAGCTCCCGCCGTCCCATGAACTGCTCCACCAGCCTGTCCACAAGGCACTCCAGCCGTCCCGCAAACTTCTCCACAATAGATCTTCAGGCTCACAGACCTCACCACCAGATGTCAGGGTGAGGCTCACCCTGACACTGCTTACACTCCGTGTGGCCTGCCAGTCTCGGAAGCGGCTGGCGCGTCCCTGCAGCCCCGGGGGTGGGGGGATCTTCACACGCTGCCCCTGCCCGAGGGCCGACTCTGCCATCTGTGGCAATGGGAGCTGCTGGGGTGGTGTCCGTGGGCAGCGATGGGCAGAGACCCCCCACCTAGGAGCTGCTGCCAGAGGGGGGTGTGGGTCGCTTTTGGGAGATCCCTGAGGTAAGAGCTGCATCTTCACTCTCTCCCGCATCCCAAGCCCCAGCCCAGACCCCAACCCCCTACACCCAAACTCCCTCCCAGAGTCCACCCCCTGCACTCCCTCCTGCACCCTACCCCCATGCCCCAGCCCAGAGCCCACACCCCACACCCAAACTTCCTCCCAGAGCCTGCGCCCGCACCCCCTCCTGCACCCCAACCCCCAACCCCAACCCAGATCCCGCACCCAAACTTCCTCCCACAGGCCTCCCCCGACACTTGCTCTCGCACCCCAACCCTCTTCCCCAGCCCAGAGCCCACCCCCTGCACCCAAACTCCCTCCCAGAGCCCGACCTGCACCCCCTCCTGCACCCCAACCCCCTCCCCCAGCCCAGAGCCCACACCCCACACCCAAACTCCCTCCCAGAGCCCAACCTGCACCCTCTCCTGCACCCCAACCCCCTCCCCCAGCCCAGAGCCCGAACCTGAACTCCCTCCCAGAACCTGCCCACCCCACCCATTCCTGCACCCAACGCTCTGCCCCAGCCCAGACCCCACACCTGCACCCAAACTGCCTCCCAGAGCCTGTACCCCTCACCCCCTCCCACACTCTAACGCCCTGCCCCAGCCCACACCCCGCACCCTGCATTCCCTCCTGCACCCCAACCCCCTGCCGCAACACACAGCCCACACCCAAACTCCCTCCCAGAGCCCACCCCCTTTCCCTCTCCCTCCCATACCCAAACTCCCTCCCAGAACCTTAGGCAGATGTGGGAGGAGGTGGACGGGGAGGCAGGACTTGGTCCCATTCTGGAAACCACCAAAAATTGTAGAAACCTGCCGCCCCTGTCCAGCCCAACCTTCTGCGGGTGCCCCTCAGGCCCCACCCGTGCAGGGTTTGAAGCTTGCATTGCTTAAATTCCAGGACGCTGGGGGACTTCAGCTCCCCTTTGTCCAGCGGGAACCTTCAGCCCACTCCCAACCAGATTCTTGTCCATGGGATGACTGTTGGGGGGCTGGGCCCCTCTTTGTCTTTTCTCTCTGGGACAGGCCAGGGTACCTAGAACTGGGGTACCTGAGCACCCAGGACCTTCTATGGAGATGCCCTTCCCCTTCCCCTTCTGTGGTCCCATCTGTCATTGACTCCAGCCTGTTTTCTATCCATCATCAGCACCATCCCAAGCCAGCTGCACCCGCCTCAAAAAGACAGTGTCCCCTGATGGGTGTAAAGATGGGTGTAAATCACTGAGCTCTCTCCTCTCTGAGCACTGACTGCCCCTCCGTCTCCTTGCCCCTCTGTCTGGGCAGACGGGACCTTTCCCTCCAGGGCTGGAGGATTCCCCCTTCTCATCCGCTACTGTCCCAAGCCGCCCCTTGGGTGGGAATCTTAAATGTACCAAGGTGACTTAGGAGCAGAAACCCCCCCAGACCTTCCGTGCAATGGGCACCTGCTACGCACTGAGCAGGACTGAAACTCCTGCAGGGAGACTGCTGGGCCACATCCCCTCTGGGCCTGAGCAAAGCAGCAGGGTGAAAAGAGAACTTGGAGATGCTGGGGATCGAACCCAGGGCCTCATACATGAAAACCATGCTCTCTACCACTGAGCTACATCCCCAGACGGGGGCTGTTTGGCATGGGTTACGCTCAGAGCCCTCCTGTTTCCAGAGCCTCCAGGGGCCTAACGGCAGCATGGGGGACACATTCCCTGCTCTGAGGGCCAAACCCTCTGTCCTGGAGGTTGCTGGTTCTCAGGGGTCACTTTGCAGCAGGGCCAGTTTCTCTATGTGGGGGAGAGAGAGGGCCTGCCCCGGACTCAGGGTGCAGAGATACACTCGGCCCTCTCCCCTGCATTGACTGGCTGGAGCTGCCAGCCCCTGCTGAAAGGTAACGGCGCTGGGGGGCGCTGTGAGTCGCTCAACACCTCACCCCGGTGGAAGAAGTGGGGGGGGGGGGGGGCTTTTCTCGGATCTGCTATTTCCACCTGCCTGTAAAGTCCAGCTTTCCCCAGCTCCGCTCCGCAGCCCACCAGCAGCTCCCGCCATCCCACGAACTGCTCCACCAGCCTGTCCACTGGGCACTCCAGCCGTCCCGCAAACTTCTCCACAATAGATCTTCAGGCTCCCCCACTACTGAACACAACGCTCAGTGATTTCGGCTTTTACTCAGTTCAGCTCTTTGGTGAAGTCCGCTTGTAGTAGGGGAGCCTCAGTGCTGGGACACCATTAGCCCAAAATGAGCTTCGCAGCCTGAAACTAGAGTCCTAACGGAATCAAAATTAGCTCTGAGATTCCACAGTGGAGAGAAAAGGAAGAGCAATTAGCATGTAAGGCCATCACCAAGGGACCCATGGCACCAAGTATTAATGCTTACCCCCAACCTCTCTCAATTCACAGCATTTTGGAACCCATGACCCTTGCCTAGCGAGTGCTACTTAGTTGATGGTGAGTCCCTCCACCATAACAAAAGGCCAAGTACAGTTCCCAGCACAGTTCCCATAATCAGGGTAATAACAATTTATTCTTCCTGCCCCAATAACAGAGACACTGGGGATCCCACAGCAGCCAAAGTGAGCATTTGGGCAGCTATGGCCTCGTTCTAGGCGGGGTGGGTGTGCCTATGCAAATGAAATTGGCCCCTGAAGTTCTTTTCCACAACTTGCCAGACCTCACCACCAGATGTCAGGGTGAGGCTCACCCTGACACTGCTTACACTCCGTGTGGCCTGCCAGTCTCGGAAGCGGCTGGCACGTCCCTGCAGCCCCGGGGGTGGGGAGATCTCCACACGCTGCCCCCGCCCCGAGGGCCGACTCTGCCATCTGTGGCAATGGGAGCTGCTGGGGTGGTGTCCGTGGGCAGCGATGGGCAGAGACCCCCGCACCTAGGAGCTGCTGCCAGAGGGGGGTGTGGGTCGCTTTTGGGAGATGCCTGAGCTAAGAGCTGCACCCTCACTCTCTCCTGCACCCCAAGCCCCAGCCCAGAGCCCAACCCCCTGCACCCAAACTCCCTCCCAGAGTCCACCCCCTGCACTCCCTCCTCCACCCTACCCCCATGCCCCAGCCCAGAGCCCACACCCCACACCCAAACTTCCTCCCAGAGCCTGCGCCCGCACCCCCTCCTGCACCCCAACCCCCACCCAGATCCCGCACCCAAACTTCCTCCCACAGGCCTCCCCCCACACCTGCTCTCGCACCCCAACCCTCTTCCCCAGCCCAGAGCCCACACCCTGCACCCAAACTCCCTCCCAGAGCATGACCTGCACCCTCTCCTGCACCCCAACCCCCTCCCCCAGCCAGAGCCCACACCCCACACCCAAACTCCCTCCCAGAGCCCAACCTGCACCCTCTCCTGCACCCCAACCCCCTCCCCCAGCCCAGAGCCCACACCCCACACCCAAACTCCCTCCCACAGCCCAATCTGCACCCTCTCCTGCACCCCAACCCTTTTCCCCAGCCCAGAGCCCGAACCTGAACTCCCTCCCAGAACCTGGGAACCCAACCCATTCCTGCACCCAATGCCTTGCCCCAGCCAAGACCCCACACCTGCACCCAAACTGCCTCCCAGAGCCTGTTCCCCTCACCCCCTCCCACACCCTAACCCCCTGCCCCAGCCCAGAGCCCACACCACACACGCAATTCCCTCCCAGAGCCTGCCCCCACACCTGCTCCTGCACCCCAACCCCCTGCCCCAGCCCAGACCCCGCACCCTGCATTCCCTCCTGCACCCCAACCCCATGCCGCAACCCACAGCCCACACCCAAACTCCCTCCCAGAGCCCAACCCCTTTCCCTCTCACTCCCATACCCAAACTCCCTCCCAGAGCCTTAGGCAGATGTGGGGGGAGGTGGACGGGGAGGCAGGACTTGGTCCCATTCTGGAAACCACCAAAAATTGTAGAAACCTGCCGCTGCTGTCCAGCCCAACCTTCTGCGGGTGCCCCTCAGGTCCCACCCATGCAGGGTCTGAAGCTTGCATTGCTTAAATTCCAGGACGCTGCGGGACTTCAGCTCCCCTTTGTCCAGCGGGAACCTTCACCCCACTCCCAACCAGATTCTTGTCCTTGGGATGACTGTCGGGGGGCTGGGCCCCTCTTTGTCTTTTCTCTCTGGGACAGGCCAGGGTACCAAGAACTGGAGTATCTGAGCACCCAGGACCTTCTATGGAGATGCCCTTCCCCTTCCCCTTCTGTGGTCCCATCTGTCATTGACTCCAGCCTGTTTTCTGTCCATCATCAGCACCATCCCAAGCCAGCTGCACCCGCCTCAAAAAGACAGTGTCCCCTGATGGGTGTAAATCACTGAGCTCTCTCCTCTCTGAGCACTGACTGCCCCTCCGTCTCCTTGCCCCTCAGTCTGGGCAGACGGGACCGTTCCCTCCAGGGCTGGAGGATTCCCCCTTCTCATCCGCCACTGTCCCAAGCCGCCCCTTGGGTGGGAATCTTAAATGTACCAAGGTGACTTAGGAGCAGAAACCCCCACAGACCTTCCGTGCAATGGGCACCTGCTACGCACTGAGCAGGACTGAAACTCCTGCTGGGCCACATCCCCTCTGGGCCTGAGCAAAGCAGCAGGGTGAAAGAGACTTGGAGATGGTGGGGATCGAACCCGGGGCCTCATACATGCAAAGCATGCGCTCTACCACTGAGCTACATCCCCAGACGGGGGCTGTTTGGGATGGGTTACGCTCAGAGCCCTCCTGTTTCCAGAGCCTCCAGGGGCCTAACGGCAGCATGGGGGACACATTCCCTGCTCTGAGGGCCAAACCCTCTGTCCTGGAGGTTGCTGGTTCTCAGGGGTCACTTTGCAGCAGGGCCAGTTTCTCTATGTGGGGGAGAGAGAGGGCCTGCCCTGGACTCAGGGTGCAGAGATACACTCGGCCCTCTCCCCTGCATTGACTGGCTGGAGCTGCCAGCCCCTGCTGAAAGGTAACGGCGCTGGGGGGCGCTGTGAGTCGCTCAACACCTCACCCCGGTGGAAGAAGTTGGCGGGGGGGGGCTTTTCTCGGATCTGCTATTTCCACCTGCCTGTAAAGTCCAGCTTTCCCCAGCACATTCACTGCAGTGCAGTCGGGTCACTGTTTCCATGGCTGACAGCAAAGCATTGCTCCCAGTTTCCCTTCTATCTGCAGCACGATTAGCCTGTGTCAGTGGTTAATGAGGTGGATCTAGTTGTCGGTGGTTATTCATTCCCCACCTGGACAATTCACACAGTCCCTTTCCTGCTCAAATCCCCAGCACCTCCGTGATCCCGGTAGCAGGGGTTGGGTTTTCCCTGAGGCCCTGAGATTCTCAGGGTCCTCTTTTCCCTCCACCTGGAGTGAACTCAGCTTTTCCCCCATCCCAGACACTCCATGAAATAATAACAGCAGCATAAAGAAAGCGGGGAGGGAACATCTCCCGGCCAGGGCTGGAGGTGCCCAGGGCCCCCTGCTTCTCCATTGTTTCCATCGCAGAAGAGGAAGGTTCCTTGGAATTTGACACTCTGCTTTCCACAAGGGACAGAGAAAGATCTTGATGTTCCTGCGTCTGCACAAAGAAAATTGTCCTTCTGTGTGAAAGAGAGGCAGGAAATGGCCCCACGGTGGGACAATATCCTCAGGATTAAGAGCAAAGGACTCAGGCTGAGAATTGATTTAACTCCACTCATCTCATTTAACTCCTCTCATTAAGAAGTTGTCTTGCAGGGAGAGAATGCAAACTTGTGACATTAATCCAGACACTGGGGGTTTGGGCTGCTTTAACTCTTGGAAAAAACATGAACTTGATTCAAGAAGGGAGAGAGGAGAAGCCTCAAGCTGCCTTTGGTCCAAAGCTGGTGTCTCCTGGACAGTGGGAAATATCCCTCACTGCTGCCAGGGGATAGGTGGCAACTGGTGACGTCCCAGGGCTGGGATGAAAGGGGAATGTTGCGTGGACTTTATCATACATGCCCCATCCTGCTTCTCAGAGCCCACAGGAAAGCATCTAGAGAAGGGAGAGCCATTACTCAACTGCATTCTCAGGAGAAATCGGTAGCTGTCCCTGAACAGACACTCAGGAGAGTAACCACGGCGGTTCTGCAGAGACATCTGGTTGCCAGAGGATCCATCTAGGTTAAGGAGTGCTGGGGGATCTGCAGTTTTTGCAGTGGGGAGGAGTCTCGAGGTCACATGTTGCGGGTAAGCTGGGACATTAGGGACTCCAGGATGTGAGGCTGGTTAAAATGGAACTGCACAAAAAACCTCCCCCTTTGCTCCCTGCTTTGGCCTGTCCCCGTTTCATGAAAATCTCCATTTCTACCCCGGCTCTCAGAAACCCCCTCTCTCCCTTGGGTATTTTCACGGTTTCTTCTTTTTTTCCTGGTCTTTTTCAAAGATTTTTTGCCATCGAAATGATCAAGTACATTTAAAATGAGAAAAACAATCAAGCAACACATCTGCATCTCCTGCACCAGGCATGGCGTCGTGTCTGACTTTTTCTCCTGAAGAGTCCAGGCAGGCAGCGTCTCCCCCACATTTACTGCACACCAGGCCCAGAACTGAGCTTCACTGGCAGCAGTGAGCTGGGACGGGTGGGCCTGAGCTGTCTGGGGATTATTTTAACCTATTTTTCAGAGGATGAAATCCATGCAGCTTCCACTTCTCCATCTCTCCCCAGGAAATAACGTGTCTGTGCAAGGCACCCAAACCTTTTCACAAGAAGTGAAATGAAACGGCCACACGATGGCATCAGAACCTAAGACATGAGAAGCCATGTTCTTGTTCAATGTGCATTGAAGCTGAACACAAGGGAAGTGTTTTCTCTTTGACTCCTAGCCCCCACCCACTCTAATCCACTCGACACCCCTTTCCTCCCACAGCCAGGAATAGAACCCAGGAGTCATGACTATTAGCCCCCCTAATCTAGCCCACTAGATCCTTCTCCCTGGGACAAAGGAGAAGCTCTGTGACCCTGTACTGTCCCTTTGCCTCCTTGCTTGTGCGGCACTTGAAACCCAATGGGGTTTCCTTGGGCAGTTTTGAATCTTGCTCCCAGGGAGGGTGTAATTTTAGGTGCAGGTTCCAAACAGCGCAATGAACCAGCCAGAAGGGGCAGGAGGTATCGGTGTAGGAGCTATTGAAATTATCTTAGCAACGTACGTCAGGGGAATCGTTATTAATGACGACAGGTTTCAGAGTAGCAGCCGTGTTAGTCTGTATCTGCAAAAAGGAAAGGAGGACTTGTGGCAACTTAGAGACTAACCAATTTCTTTGAGCATAAGCTTTCGTGAGCTACAGCTCACTTCATCGGATGCATTCTGTAGCTCACGAAAGCTTATGCTCAAATAAATCGGTTAGCCTCTAAGGTGCCACAAGTCCTCCTGTTCTTTTTTTAGTTATTAAAGAAGTGTCAGTAAAAGGTCAGAATGCGATCGTCTCAGTCCTTCTCTTGAAAAGTGTAAGCTCATTAATTAGTTCGCCACTTCATCAAAAATAAAGGGGACATGCACCAGCCTTTGTCATGTGAGCAACTTTCCCAAACACTTTGGACAAACTCAGGAGTAAGTATAAAATAGTAAAATAAGTTTATTAACTCCAGAAAGTTAGATTTTAACTGAGTATAAGTATTGGTCACAGAGGTCAAAAGTGGTTACATAACAAATGAAAACAGACTCCCAGTCTAAACTCTAATTTGAATATACTAAGCAAGAATTGGATCAAACAGCTTTTCTCACTCACTGGTTGCTCCAGGCCATGTTGAGTTCTTAATACACAGACTGAATTCCCTCTCAGCCTGAGACCAATCTCTGCAGTTCAAATTCTGAGTCTTCCAGACAATCTTCCAGGTGTTGAGATTGGGGAAGAGACAGGCCACGTGGAGGTGTCTTTGACTCTCATTCATATTTTTTCTCCAGCTGCTAGGTAGATTCTTGCCGTGATGCTGGGGTTAGTTAGCCCCCAATATGGAGCAGCAGTTTGCCTCCTGCACCTTGTGGTAGGCATGTCACAGCTCCTTCATTTTGACCCCGCACGGCAGTGTGTCCCTGTCATGGCCCCTTTCTATCATGCATCACGAAATCTGAGTGCGCACCTCGGGAGTTACACCACAGAAAGCTGCTTTCCTGTGCAGAAACTTGCCCGTGTAGACAAGGCTGCAGAGGACTTCCATAAGAACGCACGACAGGTCATAGACTGGGTCAGACCAATGGTCCGTCAAGCCCAGTGTGCTACCTGAGAGCGACCAGTGCCAGATTTATTGGAGGGAAAGAACAGAACAGGCTTGTTGACCTGCAAGGTGAGGGTCTTTCACCTTTATATTTAACTTAATTGTTGTCAATTCCTACTTATCCTATATCTAACTACCCCTCCTCTGAGGTCTCTGGGCAAATCAGGTGTGAACCACTCCTTTGACACAGACGTGTCCCAATCCAGCTGAATTGAGGCAGAATTTGGGCCAATGTCAGTTTGGAAAAGGCCTGCTTCACCCAGCAGGTTTCTCAAAGTATCCGTTGCTGTGAACCGCATGTCGTGTGGATGTGCGAACTCCAAAGATAGCAAACATGAAAAAAAAAACGCAAAGCCGGTTCTGAGGTTTCCAGAGCCAGGCCTGAGAGTTAAAGAGCTGTGCTCAAAAGGACAAGGGGGCTCAGCAGCGATAAAAATAACTAGTTGCAAAAACAAAACAAAAATTACATGGAAAAAAACCAACCAAACAACAACCACCCAGAAAAGCTCCCATCACTCGCCCATCACCATTGTAGATCTTGACATCTCCTGCCTAATGTGACATCTTTGCTTTGCGAACAAGAGCCCTGGAGAACTCTCTGGCTCTTTCCCTCTCACTGGGGAAAAGGTTCCACATCTTGTCTCAAGTAGTTTTCCTCCCAACAGAAGATTTATTTTAAAATTTACCAAATAAATTCCATTTGAAATAGAAATCATTCCAGTCTATACTGGGTCTCTATTCTCGTACATGATATTTCTCTAACATTTTCCCCCAAACCTGATTCCTTTGGAGTCAGGTTTTTATTGCAGGATTAGCCACCATTTGCTATTTTGTAGGAGGGGGCTAGAAGAAAACCTGAATTATACTGTAACACTGAAAGTGATCACAGAATCAGCCTCTTACCTTACACTAATAAACTTCATGTGCAATTTCCTTGTTGCTGGTAACAATTTCTTCAAAGATTACAAACTATAAACCTTTAGGGCAGTTTTCTCTTAATTCCCATTTTCACCCAGTGAGCTCTGTGTGAAGTCACATTCGACCATAACCTAGGAGCCTTCCATTTCTGAGGGTTCATTTCTCCCTGGGTCTTCTCCCAGAAGTGTGGGTGGAAGGGGTCTCACACTACGTGGGAAGGCTGCATCATGAGAAAAACCACCTGTGCTCTACTTTCACACTTTCTAATCTTTCAGAGTAGCAGGAGGCGGAACAGTGAGACACATGCATTAGACTCAAGAGCAAAACTAAGAGACCAAACCACAGACTCTGGACTCAGCATTCATGTATCCTGCAGTCTGAACTTGGAATCTGTTACATTCCCTCATTGGCTACCATCATTTAACCAACACAGAAGTGCTTCTTGTCCAGCAAGGCAGCCAGTTTGGGACCCATAGGCATGGCATGGCTCTGAAGGAATCAGCTGTTTCTCTCTGTGCTTCAGGAAACTTGGGATCCAAATGGTAAAAGACAGTTGTTCCCAGTTTCATCATGGCATCCTTTAGAAGTGTGAGCAATTCTAAAAACAGTTTACCTTGGCCACAGGTCACCATAGCGTCCATCTCTGGGGTGAAAATCAACCACTAAAACCTCTCATTTCTACCTGAGTTCTTGTCAAATCTTTGACCTTAGTTGTAGCAATTTTACACGGCTCTGGCGTAGAATTCTTCACCAACCACACGACATACCAGTAGCGATACTGAGGTAGAACTCCCCCAAATATGCCCTTTTGTTTCTTTAATCTGGTGCAACAGATTTAAATAAGGGACTAAATTCAGGTGCAGCTTAGAATCCCTCTAAGACACCAAATGTCAGGTATCTACTCAAAATGGGTGTCTTTCTGCAGCTCTATCACATTCCTCATGGATGTCATTTCCTACACATTTACAGCATCTCCCAGGAGTGAGCTGAACAGAAATGTCACTTCCATTTTTCCCGTCTCTACCTAGGAAGGGATTGCATTTCCCAAATAAGAGGCAACATGCACCTGATTAGGAAGGGAAGATCTTCAGGAGCAACCTCCTGCAGGGCATGGGCCACAACTGCTTTGGGAGGCAAATGAATGGGTCTTTTGCTTAGTTCCAAATCATTTACTAGAGAATCCTCTTCCCAGCCCCTTCGGGAAATATTGACCTTACCAATTGAAGAACAGGGGGATAGAGATGGTGATGGAGAATCCCTCTGATTTACCCTATGTTCTTCTGTTGTTACAGAGGGGAAAAGACATTTTTCCCTATCCCTTCCCTATTCCTGCTCTTTGTTATACTTCAATATATTTTAAGGGAGGAAAACGGGAGTAAAAATATCTGCCTTCAGGAAAACCTGAAGCAACAGCGCTCTGATGAACTGTGACAACTGGGAATGAAACAATATGTTCCTGGTGGGGGAACTTGATGACTAACAATTGTTTTTAAATGGGGGAACAGTATAACTGTGATGCTCAGGGTTTGTTTAGACTAGGAAAAGTGATGGAGTTTAGGTCAGGTCAAGGGGAAAGCTAATGCCAACCACTGCACCTCGGCTGCATCTGCACGACAACTGTAATTGTCTTTTAACACCAAGATAACTAACTTGAGCAGCCAACGCCATGTACAGTCCTAATGGATGTATGGCACGGGTAGTTTTTGCCTCAGTGTAGCTTGTTGGGAACAAACCTCTCTCCCCCACCTGGATGATGAACATTCCTGGCTGGAGGGACACACGCTCCTTCGACTCAAAAGGAAAGGAGTTGATAGAAAACATCACAGGACTGACCCCAAAGAAGGGTGAGCTGCAAAAAGCAGAAGCAGGCAACTCATCTGGGGGAGCTGAGTAACCACGGTGAAGATGGGGCACAGATCACTAAGTGGGAATTTGCAAATGTGATTTTTTTCTTAAAAAAAGAAACACCTTTGGCCAGCCCTAGTCAAGGCATTTGTTAGAGATCACTCCTATGTGGATTTTCTCATGTCTAATAAGGGTTGAGCGCTGATTGAAGCTTCTCCCACACTCAGAGCACATGTAGGGCCTCTCTCCTGTGTGGATTCGCTGATGTGTGATAAGGGCTGAGCTTTGATTGAAGTGTTTGCCACACTCACGGCATCCATAAGGTTTCTCACCCGTATGGATTCGCCGATGTATGATAAAGTATGAGCTCCGATCGAAGCGTTTCCCACACTCAGAGCATCCATAAGGCTTCTCACCTGTGTGGATTCTTCTATGTGTGGTCAGTACAGAGCTCCGATTAAAGCTTTTCCCGCACTCAGAGCACATGTAGGGGGTCTCTCCTGTGTGCGTTCTCTGATGTGTGATTAGGGTAGAGCTCTGATTGAAGCTTTTCCCACACTCAGAGCATGTGTAGGGCCTCTCCCCTGTGTGGATTCGCTGATGTGAGAGGAGGGATGAACTGTCAATGAAGTGCTTCCCACACTCAGGGCATTCCTAAGGTTTCTCACCCGTGTGGATTTTCCGATGTCTAATAAGGTGTGAGCTCTGCTTGAAGTGTTTCCCACACTCAGGGCATCCGTAAGGTTTCTCACCCGTGTGGATTTTCCAATGTGTAATAAGGTGTGAGCTCCGCTTGAAGTGTTTCCCACACTGAGGGCATCCATAAGGTTTCTCACCCGTGTGAATTTTCCGATGTGTAATAAGGTTTGAGCTCTGCTTGAAGTGTTTCCCACACTCAGGGCATCCATAAGGTTTCTCACCCGTGTGGATTCTCTTATGTGCAATGAGATGCGAGCTCTGCTTGAAGCATTTCCCACACACACAGCATGCGTAAGGTTTCTCACCCGTGTGGATTCTCTGATGTGTGAGAAGGTCCGAGCTCCCTTTGAAGCTTTTCCCACACTCGAGGCATGTGTACCGTGTTCCTTCCAAGTTCATTCTCTCACGTGTAATAAGGTCTGACTGGCTACCGAAGTTTTCCTCTGGCCTCTGCTGACTCTCACAGGCTTTTGTTTTTTCTGGGCGTGCACAGCTCCCAGAATCATTCCCTTTGGACCTTCCTGACAACATCCCATGGGCTTCTACTCGCTCAGCATCTTCCTGCTGGGGCTCCTCCTCGTTTTCACTCACCATCCCAACACCTGACGGGAGACCGAGAGAATCAAGACGTAAGTCTCTGCCTGCGCCAGAGAGAAAGCAAATCTCAGAGAGAAGAATGGGAAAAGGGATGAAGGAACCAAAATGTCTACAGGACAGATCAAATCTATCAGGAGCTGATTTTCCTTTCAACCTTCCCCAGAGGAGAGAAAGGAAGGGATCAGTTCTGGGTCCGTATCTCAGAAGAAATCTCAGGGGACAGCGAGATTGGGGAGGGACTTGCTGCCAGTTGTCAGTCAGGATAGGTGGGAAGCCATGAGTGACCTCAGCCTAACGATTCTACATCTGCAGGGAACAATCCAGAACTTGGAGAGCTCACAAGGTCTTTGTAGGGGATCCCAAATGTTTCCTTTATTCACCGACAGTTTTGGGGTTGGTTTAACCAATGCCTCACCTATGCAGGCAGCTCTCGGGAGCACTTTTTTCTTAGAGTCATGAAGGTCTGGGACGCACGACTCCTCCCCTCGTTCCAGCTGCGAGATCACATCAGTTCTGGAAACTGGAAACCCTGCTCAAGGCAAAGAAAACAAGGGAGGTCAGTGGAATTTGTGGGATACTTGTCACAAAGAATATTCCATGCTTTTAAGCCCAGCTCACTTTTAAGTAGTAACGTCCCAAGGCCGGCTTCCTTGGCTCAAAGTGCCAGGAGATTATTATTATAAATCATATTCATTACCTTAGTGCCTAAGGGCCAACTAACAGTGGGTCCTCATTTTGCTAGGCACAGTACAAACCGAGAAGCGTTGATGGCCCGTGTCCTGAAGAAGTTACAATCTAAATAGACAAGGCAGACACAGAATGGGGGAAGGGGTACAACCCACCAGCAGAGTGAACTCCGTGAAGGCAGAGTGGCAGATCTGATCAACACAGGCCTAGATCTTGAGACTATCGGATTTAATGTTACAACCAAGGCCAGTGTTTTCCAGAAATTGTCGCTAGGACTGCATTTTTTCCCAAAATTACTCTTTGTTTCTGGAATCACCGTTAATATCCGGAATTGCTGATCAGAGGGTGGGTGGGGCATGCAGGGTCACAATCCCCCAGATTTCTCCCTGGAGACACCCGTCTCCTCCCCAGGGCACAGGCTGGCTGCGGTTGAGACTTGATGCCAATTTCTTCCCTCCTCATACAAGTCTGGGATCGGCAGTGGGACGCCAGGCTCTCTCATCATGCTGCAGAGAGGACGGCACTCACAGCTGCTCGCGGCCGTGTCCACAGCACCTCTCCCCTGCTCATTTCCCCTGTACACAGCTGGTTCATGCCCCGTCTCTCCAGCGCACAGCTGGCTCTAGGCTCTCAATGCCCAGTATCTGAGCCCCACCGCCCCCACACAGCCGGCTCCTGTCCCCTCCCCGCAAGGCACTTTCAGGCTTTAAAGGATTAGATATTGCTCACGTTTGTCAATTACTCTGTTTTCATTGCCTGCAAACTCTTGCCCTAATTATGACTGTTATCTGTATATCTAAGCCAGCCCTTGAAAGCATGAATTCTTCACAGACTATGATGCCGAGATGCGCCACATGATACCAGGAAGGGCTGCGGGATGGGTTTCCTGTGCAAGCTGGTATCACTACAGGGTGATGAATGCCAGATCTCAAGGCTGGTTATGCAGAGCTCCACCTTTTGAAGCTTTACCCAACGCAGAAAGGGGAAGTGACGGATTTCCCCTCATTCAGGAGACTGAAGACGACAGACTTTTGGGGGATAAACAGCTGAGTTTGAGCTGACTGAGGGGGGTCTTTCTGGGCTACAAACTCACAGGACCTGATAACCACCAAGAGGTAACCCTTTAAGAAAGGTTTTAATACACTTTGGAACCGATCAGGGATTCCCATGAGGACCGCTGAGGGAATGAAGGTAAACACGCATTTGGATGCTCTTCTTCTTTTATGAGAACGGGAACAGGAAGGGCAGGGATCTCACTGAATGCAGGATCTCAGCAGAACTAGGTGTCAGGATAGCACCATATTGCAGCCCATTGGAAAACATAATCCCAACTACACATATAAAATGATGGGCTCTAAATGAGCTGTTTCCACTCAACAGAGGGATCTTGGAGTCACTGGGCACAGTTCTCTGAAAACATCAACTCAGTGTGCCACGGCAGTCAAAAAGCAAAGAGAATGTTGGGAATCATTCTGAAATGGATAGATAAGAAGACAGAAAATATCGTATCGCCTCTATATAAACCCATGGTACACCCACATCTCGAATACTGCCTGCAGATGTGGTTGCCCCATCTCAAAAAAAGATATATTGGAATTGGAAAAGGTTCAGAAAAGGGCAACCCAAATGATTACAGGTATGAAACTCTTCTGTACGGGGAAAGATTAAAAAGACCGGGACTATTCAGCTTGGAAAACAGACAAAGGGGGGATATGAGAGAGGTCTATAAAATCAAAACTGCCGTGGAGAAAGTAAATAAGGACGTGTCATTTACTCCTTCTCATAACACAAGGAGTAGGAATCACCCAATCAAATTAATAGACAGCAGGTTTATAAGAAACAAAAGGAAGTATTTCTTCACACAATGCACAGTCAACCTGGGGAACTCCTTGCCAGAGGACGTTGTGAAGGACAAGATTATAATAGGGTTACAAAAAAAAAAACAAAAAACACCATGAGAAATCTATTGAGGACAGGTTCGTGAATGGTTATTAGCCAGGATGGGCAGGGATGGTGTCCCTAACTTCTGTTTGTCATAAGCTGTGAATGGGTGACAGGAGATGAATCACTTCATGATTCCCTGTTCTGTTCATTCCCTCTGGGACACCCGGCGCTGGTCACTGTCGGAAGACAGGACACTGGGCTAGATGGACCTTTGGTCTGTCCCAGTGTGGCCATTCTTAAATACTAGGGAACCTAGTGAGTCCAGTGCAATGGGAGGGAGTAGGAAAATCCCTGGGTGTGGAGAACACTGGGAAATTAGAAACTATCATTCAGAAGCAACAGACTCTAAATAGTCTAGAAAAGCAGAATGTGAAAAATAAGAATCGGGGTCATGTGACTTCAGGAATGAGGGACTCAAAAAACCAAGTCTGCAGAGAAGGTAGATTGTGGCTAGTGCACATGCGGATGGGGGAGCAACTCTCCAGGTCTCAAGGATTTTCACCAGCAACCGAGGCCATTGTCCCATGCACGGGGCAATCCGGAGCAGTGAGGAGTTGTGTCATCTGTAATCCTGGCTGAGTTTCAATGCTCTGCTGCTGGAGCTCCCTTGTCTGGATTCCCCCAGCCAGCATTCAAGGTCTGTGTGATCAGTAACCCTGGACCAGCCGCTCTGACCCCAGCAGCCTGCTTCTTACACCCCAAGCACATTCTGGTCTGGGTGGAGAAGGCTCAGGGTTTGAGAGAAGGCCAGGGGTAGGAAGCTTCTGTTCGTTATGCTGGACCTAACCCCCCGTTTTACTTGTGCAAACAGGAGATATTTGACACTGTGCGATTCTGCTCCTGTGCTCTCTTCCCACAGCGTTCAGCAGCAGGGGAGGGTCTCTGGTCGTGTGTGTGTCACTGGCATATTGGGGTGATGCTGGAACAGGACAGAGCAGAGGTGGCATTGTGGGGGTGGCGTGAACCTCATCACTTCCGTTCCCCTTCCAAGAACCGAGGGGACAGGAATCCTTACCCAGGGAGGTCACATTCTCATAGGTCTCCTGCATGACGTCTCTGTAGAGGGCTCTCTGAGCGGGGTCCAGCAGAGCCCCCTCTTCCCTGGTGAAATACACAGCCACCTCCTCGAAGGTCACCGGCCCCTGAAAGAGCCAGAGCCCCACACTCAGGACCTGCTGCCCCACTCACAGCCCCACTATTCGTGGGGGAGAGGAGACAATCAAACGGAAACTCTGGGTGGACCACAGTCAACAGAGTCCCACCCCCACCCCACTCAGAGCACCCAGGAAACACCAGGGTGAGGGGGCGAAGAGACACCCCTCCTCTCTCCCAGCAGATCCATCACACACCTACTAGCCACAGACTGATACCGGAGATGCTGCCCCGAGCAGGGTCTAGGGAGAGATCTCTTGAAGGAAGCCCAACACCCTCTTCCTTGTGAAAAGAAAAGGAGGACTTGTGGCACCTTAGAGACTATCCAATTTATTTGAGCATAAGCTTTCGTGAGCTACAGCTCACTTCATCCGATGCAAACTGTGGAAAGTGTAGAAGAACTTTTTATATACACACAAATCATGAAAAAAATACCTCCTCCCACCCCACTCTCCTGCTGGTAACAGCTTATCTAAAGTGATCACTCTCCTTACAATGTGTATGATAATCAAGGTGGCCCATTTCCAGCACAAATCCAGGGTTCAACAAGAACGTTGGGGGGGTGGGGGGGCAGGAAAAAACAAGGGGAAATAGGTTACCTTGCATAATGACTTAGCCACTCCTAGAGCTGGATATGAAGCAGGGGAATCTCCCCTAAGCCTGACTGGTGGCTCCCCCTTCGTATTTCAAGGCACCCGCTGGTTAGTTGGGTCAGGCTCCAGCACTACGAGTCTGGTCCTTTTTCCCAGCCCCATCTAGGTAGGTTATTTTCTGTTCACCAGATTGGAGCATTTCCACCTCCGAACCTCATGGGTCTCTTCCGAGAATCTAGGCCACTTATTAAACAACTCCCAGCAGGTCTGCCACCCCCTGGCCTCCTCCCTTTCTCCACCCTGTGCATTTCCTGCCCCACTCCAACCTCCAAACCAGACGGTGCAAACCTTCCCCTCTCCTGTGTATTTCCTGTCCCTCTCCCTCCTGCAGGAACAGATCAGAACCCCCCACAATAATCCCTACCTGAGCTGGCTCCTCTGCAGCCATGTCACTCCCTGGTCCCATGGGAGGACGGGATGAACCGGAAAGAAACATGAGCGTCGTTCTGCAACCTGGCCGGGCAAGAAGGGCTGTTGTAGAAGTTTAGGAACGGACATTAGTTCAATTCACATCACGCTTCCCCCGGGCTCTTTCCTTGCAGAGCGAGATCCGAGATTCTGCCGTGCTGAGAAAATGCTCAATCTCTGGATTACAGCAGAGACCTTGCCCCTCCTGCCAGGCTAGGCCCACAGACACACTTTTAACCTCCTTTCTCCTTCCCGCATCCCAAAACAAAGTCTCTGAACGCAATCCCAGAAAAAAGCAGAACCAAAGGAGTCCCTTTCGAGGATTCCCTCTGACACTGACCCCACGGCAGCCACATCCCAGCAGGAGGGACATGGATTCAGGAACTGGGTTTTCCTCTCTCTCATCCTCGTCTTGTCCACAGGAAAGTGATTCTCCCCACAGTGCAGTAATACATCTGACTGGGCAGATGAGAGAGCTGGAAATCTCTTTCAAAACTCTTTTATCCCACGGACCCTGTCAGTCTCTCTATCTCCTTTTCCCTGTGCCCTCTCCATGCCTGTCTGCTAGGAAACTCTCATTCCTGGGTTGTTTGCTCCCCCATGGCTGGATTTGCTCCTGCAAATGGCAGGAGAAATGGGGTGGGGGGCTGTTTGTGTAGAGTCATTTTATAGGCCTTCACTGCCTGCCTGGGATTTCCCCATTGCCTGCCTAGGACCCCCACCTGCCCTCCACCAGGATCTGCCAGCCCATTTGCCTGGGACCCCCTCCTCCTCCCAGCAGGACCCCCTGACGCTTTACAGGAGGACCCCTCACTCTGCGCCAGGGACCGCCCCACCACAGCTCTGTGCACTGGGCATGGCAATGGTCCCAGGAGCCAGCTGGGCAATCCCAGACAGAGCCCCTGGCACAGCACCAGGCAGCATCTAATCCCCTGCCCCACCTGCCCAAGAGACCCCCACCCCCACTGGTCTGCAGCCAACAGGCCCCCAGCCATACCCACCTCCAGGACCCATAGCCTTAGGGTTGGGCACATCAGAACTACCCCCCGAAACCCCAAACCCTCCAGAATCCACCAACCTGACTAGGGCCCCCCCTGCCCAGCCACCCAGAGGCCTCCCCCTACCACAATGCCCCTTCAGCTCCCGCTGCAATCTCCCCACACAGACACCGGCCCCCCCCAGCAACAATGTTCTCTCACAGTGTCTGGTAAGTGGATAGAAAGTTATCACCGCCCCCTGCTGGCCAGTCACACAGGCAGGGGGAGCCCGGGGGGACGCCTCTTTAACAGGAGAAGGGAAGCCATGGAGGGCCAAAATAAGTAAGACATTTCCATACTCTGTCACTAGCAAATAATGGCCACCGTGGATCCACCCCAGAGTTGGCTAAATCTTTGCACTGCCGGAAGCCCCTCCTCACGGAGACCCTTTGTCATGGGGTTTGGGATACTTCTGGACCACGCTGCACTCAGAGGGACCTCCTCATCCCATGCCAGCTGGAGAAAAGAAAAGGGTCCAGCCAACTCTTCTGTTACCAACTGGGAACACCCATCCCCCAAACAGGGGGAGGCCCCTGGCTTTGATGGGTATTGAATATATGGCTAGTCTCTTTTATCAGTAAACATTTTTAACAGAGAGAAAGGAGGGAACAAATGATTCTCAAAGGAGAGGGAAAGACGATCATTGTTGCAGGGGGGTTAATTTCCCAACCAGGATGGAGAAGGACTCAGGGCCACAGGTTCCCCCCAAAGAAGGACAAGTTGCTAGGATTTAGAGACATGGGGAACAGCCCCAAACCCAGGAGGATTTTTAATTGACATTTGATAATGACATTGTAAGAGGGAAACCTGAGATTTGAGATCAGTGTTCAGAAATGAAAGAGAAAGGGTGGAAATCTGAGGGATTTTGGATCCATTTATGCAAATTATAGAGAGGAAAGTGGAAAATGAGAGGGATTTTATAGCAGTTGTTGATTGGAGGTAAAAGCTGAGTGTATTTCCCACCACTATTTGGTCAATGAATACAGCGGAAATGGGCAACGTTGGCAAACGTTTGAGATCCATATTCAGGAATCTGAGAAAAGGTGTAAATCTGAGATTTTCGTCGTAATTTATAATTACAGAGACTGGGAAAGCTCTCAGGGGCATATTCAATTGGAAGTAGACAACGAGAGTAAAAGTGGGGCAAACGTTGAGGGTATTTTTGAGGAATCTTTGAGACGTACAGAGAAAACGTGTCACAAACTACGCAACTGAGAACATGGGATAAACGCCAAGACCAGGGGGGCTTTTATGTGGCTATTAAAGAACTAGCTGGAAAAGGGGGGACCGTTTGTGATATAAAATCCAGCCTGTCCAATACATAAGCAGAAAGTGATGGTCCCCCTCCCCCACGGCCCCCGTTCACCTGGGCAGCAGGGAGCCCTCTGAGGGGCTGACTGAAGGGGGCGGGGGGGAGCTGGAGGGCTCCCTGGGGGCGGGGAGGGGGCGGCAGTGGGGGATGGGCAGGTAGGGGGCAGAGAGTCACTTTCCTGCCCCCCCGCCCAGCGCTCCCCCCGCGGGGTCTCCCACTCACCGGAGCACGGGGGGGTTAATGACGGGCCCCACCCCGCACAGACCCCGGGGGGAGCCGCAGCTGCTCCTCCTACAGATCCGACACGAGGCAGCGCCTGGTCTGCTCCGGGCTCCGCCCCCAGACGCTGCCCCGCCCCCGGTCTGCTCCAGGCTCCGCCCCCAGACGCTGCCCCGCCCCCGGTCTGCTCCAGGCCCCGCCCCCAGACGCTGCCTCGTGTCGGGTCTCTTGGAGGAGCAGCTCCGGGGTCTGTGCTGGGGGGGCCCGTCATTAACCCCCCCGTGCCCGGCCGGGGGGGGCTTTCTCCAGCTGGGACCAGCCCCGGGCTCTGCCCGCCCCCGACCCGGTGAGTGGGAGACCCCGCGGGGGGGAGCGCTGGTGGGGGGGCAGGAAAGTGACTCTCTGCCCCCGGCACGGCTGGGATTGGGGGGGGGCAGAGACTGGGGCCCGGCGGGCGGGGTCCCTTGGGGGGTGTTGGGGGGAGAAGCCGGAGTTGCGGGGGGTGAGGGTTGAATTGTCTCTGTGCAGCCAGGAAATTCCCGGGGGGGAAGTGGGGGGCGGCGGGGGAGTTAATTGGATCCCCTTCCCCCCCCACCGGCACAAATGCCCCCCAGTTTTCCCCTTTTCCCTCTCGGTAGCTCCCACCTGGTTGTAAACTCCCCCCCACCCCCCATTGATCCGCTCTCAGGTCTCCCCTGATCCCCCCCCCCCCCGTCTCTCCCTCCTACTCACATGTCCATTGAAACTCTCCTCCCGTGCGGGGGGGCGGGATTTTCCTCCTCCCCCGTTTTATCCGCAGCGATTTGTCCCGGTGTCGGTGGGAAGTTGGAGCCCGGAGCCATCCCCCAACCTGGCTGCCCCGGCGTGGGGGTGGGAGGAGACGCCGGGTCTCTGCCGGGGCGGGGAAGGGAGGGGACGTGTCCCCCATGGGGCTGCCCCCGATCCCGGCTTCCCAGTCCCACTTGATGCCCCCAACTGCCGCACCGTTGCCCCCAGCCCCCACCTGCCCATCCCCCACTTCCGCCCCCTCCCCTCCCCCAGGGAGCCCTCCAGCTCCCCCCCCCCCCGCCCCCTTCAGTCAGCCCCTCAGAGGGCTCCCTGCTGCCCAGGTGACCGGGGCCGGGGGGATGAGGACGATCGCTCTCTGTTTATGTTTTGGACAGGCTGGATTTTATATGACAAACGGTCCCCCCTTTTCCAGCTAGTTCTTTAATAGCCACATAAAATCCCCCCCGGTCTTGGCGTTTATCCCATGTTCTCAGTTGCGTAGTTTTGTGACACGTTTTCTCTGTACGTCTCAAAGATTGATAAAAAAGTTTGCCCCACTTTTACTCTAGTTGTCTACTTCTAATTGAATATGCCCCTGAGAGCTTTCCCTGTCTCCGTAATTATAAATTACGACGAAAATCTCAGATTTTCCCTTTTCTCAGATTCCTGAATATGGATCTAAAACGTTTGCCAATGTTGCCCATTTCTATTCATTGACCAAATAGTGGTGGGAAATACACTCAGCTTTTACCTCTGTGACAAAGTGGGACTGTTCTTAATGTTCTTAATGTTTCCTCTGAATAGTGTGGGGTGCCTCAGTTTCCCCTAGGCAGTTCTTAAGTATCTAGGGGGTGGGATAAGGGTGTATGATCATTGCAAAGCCCTAGAGGGCAGGTGTGTGCAGGAGTCTGGACACAGAGAATGGCCGACACCCTGTTTCCTGGCCACTGATGGCCTGGGCCCTTCCCCCCTGCAAGGTGAGAGCTAAAGGGTTGGAGAACAAAGGAATCCGGTGACCTCCTGGCCCGGGAAAGGAACAAAGCCCAGAGGAGGAGGGGCTGGAGGGAGTTTCAGTTGGGGGCTGGCTGGGACATGGAGTGAAGGGCAGACGTGTTTGTCTGGCTCACTGTCCCCCCCAAAATGACCCCAGCTGAGGGGTCCTGTTCTCTGCACCTGCAAGCTCTGTTTTAGACCATGTTCCTGTCATCTAATAAACCTCTGTTTTACTGGCTGGCTGAGAGTCCCGTCTGACTGCGGAGTTGGGGGCAGGACCCTCTGGCTTCCCCAGGAGCCCTGCCTGAGCGGACTCGCTGTGGGAAGGGCATGGAGGGGCAGAGGATGCTGAATGGTCCGAGGTCAGACCCAGGAAGGTGGAAGCTGGGTGAGCTGTGTGTCCTGCAGACAGGCTGCTCACGGAAAGGCGACTGCCCCAGAGTCCTGCCTGGCTTCATGGGGAGCAGTTCCAGAGCATCGCCCAGGGACTCTGTGACAACTGGTGGCAGGGGTGGGATGTACTGCACCCCGTGGACAGCGCTTCCTGCAGTAAGTGACTGGGGAGCAGTAAAAGGAAGGGGGATTGACGGGAACCAGGCGTGCTGAAGATTCAGAGAGAGACAGTTTCAGGGGGCGGTTAACTCCTGGAAGTGTGTGACCAGAGAGAAGGACTTTTGCAGTAACAGGGTTCCCCTGGGGATTGCAGCGAGCGGTCCCAGGGACGGAGCAGTCTGCCGCTCGACCCTGACAAAGAGGAGGTGACCTCGAGAAGGGCTGGCACACTAGGGGTTCTCCCTGGAAACCGTGGGGAGCTGAGAGCACACAGGCCTGTGAGTCCACAACTTGGGAAGGGCGGAGTGAGGGCCTGTCACCGTCTCCTGAAGAAGGACATTGTAACCCTGTGCAGAAAGAGAGGGTTGAGCGTTGGAAAGTTCACCGAAGCACAGTTAATCGTGCAGCTGGAGGAGGATGACCGCTCTAAGGGACAGATTCCTGACCCGAAATGGGGCTATAGCAGGATCTGGGAGCAGCTGGAGTGGTAGCCAGGCATCCCCAAGACTCCTGTCCCCGACCAGACGAGGATCTTCACGATCGGGTTCCCCATCCGGGGATCGGAGTCGGACAGGATTGGAGCTGAGTCTGAGAGAGCAAGAGGACCGTGAGAGACAGCAAGAGCCCGAGAAAGAGCTGCAGAAGCAGCAGCAGCATGAACTGGTGATGGGGGAGTGGAGAGGCCTAGGGGACCCCCCAGGGGTGAGTGGGGTTAGACCCCGGGGGGCCAGTTCCGCAGGGAACCTCGAGACTAAATTGCTGCTCCTGGTTAAGGAGGGGGGGGATGTGGATGCCCACCTCACTGCCTTTGAGCAGGCTGGAGATTTGAACCGGGGGACCCTGCGGAAAAGCCCCGGTGTCTAGCTCCCTTGCTGGGTCCCAAGGCCGTAGACTCCGTCAGCCAGATGGGTGGGGAGGTGGACAGGCTCCCACTCCTGGTCCCAACCTGTATGTCTGTGTGGAGTTTCCTTGGGCCAGGCCCCTCAGACCCCCAGTGGGAGCAGAAGGTGATGGTGAATGGGGAGACATTCCTGGGGTGGCGAGATCCTGGGACAGAGAGAACTGGTGTCAGACCCTGGGTGGTGCAGCCTCAGAGGCTGAGGGGCTGTGTGAGCTGGGTGAGGGTCCCAGGGATGAAGCCCCTCGCCTTCCCTATGGCCCAGATCCCTGTGTAGACCCAGGAGGGGTGAGGCTGGCTGGTCGTTAGGGTTCTCCAGGACACCAGCTGCAAGACCCTGTTATGGGGTGACTGTGTCTCTTTGGGACAGGATCCAGGCCTTACTCCTGTAACTGCCAAGGGTTTGAATCCGGGGAACCAATCGGTGGAGAGGGAAATGGTCAGTGCAAATGCAGATGACCTGGCTGGCAGCAGGGAGGAGCGGCTAGGCTCAAGCTATCTGCCTGACTTTAACCAGACCCCTGGAGTTGGGTGGGACAGAGAGATGCTCCCCGCCCCCCTTGCACACCGGAGATGGGGCTCACGCTGGCTCTGATGCTGTGAGGAAAGCAGCGAGCTCGCTGCCTACCCCCACTGGGACAGCAAGGGCAGTGCTGAGCAAGGGGGGAGCTGAGACCCCAGCTGAGTGGGGGGAGACACAGGCAGGGCAGGGGATCTGTGGGGAGTGGCAAGGTGCTGGGTAAGGAAAGTCTGGATGAGCCTAGGCAGCCTTGTGAGCTGATGGCTGTGTCTAGTCAGCAGGGTGGGAAGTCGAGGAGAGTGGAAGAGGAGTGTCCCTGGACCTTACCTGTCCCAATTCTCCACCCAGCTAACAGTGAAGGAAACATGCCTATGTCTGTCAGGGGTATTGACTTGCCAATGGAGGGAGCTACCCTGATCTCCAAGCAGTTGTCTGTGACCAGCCTTGTGTGCTGGGACAAGGGGAGAGAGGTCCCAAGCTGGGTGTCTGGGAAAGGAGAAAGTGTGTCCGGCTCTTCTTTGTCTGTGGAGCAGACAGAAGGGGCCTTTCAGCCTGTAATGGTTGAGGGTCGTGCAGTTGTCTCAGAGCTGGTTCTGGATTGAGCTAAAGCCCAGGAAGGGAAGGGTCCTAAGTTTGTGTCTGCTCGGGAGAATGGCCCTGTAACTAGGTCGCATCCAGTTAGGGTCTATGTAAAATCCCAGAGACGAGACAATTCTGGTGCTTGTATTTTGCCTGTTGCTAGTGTGTTGTTGGAAAGGGTGTAGCAACTCTGTCTAATCAGGGTGAGATCCTAGCCAGGGCACAAGGAGAGCAGGAAGGTGATGTGATTGTGTTACCTCCTGAGGGTGTGGAAACCGGTAGCAAGAAGGAAAAGATTCCTGAACTTGTGTGTGGCAAAGGGAAGGAGAATGCTTCTGACCTTTTCTCTAGGAAGTCTGTAAGTTTGCCTGAAAGGGGATTGTGTAGGAATCCGCCGGATGGGCCAGAGGTGATTCTGGATGTAAGGGAGACCCAGAAAGAGTGTGTTGTTGCTCAGGAAAGTGTTCCTCTAGAGCAAGCCCTCGGTGAAGAGGGTAAGGGCAGAATTTCTGGGAGGGGTGAATTGTTGCATAGAAAAGCCCTAGGGAAAGGAATCCTCATGGAGTCTTTGCAAGCAGTTTACTGCCACTGACGGGTGTGAAAGTGATTTAATCAAGAAAGTTTCAGTTCCTAACAGCCAGAAATTTTCTGTTGTGAATGGATCCACTGACTGTCCTGTTGAAAGACCCAGTGTGGAGAGCTTTGAGAAGGTCTCAGATGAAGTGAAAGCTGTTAAGAAAGTTAAACAGTCCCATAACCAAGTGGCTGTGTTTGGCCAGCTTGTTGGGGAGAAGACCCATTCCCAGTTTGACCCCCTGGGGTCTGGGGTGGCCAAAGGGCATGGGCCACAGAAACCTTCCCACATGTGGCCTGCGAGTGCTATCGATCACCACCGACCTAAGGGAGGGCGTGAAACTGGAAGGGCCTGGTGTAACTCCTACCGAGGAATGGGAGAGATGCTGGGGCACCTATGGGAACGTTGGTGGCTTCGAACTTCCCCAGGTCACCGGCTACAGTGACCCCGCTCAGTTCGATCTCGAAGGGGGGAGAGATGTGACAAAGTGGGACTGTTCTTAATGTTTCCTCTGAATAGTGTGGGGGTGCCTCAGTTTCCCCTATGAAGTTTTTAAGTATCTAGGTGGTGCGATAAGGGTGTATGACCATTGCAGAGCCCTAGAGGGCATGTGTGTGCAGGAGTCTGGACACAGAGAATGGCCGACACCCTGTTTCCTGGCCACTGATGGCCTGGGCCCTTCCCCCCTGCAAGGTGAGAGCTGAAGAGTTGGAGAACAAAGGAATCCAGTGACCTCCTGGCCCGGGAAAGGAACCAAGCCAAGAGGAGAAGGGGCTGGAGGGAGTTGGAGTGAAGTGCAGGCGTGGTTGTCTGGCTCACTGCCCCCAAAATGGCCCCAGCTGAGGGGTCCTGTTCTCTGCACCTGCAAGCTCTGTTTTAGACCATGTTCCTGTCATCTAATAAACCTCTCTTTTACTGGCTGGCTGAGAGTCACGTCTGATTGCGGAGTTGGGGTGCAGGACCCTCTGGCTTCCCCAGGAGCCCTGCCTGAGCGGACTCACTGTGGGAAGCACATGGAGGGGCAGAGGATGCTGAATGCTCCGAGGTCAGACCCAGGAAGGTGGAAGCCGGGTGAGCTGTGTGTCCTGCAGACAGGCTGCTCACAGAAAGGAGACTTCCCCAGAGTCCTGCCTGGCTTCGTAGGGAGCACTTCCAGAGCATCGCCCAGGGACTCCGTGACAACCTCCTATCAACAACTGCTATAAAATCCCTCTCATTTTCCACTTTCCTCTCTATAATTTGCATAAATGGATCCAAAATCCCTCAGATTTCCAACCTTTCTCTTTCATTTCTGAACACTGATCTCAAATCTCAGTTTTCCCTTTTACGATGTCATCATCAAATGTCAATTAAAAATCCTCTTGGGTTTGGGGCTGTTCCCCATGTCTATAAATCCTAGGAACTTGTCCTTCTTTGGGGGGAACCTGTCGCCCTGAGTCCCTCTCCATCCTGGTTGGGAAATTAACCCCCCTGCAACAATGATCATCTTTCCCTCGCCTTTGAGAATCATTTGTTCCCTCCTTTCTCTCTGTTAAAAATGTTTGCTGATAAATGAGACTAGCCATAGATTCAATACCCATCAAAGCCAGGGGCCTCCCCCTGTTTGGGGGATGGGTGTTCCCAGTTGGTAACAGGAGAGTTGGCTGGACCCTTTTCTTTTCTCCAGCTGGCACGGGATGAGGAGGTCCCTCTGAGTGCAGCGTGGTTCAGAAGTATCCCAAACCCCATGACAAAAGGTCTCCATGAGGGGGGGCTTCCCGCAGTGCAAAGCTGTAGCCAACTCTGGGGTGGATCCACGGTGGCCATTATTTGCTAGTGACAGAGTATGGAAATTTCTTACTTATTTTGGCCCTCCATGGCTTCCCTTCTCCTGTTAAAGAGGCGTCCCCCTGGGCTCCCTCTGCCTGTGTGACTGGCCAGCAGGGGGTGGTGATAACTTTCTATCCACTTACCAGACACTGTGAGGGAACACTGTTGCTGGGGGGTGCATGTCTGTGCGGGGAGATTGCAGCGGGAGCTGAAGGGGCATTGTGGTAGGGGGAGGCCTCTGGGTGGCTGGGCAGGGGGGACCCTAGTCAGGTAGGTGGGTTCTGGAGGGTTTGGGGTTTCGGGGGGTAGTTCTGATGTGCCCAGCCCTAAGGCTATGGGTCCTGGAGGTGGGTATGGCTGGGGGCCTGTTGGCTGCAGACCAGTGGGGGTGGGGGTCTCTTGGGCAGGTGGGGCAGGGGATTAGACGCTGCCTGGTGCTGTGCCAGGGGCTCTGTCTGGGATTGCCCAGCTGGCTCCTGGGACCATTGCCATGCCCAGTGCACAGAGCTGTGGTGGGGCGGTCCCTGGCGCAGAGTGAGGGGTCCTCCTGTAAAGCGTCAGGGGGTCCTGCTGGCCGGAGGAGGGGGTCCCAGGCAAATGGGCTGGCAGATCCTGGTGGAGGGCAGGTGGGGGTCGTAGGCAGGCAATGGGGAAATCCCAGGCAGGCAGTGAAGGACTATAAAATGACTCTACACAAACAGCCCCCCACCCCATTTCTCCTGCCATTTGCAGGAGCAAATCCAGCCATGGGGGAGCAAACAACCCAGGAATGAGAGTTTCCGAGCAGACAGGCATGGAGAGGGCAGAGGGAAAAGGAGATAGAGAGACTGACAGGGTCCGTGGGATAAAAGAGTTTTGAAAGAGATTTCCAGCTCTCTCATCTGCCCAGACAGATGTATTACTGCACTGTGGGGAGAATCACTTTCCTGTGGACAAGACGAGGATGAGAGAGAGGAAAACCCAGTTCCTGACTCCATGTCCCTCCTGCTGGGGTGTGGCTGCCGTGGGGTCAGTGTCAGAGGGATTACAGATGACACAACTCCTCACTGCTCCGGATTGCCCCGTGCATGGGACAATGGCCTCGGTTGCTGGTGAAAATCCTTGAGACCTGGAGAGTTGCTCCCCCCATCCCCATGTGCACTAACCGCAATCTACCTTCTCTGCAGACTTGGTTTTTTGAGTCCCTCATTCCTGAAGTCACATGACCCCGATTCTTATTTTTCACATTCTGCTTTTCTAGACTATTTAGAGTCTGTTGCTTCTGAATGATAGTTTCTAATTTCCCAGTGTTCTCCACACCCAGGGATTTTCCTACTCCCTCCCATTGCACTGGACTCACTAGGTTCCCTGGTATTTCAGAATGGCCACACTGGGACAGACCAAAGGTCCATCTAGCCCAGTGTCCTGTCTTCCGACAGTGACCAGCGCCGGGTGTCCCAGAGGGAATGAACAGAACAGGGAATCATGAAGTGATTCATCTCCTGTCACCCATTCACAGCTTATGACAAACAGAAGTTAGGGACACCATCCCTGCCCATCCTGGCTAATAACCATTCACGGACCTGTCCTCGATTGATTTCTCATGATGTTTTTTGTTTTTTGTAACCCGATTATAATCTTGGCCTTCACAACGTCCTCTGGGAAGGAGTTCCCCAGGTTGACTGTGCGTTGTGTGAAGAAATACTTCCTTTTGTTTCTTATAAACCTGCTGCCTATTAATTTGATTGGGTGATTCCTAGTCCTTGTGTTCTGAGAAGGAGTAAATCACACTTCCTTCTTTACTTTCTCCACAGCAGACATGCTTTTATAGACCTCTCTCATATGCCCTCTTGTCTCTTTTCCAAGCTGAAAAGTCCCAGTCTTACATATCTCTCCTCATACAGAAGCTGTTTCATACTCCTAGTCTGGGTTTTTTTGCCCTTTTCTGATCCTTTTCTAATTGTAATGTATCTTTCTTGAGATGGGCCGACCACATCCGCACACAATATTCAAGATGTGGGCGTACCATGGATTTATATAGAGGCAAGTTATGTACTGTCTTATTATCTGTCCCTTTCTTAATGATTCCCAACACCCTGTTTGCTTTTTGACTGCCTCTGCACCCTGAGTGGATGTTTTCAGAGAACTATCAACAATGACTCCAAGATCCCTCTCTTGAGTGGAAACAGCTAATGTAGACCCCATCATTTTATATGTATAGTTGGGATTATGTTTTCCAATGGGCTGCACTAGGTGCTATCCTGACATCTAGGACTGCTGAGATCCTGCATTCAGTGATATCCCTGCCCTTCCTGTTCCCTTTCTCCACTGAACCCCACCAGCCCATTCTTAGTGTTCCCAGCTTCCCCAGGACTCTCTCGTTGTGTCTGGACCTCTCTCTCTCTCTGCAAGAAGCAGTTCCAGGGAGACTTGTCCTCTGTCTGGAGTCTTCAACTTCCTGGACATGGATTTACTTTCTCTGTGTTTTAGGAGATGCTTTGAAATTGAGTGTCTGTGACATTAACCACAGTGCAATCTTGACTGGTTGAACAGCTGTTTCCCCTCAGTTGCCCAAGCTGGGGTGGCTTTTACACTGCTTTACTGTGAGAACAGCCACTCCTGGGCAGTTAACACCCAGTCTCCAGCATGTAACTCGCTGCCAGCTACACAGTATTGAGCGCTGTTAGTCAGCGACTCACGAATTACAGTGCACCACAGGAGAACCCCAGAAAATTCTCTGGTCCCGGACTTTTGTGCATCTTTCACTGTCCAGCACACTACTGAACAACTCAAGGTCATATGAAGTCTGTCATTTCATCAGTGGAAAATGACACGTGCCAGCCTTGTTATCCCAAAAGGATTTTCCAACACACTTTAATCCCAACACACTGGTTAGATGAAACAATAAAATGAGATGGCTAACTACCGGCAAAAAAAACATATTAATTGACTACAGGTAATGAGGTATAAAAGCCAGAATTGTTTACAAAAGAAATGCAAGATAAAACCCAAACTAACATCTAAGTTAACAAGCTAAAACGGGTACAAAGCAAATGTTTCTCTCACTATATCCTGAGGCAGGCTGGCTGTCCTTTAAGCCAGAAGTCCCCCTAATTCGCCCCTGCTGCCAAGTTCAGTTTCTTCAGGAGCTGTCATGAGCAGAGGAAAAGGGGGAGAGAGAGAGTCTCAAGCATTTTCCTCCCCTCTTTTTATAATTCAGTCCTTTGTACGACAAACAACTTCAGTTCTCAGCTGAATCATGGTGACCGGCTGTCTGTTGTAGCTATGAGCTTCAAGTAGTCCCTGTGAAGGAATGTAAATGTCTTCTTCACACCTTCCCCCTCCTGGAGAATGGCAATTTGACCAGCTGCTTGCCTTGCTGTCTCTGAGGAACTGGTCTGAGGGTGTTCCACAGAATTGTAACTTTTTCACTAATAGGATACAGTAAAATCTCATAATTTTACATAGTGTTGCTACACATATTTTAACAGGAGGATAATATTCTGTAGATTATGCATTTTCAAATGATACCTCAAACAAGCCATACTATGTAAATAATTGATCATAGTTTTCTAGAAGAGTGAACATAGGGGTTGTGACAGGGTCAGGCCAGATGGCTAAGTAGGTCCCTTTTCCTTGGGTAAAGTAACAGAACAATCAGGAACCTTCTGGAGACCAGTAAGACAGGCTGATTCGAACACCTGCAACCAATCAAGAAGCTACTTGAATCAATTGAGGCAGGTAATCAGGGCACCTGGGTTTTAAAAAGGAGCTCACCTCAGTTAGTGAGGTGCGTGTGAGGAGCTGGGAGCAAGGGGCGCGAGGAGCTGAGAGTGAGAACACGGACTGTTGGAGGACTGAGGAGTACAAGCATTATCAGACACCAGGAGGAAGGTCCTATGGTGAGGATAAAGAAGGGGTTGGGAGGAGGCCATGGGGAAGTAGCCCAGGGAGTTGTCGCTGTCGCAGAGCTGTTCCAGGAGGCACTCTAGACAGGTGCATTCCACAGGGCCCTGGGCTGGAGCCCGGAGTAGAGGGCGGGCCCGGGTTCCCCCCAAATCCTCCCAACTCCTGGTCAGACACAGGAGTCGTCGGCCTGGACTCTGGGTTCAGAAAAACGGCCAAGCTGAGGGCTGCCGGGAAGCTCCAAGGCGAGCAAATCCGCCAATAAGCGCAAGACCCACCAAGGTAGAGCAGGAACTTCGTCACAGGGTACAGACTGTGCCTGTCTGTGTGTGTCCCCAGCAGATATGTGGGTATTTCAATCCCTCATAAGCAGAGTGCTCAGCATCTTCAGGGACCCAGGGAGCTGGTCCTGGGAATTCACTGGTTTACTAGGCGTGACACTGTAGGGAATTGTGAGACACTTTAATAATAATAATTAATAATAAAATACCAATATGATGAAATTGCAATGAATCATGCTAGATATGCCTGGAAGGTGTCAGTGAAAATGCTATGATTTTCCAAGTATGATCATTTTGTTTCTATGTTTTATACCACCTTTGTGTTGTGAGTTGTAGACATGTAGGGTATATCTGTATTTCCAGACTTGTGCAGTGTTTCTGGGTGACACCCCCGGACAGACTGGCATCAGCACTGCCGAGCCTCTTCACTGGCCTGTCAAGGGTCATCAGCTGTACAATGAGCCCATGAAAAGAACCAAGGGGATACACCTATTGAGTCAGCAAGACATGCAGGGGTATGCCTGTGTACTGAGAACTCCAGGGCTTTTCCATGCCATGTGCTGTGAAGCTTGTGTTTGGGACACAGGAAGTACAAGCCACAAGGCAAAGGGAATAGAAAGGGCAGCTGCATCATCTTCATTTTCTCTTCAATCCCTCTTCCTACCTCTGGAGCAACTTCTCTGCAAACTGAAGCCTTGAACAAAGGACTGAATGACCCATCCAAGCTGTGGATGTGTTCCAGACGGACTTTCAAGCCAGGAACTCACCAATACTGTGAAGAACCCGATATATAGATTTCTGAATGTATCTGACCTTTCCTTCTTTCCTTTAGTTTAGAGGCTAAAGGATTGGCTGGCAGCCTGGTATTTTGGGTAAGATCCAAACCTTTTTTTTAAGGTCAGGCTTGACAAAGCCCTGGCTGGGATGATTTAATTGGGGATTGGTCCTGCTTTGAGCAGGGGGTTGGACTAGATGACCTCCTGAGGTCCCTTCCAACCCTGAGATTCTATGATTCAAACCTGTGCTGACCTGGTAATATGGCTGACCCTTTGGGGTCAGAACATTGTGTTTCTGTGACCAGAATTTTTAAATAAGCTCTCACTGTACCGAACACAGGTGCTGATTGGGAGTCAGAGAACTGGAATGCAATAAAGGGGGCTGTGTGATCTTTTTCAGCTTCTCAATAACCAGTGTGGGGGATCAGAAGCATAGTTTGTGAGTGGTCGGTGATTTTAACTTCAGTGTTAGCCATCAGTTCTGGGAGCATCTTCTCTCCCTTTTTTAGCCTGCCCTGACCTTAGCGTTTTCAGTCAGGACTCCCCAAGGCACACCAGGTCACACTAAGCACTGAAGTGAAATTAATAGAATGTTTTGTTTTTTTTATGACAGAGTCTTATGCAATCACCTGAACTCCTTTGTTTTCTTTCATCTGAGCAGGGTTTCCCATTTCCAAACCTGATGTGTTTTCCCAGCCGGAAGAAGGGGAAGAGCCATGGGTCTCAGAGCTCCAGGGTTCAGAGGAAAGACAGACCCTGAGAGCTCCCTGCAAAGGTGAGGAAACATGAAACCAACTCAGAATCTGTAAGGGCCTGAAGGAAACATCTGGGCTGCCCTACGAAGCCCTTGGGAGGTCACTCAGTTCATTATTGTCCCAAGCAGGGGTCATAACCTCAGGGTAACTATAGCTCATGGCTTCCTGTAGATCCGAGCAGACGTCAGGCAGTAGCTTCCTCCCTTCCCCCCATGAATTTGATGGGATGTGAAGGCTGAATTGATCCCCTCCTCTCTCCTATTTAGGGGAAGTGTTTGGAGGAGTTCAGTTCCTGCTTTTATTTGACCTGTCTCCAGCACTTTTCTTCGTTGGCCTTCCCCTTTCCATCCCTGTTTGAGGTTTCTGTCTCTACCGCAGCAGGTGATGCGATGGCATGTGAGAAAGAGGAGCAGAATTCTCAGCAGGAAGATGCTGGGCAAGTGGATAAACACAGAGCATTATCACAAAGATCGGAAAGGAACGTGTCCAGGAGTCATGAGCAGGGAAAATCCTGTGAGATTCAGCACAGACCAGAGAGCGAGCAGGGAAATCGGCCAAGGGATAAAGTGGGTAAATTAATTTCCTGTCGGGGAACTCAGAAGGACCTCAAGGAAAGCACAACACAGCAGGAAATCCTCAGGGGAAAGACAAAAAATGCATGCACTGAGTGTGGGAAAAACGTATATGACCAGTCAGCCCTTATAAAGCATCAGAGAATCCGCGCAGGAGAGAGGCCCTATGAATGCCGTGAGTGTGAGAACCTTCAATCGCAGCTCAAACCTTGTTACCCATCAGAGAACCACACAGGGGAGAGGCCCTATGAATGCCATGAGTGTGGGAAAACCTTCTCTTGGCACTCAGCCCATGTTAGCCATCCAAGAATCTGCACAGGAGATCAACACCATAAAAACCTCTAGGGCTATCCGTACTTTTTTTTCTTTAATACTTTTCCTGATTCCCACATAATAACTTTTAAAGTTGTTTGAACTGTTTGCAGCACCGTTATCCCTCAGCGTGTCCAAATGAGTGGCCCATTTTTGCCTTTTGCAGTTCACCCTGTTTTGAGGTGGACCCATTTGTCCTTCCTATCTACTCCATTGTCTCATGAATAATTTGAGTGTGCCCTTCCTATCAGGAACCAGGGAGCATCACATCTATACCATTCCTCCTATTGCAAAATTATTATTCGGAATCACCAATGATTCAGATTATATCATTGCCAGTTGTTCTCACGTTGCTCTGGGTTGTGCTGAAGAGCAGTTATATTGGGAACTTTCCCAATTATATTTAAAGGAAGAGGAGCAGGGGCAGGAAAAGAAGTGTCATTTCAGCCTCTGTGACACTGGAAGGAGATGGGGTGACTCAGAGATTCCCTCCTTCCCCATCACTCCAGACCTGTTAACTCTGCATGGCTCAGACAGGAGGGATCTTCGTCACATTCTATCCCTCCACTTCTCAAAGTGTCACGTGATGAAGCGGTCTCAGCTGTCTGTGCTTGGAGACGATGCTTTGACTTCTTTAATCCTATATCAGAGTCGCTATGCCTGGAGATGAAAGTGTCAAAAACCTGGAAGGGGAATTCAGATGGATCCCAAGCACCGTGTGATCATTTGGAGTTTAAATCCCAGGTTCCATCAATTGGTAAAGCCACTTCTGGCAAGGGGCTGTTTAGTCCCCCATTATGGGGGATGCTAGGTTACTAAAAAATTTTAAATAACCTAACTAATTCTATGGCATGGGGAATGGTCTCCTTCATGATGCAGATGTTGAGGAAATAGAAGTGGGTTTTTTATTGAATTTGTCCTTTGTAGGTGCTAAAAAAAGTGTATGAAATGAAATCAGTGTCGGAAATCTAATAGCTGCAGAAAAATAGCTAGTTTTGAATAGAAACTCCAGCTCTGATAACTAACAGGCCTGTATCCAGTCCCTTGCCTGGAATTGTGCCACCAAATTAAAGAAAAGCCGGGCATGTTTCAGGAAGCCATTCCTCACTAACACTGCTGAGATTTTGAGTGCTTTTGTAAAGGATTCTACTTCAGAGAAGTGTACATTTACCCTAAGCAAGGCCAAGGATTTGGAAAGAACTGGGGTTGAATGAGTACACGCTCCGTTCTTGGTTTCCATCCCAGTAAAAGAAGCTATGGTGACCAAAGACCCAAGGAAAATTGTTTGTTTGTACAACTCACTGATTACAGATCCAAAGCATGCCAGGGTTAGATTGAGAACAATCATCCTTCACCATTTGGATCCAAAGAGAGAGAGTGCTTCATAGGACATTCCCTCCTCGTGGATTCCAAACTTGGTGCCTGATCGGGTAATGTCAAAGTCAGCTTCAGGACTCACATAATTTGTCAGACCATTCTGTTTATTAGCAAAGCACTTTGCCAGTGCAACCAGATATGTGAGCCCCCTGCAAAGGCTCAAGCTAACTTATTTATACGGATAAGCCAATTTAACATAAGAGACAAAAGGAAGCAGAAACTGACAAATATACATACATATCTTACTTGCATACTAATGTTTACCAATCTCTCAGCTCAGTCGGAGCTCTAAGTTAATTAGTTTGAGAACCCATTGTCTCACACTCCTTAATGTTTCTCTTCTTGACAACTATATTTCAACTAACCCTTCAAGTAGCATTTCTTTAATGAATTATAATTTCAATATAATTCATTCTATTTTCACAGAAACAAGGACTTTCAGGCTGTGGAAATGATGGCAACCAATGAGGCAACGAATGTGTCTGGTTCCAGTTTCAGACTTCCAGATACTCGCATGTTGGGTCCTGATTCTCTGGTTTTGTGTCTGATGCTCCGGCTTCACAATAAAGCTGATGTTGGCACAGCTGCCCCAATGTAGCTGCACTGGTGTAGCATGCTATTACAGATGCTCTAAGCCAATGGGAAAGATCTCTGCCGTCGGACTTCATTAGTCCAGCCCCCTCAAGCTATATGTCCTGCTGACGTAGCGCTATCTACACAGGGCGTTAGGGCTGTGTAACTACATTGCTCAACTCTGGATTTTTCACACCCCTGAGCAATATAGTTATACCGATAAATGCCTTTTAGAAGAACCAGCGATATATGAACTCAGAGAATTGGTTGGGACCTATGTTGGGACAAACCAGAACTAGAGCCAAGGTTCAGTTGTTGGCAACGGGGATTAAAAGAAAATGAACTCATATGACAAGAATTTGAGCTCTTTGAATATGTTATTGTTTCCAATGAAAAAGAATTTATTGGTTAAAGAGTAGGAGACTAATTGTGTGATAATCTGAATCACTTTGTAAAACAAAGTGTCTTGTTTTTTTTGTTTTGTTAGTCATACAGGAAGTGACAGCTGATCTTGAAAAGTTAATTTGCTTTAATTTACCCCCTGTAGTGTAAGGAGTTCTGGTAGAAAACCTCACTCCAATGGTTGGGGTGGAAGAATGTGTGTGAGAGTGTATAAGTGAATATTGGCCTAGTATAGATTTTAAATTTTTGTGTTTCAAATAGAACTTATTTTGCTTAGTTTCAAAGTCTATTTCTAGTGAAAGCAAAATTATTCGAAGAGACAATTTGTAGAAGTTTTTACAAGTTCTTACACTTAGACTGTAAGGGTCACTGACTTCCCCACTTCTCTAATTTGCAAAGGAAAGTCATCTGTCATAGGATGTGTTCAGCAGGTAGGAAAGTTGCAGTCCTCAACCACCAAGGAAAAGGCTGAAGTCCATTACCTTTTAGGTCAAGAAGCCATCTAAAGTCTGGTCTATGCTGAAAAGCGATGTTGACGTAGCCACCTCTCTCAGGGGTGTGAAAAGTCCACTCCACTGAGAGAAGTAGTTAATGTGACCTCAGCCCCAGCGTAGACAGTGTTAGGTTGTCAGAAGAATACTTCCAGTGTTTGAAGTATAGACAGAGCCTGAGACAGACCGATCCCCTATGGGAAGTGAGTCATGACATGAATTCCAATTTTGACCCATTTCCCTATATGTCAGAGAGGTACTAGTATGGAGGGCTGGGCCAGCTGTCCGATCGCCTGGTTCCTCAACTCTAGCTACAGCTCTTCGTACCCATCCACCCAAAGACTGAGAGAAATGGAGAGTTCCAACTGTTGTTATTTTAGTATCTTATTGTTCCTTTCTCTGTTTTTTCTGCTGGTCTTTCTATTATATCAGGGTGTGAGGGTATAGCTCAGTGCATGTTGTGACAAAGCTCTGTCCTTGTCTCTATGGGTCCCACGTTTCCTGGTGGATTTTGCTAGCCTCAGAGGCTCACTGTGACCGTCCACATAGCCCTTCTCTCTCTCTAGAGGCAAGGGCCACAGCTTACTGAGCCATCATAAGCCAGCAAGGGAGGTGAGGAGAAGCAACCCTCCCTCGCACAATCTCTGTTTCCCAGTATCCATGATTAATCAAGGAGGGGAGGAAAGGCGAGGAGAGGGGAGGGGGGAGCCTGGGCCCACCCTCTACTCTGGGCTCCAGCCCAGGGACCCTAATAGTAGCAGCTATGGTAGCTGACTTTTGGGAAATAGGACGTGTACAATTCCCTGGGCCGCTTCCCCACAGCAGCCCCCACTCAGTATCTCCTTTGCTGTTACCTCAGGGCCTCCTTCCTTGCACCTGATGTGGATTTGCACTGCTTGGTTCCTCCAACAGCACGGCTTCCTCCTACAGATCCTGACACATGCGCCTCACTGACGAACTGGGAGGCTTTTCACGAGTTCCAGCCAGGCCTTGATGGGCTTCAGGTATTCCAATCAACCTAGCTATCTCCACTGCTTTCTAGAAGGATCTTAATTGGCCCCAGGTGTCTTGATTAACCTGAAACAACTGCCATTTGGTTACCATAGTACCAAGGATTTGTTTAGCCTGGGGCTAAAATACCTGTTCCGCACTACTTAACTATAGCCGTCTTGCCTTGCCCCGTGGCAATGTGTGACAAAAGCTTATTGGTGCCAATTGGCAAAGGGGTCACTGTCATTCACAAGCAACTCCTGTCTCAGACCTGTTGGGGACACTGGGGCATGGCCACTAGGTAACTCGAGCAGATGGAAGACCACGAGTGTCTATGAAGCCCCCTTGCACTAGGCCCAGGTGTCCTTACCCCACCCCCGCCCGCCTGGAGGCACACACAGCAGTTATGCTGAGAATCTGCAACAGTATGTTGCAGAGTCAGACTGCCTGAAACTAAGCAAGGCCAAACAGGGGAGATATGGAAGAACAATGCTGAATAAAGCAGCTTTATGTATAGTTTAACAAATGATACAGAGAATCAGGGAACTAGCTGGGAACTGGATTGGCTGGCTATATGGATACTTGGGGCAGCTTGCTATTGGATAAGTATGCTGGGAAAAAGGATGTATAAAAGCCTGTGTAACTTCCTGCTCTGTTGTGCAGGATTTGAGATTTTATTCTCCCTGTACCTTTTTGCAGCTGCAAATAAACTTTTCTGCTTCTCCACCCCGTTGTGATTATTGGGTGTAGCACACCGGGTAACGAACCAACTCAAGCTGTTGTTCAGCCTCTCGGCACTGGGTGCCGGCAACAGACCTGACAAATTCACCACACCTAGGACCCAGAGCAGGGATGGTGGAATATTCCTTACAGTGGGGGGGCCACCGGCGTCCGAACTGTGACGCCCCCATGACACCCCTTTCCCCCCAGCCCTCACTCACTCTGCCCCTTCTCCCTGAGGCCCCAATCTCACACCGCCCCTTCTCCCTGATGCCACCCCTCCCTCCTAGGCCACACCCACAGAACGCCTCTTCCCCCAAGGCTCCACCTTGTTCCCCCCTCCGTCGTCCGTTCTTAGGGCTGCTAAAAAGTGCTGGGCCCATGGCCCTCTAAACCCCCCTCGTCCTGCACCCTGACACACAGCCAGGCAGGCAGCAGTGTGTGTATGTGACAGAGACTGCTGAGCTGTGCTGAGCCAGTGCGAGAATTGGGGGCTGATGTCGGGGCTGTCCTGCTCCCCCTGACTCAGGACCGGGGTGTCCCCCTCCGCCTGACTCAGGACTGGTTGCTTCCAGCAGCTGTCTGAACTTAGGGACAGCGTGCCAACACACTCACTCTTCCACAACACACACGCTCCCCGAACACACACACTGTCTGTCCCCAACACACACACACACTCTGCCCACCACGCCCACGGCAGCTGAAAAGCAGCTGGCAATCGAGTCGGATGCCCATGGAACAATGGGATAGAGAAACCTGCCTCGTGTGGCTGCCCACGAGGCATTGCAAACCCTTCCCAAAGCACCCTGCGGCCAGTTGCACAGTGGGATAGCGTCCCACAATGCACTGCTCTCTGTGGCGATCCAAGAGCTGCTAGCCTGGATGCGCTCCGGTGACACAAGCAGCCTAGTGTGGACATGCAACAGCGGCTTAATTAAAACGCTTTAACTAAAGCAGCATAACTCTGTCGTGTAGACGTAGCCTGGCTCCCACTGGGGCCAAGGATGCTCAGGCACTGAAACTGAAGAGCCACAACTTCCTCCGTAGTTGGCAGGATTCAAACCTGCACAGGGAGACCCCCCCCGCAAGGGATTTCGAGTCCACCACCTTAACCACTCAGCCACAACTACTTGCTTTATAGAGCGCTCTCACGACACTCTAGTTCTGTTCTCACTTAGTGATCGTTTCCAATTGTTTCCTCAGACCAGCGTCCACAACACACTCACTGCTGTGCTGTTGTGTAAGTGTGCCCAGGGCTGAACAAGAATTCCTGCTCGTTTCCCTTCTGGCTGGAGCATGAGGAGAGTGTGTTTGTGGCCAGTGATGTTGCTGTAGATTGTTGTAAAATTCCTGCCTCGATAATTCAGACAGTCCCTTTCCCGTCATATCCCCAGTACATCAGTGACTGTAATAGCAGGGGGCAGGTTTTCTGTGGGGCACAGAGCTTTGCCAGGGGGTTGGTGTCTCCTTCCTTTCCTCACCCTGGAGGAAACTCAGCTTTTCATTCCATCTTTAATGTGTCATGGAATAACAACAGCGGCATGAAGAAAGAGGTGGGCAGGGTGGGCCTCAGGGGAGGGGCACAGAGGTGCAAGTGGTGGGCAGGGCAGGACGGAGAGGCACGGGTGGCAGGCTGGGTGGGTCTCATGGGTGGGGCTGAGAGGTGGGAGCGGCGGCCATGGTGGGTCTCAGGGGAGGGGTCAGAGAGGTGTGGGTGGCCGGCAGACCTTGGGGTAGGGGGCGGAGAGGAATGAGCAGCCGGCAAGGAGGCCTCGGGGAGAGAGGAGCGAGTGAAAGGTGGACCAGCAGGCCTCAGCCGAAGAGGCAGAGTGGGGTGGGAAGAAGTCCTCCTGTTAACCCAGTGCTATCTACACCGGGATTAGGCTGATATAACTGCATTGCTCAGGGAAGGTAAAATTTTTAACACCCCAAAGTAATGTTGTTACTGACTTAATTTTGTAGGATAGACCTGTCCAAAGAATCACACACACACCTTGGGAGTAAAACTTCACCCGCTTCTGTGCTTTACAGAATCGAAACACAAGAAACGCTTGTCAGGGCCCAGTGCGGGTTGGCAGGGAGTCAGGTGTGGGCAGACACCATACATTAGCCAGAGGAAAGCACCATGGATTAGCTGGTTTAAGGCACCTGTCTTCTAAACAGGAGATCCTGGGTTCAACTCCCAGTAGTGGCTTTTAAGGCACCTGATACTGGCTCCTATCAGAAGACAAATAACAGAGTTAGATGGACCTTTGGTCTAGCCCAGTGTAGCCGTTCTTGTTGTTTAAATTACACTCATAGGCACTGATAATAGAGTGACTGAAAGTTTGGGTGTGAAGGGCTGATAGGCCAGTGTTCCAGTCCCCTCGCAGATGACCCCCTCCCTCTGGGACAGGGGCAGGTCCGAGCTCTCACACCAAGTGGCTCATTGGGGCTGCCAGAATCTGTGGGCGGCTCATTCAGTTTATGCTGAGGGTTGAGTCCTGCTTTGTGCACCGTGTCTGAGAATGAAAATCCTAAACCTCCCTTTGAAATAACGAATGCAGCAGGACCTGTTTTGTCACTGCTCCGAAGCAGACAGAGAAATGGAGAAATGCCATTGAGTCCAGGGGAATACTTCACTGCGGTTTTACCTTTTTCACTTGCCAAACTCCCTCCCAACCTTCTGGGCTCCTAGAGCAGGGTCCTGAGCCTGAGCCAAGACACGTACCCTGCTACTTTACAGCCCAAGCCGGTGTCCTGGATTAATGTGACACGGGCCAGGCGTGGGTGATTCATTGCACTGTAGATGTATCCTAATGTTATGTCTATACTGCAATTAAAACACCCAGGGCACCTGTCTCAGAGCCCGGGGCAGCTGACTCAGGCTTCTGGGGCTGGGGCTGCAGGGCTACAAAATGACAGTGGAGACAGATGGCCCAGTAAAGGTATCCACGCTCCCAAGGACTCTCCCAGGAACCGTGTACAATGCGGACACCTCCGAGAAAGCCCGGAGACAATGGACACTGCTTGACTCACATCAAGGCAGCGGAACTTCCTAGCAAGTTGGAAGAGGGGAAGAGACGTCATGACTTGGCCTCACTCCCACTCTGCTCAACACCTGGCAACACATCTGGAGGACAAAGACTGAACTGAAATAATTCAGAGATCAGAAGAGAATAATAATAATCCATTCAAATGAAAGTCCCCAAACAGACTAGAATTGGTTTCCCAGCAGAAAATTTTCAATTTTGTTTTCCCAGTCAGACCTCGCCAAGGGAAGCAGAGAGAAAATGTTTGAGTTGCTTCCTCCAGAGCACCTTGACCTAGACACGCTAGCTGTGGGTCACTGTCGTGGCTGAGGTGGGGGCATTTTAATTATTTGGGCTGGTCCCAGGGTGTTTGGGGGACGTTATGAGGCTGTTACCTTTTGAGATAAATACTAAGAAACAAAGAACTCTTTGAGAAATCTGGGATTTAGACGTGTTTTATTGACAGCAAGGGAGGTCTGAGTTCCTGAGAAGGTTTTTGTTTCCAGGAAGCAATGTGGCTTGTACCAAAGGGGAGATGGTTGTTTGTGAAGGAGGGGAGAAGACAAAATGCACACAATGAGGATGGGATTCAAACCCATGCATGCAAAGCACAATGATTAGCAGCCCACCACTTTAACCACTTGGCCACCTCTTACGAGCTGCCAAAGAAGGGACAGGAGGAGAAATCTAAGGCCAGCAGAGGTAGGAACAATAAGGAGTTTTTAAATACGAAGTGTAAGGAAGGCCTGAATGACCTCCCCCCTCACATCTAGTGATGAGCTGGGGGAAAGACTTCAGGAACAGACCGTGTTTACATAGACAGGCCTCCTCTGCCTAGGTATGCAGCAAGTATCCTTTGAATGAAAAAACAAACAAACAAAATATAAAGGTAATTTTTTGGTTTTCCTGCAGTCAGTCAAAAAAAATGTGAAAAGAAAGGGGCATTTTTAAGCAATCATCTGTCCCCACCCAGGGGCTGGGGAATGTTTATTTTCTTTTTCAGACACTTTCTGGGCAAGCTGGTGCCAGTGGAAGAAAACCCAGAACGCCGTGGGTCCCCTGTCGCAACAAAACATTGTGTTCTGTGTTTGTCTTGTTGTTACTGTTATTTTGGTGGATATTGTAAATTCTTCAGGCGTGACACCCCCTTTTAATTGGGCATGTCGTGCTGCCCCTTTCGGGGCCAAGGGAAAATGTACCCTAATTCAACCTCTTCCACCCTCTACTCCGCCACCTCCCTCCAAATTCTCTGTGACACTCCCATCCCCACGGTGGTCTACCCCCATCCAGAGACCTGTGGTTCTTAATGCAACTGGTTTACAAATGACTATCGCTCTGTTCCCCACTGACTGGTCTCTCAGTACAACATTTGATAACTGTTCTGTTTACCAAAGTAGGTGAAAGAATGTTGCCGTGAGTAATTTCAAACTCATTTGAATTGGATGGAGGGGAAATAAACAAGAACATCCGAAAATGGCGAGCCCCCACAAACTACCTCTGGGAAGGCTGAAACTCACTGCAGGAAGCTGACTCATTGTCTCGAATCCAACGTTTGGAATGTGCCTGGGGCTACTGGACGGAGTGGGATTACGTCAGGGATTTGAATCATAGACTCATAGAATCATAGAATAACAGAGTTGGAAGGGACCTCAGGAGGCCATCTAGTCCAACCCCCTGCCCAGAGCAGGACCAATCCCCACTAAATCATCCCAGTCAGGGCTTTGTCAAGCCTGACCTTAAAAACTTCTAAGGAAGGGGATTCCACCACCTCCCGAGGTAACCCATTCCAGTGTTTCACCACCCTCCTAGTGAAAAAGTTTTTCCTAATATGCAACCTAAACCTCCCCCACTGCAACTTGAGACCATTCCTCCTTGTCCTGTCATGTGCTATCACTGAGAATAGTTTAGATCCATCCTCTTTGGATCCACCTTTCAGGTAGCTAAAAGCAGCTATCAAATCCCCCCTCATTCTTCTCTTCTGTAGACTAAACAATCCCAGTTCCCTAAGCCTCTGCTCATAGGTCATGTGTTCCAGTCCCCTAATCATTTTTGTTGCCCTTTGCTGGACTCTCTCCAATTTTTCCACATCCTTCTTGTAGCGTGGGGCCCAAAACTGGACACAGTACTCCAGATGAGGCCTCACCAATGTCGAATAGAGGGGAACGATCACGTCCCTTGATCTGCTGGCAACGCCCCTACTTATACAGCCCAAAATGCCATTGGCTTTCTTGGCAACAAGGGCACACTGCTGACTCATATCCAGCTTCTCGTCCACTGTCACCCCTAGGTCCTTTTCCACGGAACTGCTGCCTAGCCATTCGGTCCCTAGTCTGTAGCGGTGCATTGGATTTTTCTGTACTAAGTGCAGGACTCTGCACTTGTCCTTGTTGAACCTCATCAGATTTCTTTTGGCGCAATACTCCAATTTGTCTAGGTCCCTCTCTTTCCTATCCCTACCCTCCAGCGTATCTACCACTCCTCCCAGTTCAGTGTCATCCGCAAACTTGCTGAGGGTGCAATCCACACCATCCTCCAGATCATTAAAGAAGATATTGAACAAAACCGTCCCCAGGACCGACCCTTGGGGCACTCCGCTAGATACCGGCTGCCAACTAGACATGGAGCCATTGATCACTACCCATTGAGCCCGACAATCTAGCCAACTTTCTACCCACCTTGTAGTGCATCCATCCAGCCCATACTTCTTTAACTTGCTGACAAGAATACTGTGGGAGACCATGTCAAAAGCTTTGCTGAAGTCGAGGAATAACACGTCCACTGCTTTCCCTTCATCCACAGAACCAGTTATCTCATCATAGAAGGCAATTAGATAAGTCAGGCATGACTTGCCCTTTGTGAATCCATGCTGACTGTTCCTGATCACTTTCCTCTCCTCTAAGTGCTTCAGAATTGATTCCTTGAGGACCTGCTCCATGATTTTTCCGGGGACTGAGGTGAGGCTGACTGGCCTATAGTTCCCAGGATCCTCCTTCTTCCCTTTTTAAAAGATTGGCACTATATTAGCCTTTTTCCAGTCTTCCGGGACTTCCCCCAGTCGCCATGAGTTTTCAAAGATAATGGCCAATGGCTCTGCAATCACATCCGCCAATTCCTTTAGCAATCTCGGATGCAACGCATCCGGCCCCATGGACTTGTGCACGTCCAGTTTTTCTAAATAGTCCCGAACCACTTCTTCCTTCACAGAGGCTGGCCACCTCCTCCCCATGCTGTGCTGCCCAGTGCAGTAGTCTGGGAGCTGACCTTGTTCATGAAGACAGAGGCAAAAAAATCATTGAGTACATTAGCTTTTTCCACATCCTCTGTCACTAGATTGCCTCCCTCATTCAGTAAGGGGCCACAATTTCCTTGGCTTTCTTCTTATTGCCAACATACCTGAAGAAACCCTTCTTGGTTCTCTTAACATCCCTCGCTAGCTGCAACTCCAGGTGTGATTTAACCTTCCTGATTTCATTCCTACATGCCCGAGCAATATTTATATACTCATCCCTGTTCATTTGTCCAATCTTCCACTTCTTGTAAGCCTCTTTTTTGTGTTTAAGGTCAGCAAGGATTTCACTGTTAAGCCAAGCTGGTCGCCTGCCATATTTACTATTCTTTATACACATCGGGATGGTTTGTCCCTGTAACCTCAATAAGGATTCTTTAAAATACAGCCAGCTCTCCTGGACTCCTTTCCCCGTCATGTTATTCTCCCAGGGGATCCTGCCCATCAGTTCCCAGAGGGAGTCAAAGTCTGCTTTTCTGAAGTCAAGGGTCCGTATTCTGCTGCTCTCCTTTCTTCCCTGTGTCAGGATCCTGAACTTGACCATCTCATGGTCACTGCCTCCCAGGTTCCCATCCACTTTTGCTTCCCCTACTAATTCTTCCCAGTTTGTGAGCAGCAGGTCAAGAAGAGCTCTGCCCTTAGTTGGTTCCTCCAGCACTTGCACCAGGAAATTGTCCCCGACAGTTTCCAAAAACTTCCTGGATTGTCTGTGCACCGCTGTATTGCTCTCCTAGCAGATATCAGACATACATGACCCTGAATTCTCTCTCAGTCCTCAAGGAGACACCTCAAGAAGGAGACTCCCTGCAGCAAAGCCTTGGGGGTCTCTGAGATCCCCCTGCCCTGCAGCCTGTCCTCCCTGGCCGTTGTCGTGGACTCTCTGTGAGGTCACCGCCTCCCAACCGCCTTTCACCAATCAGCTGGGTGCTGCAAAAGGCCCTTGTGATGTCACTGCCACCCCCACCCCTGCCCTGCAGGGCTCATGTCCTGCCCCGAGCCGGCTCCTGTGCATGTTTGAGCTGCTCCCCCTGGGTCACCCCCACACACTCAGTGGTCGTGCAAGGGTTCACGCAGGCCACACGTGGAACCATCAGAGGATGCTCAATGTGCCGCACCCAGTTTTGCAGAGATTTGGAGACTTGAAGGCCAGAAGAGACTGTTAGATCATCTCATCTGGCCCCCCTACACATCACAGGCCTCCTGCATGGTGCAGTCGCGAGTTTTGGACCAAAGCAGACTCGAGAAAGGCATCTCATCAAGGGATGGAGGAAGCACCACTTCCCTTGGGAGTCTGGAGGAAATTGATGCTGTGGGGGGCAGGGAATTGACCCCAAGGCCACGCTTGTGAGTCTGTATCATAACACACATACACAACAGCACTGCGCAAAGTATGTACGTCACCTTAACTCTGATGTTTCCTAACGTTTAAAGGCCTGGTCTCCAGGGTGTTCTCTGTGCTTATAGATCTCTTTTGGGGAGAGATGCAATCATTTAGTTCAGAGTGGGAGCCGTGTTAGTCTGTATCAGCAAAAAAACCCCAAAAACAAAAAACAAAACGAGGAGTAGTTCTGGCACCTTAGAGACTAACAAATGTATTTGGGCACATTTGACGGTGTGGCTGATGTGATTAGGTCCGAGGATGGTGTCCCTAGACTAGATATGTGGACAGAGTTGGCAATGGGTTTGTTGCAAGGATAGGTTCCTGGGTTAATGTTTTTGTTGTGTGGTTGCTAGTGATTATTTGCTTCAGGTTGGGGGGCTGTCTGTAAGCGAGGACTGGCCTGTCTCCCAAGATCTGTGAGATTGAGGGATCGTCCTTCAGAATAGATTGTAGAATCTTGATGCCTAAGGAACTCCACTGGTAACCTCCCTCCAGCCTGACAGTTCACCTTTCAGCAGGACCCGCTATAATCTCCCTGTTTTTAATTCATAGATTCATAGATATTGAGGTCAGAAGGGACCATCATGATCATCTAGTCTGACCTCCTGCACAAAGCAAGCCACAGAATCTCACTCCTGTGCAAAACCTCTCACCTATGTCTGAGCCATCGAAGTCCTTAAATCAGGATTTGAAGAGCTCAAGGAGCAGAAAATCCTCCAGCCAGTGACCCGTGCCCCATGCTATAGAGGAAGGCGAAAAATGTCCAGGGCCTCTTCCAATCTGCTGCAGAAAAATTCCTTCTTGATCCCAATTATGGCACCAGCTAAACCCTAAGCATTTGGGCAAGATTCACCAGCCAGATACCCAGGAAAGAATTCTCTTTAGTAACTCAGATGCCACCCCATCTAACATCCCATCACAGCCATTGGGCCTATTAACCATGAATATTTACAGATCAATTAATTGCCAAAATCATGTTATCCCATCATACCATCTCCTCCATAAAATTACCGAGTTTAATCTTAAAGCCAGATAGGTCTTTTGCCCCCATTGCTTCCCTTAGAAGGCTATTCCAAAACTTCACTCCTCTGATGGTTAGAAACCTTCATCTAATTTCAAGTGTAAACTTCCCAGTGACCAGTTTATAGCCATTTGTTCTTGTGTCCACATTGGTACTGAGCTTAAATTTTAATTCCTCTCCCTCTCTGGTATTTATCCCTCTGATATATTTATAGAGAGCAATCCTATCTCCCCTCAACCTTCTTTTAGTTAGGCTAAACAAGCCAAGCTCCTTGAGTCTCCTTTCATAAGACAGGTTTTCCATTCCTCGGATCATCCTAGTAGCCCTTCTCTGTACCTCTTCCAGTTTGAATTCATCCTTCTTAAACATGGGAGACCAGAACTGCACACAGTATTCCAGGTGAGGTCTCACCAGTGCCTTTTAGAATGGTTCTAAAACCTCCTTATCTCGACTGGAAATACCTCGCCTGATGCATCCCAAGACCGCATTAGCTTTTTGCACGGCCATATCACATTGGCGGCTCATAGTCATCCTATGATCAACCAATACTCCAAGGTCCTTCTCCTCCTCCGTTACTTCTAACTGATGTGTCCCCAGTTTATAACTAAAATCCTTGTTATTAATCCCTAAATGCTTGACCTTACACTTCTCATGATTCAATTTCATCCTATTACTATTACTCCATTTTATAAGGTCATCCAAATCTTCCTGTACGATATCCCGGTATCTCTCTAAATTAGCAATACCTCCCAGCTTTGGATCATCGGCAAACTTGATTAGCACACACCCACTTTTTGTGCTGAGATCAGCAATAAAAAGATGAAATAAGATTGGTCCCAAAGATTGATCCCTAAGGAACTCCACTTGATCCTGCCCTGGAGATCTTTTTGTTTGGGGCTGAAGGTGATAGCTGGTGGTGTTCTGTTCCTTTCTTTGTTGGGCCTGTCATGGAAGACACAATGAAGATGACTGGATGTGGAAGCTGCCGTATGTCCATGATCCTGGAGGGGGGACCTGGTAAGAGTTTTGTCTGCATGAAATGCCATCTGCTCGAGCTGATGGAGGAGAAGATCTGAGGTTTGGAGATGCAGATGGAAAGTCTGGTTGAGTTTAGAAAGGGGTTTGAGCAGATGATGGAGCAAAGACATGAGGTATCTGAAGGGAAAAGCTCAGACTTGCAGATGGAAGCAGGACTGGGGAATTCTGAGGGGAGACTGCTGGGTGAGGAAAGTGGTCAGTGGAAGCATGTGATGAAAAGAACCAGGCAGAGGAAAAGACGGGCTGGTGAAGGAGAAATAGAGCTCAGGAATAAGTTTTGAGAGTTGGAAAATGAAGAAGGGGCTCAGCAGGTAGTCACTGAAGCTGGAGGGGCAAGGAAGAAGAGAAGAGCGGCTAGTCCTATCGGAAAAGGGGAAAAGTCAATGGAGACTACACCAAATATGAGCCCCAGGAGGATACAGGATGGGTTGAAGAGGATTACAAGGGAGAATAGCAATGGAAAGAACTTGCAGCCAGAGGGAACAGGGGATAGACTGGAGAATAGAACTGTCACCAGGGAAAGGCAGGTCTACGTGATCGGGGACTCTTTACTGAGAAGAGTAGACAGGCCTGTAACCAGGCCTGGAGAAGGGCAACAAAGGCGTGATAAGATTATGACTGTCAACAGATGGCTCAGGCAGTGGTGCTAGAAGGCGGGCTTTGGGATGTATGGCCACTGGGAGGCATTCCTGGACAGAGGACAGTTCTCTCGGGATGGACTTCATCTGAGTAGGGAAGGAAATAGACTTCTAGGATGGAGGCTGGCACAACTGATTCAGAGAGCTTTAAACTAGGAATCTGGGGGAGATGGTTGGTTGGGGGATGTCCAGGTAATCTCCATGCCGGATTTTAGCCTTGAGAGGGAAGAAAAGAAATTAAGAAAGGATACAGCCGTGGGTAGGAGAATGGCTATAAGGAGGAAGGGCAGTGTGGGTACCAGTCTAATAGGTTCTGCTGGCTGTAGAATGACCGTGCCTCATTGGGTAAAGAATGTGAGTGAGGCCAAACAGCAAAAATGAAGATGTTTGTACACCAATGCGAGGAGCCTAGGTAACAAAATGGAGGAATTAGAGGTACTGGTGCAGGAAGTGAAACCAGATATTCTAGGGATAACAGAAACAGGGGGGAATAGTCGTCATGACTGGACTATGGGTATTGAAGGGTATGTGCTGTTTAGGAAAGACCGAAATAAAGGTCAAGGTGGTGGAGTAGCATTGTCTATCAATGAGGAGGTAGAATGTAAAGAAATCAGCGATGGAATGGAGAAGACAGAGTCCATCTGGGCAAAAATGACATTGGGGAAGAAATCTACTCGAGCCTCCCCTGGGATAGTGCTTGGAGTGAGCTAGAGACCGCCGGGATCTAATGTGGATATGGATCGAGCCCTCTTTAATGTTTTAATGAAGTAAATACTCATGGAAACTGCGTGATCATGGGAGACATTAACCTCCCAGATATAGACTGGAGGACGAGTGCTAGTAATAATAATCAGGCTCAGATGTTCCTAGATGCTGTTAGTTGGATTCCTTCATCAAGTAGTTGCTGAACCGACAAGAGGGTGTGCCATTCTAGATTTGGTTTTGGTGAGAAGTGAGGACCTCCTAGAAGAAATGGTTGTAGGGGACAAGCTTGGTTCTAGCGATCATGAGCTAATTCAGTTCAAACTGAACGGAAGGATCAACAAAAAATAAATCTGCAACTAGGGTTTTTGATTTCAAAAGGGCTGACTTTGAAAAATGAAGGAAATGAGTTAGGCAAGTGGATTGGACTGAAGAACTTCAGGGATCTAAAGGCAGAGGAGGCCTGGGATGACTTTAAATCAAAGCTGCAGAAGCTATCAGAAGCCTGCATCCCAAGAAAGGGGGGAAAATTCATAGGCAGGAGCTGTAGACCAAGCTGGATGAGCAAGCATCTCGGAGAGGTGATTAAGAAAAAGGAGAAAGCATACAGGGAGTGGAAGATGGGAGGGATCAGCAAGGAAAGCTATCTTACTGAGGTCAGAACATGAAGGGATAAAGTGAGAAGGACCTTGCAAAGAGAATTAAAACCAATTGTAAAAGGTTCTATCACCGTGTCAATAAGAACAAAACCAAGAAAAAAGAAGTGGGACCGGTAAGCACTGAGGATGGAGTGGAGGTCAAGGATAATCTAGGCATGGCCCAATATCGAAACAAATACTTTGCCTCAGTCTTTAATAAGGCTAAGGAGGATCTTAGGGATAATGGTAGCATGACAAATGGGAAGGAGGAGATGGAGGTAGATATTACCATATCTGAGGTAGAAGTGAAACTCAAACTGCTTAATGGGACTAAATCGGGGGCCCAAGATAATCTTTGTCCAAGAATATTAAAAGAACTGGCACATGAAATTGCAAGCCCATTAGCAAGAATTTTTAATGAATCTGTAAACTCAGGGGTTGTACCCTATGATTGGAGAATTGCTAACATAGGTGCTATTTTTAAGAAAGGGGGGAAAAAAGTGATCTGGGTAACTACAGGCCTGTTAGTTCGACATCTGTAGTATGCAAGGTCTTGGAAAAAATTTTGAAGGAGAAAGTAGTTAAGGACATTGAGGTCAATGGTAAATGGGTCAAAATACAAGATGGTTTTACAAAAGGTAGATCATGCCAAACCAACCTGATCTCCTTCTTTGAGAAAGTAACAGATTTTTTAGACAAAGGAAACGCAGTGGATCTAATTGATCTAGATTTCAGGAAGGCGTTTGATATGGTGCCACATGAGGAATTATTAGTTAAAGTGGAAAAGATGGGGATCAATATGAAAATTGAAAGATGGATAGGGAAATGGTTAACAGGGAGATTATAGCGGGTACTGCTGAAAGGTGAACTGTCAGGCTGGAGGGAGGTTACCAGTGGAGTTCCTCAGGGCAGTCTTTGGGACCAATCTTATTTCATCTCCCTCCCTCAGCTCAGTGATGGCCTGAATTGCCCCTTCTCCCGGCAGAGCCAGAGGATTGGAAGCAGCAACATCAGACCCCTGTGTGGCTCGCAGGAATGAACACAAACACGCCCTTGTAGCTGGACAGATGGTGAGTTTTACCCCTGGGATACGACAAGGCTCAAGAGAAAGGTGGTGGCCCCACATCTAAGGAATGAAACACAACACAGTCATCATCGTTACGCCCGTCCTTGCGCCTTTATACGTCTACTGTCTCGCTCCCGCCACCCTCACCCTCTGTGGGTTCAGTGAGAGCCGCACTCAGTGCTTCCGACACACACAGACTCATACACACATCTTGCAAGGAAACCTCACCACGGAGCCACATGCACCTGTTGCTTCCCTGCCCCCCTGCTCTCCAGAATCCAATCCCAAGGAAAGCTTGTCGGGCCCAGAGCTGGCAGGGCGCCCGGTGCTGGAGCATTGAAGCTACTGTGACGGCACTCAGAGGAAAGATGCGGAGAGATGCTAGTTAAGAATTGGCCGGTCAGGTTTCCAGTCCCCTCACAGGTCATTCCCTCACTCGAGCACAGGGGCACATCTCAAGTCTCAGCTGGCTCAGTCGAGCTGCATCGTTCTTGTTTCCACTCAGTCAGGTTTGAGGCCTGTTTCGCACCCTGTCTTTGAGAAGACAGTCAGAAACTACTCTCTGAAACAGCCAATGCAGGAGGACGTGTTATCGCTCCTGCCCCAACTCAGACGGACAAAGAGAGAAATGTTCTCGCTTTGAGGGTGGGACTCCCTGCCCTGGGCCAAAGACGAGCACCTCTCTTTGACCTTGGTCGCTCCTTCAGCTTTTCTTTCAGCAGGGAGCCCGAGAGCTCAGGTGCTGGAGCGCTGCGTTGGTCAGTGAAGCTCGGTGAGCTCCAATGTCACTCGGCTCTTCTACCAGCAAGTCAAAACACAGGAAGGATTTCCTCATTTGACAATACTGGGGCTGTCTGAGGGTCTGTCCACACTGCACACTGAGCCTGTCTCTGTGTGGCCTGGGCTTGCTGACTTGTGTTGCCAAGCCGGTGTTTGAGCATCCAGACTGCAGGGGAAACTCAGGCCTCACACTGTGTCTATCTGTCAAGGTTCCTTCCCCACTCTGAACGCTAGGGTACAGATGTGGGGACCTGCATGAAAACCTCCTCAGCTTACTTTTACCAGCTTAGGTTAAAACTTCCCCAAGGTACAATCTATTTTACCTTTTGCCCTTGGACTTTCGCTGCTACCACCAAAATTCTAACCGGGTTTTTAATTAGGAAAGAGCCGTTTGGAAACGTCTTTCTCCCCAAAATCCTCAACAAAATATTGCACCCTCGTTCCTGGGGAAGGTTTGGTAAAAATCCTCACCAATTGGCATAGGTGACCACAGACCCAGACCCTTGGATCTTAAGAACAATAAAAAAACATTCAGTTTCTTAAAAGAAGAATTTTAATAGAAGAAAAAGTAAAAAGAATCACCTCTGTCAACTCAGGATGGTAAATACCTTACAGGGTAATTAGATTCAAAACATCGAGAATCCCTCTAGGTAAAACCTTAAGTTACAAAAAGACACAAAAACAGGAATATCCATTCCATTCAGCACAGCTTATTTTCTCACCCATTTAAAGGAATCAGAATCTAACGCATATCTAGCTAGATTACTTACTAAGTTCTAAGACGCCATTCCTGTTCTGTCCCCGGCAAAAGCATCACACAGACAGATCCCGACCCTTTGTTTCTCCCTCCCCCCAGCTTTTGAAAGTATCTTGTCTCCTCATTGGTCATTTTGGTCAGGTGCCAGCGAGGTTACCTTTAGCTTCTTAACCCTTTACAGGTGAGAGGATTTTTCCTCTGGCCAGGAGGGATTTAAAGGTGGTTAGCCTTCCCTTTCTATTTATGACTCTCTCCTACCGCAGGAAGTCATCCAAAGTTACGCTGCTCCCGCTGCGTGAATAACAGAGCTGGATTTGACGTCGCTTCGGTCGACTTACTGCTGTGTCTACACTGGGTTGGGTTGACGGGAGACGCTCTTCGGTCGACTTCCCTTCCTCCTGCCGTTCCGGGCGCAGTCCCAACGGCGACCGGAGAGCGCTCTGCTGTCAATTTAGTGGGTCTTCACTCGACCCCCACGACATCAACCCCCAGTGGATCCACCGCAGCAAACAGAGCCTCCCAAACATGCTGCCCCATCCACACGGCACCACTTAGACCCGAGTGGGAAATTCAGCTCCTGTGGGGTGTGTCACCCTCATCCGCTGAAGATGCTCCCCGAGTCTCCAGGGATTCCTGCCCTAACTGCTCTCCAGCCGGTTTGTGTCCATACGCTCCCCGCGGGGAGGCTGGGAGTGGCCTGGTTACAAGCGCTTGTTGCTCAGGCCTGGCAGGGAAGGGAAGCTCCGGGCAGCATTGACAGTCTGGAGATCCCTCCGGGGAAGCACAGGCGGTGGGTGGAACAGGCGGGGAGGCGAAGCTGCGGGGTCCTGCGGACGCCCTGAAACCAGCTCACAGACCCCGGGGGTCACGCTGCCCTACACGCTGTTGCAGTAATGTTTGTACAAGGCGTGACGCTGAAAGAGCAGCTTGTGTCAGAGTGTATTCAGGCCAACGGATGTGTGTGTTAGTAGAGATCAAAGCGACTGTTCAATGTTCAACTGTATTGGGTGTTTAAACCTCCTGAAAACTCGTGGAATGTTGTTTGCACTGTTTTCACGTCTCTGTGTCCTGTTACGCTGTGATAGCAAAGAGTTGCCTTGTGTGGACCCCTGTCACTAAATAACCCCTCAAAGGAGAATGAAGGTGTGTGGGATGCAAGTGAAGAAAAGGTTCATTTCCAAAGAAGGGGTGGTAAGAAGCAGGATCCCTGGGCGGGGGGCAGGAGGCTGTGGTTTGCACTGTTGTTGCCCAGAGTGGGAATGGGGAACTGGGCTCTGGTTTAAAGCGGTGTCAGGCTTCGAGGGGCTGGGTTCAGAGCTGGAGGTTCGGGTTGGGGTGAGGGTTGGGCTACAGTTTTGGTTCAGGGGTTTCGAGTTGGGGGGCAGGTTATGGGGTCAGGGTTCCAGTTGGGTTCCGGGTAGGGGGTGGGGTTTAGATTTTGGGGGGAGGGTTTGGCCAGCAGCAGCATAGAAGTGCGGGTGGCAATGGGGTGCAGCCAATAGTGATAAGTCGGGGGTCTTTTAGGTCGTTTTAGTGTCAGTAGCACCCTGGGAAGGGGGGAGGGTCATGTTTATGACAGGGGGCTAAAGTGTTGGGGAAGGGGGTGGCAAGTTGACCCATCCCACTTCGCACTTCCCACACGGACACGCACAATACGGCGAACGCGCGGACGCACACACGTCACACACACACGATGACACAAAACAGCACACAACGCGACACACAAAGTAACACACGACACAGACACACACACAACACGACATGGAAAGCATCACACACATGACCCACAACATGTCTCACACACACACACGCTCAACACAACACGACCCACAACATGTCACACTCACACACTCAATGACACACAGCACGTTGCACGTATGTCGCACACACACAACGTCGGACCCACAGTTTGTTGCATGTCGCACGTATCACGTCACGCACAGGTCGCACCACGCACATGCACACGCACAACACGTCACACGCACGCAAACTCTACGTCACAGACACAACACAGACAACACGACACACGACACAAAATGGCACACGACACTGAGACACACACACACGACACTGACACATTGCACATGAAACACACAGCACGTCGCACGTCACACACAAGATGTCGTACTTTACATGTCACACGCACAACACGTAGCACACAGCACGTCGAGTGTTGCTCGTGCATCACACATCGCAAGTTGTAGACCCCACGTTTCATGTTATACTCACAACACATCGCACACAGCCTGCCGCACGTTGTAGACAGGACGTCACACGTCGCACACACAACACAGTGCGCGTCGCACATAAACAGCACGTCAGGCGAACACTGCACATTGCACACGCATAACACGTCTCACGCGCGCACAACACGACACACACCAACAAAACACTCAAGACAACACACACACAACCACATCTCACACACACACACGACACCACATGACACACAATATCTCACACACACAAACACGTCTCTCACACACGCCAACACACACACACAACACACGCCCACACACACACACACGACACATGATGTCGCACTCACGCGGACACACACAATGTCTCTCACATGCCGACATACGACGTCTCTCACACACGACACCGACACACACACACGACACACAACGTCTCACGCACACACAACACTGACACACACCACACATGACGACCGACACACACACAACACACGGCCTCTCACACACACACACACCCAACACATGACATCTCACACACGACGTCTCACACAAACACACGACGTCTCTCACAGACACCCACACACGCCCACACACACACAACATACGCCCACACCCACACACACACACTCGCCGACACCCGCTGACACACGACATCTCACACGCCCACGACACGACATACGACACGTCACACACACACAAGACGGCAGAGGACACGACACCGAAATCACACGCGACACCGACACGTCACACGACACACAAGACGGCAGAGGACACGACACCGAAATCACACCCCGGAGACGACCCTCCGCGGGGGCAAGAGCGGAGCGGGGACGGTCGGGGGAACTCGGTCTCTGGGCGGCGTGTGGGGCCGGTGTGGGCGGGAGGGAAGAGGGCGGCAGGGCCGAGGGCGAGATTCCCAGCCCCCGTCGAGCGCTGTGGAGCGAGGGCTCCGGCTCGGCTCTCGCAGTGGCTCTGGCGAGGAATGGTGCCGGAGCTCTCGCCGGAGGGGAACGCGGCAGGAGGGGCCTGAGCCGCTTGGGCCTCTTTCCAAGGAGGCAGAACCAGGCCTCCGCTCTCTGCCCGCTGCAGACCCGGCTGCCAGGTCGGCACTGCCAGTTCCTCGTCCGCACTCGCCGTCTTCTCATGTGTTCGCCAACTCGCTCTCTCCCCTCTGCTCTCCTGGTGCCGTCTCCCTTTGTAGGACACGGGTAGGTGTGCATTCCCACAGGTGAGGTCTCGGGAGCCATGGAGACGTCGGAGCGGAGGAAAATCATGCAGGGCAGTAGAAAGGCTGCAGAAAGTACCTGAAGAGACAAAGGGAATGAGAAGGGGGAAGTCCAGACTAAGACAGGAGTCTAGTCTGTAAAGAGAAACAACGGGAAGTCTAAGCTACAGAAACTCTTCAAGTTGCCAAAAGACATTTAGGATGGGAAATGACTTCTTGAATCCAGTCTCTTTAAGATCTTAGGCTTAGTATGTGTGTGTATTTGTCTTTGCTTAGCAATCTGCCTTCTTCTGTTTGCTATCCCTTCTAATCACTGAAAATCTGCCTTTTCTAGTGAAACTATTTTTTGTTTATTATTATTATTAAACTCAGTTTGTGCAACGGGTGCTCCGGGAGGAAATGATTTGTGTGTTACTCCAAGGGGCCGCCCGGTGTCACTCTTGCTCCATGAGGGAAATGATTTGTGCTATACCTGGTTTAGCCACCCACTGTCACTGTTGGGCCAGGAGGGAAATGATTTGTGCAATACCTGAATTGGCCACACAGTGTCCCCATTGCTCCGTGAGGAAATGCTTTCTGCATTACTCCAAGTGGCCACCCAGAGTCACTGTAGGTCCAGGAGGGAAATGGTTTGTGCATGACCTGAATTGGCCACACACATCACTGTTGCTCTGGGGGGGGATTGTTTGTGTGTTACTCCTGAGTGGCCACGTTGTGTCACTGTTTCTCCATGAGGGGAATGCTTTGTGCCTTACCCTGTGTGGCCACCCAAGACAACACACACAACAAACACAAAACATCACACACACAAAACACGACAGACGACACTCACACACACACACACAACGCGACACCGACACACACAGAGAGAACACGTCACACATACAGAAACACGTCTCTCACACACACACAACACAGGACACCGACACACACAAACAACATGACACACAAATAAAATGACACACAAAACAGCACACAACACGACACACAAAAATCACACACAATACACGACACCGACACATACACACACACGAGACGAGGCACAAAACAGCAGACATGACACAGAAATCACACATGACACAGACACCCACACACAATACAACACACAACACCTCACATGACACACAAAACGGCACACGTGACACACACACACAACACGATGCACAAAACATAGCTCACAAAATATCACACACCCACACACATGACACACACACAGAACAACATGACACACGACACACAAAACGGCACACAACACGAGACACAAAAATCTCACACAACACATGACACCGACACACACAACATGCACACAAAACGGCACACAACACAGCACACACCGTCACATGCACACAACACAGCATACAACATGGCACACACACACTCAACATGGACCACAACACGCACACATAAACACATCTCACACACACAAAACGACACACAAGTCACACACACAACACGTCACACGACACATGCAAAACAACACACACAACACGTCACACAGCAGAAGGTTTCATCGAGGAGGAGGATGTCCCGGGGTCCCCGGGCGATGCTCTGGGACTGCTCCCCAGGAAGCCAGGCAGGACTCTGGGGAAGTCTCCTCTCGGGGAGCAGCCTGTCTGCAGGACACACAGCTCCCCCGGCTCCACCTTCCTGGCTCTGACCTCGGAGCCTTCAGCCTCCTCTGCCCTCCCTGCGCTTCCCACAGCCAGTCCGCCCAGGCGGGGTCCTGGGGGGGGCAGAGGGTCCTGCCCCCCAACTCCGCAGTCAGACAGGACTCTCAGCCAGCCAGGAAAACAGAGGTTTATTAGACGACAGGGACATGATCTAACACAGAGCTTGTAGGTGCAGAGAACAGGACCCCTCAGCCGGGTCCATTTTGGGGGGGGGCAGTGAGCCAGACAACCCCGTCTGCCCTTCACTCCATGTCTCCAGCCAGCCCCCAACTGAAACTCCCCCCAGCCCCTCCTCCTCTGGGCTTTGTCCCTGTCCCCGGCCAGGAGGGCACCCGATTCCTTTGTTCTCCAACCCTTTAGCTCTCACCTCGCAGGGGGGAAGGGCCCAGGGCATCAGGTACCAGGAAAGAGGGTGTCGGCCATCCTCTGTGTCCAGACCCCTGCACACACCTGCCCTCCAGAGCTCTGCAACGATCATACACCCTTACCCCACCCCCTAGATCCTTAAGAACTGCATACGGGAAACTGAGGCACCCCCACACGATTCAGAGGAAACATGAAGTCCTGCTTCATCACAGATGACTCCAGGAGGTGAGTTGCTTGCTATCCTACCATGTTTTTCTGTCTCTCTCCTCTAGTATGTTGGCCAACACACACATTCTGTCTCTGTCTCTCTCCTCTCCTGGTACCAACGATGACCAGACCCCAGATGCCTGGGCCCCAGTGCCCCGCCTGTGCTCCATCTCTTCCTGTATCTGCCTCACCCCTTCTCCCAGCCCACACTGCCCACCGCTGCCTGGATGATTTCCCCCTCTCCTCCACTGCACCCCCCTCTGTGGGGTCCCTGCCACTCACCGTCTGCCTCCTCTCCTCCACCCCCTCCCCCGCTTCCCCACGGGTCACTCTGGGGGCCGGTTTTCTTCACCATCTTCGTGCATGATCAGGAGGACGGGATGGATTGCACCCTCAGCAAGTTCGCAGATGACACTAAGCTGGGGGGAGAGGGAGATACGCTGGAGGGTCGGGATAGGGTTCAGAGTGACCCAGACCAATTAGAGGATTGGGCCAAAAGAAATCTGATGAGGTTCAGCAAGGACAAGTGCTGAGCCCTGCACTGAGGAGAGAAGAATCCCATGCAGTGCCCCAAGTGTGCCATGTCCCCGCCCCGAACCGACCCTCCTGGAGCATCCTCAATTCCATGAAACAGCTGTTCTGGGGTGGGCAGGAAGTGCTGGGAGGGAGAGTGGGGAGTTGCTCAGTGGGGGTGTGTCTCTCTGGGTGGGGTCTGTGTGTGTTTACGCACAAGCTGATTGTGATGTCACGGAGGCCAACAGCAAAGAGTGTTTCTTGCCCTGCCCTCAGTCTGCCAACTGGCTTGGTTGACAACGGCTGGTGACCCAAGGAGCTGCTGAGAGACGCGGACCATCCCTCTGTCAGCAACTTCTTGAATCAGCTATTTCCACAGGTGTTTGAGGAACAAAAGGATGAGTTTTTACAGAAGGTAATTCCCAGATTCTTTCCCTGCTCATTAGATCGCACACGACAGGTCGGTGCCTCCTTCTCCTGGGGACGGGTGGGGGCGGGTGTGGCAACAGGCAGGTCTCAGCGTTCCCTTTTGATTTGAAAGTGGCCATCTCTCAGGTCTCCTCCTGCTTCAGCCGGTCAGGTTCTTTGGAGGCAGATTTAGATGATTTTATCTTTCAGCAGACTAGTCGGGGGGAATTTCCAGGGATAGAACCAAAAGGGAAGATAACAAAACTCGTGTAGAATTTAGATTGAGATCTCCATCAATAGTCTTTCCCTTGGAGTTGCCCCTAATGCACTCCTTGCCTTCAAGTTGGGAATAGAAACCCTTTGTCTCCTGTCATGACTGCCAAAGAAATGTGTAAATGAGGATATTCTATGATTCTATGATTTACACCCATCAGGGGACACTGTCTTTTTGAGGCGGGTGCAGCTGGCTTGGGATGGTGCTGATGATGGATAGAAAACAGGCTGGAGTCAATGACAGATGGGACCACAGAAGGGGAAGGGGAAGGGCATCTCCATAGAAGGTCCTGGGTGCTCAGATACCCCAGTTCTAGGTACCCTGGCCTGTCCCAGAGAGAAAAGACAAAGAGGGGCCCAGCCCCCCGACAGTCATGCCATGGACAAGAATCTGGTTGGGAGTGGGCTGAAGGTTCCCGCTGGACAAAGGGGAGCTGAAGTCCCCCAGCGTCCTGGAATTTAAGCAATGCAAGCTTCAAACCCTGCACGGGTGGGGCCTGAGGGGCACCCGCAGAAGGTTGGGCTGGACAGGGGCGGCAGGTTTCTACAATTTTTGGTGGTTTCCAGAATGGGACCAAGTCCTGCCTCCCCGTCCACCTCCCCCCACATCTGCCTAAGGCTCTGGGAGTTTGGGTATGGGAGGCAGAGGGAAAGGGGTTGGGCTCTGGGAGGGAGTTTGGGTGTGGGCTGTGGGTTGCGGCAGGGTGTTGGGGTGCAGGAGGGAATGAAGGGTGCGCTTCCGAGACTGGCAGGCCACACGGAGTGTAAGCAGTGTCAGGGTGAGCCTCACCCTGACATCTGGTGGTGAGGTCTGGCAAGTTGTGGAAAAGAACTTCAGGGGCCGATCTCATTTGCATAGGCACACCCACCCCGCCTAGAACGAGGCCATAGCTGCCCAAATGGTCACTTTGGCTGCTGTGGGATCCCCAGTGTCTCTGTTATTGGGGCAGGAAGAATAAATTGTTATTACCCTGATTATGGGAACTGTGCTTGGAACTGTACTTGGCCTTTTGTTATGATGGAGGGACTCACCATCAACTAAGTAGCACTCGCTAGGCAAGGGTCATGGGTTCCAAAATGCTGTGAATTGAGAGAGGGTGGGGATAAGTATTAATACTTGGTGCCAGGGGTCCCTTGGTGATGGACTTACATGCTAATTGCTCTTCCAGTTTCTCGCTGGAGTCTGGATTTGAAGTTTTTTTGTTTTAAGATAGCGACCTTCATGTCTGTGATCGCGTGACCAGAGAGATTGAAGTGTTCCCCGACTGGTTTATGAATGTTATAATTCTTGACATCTGATTTGTCAAATCAGATCAAATCCGCACAGACACACCCCTGGAACCCCGACCTGGGATATTCTATCTACTACCCAAGATCCATAAACCTGGAAATCCTGGGCGCCCCATCATCTCAGGCATTGGCACCCTGACAGCAGGATTGTCTGGCTATGTAGACTCCCTCCTCAGGCCCTACGCTACCAGCACTCCCAGCTACCTTCGAGACACCACTGACTTCCTGAGGAAACTACAATCCATCGGTGATCTTCCTGATAACACCATCCTGGCCACTATGGATGTAGAAGCCCTCTACACCAACATTCCACACAAAGATGGACTACAAGCCGTCAAGAACACTATCCCCGATAATGTCACGGCTAACCTGGTGGCTGAACTTTGTGACTTTGTCCTTACCCATAACTACTTCACATTTGGGGACAATGTATACCTTCAGATCAGCGGCACTGCTATGGGTACCCGCATGGCCCCACAGTATGCCAACATTTTTATGGCTGATTTAGAACAACGCTTCCTCAGCTCTCGTCCCCTAAAGCCCCTACTCTACTTGCGCTATATTGATGACATCTTCATCATCTGGACCCATGGAAAAGAAGCCCTTGAGGAATTCCACCATGATTTCAACAATTTCCATCCCACCACCAACCTCAGCCTGGTCCAGTCCACACAAGAGATCCACTTCCTGGACACTACAGTGCTAATAAACAATGGTCACATAAACACCACCCTATACCGGAAACCTACTGACCGCTATTCCTACCTGCATGCCTCCAGCTTTCACCCTGACCACACCACACGATCCATCGTCTACAGCCAAGCTCTGCGATACAACCGCATTTGCTCCAACCCCTCAGACAGAGACAAACACCTACAAGATCTCTGTCAAGCTTTCTTACAACTACAATACCCACCTGCAGAAGTAAAGAAACAGATTGATAGAGCCAGAAGAGTTCCCAGAAGTTACCTACTACAGGACAGGCCTAACAAAGAAAATAACAGAACGCCACTAGCCGTCACCTTCAGCCCCCAACTAAAACCCCTCCAACGCATTATTAAGGATCTACAACCTATCCTAAAGGATGACCCAACACTCTCACAAATCTTGGGAGACAGGCCAGTCCTTGCCTACAGACAGCCCCGCAACCTGAAGCAAATACTCACCAACAACCACATACCACACAACAGAACCACTAACCCAGGAACTTATCCTTGCAACAAAGCCCGTTGCCAACTGTGCCCACATATCTATTCAGGGGACACCATCACAGGGCCTAATAACATCAGCCACACTATCAGAGGCTCGTTCACCTGCACATCCACCAATGTGATATATGCCATCATGTGCCAGCAATGCCCCTCTGCCATGTACATTGGTCAAACTGGACAGTCTCTACGTAAAAGAATAAATGGACACAAATCAGATGTCAAGAATTATAACATTCATAAACCAGTCGGAGAACACTTCAATCTCTCTGGTCACGCGATCACAGACATGAAGGTCGCTATCTTACAACAAAAAAACTTCAAATCCAGACTCCAGCGAGAAACTGCTGAATTGGAATTCATTTGCAAATTGGATACTATTAATTTAGGCTTAAATAGAGACTTGGAGTGGCTAAGTCATTATGCAAGGTAGCCTGTTTCCTCTTGTTTTTTCCTACCCCCCCCCCAGATGTTCTGGTTTAACTTGGATTTTAACTTGAAGAGTGGTCAGTTTGGATGAGCTATTACCAGCAGGAGAGTGAGTTTGTGTGTGTATGGGGGTGGGGGGATGTGAGAACCTGGATTTATGCAGGAAATAGCCCAGCTTGATTGTCATGCACATTGTGTAAAGAGTTGTCACTTTGGATGGGCTATCACCAGCAGGAGAGTGAATTTGTGTGGGGGGGTGGAGGGTGAGAAAACCTGGATTTGTGCTGGAAATCACTTTAGATAAGCTATTACCAGCAGGACAGTGGGGTGGGAATAGGTATTGTTTCATATTCTCTGTGTATATATAAAGCCTGCTGCAGTTTCCACGATATGCATCTGAGGAAGTGAGCTGTAGCTCACGAAAGCTTATGCTCTAATAAATTGGTTAGTCTCTAAGGTGCCACAAGTACTCCTTTTCTTTTTGCGAATACAGACTAACACGGCTGTCACTCTGAAATATATCCTAACAGTTTCCTCAGCCTTTTCTCCCCTCTCTGGCCCCCTCTCCTGAGAAGAGACGGGAGCATCTCGGGCAGTGCTGGGACCCCAAGGGCCACCCCGTTTCCTCCCTCGCTAGCCCCTCCTCGCAGGAAACCCCGCTTTTGCTGAGAAAGCCTCAATGTCCTGCAAAGCCCATTCGAGTTGCTCCTTGAGTGTCGCCGAGGGGTCACTGGAGAACCTGCCCCATGTCCCATCCCACCCCGAGCGCCTGAGGAGATTGGCTCAGCAACTCTGGCAGCCCACAGTGTCTGCGAGGAAGGGACTGAGACTAGGGCCCAAACGGAAACACCCTCTTCCTTCCCCACCTCGCAGCCTGTGGGGCTGCCAGAAAACAGGCAGGAATTGCTGTCAGGACAAAAAGTAACTGAGACTGAAGAAGCAAGTTCGCCTGGCTGAAGAGAAGCCCAAAGCCTGGGCCTCTGGGGCCAGAGTCCTGGGGGTGAGAACTCACTGGGCACAATGTTACTCCAGGGGGCCTGGTTCCAGGGTCACCTCAACCCAGGGCCTGGGGTGCTGGAGGCCTTTGCCCTGGGGTCTCAGGGCACCCCCTGGGGATTACTGCAGCTGGCCTGCATGGCGCTGGATTAGCACCATCTGTCCTGGTTGCCAGCAGCTGAGGGGTAGCTCAGTGGTTTGAGCATTCGCTAAACCCAGGGTTGTGAGTTCAATCCTTGAGGGGACCATTTTGAGATCTCGGGTAAAAATTGGGGTTTGGTCCTGCTTTGAGCAAGGGAGTGGACTGGATGACCTCTTGAGGTCCCTTCCAACCCTGATATCCTAGGATGCAGTAGAGCACGGCGGAGTGGCACACTCGCCTCCATACTCTAGACCCCCGGCGGGTCAGAAGCTCCCAGAATTGCAGCCTTTTGTATGCGCTGCAGGGTGCTCTGTCCCGAAGAGGAAGAGTTACAAAGGTGTCTAGAGGCTTTTGTAACTCGGACAGAGCCCAGATGTTGGCAGGCGGGAGGGAACCTGGGACCTCTGGAGCTTAGTGCAGGAGCCTCGACCACAGGAGCGAAAAGCCAAGAGGCTGTTAGCTAAGGCTCTAGAGCAGACTCCTTTTCTCTGTGTCTCCAAGTGGTCCTGGTGCCACGAGATGGGCCAGAACCCCACAGCCAGGAGATATGTGTGTAAGCAGTGTCAGGATGAGCTCCACCCTGACATCTGGTGGTGAGGTGTGGCAAGTTGTGGAAAAGAACTTCAGGGGCCGATCTCATTTGCATAGGCACACCCACCATGCCTAGAATGAGACCATAGCTGCCCAAATGGTCACTTTGGCTGCTGTGGGATCCCCAGTGTCTCTGTTATTGGGGCAGGAAGAATAAATTGTTATTACCCTGATTATGGGAACTCTGCTTGGAACTGTACGTGGCCTTTTGTTACGATGGAGGGATTCACCATCATCTAAGTAGCACTCGCTAGGCAAGGGTCATGGGTTCCAAAACTGTGTGACTGGAGAGAGGCTGGGGACAAGTATTAATACTTGGTGGCATGGGCCCCTTGGTGAGGGCCTTACATGCTAATTGCACTTCCTCCTCTCTCCACTGTGGAATATCAGAGCTAAATTTAATTTCATTAGAAGTCTAGTTATAGGCTGCTGAGCTCACTTTGGGCTGACAGTGCACCAGCACTGGGGCTCCTCTACTATAAGCTGAATTCACCTAAGCGCTGAAATCACTGAGTGTTGTGTTAAGTAGTGGGGGAGCCTGAAGATATATTGTGGAGCAGTTTGCGGGACGGCTGGTGAAGCAGTTCGACACGGAGCAGTGTGTGGATGGCAGGAGCTGCTTGTGGGCTGTGGAGCTGAGCGAAGGAGTTCGTGGGGCGGCTGGCGGAGCGGAGCGCAGCTGAGCGAAGGAGTTTTGTGGGGCGGCTGGTGGAGCGGAGTGCAGCTGCGCGAAGGAGTTTTGTGGGGCGGCTGGCGGAGCGGAGCGGAGCGGAGCGCCGCTATGGAGCTATGGGGCGGTCAGCTTCAGATCACGTAAGGTGCCTCTTACCCCCGTCCCATTTCCACCCAGGTTGGGAGGTAAAGCTCCGCCGATAAACTTTCGAACTCTGGGGCTGCCCTGACCAGGGACAGAGACTTTTGGGGCATTGGACTTTTGGGGTTGCTGGACTCAAGAACCAAAGGGAAAAGGGCATGCCCCAATTTGCCTGGGGTGGGGTTGTTTTTGCTCATGGGTTGTGTTATGAATCCTGTTGGTGCTGTTTCCCCAACATAATGCCACATTGTTTCTCTCTGTTATTAAAAGACTTTTGCTACACTCAGACTATGTGCTTGCGAGAGGGGAAGGATTGCCTCTTGGAGGCGCCCAGCGGGGGTGGTATATATTTGTCCCAGGTCACTGGGTGGGGGCTCGAGCCGGTTTGCATTGTGTTATTGGAATGGATCCCCTAGATATTGAACCCGGCCCTTGTTGCTGCCAACTCTGACGGGCAGAAGGGTTACATGTGGGTTCCCCCGACCAGGGCAGGGATGGGCCTGCTCTGATTTTCAGCCGTGCCTGTGTGCCATGGAAAGTGCATCAGAATCGGGCACCTGAGTCAGGCACTTCTGCCAGTCCCACAAAGCACCTCTGGACTTCTTTAGGTGCCTAAACCCTTTTGTCAAAGCGGGCCTCATTCAAGCGACCCAGATAAAGACTGGCTGGAGTTGATCACCCTTGACGAGTGTTTCTTTTCAGCCCCTGGGAGATATTCCTACACACAGCAAGGGATGCTTTCCATGAGCACGGCCACACAGCATCATTACCATCGTCATATGGGAGCTGCTTGTTAATGAGGGGCTGGGAGTGCGCTCTTCTTCCTGCTCTTCTGGGCTTCCTTTTTCCCACTTCCCCTTCGTGTCAGACGGCTCCTTCTTCGTCCCTGCAGCAGAAAGAAACATTCTTAACATTTTGTTTACAGAGGATGGAAGTTGGGCCCAGAGCCCTGAAGCGAATTGCCCAGGGTCAGACTGAAGGTTGTTGGCAGAGCTCAGCAGAGAACTCTGCTCTCCTGACTCCTAGCTGGGGGCTTTGACCACATGAGGCTTCCTCTTCCCTCGGGGCCAGTTTCTTTTCAATGGGGTCGTCTACTCTTCCCCTCCCCTTGTACCCCTTTCCTGTCAGTGATGGGCACCTGGCTTCCTTTTGCATTGAACCCCCCAAGAAGGAATGACTCAGCTCTGGTACGGTTCCCAGCTGTGACCTGCTGAGACCTCTGGAGCATTTTTCTTAGGAAAGGGACCCAATCCAGGAGAAAAGAAAGGATTTCCTCCAACGTCCAGCCTCTCTCTTCTCCTTCCAGCCTGGAACAATGTTCGTAGTCCCCACCCTACAGTGCCAGATCCCCAGAGGGGGGTGACCTGACATTGTCAGCTCTCCCCACCTCAGCCATGGACCTCTGCCACCCTCTATATGGATTCCAGAGCCGGAGGTACCCATCACTGTCCCATGAGATGGCCCTGATGTCGAAGGCTTGTCGAGTGACTGGTGTGAGTGTTCCTCACATGCTCCTCGCGAACCATGTGGATTGAACCATCTCACCTGTAAGATCCACTTCGACTTTGTGTGTTGTCTCCTGCAGCTTCACCTCCTCTGCCTCCACCTGGGTCTCCGCTGCTTTCTTCTGCAGGGACAAGTGTGTCCACCTTCTTGGAGAGGAAGCTGTTCTCTCCTCACTGCTCTCTGCCATCGAGTTGTGGGATTGGCAACAGACACAGAGTCTTTTCATGATGGTCCATGAGCATTTTCTTCCCTGGGGCTTCTCTGGCAAGGCCTGTTCTTGGGGGCTGAGGCCAGAGCATGCCTCAATGGCTGCAGGTTGGACGAGCACTTTGTGCACATGGATCTCTCTGTGCTCCCGAGAGGCGAGTCTTTGGAAAAAGGAACGAAGCCTGGAATAGAAAGAAGGAGGAAATGGGTTTTTCTGTCCTTCTCGAAAGGAAGGGAATTAGTTTGCCCAGGATTCCCAGATCCACGAGAGTGGTCTTTTGAAGCCATCTGCTCCTCTAATAGCCAGGACTGGTTGCTGCAACCAAGAAGATATGCAACACAAGACCGCCCAGACTGGGTCAAACCAAAGGTCCATTGAGCCCAGTACGCTGTCTTCTGACAGTAGCCAGTGCTGAGTGCCCCAGAAGGAATGAACAGGGAATCATCAAGCGATCCATTCCTGTTGCTCATTCCTGGCACCTGGCAAACAGAGGCTAGGGATAGAAAGAGCAAAAGGTCAGTTTCTATGTTCTTTGCCTGGGCCTAGTTGCAAAAATGCTTCCTTCTTAACCCCACTCCTTTGTGCCCAGAATGTTGGGACTCTGGGAACAGATCGGGCCAAGCTGGAAACCAAGAAAGCTCTGTTCCCAGAGAAGCCAGGAAAAGGAAGAAAAGATGGTCATCTCGAGGGTTTGAGGGTCTGGAAGGATGAATTAGCAGCTGAAAAAATGTTGACTTCTTCTCAACTATTTGAAAATCTGGAATGTATTAGCATGGGGGAAAGAATCAGTCAACTTGAAATGAAGAATGACCCATATTATTTCCAACATCCAGTCAGAAGTTAGGCCTCCAAAACAAGGACAAAGAAATCACAGCGAGACCCATGACAAATGTAGGCAACAGTTGATTGAAACCCCTTTCCTGGAAAGGAATTGTGGGGCGGGGGGGATCGACACATCTCTTTTCTCTAGCCCAAGGGGGTAGAGTGGAATTTGTAGAGAGTTTTGAGATCTATCGCCATGAGATTCTTTCTGAGAGAACTACCAAGATGACAGCCAGGGGATGGGAGTGGAGCTGTATCACTTTCAATATCTTAAGATTAATTTCTTCTGCATTATTTGAGCTCATTTATGTGCATTTCAATCATGTAAATTCTGAGATCGATATTCTCTCAACACACATTTCTTTGGCAGTCATGACAGGAGACAAAGGGTTTCTATTCCCAACTTGAAGGCAAGGAGTGCATTAGGGGCAACTCCAAGGGAAAGACTATTGATGGAGATCTCAATCTAAATTCTACACGAGTTTTGTTATCTTCCCTTTTGGTTCTATCCCTGGAAATTCCCCCCGACTAGTCTGCTGAAAGATAAAATCATCTAAATCTGCCTCCAAAGAACCTGACCGGCTGAAGCAGGAGGAGACCTGAGAGATGGCCACTTTCAAATCAAAAGGGAACGCTGAGACCTGCCTGTTGCCACACCCGCCCCCACCCGTCCCCAGGAGAAGGAGGCACCGACCTGTTGTGTGCGATCTAATGAGCAGGGAAAGAATCTGGGAATTACCTTCTGTAAAAACTCATCCTTTTGTTCCTCAAAAACCTGTGGAAATAGCTGATTCAAGAAGTTGTTGACAGAGGGATGGTCCGCGTCTCTCAGCAGCTCCTTGGGTCACCAGCCGTTGTCAACCAAGCCAGTTGGCAGACTGACGGCAGGGCAAGAATGCTGACCCCCAACACTCTTTGCTGTTGGCCTCCGTGACATCACAATCAGCTTGTGCGTAAACACACACAGACCCCACCCAGAGAGACACACCCCCACTGAGCAACTCCCCACTCTCCCTCCCAGCACTTCCTGCCCACCCCAGAACAGCTGTTTCATGGAATTGAGGATGCTCCGGGAGGGTCGGTTCGGGGCGGGGACATGGCATACTTGGGGCAGTGCATGGGATTCTTCTCTCCTCAGTGCAGGGCTCAGCACTTGTCCTTGCTGAACCTCATCAGATTTCTTTTGGCCCAATCCTCTAATTGGTCTGGGTCACTCTGAACCCTATCCCGACCCTCCAGCGTATCTCCCTCTCCCCCCAGCTTAGTGTCATCTGCGAACTTGCTGAGGGTGCAATCCATCCCATCCTCCAGATCATGCACAAAGATGGTGAAGAAAACCGGCCCCCAGAGTGACCCGTGGGGAAGCGGGGGAGGGGGTGGAGGAGAGGAGGCAGACGGTGAGTGGCAGGGACCCCACAGAGGGGGGTGCAGTGGAGGAGAGGGGGAAATCATCCAGGCAGCGGTGGGCAGTGTGGGCTGGGAGAAGGGGTGAGGCAGATACAGGAAGAGATGGAGCACAGGCGGGGCACTGGGGCCCAGGCACCTGGGGTCTGGTCATCGTTGGCACCAGGAGAGGAGAGAGACAGAGACAGAATGTGTGTGATGGCCAACATACTAGAGGAGAGAGACAGAAAAACATGGTAGGATAGCAAGCAACTCACCTCCTGGAGTCATCTGTGATGAAGCGGGACTTCATGTTTCCTCTGAATCGTGTGGGGGTGCCTCAGTTTCCCGTATGCAGTTCTTAAGGATCTAGGGGGTGGGGTAAGGGTGTATGATCGTTGCAGAGCTCTGGAGGGCAGGTGTGTGCAGGGGTCTGGACACAGAGAATGGCCGACACCCTCTTTCCTGGCACCTGATGCCCTGGGCCCTTCCCCCCTGCGAGGTGAGAGCTAAAGGGTTGGAGAACAAAGGAATCGGGTGCCCTCCTGGCCGGGGACAGGGACAAAGCCCAGAGGAGGAGGGGCTGGGGGGAGTTTCAGTTGGGGGCTGGCTGGAGACATGGAGTGAAGGGCAGACGGGGTTGTCTGGCTCACTGCCCACCCCCAAAATGGACCCGGCTGAGGGGTCCTGTTCTCTGCACCTGCAAGCTCTGTGTTAGACCATGTCCCTGTGGTCTAATAAACCTCTGTTTTCCTGGCTGGCTGAGAGTCCCGTCTGACTGCGGAGTTGGGGGGCAGGACCCTCTGCCCCCCCCAGGACCCCGCCTGGGCGGACTGGCTGTGGGAAGCGCAGGGAGGGGCAGAGGAGGCTGAAGGCTCCGAGGTCAGAGCCAGGAAGGTGGAGCCGGGGGAGCTGTGTGTCCTGCAGACAGGCTGCTCCCCGAGAGGAGACTTCCCCAGAGTCCTGCCTGGCTTCCTGGGGAGCAGTCCCAGAGCATCGCCCGGGGACCCCGGGACATCCTCCTCCTCGATGAAACCTTCTGCTGTGTGACGTGCTGTGTGTGTCGTGTTGCATGTGTCGTGTGACGTGTTGTGTGTGTGACTTGTGTGTCGTTTTGTGTGTGTGAGATGTGTTTATGTGTGCGTGTTGTGGTCCATGTTGAGTGTGTGTGTGCCATGTTGTATGCTGTGTTGTGTGCGTGTGACGGTGTGTGCTGTGTTGTGTGCCGTTTTGTGTGCATGTTGTGTGTGTCGGTGTCGTGTTGTGTGAGATTTTTGTGTCTCGTTTTGTGTGCCGTTTTGTGTGTCGTGTGTCATGTTGTTCTGTGTGTGTATCATGTGTGTGGGTGTGTGATATTTTGTGAGCTATGTTTTGTGCATCGTGTTGTGTGTGTGTGTCACGTGTGCCGTTTTGTGTGTCATGTGAGGTGTTGTGTGTCGTATTGTGTGTGGGTGTCTGTGTCATGTGTGATTTCTGTGTCATGTCTGCCGTTTTGTGCCTCGTCTCGTGTGTGTGTGTGTGTATGTGTCGGTGTCGTGTATTGTGTGTGATTTTTGTGTGTCGTGTTGTGTGCTGTTTTGTGTGTCATTTTATTTGTGTGTCATGTTGTTTGTGTGTGTCGGTGTCCTGTGTTGTGTGTGTGTGAGAGACGTGTTTCTGTATGTGTGACGTGTTCTCTCTGTGTGTGTCGGTGTCGCGTTGTGTGTGTGTGTGTGAGTGTCGTCTGTCGTGTTTTGTGTGTGTGATGTTTTGTGTTTGTTGTGTGTGTTGTCTTGGGTGGCCACACAGGGTAAGGCACAAAGCATTCCCCTCATGGAGAAACAGTGACACAACGTGGCCACTCAGGAGTAACACACAAACAATCCCCCCCCAGAGCAACAGTGATGTGTGTGGCCAATTCAGGTCATGCACAAACCATTTCCCTCCTGGACCAACAGTGACACCGGGTGGCCACTTGGAGTAATGCAGAAAGCATTTCCTCACGGAGCAATGGGGACACTGCGTGGCCAATTCAGGTATTGCACAAATCATTTCCCTCCTGGCCCAACAGTGACAGTGGGTGGCTAAACCAGGTATTGCACAAATCATTTCCCCCATGGAGCAAGAGTGACACCGGGCGGCCCCTTGGAGTAACACACAAATCATTTCCTCCCGGAGCACCCGTTGCACAAACTGAGTTTAATAATAATAATAAACAACAAATAGTTTCACTAGAAAGGCAGATTTTCAGTGATTAGAAGGGATAGCAAACAGAAGAAGGCAGATGGCTAAGCAAATACAAATACACACACATACTAAGCCTAAGATCTTAAAGAGACTGGATTCAAGAAGTCATTTCCCATCCTAAAGGTCTTTTGGCAACTTGAAGAGTTTCTGTAGCTTAGACTTCCCGTTGTTTCTCTTTACAGACTAGACTCCTGTCTTAGTCTGGACTTCCCCCTTCTCATTCCCTTTGTCTCTTCAGGTACTTTCTGCAGCCTTTCTACTGCTCTGCATGATTTTCGTCCGCTCCGACGTCTCCATGGCTCCCGAGACCTCACCTGTGGGAATGCACACCTACCCGTGTCCTACAAAGGGAGACGGCACCAGGAGAGCAGAGGGGAGAGAGCGAGTTGGCGAACACACGAGAAGACGGCGAGTGCGGACGAGGAACTGGAAGCGCCGACCTGGCAGCCAGGTCTGCAGCGGGCAGAGAGCGGAGGCCTGGTTCCGCCTCCTTGGAAAGAGGCCCAAGCGGCTCAGGCCCCTCCTGCCGCGTTCCCCTCCGGCGAGAGCTCCGGCACCATTCCTCGCCAGAGCCGCTGCGAGAGCCGAGCCGGAGCCCTCGCTCCACAGCGCTCGACGGGGGCTGGGAATCTCGCCCTCGGCCCTGCCGCCCTCTTCCCTCCCGCCCACACCGGCCCCACGCGCCGCCCAGAGACCGAGTTCCCCCGACCGTCCCCGCTCCGCTCTCGCCCCCGCGGGGGGTCGTCTCCGGGGTGTGATTTCAGTGTCGTGTCCTCTGCCGTCTTGTGTGTCGTGTGACGTGTCGGTGTCGCGTATGATTTCGGTGTCGTGTCCTCTGCCGTCTTGTGTGTGTGTGACGTGTCGTATGTCGTGTCGTGGGCGTGTGAGATGTCGTGTGTCAGCGGGTGTCGGCGAGTGTGTGTGTGTGGGCGTATGTTGTGTGTGTGTGGGCGTGTGTGGGTGTCTGTGAGAGACGTCGTGTGTTTGTGTGAGACGTCGTGTGTGAGATGTCATGTGTTGGGTGTGTGTGTGTGTGAGAGGCCGTGTGTTGTGTGTGTGTCAGTCGTCATGTGTGGTGTGTGTCAGTGTTGTGTGTGCATGAGACGTGTGTCGTGTGTGTGTGTCGTGTGTGAGAGACGTCGTATGTCGGCATGTGAGAGACATTGTGTGTGTCCGCGTGTGTGCGACATCATGTGTCGTGTGTGTGTGTGTGGGCGTGTGTTGTGTGTGTGTGTTGGCGTGTGTGAGAGACGTGTTTGTGTGTGTGAGATATTGTGTGTCATGTGGTGTCGTGTGTGTGTGTGAGATGTGGTTGTGTGTGTGTTGTCTTGAGTGTTTTGTTGGTGTGTGTCGTGTTGTGCGCGCGTGAGACGTGTTATGCGTGTGCAATGTGCAGTGTTCGCCTGACGTGCTGTTTATGTGCAACACGCACTGTGTTGTGTGTGCGACGTGTGACGTCCTGTCTACAACGTGCGGCAGGCTGTGTGCGATGTGTTGTGTGTATAACATGAAACGTGGGGTCTACAACTTGCGATGTGTGATGCACGAGCAACACTCGACGTGCTGTGTGCTACGTGTTGTGCGTGTGACATGTAAAGTACGACATCTTGTGTGTGACGTGCGACGTGCTGTGTGTTTCATGTGCAATGTGTCAGTGTCGTGTGTGTGTGTCTCAGTGTCGTGTGCCATTTTGTGTCGTGTGTCGTGTTGTCTGTGTTGTGTCTGTGACGTAGAGTTTGTGTGTGTGTGACGTGTTGTGCGTGTGCATGTGCGTGGTGCAACCTGTGCGTGACGTGATACGTGCGACATGCAACAAACTGTGGGTCCGACGTTGTGTGTGTGCGACGTACGTGCAACGTGCTGTGTGTCGTTGAGTGTGTGAGTGTGACATGTTGTGGGTCGTGTTGTGTTGAGCGTGTGTGTGTGTGAGACATGTTGTGGGTCATGTGTGTGATGCTTTCCATGTCGTGTTGTGTGTGTGTCTGTGTCGTGTGTTACTTTGTGTGTCGCGTTGTGTGCTGTTTTGTGTCATCGTGTGTGTGTGACGTGTGTGCGTCCGCGCGTTTGCCATATTGTGCGTGTCCGTGTGGGAAGTGCGAAGTGGGATGGGTCAACTTGCCACCCCCTCCCCCAGCACTTTAGCCCCCTGTCGTAAACATGACCCTCCCCCCTCCCCAGGGTGCTACTGACACTAAAACGACCTAAAAGACCCCCGACTTATCACTATTGGCTGCACCCCATTGCCACCCGCACTTCTATGCTGCTGCTGGCCAAACCCTCCCCCCAAAATCTAAACCCCACCCCCTACCCGGAACCCAACTGGAACCCTGACCCCATAACCTGCCCCCCAACTCGAAACCCCTGAACCAAAACTGTAGCCCAACCCTCACCCCAACCCGAACCTCCAGCTCTGAACCCAGCCCCCCGAAGCCTGACACCGCTTTAAGCCAGAGCCCAGTTCCCCATTCCCACTCTGGGCAACAACAGTGCAAACCACCCTCCTGCCCCCCGCCCAGGGACCCTGCTTCTTACCACCCCTTCTTTGGAAATGAACCTTTTCTTCACTTGCATCCCACACACCTTCATTCTCCTTTGAGGGGTTATTTAGTGACAGGGGTCCACACAAGGCAACTCTTTGCTATCACAGCGTAACAGGACACAGAGACGTGAAAACAGTGCAAACAACATTCCACGAGTTTTCAGGAGGTTTAAACACCCAATACAGTTGAACATTGAACAGTCGCTTTGATCTCTACTAACACACACATCCGTTGGCCTGAATACACTCTGACACAAGCTGCTCTTTCAGCGTCACGCCTTGTACAAACATTACTGCAACAGCGTGTAGGGCAGCGTGACCCCCGGGGTCTGTGAGCTGGTTTCAGGGCGTCCGCAGGACCCCGCAGCTTCGCCTCCCCGCCTGTTCCACCCACCGCCTGTGCTTCCCCGGAGACTGTCCAGACTGTCAATGCTGTCAATGCTGCCCGGAGCTTCCCTTCCCTGCCAGGCCTGAGCAACCAGCGCTTGTAACCAGGCCACTCACAGCCTCCCCGCGGGGAGCGTATGGACACAAACCGGCTGGAGAGCAGTTAGGGCAGGAATCCCTGGAGACTCGGGGAGCATCTTCAGCGGATGAGGGTGACACACCCCACAGGAGCTGAATTTCCCACTCGGGTCTAAGTGGTGCCGTGTGGATGGGGCAGCATGTTTGGGAGGCTCTGTTTGCTGCGGTGGATCCACTGGGGGTTGATGTCGTGGGGGTCGAGTGAAGACCCACTAAATTGACAGCAGAGCACTCTCCGGTCGCCGTTGGGACTGCGCCGGGAACGGCAGGAGGAAGGGAAGTCGACCGAAGAGCGTCTCCCGTCAACCCAGCCCAGTGTAGACACAGCAGTAAGTCGACCGAAGCGACGTCAAATCCAGCTCTGTTATTCACGCAGCGGGAGCAGCGTAACTTAGGATGACTTCCTGCGGTAGGAGAGAGTCATAAATAGAAAGGGAAGGCTAACCACCTTTAAATCCCTCCTGGCCAGAGGAAAAATCCTCTCACCTGTAAAGGGTTAAGAAGCTAAAGGTAACCTCGCTGGCACCTGACCAAAATGACCAATGAGGAGACAAGATACTCTCAAAAGCTGGGGGGAGGGAGAAACAAAGGGTCGGGATCTGTCTGTGTGATGCTTTTGCCGGGGACAGAACAGGAATGGCGTCTTAGAACTTAGTAAGTAATCTAGCTAGATATGCGTTAGATTCTGATTCCTTTAAATGGGTGAGAAAATAAGCTGTGCTGAATGGAATGGATATTCCTGTTTTTGTATCTTTTTGTAACTTAAGGTTTTGCCTAGAGGGATTCTAGGTGTTTTGAATCTAATTAGCCTGTAAGGTACCCTGTGAGGTATCTACCATCCTGATTTTACAGAGGTGATTCTTTTTACTTTTTCTTCTATTAAAATTCTTCTTTTAAGAAACTGAATGCAAATTGATGAGGATTTTTACCAAACCTTCCCCAGGAAGGGGGTGCGATGTTTTGGTGAGGATTTTTGGGGGAAAGACGTTTCCAAACGGCTCTTTCCTAATAAAAAACCCGGTTAGACTTTTGGTGGTAGCAGCGAAAGTCCAAGGGCAAAAGGTAAAATAGTTTGTACCTTGGGGAAGTTTTAACCTAAGCTGGTAAAAGTAAGCTGAGAAGGTTTTCATGCAGGTCCCCACATCTGTACCCTAGCGTTCAGAGTGGGGAAGGAACCTTGACAGATAGACACAGTGTGAGGCCTGAGTTTCCCCTGCAGTCTGGATGCTCAAACACCGGCTTGGCAACACAAGTCAGCAAGCCCAGGCCACATAGAGACAGGCTCAGTGTGCAGTGTGGACAGACCCTCAGACAGCCCCAGTATTGTCAAATGAGGAAATCCTTCCTGTGTTTTGACTTGCTGGTAGAAGAGCCGAGTGACCTTGGAGCTCACCGAGCTTCACTGACCAACGCAGCGCTCCAGCACCTGAGCTCTCGGGCTCCCTGCTGAAAGAAAAGCTGAAGGAGCGACCAAGGTCAAAGAGAGGTGCTCGTCTTTGGCCCAGGGCAGGGAGTCCCACCCTCAAAGCGAGAACATTTCTCTCTTTGTCTGTCTGTGTTGGGGCAGGAGTGATAACACGTCCTCCTGCATTGGCTGTTTCAGAGAGTAGTTTCTGACTGTCTTCTCAAAGACAGGGTGCGAAACAGGCCTCAAACCTGACTGAGTGGAAACAAGAACGATGCAGCTCGACTGAGCCAGCTGAGATTTGAGATGTGCCCCTGTGCTCGAGTGAGGGAATGACCTGTGAGGGGACTGGAAACCTGACTGGCCAATTCTTAACTTGCATCTCTCAGCCTCTTTCCTCTGAGTGCCGTCACGGTAGCTTCAATGCTCCAGCACCGGGCGCCCTGCCAGCTCTGGGCCCGACAAGCTTTCCTTGGGATTGGATTCTGGAGAGCAGGGGGGCAGGGAAGTAACAGGTGCATGTGGCTCCGTGGTGAGGTTTCCTTGCAAGATGTGTGTGTGAGTCTGTGTGTGTCGGAAGCACTGAGTGTGGCAATGAGTGAGGCTTCCAATCCTCTGGCTCTGCCGGGAGAAGGGGCAATTCAGGCCGTCACTGAGCTGAGGGAGGGAGATGATTTTCTGACAGGGAGGGACGCCTCCTCCTAAAGGTGCTTGGCAGGCAGCCCTCCTTCCCAGGTGCGTCCCGACAACACCCAGTTGACAAGGGGCCCTCCCCAGCCCTCCTCAGTGTGGTGACAATGAGCGAGTGTGGGAGCGTGGGGGAGAGGGAGCGACGGAGGGGAGGGAGATGGCGATGCTGTGAGCGGGCCGGGACCTCGGCGAAGGGGGGCACAAGGGTGTTCAGTTTTGTTGGGCGTGGAAGTTGGCAACCCGAGATCCAGGGGCAACAACTCCAACCTCCAAAGAGGCTGGGCAGGGGCAGGACATCAGCTTGGAGGGGAGGGGTGGGTGGGGCAGTGACATCACCAAGGCCTTTTGCAGGAACTCAGCCCATTGGGCAAAGGTGGTGGGGAGGGGGTGACCTCACAGAGAGACCCCGACATCAGCCGGGCAGGGCTGAGGTGCAGGGCCAGGGCAGTCTCGGAGACCCCCCTGGCTTTGCTGCCGCACGTCTCCTTCTCCAGGTCTCCCCTCGAGGACGGGGAGAGAATCAGGATTCCCGTCTGTGAGCGTGAGGAGGAGCCTCTGTGGAGTTTTCTCCTTTCCTACCCCTGGTTGTGCCAGAAAACGAACGTCCCTTGGACAAGGGCAGAGGCTCCGAGAGGTTTGGAACCTGTTGGGTCTGATGCACCTGCTGCAGGCAGAATTCTCGGCACAGAAAACACTGGCTTAAGGGGCAGAATTTGATTTCCTACCTCGGACTGTGACCCTTGGAATCACTGGGGCCCTGGGGGTTTATCCTTTTTGGTTTCCCTTTTCCTCTTTTCTCCTATTCGCTTGCTTCTTTTCCCCCTTTTCTCTGCTTCCCTCCCCCGTCCAAGGAGGGGTGTGTGTGGAGTGTGTGTGTGGGGTTGCTCTCATTGTGGGGGGTCTGAGAGTGATCCCCTCTGGAGATGGTGATGGGACAGAGGGTTGGGGTGCAGGGGGGGTTAGGGCTCCATCTGGGGGTGTGGGGTTCAGGATGTGGTTGGGGATGAGGGGTTTGGGGTGCAGGTTGCCCCAGGGAGAGGGGACTCACCCCCACCCAAGCCCTCTCTTACCACAGCAGCTCAGGGCCTGGGGCGAGGCACCTCTCTCCTGGCCGCAGCACCTCCTGGGGCGCTGGTTTGGAGATGCGGGAGGGGACAGAATTTATTTTTCCGAAGTCAAATGGGGGAAGGGAAGGAGTTACGCTTCATTTTTTACCATGGAAACTGAGGTCCCATCTAATCTACAAGACGCTATGGAAATAAGACACCACATCACATGGGGACCTCCCAAGAGCAGAGGGTGCGAGAACTCCAGCAACTGAGAGGGCAAGGGATTTACCCTCAGATTGTTTCAAATGCTGCATTCGTCGGCTGACATTTAACAGCAACGCTCAGCTAACATCGTGGAGAAAGGAATTCTCTGCTAAAGATTCAAGGTGCCCCTTTGGCCAACTCCACCCCTTCCCTGAACAGAGTGTGCTCAGAACAACCCCCCCCACACACACACACACACAAAGCAAGGGAGGGGCTTGCTTGGCTTGTTTTACTTTTTATTTGGCAGCAGGTTTTTCAAAAAGCATTTCCTGCCCCTGTTCCCCATGGGAAGGAAGCAGATGGTTGTGGGGAAGGGAACCTCAGCATGGTGGAGCTGGGATTTGGGGAGAGGCAGAGGGAGGGGAGCGGGTGAGGGGGTGAAGGGGCAGTTGCAGGGGAGGGAGGCGAAAGGGGTCAGGTAGGGCAGCTGGGTGAGGGGTTCGGGGGGAAGGCTGAAGGAGGGCAGTTGGTTGTAGGGGTGGGGAAGACTGAAAGAGCAGCTAGGGAGGAGCCTGGGAAGGGGGGGAAGGTTGAGGGGACGATGAGGGGAGGGGGACTGGGGCAGTTGGGGGAGGCTGAAGGGAGTGATGGGGGGCTGAAGAGGTGATGGGAAGAAGGGGATATTTGGAGGGAGGCTGAAGGGGTGATGAGAAGGAGGCCTGGGGCAGAGAGACAGTTGTGGGGGCTGCTTATCCCCACGGGAGGGGAGGAGGAAGAGGAGCTGCCCTGGTATCAGAAGCTGTTTCTTTATTAGAACTTGGTACTTCACTGTTCCTGAGCAGGGTCCTGGGATCAAAAGGTTCGACAGGGAACTAGAGAGATTCCTGGCGGCTCGGTCCATCGATGGCGATTAGCCAGGATGGGCAGGGATGGTGTCCCTAACCTCTGTTTGTCAGAAGCTGGGAATGGGGCAACAAGGGATGGATCCCGGCATGATTCCTGTCTGTTCATTCCCTCTGGGGCACCTGGCACTGGCCACTGTCGGCAGACGGACACTGGGCTAGATGGACCTTTGGTCTGACCCCGTCTGGCCGTTCTTTGCTCTTCTGTTCTTATCACCTGCTCAGTGACATCTGCAAGTTGCTGCCCTCACTCACCACCAGCATTTGCTCCCTGCAACCAAAGGCAGGGAAAATCCCCCTGAAGGGGGGAAATTGGAGGGGAGGGATGGGCAGAGGGACAAAACTGGGAGCAGATCAGGCGTTCAGACAGGGGAGCTGCCCTGCCAGATAGGCGCAGAAGAGAAAACCCCGAGATAGAGGGTGGCAGAGGGGATAACAGTTACCCCAGATGGGGTGAGCCATCAGCAGCCGTTCCAAAAGAGGGTGTGGTGGATGGTCGAAGGACTTGTGTTCCTCACTGGATGGTCCCTCTCAGCACCCCCTCCCCAGGGCTGTGGTGTTAAAGACCTTGGGGAGCTCAATGCCCAGGGACCGCAGCTCTTCTCTCACTGACATGGTGGACTGAGCTGCCAGTGGAAACTCGATTCAGGGAAACGGATACTTTGATAAGTGTTAAGCCAGTTTCCAAGAATTCCTGGCCAGTTTCCGTCTCTATAACGTGTCTGCTTGGAGCCTCATAGGAGCTCAAAATGTGTCCTATCTGCTGTTCTGATTGCCTGAATTGGTCTCCCTGTCCTGAAACCCCCTGGATTTCTGTCATTCCGCGTCTTTTCATGATTGATTCCTAACAATGTTATTTGGATGACACTGTCCAGTGGAGCAGGAACCCACCGGAGAGGTCGGAATTAGGACTCCCCGGTGATCCAATCCCCCTGGCCCGAGCTCTTTCATTATTTAGCCGTGGGGAACCAACTTCCACAGGAGCGCGGGAGAGAGCCCCACCACAGCACCGTGCTTCACACGCTGACCTGAAACATGGGGACCCTGGTTCAATCCTTCCTCCCCTGCAGACAGTGGGGGGTGATGCTGGCAGCACCAGCTCCTGCTCAGGCCTCCCTGAGCCACAGATCGGGCCCAAAGGCAGGATTGCCTCGGTGGCAGGACAGAGCAGAGGGCCCAAGGGGAGTGTCTGGGACTCCCTCTTCAGGCTGTTGCCCTGCCTGGGGAGTTGGCTCTTGGTGGGTGAAATCAAACTATCGAGCTCCCAGTCCCCATGGGGTGTGTGCCCTGGTGTGTAACACTCTGCCCTGAGGTTGTTACTCACGCCCTGAGCTACGCGAGGCAGCTGGACACAGCCCAGGTGAGTGCTGTGAGAGAAGGGTGGGGCTCGGACACCTCCCACTCCTCAGTCTCTCCCATTCAAGGGCTTGGCTGGCTCCCTGCCCAGTGAGCTGGCTTTCGGGAGTTGTATTGTACGGTGCCTGTGTGGCCCATGCATTGTACGGGGAGTTTCGGCACCTAACTCCGCTGTGTGGATCCGTGTTGTTCCTGTGATTTTCTAGCTGTCTGAACGCATGGCCTATGACGCTCAGCATTGCCACACCTCCGTCCCGTCCTGGGCTGCACCCTGTGTCACCAGTCAGCTCTCTGCAGAGCACAGCTGAGCGATTCCTGATTGACAGGGGTGTGTCCAGGACAAGAGACAGAGCACAGACTGGAAAGGGACACCTCACAGCAAAGCCCAAATGCTCCTCCTCGAGGCTCGCTATTGCCTGTGGGTGCTGGAGGGGGACACTGTGATGGGATCCCCCTGAGGTGCAGCCTGGGACCAAGGGACCGCTGTGCCCCCTGAACCCTCTCCAGCCTGGGCTGTCTCTCCCAATGCCCTGCTCGTGACCAGCAGCACCCCGGCCAGGTGCTGTTATCACCCAGCTTGATCGCATGAATGCTCCCCGAGCCACTCCTGAGTCACACAGGGAGGCACCAGCCGGATCCCCCCAGCTCCCAGCCCTGTATCTCAGGAGTAGGCTCTCTATCATATGAATTGCTTCCCCACTTCAGCAGTGGAAAGTGGCTCGACACCAGCCTTTGATGACTGAGGAATTTACCATCCACTTCAGGGAAACTCACTGCTCAAGTTGAACAGGTCAACACGTTTATTGGCGACAAAATAGAGATTTTAAGTGGTATGAAGTGAACAGCAAAAAATCCAAGTTAGTTACCAAAGGAAATAAACACCTAAGTGCACAGTCTGAACTCTCAACCCTCCTAGACTGGGCAACAACGAGACGAAGCCGTTTTTCTCCCCCTCCTGGATTTTGCAGTCCAGAGCACCCAGATTTCTCCCTTGAAATCTGGGCCAGTCCCCTCAGTTGGAGTCTCAAGTCTTCAGTGTCTTTCTTGCTTGCAGTGTAGGTGGGGGAAGGAGAAAGGACAAGCATGGGCCCCTGGGTTTGGGTTTGGTTTTTGTACCCTCAATCCCTGTGCTTGGGAAGCCCCAGGCCAGGCATGTCTGGGATGGGGGTGGGGCATTGCTCAATCTCCCAGCAAGGTGGAGCAATTCCCTTGCTGTGGCCTCATGCAGGTGAATCATTGAATGGGAGCTTCTTTGCTGGGCAATGGCTCTTGATGGGTTGTATCACACCCCACCCGGGGGTTGCTGACCTTCCTTGCTGGTACCTCTGGGGAAGCTCATTTTGGGCTGATTCCACAACTTACAGCATGTTTCAGTGAAAACCGTCCAATTCTTCTCATTTCATAGGCATTGAGGAGACACAGATCTAGACAGAGAGAAGAGTGACTTTTGGCAGCTCCTCACCTTTCCCCTGATCCCTTGCATGGCATGGTTTACGTGTAACATCACAATTAAATCCAAGGTGAGGAATATGGGGGTTACAGGGCACTTAGAGGAGTAGGATTCGATGTTTGCATTTTGCATAATGAAAGATAAGGGATAATCATGTATTAAATGGATTGATGTATGATAGGATTTGACCATATTCTGCCCGCCACCCTTTCTGAGATCAGGAAGGAACGGCCTCGTGTGCGATTGGTAAAGAGGCATCAGCCAGATTCTGATGTCTGAAGCTGATTTCAGGCAGGAATAGACCAGAACAGTCCTGGTCACCTTTTGTTTCAGGATAAGGTTTCATTACGGTATTTGCTCCAAGGTGTTGTTTCTTCTCTGCATTACAAATTAAGTTGTGTTTCTTCTCTGCATTGCAAACTAAGTTGCCTAAGGTTCTTTTGTAATCCCTTTAGAAACCATATCATCCTTTCTAAAATCTTATCCTGTTTGAAAGTCTCCATCAAATTGTTTGGTGTGAGTGAGAAATGTGTGCATAGTTCAAAATAAAGGTGAAAAGCCATCACAAATGTCCAGATGGTCAAGAAGACATGAGAGACTTGGAAACAGCAGGAGACAATCAGAAAACATCCATTGTATCCGACACTAAACATGTTAGCAGCATTGATGACCTCAAAGGCGAGGCAGGCACCCTGAATGCAAGACAACAAAGAAGAGCTAAGGATGGGAAGCCAACAAAACCACCAAACGATAATAGCGGAAAACCCGGAGATTAACCCCACTTGAGGACTAACGATTACAGAATGACATTGCAAAATCCATCGACGAAAGTGGGAATTTACAAGTCTAAAACTGGGGTGTTTTGCCATCAGACTCTGGGTTCAGTCCTGCAAAGCCTCGGAGCATGGGATCGCGACCGACAGAGCCCAGCTCCTCGCTTGTGTTCAATCTAACTGGCCATTAGATTGACAAGAGCTACAGGAAACTGGTAACTGTAAGACCATCTGCAGGACGTGTGTGTGTGTGTGTGATTAAATGCGTATGCTAAGAGTTGTATTTTCAATAAATGCAGCATATTGCCTTTTCCCCTGAAAAGATCCCATGTGCTTCTTATCAGCATAGCACACTCCCGCAAGGTGTAGAGTGTCACAAACACATCTCATGACTCTGCCCCAAACAACTGGAACTAGGACATGAATGTGGAAGAAACAAGAAGAATTGTGTTAATGGTTTATTTACAGTAACTGGAAAGCAGGAAAGTAAAAGGAGCTGAGAAGGAGCTTTCATAACCACAGCGTAGGGCAAGGGGACCCAGAGATTTTGAGAACAGTTTTCTCAATGGCACTAAAGCAACACAAATGGCCAGGAAGTAACCCAGGGAATGAATGAATTACCATCTCACTTGAAGAAAAGGAGTACTTGTGGCACCTTAGAGACTAGCAAATTTCTTTGAGCATAAGCTTTCGTGAGCTACAGCTCACTTCATTGGATGCATTCAGTGGAAAATACAGTGGGGAGATTTATATACAGAGAGAACATAAAACAATGGGTGTTACCATACACACGGTAACGAGAGTGATCACTTAAGGTGAGCTATTATCAGCCGGAGAACGGGGAGGGGGGAACCTCTTGTAGTGATAATCAAGGTGGGCCATTTCTAGCAGTTGACAAGAAAGTCTGAGGAACAGTGGGGGGTGGGGGTGGGGAGGAATAAACATGGGGAAATAGTTTTACTTTGTGAAATGACCCATCCACTCCCAGCCTCTATTCAAGCATCAGTTAATTGTATCCAGTTTGCAAATTAATTCCAATTCAGCAGTCTCTGGTTGGAGTTTGTTTTTGAAGTTTTTTAGTTGAAGAATTGCAACTTTTAGATCTGTAATCGAGTGACCAAAGAGATGGAAGTGTTCTCCGACTGGTTTTTGAATGTTACAATTCTTGACGTCTGATTTGTGTCCATTGATTCTTTTACGTAGAGACTGTCCAGTTTGACCAATGTACATGGCAGAGGGTCATTGCTGGCACATGATGGCATATATCACATTGGTGGATGTGTAGGTGAATGAGCCTCTGATAGTGTGGCTGATGTGATTAGGCTCTATGATGATGTCCCCTGAATAGATATGTGGACAGAGTTGGCAACGGGCTTTGTTGCAAGGATAGGTTCCTGGGTTAGTGGTTCTGTTGTGTGGTGTGTGGTTGCTGGTGAGTATTTGCTTCAGGTTGGCAGGCTGTCTGTAAGCAAGGGCTGGCCTGTCTCTCAAGATCTGTGCGAGTGATGGGTCGTCCTTCAGGATAGGTTGTAGATCCTTGATGATGCATGGGAGAGGTTTTAGTTGGGTGCTGAAGGTGACGGCTAGTGGCGTTCTGTTATTTTCTTTGTTGGGCCTGTCCTGTAGTAGGTGACTTCTGGGTACTCTTCTGGCTCTGTCAATCTGTTTCTTCACTTCAGCAGGTGGGTAGTGTAGTTGTCAGAATGCTTGATAGAGATCCTGTAGGTGTTTGTCTGTGTCTGAGGGGTTGGAGCAAATGCGGTTGTATCGCAGAGCTTGGCTGTAGACAAGGGATCGTGTGGTGCGCCTCCAGCTTTCATCCAGACCACACCACACGATCCCTTGTCTACAGCCAAGCTCTACGGTACAACCGCATTTGCTCCAACCCGTCGGACAGAGACAAACACCTACAGGATCTCTATCAAGCAATCTTAAAACTACCTGCTGAAGGGAAGAATACCCAGAAGTCACCTACTCCAGGACAGGCCCAACAAAGAAAGGAACAGAACGCCACCAGCCGTCACCTTCAGCCCCCAACTGAAACCTCTCCAGCGCAGCATCAAGGATCTGCAACCTATTCTGAAGGATGACCCCTCACTCTCACAGATCTTGGGAAACCGGCCAGTCCTCGCTTACAGACAGCCCCCCAACCTGAAGCAAATACTCACCAGCAACCACACAACAAAAACACTAACCCACGAACCGATCCTTCCAACAAACCCATTGCCAACTCTGTCCACATATCTATTCTGGAGATCTGGAGTACTGTGTCCAGTTTGGGGCCCCACACTACAAGAAGGAGGTGGAAAAATTGGAAAGAGTCCAGCAGAGGGCAACAAAAATGATTAGGGGACTGGAACACATGACTTATGAGAAGAGGCTGAGGGAACTGGGATTGTTTCATCTGCAGAAGAGAAGAATGAGGGGGGATTTGATCGCTGCTTTCAACTACCTGAAAGGTGGTTCCAAAGAGGATGGATCTAGACTGTTCTCAGTGGTAGCTGATGACAGAACAAGGAGTAATGGTCTCATATTGCAGTGGGGGAGGTTTAGGTTGGATATTAGGAAAAACTTTTTCACTAGGAGGGTGGTGAAACACTGGAATGCGTTACCTAGGGAGGTGGTGGAATCTCCTTCCTTAGAAGTTTTTAAGGTCAGGCTTGACAAAGCCCTGGCTGGGATGATTTAGTTGGGGATTGGTCCTGCTTTGAGCAGGGGAGTTGTTGGGGAAACTGGGGCATGGCCACTAGGTAACTCGAGGGGATGGAAGACCACGAGTGTCAATGAAACCCCCTCGCACTAGGCCCAGGTGTCCTTGCCCCCCCCCCGCCCCGCCTGGAGGCACTCGCAGCAGCTCTGCATACTAGGTCCAAGTGTCCTTGCCCCCCCCCCCCGCCTGTAGGCACTCGCAGCAGCTCTGCGTGCTAGGCCCAAGTGTCCTTGCCCCCCACGGCCTGGAGGCACTCGCAGCAGTTATGCGGAGGATCTGCAACAATATGTTGCAGAGTCAGACTGCCTGAAACTAAACAAGGCCGAACAGGGCAGATATGGAAGAACAATGCTGAATAAAACAGCTTTATGTATAGGTTAACAAATGATACAGAGAACAAGGGAACTAGCTGGGAACTGGATTGGCTGGCTATATGGATACTTAGGGCAGCTTGCTATTGGATAGGTATGCTGGCAAAAAGGATGTATAAAAGGCTGTGTAACTTCCTGCTGTGGGTGCAGAATATGAGATCTTATTCTCCCTGTACCTTTTTGCAGCTGCAAATAAACTTTTCTGCTTCTCCACCCCGTTGTGATTATTGGGTGTAGCACACCGGGTAGCGAACCAACCTCAGCTGTTGTTTAGCCACTTGGCACTGGGTGCCGGCAACAGGTTGGACTACATGACCTCCTGAGGTCCCTTCCAACCCTGATATTCTATGATTCTATGATTCTATGATTCTAGGCACACCAACCTAGGACCTAATCACATCAGCCACACCATCATGGGCTCATTCTCCTGCACGTCTACCAATGTGATGTTTGCCATCATTTGCCAGCAATGCCCCTCTGCCATGTACATTGGCCAAACCGGATAATCTCTATGCAAAAGAATAAATGGACACAAATCAGACGTCAAGAATTATAACATTCATAAACCAGTCGGAGAACGCTTCAACCTCCCTGGTCACTCAATTTCAGATCTAAAATTCGCAATTCTCCAATAAAAAATACTTCAAAAACAGACTCCAGCCAGAAACTGCAGAATTGGAATTAATTTGCAAACTGGACACTGTTAAATTAGGCTTGAATAAAGATTGGGAATGGGTGGGTTATTACACAAAGTAAAAACTATTTCCCCATGCTAAGTTCCCCACTACTGTTACTCACATCTTCCTCTCAACTCTTTGAAATGTGCCATCCTGATTTTCACTACAAAAGGTTTTTTTCCTCCTGCTGAGAATAGCCCACCTTAATTGATTTAGTTGTCTGTCTGTTGTCTGTCTGTCAGTTGTCTGTCTGTCAGTTGATTGTCTGTTAGAGTTGGTATGGCAACCCCCATTTTTTCATGTTCTCTGTGTATATATATCTTCCGACTGTATTTTCCAGTGGATGCATCCGATGAAGTGGGTTTTAGCCCACGAAAGCTTATGCCCAAATACATTTGTTAGTTTCTAAGATGCCACAAGTACTCCTCGTTTTCTTTTGTTTTTTGCTGATACAGACTAACACGGCTCCCACTCTGAACTAAATCATTACATCTCTCCCCAGAATCAATCTGTAAGCACAAAGAACACACTGGACACCAGGCCTTTAAACGTTAGGAAACATCAGAGTTAAGGTGACGTGTACATACTTCGTGCAGTGCTGTTGTGCATGTGTGTTATGATACAGACTCACAAGTGTGGCCTTGAGGTCAATTCCCTGCCCCCCACAGCATCAATTTCCTCCAGACTCCCAAGGGAAGTGGTGCTTCCTCCATCCCTTGATGAGATGCCTTTCTCGAGTCTGCTTTGGTCCAAAACTCGCTACTGCGCCATGCAGGAGGCTTGTGATGTGTAGGGGGGCCAGATGAGATGATCTAAGAGTCTCTTCTGGCCTTCAAGTCTCCAAATCTCTGCAAAACCGAGTGCGGCACATTGAGCATCCTCTGATGGTTCCACGTGTGGCCTGCGTGAACCCTTGCACGACCACTGAGTGTGTGGGGGTGACCCAGGGGGAGCAGCTCAAACACGCACAGGAGCCGGCTCGGGGCAGGACATGAGCCCTGCAGGGCAGGGGTGGGGGTGGCCGTGACATCACAAGGGCCTTTTGCAGCACTCAGCTGATTGGTGAAAGGCGGTTGGGAGGCGGTGACCTCACAGAGAGTCCACGACAACGGCCAGGGAGGACAGGCTGCAGGGCAGGGGGATCTCAGAGACCCCCGGGGCTTTGCTGCAGGGAGTCTCCTTCTTGAGGTGTCTCCTTGAGGACTGAGAGAGAATTCAGGGTCTCGTATGTGAGCGCGAGGTGGAGCCTCTCTGGCGTTTTCTCCTTTCCCACTGCTCATTGAGCGAGAAGACAGACGTCCCTGTGGAGAAGGGAAGAGCCCCGGAGAGGTTTGGTACCGAGGTAGCCTGATCCGCCCGGCGCTGGCCAAATTCTCGGCATGGAAAACAGGAGGTTAAGGTGGGACAATTTTCCGCCAGCTAGGCCTTTGTCCCTTCGAGTCTTTAGGGTTTGACTTTTTTGGTTTCTCTTTTCCTGCTTCCCTCCCTCCACTGGCGAGGAGGGGGCTGCTCTGTAGCCCTCATGGTGGGAGGCCACCCAAAGAGATGGGACAGGGAGCGTGCTCTGAGAGTGATCCTCACCGGTGACCTGAGCCATCCCTGGGCCATCTGGGGAACCCTCAGCCACCGCCAGAGTCTCCATGCTGATTGGCTGAGCAGGGGGTCTAGTGGCAGGGAGGAGATTCAGGACTTTGTTGTTCTCCTTTAAGGCCCAGCAAATAAGCCAGAACCAATCATCTGCTTGGTGAATTGTTCTCCTTCTCGTTGCTGATTGTCTCTGAGCCGTTCCTGGTTCTCGCTGGTGTTCTCGTGCTTCTAAAACACTTGCTGAAGAATTGCTGTGAATGGTTGTTGGTCTGTAATTCATTCCAGGTCACTTTATTCTGATCATTCAGTGTGTGAAACTCCAGACTGAAAGTCAGGACACCCAGATCCTGTTCCCAAGTCTATCCCGACAGGTTTTGTGATGGAAGATAAGGCCCTTCGCCTTCTCAGCCTTTGTTTCTCCCTCTGTCAGTTGGGGAGAACAATCCTCTCACACCTGCCTCCCGGTGGGGGGAGGCTGGGGAGCTGTGGGGACCTGTTTGAGAGCGTCACTCGGAGCAGTGTATCGTAGGAGGTGTCCTGTCGGTTTGAGTCATTGCAGAGGATGATGTCGTGCAGCAGAACCCCGTTTTCCCAACCTGGCGTGACACAGCTTTGCATGTGAACCAAACCAACGGTGCACACAGGTCCAGAAGCCGGCAATTTCTCCTTTGGCTGCTAGATGGCACTGCAGGCTCCCACTTCCCCCTTGTCCTGGTCAGCGCAATGGGGGTTAGTCTCACCAAAAAAAACGCCCTTCTCGTTTTGAATGTTCCTTGATGTGCACCCTGTGGACTGTCGGGATACGTGTCCAAAAGTTGCAGGGCTTGTTTCATGGTCTCCACAACGACAATCTTTCTTCTTTTTTAGACTTGACTCCATTTTTGGTCAAGATCCTTGATTATTCAGGGACTTATCCCGGAAGACCCAAAGTATTTGGGACATAAGACTTGTCTGGAAGGGCGTGTTGCTGGCACCCAGTCCTGAGACACATGATACTGCACAGCATAATACCATTAATACAAGCAATACAGGAAAGAGAAGTCTCAATAACAGGCTAAATAAACCACCAAGCCAAAACGACAAACCCCAGCCTGAAAACAAGGTTTGCAACCAATCGCTCTCAGGGGCAGTATTGGCAACCTGTGCTCCGGCTCGGGCCTGGGCCTCAGCCTGTACCACCTTCTCATAGATCTCATAACTGCTATCATTGACATATACGGAACATCGGGGCCCGACGAGGGCACAAACCCCTCCTTGGGATGCCAAGAGATAGTCCAAAGCCAGCCTGTTTTGGAGGGAAAATGTCCTGAGCTGCTGAACCTCTTTATTTAACGTTTTTACTGCTGATCCTAAATCACAAACCGAGTCCTCTAACTCTAAGGCCACTTTCTCAAGTACCATTTGCAGCCTTACAGTATAGCGGCCTATGCCTGCCATGGCTGGCCCGGTAAACAGTGGCGCTATTCCCAGTACAGAGCACCCTACAAGCTTCTCGGTTGTGAGGGGATTTTTTATATTGCCCTCCAATGCCGTAGTCAGTCGCCGCAGGGTCTTTTCTCGTGACTCAACAGAGGTGTCTCGGGCATTTCTAATCTTTCTTTGGGCAGTGTGGCAGTTATGGAAAGATGAGGAACTCCACGAGCTATATAACAGCTACCTGTCCAGTTGGCTGGCAGCACCTTGTAAGCCTTTCAGCCACATACAAAATAGTGACCCTGTAGGGCCCAGTAAGGACTGTTTCTTAAGGGGATTCCTGAGATATTTAAGGCTGCTTTGGCTGCTTTTCCAAACAGTTCATGTGCCCCTAAGGGGGCATCCCATCCTCCTGATTGGGTACAAGTGGGGGCGTTTCTAATTGTGCCATTCAAATTACACTCGCCATAGGGACCACTACAAACCCACCATTGGCTTGCTACATTGGGGATATTAACTGGACGGCAAGTTATATTTCCAAACCCCTCTTTTGAGGTAAGATTATTTGTAAGAGTTTCCCTAAAAGGGGAGGAACCATTACACCCACACTGCTGGCCTCCCCTCTTGGTCTTTATCCAATACCCATCAGCCCACTGTGTAATAACAGAGGAGCTTTTTCCCACAGGACGCCCATAGTGATCAGATTGGCTTCGGGTAAAACATAACACTCCCTCAGTGAGTACTGCAACTGAATACTCCTGGTCCTGAGAGGTGGCTTGCTGTAAAGAGGTCTTGTTCCAGAACGGCGAGTCTGTTCTTTCCTGCTCTTTGGTGGCGGCTAATTCTGCTAGGGTCAGGGGCAGCATGTCAAGGGGCATTCCCGTTTTGGGGGATAGTGGAGTCGGAGCACATACCCAGCAATCAGTCTGGTTTGTTAAAGTAGCACCATGGTGCGCAAGCGAAACAAAGGAGTTATGCTCCCGATATGCACGGTTTGGAAATACCAATACAGAGAATAACAATGTTACCCAATTAATTATCACCAGAGTCTTCCCAAGCCAGCGTCTCCAGTACCTGGGTGGGCCCATTTTAGAGTTAAGGTGCCCGCTATTTGTGTCTTTTAAACAGTAGCTTTAGCCCGAGATCGTCACGAGATGAGGAGTCAGCGGGTTGGACGGTCCACTGTCCTGCTGACGAGGGGGCGGGTACTGCCTTCAGACGAGAGGGATGGATCCAGTTCTTGTGTCCCTCGGTCTTTGCCGCTGTATGGGAGACCAGCAGGACGGTATAGGGTCCTTTCCACTTTTCCTGGAGAGGCTCGTCTTTCCAGGTACGAACAAGCACGGAGTCACCGGGCTGTAAGGAGTGGACGGGAGTGTCCAAGGGTAGAGGCTGGGAATCCTTGGTATACCTGTGAAGAGACAAGAGAACAGCAGACAGGGAACACATATACTGTGACAAAAAAACATTCCCCAACTCCCATTCCCCTGACAGAACTGGGGTGCCATTCATAGGCCATGCCCTTCCAAACATAATTTCAAAGGGACTGAGCCCTAATCTACCCTTTGGAAGAACGCTAATATGGAGTAGGACGAGGGGCAAAGCATCAGGCCATCGCAGTGAGGCTTCTTGGCACACTTTTGAGAGATGCCGTTTAAGGGTCTGATTGATACGCTCCACTACCCCACTGGCTTGTGATCTCCAGGGCGTATGGAGTTTCCAGGGGATCTGTAAGGCATGTGAGATGCTTTGGATGATTTTTGACGTGAAGTGTGTCCCGTTGTCAGATTCCATCCACAGGGGGAGTCCAAAGCGAGGAATGATCTCCTTAACAAACTTGAGGGCCACTGTTCTAGCAGTGCAATTACGGCAGGGGAAGGCTTCTGGCCATCCGCTGAACCGATCCACTATAACAAGGAGATATTTGAACCCTTGGGTCCGGGGAAACTCAGTAAAGTCTATTTGCCACACTTGTCCGGGGCCCGGAGTGGGTTCTAGGGCAGCTGGTGGCACAGGATGTCCCGGTCGGGGGTTATTCTTTTGGCAGACTAAGCAGTCCGCTTGTACCTGGGCAGCCAGGGGTCGGAGTCCGGAAGTGATAAAGTATTTTCCCATTAGCTGGATAAGTGCTTCCCTGCCAGCATGAGTGGTTTGATGTAGTTACTGCAGCACTGGCCGGATTAGGCCCTTTGGTAAGAGGACCTTCCCTTCTGGGGAATGGAGCCATCCCTCCTTTTCCCAGAGACCGAGTTTGTCAGTTAGCTGTCTCTCCTCCCCAGAGTACTGAGGGGTTGGAAGCTCCCCTACTGATGGGATAAGGGCATGCATATGGGCGTTCTCAGCCTGAGGGGATGGCAGGGTGGCAGCGTGCTTAGCCTCTCTATCTGCCCGGGCGTTACCTCTGGCCACATCTTGATCCTCCCTTTGATGGGCTTTACAGTGTACGACCACCACTTCCGAGGGAAGTTGTACGCCTTCTAGGAGCCGGAGGATTTGGGGCCCGTACTTGACTGGGGAGCCTTGGGCTGTCAGCATTCCCCTTTGCTTCCATAGGCCAACATGAGCATGCAGCACCCCAAAAGCATACTTTGAATCAGTAAAAATGTTGACCCGCTTTCCTTTTGACAGTTCAAGTGCACGGGTCAGGGCTATTAGTTCGGCAAGCTGGGCAGAGGTCCCAGCAGGCAAACCTTCAGCTTCCACAGTGTCATGGAGGGTCACAACAGCATAACCCGCCCTCCTTTGCCCATCTATTACAGTACTGCTACCATCAGTGTACCACTCATAATCTGCATTTGGGAGAGGTACATCCTTTAAATCCGGACGGCTGGAGTACTGGACATCTATGATCTCTAAACAGTCATGTTTCTGTTCCTCTGTTTCTGGCAAGAGGGTGGCTGGGTTAAGGGAGGGGCAAGGCTGTAGGGTGACTTCAGAGTTCTCTAACAGCTTAGCCTGGTACCGAGCAATCCGAGCCTGGGTGAGCCAAAGCCCTCCCTTTGCATCCAATAAGGCTCGGACCATATGGGGAGTATAGATTTGCATAACCCCTCCCAATGTTAGCTTCTCGGCTTCCTCAAGCAATAGGGCAGTAGCTGCGACCGCCCGCAAACATGCCGGCCAACCCTTTGCAACCTGATCCAATTGCTTAGAAAAATAAGCCACAGGACGCTTCCATGCTCCTAACAGCTGTGTAAGCACTCCTAGCGCCACCCCCCTTTGTTCATGTACATACAACTGAAATGGCTTAGAGAGATCTGGCAGGCCCAGAGCCGGGGCTTCCATCAATTTTCTTTTCAGGATTTTAAATGCCCTGTCAGCCTCTGGGGTCCAATAGAAAGGGTCATGATCTGCTCCTTTTACACAGTCGTACAGGGGTTTAGCCCACAGTCCAAACTCTGGGATCCATATCCTGCAAAAGCCTGCCATACCCAGAAATGCCCTGAGCCGCTTACGGTTACTTGGGGTAGGAACTTGACAGATAGCTTCCTTTCTTTTGCTTGAAAGCTGACGCTCCCCTTGCCGTATGTGAAACCCGAGGTACCGTACCTCTGGGAGGGCAATTTGAGCCTTACTCCGTGCTACACGATATCCCCGGAGTCCAATAAAATTCAGGAGGCTCACGGTGGCTTTAAGACAGGGTTTTTGGCCCACAGTGGCAATTAACAAATCATCTACATACTGCAGAAGGAGAGCCTCCTCATTATCCCACTCCTGTAGGTCCCTGGCCAGAGCCGGGCCAAAAAGGGTGGGAGAGTTTTTAAATCCCTGGGCCAACACTGTCCAGCAAAGTTGCTTTTTAACCCTTTTTCGGTCCTCCCACTCGAAGGAGAAGATCTCCTGTGACGGGGTGGCAACTGGGATGGTAAAGAAAGCATCTTTCAGATCAAGGACTGAAAAATGGGTATACTGTCCCCCTATAGAAGCCAATAAGGTGTACGGGTTAGGGACAAGAGGGTGCAGAGTCTTAACCCGTTCATTGACTGCCCTTAGGTCCTGTACCAGCCGATACGTGCCATCAGGCTTCTGTACGGGTAGAATGGGAGTGTTCCAGGCTGACTGACATTCCCGGAGAATACCATACATTAGGAATCGATCTATAGTTTCCTGTAAACCTTCTCTGGCTTCCCTCTTGATTGGATACTGTTTTACTTGCACTGGGCCTTTCCCTGGTATGAGCTGAATAGTAATGGGGGTCTGGTGGGTGGCCTTTCCTGGAATCCCTGATGCCCACACGAGGGGGTACACCTGGTCTTCCCACGGGCTCCATTCTGGGGCTTGCATGGCTGCGGGCTCAACTGCAAGGGTCATGATCCAGGCATTCTCAGGGGGTAAGGTAAGGGTTATTTCGTCCTCAGTAAAATGCAGGGTGGCACCGAGGCGACAAAGTAGATCCCATCCCAGCAGAGGGGTTGGACACTCAGGGAGGTATACCAGCTTGTGGGATATAGTCCTGTCTCCCAAAGCACATTCCGCTGGGGCATACACTGGGCACTTGGTGTCCCTTCCTGTGGCTCCCACCACAGTAAGGGAATCTGCTACTGGCAACTGAAGAGGCTGATTTACGGCAGTTCGGGCCGCTCCAGAGTCCACTAAAAAATCTATTTCTGAGCTTCCCACCCGCATCTTTACTCGGGGTTCCGGGGGTAGGGTGGTCCGTCTCCCCTGACACCCCTATTCCTGCTCCACCATCGCCATCATAGGGGCACCCCCCTTTTCTTTCCTCTTTGGGCACTCATTTTTCCAGTGTCCCTCCTGTCGACACAGGGCACACTGGTTGCGACCCAGTCGTCTCTCCTGCAGGCCCGGACGGTCGCGTCCACGGCCCCTTCCTCCCCGGCCACTTCTCTTAGTGCCGGCCTGTACCGCTGTTACCATCAATCTCACTTGCTTTCTCTCCTTCTCTGTCTCTCTCAGACTATAAGCTCGGTTTGCAGTCTCTAAAATTTGTGCCATGGTCATACCCATTAAATCCTCCTTTTTCTGTAACTTTCTCTTAATATCAGGGGCTGCTCTGCTCGTAAAAATTCCCTTAATAATTGACTCAGTTGCCTGATCATCGGGGTCTGCATTAGTGTTCTGTCGAATGGTGTCCCGAATACGCTGTAGAAAGGCCCCTGGGCTTTCTTTTAAATCCTGCATTACTTCATATGGCTTTGCCCAATTATTATGTCGGACAGCCGAGTGACGGAGTCCATGCAAAAGCAACTCCTTATAGGAGGTAAGGCGGGTCATATCCCCATGATCATTTGGATCCCACCTGGGGTCTGCTCGGGGGACTTGTGCATCCGGGTCAGGGACATTAATACGATCCCGGTCGTACCGTCTCTGTGCCTCCTCCCTTGCCTTGGACACAACCTGTTGTCTTTCAATCTCAGACAATAGGGTTCGCAGGAGGACGTTACAATCATCCCAGTCCGGCTTGTGACTACTGAGGCACCCCTCAAAGACTGATATAAACCTGCTTGGGTTGGTGGAAAACTCTCCTGCCTGTGCTTTGAAAGCAGCCAAATCCACAGGATTAAAGGGCACATGAGTATAAACCTGCATAGTTGTGGCAGGACGCCTGTCTGATCCAGACCGGGCGACTTTAGTTTCAGTGATTAAGGGGTATAGGCCAACCATTGGGGACTTACAAGGTGTGGGTGTAGGGGCCGAAGGGGACACCGGCTCTGCCATTACAGTGGGGGTGGGGGTCTGGGGACTAACATTAGCTGCTACCAAACCAGTTGGAGTCAGATTACAGCGCTGTAAAATATCTGGTCGAGTACATAAAGTCAGAAACAAATGCGCATACATATGTTCATTCCATTTCCTTGTTCTCTGACAGAACAGGAGTAACTGAAGGATCGTGTTGTAATTAATTGACCCTCCTGGTGGCCACCACTCCTGGTCCTCTAGTTGATATTGAGGCCAGTCAACTGTACAGAATCGTTTTAATTGGCTCTTAGTCATCGGATCCGCACCAAATACCTTCCAGTTTGCTAGAATGCACTCTAGGGGCGTATACCGTGCCCTAACCTCTGAGCTCTGTCCCTGTCCCATACCTACAGGGTAACTCTGGGCGTCCCCAGGTTCCAACAGAGCATATAATCCGGATTTTAAAGGATCCTACCTTATCCAAGGGACCGGTTCTTCACCGTGGCCTGCAGCTGCTCCTCCCCCACGTCTAAGGGACCGGTTCTTCACCGTAGTCCACAACAGCTTCTCCACTATATGAGTGCGTTGCACCGTTGTGCCCTCTGGGGTCGATCAAATCGCGTCTCCTCCGAGGCCCCCGATGAACTCACCGGTGCGCGCTGGGCGTCGGTTCTCGCCGCAATCCTTGACCTCCAGGAGGGGTCCGGGCAAGGCTAAATTGCAGCCTCAAGCCCACCGAGGGATGCCAAAAGCTGTTGCCGGCACCCAGTGCCGAGAGGCTGAACAACAGCTTGAGTTGGTTCGTTACCCGGTGTGCTACACCCAATAATCACAACGGGGTGGAGAAGCAGAGAAGTTTATTTGAAGCTTCAAAAAGGTACAGGGAGATTTGAATCTCAAATCCTGTACAACAGAGCAGGAAGTTACACAGGCTTTTATACATCCTTTTTCCCAGCATACTTATCCAATAGCAAGCTGCTCCAAGTATCCATATAGTCAGCCAATCCAGTACCTACACCCTCAGTAGGTAACACAATCACATCACCTTCCTGCTCTCCTTGTGCCCTTGCTAGGATCTCACCCTGATTAGACAGAGTTGCTACACCCTTTCCAACAACACACTAGCAACAGGCAAAATACAAGCACCAGAATTGTCTCGTCTCTGGGATTTTACATAGACCCTAACTGGATGCGACCTAGTTACAGGGCCATTCTCCCGAGCAGACACAAACTTAGGACCCTTCCCTTCCTGGGCTTTAGCTCAATCCAGAACCAGCTCTGAGACAACTGCATGACCCTCAACCATTACAGGCTGAAAGGCCCCTTCTGTCTGCTCCACAGACAAAGAAGAGCCGGACACACTTTCTTCTTTCCCAGACACCCAGCTTGGGACCTCTCTCCCCTTGTCCCAGCACACAAGGCTGGTCACAGACAACTGCTTGGAGATCAGGGTAGCTCCCTCCAAAGGCAAGTCAATACCCCTGACAGACACAGGTACGTTTCCTTCACTGTCCCAATTCTCCACCCAGCTAACAGGTAAGGTCCAGGGACACTCCTCTTCCACTCTCCTCGACTTCCCACCCTGCTGACTAGACACAGCCATCAGCTCACAAGGCTGCCTAGGCTCATCCAGACTTTCCTTACCTAGCACCTTGCCACTCCCCACAGATCCCCTGCCCTGCCTGTGTCTCCCCCCACTCAGCTGGGGTCTCAGCTCCCCCCTTGCTCAGTGTTCTCGCTCAGCCTGGCCGGGCGAGAAGGGCCGTTGTGGAGGTTTGGGAACGGGCATTAGTTCATTTCACATCACGCTTCCCCCAGGCTCTTTCCCTGCAGAGTGAGATCTGAGATTCTGCCCTACTGAGAAAATGCTAAAAGAAAAGGAGTACTTGTGGGACCTTAGAGACTAACCAATTTATTTGAGCATGAGCTTTCGTGAGCTACAGCTCACTTCATCAGATGCATACCGTGGAAACTGCAGCAGATTTTATATACACACAGAGAATATGAAACAATACCTCCTCCCACCCCACTGTCCTGCTGGTAATAGCTTATCTAAAGTGATCATCAAGTTGGGCCATTTCCAACACAAATCCAGGTTTTCTCACCCTCCGCCCCCCACACAAATTCACTCTCCTGCTGGTGATAGCCCATCCAAAGTGTCAACTCTCTATTTAATCTCTGGATTACAGCAGAGACCTGGCCCCTCCTGCCAGGCTAAGCCCACAGACACACTTTTAACCTCCTTTCTCTCTCCCGCATCCCAAAACAAAGTCTCTGAACGCAATCCTAGAAAAAAGCAGAACCAAAGGAGTCCCTTTCGAGGATTCCCTCTGACACTGACCCCACGGCAGCCACACCCCAGCAGGAGGGACATCGAGTCAGGAACTGGGTTTTCCTCTGTCTGATCCTCGTCTTGTCCACAGGAAAGTGATTCTCCCCACAGTGCAGTAATACATCTGTCTGGGCAGATGAGAGAGCTGGAAATCTCTTTCAAAACTCTTTTATCCCACGGACCCTGTCAGTCTCTCTATCTCCTTTTCCCTGTGCCCTCTCCATGCCTGTCTGCTAGGAAACTCTCATTCCTGGGTTGTTTGCTCCCCCATGGCTGGATTTGCTCCTGCAAATGGCAGGAGAAATGGGGTGGGGGGCTGTTTGTGTAGAGTCATTTTATAGTCCTTCACTGCCTGCCTGGGATTTCCCCATTGCCTGCCTAGGACCCCCACCTGCCCTCCACCAGGATCTGCCAGCCCATTTGCCTGGGACCCCCTCCTCCTCCCAGCAGGACCCCCTGACGCTTTACAGGAGGACCCCTCACTCTGCGCCAGGGACCGCCCCACCACAGTGCTGTGCACTGGGCATGGCAATGGTCCCAGGAGCCAGCTGGGCAATCCCAGACAGAGCCCCTGGCACAGCACCAGGCAGCGTCTAATCCCCTGCCCCACCTGCCCAAGAGACCCCCACCCCCACTGGTCTGCAGCCAACAGGCCCCCAGCGATACCCACCTCCAGGACCCATAGCCTTAGGGCTGGGCACATCAGAACTACCCCCCGAAACCCCAAACCCTCCAGAACCCACCAACCTGACTAGGGCCCCCCCTGCCCAGCCACCCAGAGGCCTCCCCCAACCACAATGCCCCTTCAGCTCCCGCTGCAATCTCCCCACACAGACATGCCCCCCCCAGCAACAGTGTTCCCTCACAGTGTCTGACAAGTGGACAGAAAGTTATCACCACCCCCTGCTGGCCAGTCACACAGGCAGAGGGAGCCCGGGGGGACGCCTCTTTAACAGGAGAAGGGAAGCCATGGAGGGCCAAAATAACTAAGAAATTTCCATACTCTGTCACTAGCAAATAATGGCCACCGTGGATCCACCCCAGAGTTGGCTATAGCTTTGCACTGCGGGAAGCCCCCCCTCACGGATACCCTTTGTCATGGGGTTTGGGATACTTCTGGACCCACGCTGCACTCAGAGGGACCTCCTCATCCTGTGCCAGCTGGAGAAAAGAAAAGGGTCCAGCCAACTCGACCTATTCGACATTGGTGAGGCCTCATCTGGAGTACTGTGTCCAGTTTTGGGCCCCACACTACAAGAAGGATGTGGATAAATTGGAGAGAGTCCAGCAAAGGGCAACAAAAATGATGAGGGGACTGGAACACATGAGTTATGAGGAGAGGCTGAGGGAGCTGGGATTGTTTAGCCTGCAGAAGAGAAGAATGAGGTGGGATTTGATAGCTGCTTTCAACTACCTGAAAGGGGGTTCCAAAGAGGATGGCTCTAGTCTGTTCTCAATGGTAGCAGATGACAGAACAAGGAGTAATGGTCTCAAGTTGCAGTGGGGGAGGTTTAGATTGGATATTCGGAAAAACTTTCACTAAGAGGGTGGTGAAACACTGGAATGCGTTACCTAGGGAGGTGGTAGAATCTCCTTCCTTAGAGGTTTTTAAGGTCAGGCTTGACAAAGCCTTGCCTGGGATGATTTAACTGGGAATTGGTCCTGCTTCGAGCAGGGGGTTAGACTAGATGACCTTCTGGGGTCCCTTCCAACCCTGATATTCTATGATTCTATGAACTCTCTTGTTACCAACTGGGAACCACCCATCCCCCAAACAGGGGGAGGCCCCTGGCTTTGATGGGTATTGAATATATGGCTCGTCTCTTTTATCAGCAAACATTTTTAACAGAGAGAAAGGAGGGAACAAATGATTCTCAAAGGAGAAGGAAAGATGATCATTGTTGCAGGGGGGTTAATTTCCCTACCAGGATGGAGAAGGACTCAGGGCGACAGGTTCCCCCCAAAGAAGGACAAGTTCCTAGGATTTAGAGACATGGGGAACAGCCCCAAACTCGAGAGGATTTTTAATTGACATTTGATAATGACATCGTAAGAGGGAAACCTGAGATTTGAGATCAGTGTTCAGAAATGAAAGAGAAAGGTTGGAAATCTGAGGGATTTTGGATCCATTTATGCAAATTATAGAGAGGAAAGTGGAAAATGAGAGGGATTTTAGAGCAGTTGTTGATAGGAGGTTGTCACGGAGTCCCTGGGCGATGCTCTGGAACTGCTCCCTACGAAGCCAGGCAGGACTCTGGGGCAGTCGCCTTTCTGTGAGCAGCCTGTCTTCAGGACACACAGCTCACTCGGCTTCCACCTTCCTGGGTCTGACCTCGGACCATTCAGCATCCTCTGCCCCTCCGTCCGCTTCTCACAGCGAGTCCGCTCAGGCAGGGCTCCTGGGGAAGCCAGAGGGTCCTGCACCCCAACTCCGCAGTCAGACGGGACTCTCAGCCAGCCAGTAAAACAGAGGTTTATTAGATGACAGGAACATGGTCTAAAACAGAGCTTGCAGGTGCAGAGAACAGGACCCCTCAGCTGGGTCCATTTTGGGGGCAGTGAGCCAGACAACCACGCCTGCACTTCACTCCAACTCCCTCCAGTCCCTCCTCCTCTGGGCTTTGTTCCTTTCCCGGGCCAGGAGGTCACCGGATTCCTTTGTTCTCCAACCCTTTAGCTCTCACCTTGCAGGGGGAAGGGCCCAGGCCATCAGTGGCCAGGAAACAGGGTGTCGGCCATTCTCTGTGTCCAGACTCCTGCACACACCTGCCCTCTAGGGCTCTGCAACGATCATACACCCTTATCCCACCACCTAGATACTTAAGAACTGCCTAGGGGAAACTGAGGCACCCGCACACTATTCAGAGGAAACATTAAGAACATTAAGAACAGTCCCACTTTGTCACAGAGGTAAAAGCTGAGTGTATTTCCCACCACTATTTGGTCAATGAATAGAAATGGGCAACATTGGCAAACGTTTTAGATCCATATTCAGGAATCTGAGAAAAGGGAAAATCTGAGATTTTCGTCGTAATTTATAATTACGGAGACAGGGAAAGCTCTCAGGGGCATATTCAATTAGAAGTAGACAACTAGAGTAAAAGTGGGGCAAACTTTTTTATCAATCTTTGAGACGTACAGAGAAAACGTGTCACAAACTACGTAACTGAGAACATGGGATAAACGCCAAGACCGGGGGGGATTTTATGTGGCTATTAAAGAACTAGCTGGAAAAGGGGGGACCGTTTGTCATATAAAATCCAGCCTGTCCAAAACATAAACAGAGAGTGATCTTCGTCGTCCCCCCGGCCCCGGTCACCTGGGCAGCAGGGAGCCCTCTGAGGGGCTGACTGGAGGGGGCGGGGGGGGGGAGCTGGAGGGCTCCCTAGGGGAGGGGAGGGGGCGGTAGTGGGGGATGGGCAGGTGGGGGGCAGGTGGGGGCTGGGGGCAACGGTGCGGCAGTTGGGGGCATCAAGTGGGACTGGGAAGCCGGGATCGGGGGCAGCCCCATGGGGGACACGTCCACTCCCTTCCCCGCCCCGGCAGAGACCCGGTGTCTCCTCCCACCCCCACGCCGGGGCAGCCAGGTTGGGGGATGGCTCCGGGCTCCAACTTCCCACCGACACCGGGACAAATCGCTGCGGATAAAACGGGGGGGGAGGGAAAATCCCGCCCCCCCCCACGGGAGGGGAGTTTCAATGGACATGTGAGGAGGAGGGAGAGACGGGGGGGGGGGGCGGATCAGGGGAGACCAGAGAGCGGATCAATGGGGGGGTGGGGGGGAGTTTACAACCAGATGGGAGCTACCGAGAGGGAAAAGGGGAAAACTGGGGGGCATTTGTGCCCGGGGGGGGGAAGGGGATCCAATTAACTCCCCCGCCGCCCCCCACTTCCCCCCCGGGAATTTCCTGGCTGCACAGAGACAGTTCAACCCCCCCCCCCCCGCAACTCCGGCTTCTCCCCCCAACACCCCCCAAGGGACCCCGCCCGCCGGGCCCCAGTCTCTGCCCCCCCCAATCCCAGCCGTGCCGGGGGCAGAGAGTCACTTTCCTGCCCCCCCGCGGGGTCTCCCACTCACCGGGTCGGGGGCGGGCAGAGCCAGGGGCTGGTCCCAGCTGGAGAAAGCCCCCCCCCGGCCGGGCACGGGGGGGTTAATGACGGGCCCCCCCAGCACAGACCCCGGAGCGGAGCCGCAGCTGCTCCTCCGAGAGACCCGACACGAGGCAGCGCCTGGGGGCGGGGCCTGGAGCGGATTGGGGGCGGGGCAGCGTCTGGGGGCGGGGCCTGGAGCAGACAGGGGCGGGGCAGCGTCTGGGGGCGGGGCTTGGAGACGACCAGGCGCTGCCTCGTGTCGGATCTGTAGGAGGAGCAGCTGCGGCTCCCCTCCGGGGTCTGTGCGAGGTGGGGCCCGTCATTAACCCCCCCGTGCTCCGGTGAGTGGGAGACCCCGGGGGGGGGAGCGCTGGGCGGGGGGGGCAGGAAAGTGACTCTCTGCCCCCTACCTGCCCATCCCCCACTGCCGCCCCCTCCCCGCCCCCAAAGAGCCCTCCAGCGCCCCCCCCCGCCCCCTTCAGTCAGCCCCTCAGAGGGCTCCCTGCTGCCCAGGTGAACGGGGGCCGTCGGGGGGGGGACCATCACTTTCTGCTTATGTATTGGACAGGCTGGATTTTATATCACAAACGTTCCCCCCTTTTCCAGCTAGTTCTTTAATAGCCACATAAAAGCCCCCCCGGTCTTGGCGTTTATCCCATGTTCTCAGTTGCGTAGTTTGTGACACGTTTTCTCTGTACGTCTCAAAGATTCCTCAAAAATACCCTCAACGTTTGCCCCACTTTTACTCTAGTTGTCTACTTCTAATTGAGTATGCCCCTGAGAGCTTTCCCTGTCTCTGTAATTATAAATTACGACGAAAATCTCAGATTTACACCTTTTCTCAGATTCCTGAATATGGATCTCAAACGTTTGCCAATGTTGCCCATTTCCGCTCTATTCATTGACCAAATAGTGGTGGGAAATACACTCAGCTTTTACCTCCTATCAACAACTGCGATAAAATCCCTCTCATTTTCCACTTTCCTCTCTATAATTTCAATAAATGGATCCAAAATCCCTCAGATTTCCACCTTTCCAAAGGTCCATCTAGCCCAGTGTCCTTTCTTCCGACAGTGACGAGCGCCAGGTGTCCCAGAGGGAATGAACAGAACAGGGAATCATGAAGTGATTCATCTCCTGTCACCCATTCACAGCTTATGACAAAGAGAAGTTAGGGACACCATCCCTGCCCATCCTGGCTAATAACCATTCACGGACCTGTCCTCAATAGATTTCTCATGGTGTTTTTTGGTTTTTTTTTGTAACCCTATTATAATCTTGGCCTTCACAACGTCCTCTGGCAAGAAGTTCCCCAAATTGACTGTGCATTGTGTGAAGAAATACTTCCTTTTGTTTCTTATAAACCTGCTGCCTATTAATTTGATTGGGTGATTCCTAGTCCTTGTGTTATGAGAAGGAGTAAATGACACGTCCTTACTTACTTTCTCCACGGCAGTTTTGATTTTATAGACCTCTCTCATATCCCCCCTTTGTCTCTTTTCCAAGCTGAATAGTCCCGGTCTTTTTAATCTTTCCCCGTACAGAAGAGTTTCATACCTGTAATCATTTGGGTTGCCCTTTTCTGAACCTTTTCCAATTCCAATATATCTTTTTTTGAGATGGGGCAACCACATCTGCAGGCAGTATTCGAGATGTGGGTGTACCATGGGTTTATTTAGAGGCGATAGGATATTTTCTGTCGTCTTATCTATCCATTTCAGAATGATTCCCAACATTCTCTTTGCTTTTTGCCTGCCGTGGCACACTGTGTTGATGTTTTCAGAAAACTGTGCCCAGTGACTCCAAGATCCCTCTGTTGAGTGGAAACAGCTCATTTAGAGCCCATCATTTTATATGTGTAGTTGGGATTTTGTTTTTCAATGGGCTGCAATATGGTGCTATCCTGACACCTAGTCCTGCTGAGATCCTGCATTCAGTGATATCCCTGCCCTTCCTGTTCCCGTTCTCATAAAACAAGAAGAGCATCCAAATGCGTGTTTACCTTCATTCCCTCAGCAGTCCTCATGCGAATCCCTGATCGGTTCCAAAGTGCATTAAAACCTTTGTTAAAGGGTTACCTCCTGGTGGTTATCAGGTCCTGTGAGTTTGTAGCCCAGAAAGACCCCCCTCAGTCAGCTCAAACTCAGCTGTTTATCCCCCAAAAGTCTGTCGTCTTCAGTCTCCTGAATGAGGGGAAATCCGTCACTACCCCTTTCTGCGTTGGGTAAAGCTTCAAAAGGTGGAGCTCTGCATAACCAGCCTTGAGATCTGGCATTCATCACCCTGTAGCGATACCAGCTTGCACAGGAAACCCATCCCGCAGCCCTTCCTGGTATCATGTGGCGCATCTCGGCATTATAGTCTGTGAAGAATTCATGCTTTCAAGGGCTGGCTTAGATATACAGATAACAGTCATAATTAGGGCAAGAGTTTGCAGGCAATGAAAAGAGAGTAATTGACAAACGTGAGCAATATCTAATCCTTTAAAGCCTGAAAGTGCCTTGGGGGGAGGGGACAGGAGCCGGCTGTGTGGGGGCGGTGGGGCTCAGATACTGGGCATTGAGAGCCTAGAGCCAGCTGTGCGCTGGAGAGACGGGGCATGAACCAGCTGTGTGCAGGGAGATGAGCAGGGGAGAGGTGCTGTGGACACGGCCGCGAGCAGCTGTGAGTGCCGTCCTCTCTGCAGCATGATGAGAGAGCCTGGCGTCCCACTGCCGATCCCAGACTTGTATGAGGAGGGAAGAAATTGGCAGCAAGTCTCAACCGCAGCCAGCCTGTGCCCTGGGGAGGAGACGGGTGTCTCCAGGGAGAAATCTGGGGGATTGTGACCCTGCATGCCCCACCCACCCTCTGATCAGCAATTCCGGATATTAACGGTGATTCCAGAAACAAAGAGTAATTTTGGGAAAAAATGCAGTCCTAGCGACAATTTCCGGAAAACACTGGCCCTGGTTGTAACATTAAATCCGATAGTCTCAAGATCTAGGCCTGTGTTGATTAGATCTGTCACTCTGCCTTCACGGAGTTCACTCTGCTGGTGGGTTGTACCCCTTCCCCCATTCTGTGTCTGCCTTGTCTATTTAGATTGTAACTTCTTCAGGACACGGGCCATCAACGCTTCTCGGTTTGTACTGTGCCAAGCAAAATGAGGACCCACTGTTAGTTGGCCCGAAGGCAGTAAGGTAATGAATATGATTTATAATAATCATCTCCTGGCACTTTGAGCCAAGGAAGCCGGCCTTGGGACGTTACTACTTAAAAGTGAGCTGGGTTTAAAAGCATGGAATATTCTTTGTGACAAGTATCCCACAAATTCCACTGACCTCCCTTGTTTTCTTTGCCTTGAGCAGGGTTTCCAGTTTCCAGAACTGATGTGATCTCGCAGCTGGAATGAGGGGAGGAGTCGTGCGTCCCAGACCTTCATGGTTCTGAGAAAAAAGTGCTCCCGAGAGCTGCCTTCATAGGTGAGGCATTGGTTAAACCAACCCCAAAACTGTCAGTGAATACAGGAAACATTTGGGATGCCCTACAAAGAGCTTGTGAGCTCTCCAAGTTCAGGATTGTTCCCTGCAGATGTGGAATCGTTAGGCAGAGGTCACTCATGGCTTCCCACCTATCCTGACTGACAACTGGCAGCAGGTCCCTCCCCGATCTCGCTGTCCCCTGAGATTTCTTCTGAGATACGGACCCAGAACTGATCCCTTCCTTTCTCTCCTCTGGGGAAGGTTGAAGGGAAAATCAGCTCCTGATAGGTTTGATCTGTCCTGTACATGTTTTCGTTCCTTTATCCCTTTTTCCATTCTTCTCTCTGAGATTTCCTTTCTCTCTGGCGCAGGCAGAGACTTACGTCTGGATTCTCTCGGTCTCCTGTCAGGTGTTGGGATGGTGAGTGAAAACGAGGAGGAACCCCAGCAGGAAGACGCTGAGCGAGTAGAAGCCCATGGGATGTTGTCAGGAAGGTCCAAAGGGAATGATTCTGGGAGCTGTGCAGGCCCAGAAAAAACAAAAGCCTGTGAGAGTCAGCAGAGGCCAGAGGAAAACTTCGGTAGCCAGTCAGACCTTATTACACGTGAGAGAATGAACTTGGAAGGAACACGGTACACATGCCTCGAGTGTGGGAAAAGCTTCAAAGGGAGCTCGGACCTTCTCACACATCAGAGAATCCACACGGGTGAGAAACCTTACGCATGCTGTGTGTGTGGGAAATGCTTCAAGCAGAGCTCGCATCTCATTGCACATAAGAGAATCCACACGGGTGAGAAACCTTACGGATGCCCTGAGTGTGGGAAACACTTCAAGCAGAGCTCACACCTTATTACACATCGGAAAATCCACACGGGTGAGAAACCTTATGGATGCCCTGAGTGTGGGAAACACTTCAAGCAGAGCTCACACCTTATTACACATCGGAAAATCCATACGGGTGAGAAACCTTATGGATGCCGTGAGTGTGGCAAACACTTCAATCAAAGCTCAGCCCTTATCACACATCAGCGAATCCACACAGGAGAGAGGCCCTACACGTGCTCTGAGTGTGGGAGAAGCTTCAATCAGCGCTCAACCCTTATTAGACATCAGAAAATCCACATGGGAGGGATCTGTAACAAATGCCTTGACTAGGGCTGGCCAAAGGTATTTTTTTCTTTTAAATCACATTTGCTAATTCCCACTTAGTTATAGATGTTTAGATGATCGATGTTTTCTATCAACTCCTTTCCTTTTGGGTCAAAGGAGCGTGTGTCCCTCCAGCCAGGAATGTTCATCAGCTCCAGGTGGGGGAGAGAGGTTTGTTCCCAACAAGCTACACTGAGGCAAAAACTACCCGTGCCTTACATCCACTAGGACTGTACATGGCATTGGCTGCTCAAGTTAGTGATCTTGGTGTTAAAAGACAATTACAGTTGTCGTGCTGATGCAGCCGAGGTGCAGTGGTTGGCATTAGCTTTCCCCTTGACCTGACCTAAACTCCATCACATGTCCTAGTCTAAACAAACCCTGAGCATCACAGTTATACTGTTCCCCCATTTAAAAACAATTGTTAGTCATCAAGTTCCCCCACCAGGATCATATTGTTTCATTCCCAGTTGTCACAGTTCATCAGAGCGCTGTTGCTTCAGGTTTTCCTGAAGGCAGATATTTTTACTTCCGTTTTCCTCCCTTAAAATATATTGAAGTATAACAAAGAGCAGGAATAGGGAAGGGAGAGGGAAAAATGTCTTTTCCCCTCTGTAACAACAGAAGAACATAGGGTAAATCAGAGGGATTCTCCATCACCATCTCTATCCCCCTGTTCTTCAATTGCTAAGGTCAATATTTCCCGAAGGGGCTGGGAAGAGGATTCTCTAGTAAATGATTTGGAACTAAGCAAAAGACCCATTCATTTGCCTCCCAAAGCAGTTGTGGCCCATGCCCTGCAGGAGGTTGCTCCTGAAGATCTTCCCTTCCTAATCAGGTGCATGTTGCCTCTTATTTGGGAAATGCAATCCCTTCCTAGGTAGAGATGGGAAAAATGGAAGTGACATTTCTGTTCAGCTCACTCCTGGGAGATGCTGTAAATGTGTAGGAAATGACATCCATGAGGAATGTGATAGAGCTGCAGAAAGACACCCATTTTGAGTAGATACCTGACATTTGGTGTCTTAGAGGGATTCTAAGCTGCACCTGAATTTAGTCCCTTATTTAAATCTGTTGCACCAGATTAAAGAAACAAAAGGGCATATTTGGGGGAGTTCTACCTCAGTATCGCTACTGGTATGTCGTGTGGTTGGTGAAGAATTCTACGCCAGAGCCGTGTAAAATTGCTACAACTAAAGTCAAAGATTTGACAAGAACTCAGGTAGAAATGAGAGGTACGAGTGGTTGATTTTCACCCCAGAGATGGACGCTATGGTGACCTGTGGCCAAGGTAAACTGTTTTTAGAATTGCTCACACTTCTAAAGGATGCCATGATGAAACTGGGAACAACTGTCTTTTACCATTTGGATCCCAAGTTTCCTGAAGCACAGAGAGAAACAGCTGATTCCTTCAGAGCCATGCCATGCCTATGGGTCCCAAACTGGCTGCCTTGCTGGACAAGAAGCACTTCTGTGTTGGTTAAATGATGGTAGCCAATGAGGGAATGTAACAGATTCCAAGTTCAGACTGCAGGATACATGAATGCTGAGTCCAGAGTCTGTGGTTTGGTCTCTTAGTTTTGCTCTTGAGTCTAATGCATGTGTCTCACTGTTCCGCCTCCTGCTACTCTGAAAGATTAGAAAGTGTGAAAGTAGAGCACAGGTGGTTTTTCTCATGATGCAGCCTTCCCACGTAGTGTGAGACCCCTTCCACCCACACTTCTGGGAGAAGACCCAGGGAGAAATGAACCCTCAGAAATGGAAGGCTCCTAGGTTATGGGAGAATGTGATTTCACACAGAGCTCACTGGGTGAAAATGGGAATTAAGAGAAAACTGCCCTAAAGGTTTATAGTTTGTAATCTTTGAAGAAATTGTTACCAGCAACAAGGAAATTGCACATGAAGTTTATTAGTGTAAGGTAAGAGGCTGATTCTGTGATCACTTTCAGTGTTACAGTATAATTCAGGTTTTCTTCTAGCCCCCTCCTCATGATGCAGCCTTCCCACGTAGTGAGAGACCCCTTCCACCCACACAGGTGAGCCAGAGAGTTCCCCAGGGCTCTTGTTCGCAAAGCAAAGATGTCACATTAGGCAGGAGATGTCAAGATCTACAATGGTGATGGGCGAGTGATGGGAGCTTTTCTGGGTGGTTGTTGTTTGGTTGTTTTTTTTCCATGTAATTTTTGTTTTGTTTTTGCAACTAGTTCTTTTTATAGCTGCTGAGCCCCCTTGTCCTTTTGAGCACAGCTCTTTAACCCTCAGGCCTGGCTCTGGAAACCTCAGAACCGGCTTTGCGGTTTTTTTTTTTCATGTTTGCTATCTTTGGAGTTCGCACATCCACACGACATGCGGTTCACAGCAACGGATACTTTGAGAAACCTGCTGGGTGAAGCAGGCCTTTTCCAAACTGACATTGGCCCAAATTCTGCCTCAATTCAGCTGGATTGGGACACGTCTGTGTCAAAGGAGTGGTTCACACCTGATTTGCCCAGAGACCTCAGTGGAGGGGTAGTTAGATATAGGATAAGTAGGAATTGACAACAATTAAGTTAAATATAAAGGTGAAAGACCCTCACCTTGCAGGTCAACAAGCCTGTTCTGTTCTTTCCCTCCAATGCATCTGGCACTGGTCGCTCTCAGGTAGCACACTGGGCTTGACGGACCATTGGTCTGACCCAGTCTATGACCTGTCGTGCGTTCTTATGGAAGTCCTCTGCGGGCTTGTCTACATGGGCAAGTTTCTGCACAGGAAAGCAGCTTTCTGCGGTGTAACTCCCGAGGTGCGCACTCAGATTTCGTGATGCATGATAGGAAGGGGCCATGACAGGGACACACTGCCGTGCGGGGTCAAAATGAAGGAGCTGTGACATGCCTACCACAAGGTGCAGGAGGCAAACTGCTGCTCCATATTGGGGGCTAACTAACCCCAGCATCACGGCAAGAATCTACCCAGCAGCTGAAGAAAAAATATGAATGAGAGTCAAAGACACCTCCACGTGGCCTGTCTCTTCCCCAATCTCAACACCTGGAAGATTGTCTGGAAGACTCAGAATTTGAACTGCAGAGATTGGTCTCAGGCTGAGAGGGAATTCAGTCTGTGTATTAAGAACTCAACATGGCCTGGAGCAACCAGTGAGTGAGAAAAGCTGTTTGATCCAATTCTTGCTTAGTATATTCAAATTAGAGTTTAGACTGGGAGTCTGTTTTCATTTGTTATGTAACCACTTTTGACCTCTGTGGCCAATACTTATACTCAGTTAAAATCTAACTTTCTGGAGTTAATAAACTTATTTTACTATTTTATACTTACTCCTGAGTTTGTCCAAAGTGCTTGGGAAAGTTGCTCACATGACAAAGGCTGGTGCATGTCCCCTTTATTTTTGATGAAGTGGCGAACTAATTAATGAGCTTACACTTTTCAAGAGAAGGACTGAGACGATCGCATTCTGACCTTTTACTGACACTTCTTTAATAACTAAAAAAAAAGAACAGGAGGACTTGTGGCACCTTAGAGGCTAACCGATTTATTTGAGCACTGTCCAGTTTTGGGCCCCACACTTCAAGAAGGATGTGGATAAATTGGAGGGAGTCCAGCAAAGGGCAACAAAAATGATTAGGGGACTGGAACACATGAGTAATGAGGAGAGGCTGAGGGAACTGGGATTGTTTAGTCTACGGAAGAGAAGAATGAAGGGGGATTTGATAGCTGCTTTTAACTACCTGAAAGGTGGATCCAAAGAGGATGGATCTAGACTATTCTCAGTGATAGCAGATGACAGGACAAGGAGGAATGGTCTCAAGTTGCAGTGGGGGAGATTTAGGTTGGATATTAGGAAAAACCTTTTCACTAGGAGGGTGGTGAAACACTGGAATGCATTACCTAGGGAAGTGGTGGAATCCCCTTTCTTAGAAGTTTCTAAGGACAGGCTTGACAAAGCCCTGGCTGGGATGATTTAGTTGGGGTTGGTCCTGCTTTGGGCAGGGGGTAGGACTAGATACCTCCTGAGGACCCTTCCAACCCTGATCTTCTATGATTCTATGACCCTCCTCCAGGAGTGACAGAGCCTGGCGTGTGCTGGAAGAAGCGGGGAGCTCTGGTGCCCACGGACCTGTCCTGGCAGCTTTCTCAGCAGCAAAGAAATCAATTCTCCCTGCCCCTGAGCAACCCACCCACAGCTAATGGCAGCATTGGTGGGGGGTCCCAAGCTTTGCACCAACGTCCACATTTCAGACCTTCCTCTCATGGCACTTTCCATGTGAATTAGGACAAGCAAGCTGGGGAAGCTCCATGGGGTAATAGAAACCAGGGCTGCAGGGAAGGTTTGAACTCACAACCCCAGCAATATTGCCCTTTGCACTAACCACTTGCACCCCTGCAGGGGCTCCTTGGACAGCGCTGGGAAGTCGGCCGTGATCCGTCTCTGTGGTTAGCACCTTTGCCTGGCAATTGAAAGGCTGCCGGTTCAAACCTCACTCAAGCTGTGGCTTTCCAGCAATGAGACTCCAGTCCATTTTAACAGGAAGAAAATCTCCTCTATTCTGGTTTAGCCCCATTTGACTCCTTCTGCCCGTCTTCTTCCTCCCCCATCGGTCCCTTTCCTTCCCCATTGGGGCCATGCAGAGGGGAGCCCCAGTCAGTCTCGGTCACCGAGAGGCTGTATCCCATAAGGGGAGGGAGGGGTCGCTGTAAAGCATTGATAATGGGTGGGGGAGGGGTGTGCGTGGTTAGGGGGAGAAAGGCTGGAGAACTAACAGTGGGGCCCAGAGAGATTCCCCCACAGACTGGGGAGAGGGAGATCCCCTGCTGCCCACCATCACCCAGCTCTGGGAAGAACAACTTGGGATTGCTTGGGGAACCCACCTTTAAAAACACAAGTGTTCCATGCTAGTTACATTTTAATGAGACCAAAGCCGCCTCAAACCCAGTGTCACAGTCACTGGGACGACTTTGTCCTGACATTTTACCGGCCGCAGCCACAAAGCGAGTCAAATTACGGCTCTCGTTCGGCGTCAAGACCCACAGACGAACCCGGAGGCTTTTCCTTCCTCAGGTTCTGCCGTCATTTCAGTGCTGGCCTGTTCCGAGATTCATCGTTGTGCAAAGCAGCGTCAGGCCCTGAAACTGGACGAGCCCAGAGCAGAGGCTGCCTTCATTTAACCCTCCAAAAACCAACCCGCCAAAAAGTGGATTAGCACCCATGCTCCTCCAGCCGCAGGGGAGGCGCCTCATCTGGGCCCCTGGTGCCCATGCTCCAGCAACATAAGACCACGGGGGCCTGGCTCCACCCAAGTCCGGGGCCCGGTGTCTCCCCCAGCCCCACCTGCTGCCCCCGGGCAATTTAAAAGGGCCCGGAAACCCCCACTGCCATCACCGGCAGCACAAGGGGGCTAAGGCGGCTTCCTGCCCACCCTCGCTCCGTGTAACCCTTCTGCCCGTCAGAGTTGGCAGCAACAAGGACCGGGTTCAATATCTAGGGGATCCATTCCAATAACACAATGCAAACCGGCTCGAGCCCCCACCCAGTGACCTGGGCCAAATATGTACCACCCCCGCTGGGCACCTCCCAGAGGCAATCCTTCCCCTCTCGCAAGCACATAGTCTGAGTGTAGCAAAAAGCCTTTTAATAACAGAGAGAAACAATGTGGCATTATGTTGGGGAAACAGCACCAACAGGATTCATAACACAACCCACGAGCAAAAAAAAAACCCACCCCAAGCAAATTGGGGCATGCCCTTTCCCTTTGGTTCTTGAGTCCAGCAACCCCAAATCACCCAAAGTCCCAAAAGTCCAATGACCCAAAAGTCTCTGTCCCTGGTCAGGGCAGCCCCAAAGTTCAAAAGTTTATCTGCAGAGCTTTACCTCCCAACCTGGGTGGAGATGGGGGCGGGGGTAAAAGGCACCTTACATGATCTGAAACTGACTGCCCCACAGCTCCATAGGCCTCCACTCCACCAGCCGCCCCACGAACTGCTTCGCTCAGCTCCGCTCCGCGGCCCACCAGCAGCTCCCGCCGTCCCACGAACTGCTCCACCAGCCTGTCCACGAGGCACTCCAGCCGTCCCACAAACTTCTCCACAATAGATCTTCAGGCTCCCCCACTACTGAACACAACGCTCAGTGATTTCGGCTCTTACTCAGTTCAGCTCTTTGGTGAAGTCAGTTTGTAGTAGGAGAGCCTCAGTGCTGGGACACCATTAGCCCAAAGTGAGCTTAGCAGCCTGTAACTAGACTCCAAATGGAATCCAGATTAGCTCTGAGATTTCACAGTGGAGAGAGAAAAGAAAGGGCCATTAGCATGCAAGGCCATCACCAAGGAACCCATATCACAAACTATTAATACTCATCCCCAACCTCTCTCAATTCACAGCATTTTGGAACCCATGACCCTTGCCTAGCGAGTGCTACTTAGTTGATGGTGAGTCCCTCCATCATAACAAAAGGCCCAGTACAGTTCCCAGCACAGTTCCCATAATCAGGGTAATAACAATTTATTCTTCCTGCCCCAATAACAGAGACACTGGGGATCCCACAGCAGCCAAAGTGAGCATTTGGGCAGCTATGGCCTCGTTCTAGGCGGGGTGGGTGTGCCTATGCAAATGAGATCGGCCCCTGAAGTTCTTTTCCACAACTTGCCAGACCTCACCACCAGATGTCAGGGTGAGGCTCACCCTGACACTGCTTATACTCCGTGTGGCCTGCCAGTCTCGGAAGCGGCTGGCGCGTCCCTGCAGCCCCGGGGATGGGGGGATCTCCACACGCTGCCCCCGCCCCGAGGGCCGACTCTGCCATCTGTGGCAATGGGAGATGCTGGGGTGGTGTCCGTGGGCAGCGATGGGCAGAGACCCCCCACCTAGGAGCTGCTGCCAGAGGGGGGTGTGGGTCGCTTTTGGGAGATCCCTGTGGTAAGAGCTGCACCCTCATTCTCTCCCGCACCCCAAGCCCCAGCCCAGACCCCAACCCCCTGCACCCAAACTCCCTCCCAGAGTCCACCCCCTGCACTCCCTCCTCCACCCTACCCCCATGCCCTAGCCCAGAGCCCACACCCCACACCCAAACTTCCTCCCAGAGCCTGCGCCCGCACCCCCTCCTGCACCCCAACCCCAACCCAGATCCCGCACCCAAAGTTCCTCCCACAGGCCTCCCCCCACACCTGCTCTCGCACCCCAACCCTCTTCCCCAGTCCAGAGCCCACCCCCTGCACCCAACTCCCTCCCAGAGCCCGACCTGCACCCTCTCCTGCACCCCAACCCCCTCCCCCAGCCCAGAGCCCACACCTGAACTCCCTCCCAGAACCTGGCCACCCCACCCATTCCTGCACCCAATGCCCTGCCCCAGCCAAGACCCCACACCTGCACCCAAACTGCCTCCCAGAGCCTGTACCCCTCACCCCTCCCACACCCTAACCCCCTGCCCCAGCCCAGAGCCCACACCACACATCCAATTCCCTCCCAGAGCCTGCCCCCACACCTGCTCCTGCACCCCAACCCCCTGCCCCAGCCCAGACCCCGCACCCTGCATTCCCTCCTGCACCCCAACACCCTGCCGCAACCCACAGCCCACACCCAAACTCCCTCCCAGAGCCCAACCCCTTTCCCTCTCCCTCCCATACCCAAACTCCCAGAGCCTTAGGCAGATGTGGGGGGAGGTGGACGGGGAGGCAGGACTTGGTCCCATTCTGGAAACCACCAAAAATTGTAGAAACCTGCCGCCCCTGTCCATCCCAACCTTCTGCGGGTGCCCCTCAGGCCCCACCCGTGCAGGGTTTGAAGCTTGCATTGCTTAAATTCCAGGACGCTGGGGGACTTCAGCTCCCCTTTGTCCAGCGGGAACCTTCAGCCCACTCCCAACCAGATTCTTGTCCATGGGATGACTGTCGGGGGGCTGGGCCCCTCTTTGTCTTTTCTCTCTGGGACAGGCCAGGGTACCTAGAACTGGGGTATCTGAGCAGCCAGGACCTTCTATGGAGATGCCCTTCCCCTTCCCCTTCCCCTTCTGTGGTCCCATCTGTCATTGACTCCAGCCTGTTTTCTATCCATCATCAGCACCATCCCAAGCCAGCTGCACCCGCCTCAAAAAGACAGTGTCCCCTGATGGGTGTAAATCATAGAATATCCTCATTTACACATTTCTTTGGCAGTCATGACAGGAGACAAAGGGTTTCTATTCCCAACTTGAAGGCAAGGAGTGCATTAGGGGCAACTCCAAGGGAAAGACTATTGATGGAGATCTCAATCTAAATTCTACACGAGTTTTGTTATCTTCCCTTTTGGTTCTATCCCTGGAAATTCCCCCCGACTAGTCTGCTGAAAGATAAAATCATCTAAATCTGCCTCCAAAGAACCTGACCGGCTGAAGCAGGAGGAGACCTGAGAGACGGCCACTTTCAAATCAAAAGGGAACGCTGAGACCTGCCTGTTGCCACCCCCACCCCCACCCGTCCCCAGGAGAAGGAGGCACCGACCTGTCGTGTGCGATCTAATGAGCAGGGAAAGAATCTGGGAATTACCTTCTGTAAAAACTCATCCTTTTGTTCCTCAAACACCTGTGGAAATAGCTGATTCAAGAAGTTGCTGACAGAGGGATGGTCCGCGTCTCTCAGCAGCTCCTTGGGTCACCAGCCGTTGTCAACCAAGCCAGTTGGCAGACTGACGGCAGGGCAAGAATGCTGACCCCCAACACTCTTTGCTGTTGGCCTCCGTGACATCACAATCAGCTTGTGCATAAACACACACAGACCCCACCCAGAGAGACACACCCCCACTGAGCAACTCCCCACTCTCCCTCCCAGCACTTCCTGCCCACCCCAGAACAGCTGTTTCATGGAATTGAGGATGCTCCGGGAGGGTCGGTTCGGGGCAGGGACATGGCACACTTGGGGCACTGCATGGGACTCTTCTCTCCTCAGTGCAGGGCTCAGCACTTGTCCTTGCTGAACCTCATCAGATTTCTTTTGGCCCAATCCTCTAATTGGTCTGGGTCACTCTGAACCCTATCCCGACCCTCCAGCGTATCTCCCTCTCCGCCCAGCTTAGTGTCATCTGCGAACTTGCTGAGGGTGCAATCCATCCCATCCTCCAGATCATGCACGAAGATGGTGAAGAAAAGCGGCCCCCAGAGTGACCCGTGGGGAAGCGGGGGAGGGGGTGGAGGAGAGGAGGCAGACGGTGAGTGGCAGGGACCCCACAGAGGGGGGTGCAGTGGAGGAGAGGGGGAAATCATCCAGGCAGCGGTGGGCAGTGTGGGCTGGGAGAAGGGGCGAGGCAGATACAGGAAGAGATGGAGCACAGGCGGGGCACTGGGGCCCAGGCACCCGGGGCCTGGTCATTGTTGGCACCAAGAGAGGAGAGGAGAGGAGACGGAGACAGAGACAGAGTGTGTGTGATGGCCAACGTACTAGAGGAGAGACAGAGAAAAACATGGTAGGATAGCAAGCAACTCACCTCCTGGAGTCATCTGTGATGAAGCAGGACTTCATGTTTCCTCTGAATTGTGTGGGGGTGCCTCAGTTTCCCCTATGCAGTTCTTAAGGATCTAGGGGGTGGGGTAAGGGTGTATGATCGTTGCAGAGCTCTGGAGGGCAGGTGTGTGCAGGGGTCTGGACACAGAGAATGGCCGACACCCTCTTTCCTGGCACCTGATGCCCTGGGCCCTTCCCCCCTGCGAGGTGAGAGCTAAAGGGTTGGAGAACAAATGAATCGGGTGCCCTCCTGGCCGGGGACAGGGACAAAGCCCAGAGGAGGAGGGGCTGGGGGGAGTTTCAGTTGGGGGCTGGCTGGAGACATGGAGTGAAGGGCAGACGGGGTTGTCTGGCTCACTGCCCTCCCCCCAAAATGGACCCGGCTGAGGGGTCCTGTTCTCTGCACCTACAAGCTCTGTGTTAGACCATGTCCGTGTGGTCTAATAAACCTCTGTTTTCCTGGCTGGCTGAGAGTCCCGTCTGACTGTGGAGTTGGGGGGCAGGACCCTCTGCCCCCCCCAGGACCCCGCCTGGGCGGACTGGCTGTGGGAAGCGCAGGGAGGGGCAGAGGAGGCTGAAGGCTCCGAGGTCAGAGCCAGGAAGGTGGAGCCGGGGGAGCTGTGTGTCCTGCAGACAGGCTGCTCCCCGAGAGGAGACTTCCCCAGAGTCCTGCCTGGCTTCCTGGGGAGCAGTCCCAGAGCATCGCCCGGGGACCCCGGGACATCCTCCTCCTCGATGAAACCTTCTGCCGTGTGACGTGCTGTGTGTGTCGTGTTGCATGTGTCGTGTGACGTGTTGTGTGTGTGACTTGTGTGTCGTTTTGTGTGTGTGAGATGTGTTTATGTGTGCGTGTTGTGGTCCATGTTGAGTGTGTGTGTGCCATGTTGTATGCTGTGTTGTGTGCGTGTGACGGTGTGTGCTGTGTTGTGTGCCGTTTTGTGTGCATGTTGTGTGTGTCGGTGTCGTGTTGTGTGAGATTTTTGTGTCTCGTGTTGTGTGCCGTTTTGTGTGTCGTGTGTCATGTTGTTCTGTGTGTGTGTCATGTGTGTGGGTGTGTGATATTTTGTGAGCTATGTTTTGTGCATCGTGTTGTGTGTGTGTGTCACATGTGCCGTTTTGTGTGTCATGTGAGGTGTTGTGTGTCGTATTGTGTGTGGGTGTCTGTGTCATGTGTGATTTCTGTGTCATGTCTGCCGTTTTGTGCCTCGTCTCGTGTGTGTGTGTGTGTATGTGTCGGTGTCGTGTATTGTGTGTGATTTTTGTGTGTCGTGTTGTGTGCAGTTTTGTGTGTCATTTTATTTGTGTGTCATGTTGTTTGTGTGTGTCGGTGTCCTGTGTTGTGTGTGTGTGAGAGACGTGTTTCTGTATGTGTGACGTGTTCTCTCTGTGTGTGTCGGTGTCGCGTTGTGTGTGTGTGTGTGAGTGTCGTGTGTCGTGTTTTGTGTGTGTGATGTTTTGTGTTTGTTGTGTGTGTTGTCTTGGGTGGCCACACAGGGTAAGGCACAAAGCATTCCCCTCATGGAGAAACAGTGACACAACGTGGCCACTCAGGAGTAACACACAAACAATCCCCCCCCAGAGCAACAGTGATGTGTGTGGCCAATTCAGGTCATGCACAAACCATTTCCCTCCTGGACCAACAGTGACACCGGGTGGCCACTTGGAGTAATGCAGAAAGCATTTCCTCACGGAGCAATGGGGACACTGTGTGGCCAATTCAGGTATTGCACAAATCATTTCCCTCCTGGCCCAACAGTGACAGTGGGTGGCTAAACCAGGTATAGCACAAATCATTTCCCTCATGGAGCAAGAGTGACACCGGGCGGCCCCTTGGAGTAACACACAAATCATTTCCTCCCGGAGCACCCGTTGCACAAACTGAGTTTAATAATAATAATAAACAACAAATAGTTTCACTAGAAAAGGCAGATTTTCAGTGATTATAAGGGATAGCAAACAGAAGAAGGCAGATTACTAAGCAAAGACAAATACACACACATACTAAGCCTAAGATCTTAAAGAGACTGGATTCAAGAAGTCATTTCCCATCCTAAATGTCTTTTGGCAACTTGAAGAGTTTCTGTAGCTTAGACTTCCCGTTGTTTCTCTTTACAGACTAGACTCCTGTCTTAGTCTGGACTTCCCCCTTCTCATTCCCTTTGTCTCTTCAGGTACTTTCTGCAGCCTTTCTACTGCCCTGCATGATTTTCCTCCGCTCCGACGTCTCCATGGCTCCCGAGACCTCACCTGTGGGAATGCACACCTACCCGTGTCCTACAAAGGGAGACGGCACCAGGAGAGCAGAGGGGAGAGAGCGAGTTGGCGAACACACGAGAAGACGGCGAGTGCGGACGAGGAACTGGCAGCGCCGACCTGGCAGCCGGGTCTGCAGCGGGCAGAGAGCGGAGGCCTGGTTCCGCCTCCTTGGAAAGAGGCCCAAGCGGCTCAGGCCCCTCCTGCCGCGTTCCCCTCCGGCGAGAGCTCCGGCACCATTCCTCGCCAGAGCCGCTGCGAGAGCCGAGCCGGAGCCCTCGCTCCACAGCGCTCGACGGGGGCTGGGAATCTCGCCCTCGGCCCTGCCGCCCTCTTCCCTCCCGCCCACACCGGCCCCACGCACCGCCCAGAGACCGAGTTCCCCCGACCGTCCCCGCTCCGCTCTCGCCCCCGCGGAGGGTCGTCTCCGGGGTGTGATTTCGGTGTCGTGTCCTCTGCCGTCTTGTGTGTCGTGTGACGTGTCGGTGTCGCGTGTGATTTCGGTGTCGTGTCCTCTGCCGTCTTGTGTGTGTGTGACGTGTCGTATGTCGTGTCGTGGGCGTGTGAGATGTCGTGTGTCAGCAGATGGGCGTGTGTCGTGTCGTGTGTGGGTGTGGGCGTATGTTGTGTGTGTGTGGGCGTGTGTGGGTGTCTGTGAGAGACGTCGTGTGTTTGTGTGAGACGTCGTGTGTGAGATGTCATGTGTTGGGTGTGTGTGTGTGTGAGAGGCCGTGTGTTGTGTGTGTGTCAGTCGTCATGTGTGGTGTGTGTCGGTGTTGTGTGTGCGTGAGACGTTGTGTGTCGTGTGTGTGTTTCGGTGTCGTGTGTGAGAGACGTCGTATGTCGGCATGTGAGAGACATTGTGTGTGTCCGCGTGTGTGCGACATCATGTGTCGTGTGTGTCGGCGTGTGTTGTGTGTGTGTGTTGGCGTGTGTGAGAGACATGTTTGTGTGTGTGAGATATTGTGTGTCATGTGGTGTCGTGTGTGTGTGTGAGATGTGGTTGTGTGTGTGTTGTCTTGAGTGTTTTGTTGGTGTGTGTCGTGTTGTGCGCGCGTGAGACGTGTTATGCGTGTGCAATGTGCAGTGTTCGCCTGACGTGCTGTTTATGTGCGACGCGCACTGTGTTGTGTGTGCGACGTGTGACGTCCTGTCTACAACGTGCGGCAGGCTGTGTGCGATGTGTTGTGATTATAACATGAAACATGGGGTCTACAACTTGCGATGTGTGATGCACGAGCAACACTCGACGTGCTGTGTGCTACGTGTTGTGCGTGTGACATGTAAAGTACGACATCTTGTGTGTGACGTGCGACGTGCTGTGTGTTTCATGTGCAATGTGTCAGTGTCGTGTGTGTGTGTCTCAGTGTCGTGTGCCATTTTGTGTCGTGTGTCGTGTTGTCTGTGTTGTGTCTGTGACGTAGAGTTTGCGTGCGTGTGACGTGTTGTGCGTGTGCATGTGCGTGGTGCAACCTGTGCGTGACGTGATACGTGCGACATGCAACAAACTGTGGGTCCGACGTTGTGTGTGTGCGACGTACGTGCAACGTGCTGTGTGTCGTTGAGTGTGTGAGTGTGACATGTTGTGGGTCGTGTTGTGTTGAGCGTGTGTGTGTGTGAGACATGTTGTGGGTCATGTGTGTGATGCTTTCCATGTCGTGTTGTGTGTGTGTCTGTGTCGTGTGTTACTTTGTGTGTCGCGTTGTGTGCTGTTTTGTGTCATCGTGTGTGTGTGACGTGTGTGCATCCGCGCGTTCGCTGTATTGTGCGTGTCCGTGTGGGAAGTGCGAAGTGGGATGGGTCAACTTGCCACCCCCTTCCCCAACACTTTAGCCCCCTGTCGTAAACATGACCCTCCCCCCTTCCCAGGGTGCTACTGACACTAAAACGACCTAAAAGACCCCCGACTGATCACTATTGGCTGCACCCCATTGCCACCCGCACTTCTATGCTGCTGCTGGCCAAACCCTCCCCCCCAAATCTAAACCCCACCCCCTACCCGGAACCCAACTGGAACCCTGACCCCATAACCTGCCCCCCAACTCGAAACCCCTGAACCAAAACTGTAGCCCAACCCTCACCCCAACCCGAACCTCCAGCTCTGAACCCAGCCCCTCGAAGCCTGACACCGCTTTAAGCCAGAGCCCAGTTCCCCATTCCCACTCTGGGCAACAACAGTGCAAACCACCCTCCTGCCCCCCGCCCAGGGATCCTGCTTCTTACCACCCCTTCTTTGGAAATGAACCTTTTCTTCACTTGCATCCCACACACCTTCATTCTCCTTTGAGGGGTTATTTAGTGACAGGGGTCTACACAAGGCAACTCTTTGCTATCACAGCGTAACAGGACACAGAGACGTGAAAACAGTGCAAACAACATTCCACGAGTTTTCAGGAGGTTTAAACACCCAATACATTTGAACATTGAACAGTCGCTTTGATCTCTACTAACACACACATCCGTTGGCCTGAATACACTCTGAAACAAGCTGCTCTTTCAGCATCACGCCTTGTACAAACATTACTGCAACAGCGTGTAGGGCAGCGTGACCCCCGGGGTCTGTGAGCTGGTTTCAGGGCGTCCGCAGGACCCCGCAGCTTCGCCTCCCCGCCTGTTCCACCCACCGCCTGTGCTTCCCCGGAGGGATCTCCAGACTGTCAATGCTGCCCGGAGCTTCCCTTCCCTGCCAGGCCTGAGCAACCAGCGCTTGTAACCAGGCCACTCCCAGCCTCCCCGCGGGGAGCGTATGGACACAAACCGGCTGGAGAGCAGTTAGGGCAGGAATCCCTGGAGACTCGGGGAGCATCTTCAGCGGACGAGGGTGACACACCCCACAGGAGCTGAATTTCCCACTCGGGTCTAAGTGGTGCCGTGTGGATGGGGCAGCATGTTTGGGAGGCTCTTTTTGCTGCGGTGGATCCACTGGGGGTTGATGTCGTGGGGGTCGAGTGAAGACCCACTAAATTGACAGCAGAGCGCTCTCCGGTCGCCGTTGGGACTGCGCCGGGAACGGCAGGAGGAAGGGAAGTCGACCGAAGAGAGTCTCCCGTCAACCCAGCCCAGTGTAGACACAGCAGTAAGTCGACCGAAGCGACGTCAAATCCAGCTCTGTTATTCACGCAGCGGGAGCAGCGTAACTTAGGATGACTTCCTGCGGTAGGAGAGAGTCATAAATAGAAAGGGAAGGCTAACCACCTTTAAATCCCTCCTGGCCAGAGGAAAAATCCTCTCACCTGTAAAGGGTTAAGAAGCTAAAGGTAACCTCGCTGGCACCTGACCAAAATGACCAATGAGGAGACAAGATACTTTCAAAAGCTGGGGGGAGGGAGAAACAAAGGGTCGGGATCTGTCTGTGTGATGCTTTTGCCGGGGACAGAACAGGAATGGCGTCTTAGAACTTAGTAAGTAATCTAGCTAGATATGCGTTAGATTCTGATTCCTTTAAATGGGTGAGAAAATAAGCTGTGCTGAATGGAATGGATATTCCTGTTTTTGTGTCTTTTTGTAACTTAAGGTTTTACCTAGAGGGATTCTCGATGTTTTGAATCTAATTACCCTGTAAGGTATTTACCATCCTGAGTTGACAGAGGTGATTCTTTTTACTTTTTCTTCTATTAAAATTCTTCTTTTAAGAAACTGAATGTTTTTTTATTGTTCTTAAGATCCAAGGGTCTGGGTCTGTGGTCACCTATGCAAATTGGTGAGGATTTTTACCAAACCTTCCCCAGGAACGAGGGTGCAATATTTTGTTGAGGATTTTGGGGGGAAAGACGTTTCCAAACGGCTCTTTCCTAATTAAAAACCCGGTTAGAATTTTGGTGGTAGCAGCGAAAGTCCAAGGGCAAAAGGTAAAATAGTTTGTACCTTGGGGAAGTTTTAACCTAAGCTGGTAAAAGTAAGCTGAGGAGGTTTTCATGCAGGTCCCCACATCTGTACCCTAGCGTTTAGAGTGGGGAAGGAACCTTGACAGATAGACACAGTTGTGAGGCCTGAGTTTCCCCTGCAGTCTGGATGCTCAAACACCGGCTTGGCAACACAAGTCAGCAAGCCCAGGCCACATAGAGACAGGCTCAGTGTGCAGTGTGGACAGACCCTCAGACAGCCCCAGTATTGTCAAATGAGGAAATCCTTCCTGTGTTTTGACTTGCTGGTAGAAGAGCCGAGTGACATTGGAGCTCACCGAGCTTCACTGACCAACGCAGCGCTCCAGCACCTGAGCTCTCGGGCTCCCTGCTGAAAGAAAAGCTGAAGGAGCGACCAAGGTCAAAGAGAGGTGCTCGTCTTTGGCCCAGGGCAGGGAGTTCCACCCTCAAAGCGAGAACATTTCTCTCTTTGTCCGTCTGAGTTGGGGCAGGAGCGATAACACGTCCTCCTGCATTGGCTGTTTCAGAGAGTAGTTTCTGACTGTCTTCTCAAAGACAGGGTGCGAAACAGGCCTCAAACCTGACTGAGTGGAAACAAGAACGATGCAGCTCGACTGAGCCAGCTGAGAATTGAGATGTGCCCCTGTGCTCGAGTGAGGGAATGACCTGGGAGGGGACTGGAAACCTGACCGGCCAATTCTTAACTAGCATCTCTCCGCATCTTTCCTCTGAGTGCCGTCACAGTAGCTTCAATGCTCCAGCACCGGGCGCCCTGCCAGCTCTGGGCCCGACAAGCTTTCCTTGGGATTGGATTCTGGAGAGCAGGGGGGCAGGGAAGCAACAGGTGCATGTGGCTCCGTGGTGAGGTTTCCTTGCAAGATGTGTGTATGAGTCTGTGTGTGTCGGAAGCACTGAGTGCGGCTCTCACTGAACCCACAGAGGGTGAGGGTGGCGGGAGCGAGACAGTAGACGTATAAAGGGGCAAGGACGGGCGTAACGATGATGACTGTGTTGTGTTTCATTCCTTAGATGTGGGGCCACCACCTTTCTCTTGAGCCTTGTCGTATCCCAGGGGTAAAACTCACCATCTGTCCAGCTACAAGGGCGTGTTTGTGTTCATTCCTGCGAGCCACACAGGGGTCTGATGTTGCTGCTTCCAATCCTCTGGCTCTGCCGGGAGAAGGGGCAATTCAGGGCATCACTGAGCTGAGGGAGGGAGATGAAATAAGATTGGTCCCAAAGACTGATCCCTGAGGAACTCCACTGGTAACCTCCCTCCAGCCTGACAGTTCACCTTTCAGCAGTACCCGCTATAATCTCCCTGTTAACCATTTCCCTATCCATCTTTCAATTTTCATATTGATCCCCATCTTTTCCACTTTAACTAATAATTCCTCATGTGGCACCATATCAAACGCCTTCCTGAAATCTAGATCAATTAGATCCACTGCATTTCCTTTGTCTAAAAAATCGGTTACTTTCTCAAAGAAGGAGATCAGGTTGGTTTGGCATGATCTACCTTTTGTAAAACCATCTTGTATTTTGACCCATTTACCATTGACCTCAATGTCCTTAACTACTTTCTCCTTCAAAATTTTTTCCAAGACCTTGCATACTACAGATGTCCAACTAACAGGCCTGTAGTTACCCAGATCACTTTTTTCCCCCCTTTCTTAAAAATAGCACCTATGTTAGCAATTCTCCAATCATAGGGTACAACCCCTGAGTTTACAGATTCATTAAAAATTCTTGCTAATGGGCTTGCAATTTCATGTGCCAGTTCTTTTAATATTCTTGGACAAAGATTATCTTGGGCCCCCGATTTAGTCCCATTAAGCAGTTTGAGTTTCACTTCTACCTCAGATATGGTAATATCTACCTCCATCTCCTCCTTCCCATTTGTCATGCTACCATTATCCCTAAGATCCTCCTTAGCCTTATTAAAGACTGAGGCAAAGTATTTGTTTCGATATTGGGCCATGCCTAGATTATCCTTGACCTCCACTCCATCCTCAGTGCTTACCGGTCCCACTTCTTTTTTCTTGGTTTTGTTCTTATTGACACGGTGATAGAACCTTTTACAATTGGTTTTAATTCTCTTTGCAAGGTCCTTCTCACTTTATCCCTTCATGTTCTGACCTGACTAAGATAGCTTTCCTTGCTGATCCCTCCCATCTTCCACTCCCTGTATGCTTTCTCCTTTTTCTTAATCACCTCTCCGAGATGCTTGCTCATCCAGCTTGGTCTACAGCTCCTGCCTATGAATTTTCCCCCCTTTCTTGGGATGCAGGCTTCTGATAGCTTCTGCAGCTTTGATTTAAAGTCATCCCAGGCCTCCTCTGCCTTTAGATCCCTGAAGTTCTTCAGTCCAATCCACTTGCCTAACTCATTTCCTTCATTTTTCAAAGTCAGCCCTTTTGAAATCAAAAACCCTAGTTGCAGATTTATTTTTTGTTGATCCTTCCGTTCAGTTTGAACTGAATTAGCTCATGATCGCTAGAACCAAGCTTGTCCCCTACAACCATTTCTTCTAGGAGGTCCTCACTTCTCACCAAAACCAAATCTAGAATGGCACACCCTCTTGTCGGTTCAGCAACTACTTGATGAAGGAATCCATCTAACAGCATCTAGGAACATCTGAGCCCGATTATTATTACTAGCACTCGTCCTCCAGTCTAGATCTGGGAGGTTAATGTCTCCCATGATCACGCAGTTTCCATGAGTATTTACTTCATTAAAAACATTAAAGAGGGCTCGATCCATATCCACATTAGATCCCGGCGGTCTCTAGCTCACTCCAAGCACTATCCCAGGGGAGGCTCGAGTAGATTTCTTCCCCAATGTCATTTTTGCCCAGATGGACTCTGTCTTCTCCATTCCATCGCTGATTTCTTTACATTCTACCTCCTCATTGATAGACAATGCTACTCCACCACCTTGACCTTTATTTCGGTCTTTCCTAAACAGCACATACCCTTCAATACCCATAGTCCAGTCATGACGACTATTCCACCCTGTTTCTGTTATCCCTAGAATATCTGGTTTCACTTCCTGCACCAGTACCTCTAATTCCTCCATTTTGTTACCTAGGCTCCTCGCATTGGTGTACAAACATCTTCATTTTTGCTGTTTGGCCTCACTCACATTCTTCACCCAATGAGGCACGGTCATTCCACAGCCAGCAGAACCTATTAGACTGGTATCCACACTGCCCTTCCTCCTTATAGCCATTCTCCTACCCACGGCTGTATCCTTTCTTACTTTCTTTTCTTCCCTCTCAAGGCTAAAATCCGGCATGGAGATTACCTGGACATCCCCCAACCAACCATCTCCCCCAGATTCCTAGTTTAAAGCTCTCTGAATCAGTTGTGCCAGCCTCCATCCTAGAAGTCTATTTCCTTCCCTACTCAGATGAAGTCCATCCCGAGAGAACTGTCCTCTGTCCAGGAATGCCTCCCAGTGGCCATACATCCCAAAGCCCGCCTTCTAGCACCACTGCCTGAGCCATCTGTTGACAGTCATAATCTTGTCACGCCTTTGTTGCCCTTCTCCAGGCCTGGTTACAGGCCTGTCTACTCTTCTCAGTAAAGAGTCCCCGATCACGTAGACCTGCCTTTCCCTGGTGACAGTTCTATTCTCCAGTCTATCCCCTGTTCCCTCTGGCTGCAAGTTCTTTCCATTGCTATTCTCCCTTGTAATCCTCTTCAACCCATCCTGTATCCTCCTGGGGCTCATATTTGGTGTAGTCTCCATTGACTTTTCCCCTTTTCCTATAGGACTAGCCGCTCTTCTCTTCTTCCTTGCCCCCCCAGCTTCAGTGACTACCTGCTGAGCCCCTTCTTCATTTTCCAACTCTCAAAACTTATTCCTGAGCTCTATTTCTCCTTCACCAGCCCGTCTTTTCCTCTGCCTGGTTCTTTTCATCACATGCTTCCACTGACCACTTTCCTCACCCAGCAGTCTCCCCTCAGAATTCCCCAGTCCTGCTTCCATCTGCAAGTCTGAGCTTTTCCCTTCAGATACCTCATGTCTTTGCTCCATCATCTGCTCAAACCCCTTTCTAAACTCAACCAGACTTTCCATCTGCATCTCCAAACCTCAGATCTTCTCCTCCATCAGCTCGAGCAGATGGCATTTCATGCAGACAAAACTCTTACCAGGTCCCCCCTCCAGGATCATGGACATACGGCAGCTTCCACATCCAGTCATCTTCATTGTGTCTTCCATGACAGGCCCAACAAAGAAAGGAACAGAACACCACCAGCTATCACCTTCAGCCCCAAACTAAAAGATCTCCAGGGCAGGATCAAGTGGAGTTCCTTAGGGATCAATCTTTGGGACCAATCTTATTTCATCTTTTTATTGCTGATCTCAGCACAAAAAGTGGGTGTGTGCTAATCAAGTTTGCCGATGATCCAAAGCTGGGAGGTATTGCTAATTTAGAGAGATACCGGGATATCGTACAGGAAGATTTGGATGACCTTATAAAATGGAGTAATAGTAATAGGATGAAATTGAATCATGAGAAGTGTAAGGTCAAGCATTTAGGGATTAATAACAAGGATTTTAGTTATAAACTGAGGACACATCAGTTAGAAGTAACGGAGGAGGAGAAGGACCTTGGAGTATTGGTTGATCATAGGATGACTATGAGCCGCCAATGTGATATGGCCGTGCAAAAAGCTAATGCGGTCTTGGGATGCATCAGGCGAGGTATTTCCAGTCGAGATAAGGAGGTTTTAGAACCATTCTAAAAGGCACTGGTGAGACCTCACCTGGAATACTGTGTGCAGTTCTGGTCTCCCATGTTTAAGAAGAATGAATTCAAACTGGAAGAGGTACAGAGAAGGGCTACTAGGATGATCCGAGGAATGGAAAATCTGTCTTATGAAAGGAGACTCAAGGAGCTTGGCTTGTTTAGCCTAACTAAAAGAAGGTTGAGGGGAGATAGGATTGCTCTCTATAAATATATCAGAGGGATAAATACCAGAGAGGGAGAGGAATTAAAATTTAAGCTCAGTACCAATGTGGACACAAGAACAAATGGCTATAAACTGGTCACTGGGAAGTTTACACTTGAAATTAGATGAAGGTTTCTAACCATCAGAGGAGTGAAGTTTTGGAATAGCCTTCCAAGGGAAGCAATGGGGGCAAAAGACCTATCTGGCTTTAAGATTAAACTCGGTAATTTTATGGAGGAGATGGTATGATGGGATAACATGATTTTGGCAATTAATTGATCTGTAAATATTCATGGTTAATAGGCCCAATGGCTGTGATGGGATGTTAGATGGGGTGGCATCTGAGTTACTAAAGAGAATTCTTTCCTGGGTATCTGGCTGGTGAATCTTGCCCAAATGCTTAGGGTTTAGCTGGTGCCATAATTGGGATCAAGAAGGATTTTTTCTGCAGCAGATTGGAAGAGGCCCTGGACGTTTTTCGCCTTCCTCTATAGCATGGGGCACGGGTCACTGGCTGGAGGATTTTCTGCTCCTTGAGCTCTTCAAATCCTGATTTAAGGACTTCGATGGCTCAGACATAGGTGAGAGGTTTTGCACAGGAGTGAGATTCTGTGGCTTGCTTTGTGCAGGAGGTCAGACTAGATGATCATGATGGTCCCTTCTGACCTCAATATCTATGAATCTATGAATTAAAAACAGGGAGATTATAGCGGGTCCTGCTGAAAGGTGAACTGTCAGGCTGGAGGGAGGTTACCAGTGGAGTTCCTTAGGCATCAAGATTCTACAATCTATTCTGAAGGACGATCCCTCAATCTCACAGATCTTGGGAGACAGGCCAGTCCTCGCTTACAGACAGCCCCCCAACCTGAAGCAAATAATCACTAGCAACCACACAACAAAAACATTAACCCAGGAACCTATCCTTGCAACAAACCCATTGCCAACTCTGTCCACATATCTAGTCTAGGGACACCATCCTCGGACCTAATCACATCAGCCACACCGTCAAATGTGCCCAAATACATTTGTTAGTCTCTAAGGTGCCAGAACTACTCCTCGTTTTGTTTTTTGTTTTTGGGTTTTTTTTGCTGATACAGACTAACACGGCTCCCACTCTGAACTAAATGATTGCATCTCTCCCCAAAAGAGATCTATAAGCACAGAGAACACCCTGGAGACCAGGCCTTTAAACGTTAGGAAACATCAGAGTTAAGGTGACGTACATACTTTGCGCAGTGCTGTTGTGTATGTGTGTTATGATACAGACTCACAAGCGTGGCCTTGGGGTCAATTCCCTGCCCCCCACAGCATCAATTTCCTCCAGACTCCCAAGGGAAGTGGTGCTTCCTCCATCCCTTGATGAGATGCCTTTCTCGAGTCTGCTTTGGTCCAAAACTCGCGACTGCACCATGCAGGAGGCCTGTGATGTGTAGGGGGGCCAGATGAGATGATCTAACAGTCTCTTCTGGCCTTCAAGTCTCCAAATCTCTGCAAAACTGGGTGCGGCACATTGAGCATCCTCTGATGGTTCCACGTGTGGCCTGCGTGAACCCTTGCATGACCACTGAGTGTGTGAGGGTGACCCAGGGGGAGCAGCTCAAACATGCACAGGAGCCGGCTCGGGGCAGGACATGAGCCCTGCAGGGCAGGGGTGGGGGTGGCAGTGACATCACAAGGGCCTTTTGCAGCACTCAGCTGATTGGTGAAAGGCGGTTGGGAGGCGGTGACCTCACAGAGAGTCCACGACAACGGCCAGGGAGGACAGGCTGCAGGGCAGGGGGATCTCAGAGACCCCCAAGGCTTTGCTGCAGGGAGTCTCCTTCTTGAGGTGTCTCCTTGAGGACTGAGAGAGAATTCAGGGTCATGTATGTCTGATATCTGCTCGGAGAGCAATACAGCGGTGCACAGACAATCCAGGAAGTTTTTGGAAACTGTCGGGGACAATTTCCTGGTGCAAGTGCTGGAGGAACCAACTAAGGGCAGAGCTCTTCTTGACCTGCTGCTCACAAACCGGGAAGAATTAGTAGGGGAAGCAAAAGTGGATGGGAACCTGGGAGGCAGTGACCATGAGATGGTCAAGTTCAGGATCCTGACACAGGGAAGAAAGGAGAGCAGCAGAATACGGACCCTTGACTTCAGAAAAGCAGACTTTGACTCCCTCTGGGAACTGATGGGCAGGATCCCCTGGGAGAATAACATGACGGGGAAAGGAGTCCAGGAGAGCTGGCTGTATTTTAAAGAATCCTTATTGAGGTTACAGGGACAAACCATCCCGATGTGTATAAAGAATAGTAAATATGGCAGGCGACCAGCTTGGCTTAACAGTGAAATCCTTGCTGACCTTAAACACAAAAAAGAGGCTTACAAGAAGTGGAAGATTGGACAAATGAACAGGGATGAGTATATAAATATTGCTCGGGCATGTAGGAATGAAATCAGGAAGGTTAAATCACACCTGGAGTTGCAGCTAGCGAGGGATGTTAAGAGAACCAAGAAGGGTTTCTTCAGGTATGCTGGCAATAAGAAGAAAGCCAAGGGAATTGTGGCCCCTTACTGAATGAGGGAGGCAATCTAGTGACAGAGGATGTGGAAAAAGCTAATGTACTCAATGATTTTTTTGCCTCTGTCTTCATGAACAAGGTCAGCTCCCAGACTACTGCACTGGGCAGCACAGCATGGGGAGGAGGTGGCCAGCCTCTGTGAAGGAAGAAGTGGTTCGGGACTATTTAGAAAAACTGGACGTGCACAAGTCCATGGGGCCGGATGCGTTGCATCCGAGATTGCTAAAGGAATTGGCGGATGTTATTGCAGAGCCATTGGCCATTATCTTTGAAAACTCATGGCGACTGGGGGAAGTCCCGGAAGACTGGAAAAAGGCTAATATAGTGCCAATCTTTTAAAAAGGGAAGAAGGAGGATCCTGGGAACTATAGGCCAGTCAGCCTCACCTCAGTCCCCGGAAAAATCATGGAGCAGGTCCTTAAGGAATCAATTCTGAAGCACTTAGAGGAGAGGAAAGTGATCAGGAACAGTCAGCATGGATTCACAAAGGGCAAGTCATGCCTGACTTCTCTAATTGCCTTCTATGATGAGATAACTGGTTCTGTGGATGAAGGGAAAGCAGTGGACGTGTTATTCCTCGACTTCAGCAAAGCTTTTGACATGGTCTCCCACAGTATTCTTGTCAGCAAGTTAAAGAAGTATGGGCTGGATGGATGCACTACAAGGTGGGTAGAAAGTTGGCTAGATTGTCGGGCTCAACGGGTAGTGATCAATGGCTCCATGTCTAGTTGGCAGCCGGTATCTAGCGGAGTGCCCCAAGGGTCAGTCCTGGGGCCTGTTTTGTTCAATATCTTCATAAATGATCTGGAGGATGGTGTGGATTGCACCCTCAGCAAGTTTGCGGATGACACTAAACTGGGAGGAGTGGTAGATATGCTGGAGAGTAGGGATAGGATACAGAGGGACCTAGACAAAATGGAGGATTGGGCCAAAAGAAATCTGATGAGGTTCAACAAGGACAAGTGCAGAGTCCTGCACTTAGGACAGAAGAATCCAATGCACCGCTACAGACTAGGGACCGAATGGCTCGGCAGCAGTTCTGCAGAGAAGGACCTCAGGGTGACAGTGAACGAGAAGCTGGATATGAATCAACAGTGTCCCCTTGTTGCCAAGAAGGCCAATGGCATTTTGGGGTGTATAATTAGGGGCATTGCCAGTAGATCGAGGGATGTTATCCTTCCCCTCTATTCGACATTGGTGAGGCCTCATCTGGAGTACTGTGTCCACTTTTGGGCCCCACACTACAAGAAGGTTGTGGAGAAATTGGAAAACGTCCAGTGGAGGGCAACAAAATTGATTAGGGGTCTGGAACACATGACTTATGAGGAGAGGCTGAGGAAACTGGGATTGTTTAGTCTACGGAAGAGAAGAATGAGGGGGGACTTAATAGTTGCTTTGAACTCTCTAAAAGGTGGATCCAAAGAGGATGGATCTAGACTATTCTCAGTGATAGCAGATGACAGAACGAGGAATAATGGTCTCAAGTTGCAGTGGGGGAGATTTAGGTTGGATATTAGGAAAATCTTTTTCACGAGGAGGGTGGTGAAACACTGGAATGCGTTCCCTAGGGAGGTGGTGGAATCCCCTTCCTTGGAAGTTTTTAAGGTCAGGCTTGACAAAGCCCTGGCTGGGATGATTTAGCTGGGATTGGTCCTGCTCTGGGCAGGGGGTTGGACTAGATGACCTCCAGAGGTCCCTTCCAACCCTGATATTCTATGATTCTATGATTCTATGTGAGCACGAGGTGGAGCCTCTCTGGAGTTTTCTCCTTTTCCACTGCTAATTGAGCGAGAAGACAGACGTCCCTGTGGAGAAGGTAAGAGCCCCAGAGAGGTTTAGTACCTAGGCAGCCTGATCCACCCGGCTGCTGGCCAAATTCTCGGCAGGGAAAACAGGAGGTTAAGGTGGGATAATTTTCCCCCAGCTTGGCCTTTGTCCCTTTGAGTCCTTGGGGTTTGTCTTTTTTGGTTTCCCTTTTCCTGCTTCCCTCCCTCCACTGGCGAGGAGGGGGTACTCTATAGCCCTCATGGTGGGAGACCTCCCAAAGAGATGGGACAGGAAGCGTGCTCTGAGAGTGATCCTCACCGGTGACCTAAGCCATCCCTGGGCCATCTGGGGAACCCTCAGCCCACTGCCAGAGTCTCCACGCTGATTGTCTGAGCAGGGGGTCTCGTGGCAGGGAGGAGACTCAGGACTTTGTTCTTCTCGTTTAAGGCCCAGCAAATAAGCCAGAACCAATCATCTGCTTGGTGAATTGTTCTCCTTCTCGCCGCTGATTGTCTCTGAGCCGTTCCTGGTTCTTGCTGGTGTTCTCGTGCTTCTAAAACACTTGCTGAAGAATCAGTGTGAATGGTTGTTGGCCTATAGCTCATTGCAGGTCCCTTTATTCTGATCATTCAGTGTGTGAAACTCCAGCCTGATGGTTAGTTTGAAAGTCAGGACACCCGGGTCCTGTTCCCAACTCTATCCCGGCAGGTTGTGTGATGGAAGAAGAGGCCCTTCGCCTTTCCCAGCCTTTGTTTCTCCCTCTGTCAGTTGGGGAGAAAAATCCTCTCACACATGCCTCCTGGTGGGGGGAGGCTGTGGAGCTGTGGGGACCTGTTTGAGAGTGTCACTTGGAGCAGTGTATCGTAGGAGGTGTCCTATTGGGTTGAGTCATTCCAGAGGATGATGTCGGGCAGCAGAACCCCGTTTTCCCAACTTCGCATTACACAGCTTTGCATGTGAACCGAACCAACCGTGCACACAGGTCCAGAAGCCGGCGATTTCTCCTTTGGCCGCTAGATGGCGTAGCAGCCTCGCACTTTCCCCTTCTCCTGGTTAGTGCAATGGGGGTTAGTCTCCCCAAAAAGAACACCCATCTCGTTTTGAATATTCCTTGATATGCACCCTGTGGACTGTCATAAATATAAAGGGAAGGCTAACCACCTTGAAATCCCTCCTGGCCAGAGGAAAAACCCTTTCACCTCTTAAAGGTTAAGAAGCTAAGGTAACCTCCGTGGCCCCTGACCCAGATGATCAATGAGGAGACAAGATACTTTCAAGGCTGGAGGGGGCGGAAAACAAAGGGTTCTCTCTGTCTGTGTGTTGTCTTTTGCCGGGACCAGAGCAGGAACACAGGTCAGACCTCCTGCAAAGGGTTAATAAGCAATCTAGTTAGATATGCGTTCAATTCTGTTTTGTTGAAATGGCTGATAAAAGAAGTTGTGGTGAATGGAATGTATATTCCTAATTTTTGTGTCTTTTTGTTACTTAAGGTTTAGCCTAGAGGGATTCTCTGTTCTGAATCTGATTACCCTGTAAGGTATTTCCCATCCTGATTTTACAGAGGTGATTCTTTTACTTTTTCTTTCATTAAAATTCTTATTTTAAGAACCAGATTGCTTTTTCATTGTTCCTAAGATCCAAGGGTTGGGTCTGTGTTCACCGATGCAAATTGGTGAGTATTTTTATCAAGCCTTCCCCAGGAAAGGGGGTGTAGGGCTTGGGAGGATTTGTGGGGGAAAGAGGTTTCCAAGCGGGCTCTTTCCCTGTTATATTTCTTTGACACTTGGTGGTGGCAGCAATAAAGTCCAGGGACAAAAGGTAAAATAGTTTGTACCTTGGGAAAATTTTAACCTGAGCTGGTAAAAATAAGCTTAGGGTTTTTTTCAGGCAGGTTCCCACATCTGTACCCTAGAGTTCAGAGTGGGGAAGGAACCTTGACATAGACTGTTGGGATATGTTTCAAAATGTTGCAGGGCTTGTTTCATGGTCTCCACAACGACAATCTTTCTTCCTTTTAAGACGTGATGACATTTTTGGTCAAGGTCCTTGATTATTCAGGGACATATCCAGGAAGACCCAAAGTATTTGGGACATAAGCCTTGTCTGGAAGGGTGCACAGGGCTAAAGTGTTTTTGGCCATAGCAGGTTACTTGTCCCAAGACTGACGTCCATCCCCCTTCAATTCAAGCCCCAAATGAGCTGTTACCAGAATTGCCCATTTTGGGAGCTGCAGGGATCTTTAGCTTAGGTACAAGGAGCGTTGCTGCAGAGTGAATGGAGAAGCCAAAAACACCCATGGAGGTGGGGTGGGGGGGAGTGCAATCAGCTTAAGCATGAAAGTTATTTATTCCCAGTTAGTAACCTTACAAGGGGAGCCAAACAAAAAAAAACCGTTCCACTATTAAATGTAATTTAAATTTGATGACAAAATTAGGGCTAGCAAACTATAACTGATCACAAAAGGCAGGGTCAGGAGGCTATTCCTAGAGAGAGACAGAGGCACAGAAAGAGACAGATGGATCTCAGCACTCCTTGAAGCTGGACTCGATCAGGGTTCCCAGGTGGCCTTGGTAGCAGAGGGACCGGAGCGCTGGAGCCAGGCAGAGCCCCCAGCACAGTCAGTCAGGAAAAGCGAATGAGGAGGACTTGTGGCACCTTAGAGATGAACCAATTTATCTGAGCATAAACTTTCATGGGCTAAAGCCCACTTCATCAGATGCATGCAGGGGAAAATACAGCAGGAAGATATAGATATAGCGATACAGAGAAGACGAGAAAATGGGGGTTGCCATAGCAACTCTTAACGAGACCAATCAATGAAGGTGGGCTGTTAGCAGCAGGAGAAACAAAACTTTTGCTGTAATCATCAGGCTAATTTGGGGGGACTAAAACTGCAGGGCAGAGAGAGCAGTAAGTGTTGGGGGTCCCGATCCAGTCCCCCAGCTTCTAGCCGCCCACCCCCTTAAGGCTGCCATTGCTGGGAGCCCCCTCCATCTGCAACTTCAACTTGTAAAGATTGTAGATAAAACCTGTACAGCTGTGTGCCTTTGGGCAAAAACTTACACACAGGTACATGAAATCCATGCAAAGGAAACCACAGTGGGTAAAACCAGGGAACAAAAGCCTGAGCAGCCAAAACCCAGCCAGCTGTTGCTCCCACGAAGAGGGAGCCCACAGCTCACCCCCAGAGGGTCGCCGACGGTCTGGTGAGACGCTAGAAGGGCCATTTGCAAGTGCTTCAATTTTCCAGCTCGATTTGGCTGTTGGTTTCTGGCCCAAAATGCGGAGGCCTGACAGCGTCAGCACTGGGCAAATGTGGCTCGTTGCTGGAAGAGTCTGATTCTCCCGTCGTCTTCTCCCTCCCGAGGGCTCCTCCGCGTCTCTCAGCAGCTCCTGGGGTCCCCAGCCGCTGTCCCCCCAGCCCGGTGGCAGACTGACGGCAGGGCAAGAAAGCGGACGCCGAACCCTCTTTGCTGTTGGCCTCCGGGACATCGCAATCAGCTTGTGCAGAAACACACACAGACCCCACCCGGAGCACATCGCACATCACACACACAACACGTCCTGCGTCACACATCACACACACAAAACATTGCATGTCACACACACACAACACGCCTCACGTTGCACGTTGCATGTTGTACGTCGCACACGCAAACAGAAGACATCGCACCCCACACTTCACATGTGCGTCTTCTTGTTTGCCATGTTGAGTGTGTGTGTGATGTTGTGTTTCTGGTGTCATGTGACATGGTGTGTGTGTGTGTGTGTGTGTGTGAGATGTGTGTTGGGTGTGTCGTGTTGTGTGTCATGTTGTGTGTTTGTGTGTGTGACGTGTGGTGTGTTTGTGGTGTCATGTGACATGGGGTGTGTGTGTGTATGTATAAGATGTGTTTTGCATAGTCTTGGGTGTGTCGTGTTGTGTGTCATGTTGTATGTGTTTGTGCCTATCTGTGTGATGTGTCATGTGTCGTGTTGTGTGTTTGTGTGTGTGTGACGTGTGGTGTGTTTGTGGTGTCATGTGGCGTGTGGGGATGTGTGTGTGACATGCTGTATGTCATGTTGTGTGTGTTTGTGTTTGTGTGACGTGTTGTGTGTTGTGTTGTGTATGTGTGAGGTGTTGTGTTTCATGTTGTGCATGTGTGAGACCTGTTTGTGTGTGTGATGTTTTGTGTTTGTGACACATTGCGTGTTTGTGTGACGTGCGACGTGTTGTGTGTGCGATGTGCAATATGTTGTGTGTGCGATATGCAACGTTTTTGTGTGTGACGTGCGAAACGCGACGTGTTGTGTGTTCGAAGTGTGGCGTGCAATGTGCGACGTGTGCCGTGATGAGTGTGCGTGCGACGTGCGGCGTGTTGTGTGTCTGACATTCGACGCGTTGTGTGTGTGACGTGCGATGCGCAATGCGTTGTGTGTGCAGGTGTGATGTGCAACATGTGACGTGCGATGTGCAAAGTGTTTGTGCAAGTGCGGCGTGAAATGTGTTGTGTGTGTCCGTACGATGTGCGATGTGCAATCTGTTGTATGTGTGACTTGTTGTGTGTCATGTTGTGTGTGTTACATGTTGTGCTGTGTGTGTCATATTGTGCATGTCTGTGTGAGATGGGTTCTGTGTCTTCTTGTGTGTGTGTGAGAGAGGTGTTTGTGTGTGTCATGTTGTGTGTCACGTGTGTTTGTGTGTGACGTCTTTCTGTGTGTGTGTCGTGCGACTTGCATGCATGTGTGCATGCGATGTGTTGTGTGTATCTGTGCAACGTACAACAGGTTGTGAGGGACATGCAATTTGTTTCTGTGTGTGTCGTGTTGTGTGTGTGTCATCTTGTGTTATGTGTGTGTGTGAGACGGGTTGTGTGTCGTGTTGTGTGTGTGAAATGTTTTTGTGTGTGTTTGTGTCATGTTGTGTGTGTCATGTTATGTGTGTTTGTGTGATGGGTTGTGTGTTGTGTGTGAGTTGTGTGTTATCTAGAGTGTTGTATGGATTGTGTGTGCTTGTGTGTTTGTGATGACATGTGACGTGGTGTGTGGGTGTGGGTGTGTGAGACGTGTTTTGTGTAGTGTTGTGTGTGTGTGACATACTGTGTGTGTGTCTTTGTGGTGTGGTGTGTGGCCATTTTCTGTATTGTGTTCAGTGTGTGTATGGTGTTGTGTGTGTGGTGTCATGTTTTGTGTGAAGTGTGTGTCGTCTTGTGTGTGTTTGTGTGTGAGACGAGTTGTGTGATGTGTTGTGTGTATGTGACATGTTGTGTGTCACATTCTGTGTGTGTTGTGTGTTGTCTAGAGTGTTGTGTTGTGTGTGTGTGTCTGTGTGAATGTCTGTGATGTGTTGTCTGTTAGGGTGTGTGCCTGTGTTATGTTGTGTGCTGTTTTGTGTGTTGTGCTGTGTATGTGACGTGTTGTGTGTCGTGTTGTGTGTGTTTGTGTATGTGTGACATGTGTGTAGTTTTTTCTGTCTGTGTGATGTGGTGTGTGTCGTGTTTTGTGTTTGTGAGTGTAAGGTGCTGTGCGAGCGACACGCAACGTGTTGTGTGTGTCCGTGCTATGTGCGATGTGCATCGTACAACAGGCGACGCGTTGTGTGTGTGTGTGCGACGTGCAATGTTTTGTGTGTGTGTGTGCTACACACAGCATGTTGTGCGTGTGATGTGTGTGTGAGACGTGCTACACGTGACGTGTTGTGTGGGTGGCGTACAATGTGTTGTGTCTGTGTGTGCGACACACACCACATCACACACAACACGTCTCATGACACCACAACCACACAACACACACTCAACATGACACACAAAACGGCACACAACTCAACACACACACAACACGACACACACACACACAACACAAAACACAACACAGCACACACACACTGAACACAAGACTCTGCACGACACACAGCACACACACAAGACCTCACACACACACAGACGTGTCTCACACACACACGTGGGCAAACGTGGCTGGTTGCTGTCAGGGTCTGCGTCTCCCTGCGGGTCCAGGGGCCTGGCTGCAGCTCCCGCCCCAGCCCTCCCCCCGGGGGCGTGGGCTGCTGCCCCTTCCCGTGTCCCGGCCCCTCCGGCCTGGGTGTGTGGCTGGTCTGTGGAAACGCCTGTGGGATGCGGCTTCCTTCGAGTTCCCAAAGGGTTGGTTGGACTCGGGCACGAGTCTCCTTTCCCGTGCGAGAGATCCCGGCGTCACCTTTCCACCACGTCCTTGCCAAGGCTCCCTGCGCAGCTGAGCCGGGAGGGTTTTCTCACCTGTGTTTTTCTCCACCATCCTGCCTGCAGAGGGAGAGCTGCATTCGGGTCTCACTGTGGTGTGTTGGGCAAGGTGTCGGATTCTCACTCGGGGCGGGAGAGAGTGCGGAGAAGACCTTGGAAAGGTGAAGTCGGGGGCAGGACTTTTCAGGTGCCTGTTTTTGTGGGGGTTTGTTGAATGTTGTTTTTTGCTGAAATGGAGAGAAAGGTTGTTGGCTTTTCGGCCTGAAGGCTTGTTCTGTCCAGCAGCCCAAACTGCCAGCCTTGTTTCACCTCTTTAATGTTAGACAGTGTTGCCGGCACCCAGTGCCGAGAGGCAAAACAACAGCAGGGGGGAGGGGTTCATTACCCGGTGTGCGTCACCCAATAATCACAACGGGATGGAGAAGCAGAAAAGTTTATTTGAAGCTTCAAAAAGGTCCAGGGAGAATAGAATCTCAAATCCTGCACCCAGAGCAGGAAGTTACACAGGCTTTTATACATCCTTTCTTCAGCATACTTATCCAATAGCAAGCTGCCCTAAGTATCCATCTAGCCAGCCAATCCAGTTCCCAGCTAGTTCCCTTGTTCTCTGTATCATTTGTTAACCTATACATAAAGCTGCTTTATTCAGCATTGTTCTTCCATATCTGCCCTGTTCGGCCTTGTTTAGTTTCAGGCAGTCTGACTCTGCAACATATTGTTGCAGATCCTCAGCATAACTGCTGCGAGTGCCTCCAGGCGGGGGTGGCCAAGGACACTTCCGCCTAGTATGCAGAGCTGCTGCGAGTGCCTCCAGGCAGAGGGGTGGGGGCAAGGACACCTAGGCCTAGTGCTAGGGGGCTTCATCGTTCATCGACACTCTTGGTCTTCTATCCCTCGACTTACCTACTGGCCATGCCCCAGTGTCCCCAACAACTCCCCTGCTCAAAGCAGGACCAATCCTCAACTAAATCATCCCAGCCAGGGCTTTGTCAAGCCAGACCTTAAAAACTTCTAAGGAAGGAGATTCCACCACCTCCTAGGTAACGCATTCCAGTGTTTCACCACCCTCCTAGTGAAAAAGTTTTTCCTAATATCCAACCTAAACCTCCCCCACTGTAATATGAGACCATTACTCCTTGTTCTGTCATCAGCTACCACTGAGAACAGTCTAGATCCATCCTCTTTGGAACCACCTTTCAGGTAGTTGAAAGCAGCGATCAAATCCCCCCTCATTCTTCTCTTCTGCAGACGAAACAATCCCAGTTCCCTCAGCCTCTTCTCATAAGTCATGTGTTCCAGTCCCCTCATCATTTTTGTTGCCCTCCACTGGACTCTTTCCAATTTTTCCACCTCCTTCTTGTAGTGTGGGCCCAAAACTGGACACAGCACTCCAGATCTCCAGAATAGATATGTGGACAGAGTTGGCAATGGGTTTGTTGGAAGGATCGGTTCCTGGGTTAGTGTTTTTGTTGTGTGGTTGCTGGTGAGTATTTGCTTCAGGTTGGGGGGCTATCTGTAAGTGAGGGCTGGCCTGTCTCCCAAGATCTGTGAGAGTGAGGGGTCATCCTTCAGAATAGGTTGCAGATCCTTGATGCTGTGCTGGAGAGGTTTCAGTTGGGGGCTGAAGGTGACGGCTGGTGGCGTTCTGTTCCCTTCTTTGTTGGGCCTGTCCTGGAGTAGGTGACTTCTGGGTATTCTTCCCTTCAGCAGGTAGTTTTAAGATCGCTTGATAGAGATCCTGTAGGTGTTTGTCTCTGTCCGAGGGGTTGGAGCAAATGTGGTTGTACCGTAGAGCTCGGCTGCAGACAATGGATTGTGTGGTGTGGTCTGGATGAAAGCTGGAGGCTCACCACACGATCCATCGTCTACAGCCGAGCTCTGCGATACAACCACATTTGCTCCAAACCCTCGGACAGAGACAAACACCTCCAGGATCTCTATCAAGCATTCTTACAACTACACTACCCACCTGCTGAAGTGAAGAAACAGATTGACAGAGCCAGAAGTGTACCCAGAAGTCATCTACTACAGGACAGGCCCAACAAAGAAAATAACAGAACACCACTAGCCGTCACCTTCAGCCCCCAACTAAAACCTCTCCAACACATCATCAAGGATCTACAACCTATCCTGAACGACAGCCCATCACTCTCACAGATCTTGCGAGACAAGCCAGCCCTTGCTTACAGACAGCCCCCCTACCTGAAGCAAATACTCACCAGCAACCACACACCACACAACAGAACCACTAACCCAGGAACCTATCCTTGCAACAAAGCCCGTTGCCAACTGTGCCCACATATCTGTTCAGGGGACACCATCATAGAGCCTAATCACATCAGCCACACTATCAGAGGCTCGTTCACCTGCACATCTACCGATGTGATATCTGCCATCATGTGCCAGCAATGCCCCTCTGCCATGTACATTGGTCAAACTGGACAGTCTCTACGTAAAAGAATCAATGGACACAAATCAGACGTCAAGAATTATAACATTCAAAAACCAGTCGGAGAACACTTCAATCTCTTTGGTCACTCGATTACAGACCTAAAAGTTGCAATTCTTCAACTAAAAAACTTCAAAAACAGACTCCAACCAGAGACTGCTGAATTGGAATTCATTTGCAAACTGGATACAATTAACTGAGGCTTAAATAGAGGCTGGGAGTGGAAGGGTCATTTCACAAAGTAAAATTATTTCCCCATGTTTATTTCTCCTCACCCCCACCCCCCACTGTTCCTCAGACTTTCTTGTCAGCTGCTGGAAATGGCCCACCTTGATTATCACTACAAAAGGTTTCCCCCCCCCCCCGTTTTCCTGCTGGTAATAGCTCACCTTAAGTGATCACTCTCGTTACCGTGTGTATGGTAACACCCATTGTTTCATGTTCTCTCTGTATATAAATCTCCCCACTGTATTTTCCACTGAATGCATCCAATGAAGTGAGCTGTAGCTCACGAAAGCTTATGCTCAAAGAAATTTCCTAGTCTCTAAGGTGCCACAAGTCCTCCTTTTCTTCAAGTGAGATGGTAATTCCTTAATTCCCTGGGTTACTTCCTGGCCACTTCTGTGACTTTAGTGCCATTATGAAAACTGTTCTCAAAATCTCTGGGTCCCCTTGCCCTACGCTGTGGTTATGAAAGCTCCTTCTCAGCTCCTTTTACTTTCCTGCTTTCCAGTTACTGTAAATAAACCATTAACACAATTCTTCTTGTTTCTTCCACATTCTTGTCTTAGTTCCAGTTGTTGTGGGCAGAGTCATGAGATGTGTTTGTGACACTCTACACCTTGGGGGAGCGTCTTATGCTTAGAAGAAGCACACGGGATCTTTTCAGGGGAAAAGGCAATACGCCGCATTTCTTGAAAATAAACTCTTAGCATACACATTTAATCACACACACACACACACACGTCCTGCAGATGGTCTTACAGTTACCAGTTTGCTGTAGCTCTTGTCAATCTAACGGCCAGTTAGAATGAAAACAAGAGAGGAGCTGAGCTCCGTTGGTCGCAAACCCATGCTCTGAGGCTTTGCAGGACTGAACCCAGAGTCTGATGGCAAAACACCCCAGCTTTAGACTTGTAAATTCCAACTTTCGTCTATGGATTTTGCAATGTCATTCTGTAATCGTTAGTCCTCAAGTGGGATTAATCTCCGGGTTTTCCACTGTTATTGTTTGGTGGTTTTGTTGGCTTCCCATCCTTAGATCTTCTTTGTCTTGCATTCAGGGTGCCTGCCTTGCTGCTGCGGTCATCAATGCTGCTAACATGTTTAGCGTCGGATACGGTGGATGTTTTCTGATTGTCTCCTGCTGTTTCCAAGTCTCTCACGTCTTCTTGACCATCTGGACATTTGTGAGGCCTTTTCTCAGACCTCAGAATCTGGCTGATGCTCCTTTACCAATGGCACTCGAGGCCGTTCCTTCCTGCTCTCAGAAAGGGTGGCGGGCAGAACATGGTCAAATCCTATCCTACATCAATCCATTTAATACATGGTTATCCCTTGTCTTTCATTATGCAAAATGCAAACATCAAATCCTACTCCTCTAGGTGCCCTGTAACCCCCATATTCCTCACCTTGGATTGAATTGTGTTGTTACCTTGCATGACGTCTGTCTTCTCGCTCAATGAGCAGTGGGAAAGGAGAAAACTCCAGAGAGGCTCCACCTCGCGCTCACATACGAGACCCTGAATTCTCTCTCAGTCCTCAAGGAGACACCTCAAGAAGGAGACTCCCTGCAGCAAAGCCCCGGGGGTCTCTGAGATCCCCCTGCCCTGCAGCCTGTCCTCCCTGGCCGTTGTCGTGGACTCTCTGTGAGGTCACCGCCTCCCAACCTCCTTTCACCAATCAGCTGAGTGCTGCAAAAGGCCCTTGTGATGTCACTGCCACCCCCACCCCTGCCCTGCAGGGCTCATGTCCTGCCCCGAGCCGGCTCCTGTGCGTGTTTGAGCTGCTCCCCCTGGGTCACCCCCACACACTCAGTGGTCGTGCAAGGGTTCACGCAGGCCACACGTGGAACCATCAGAGGATGCTCAATGTGCCGCACTCGGTTTTGCAGAGGTTTGGAGACTTGAAGGCCAGAAGAGACTGTTAGATCATCTCATCTGGCCCCCCTACACATTACAGGCCTCCTGCATGGTGCAGTCGTGAGTTTTGGACCAAAGCAGACTCGAGAAAGGCATCTCATCAAGGGATGGAGGAAGCACCACTTCCCTTGGGAGTCTGGAGGAAATTGATGCTGTGGGGGGCAGGGAATTGACCCCAAGGCCACACTTGTGAGTCTGTATCATAACACACATGAACAACAGCACTGCGCGAAGTATGTACACGTCACCTTAACTCTGATGTTTCCTAACGTTTAAAGGCCTGGTCTCCAGGGTTTTCTTTGTGCTTACAGATCGATTTTGGGGAGAGATGCAATCATTTAGCTCAGAGTGGGAGCCATGTTAGTCTGTATCAGCAAAAAAAAACCAACCAAACAAACAAAAAAACAAAACAAGGAGTAGTTCTGGCACCTTAGAGACTAACAAATGTATTTGGGCACATTTGATGGTGTGGCTGATGTGATTAGGTCCGAGGATGGTGTCCCTAGACTAGATATGTGCAGTGGGTTTGTTGCAAGGATAGGTTCCTGGGTTAGTGTTTTTGTTGTCTGGTTGCTGGTGAGTATTTGCTTCAGGTTGGGGGGCTGTCTGTAAGTGGGGACTGGCCTGTGAGATTGAGGGATCGTCCTTAAGAATAGATTGTAGATCCTCGATTCTGCCCTGGAGATCTTTTAGTTGGGGGCTGAAGCTGATGGCTGGTGGCGTTCGGTTCCTTTCTTTGTTGGGCCTGTCCTGGAGTAGGTGACTTCTGAGTATTCTTCCTTTCAGCAGGTGGGGATTGTAGTTTGAAGAATGCTGTCATAAATATAAAGGGAAGGGTAAACCCCTTTAAAATCCCTCCTGGCCAGAGGAAAAATCCTCTCACCTGTAAAGGGTTAAGAAGCTAAAGGTAACCTCGCTGGCACCTGACCAAAATGACCAATGAGGAGACAAGATACTTTCAAAAGCTGGGGGGAGGGAGAAAAACAAAGGGTCTGTGTCTGTCTGTATGCTGCTTTTGCCGGGGATAGAACAGGAATGGAGTCTTAGAACTTTTAGTAAGTAATCTCGCTAGGTATGTGTTAGATTATGATTTCTTTAAATGGCTGAGAAAGGAACTGTGCTGAATGGAATGACTATTCCTGTCTGTGTGTCCTTTTTGTAACTTAAGGTTTTGCCTAGAGGGATTCTCTATGTTTTGAATCTAATTACCCTGTAAGGTATCTACCATCCTGATTTTACAGAGGGGATTTCTTTACTTCTATTAAAAGTCTTCTTGTAAGAAAACTGAATGCTTTTTCATCATTCTCAGATCCAAGGGTTTGGGTCTGTGGTCACCTATGGAAATTGGTGAGGATTTTTACCAAACCTTTCCCAGGAAGTGGGGTGCAAGGGTTGGCAGGATTTTGGGGGGAAAGACGTGTCCAAACTACGTTTCCCAGTAAACCCAGTTAGAGTTTGGTGGTGGCAGTGGAGATCCAGGGACAAAGGATAAAATTTATTTGTACCTTGGGGAAGTTTTAACCTAAGTTGGTGAAAGTAAGCTTAGGAGGTTTTCATGCAGGTCCCCACATCTGTACCCTAGAGTTCAGAGTGGGGGAGGAACCTTGACAAATGCTTGATAGAGATCCTGTCGGTGTTTGTCTCTGTCTGAGGGATTGGAGCAAATGCGGTTGTATCTTAGAACTTGGCTGTAGACAACGGATCGTGTGATGTGGTCTGGATGAAAGCTGGAGGCATGTAGGTAAGTATAGCGGTCCAGGATAGGGTGGTGTTTATGTGACCATTGCTTATTAGCACTGTAGTGTCTAGGAAGTGGGTGTCCTGGGTGGCCTCTCCTTCAGCCCCTCCACCCCCACCAACATGATACAGTTCTGCGGTGACCTGGAATGCGACTTTCCACGTCTCCGACGGAAGCAATATTTCCAACACACCTCTGAACAACACACTAATCCACAGAGACCTTCCGACCAACACGACAAAAAGAAGGATTCTGCCTGAAGGTCGAAACAGCAGACTGGACTTAAACTTGAGTGCTTCAGCCGACAAGCACGGGCTGAAGTGGTCGAAAAGCAGCATCACTTGGCCCATAACCTCAGCTGTGCAGAACACAACACCGTCCACAGCCTCAGGAACAACTCTGACATCAGAATCAAAAAGGCTGACAAAGGAGGTGCTGTCGTCATCCTGAATAGGTTGGAATATGAACAAGAGGCTGCTCGGCAGCTCTCCAACTCCACATTCTCCAGCCCATTCCCCTCTGATCCCACTCAGGGTGACCAAGAGAAACTGCATCATCTGCTCAAGAAACTCCCTGAAAAAGCACAAGAACAAATCTGCACAGACCCACCCCTAGAACCCCGACCAGGGGTCTTCTATCTGCTACCCAAGATCCATAAACCTGGAAATCCTGGACGCCCCGTCATCTCAGGTATATCTGGCTAGGGATGCTGGTCGCGCAGGGCCTGAGGAGAGAGTCGACACAGCCAGATACTCCTGCTGTCTGGATGCCCATACCTGAGAGGATTTCATCGCAGTCTCTCACGAGGGGGTTCAGGCTCCAGTGCTCTGCTCTGTTTTCCCAGCCCTGTGCAGGGGGTTGTTTCCAGTTTCAGAAATGGGGCAATGTTCACACACTCCCAATGGGTCTTTGCATGAATCAGGCCCTAAGCCAGGGGCAGGCAAACTTTGGCCTGATGCCGGATCGGGTTTCAGAAATTGTACAGAGGGACAGTTAGGGGAGGCTGGGCCTCCTCAAAGAGCAAGGCATGGCCCGGCCCCTGCCCCCATCTGACCCCCGCTTCTCGCCCCCGGATGGCCGTCCCGGGCCTCCGGCCCCATCCAACCTTTCTGTTCTCTGAGGGGCTCCAGATCCCCCTCCCCTAACAGCCCCCCACCACTCCATCCAACCCCCGCTCCTTCCTGTCTGCCACCCGGACCTTCTGCCCCATCCAACCAGCCCTTCTCCCTGACCGCCCCGGGACCTCCTGCTGCCATTCAACCCCCTGTTCCCCGCCCTCTCACCACCCCGACCCCATCCACCCCCCAGCCCCTGACCCCCCCCGAACTCCCCTGCCCTCTACCCCACCCCTCCTTTGCTCCCTGCCCCCTGACCGCGCAGCCTGGAGCCCCAGGACCAGCCGCCGGGCCGCACTGCAGAGAGCCCCGGGGTCGGCCAGGCTCGTTGCCCCGCTGCCCGGAGCATGGGCCGGCGGCGCTGGGAGCGGAGGCTGCGGGGGGGGAACGGCAGGGACGCGGCCGGGGGCTCTCCAGAACGGCTCAGAGCCCCCGGCCCCTCTTCTGCCCCCCCCGCTCCCCACATGTCACAGCCACCCCACCCAGCTGAGACACCCCACCCCACAGACCCCTCCCCTCCCTACAGCCCCCCATAGCCATGCTGTGTCCCCCTGGGAGCTGCCATGGTGCTGCCCCTCCCAACCCAACCCAACAGCCGCAGCCATGCCATTGACCCAAGTCCCCAATCCAGGTCCCCTATAGCCTCTCCCTCCCCGCCGCATCCCTCCCAGTCCCCATCCCTACAACCCAATTGCCACCTGTCCACAACCCCCCTTTCCTCCTCCCACAGCACCAATCCATCCCCTACCCTCCCACAGCTCCCACCACACAGACCCCTCCACCTCCCAGCTGGGCCCCCTCCCCGCCCCCCTCCACCCCACCCACCCCGTCAGACACCCGCCCCCGCTGGTGCACCAGGGTTTCCCCAAGACCCACCAACAGCTGTGAATGGTGTGGGGGAGAAGGTGTTGGCATTTGGTTGTGTGTTGGGATTATGTGTACGTGTCGAGGCTTGTGGGGGCTTTGTGCTGGGGGAGAAACTGAGCCCTGATTCGGGGCCAGGGCTTCTCTGACTCGGGGTCCTATGAAGGGAGCCAGCCAGTCAGGCCGTGGAACAGGAGCCAGCAAACAGGGCTGTAAACAGGGGAGTCTGAGGGGGAGTTTGTCTTGTGGTGCTTGTTTGGGGTTTGTTGTTCCTGTGGGGGGTGGGATTTGGGTGTTTCCCAGGTGAACAGGATTTAGGTGGGAAGGCGATGACAGACACAGAGGCAGCGGTGGGAGTGACTCATGTCGTGGAAGACACAATGGAGATGACTGGCTGTGGAAGCTGCCGCATGTCCATGATCCTGGAGGGGGGACCTGGTAAGAGTTTTGTCTGCATGAAATGCCGTCTGCTCGAGCTGATGGAGGAGAAGATCTGAGGTTTGGAGATGCAGGTGGAAAGTCTGGTTGAGTTTAGAAAGGGGTTTGAGCAGATGATGGAGCAAAGACATGAGGTATCTGAAGGGAAAAGCTCTGACTTGCAGATGGAAGCAGGACTGAGGAATTCTGAGGGGAGACTGCTGGGTGAGGAAAGTGGTCAGTGAAAGCATGTGACTAAAAAAAACCAGGCAGAGGAAAAGACGGGCTAGTGAAGGAGAAATAGAGTTCAGGAATAGTTTTTGAGAGTTGGAAAATGAAGAAGGGGCTCAGCAGGTAGTCACTGAAGGTGGAGGGGCAAGGAGGAAGAGAAGAGTGGCTAGTCCTATAGGAAAAGGGGAAGAGTCAATGGAGACTACACCAAATATGAGCCGCAGGAGGATACAGGATGGGTTGAAGAGGATTACAAGGGAGAATAGGAATGGAAAGAACTTGCAGCCAGAGGGAACAGGGGATAGACTGGAGAATAGCATTGTCACCAGGGAAAGGCAGGGCTACGTGATCGGGGACTCTTTACTGAGAAGACTAGACAGGCCTGTAACCAGAGCTGATCCAGAGAATAGAAGGGTGTGCTGTCTTCCAGGTGCTAAGATACGGGATGTAGATCTGAGGTTGAAAAGGATCCTAAAGGGAACGGGAAAGAATCCCCTAATTATCCTTCATGTGGGAACAAATGATACAGCTAGATTCTTGCTGGAAAGGATTAAGGGAGACTGTGCTTGGCTGGGGAAGACGCTAAAGGAAATCGAGGCTCAGGTGATCTGTGGTGGGATTTTGCCTATTCCTGGAGAAGGTCAACAAAGGCGTGACAAGATTATGACTATCAACAGATGGCTCAGGCAGTGGTGCTAGAAGGACAGCTTTGGGATGAATGGCCACTGGGAGGCATTCCTGGACAGAGGACAGTTCTCTCGGGATGTACTTCATCTGAGTAGGGAAGGAAACAGACTTCTAGGATGGAGGCTGGCACAACTGATTAAGGGAGCTTTAATCTAGGAATCTGGGGGAGATGATTGGTTGGGGAATGTCCAGGTAATCTCCACGCCGGATTTTAGCCTTGAGAGGGAAGAAAAGAAAGTAAGAAAGGATACAGCCGTGGGTAGGGGAATGGCTATAAGGAGGAAGGGCAGTGTGGACACCAGTCTAGTAGGTTCTGCTGGCTGTGGAATGACCGTGCCTCATTGGGTAAAGAATGTGAGCGAGGCCAAACAGCAAAAATGAAGATGTTTGTACACCAATGCGAGGAGCCTAGGTAACAAAATGGAGGAATTAGAGGTACTGGTGCAGGAAGTGAAACCAGATATTCTAGGGATAACAGAAACAGGGTGGAATAGTCGTCATGACTGGACTACGGGTGTTGAAGGGTATGTGCTGTTTAGGAAAGACCGAAATAAAGGTCAAGGTGGTGGAGTAGCATTGTCTATCAATGAGGAGGTCGAATGTAAAGAAATCAGCGAGGGAATGGATAAGACAGAGTCCGTCTGGGCAAAAATGACATTGGGGAAGAAAACGACTCGAGCCTCCCCTGGGATAGTGCTTGGAGTGAGCTAGAGGCCGCCGGGATCTCATGTGGATATGGATCGAGCCCTCTTTAATGTTTTTAATGAAGTAAATACTCATGGAAACTGCGTGATCATGGGAGACGTCGCATGCGCTCACAACACGACACACAACCCGTCACACACACACACAAATCACACACAACACATCACACACTGAACAAAACACTCAAGACAACACACACACAACCACGTCTCACACACACACGACACACAACGTCTCACAGAGACACGTCTCTCACACACGCCGACACACACACGCAAGGCACACGACGGCTCTCACACACGTCCACATACACACACACGACACATGAGGTCGCACACACGCCGACACAAACACACACGCCGACACACGATGTCTCTCACAGATGCCGTCACAAACACACACGCCAACACACGACGTCTCACACACACACATCGACAGACACAGACCACACACATGCCGACACACGATACTGACACACATGAAACCGACACACACCACAGACGACGACTGACACACACACACACGACACACAATGTCTCACACACACACACACAACTTCTCTCACATACGCCCACACATGCCCACACAACACACGCAGAACACACACCCACACACACGACACACGTGACACGACACGCCCACACACCACACACAACACAACACACGCCCACGCCAAAAGACACACACCACACACAACACACACCCACTCCCACACACGCCCACACACACCCGCCCACACCCACTGACACACACACCCGCCGACTCACGACGACTCACACACAGAGAGACGGCAAACACACTGACACACACGACATCTCACACGCCCACGACACGTCACACGACACACAAGACGGCAGAGGACACGACACCGAAATCACACCCCGGAGACGACCCCCCGCGGGGGCGAGAGCGGAGCGGGGACGGTCGGGGGAACTCGGTCTCTGGGCGGCGCGTGGGGCTGGTGTGGGCGGGAGGGAAGAGGGCGGCAGGGCCGAGGGCGAGATTCCCAGCCCCCGTCGAGCGCTGTGGAGCGAGGGCTCCGGCTCGGCTCTCGCAGCGGCTCTGGCGAGGAATGGTGCCAGAGCTCTCGCCGGAGGGGAACGCGGCAGGAGGGGCCTGAGCCGCTTGGGCCTCTTTCCAAGGAGGCGGAACCAGGCCTCCGCTCTCTGCCCGCTGCAGACCCGGCTGCCAGGTCGGCGCTTCCAGTTCCTCGTCCGCACTCGCCGTCTTCTCGTGTGTTCGCCAACTCGCTCTCTCTCCTCTGCTCTCCTGGTGCCGTCTCCCTTGGTAGGACACGGGTAGGTGTGCATTCCCACAGGTGAGGTCTCGGGAGCCATGGAGAAGTCGGAGCGGACGAAAATCATGCCGGGCAGTAGAAAGGCTGCAGAAAGTACCTGAAGAGACAAAGGGAATGAGAAGGGGGGAGTCCAGACTAAGACAGGAGTCTAGTCTGTAAAGAGAAACAACGGGAAGTCTAAGCTACAGAAACTCTTCAAGTTGCCAAAAGACCTTTAGGATGGGAAATGACTTCTTGAATCCAGTCTCTTTTAGATCTTAGGCTTAGTATGTGTGTGTATTTGTATTTGCTTAGCAATCTGCCTTCTTCTGTTTGCTATCCCTTATAATCACTGAAAATCTGCCTTTTCTAGTGAAACTATTTGTTGTTTATTATTATTATTAAACTCAGTTTGTGCAACGGGTGCTCCGGGAGGAAATGATTTGTGTGTTACTCCAAGGGGCCGCCCGGTGTCACTCTTGCTCCATGAGGGAAATGCTTTGTGCAATACCTGGTTTAGCCACCCACTGTCACTGTTGGGCCAGGAGGGAAATGATTTGTGCAATACCTGAATTGGCCACGCAGTGTCCCCATTGCTCCGTGAGGAAATGCTTTCTGCATTACTCCAAGTGGCCACCCGGTGTCACTGTTGGTCCAGGAGGGAAATGATTTGTGCATTACACTGACTGGCCACCCGGTGTCACTGTTGCTCTGTGAGGGAAATGGTTTGTCCATTATCTGGATTGGCCACCTGGTGTCACTGTTTCTCCACGATGGAAATGGTTTGTGCAGTACCCTGAGGGGCCACCCAAGACAACACACAGAAAACACGACAGACAACACTGACACACACACACACAACACGACACCGACACACACAGAGAGAACACTCTCACACACACACAACACAGGACACCGAAAGACACAAACAACATGACACACAAATAAACTGACACACAAAACAGCACACAACACGACACACAAAAATCACACACAACACACGACACCGACACATACACACACACACACTTGATGACGCACAAAACAGCAGACAACGTGACAAAGAAATCACACACGACACCGACACACACACACAATATGACACACAACACCTCACATGACACACAAAACGGCACACGTGACACACACACACAACACGATGCACAAAACTTCTCACACAAAATATCACACACCCACACACAACACGACACATGATACCGACACACGACACACAAAACGGCACACAACACGAGACACAAAAATCTCACACAACACATGACACCGACACACACAACATGCACACAAAACGGCACACACCGTCACATGCACACAACACGGTATACAACATGGCACACACACACACTCAACACGGACCACAACACGCACACATAAACACATCTCACACACACAAAACAACACACAAGTCACACACACAACACGTCACACGACACACGCAACACGACACACACAACACGTCACACGGCAGAAGGTTTCATCGAGGAGGAGGATGTCCCGGGGTCCCCGGGCGATGCTCTGGGACTGCTCCCCAGGAAGCCAGGCAGGACTCTGGGGAAGTCTCCTCTCGGGGAGCAGCCTGTCTGCAGGACACACAGCTCCCCCGGCTCCACCTTCCTGGCTCTGACCTCGGAGCCTTCAGCCTCCTCTGCCCCTCCCTGCGCTTCCCACAGCCAGTCCGCCCAGGCGGGGTCCTGGGGGGGGCAGAGGGTCCTGCCCCCCAACTCCGCAGTCAGACGGGACTCTCAGCCAGCCAGGAAAACAGAGGTTTATTAGACCACAGGGACATGGTCTAACACAGAGCTTGTAGGTGCAGAGAACAGGACCCCTCAGCCGGGTCCATTTTGGGGGGCAGTGAGCCAGACAACCCCGTCTGCCCTTCACTCCATGTCTCCAGCCAGCCCCCAACTGAAACTCCCCCCAGCCCCTCCTCCTCTGGGCTTTGTCCCTGTCCCCGGCCAGGAGGGCACCCGATTCCTTTGTTCTCCAACCCTTTAGCTCTCACCTTGCAGGGGGGAAGGGCCCAGGGCATCAGGTACCAGGAAAGAGGGTGTCGGCCATCCTCTGTGTCCAGACCCCTGCACACACCTGCCCTCCAGAGCTCTGCAACGATCATACACCCTTACCCCACCTCCTAGATCCTTAATAGGGATTAGTCTGCATAGGGGAAACTGAGGCACCCCCACACGATTCAGAGGAAACATGAAGTCCTGCTTCATCACAGATGACTCCAGGAGGTGAGTTGCTTGCTATCCTACCATGTTTTTCTCTGTCTCTCCTCTAGTACGTTGGCCAACACACACATTCTGTCTCTGTCTCCGTCTCCTCTCCTCTCCTCTCTTGGTGCCAACAATGACCAGGCCCCGGGTGCCTGGGCCCCAGTTCCCCACCTGTGCTCCATCTCTTCCTGTATCTGCCTCGCCCCTTCTCCCAGCCCACACTGCCCACCGCTGCCTGGATGATTTCCCCCTCTCCTCCATTGCACCCCCCTCTGTGGGGTCCCTGCCACTCACCGTCTGCCTCCTCTCCTCCACCCCCTCCCCCGCTTCCCCACGGGTCACTCTGGGGGCCGGTTTTCTTCACCATCTTCGTGCATGATCTGGAGGATGGGATGGATTGCACCCTCAGCAAGTTCGCAGATGACACTAAGCTGGGGGGAGAGGGAGATACGCTGGAGGGTCGGGATAGGGTTCAGAGTGACTCAGACAAATTAGAGGATTGGGCCAAAAGAAATCTGATGAGGTTCAGCAAGGACAAGTGCTGAGCCCTGCACTGAGGAGAGAAGAATCCCATGCACTGCCCCAAGTGTGCCATGTCCCCGCCCCGAACCGACCCTCCCGGAGCATCCTCAATTCCATGAAACAGCTGTTCTGTGGTGGGCAGGAAATGCTGGGAAGGAGGGTGGGGAGTTGCTCAGTGGGGGTGTGTCTCTCTGGGTGGGGTCTGTGTGTGTTTACGCACAAGCTGATTGTGATGTCACGGAGCCAACAGCAAAGAGTGTTGGGCGTCAGCATTCTTGCCCTGCCGTCAGTCTGCCAACTGGCTTGGTTGACAACGGCTGGTGACCCAAGGAGCTGCTGAGAGACGCGGACCATCCCTCTGTCAGCAACTTCTTGAATCAGCTATTTCCACAGGTGTTTGAGGAACAACAGGATGAGTTTTTACAGAAGGTAATTCCCAGATTCTTTCCCTGCTCATTAGATCGCACACGACAGGTCGGTGCCTCCTTCTCCTGGGGACGGGTGGGGGCGGGTGTGGCAACAGGCAGGTCTCAGCGTTCCCTTTTAATTTGAAAGTGGCCGTCTCTCAGGTCTCCTCCTGCTTCAGCCGGTCAGGTTCTTTGGAGGCAGATTTAGATGATTTTATCTTTCAGCAGACTAGTCGGGGGGAATTTCCAGGGATAGAACCAAAAGGGAAGATAACAAAACTCGTGTAGAATTTAGATTGAGATCTCCATCAATAGTCTTTCCCTTGGAGTTGCCCCCAATGCACTCCTTGCCTTCAAGTTGGGAATAGAAACCCTTTGTCTCCTGTCATGACTGCCAAAGAAATGTGTATTGAGAGAATATCGATCTCAGAATTTACAGGCTTGAAATGCACATAAATGAGCTCAAATAATGCAGAAGAAATGAATCTTAAGATATTGAAAGTGATACAGCTCCACTCCCATCCCCTGGCTGTCATCTTGGTAGTTCTCTCAGAAAGAATCTCATGGCGATAGATCTCAAAACTCTCTACAAATTCTACTCTACCCCCTTGGGCTAGAGAAAAGAGATGTGTCGATCCCCCCCGCCCCACAATTCCTTTCCAGGAAAGGGGTTTCAATCAACTGTCGCCTACATTTGTCATGGGTCTCGCTGTGATTTCTTTGTCCTTGTTTTGGAGGCCTAACTTCTGACTGGATATTGGAAATAATATGGGTCATTCTTCATTTCAAGTTGACTGATTCTTTCCCCCATGCTAATACATTCCAGATTTTCAAATAGTTGAGAAGAAGTCAACATATTTGCAGCTGCTAATTCATCCTTCCAGACCCTCAAACCATCGAGATGACAATCTTTTCTTCCTTTTCCTGGCTTCTCTGGGAACAGAGCTTTCTTGGTTTGCAGCTTGGCCTGATCTTTTCCCAGAGTCCCAACATTGTGTGCACAAAGGAGTGGGGTTAAGAAGGAAGCATTTTTGCAACTAGGCCCAGGCAAAGAACATAGAAACTGACCTTTTGTTCTTTCTATCCCTAGCCTCTGTTTGCCAGGTGCCAGGAATGAGCAACAGGAATGGATCGCTTGATGATTCCCTGTTCATTCCTTCTGGGGCACTCAGCACTGGCTACTGTCAGAAGACAGCGTACTGGGCTAAATGGACCTTTGGTTTGACCCAGTCTGGGCGGTCTTGTGTTGCATATCTTCTTGGTTGCAGCAACCAGTCCTGGCTATTAGAGGAGCAGATGGCTTCAAAAGACCACTCTCGTGGATCTGGGAATCCTGGGCAAACTAATTCCCTTCCTTTCGAGAAGGACAGAAAAACCCATTTCCTCCTTCTTTCTATTCCAGGCTTCGTTCCTTTTTCCAAAGACTCGCCTCTTGGGAGCACAGAGAGATCCATGTGCACAAAGTGCTCGTCCAACCTGCAGCCATTGAGGCATGCTCTGGCCTCAGCCCCCAAGAACAGGCCTTGCCAGAGAAGCCCCAGGGAAGAAAATGCTCATGGACCATCATGAAAAGACTCTGTGTCTGTTGCCAATCCCACAACTCGATGGCAGAGAGCAGTGAGGAGAGAACAGCTTCCTCTCCAAGAAGGTGGACACATTTGTCCCTGAAGAAGAAAGCAGCTGAGACCCAGGTGGAGGCAGAAGAGGTGAAGCTGCAGGAGATGACAGACAAAGTCGAAGTGGATCTTACAGGTGAGATGGTTCAATCCACATGGTTCACGAGGAGCATGTGAGGAACACTCACACCAGTCACTCGACAAGCCTCGACATCAGGGCCATCTCATGGGACAGTGATGGGTACCTCCGGCTCTGGAATCCATATAGAGGGTGGCAGAGGTCCATGGCTGAGGTGGGGAGAGCTGACAATGTCAGGTCACCCCCCTCTGGGGATCTGGCACGGTGGGGTGGGGACTACTAACATTGTTCCAGGCTGGAAGGAGAAGAGAGAGGCTGGATGTTGGAGGAAATCCTTTCTTTTCTCCTGGATTGGGTCCCTTTCCTCAAGAAAATGCTCCAGAGGTCTCAGCAGGTCACAGCTGGAAACCGTACCAGAGCTGAGTCATTCCTTCTTGGGGGGTTCAATGCAAAAGGAGGCCAGGTGCCCATCACTGACAGGAAAGGGGTGCAAGGGGAGCAGAAGAGTAGAGGACACCATTGAAAAGAAACTGGCCCCGAGGGAAGAGGAAGCCTTGTGTGGTTAAAGCCTCCAGCTAGGAGTCAGGAGAGCAGAGTTCTCTGCTGAGCTCTGCCAACAACCTTCAGTCTGACCCTGGGCAATTCGCTTCAGGGCTCTGGGCCCAACTTCCATCCTCTGTAAACAAAATGTTAAGAATGTTTCTTTCTGCTGCAGGGACGAAGAAGGAGCCGTCTGACACGAAGGGGAAGAGGGAAAAAGGAAGCCCAGAAGAGCAGGAAGAAGAGCGCACTCCCAGCCCCTCATTAACAAGCAGCTCCCATATGACGATGGTAATGATGCTGTGTGGCCGTGCTCATGGAAAGCATCCCTTGCTGTGTGTAGGAATATCTCCCAGGGGCTGAAAAGAAACACTCGTCAAGGGTGATCAACTCCAGCCAGTCTTTATCTGGGTCGCTTGAACGAGGCCCGCTTTGACAAAAGGGTTTAGGCACCTAAAGAAGTCCAGAGGTGCTTTGTGGGACTGGCAGAAGTGCCTGACTCAGGTGCCCGATTCTGATGCACTTTCCATGGCACACAGGCACGGCTGAAAATCAGACCAGGCCCATCCCTGCCCTGGTCGGGGGAACCCACATATCTCCTGGCTGTGGGGTTCTGGCCCATCTCGTGGCACCAGGACCACTTGGAGACACAGAGAAAAGGAGTCTGCTCTAGAGCCTTAGCTAACAGCCTCTTGGCTTTTCGCTCCTGTGGTCGAGGCTCCTGCACTAAGCTCCAGAGGTCCCAGGTTCCCTCCCGCCTGCCAACATCTGGGCTCTGTCCGAGTTACAAAAGCCTCTAGACACCTTTGTAACTCTTCCTCTTCGGGACAGAGCACCCTGCAGTGCATACAAAAGGCTGCAATTCTGGGAGCTTCTGACCCGCCGGGGGTCTAGAGTATGGAGGTGAGTGTGCCACTCCGCTGTGCTCTACTGCATCCTAGGATATCAGGGTTGGAAGGGACCTCAAGAGGTCATCCAGTCCACTCCCTTGCTCAAAGCAGGACCAAACCCCAATTTTTACCCGAGATCTCAAAATGGTCCCCTCAAGGATTGAACTCACAACCCTGGGTTTAGCGAATGCTCAAACCACTGAGCTACCCCTCAGCTGCTGGCAACCAGGACAGACGGTGCTAATCCAGCGCCATGCAGGCCAGCTGCAGTAATCCCCAGGGGGTGCCCTGAGACCCCAGGGCAAAGGCCTCCAGCACCCCAGGCCCTGGGTTGAGGTGACCCTGGAACCAGGCCCCCTGGAGTAACATTGTGCCCAGTGAGTTCTCACCCCCAGGGCTCTGGCCCCAGAGGCCCAGGCTTTGGGCTTCTCTTCAGCCAGGCGAACTTGCTTCTTCAGTCTCAGTTACTTTTTGTCCTGACAGCAATTCCTGCCTGTTTTCTGGCAGCCCCACAGGCTGCGAGGTGGGGAAGGAAGAGGGCGTTTCCGTTTGGGCCCTAGTCTCAGTCCCTTCCTCGCAGACACTGTGGGCTGCCAGAGTTGCTGAGCCAATCTCCTCAGGCACTCGGGGTGGGATGGGACATGGGGCAGGTTCTCCAGTGACCCCTCGGCGGCACTCAAGGAGCAACTCGAATGGGCTTTGCAGGACATTGAGGCTTTCTCAGCAAAAGCGGGGTTTCCTGCGAGGAGGGGCTAGTGAGGGAGGAAACGGGGTGGCCCTTGGGGTCCCAGCACTGCCCGAGATGCTCCCGTCTCTTCTCAGGAGAGGGGGCCAGAGAGGGGAGAAAAGGCTGAGGAAACTGTTAGGATATAGATATTCAGGCCTGTCTGTAAAGGCCTATACTCTAAGAATTTAGGTGTATTCCTATCACTTGGCTAGTTAGAGGTATAAAAGAAAGAATCAAAATCACTGTCTGCCAGTGTAAGGGCCTTCTCTTACTGTGACAGCCACACCCACCCGCCGACTCACGACGACTCACACACAGCGAGACGGCAAACACACTGACACACATGACGTCTCACACGCCCACGACACGACACTGACACGTCACACGACACACAAGACGGCAGAGGACACGACACCGAAATCACACCCCGGAGACGACCCCCCGCGGGGGCGAGAGCGGAGCGGGGACGGTCGGGGGAACTCGGTCTCTGGGCGGCACGTGGGGCCGGTGTGGGCGGGAGGGAAGAGGGCGGCAGGGCCGAGGGCGAGATTCCCAGCCCCCGTCGAGCGCTGTGGAGCGAGGGCTCCGGCTCGGCTCTCGCAGCGGCTCTGGCGAGGAATGGTGCCGGAGCTCTCGCCGGAGGGGAACGCGGCAGGAGGGGCCTGAGCCGCTTGGGCCTCTTTCCAAGGAGGCGGAACCAGGCCTCCGCTCTCTGCCCGCTGCAGACCCGGCTGCCAGGTCGGCGCTTCCAGTTCCTCGTCCGCACTCGCCGTCTTCTCGTGTGTTCGCCAACTCGCTCTCTCCCCTCTGCTCTCCTGGTGCCGTCTCCCTTTGTAGGACACGGGTAGGTGTGCATTCCCACAGGTGAGGTCTCGGGAGCCATGGAGATGTCGGAGCGGAGGAAAATCATGCCGGGCAGTAGAAAGGCTGCAGAAAGTACCTGAAGAGACAAAGGGAATGAGAAGGGGGGAGTCCAGACTAAGACAGGAGTCTAGTCTGTAAAGAGAAACAACGGGAAGTCTAAGCTACAGAAACTCTTCAAGTTGCCAAAAGACCTTTAGGATGGGAAATGACTTCTTGAATCCAGTCTCTTTAAGATCTTAGGCTTAGTACGTGTGTGTATTTGTATTTGCTTAGTAATCTGCCTTCTTCTGTTTGCTATCCCTTATAATCACTGAAAATCTGCCTTTTCTAGTGAAACTATTTGTTGTTTATTATTATTATTAAACTCAGTTTGTGCAACGGGTGCTCCGGGAGGAAATGATTTGTGTGTTACTCCAAGGGGCCGCCCGGTGTCACTCTTGCTCCATGAGGGAAATGATTTGTGCTATACCTGGTTTAGCCACCCACTGTCACTGTTGGTCCAGGAGGGAAATGATTTGTGCAATACCTGAATTGGCCACGCAGTGTCCCCATTGCTCCGTGAGGAAATGCTTTCTGCATTACTCCAAGTGGCCACCCGGTGTCACTGTTGGTCCAGGAGGGAAATGATTTGTGCATTACACTGACTGGCCACCTGGTGTCACTGTTGCTCCGTTAAGAAAATTATTTGTGCATTACCGTGAGTGGCCACCGAGTGTCACTGTTGCTCCATGAGGGAAATGCTTTGTGTAATACCTGGATTAGCCACCCAGTGTCACTGTTGCTCCACGACGGAAATGGTTTGTGCATTATCTGGATTGGCCACACACATCACTGTTGTTCGGGGGGCGGCGGGGGGGGATTGTTTGTGTGTTACTCCTGAGTGGCCACGTTGTGTCACTCTTCCTCCATGAGGGGAATGCTTTGTGCCTTACCCTGTGTGGCCACCCAAGACAACACACACATCACACACAAAACATCACACACACACAACACGACAGACGACACTCACACACACACAACACAACACCGACACACACAGAGAGAACACGTCACACATACAGAAACACATCTCTCACACACACACAGCACAGGACACCGACACACTCAAACAACATGACACACAAATAAAATGACACACAAAACAGCACACAACACAACACACAAAAATCACACACAACACACGACACTGACACACACACACACGAGACGAGGCACAAAACGGCAGACATGACACAGAAATCACACATGACACCGACACCCACACACAATACAACACACAACACCTCACATGACACACAAAACAGCACACGTGACACACACACACAACACGATGCACAAAACATCGCTCACAAAATATCACACACCCACACACATGACACACACACAGACAACACGACACAAGACACGCAAAACGGCACACAACACGAGACACAAAAATCTCACACAACACATGACACCGACACACACAACATGGCACACAACACGGCACACACCGTCACATGCACACAACACAGCATACAACATGGCACACACACACTCAACATGGACCACATGGGCCATTCTCTGTGTCCAGACCCCTGCACACACCTGCCCTCCAGAGCTCTGCAACAATCATACACCCTTACCCCACCCCCTAGATCCTTAAGAACTGCATACGGGAAACTGAGGCACCCCCACACGATTCAGAGGAAACATGAAGTCCTGCTTCATCACAGATGACTCCAGGAGGTGAGTTGCTTGCTATCCTACCATGTTTTTCTGTCTCTCTCCTCTAGTATGTTGGCCAACACACACATTCTGTCTCTGTCTCTCTCCTCTCCTGGTGCCAACAATGACCAGGCCCCGGGTGCCTGGGCCCCAGTGCCCCGCCTGTGCTCCATCTCTTCCTGTATCTGCCTCACCCCTTCTCCCAGCCCACACTGCCCACCGCTGCCTGGATGATTTCCCCCTCTCCTCCACTGCACCCCCCTCTGTGGGGTCCCTGCCACTCACCGTCTGCCTCCTCTCCTCCACCCCCTCCCCCGCTTCCCCACGGGTCACTCTGGGGGCCGGTTTTCTTCACCATCTTTGTGCATGATCTGGAGGACGGGATGGATTGCACCCTCAGCAAGTTCGCAGATGACACTAAGCTGGGGGGAGAGGGAGATACGCTGGAGGGTCGGGATAGGGTTCAGAGTGACCCAGACAAATTACAGGATTGGGCCAAAAGAAATCTGATGAGGTTCAGCAAGGACAAGTGCTGAGCCCTGCACTGAGGAGAGAAGAGTCCCATGCAGTGCCCCAAGTGTGCCATGTCCCTGCCCCGAACCGACCCTCCCGGAGCATCCTCAATTCCATGAAACAGCTGTTCTGGGGTGGGCAGGAAGTGCTGGGAGGGAGAGTGGGGAGTTACTCAGTGGGGGTGTGTCTCTCTGGGCGGGGTCTGTGTGTGTTTACGCACAAGCTGATTGTGATGTCACGGAGGCCAACAGCAAAGAGTGTTGGGGGTCAGCATTCTTGCCCTGCCGTCAGTCTGCCAACTGGCTTGGTTGACAACGGCTGGTGACCCAAGGAGCTGCTGAGAGACGCGGACCATCCCTCTGTCAACCACTTCTTGAATCAGCTATTTCCACAGGTGTTTGAGGAACAAAAGGATGAGTTTTTACAGAAGGTAATTCCCAGATTCTTTCCCTGCTCATTAGATCGCACACGACAGGTTGGCGCCTCCTTCTCCTGGGGACGGGTGGGGGCGGGTGTGGCAACAGGCAGGTCTCAGCGTTCCCTTTTGATTTGAAAGTGGCCATCTCTCAGGTCTCCTCCTGCTTCAGCCGGTCAGGTTCTTTGGAGGCAGATTTAGATGATTTTATCTTTCAGCAGACTAGTCGGGGGGAATTTCCAGGGATAGAACCAAAAGGGAAGATAACAAAACTCGTGTAGAATTTAGATTGAGATCTCCATCAATAGTCTTTCCCTTGGAGTTGCCCCTAATGCACTCCTTGCCTTCAAGTTGGGAATAGAAACCCTTTGTCTCCTGTCATGACTGCCAAAGAAATGTGTAAATGAGGATATTCTATGATTCTATGATTTACACCCATCAGGGGACACTGTCTTTTTGAGGCGGGTGCAGCTGGCTTGGGATGGTGCTGATGATGGATAGAAAACAGGCTGGAGTCAATGACAGATGGGACCACAGAAGGGGAAGGGGAAGGGCATCTCCATAGAAGGTCCTGGGTGCTCAGATACCCCAGTTCTAGGTACCCTGGCCTGTCCCAGAGAGAAAAGACAAAGAGGGGCCCAGCCCCCCGACAGTCATGCCATGGACAAGAATCTGGTTGGGAGTGGGCTGAAGGTTCCCGCTGGACAAAGGGGAGCTGAAGTCCCCCAGCGTCCTGGAATTTAAGCAATGCAAGCTTCAAACCCTGCACGGGTGGGGCCTGAGGGGCACCTGCAGAAGGTTGGGCTGGACAGGGGCGGCAGGTTTCTACAATTTTTGGTGGTTTCCAGAATGGGACCAAGTCCTGCCTCCCCGTCCACCTCCCCCCACATCTGCCTAAGGCTCTGGGAGTTTGGGTATGGGAGGCAGAGGGAAAGAGGTTGGGCTCTGGGAGGGAGTTTGGGTGTGGGCTGTGGGTTGCGGCAGGGTGTTGGGGTGCAGGAGGGAATGAAGGGTGTGGGGTCTGGGCTGGGGCAGGGGGTTGGGGTGCAGGAGCAGGTGTGGGGGCAGGCTCTGGGAGGGAATTGGATGTGTGGTGTGGGCTCTGGGCTGGGGCAGGGGGTTAGGGTGTGGGAGGGGGTGAGGGGTAGAGGCTCTGGGAGGCAGTTTGGGTGCAGGTGTGGGGTCTTGGCTGGGGCAGGGCATTGGGTGCAGGAATGGGTGGGGTGGCCAGGTTCTGGGAGGGAGTTCAGGTGTGGGCTCTGGGCTGGGGGAGGGGGTTGGGGTGCAGGAGAGGGTGCAGGTCGGGCTCTGGGAGGGAGTTGGGTGCAAGGGGTGGGCTCTGGACTGGGGAAGAGGGTTGGGGTGCGAGAGCAGGTGTGGGGGGAGGCCTGTGGGAGGAAGTTTGGGTGCGGGATCTGGGTTGGGGTTGGGGGTTGGGGTGCAGGAGGGGGTGCGGGCGCAGGCTCTGGGAGGGAGTTTGGGTGTGGGGTGTGGGCTCTGGGCTGGGGCATGGGGGTAGGGTGGAGGAGGGAGTGCAGGGGGTGGACTCTGGGAGGGAGTTTGGGTACAGGGGGCTGGGGTCTGGGCTGGGGCTTGGGGTGCGGGAGAGAATGAGGGTGCAGCTCTTACCTCAGGGATCTCCCAAAAGCGACCCACACCCCCCTCTGGCAGCAGCTCCTAGGTGGGGGGTCTCTGCCCATCGCTGCCCACGGACACCACCCCAGCAGCTCCCATTGCCACAGATGGCAGAGTCGGCCCTCGGGGCGGGGGCAGCGTGTGGAGATCCCCCCACCCCCGGGGCTGCAGGGACGCGCCAGCCGCTTCCGAGACTGGCAGGCCACACGGAGTGTAAGCAGTGTCAGGGTGAGCCTCACCCTGACATCTGGTGGTGAGGTCTGGCAAGTTGTGGAAAAGAACTTCAGGGGCCGATCTCATTTGCATAGGCACACCCACCCCGCCTAGAACGAGGCCATAGCTGCCCAAATGCTCACTTTGGCTGCTGTGGGATCCCCAGTGTCTCTGTTATTGGGGCAGGAAGAATAAATTGTTATTACCCTGATTATGGGAACTGTGCTGGGAACTGTACTTGGCCTTTTGTTATGATGGAGGGACTCACCATCAACTAAGTAGCACTCGCTAGGCAAGGGTCATGGGTTCCAAAACGCTGTGAATTGAGAGAGGGTGGGGACAAGTATTAATATTTGGTGCCATGGGTCCCTTGGTGATGGCCTTCCATGCTAATTGCTCTTCCTTTTCTCTCCACTGTGGAATCTCAGAGCTAATTTTGATTCCGTTAGGACTCTAGTTACAGGCTGCGAAGCTCATTTCGGGCTAATGGTGTCCCAGCACTGAGGCTCCCCTACTACAAGCTGACTTCACCAAAGAGCTGAACTGAGTAAGAGCCGAAATCACTGAGCGTTGTGTTCAGTAGTGGGGGAGCCTGAAGATTTATTGTGGAGAAGTTTGTGAGACGGCTGGTGGAGCGGAGGCCTATGGGGCTGTGGGGCGGTCAGCTTCAGATCATGTAAGGTGCCTTTTACCCCCGCCCCCATCTCCACCCAGGTTGGGAGGTAAAGCTCTGCAGATAAATTTTTGAACTTTGGGGCTGCCCTGACCAGGGACAGAGACTTTTGGGTCATTGGACTTTTGGGATTTTGGGTGATTTGGGGTTGCTGGACTCAAGAACCAAAGGGAAAGGGCATGCCCCAATTTGCTTGGGGTGGGTTTTTTTTTGCTCGTGGGTTGTGTTATGAATCCTGTTGGTGGTGTTTCCCCAACATAATGCCACATTGTTTCTCTCTGTTATTAAAAGGCTTTTTGCTACACTCAGACTATGTGCTTGCGAGAGGGGAAGGATTGCCTCTGGGAGGTGCCCAGCGGGGGTGGTACATATTTGTCCCAGGTCACTGGGTGGGGGCTCGAGCCGGTTTGCATTGTGTTATTGGAATGGATCCCCTAGATATTGAACCCGGCCCTTGTTGCTGCCAACTCTGACGGGCAGAAGGGTTACACGGAGCGAGGGTGGGCAGGAAGCCGCCTTAGCCCCCTTGTGCTGCCGGTGATGGCGGTGGGGGTTCCCGGGCCCTTTTAAATTGCCCGGGGGCAGCAGGTGGGGCTGGGGGAGACACCGGCCCCCGGACTTGGGTGGAGCCAGGCCCCCGTGCTCTTATGTTGCTGGAGCATGGGCACCAGGGGCCCAGATGAGGCGCCTCCCCTGCGGCTGGAGGAGCATGGGTGCTAATCCACGTTTCGGCGGGTTGGTTTTTGGAGGGTTAAATGAAGGCAGCCTCTGCTCTGGGCTCGTCCAGTTTCAGGGCCTGACGCTGCTTTGCACAACGATGAATCTCGGAACAGGCCAGCACTGAAATGACGGCAGAACCTGAGGAAGGAAAAGCCTCTGGGTTCGTCTGTGAGCCTTGACGCCGAACGGGAGCCGTAATTTGACTCGCTTTGTGGCTGCGGCCGGTAAAATGTCAGGACAAAGTCGTCCCAGTGACTGTGACACTGGGTTTGAGGCGGCTTTGGTCTTATTCAAATGTAACTAGCATGGAACACTTGTGTTTTTAAAGGTGGGTTCCCCAAGCAATCCCAAGTTGTTCTTCCCAGAGCCGGGTGATGGTGGGCAGCAGGGGATCTCCCCAGTCTGTGGGGGAATCTCTCTGGGCCCCACTGTTAGTTCTCCAGACTTTCTCCCCCTAACCACGCACACCCCTCCCCCACCCATTATCAATGCTTTACAGCGACCCCTCCCTCCCCTTATGGGATACAGCCTCTCGGTGACAGAGACTGACTGGGGCTCCCCTCTGCATGGCCCCAATGGGGAAGGAAAGGGACCGATGGGGGAGGAAGAAGACGGGCAGAAGGAGTCAAATGGGGCTAAACCAGAATAGAGGAGATTTTCTTCCTGTTAAAATGGACTGGAGTCTCATTGCTGGAAAGCCACAGCTTGAGTGAGGTTTGAACCGGCAGCCTTTCAATTGCCAGGCAAAGGTGCGAACCACAGAGACGGATCACGGCCGACTTCCCAGCGCTGTCCAAGGAGCCCCTGCAGGGGTGCAAGTGGTTAGTGCAAAGGGCAATATTGCTGGGGTTGTGAGTTCAAACCTTCCCTGCAGCCCTGGTTTCTATTACCCCATGGAGCTTCCCCAGCTTGCTTGTCCTAATTCACATGGAAAGTGCCATGAGAGGAAGGTCTGAAATGTGGACGTTGGTGCAAAGCTTGGGACCCCCCACCAATGCTGCCATTAGCTGTGGGTGGGTTGCTCAGGGGCAGGGAGAATTGATTTCTTTGCTGCTGAGAAAGCTGCCAGGACAGGTCCGTGGGCACCAGAGCTCCCCGCTTCTTCCAGCACATGCCAGGCTCTGTCACTCCTGGAGGAGGGTCATCGAATCATAGAAGATCAGGGTTGGAAGGGTCCTCAGGAGGAATCTAGTCCTACCCCCTGCCCAAAGCAGGACCAACCCCAACTAAATCATCCCAGCCAGGGCTTTGTCAAGCCTGTCCTTAGAAACTTCTAAGAAAGGGGATTCCACCACTTCCCTAGGTAATGCATTCCAGTGTTTCACCACCCTCCTAGTGAAAAGGTTTTTCCTAATATCCAACCTAAATCTCCCCCACTGCAACTTGAGACCATTCCTCCTTGTCCTGTCATCTGCTATCACTGAGAATAGTCTAGATCCATCCTCTTTGGATCCACCTTTCAGGTAGTTAAAAGCAGCTATCAAATCCCCCTTCATTCTTCTCTTCCGTAGACTAAACAATCCCAGTTCCCTCAGCCTCTCCTCATAACTCATGTGTTCCAGTCCCCTAATCATTTTTGTTGCCCTTTGCTGGACTCTCTCCAATTTATCCACATCCTTCTTGAAGTGTGGGGCCCAAAACTGGACAGTGCTCAAATAAATCAGTTAGCCTCTAAGGTGCCACAAGTCCTCCTGTTCTTTTTTTTTAGTTATTAAAGAAGTGTCAGTAAAAGGTCAGAATGCGATCGTCTCAGTCCTTCTCTTGAAAAGTGTAAGCTCATTAATTAGTTCGCCACTTCATCAAAAATAAAGGGGACATGCACCAGCCTTTGTCATGTGAGCAACTTTCCCAAGCACTTTGGACAAACTCAGGAGTAAGTATAAAATAGTAAAATAAGTTTATTAACTCCAGAAAGTTAGATTTTAACTGAGTATAAGTATTGGTTACAGAGGTCAAAAGTGGTTACATAACAAATGAAAACAGACTCCCAGTCTAAACTCTAATTTGAATATACTAAGCAAGAATTGGATCAAACAGCTTTTCTCACTCACTGCTTGCTCCAGGCCATGTTGAGTTCTTAATACACAGACTGAATTCCCTCTCAGCCTGAGACCAATCTCTGCAGTTCAAATTCTGAGTCTTCCAGACAATCTTCCAGGTGTTGAGATTGGGGAAGAGACACGCCACGTGGAGGTGTCTTTGACTCTCATTCATATTTTTTCTCCAGCTGCTAGGTAGATTCTTGCCGTGATGCTGGGGTTAGTTAGCCCCCAATATGGAGCAGCAGTTTGCCTCCTGCACCTTGTGGTAGGCATGTCACAGCTCCTTCATTTTGACCCCGCACGGCAGTGTGTCCCTGTCATGGCCCCTTCCTATCATGCATCACGAAATCTGAGTGCGCACCTCGGGAGTTACACCGCAGAAAGCTGCTTTCCTGTGCAGAAACTTGCCCGTGTAGACAAGCCCGCAGAGGACTTCCATAAGAACGCACGACAGGTCATAGACTGGGTCAGACCAATGGTCCGTCAAGCCCAGTGTGCTACCTGAGAGCGACCAGTGCCAGATGCATTGGAGGGAAAGAACAGAACAGGCTTGTTGACCTGCAAGGTGAGGGTCTTTCACCTTTATATTTAACTTCATTGTTGTCGATTCCTACTTATCCTATATCTAACTACCCCTCCTCTGAGGTCTCTGGGCAAATCAGGTGTGAACCACTCCTTTGACACAGACGTGTCCCAATCCAGCTGAATTGAGGCAGAATTTGGGCCAATGTCAGTTTGGAAAAGGCCTGCTTCACCCAGCAGGTTTCTCAAAGTATCCGTTGCTGTGAACCGCATGTCGTGTGGATGTGTGAACTCCAAAGATAGCAAACATGAAAAAAAAAACCGCAAAGCCGGTTCTGAGGTTTCCAGAGCCAGGCCTGAGGGTTAAAGAGCTGTGCTCAAAAGGACAAGGGGGCTCAGCAGCTATAAAAAGAACTAGTTGCAAAAACAAAACAAAAATTACATGAAAAAAAACAACCAAACAACAACCACCCAGAAAAGCTCCCATCACTCGCCCATCACCATTGTAGATCTTGACATCTCCTGCCTAATGTGACATCTTTGCTTTGCGAACAAGAGCCCTGGGGAACTCTCTGGCTCTTTCCCTCTCACTGGGGAAAAGGTTCCACATCTTCTCTCAAGTAGTTTTCCTCCCAACAGAAGATTTATTTTAAAATTTACCAAATAAATTCCATTTGAAACAGAAATCATTCCAGTCTATACTGGGTCTCTATTCTCGTACATGCTATTTCTCTCACATTTTCCCCCAAACCTGATTCCTTTGGAGTCAGGTTTTTATTGCAGGATTAGCCACCATTTGCTATTTTGTAGGAGGGGGCTAGAAGAAAACCTGAATTATACTGTAACACTGAAAGTGATCACAGAATCAGCCTCTTACCTTACACTAATAAACTTCATGTGCAATTTCCTTGTTGCTGGTAACAATTTCTTCAAAGATTACAAACTATAAACCTTTAGGGCAGTTTTCTCTTAATTCCCATTTTCACCCAGTGAGCTCTGTGTGAAATCACATTCTCCCATAACCTAGGAGCCTTCCATTTCTGAGGGTTCATTTCTCCCTGGGTCTTCTCCCAGAAGTGTGGGTGGAAGGGGTCTCACACTACGTGGGAAGGCTGCATCATGAAAAAAACCACCTGTGCTCTACTTTCACACTTTCTAATCTTTCAGAGTAGCAGGAGGCGGAACAGTGAGACACATGCATTAGACTCAAGAGCAAAACTAAGAGACCAAACCACAGACTCTGGACTCAGCATTCATGTATCCTGCAGTCTGAACTTGGAATCTGTTACATTCCCTCATTGGCTACCATCATTTAACCAACACAGAAGTGCTTCTTGTCCAGCAAGGCAGCCAGTTTGGGACCCATAGGCATGGCATGGCTCTGAAGGAATCAGCTGTTTCTCTCTGTGCTTCAGGAAACTTGGGATCCAAATGGTAAAAGACAGTTGTTCCCAGTTTCATCATGGCATCCTTTAGAAGTGTGAGCAATTCTAAAAACAGTTTACCTTGGCCACAGGTCACCATAGCGTCCATCTCTGGGGTGAAAATCAACCACTCGTACCTCTCATTTCTACCTGAGTTCTTGTCAAATCTTTGACCTTAGTTGTAGCAATTTTACACGGCTCTGGCGTAGAATTCTTCACCAACCACACAACATACGAGTAGCGATACTGAGGTAGAACTCCCCCAAATATGCCCTTTTGTTTCTTTAATCTGGTGCAACAGATTTAAATAAGGGACTAAATTCAGGTGCGCCTTAGAATCCCTCTAAGACACCATATGTCAGGTATCTACTCAAAATGGGTGTCTTTCTGCAGCTCTATCACATTCCTCATGGATGTCATTTCCTACACATTTACAGCATCTCCCAGGAGTGAGCTGAACAGAAATGTCACTTCCATTTTTCCCATCTCTACCTAGGAAGGGATTGCATTTCCCAAATAAAAGGCAACATGCACCTGATTAGGAAGGGAAGATCTTCAGGAGCAACCTCCTGCAGGGCATGGGCCACAACTGCTTTGGGAGGCAAATGAATGGGTCTTTTGCTTAGTTCCAAATCATTTACTAGAGAATCCTCTTCCCAGCCCCTTCGGGAAATATTGACCTTACCAATTGAAGAACAGGGGGATAGAGATGGTGATGGAGAATCCCTCTGATTTACCCTATGTTCTTCTGTTGTTACAGAGGGGAAAAGACATTTTTCCCTATCCCTTCCCTATTCCTGCTCTTTGTTATACTTCAATATATTTTAAGGGAGGAAAACGGGAGGAAAAATATCTGCTTTCAGGAAAACATGAAGCAACAGCGCTCTGAACTGTGACAACTGGGAATGAAACAATATGATCCTGGTGGGGGAACTTGATGACTAACAATTGTTTTTAAATGGGGGAACAGTATAACTGTGATGCTCAGGCTTTGTTTAGACTAGGACATGTGATGGAGTTTAGGTCAGGTCAAGGGGAAAGCTAATGCCAACCACTGCACCTCGGCTGCATCTGCACGACAACTGTAATTGTCTTTTAACACCAAGATCACTAACTTGAGCAGCCAACGCCATGTACAGTCCTAGTGGATGTAAGGCACGGGTAGTTTTTGCCTCAGTGTAGCTTGTTGGGAACAAACCTCTCTCCCCCACCTGGAGCTGATGAACATTCCTGGCTGGAGGGACACACGCTCCTTTGACCCAAAAGGAAAGGAGTTGATAGAAAACATCACAGGATTGACCCCAAAGAAGGGTGAGCTGCAAAAGGCAGGAGCAGGCAACTCATCTGGGGGAGCTGAGTAACCACGGTGAAGATGGGGCACAGATCACTAAGTGGGAATTAGCAAATGTGATTTAAAAGAAAAAAATACCTTTGGCCAGCCCTAGTCAAGGCATTTGTTACAGATCACTCCCTTGTGGATTTTCTGATGTCTAATAAGGGTTGAGCGCTGATTGAAGCTTCTCCCACACTCAGAGCACGTGTAGGGCCTCTCTCCTGTGTGGATTCGCTGATGTGTGGTAAGGGCTGAGTTTTGATTGAAGTGTTTGCCACACTCACGGCATCCATAAGGTTTCTCACCCGTATGGATTCGCCGATGTATGATAAGGTATGAGCTCCGATTGAAGCGTTTCCCACACTCAGAGCATCCATAAGTCTTCTCACCTGTGTGGATTCTTCTATGTGTGGTCAGTACAGAGCTCCGATTAAAGCTTTTCCCGCACTCAGAGCACATGTAGGGGGTCTCTCCTGTGTGCGTTCTCTGATGTGTGATTAGGGTAGAGCTCTGATTGAAGCTTTTCCCGCACTGAGAGCATGTGTAGGGCCTCTCACACTCAGGGCATCCTGAGTTTCCCACACTCAGGGCATCCGTAAGGTTTCTCACCCATGTGGATTTTCCAGTGTGTAATAAGGTGTGAGCTCTGCTTGAAGTGTTTCCCACACTCAGGGCATCCGTAAGGTTTCTCACCCGTGTGGATTTTCCGATGTGTAATAAGGTGTGAGCTCTGCTTGAAGTGTTTCCCACACTCAGGGCAGCCATAAGGTTTGTCATCTATGTGGATTCTCTTATGTGCAATGAGATGCGAGCTCCGCTTGAAGCATTTCTCACACACACAGCATGTGTAAGGTTTCTCACACATGTGGATTCTCTGATGTGTGAGAAGGTCCAAGCTCCCTTTGAAGCTTTTCCCACACTCGAGGCATGTGTAGCGTGTTCCTTCCAAGTTCATTCTCTCACGTGTAATAAGGTCTGACTGGCTACCGAAGTTTTCCTCTGGCCTCTGCTGACTCTCACAGGCTTTTGTTTTTTCTGGGCGTGCACAGCTCCCAGAATCATTCCCTTTGGACCTTCCTGACAACATCCCATGGGCTTCTACTCGCTCAGCATCTTCCTGCTGGGGTTCCTCCTCGTTTTCACTCACCATCCCAACACCTGACGGGAGACCGAGAGAATCCAGACGTAAGTCTCTGCCTGCGCCAGAGAGAAAGGAAATCTCAGAGAGAAGAATGGAAAAAGGGATGAAGGAACCAAAATGTGTACAGGACAGATCAAACTTATCAGGAGCTGATTTTCCCTTCAACCTTCCCCAGAGGAAAGAAAGGAAGGGATCAGTTCTGGGTCCGTATGTCAGAAGAAATCTCAGGGGACATCGAGATTGGGGAGGGACCTGCTGCCAGTTGTCAGTCAGGATAGGTGGGAAGCCATGAGTGACCTCTGCCTAACGATTCTACATCTGCAGGGAACAATCCTGAACTTGGAGAGCTCACAAGGTCTTTGTAGGGCATCCCAAATGTTTCCTGTATTCACCGACAGTTTTGGGGTTGGTTTAACCAATGCCTCACCTATGCAGGCAGCTCTTGGGAGCACTTTTTTCTTAGAGCCATGAAGGTCTGGGACCCACGGCTCCTCCCCTCGTTCCAGCTGCGAGATCACATCAGTTCTGGAAACTGGAAACCCTGCTCAAGGCAAAGAAAACAAGGGAGGTCAGTGGAATTTGTGGGATACTTGTCACAAAGAATATTCCATGCTTTTAAGCCCAGCTCACTTTTAAGTAGTAACGTCCCAAGGCCGGCTTCCTTGGCTCAAAGTGCCAGGAGATGATTATTATAAATCATATTCATTACCTTAGTGCCTAAGGGCCAACTAACAGTGGGTCCTCATTTTGCTAGGCACAGTACAAACCGAGAAGCGTTGATGGACCGTGCCCTGAAGAAGTTACAATCTAAATAGACAAGGCAGACACAGAATGGGGGAAGGGGTAGAACCCACCAGCAGAGTGAACTCCGTGAAGGCAGAGTGGCAGATCTGATCAACACAGGCCTAGATCTTGAGACTATCGGATTTAATGTTCCAACCAGGGCCAGTGTTTTCCGGAAATTGTCGCTAGGACTGCATTTTTTCCCAAAATTACTCTTTGTTTGTGGAATCACCGTTAATATCCGGAATTGCTGATCAGAGGGTGGGTGGGGCATGCAGGGTCACAATCCCCCAGATTTCTCCCTGGAGACACCCGTCTCCTCCCCAGGGCACAGGCTGGCTGCGGTTGAGACTTGATGCCAATTTCTTCCCTCCTCATACAAGTCTGGGATCGGCAGTGGGATGCCAGGCTCTCTCATCATGCTGCAGAGAGGACGGCACTCACAGCTGCTCGTGGCCGTCTCCACAGCACCTCTCCCCTGCTCATCTCCCCTGTACACAGCTGGTTCATGCCCCGTCTCTCCAGCGCACAGCTGGCTCTAGGCTCTCAATGCCCAGTATCTGAGCCCCACCGCCCCCACACAGCCGGCTCCTGTCCCCTCCCCACAAGGCACTTTCAGGCTTTAAAGGATTAGATATTGCTCACGTTTGTCAATTACTCTCTTTTCATTGCCTGCAAACTCTTGCCCTAATTATGACTGTTATCTGTATATCTAAGCCAGCCCTTGAAAGCATGAATTCTTCACAGACTATGATGCCGAGATGCGCCACATGATACCAGGAAGGGCTGCGGGATGGGTTTCCTGTGCAAGCTGGTATCGCTACGGGGTGATGAATGCCAGATCTCAAGGCTGGTTATGCAGAGCTCCACCTTTTGAAGCTTTACCCAATGCAGAAAGGGAGTCACCCTCATTCAGGAGACTGAAGACGACAGACTTTTGGGGGATAAACAGCTGAGTTTGAGCTGACTGAGGGGGGTCTTTCTGGGCTACAAACTCACAGGACCTGATAACCACCAGGAGGTAACCCTTTAAGAAAGGTTTTAATACACTTTGGAACCGATCAGGGATTCCCATGAGGACCGCTGAGGGAATGAAGGTAAACACGCATTTGGATGCTCTTCTTCTTTTATGAGAATGGGAACAGGATAGCAGGATAGCACCATATTGCAGCCCATTGGAAAACATAATCCCAACTACACATATAAAATGATGGGCTCTAAATGAGCTGTTTCCACTCAACAGAGGGATCTTGGAGTCACTGGGGACAGTTCTCTGAAAACATCAACTCAGTGTGCCACGGCAGTCAAAAAGCAAAGAGAATGTTGGGAATCATTCTGAAATGGATAGATAAGAAGACAGAAAATATCGTATCGCCTCTATATAAACCCATGGTACACCCACATCTCGAATACTGCCTGCAGATGTGGTTGCCCCATCTCAAAAAAAGATATATTGGAAAAGGTTCAGAAAAGGGCAACCCAAATGATTACAGGTATGAAACTCTTCTGTACCGGGAAAGATTAAAAAGACCGGGACTATTCAGCTTGGAAAACAGACAAAGGGGGGATATGAGAGAGGTCTATAAAATCAAAACTGCCGTGGAGAAAGTAAATAAGGACGTGTCATTTACTCCTTCTCATAACGCAAGGACTAGGAATCACCCAATCAAGTTTATAAGAAACAAAAGGAAGTATTTCTTCACACAACGCACAGTCAACCTGGGGAACTCCTTGCCAGAGGACGTTGTGAAGGACAAGATTATAACAGGGTTACAAAAAAAAAAAAAACACCATGAGAAATCTATTGAGGACAGGTCCGTGAATGGTTATTAGCCAGGATGGGCAGGGATGGTGTCCCTAACTTCTCTTTGTCATAAGCTGTGAATGGGTGACAGGAGATGAATCACTTCATGATTCCCTGTTCTGTTCATTCCCTCTGGGACACCTGGCGCTGGTCACTGTCGGAAGACAGGACACTGGGCTAGATGGACCTTTGGTCTGTCCCAGTGTGGCCATTCTGAAATACCAGGGAACCTAGTGAGTCCAGTGCAATGGGAGGGAGTAGGAAAATCCCTGGCTGTGGAGAACACTGGGAAATTAGAAACTATCATTCAGAAGCAACAGACTCTAAATAGTCTAGAAAAGCAGAATGTGAAAAATAAGAATAAGAATCGGGGTCATGTGACTTCAGGAATGAGGGACTCAAAAAACCAAGTCTGCAGAGAAGGTAGATTGTGGTTAGTGCACATGGGGATGGGGGGAGCAACTCTCCAGGTCTCAAGGATTTTCACCAGCAACCGAGGCCATTGTCCCATGCACGGGGCAATCCGGAGCAGTGAGGAGTTGTGTCATCTGTAATCCTGGCTGAGTTTCAATGCTCTGCTGCTGGAGCTCCCTTGTCTGGATTCCCCCAGCCAGCATTCAAGGTCTGTGTGATCAGTAACCCTGGACCAGCCGCTCTGACCCCAGCAGCCTGCTTCTTACACCCCAAGCACATTCTGGTCTGGGTGGAGAAGGCTCAGGGTTTGAGAGAAGGCCAGGGGTAGGAAGCTTCTGTTCGTTATGCTGGACCTAAGCCCCCATTTTATTTGTGCAAACAGGAGATATTTGACACTGTGCGATTCTGCTCCTGTGCTCTCTTCCCACAGCGTTCAGCAGCAGGGGAGGGTCTCTGGTCGTGTGTGTGTCACTGGCATATTGGGGTGATGCTGGAACAGGACAGAGCAGAGGTGGCATTGTGGGGGTGGCGTGAACCTCATCTCTTCCGTTCCCCTCCCAAGAACCGAGGGGACAGGAATCCTTACCCAGCGAGGTCACATTCTCATAGGTTTCCTGCATGACGTCTCTGTAGAGGGCTCTCTGAGCGGGGTCCAGCAGAGCCCACTCTTCCCTGGTGAAATACACAGCCACCTCCTCGAAGGTCACCGTCCCCTGAAAGAGCCAGAGCCCCACACTCAGGACCTGCTGCCCCACTCACAGCCCCACTATTCGTGGGGGAGAGGAGCCAATCAAACGGAAACTCTGGGTGGACCGCAGTCAACAGAGTCCCACCCCCACCCCGCTCAGAGCACCCAGGAAACACCAGGGTGAGGGGGCGAAGAGAGAGCCCCTCCTCTCTCCCAGCAGATCCATCACACACCTACTAGCCACAGACTGATACCGGAGATGCTGCCCCGAGCAGGGTCTAGGGAGAGATCTCTTGTAGGAAGCCCAACACCCTCCTCCTTGTGAAAAGAAAAGGAGGACTTGTGGCACCTTAGAAACTATCCAATTTATTTGAGCATAAGCTTTCGTGAGCTACAGCTCACTTCATCGGATGCAAACTGTGGAAAGTGTAGAAGAGCTTTTTATATACACACAAATCATGAAAAAAATACCTCCTCCCACCCCACTCTCCTGCTGGTAATAGCTTATCTAAAGTGATCACTCTCCTTACAATGTGTATGATAATCAAGGTGGCCCATTTCCAGCACAAATCCAGGGTTTAACAAGAACGTTGGGGGGGTGGGGGGGCAGGAAAAAACAAGGGGAAATAGGTTACCTTGCATAATGACTTAGCCACTCCCAGAGCTGGATATGAAGCAGGGGAATCTCCCCTAAGCCTGACTGGTGGCTTCCCCCTTCGTATTTCAAGGCACCCGCTGGTTAGTTGGGTCAGGCTCCAGCACTACGAGTCTGGTCCTTTTTCCCAGCCCCATCTAGGTAGGTTATTTTCTGTTCACCAGATTGGAGCATTTCCACCTCCGAACCTCATGGGTCTCTTCCTAGAATCTAGGCCACTTATTAAACAACTCCCAGCAGGTCTGCCACCCCCTGGCCTCCTCCCTTTCTCCACCCTGTGCATTTCCTGCCCCGCTCCAACCTCCAAACCAGACGGTGCAAACCTTCCCCTCTCCCGTGTATTTCCTGTCCCTCTCCCTCCTGCAGGAACAGATCAGAACCCCCCACAATAATCCCTACCTGAGCTGGCTCCTCTGCAGCCATGTCGCTCCCTTGTCCCATGGGAGGACGGGATGAACCGGAAAGAAACATGAGCGTCGTTCTGCAACCTGGCCGGGCAAGAAGGGCTGTTGTAGAAGTTTAGGAACGGACATTAGTTCAATTCACATCACGCTTCCCCCGGGCTCTTTCCTTGCAGAGCGAGATCCGAGATTCTGCCGTGCTGAGAAAATGCTCAATCTCTGGATTACAGCAGAGACCTGGCCCCTCCTGCCAGGCTAGGCCCACAGACACACTTTTAACCTCCTTTCTCCTTCCCGCATCCCAAAACAAAGTCTCTGAACGCAATCCCAGAAAAAAGCAGAACCAAAGGAGTCCCTTTCGAGGATTCCCTCTGACACTGACCCCACGGCAGCCACACCCCAGCAGGAGGGACATGGAGTCAGGAACTGGGTTTTCCTCTCTCTCATCCTCGTCTCGTCCACAGGAAAGTGATTCTCCCCACAGTGCAGTAATACATCTGACTGGGCAGATGAGAGAGCTGGAAATCTCTTTCAAAACTCTTTTATCCCACGGACCCTGTCAGTCTCTCTGTCTCCTTTTCCCTGTGCCCTCTCCATGCCTGTCTGCTAGGAAACTCTCATTCCTCGGTTGTTTGCTCCCCCATGGCTGGATTTGCTCCTGCAAATGGCAGGAGAAATGGGGTGGGGGGCTGTTTGTGTAGAGTCATTTTATAGTCCTTCACTGCCTGCCTGGGATTTCCCCATTGCCTGCCTAGGACCCCCACCTGCCCTCCACCAGGATCTGCCAGCCCATTTGCCTGGGACCCCCTCCTCCTCCCAGCAGGACCCCCTGACGCTTTACAGGAGGACCCCTCACTCTGCGCCAGGGACCGCCCCACCACAGCTCTGTGCACTGGGCATGGCAATGGTCCCAGGAGCCAGCTGGGCAATCCCAGACAGAGCCCCTGGCACAGCACCAGGCAGCATCTAATCCCCTGCCCCACCTGCCCAAGAGACCCCCACCCCCACTGGTCTGCAGCCAACAGGCCCCCAGCCATACCCACCTCCAGGACCCATAGCCTTAGGGTTGGGCACATCAGAACTACCCCCCGAAACCCCAAACCCTCCAGAATCCACCAACCTGACTAGGGCCCCCCCTGCCCAGCCACCCAGAGGCCTCCCCCTACCACAATGCCCCTTCAGCTCCCGCTGCAATCTCCCCACACAGACACCGGCCCCCCCCAGCAACAATGTTCTCTCACAGTGTCTGGTAAGTGGATAGAAAGTTATCACCACCCCCTGCTGGCCAGTCACACAGGCAGAGGGAGCCCGGGGGGGACGCCTCTTTAACAGGAGAAGGGAAGCCATGGAGGGCTAAAATAAGTAAGACATTTCCATACTCTGTCACTAGCAAATAATGGCCACCGTGGATCCACCCCAGAGTTGGCTACATCTTTGCACTGCCGGAAGCCCCTCCTCACGGAGACCCTTTGTCATGGGGTTTGGGATACTTCTGGACCACGCTGCACTCAGAGGGACCTCCTCATCCCGTGCCAGCTGGAGAAAAGAAAAGGGTCCAGCCAACTCTTCTGTTACCAACTGGGAACACCCATCCCCCAAACAGGGGGAGGCCCCTGGCTTTGATGGGTATTGAATATATGGCTAGTCTCTTTTATCAGTAAACATTTTTAACAGAGAGAAAGGAGGGAACAAATGATTCTCAAAGGAGAGGGAAAGATGATCATTGTTGCAGGGGGGTTAATTTCCCAACCAGGATGGAGAAGGACTCAGGGCCACAGGTTCCCCCCAAAGAAGGACAAGTTGCTAGGATTTAGAGACATGGGGAACAGCCCCAAACTTGAGAGGATTTTTAATTGACATTTGATAATGACATTGTAAGAGGGAAACCTGAGCTTTGAGATCAGTGTTCAGAAATGAAAGAGAAAGGGTGGAAATCTGAGGGATTTTGGATCCATTTATGCAAATTATAGAGAGGAAAGTGGAAAATGAGAGGGATTTTATCGCAGTTGTTGATAGGAGGTAAAAGCTGAGTGTATTTCCCACCACTATTTGGTCAATGAATAGAGCGGAAATGGGCAACGTTGGCAAACGTTTGAGATCCATATTCAGGAATCTGAGAAAAGGTGTAAATCTGAGATTTTCGTCGTAATTTATCATTACAGAGACAGGGAAAGCTCTCAGGGGCGTATTCAATTAGAAGTAGACAACTAGAGTAAAAGTGGGGCAAACGTTGAGGGTATTTTTGAGGAATCTTTGAGACGTACAGAGAAAACGTGTCACAAACTACGCAACTGAGAACATGGGATAAACGCCAAGACCGGGGGGGCTTTTATGTGGCTATTAAAGAACGAGCTGGAAAAGGGGGGACCGTTTGTGATATAAAATCCAGCCTGTCCAATACAGAAGCAGAAAGTGATGGTCCCCCCCCCACGGCCCCCGTTCACCTGGGCAGCAGGGAGCCCTCTGAGGGGCTGACTGAAGGGGGCGGGGGGGGAGCTGGAGGGCTCCCTGGGGGCGGGGATGGGGCGGCAGTGGGGGATGGGCAGGTAGGGGGCAGAGAGTCACTTTCCTGCCCCCCCCGCCCAGCGCTCCCCCACCGGGGTCTCCCACTCACCGGAGCACGGCGGGGTTAATGACGGGCCCCACCCCGCACAGACCCCGGAGGGGAGCCGCAGCTGCTCCTCCGACAGATCCGACACGAGGCAGCGCCTGGTCTGCTCCGGGCTCCGCCCCCAGACGCTGCCCCGCCCCTGTCTGCTCCAGGCCCCGCCCCCTGACGCTGCCCCGCCCCCGGTCTGCTCCAGGCCCCGCCCCCGACGCTGCCCCGCCCCCGGTCTGCTCCAGGCCCCGCCCCCAGGCGCTGCTTCGTGTCGGGTCTCTCGGAGGAGCAGCTGCGGCTCTGCTCTGGGGTCTGTGCTGGGGGGGCCCGTCATTAACCCCCCCGTGCCCGGCCGGGGGGGGCTTTCTCCAGCTGGGACCAGCCCCGGGCTCTGCCCGCCCCCGACCCGGTGAGTGGGAGACCCCGCGGGGGGGGGAGCGCTGGTGGGGGGGGCAGGAAAGTGACTCTCTGCCCCCGGCACGGCTGGGATTGGGGGGGGCAGAGACTGGGGCCCGGCGGGCGGGGTCCCTTGGGGGGTGTTGGGGGGAGAAGCCGGAGTTGCGGGGGTGGGGGTTGAATTGTCTCTGTGCAGCCAGGAAATTCCCGGGGGGGAAGTGGGGGGCGGCGGGGGAGTTAATTGGATACCGTTCCCCCCACGGGCACAAATGCCCCCCAGTTTTCCCCTTTTCCCTCTCGGTAGCTCCCACCTGGTTGTAAACTCCCCCCCACCCCCCATTGATCCGCTCTCTGGTCTCCCCTGATCCCCCCCCCCTCCCCCCCCCCCCTCCTCACATGTCCATTGAAACTCCCCTCCCGTGGGGGGGGGGGCGGGATTTCCCTCCCCTCGTTTTATCCGCAGCGATTTGTCCCGGTGTCGGTGGGAAGTTGGAGCCCGGAGCCATCCCCCAACCTGGCTGCCCCGGCGTGGGGGTGGGAGGAGACGCCGGGTCTCTGCCGGGGCGGGGAAGGGAGGGGACGTGTCCCCCATGGGGCTGCCCCCGATCCCGGCTTCCCAGTCCCACTTGCGGCCCCCAACTGCCGCACCGTTGCCCCCAGCCCCCACCTGCCCCCCACCTGCCCATCCCCCACTACTGCCCCCTCCCCTCCCCCAGGGAGCCCTCCAGCTCCCCCCCCCCCCCGCCCCCTTCAGTCAGCCCCTCAGAGGGCTCCCTGCTGCCCAGGTGAACGGGGGCCGGGGGGGGGACCATCACTTTCTGTTTATGTATTGGACAGGCTGGATTTTATATGACAAACGGTCCCCCCTTTTCCAGCTCGTTATTTAATAGCCACATAAAATCCCCCCCCCCCCCCGGTCTTGGCGTTTATCCCATGTTCTCAATTGTGTAGTTTGTGACACGTTTTCTCTGTACGTCTCAAAGATTGATAAAAAAAAGTTTGCCCCACTTTTACTGTAGTTGTCTACTTCTAATTGAATATGCCCCTGAGAGCTTTCCCTGTCTCTGTGATTAGAAATTACGACGAAAATCTCAGATTTACACCTTTTCTCAGATTCCTGAATATGGATCTCAAACGTTTGCCAATGTTGCCCATTTCCGCTCTATTCATTGACCAAATAGTGGTGGGAAATACACTCAGCTTTTACCTCCTATCAACAACTGCTATAAAATCCCTCTCATTTTCCACTTTCCTCTCTATAATTTGCATAAATGGATCCAAAATCCCTCAGATTTCCACCCTTTCTCTTCCATTTCTGAACACTGATCTCAAATCTCAGTTTTCCCTCTTACGATGTCATCATCAAATGTCAATTAAAAATCCTCTTGGGTTTGGGGCTGTTCCCCATGTCTCTAAATCCCAGCAACTTGTCCTTCTTTGGGGGGAACCTGTCGCCCTGAGTCCTCCATCCTGGTTGGGAAATTAACCCCCCTGCAACAATGATCATCTTTCCCTCTCCTTTGAGAATCATTTGTTCCCTCCTTTCTCTCTGTTAAAAATGTTTGCTGATAAAAGAGACTAGCCATAGATTCAATATCCATCAAAGCCAGGGGCCTCCCCCTGTTTGGGGGATGGGTGGTTCCCAGTCGGTAACAGGAGAGTTGGCTGGACCCTTTTCTTTTCTCCAGCTGGCACGGGATAAGGAGGTCCCTCTGAGTGCAACGTGGTTCAGAAATATCCCAAACCCCATGACAAAGGGTCTCCGTGAGGGGGGGCTTCCCGCAGTGCAAAGCTGTAGCCAACTCTGGGGTGGATCCACGATGGCCATTATTTGCTAGTGACAGAGTATGGAAATGTCTTACTTATTTTGGCCCTCCATGGCTTCCCTTCTCCTGTTAAAGAGGCGTCCCCCGGGCTCCCTCTGCCTGTGTGACTGGCCAGCAGGGAGTGGTGATAACTTTCTATCCACTTACCAGACACTGTGAGGGAACACTGTTGCTGGGGGGTGCATGTCTGTGCGGGGAGATTGCAGCGGGAGCTGAAGGGGCATTGTGGTAGGGGGAGGCCTCTGGGTGGCTGGGCAGGGGGAGCCCTAGTCAGGTAGGTGGGTTCTGGAGGGTTTGGGGTTTCGGGGGGTAGTTCTGATGTGCCCAGCCCTAAGGCTATGGGTCCTGGAGGTGGGTATGGCTGGGGGCCTGTTGGCTGCAGAGCAGTGGGGGTGGGGGTCTGTTGGGCAGGTGGGGCAGGGGATTAGACGCTGCCTGGTGCTGTGCCAGGGGCTCTGCCTGGGATTGCCCAGCTGGCTCCTGGGACCATTGCCATGCCCAGTGCACAGAGCTGTGGTGGGGCGGTCCCTGGCGCAGAGTGAGGGGTCCTCCTGTAAAGCGTCAGGGGGTCCTGCTGGGAGGAGGAGGGGGTCCCAGGCAAATGGGCTGGCAGATCCTGGTGGAGGGCAGGTGGGGGTCCTAGGCAGGCAATGGGGAAATCCCAGGCAGGCAGTGAAGGACTATAAAATGACTCTACACAAACAGCCCCCCACCCCATTTCTCCTGCCATTTGCAGGAGCAAATCCAGCCATGGGGGAGCAAACAACCCAGGAATGAGAGTTTCCGAGCAGACAGGCATGGAGAGGGCACAGGGAAAAGGAGATAGAGAGACTGACAGGGTCCGTGGGATAAAAGAGTTTTGAAAGAGATTTCCAGCTCTCTCATCTGCCCAGACAGATGTATTACTGCACTGTGGGGAGAATCACTTTCCTGTGGACGAGACGAGGATGAGAGAGAGGAAAACCCAGTTCCTGACTCCATGTCCCTCCTGCTGGGGTGTGGCTGCCGTGGGGTCAGTGTCAGAGGGAATCCTCGAAAGGGACTCCTTTGGTTCTGCTTTTTTCTAGGATTGCATTCAGAGACTTTGTTTTGGGATGCGGGAGAGAGAAAAGAGGTTAAAAGTGTGTCTGTGGGCCTAGCCTGGCAGGAGGGGCCAGGTGTCTGCTGTAATCCAGAGATTGAGTAGAGAGTTGTCACTTTGGATGGGCTATCACCAGCAGGAGAGTGAATTTGTGTGAGGGGCGGAGGGTGAGAAAACCTGGATTTGTGCTGGAAATGGCCCAACTTGATGATCACTTTAGATAAGCTATTACCAGCAGGACAGTGGGGTGGGAGGAGGTATTGTTTCATATTCTCTGTGTGTATATAAAGTCTGCTGCAGTTTCCACGGTATGCATCCGATGAAGTGAGCTGTAGATCACGAAAGCTCATGCTCAAATAAATTGGTTAGTCTCTAAGGTCCCAGAAGTACTCCTTTTCTTTTAGCATTTTCTCAGCACGGCAGAATCTCGGATCTCGCTCTGCAAGGAAAGAGCCTGGGGAAGCGTGATGTGAAATGAACTAATGCCCGTTCCCAAACCTCCACAACGGCCCTTCTCGCCCGATCAGGCTGCAGAACGACGCTCACGTTTCGTTCCGGTTCATCCCGTCCTCCCATGGGACACGGGAGCGACATAGCTGCAGGGGAGCCAGCTCAGGTCGGGATTATTGGGGGGGTTCTGATCTGTTCCTGCAGGAGGGAGAGGGACAGGAAATACACGGGAGAGGGGAAGGTTTGCACCGTCTGGTTTGGAGGTTGGAGCGGGGACAGGAAATGCACAGGGTGGAGAAAGGGAGGAGACCAGGGGGTGGCAGACCTGCTGGGAGTTGTTTAATAAGTGGCCTAGATTCTTGGAACAGACCCATGAGGTTCGGAGGTGGAAGTGCTCCAATTTGGTGAACAGAAAATAACGCACGTAGATGGGGCTGGGAAAAAGGACCAGACTCCTAGTGCTGGAGCCTGACCCAACTAACCAGTGGGTGCCTTTAAATATGAAGGGGGAAGCCACCAGTCAGGCTTAGGGGAGATTCTCCTGCCTCATATCCAGCTCCTCACAAGGAGGAAGGTGTTGGGCTTCCTACAAGAGATCTCTCCCTAGACTCTGCTCGGGGCAGCATCTCCGGTATCAGTCTGTGGCTAGTAGGTGTGTGATGGATCTGCTGGGAGAGAGGAGGGGTGTCTCTTCGCCCCCTCACCCTGGTGTTTCCTGGGTGGTCTGAGTGGCGTGGGGGTGGGACTCTGTTGGCTGCGGTCCACCCAGAGTTTCCGTTTCATTGGCTCCTCTCCCCCACGAATAGTGGGGCTGTGAGTGGAGCAGCAGGTCCTGAGTGTGGGGCTCTGGCTCTTTCAGGGGCCGGTGACCTTCGAGGAGGTGGCTGTGTATTTCACCAGGGAAGAGGGGGCTCTGCTGGACCCCGCTCAGAGAGCCCTCTACAGAGACGTCATGCAGGAGACCTGTGAGAATGTGACCTCGCTGGGTAAGGGTTCCTGTCTCCTCGGTTCTTGGAAGGGGAACTGAAGAGATGAGGTTCACGCCACCCCCACAATGCCACCTCTGCTCTGTCCTGTTCCAGCATCACCCCAGCATGCCAGTGACACACACACGACCAGAGACCCTCCCCTGCTGCAGAACGCTGTGGGAAGAGAGCACAGGAGCAGAATCGCACAGTGTCAAATATCTCCTGTTTGCACAAGTAAAACGGGGGGTTAGGTCCAGCATAACGAACAGAAGCTTCCTACCCCTGGCCTTCTCTCAAACCCTGAGCCTTCTCCACCCAGACCAGAAAGTGCTTGGGGTGTAAGAAGCAGGCTGCTGGGGTCAGAGCGGCTGGTCCAGGGTTACTGATCACACAGACCTTGAATGCTGGCTGGAGGAATCCAGACAAGGGAGCTCCAGCAGCAGAACATTGAAACTCAGCCAGGATTACAGATGACACAACTCCTCACTGCTCCGGATTGCCCCGTGCATGGGACAATGGCCTCGGTTGCTGGTGAAAATCCTTGAGACCTGGAGAGTTGCTCCCCTCATCCGCATGTGCAATAGCCACAATCTCTCTTCTCTGCAGACTTGGTTTTTTGAGTCCCTCATTCCTGAAGTCACATGACCCCGATTCTTATTTTTCACATTCTGCTTTTCTAGACTATTTAGAGTCTGTTGCTTCTGAATGATAGTTTCTAATTTCCCAATATTCTCCACACCCAGGGATTTTCCTACTCCCTCCCATTGCACTGGACTCACTAGGTTCCCTGGTATTTAAGAACGGCCACACTGGGACAGACCAAAGGTCCATCTAGCCCAGTGTCCTGTCTTCCGACAGTGACCAGCGCCGGGTGTCCCAGAGGGAATGAAGAGAACAGGGAATCATGAAGTGATTCATCTCCTGTCACCCATTCACAGCTTATGACAAACAGAAGTTAGGGACACCATCCCTGCCCATCCTGGCTAATAACCATTCACGGACCTGTCCTCGGTAGATTTCTCATGATGTTTTTTGTTTTTTGTAACCCTATTATAATCTTGGCCTTCACAACGTCCTCTGGCAAGGAGTTCCCCAGGTTGACTGTGCGTTGTGTGAAGAAATACTTCCTTTTGTTTCTTATAAACCTGCTGCCTATTAATTTGATTGGGTGATTCCTAGTCCTTGTGTTCTGAGAAGGAGTAAATGACACTTCCTTCTTTACTTTCTCCACAGCAGACATGCTTTTATAGACCTCTCTCATATGCCCTCTTGTCTCTTTTCCAAGCTGAAAAGTCCCAGTCTTACATATCTCTCCTCATACAGAAGCTGTTTCATACTCCTAGTCCGGGTTTTTTTGCCCTTTTCTGAACCTTTTCCAATTGCAATGTATCTTTTTTGAGATGGGCCGACCACATCTGCACACAATATTCAAGATGTGGGCGTACCATGGATTTATACAGAGGCAAGTTATGTACTGTCTTATTATCTGTCCCTTTCTTAATGATTCCCAACACCCTGTTCGCTTTTTGACTGGCTCTGCACCCTGAGTGGATGTTTTCAGAGAACTATCGACAATGACTCCAAGATCCCTCTCTTGAGTGGAAACAGCTAATGTAGACCCCATCATTTTATATGTATAGTTGGGATTATGTTTTCCAATGGGCTGCACTAGGTGCTATCCTGACATCTAGGACTGCTGAGATCCTGCATTCAGTGATATCCCTGCCCTTCCTGTTCCCTTTCTCCACTGAACCCCACCAGCCCATTCTTAGTGTTCCCAGCTTCCCCAGGACTCTCTCATTGTGTCTGGACCTCTCTCTCTCTGCAAGAAGCAGTTCCAGGGAGACTTGTCCTCTGTCTGGAGTCTTCAACTTCTGGGACATGGATTTACTTTCTCTGTGTTTTAGGAGATGCTTTGAAATTGAGTGTCTGTGACATTAACCACAGTGCAATCTTGACTGGTTGAACAGCTGTTTCCCCTCAGTTGCCCCTCAGTTCCCCTCAGTTGTGTTTTCAGTCAGGACTCCCCAAGGCACACCAGGTCACACTAAGCACTGAAGTGAAATTAATAGAATGTTTTGTTTTTTTATGACAAAGTCTTATGCAATCACCTGAACTCCTTTGTTTTCTTTCATCTGAGCAGGGTTTCCCATTTCCAAACCTGATGTGTTTTCCCAGCTGGAAGAAGGGGAAGAGCCATGGGTCTCAGAGCTCCAGGGTTCAGAGGAAAGACAGACCCTGAGAGCTCCCTGCAAAGGTGAGGAAACATGAAACCAACTCAGAATCTGTAAGTGCCTGAAGGAAACATCTGGGATGCCCTACGAAGCCCTTGGGAGGTCACTCAGTTCATTATTGTCCCGAGCAGGGGTCATAACCTCAGGGTAACTATAGCTCATGGCTTCCTGTAGATCCTAGCAGACATCAGGCAGTAGCTTCCTCCCTTCCCCCCATGAATTTGATGGGATGTGAAGGCTGAATTGATCCCCTCCTCTCTCCCAGTTAGGGGAAGTGTTTGGAGGAGTTCAGTTCCTGCTTTTATTTGACCTGTCTCCAGCACTTCTTTTCGTTGGCCTTCCCCTTTCCATCCCTGTTTGAGGTTTCTGTCTCTACCGCAGCAGGTGATGCGATGGCATGTGAGAAAGAGGAGCAGAATTCTCAGCAGGAAGATGCTGGGCAAGTGGATAAACACAGAGCATTATCACGATGCATCAGACGATGCTTTGACTTCTTTAATCCTATATCAGAGTCGCTATGCCTGGAGATGAAAGTGTCAAAAACCTGGAAGGGGAATTTGATCCCAAGCACCGTGTGATCATTTGGAGTTTAAATCCCAGGTTCCATCAATTGGTAAAGCCACTTCTGGCAAGGGGGCTGTTTTGTCCCCCATTATGGGGGATGCTAGGTTACTAAAAAAATTTTAAATAACCTAACTAATTCTATGGCATGGGGAATGGTCCCCTTCATGATGCAGATGTTGAGGAAATAGAAGTGGGTTTTTTATTGAATTTATCCTTTGTAGGTGCTAAAAAAAGTGTATGAAATGAAATCAGTGTTGGAAATCTAATAGCTGCAGAAAAATAGCTAGTTTTGAATAGAAACTCCAGCTCTGATAACTAACAGGCCTGTAACCAGTCCCTTGCCTGGAATTGTGCCACCAAATTAAAGAAAAGCCGGGCATGTTTCAGGAAGCCATTCCTCACTAACACTGCTGAGATTTTGAGTGCTTTTGTAAAGGATTCTACTTCAGGGAAGTGTACATTTACCCTAACCAAGGCCAAGGATTTGGAAAGAACTGGGGTTGAATGAGTACACGCTCCGTTCTTGGTTTCCATCCCAGTAAAAGAAGCTATGGTGACCAAAGCCCCAAGGAAAATTGTTTGTTTGTACAACTCACTGATTACAGATCCAAAGCATGCCAGGGTTAGATTGAGAACAATCATCCTTCACCATTTGGATCCAAAGAGAGAGAGTGCTTCATAGGACATTCCCTCCTCATGGATTCCAAACTGGGTGCCTCATTGGATAATGTCAAAGTCAGATTCAGGACTCACATAATTTGTCAGACCATTCTGTTTATTAGCAAAGCACTTTGCCAATGCACACAGATATGTGAGCCCCCTGCAAAGGCTCAAGCTAACATATTTATACAGATAAGCCAATTTAACATAAGAGACAAAAGGAAGCAGAAACTGACAAATATACATACATATCTTACTTGCATACGAATGTTTACCAATCTCCCAGCTCAGTAGGAGCTCTAAGTTAATTAGTTTGAGGACCCATTGTCTCACACTCCTTAATGTTTCTCTTCTTGACAACTATATTTCAACAAACCCTTCAAGTAGCATTTCTTTAATGAATTCTAATTTCAATATAATTCATTCTATTTTCACAGAAACAAGGACTTTCAGGCTGTGGAAATGATGGTAACCAATGAGGCAACGAACGTGTCCGGTTCCAGTTTCAGACTTCCAGATACTCGCATGTTGAGTCCTGATTCTCTGGTTTTGTGTCTGATGCTCCGGCTTCACAATAAAGCTGATGTTGGCACAGCTGCCCCCATGTAGCTGCTCTGGTGTAGCATGCTATTACAGATGCTCTAAGCCAATGGGAGAGATCTCTCCCGTCGGACTTCATTAGTCCAGCCCCCTCAAGCTATATGTCCTGCTGACGTAGCGCTATCTACAGAGGGCATTAGGGCTGTGTAACTACATTGCTCAACTCTGGATTTTTCACACCCCTGAGCAATATAGTTATACCGATAAATGCCTTTAGTGTAGGACAGTTTTCTCTTGTGTTTTATGCATTTACATCCCTTCTCCTCTACCTCCTCCTACTTTGAAAGATTAAAAAGTGTGAAAAGAGAGATTTTTTTTTCCTCGTGATGCAAACATTCCCACATAGGAGACCCCTTCCACCAACACACATGGCAGAAGAACCAGCGATATGTGAACTCAGAGAATTGGTTGGGACCTACGTTGGGACAAACCAGAACTAGAGCCAAGGTTCAGTTGTTGGCAATGGGGATTAAAAGGAAATGAACTCATATGACAAGAATTTGAGCTCTTTGAATATGTTATTGTTTCCAATGAAAAAGAATTTATTGGTTAAAGAGTAGGAGACTAATTGTGTGATAATCTGAATCACTTTGTAAAACAAAGTGTCTTGTTTAGTGACAGCTGATCTTGAAAAGTTAATTTGCTTTAATTTACCCCCTGTAGTGTAAGGCGTTCTGGTAGAAAACCTCACTCTAATGGTTGGGGTGGAAGAATGTGTGTGAGAGTGTATAAGTGAATATTGGCCCAGGATAGATTTTAAATTTTTGTGTTTCAAATAGAACTTATTTTGCTTAGTTTCAAAGTCTATTTCTAGTGAAAACAAAATTATTCAAAGAGACAATTTGTAGAAGTTTTTCAAGTTCTTACACTTCCAGTGTTTGAAGTATAGACAGAGCCTGAGACAGACTGATCCCCTATGGGAAGTTAGTCATGACATGAATTCCAATTTTGACCCATTTCCCTATATGTGAGGGAGGTACTAGTATGGAGGGCTGGGCCAGCTGTCCGATCGCCTGGTTCCTCAACTGTAGCTACAGCTCTTAGGACCCATCTACCCAAAGACTGAGAGAAATGGAGAGTTCCAACCATTGTTATTTTAGTATCTTATTGTTCCTTTCTCTGTTTTTTGTGCTGGCCTTTCTATTATATCAGGGTGTGACGGTATAGCTCAGTGCATGTTGTGACAAAGCTCTGTCCTTGTCTCTATGGGTCCCACGTTTCCTGGTGGATTTTGCTAGCCCCAGAGGCTCACTGTGACCCTCCACATAGCCCTTCTCTCTCTCTAGAGGCAAGGGCCACAGCTTACTGAGCCATCGTAAGCCAGCAAGGGAGGTGAGGAGAAGCAACCCTCCCTCGCACAATCTCTGTTTCCCAGTATCCATGATTAATCAAGAAGGAGAGGGGAGGGGAGGGGGGAGCCCGGGCCTACCCTCTACTCTGGGCTCCAGCCCAGGGACCCTAATAGTAGCAGCTATGGTAGCTGACTTTTGGGAAATAGGACGTGTACAATTCCCTGGGCCGCTTCCCCACAGCAGCCCCCACTCAGTATCTCCTTCGCTGTTACCTCAGGGCCTCCTTCCTTGCACCTGATGTGGATTTGCACTGCTTGGTTCCTCCAACAGCACGGCTTCCTCCTACAGATCCTGACACATGCGCCTCACTGACGAACTGGGAGGCTTTTCACTAGTTCCAGCCAGGCCTTGATGGGCTTCACGTGTTCCAATCAACCTAGCTATCTCCACTGCTTTCTAGAAGGATCTTAATTGGCCCCAGGTGTCTTGATTAACCTGAAACAACTGCCGTTTGGTTACTATGGTACCAAGGATTTGTTTAGCCTGGGGCTAAAATACCTGTTCCTCACTACTTAACTATAGCCGTCTTGCCTTGCCCCGTCACAATGTGTGACAAAAGCTTATTGGTGCCAATTGGCAAAGGGGTCACTGTCATTCACAAGCAACTCCTGTCTCAGACCTGACAAATTCACCACACCTCGGACCCAGAGCAGGGGTGGGGGAATCTTCCTTACAGTGGGGGGGCCACCGGCATCCGAACTGTGACGCCCCCATGACACCCCTTTCGCCCCAGCCCTCACTCACTCCGCCCCTTCTCCCTGAGGCCCCAATCTCACACCGCCCCTTCTCCCTGATGCCACCCCTCCCTCCTAGGCCACACCCACAGAACGCCTCTTCCCCCAAGGCTCCACCTTGTTCCCCCCTCCGTCGTCCGTTCTTAGGGCTGCTAAAAAGTGCTGGGCCCATGGCCCTCTAAACCCCCCTTGTCCTGCACCCTGACACACAGCCAGGCAGGCAGCAGTGTGTGTGAGTGTGTGTATGTGACAGAGACTGCTGGGCTGTGCTGAGCCAGTGCGGGAAGTGGGGGCTGATGTCGGGGCTGTCCCGCTCTCCCTGACTCAGGACTGGGGTGTCCCGCTCCCCCTGACTCAGGACTGGTTGCTTCCAGCAGCTGTCTGAACTTAGGGACAGCGTGCCAACACACTCACTCTTCCACAACACACACGCTCCCCGAACACACACATTGTCTGTCCCCAACACACACACACTCTCTGCCCACCATGCCCACGGCAGCTGAAAAGCAGCTGGCAATCGAGTCGGATGCCCATGGAACAATGGGATAGAGAAACCTGCCTCGTGTGGCTGCCCACGAGGCATTGCAAACCCTTCCCAAAGCACCCTGCGGCCAGTTGTACAGTGGGATAGCGTCCCACAATGCACTGCTCTCTGTGGCGATCCAAGAGCTGCTAGCCTGGATGCGCTCCGGTGACACAAGCAGCCTAGTGTGGACATGCAAAAACGACTTAATTAAAACGCTTTAACTAAAGCAGCATAACTCTGTCGTGTAGACGTAGCCTGGCTCCCACTGGGGCCAAGGATGCTCAGGCACTGAAACTGAAGAGCCACAACTTCCTCTGGGCAGGTGCCTCGTGGGAGGGGCAGAGAGGTGTGAGCGGTTCTCAGGGCAGGTGAGGGGAGGGGACAGAGAGGAGTGTGTGGCAGGCTGGGCAGGTCTCATGGGAGGGCTCAGAGAAGTGTGGGTGGCGGGCAGAGTCTGTCTCAGGAGAGGGGGCAGAGAAGTGTGGGTGGCAGGCAGACCGTGGGGTAGGGAGCGGAGAGGCACGAGCAGCCGGCAATGAGGCCTTGGGGGAGGATAGGAGCGAGCGAAAGGTGGACCAGCAGGCCTCAGCCAACGGAGACAGAGTGGGTGGGAAGAAGTCCCCCTGTTAATCCAGTGCTATCTACACTCGGATTAGGTTGGCATAATGGCATTGCTCAGGGGGGTTAAATTTTTTACCCCGCAAAGCAATGTCATTACACTGACTTAATTTTGTAGCGCAGACTTGTCCAAAGAATCACACACACACCTTGGGAGCAAAACTTCACCTGCTTCTCTGCTTTACAGAATCCAACACAAGCAACGCTTGTCCGGGCGTGGGGGGCGTTGGCAGGGAGTCAGGTGTGGGCAGACACCATACGTTAGCCAGAGACGGGCACCATGGCTTAGCTGGCTAAAGCACCTGTCTTGTAAACAGGAGATCCTGGGTTCAACTCCCAGTGGTGCCTTGTTGAGTGGCTTTTGGGGCACCTGGTACTGGCTGCTGTCAGAAGACAAGATACAGAGATAGGTGGACCTTTGGTCTAGCCCAGTGATGCTGGTTTTGCTGTTTAAATTACACGCACAGGCACTGATGATAGAGTGACTGAAAGTTTGGGTGTTAAGAGCTGATAGGTCAGTGGTGCAGTCCCCTCGCAGATGACCCCCTCCCCCTGGGACAGGGGCAGGTCCGAGCTCTCACACCAAGTGGCTCATTGGGGCTGTGTTAGCCGACGGCCAAGGATGTTTGGTGAGGTGCCAGCTATGCCCGTTTATACCATCCGTGACTTTAACCGCTTGGACGCACTGTCCCTTCGCGGCGGGCAGCCTGGGCTAGGCTGACAGATGCCCCAAGGTCCTAACCACCCGTGACTTTAACTGCTAGAGCTCAGAGCTCCTTCGCAGCGGGCAGCCAGGATTGACTGACAGGTGCCCCAAGAGTTTGCCCCGTGGAGGCGGCACAACTCAACACTAGGCTCTTAGTACTCTCACCTAATGGCCAGGCTTTAGAGCCAAAACGGCTGAGGTTCTTTAATTGTGTCGGCTGCTTTACAGTAAACCAGAGAAAACAAGTCAGGCTTATGCACAAATGGTTACCAAAATTTATTAAGCTAGATTCTAATCATGTGGTTACAAAATTGCTCGTGCCTACTTATTTAAATGTAGAGATGTTACACACACAAACAAGTTACAAAACTGAAGCCACAATCCCAAAGAAAGAAAACAAAGTATAGAGCTCTATTTCAAAATATGTGTACACGAAAGATAGGAGATCAGGTGTGGGTGCTTCTTACCCTCCTTGCATCTCTCGATTCCAGCGGTGCCAAGCCAGGATCGGTCACTCAATTCCGCGGAAAGACGAATAAGGGACAAGGTGTAGGGACCCTCTTAGCTGCAGAAGCCTTGGGAGGCTGTCACTTATCTGACCTGCAGATAGATAGTGAAAAGCACTCCAAAATCATGGTGCTGTAGGTCCCCTACTTATACCTCTGTACTCCTTTATTCTCTTTCTCCTTTCTTATGCCAAATTGAGGCTGGTCTGTCGGGGTGACGCCAGCTTTCGCAAGAGTAGTTTACACTTGCAAAGGAGAGAAACAATAAGTTTCGACTACTGGACACTTCTTTTATCAGGGTAAATATTTTCCCACCTAGGATGTTGGTGTGAGTGCATCAAGCTATTTAGTAGGGGCTAAGAGCCATGTCTGTCACAGGGCCTCTGCCTGCTGTGAGCTTAATCCTTGTATCTGTTCCCAGAGGCACATTGTAGCAGCACACCTGTGCTCTCACAGCTTCAAAGGCTGTGCTGGAATATATGTTAAGTGCCCTGTTCCAGCTTCCTCCTGTGTTTCCAGCAATGCTGGTCTGAGGCCGGGGGGGGGGGGGGGGGGGCGCTGTCTGTCTGGCTACACATTCGGAGGAGGTGGCAAGCCCTCTGTGAAGAAAGAAGTGGTTCGGGACTATTTAAAAAAAGTGGACGTGCACAAGTCCATGGGGCCAGATGAGCTGCATCCGAGAGTGCTAAAGGAATTGGCGGATGTGATTGCAGAGCCATTGGCTATTATCTTTGAAAACTCATGGCGATCGGGGGAAGTCCCGGAAGATTGGAAAAAGGCTAATGTAGTGCCCATCTTTCAAAAAGGGAAGAAGGAGGATCCTGGGAACTACAGGCCAGTCAGCCTCACCTCAGTCCCTGGAAAAATCATGGAGCATGTCCTCAAGGAATCAATTCTGAAGCACTTGCATGAGAGGAAAGTGATCAGGAACAGTCAGCATGGATTCACCAAGGGAAGGTCATGCCTGACTAATCTAATTGCCTTCTATGACGAGATAACTGGCTCTGTGGATGAGGGGAAAGCAGTGGACATGTTGTTCCTTGACTTTAGCAAAGCTTTTGACACGGTCTCCCACAGTATTCTTGCCAGCAAGTTAAAGAAGTATGGTCTGGATGAATGCACTATAAGGTGGATAGAAAGCTGGCTAGATTGTCGGGCTCAACGGGTAGTGATCAATGGCTCCATGTCTAGTTGGCAGCTGGTATCTAGCGGAGTACCCCAAGGGTCGGTCTTGGGGCTGGTTTTGTTCAATATCTTCATTAATGATCTGGAGGATGGTGTAGATTGCACTCTCAGCAAATTTGTGGATGACACTAAACTGGGAGGAGTGGTAGATACGCTGGAGGGTAGGGATAGGATACAGAGGGCCCTAGACAAATTGGAGGATTGGGCCAAAAGAAATCTGAGGAGGTTCAACAAGGACAAGTGCAGAGTCCTGCACGTAGGATGGAAGAATCCAACGCACCGCTACAGACTAGGGACCGAATGGCTTGGCAGCAGTTCTGCAGAGAAGGACCTAGGGGTGACAGTGGACGAGAAGCTGGAGATGAGTCAGCAGTGTGCCCTTGTTGCCAAGAAGGCCAATGGCATTTTGGGGTGTATAAGTAGGGGCACTGCAAGCAGATCGAGGGACGTGATCGTTCCCCTCTATTCGACATTGGTGAGGTCTCATCTGGAGTACTGTGTCCAGTTTTGGGCCCCACACTTCAAGAAGGATGTGGATAAATTGGAGAGAGTCCAGCAAAGGGCAACAAAAATGATTAGGGGACTGGAACACATGAGTTATGAGGAGAGGCTGAGGGAACTGGGATTGTTTAGTCTACGGAAGAGAAGAATGAAGGGGGATTTGATAGCTGCTTTTAACTACCTGAAAGGTGGATCCAAAGAGGATGGATCTAGACTATTCTCAGTGATAGCAGATGACAGGACAAGGAGGAATGGTCTCAAGTTGCAGTGGGGGAGATTTAGGTTGGATATTAGGAAAAACCTTTTCACTAGGAGGGTGGTGAAACACTGGAATGCATTACCTAGGGAAGTGGTGGAATCCCCTTTCTTAGAAGTTTCTAAGGTCAGGCTTGACAAAGCCCTGGCTGGAATGATTTAGTTGGGGTTGGTCCTGCTCTGGGCAGGGGGTAGGACTAGATACCTCCTGAGGTCCCTTCCAACCCTGATCTTCTATGATTCTATGACCCTCCTCCAGGAGAGACAGAGCCTGGCGTGTGCTGGAAGAAGCGGGGAGCTCTGGTGCCCACAGACCCGTCCTGTCAGCTTTCTCAGCAGCAAAGAAATCAATTCTCCCTGCCCCTGAGCAACCCACCCACAGCTAATGGCAGCACTGGTGGGGGGTCCCAAGCTTTGCACCAACGTCCACATTTCAGACCTTCCTCTCATGGCACTTTCCATGTGAATTAGGACAAGCAAGCTGGGGAAGCTCCATGGGGTAATAGAAACCAGGGCTGCAGGGAAGGTTTGAACTCACAACCCCAGCAATATTGCCCTTTGCACTAACCACTTGCACCCCTGCAGGGGCTCCTTGGACAGCGCTGGGAAGTCGGCCGTGATCCGTCTCTGTGGTTCGCACCTTTGCCTGGCAATTGAAAGGCTGCCGGTTCAAACCTCACTCAAGGTGTGGCTTTCCAGCAATGAGACTCCAGTCCATTTTAACAGGAAGAAAATCTCCTCTATTCTGGTTTAGCCCCATTTGACTCCTTCTACCCGTCTTCTTCCTCCCCCATTGGTCCCTTTCCTTCCCCATTGGGGCCATGCAGAGGGGAGCCCCAGTCAGTCTCTGGCACCGAGAGGCTGTATCCCATAGGGGGAGGGAGGGGTCGCTGTAAAGCATTGATAATGGAGAGGGGAGGGGTGTGCGTGGTTAGGGGGAGAAAGGCTGGAGAACTAACAGTGGGGCCCAGAGAGATTCCCCCACAGACTGGGGAGATCCCCTGCTGCCCACCATCACCCAGCTCTGGGAAGAACAACTTGGGATTGCTTGGGGAACCCACCTTTAAAAACACAAGTGTTCCATGCTAGTTACATTTGAATAAGACCAAAGCCGCCTCAAACCCAGTGTCACAGTCACTGGGACGACTTTGTCCTGACATTTTACCGGCCGCAGCCACAAAGCGAGTCAAATTACGGCTCCCGTTCGGTGTCAAGGCTCACAGACGAACCCAGAGTCTTTTCCTTCCTCAGGTTCTGCCGTCATTTCAGTGCTGGCCTGTTCCGAGATTCATCGTTGTGCAAAGCAGCGTCAGGCCCTGAAACTGGGCGAGCCCAGAGCAGAGGCTGCCTTCATTTAACCCTCCAAAAACCAACCCGTCAAAACGTGGATTAGCACCCATGCTCCTCCAGCCGCAGGGGAGGCGCCTCATCTGGGCCCCTGGTGCCCATGCTCCAGCAACATAAGACCATGGGGGCCTGGCTCCACCCAAGTCCGGGGGCCAGTGTCTCCCCCAGCCCCACCTGCTGCCCCCGGGCAATTTAAAAGGGCCCGGGAACCCCCACCGCCATCACCGGCAGCACAAGGGGGCTAAGGCGGCTTCCTGCCCACCCTCGCTCCGTGTAACCCTTCTGCCCGTCAGAGTTGGCAGCAACAAGGACCGGGTTCAGTATCTAGGGGATCCATTCCAATAACACAGTGCAAACCGGCTCGAGCCCCCACCCAGTGACCTGGGACAAATATGTACCACCCCCGCTGGGCGCCTCCCAGAGCCAATCCTTCCCCTCTCCCAAGCACATAGTCTGAGTGTAGCAAAAAGCCTTTTAATAACAGAGAGAAACAATGTGGCATTATGTTGGGGAAACAGCACCAACAGGATTCATAGCACAACCCACGAGCAAAAAAAAAAACCCACCCTAAGCAAATTGGGGCATGCCCTTTCCCTTTGGTTCTTGAGTCCAGCAACCCCAAATTACCCAAAGTCCCAAAAGTCCAATGACCCAAAAGTCTCTGTCCCTGGTCAGGGCAGCCCCAAGGTTCAAAAGTTTATCTGCAGAGCTTTACCTCCCAACCTGGGTGGAGATGGGGGCGGGGGTAAAAGGCACCTTACATGATCTGAAGCTGACCGCCCCACAGCCCCATAGGCCTCCACTCCACCAGCCGCCCCACAAACTGCTTCGCTCAGCTCCGCTCCGCGGCCCACCAGCAGCTCCCGCCGTCCCACGAACTGCTCCACCAGCCTGTCCACGAGGCACTCCAGCCGTCCCGCAAACTTCTCCACAATAGATCTTCAGGCTCCCCCACTACTTCACACAACGCTCAGTGATTTCGGCTCTTACTCAGTTCAGCTCTTTGGTGAAGTCAGCTTGTAGTAGGGGAGCCTCAGTGCTGGGACACCATTAGCCCAAAATGAGCTTAGCAGCCTGTAACTAGAGTCCTAACGGAATCAAAATTAGCTCTGAGATTCCACAGTGGAGAGAAAAGGAAGAGCAATTAGCATGTAAGTCCATCACCAAGGGACCCATGGCACCAAGTATTAATACTTGTCTCCAACCTCTCTCAATTCACAGAGTTTTGGAACCCATGACCCTTGCCTAGCGAGTGCTACTTAGTTGATGGTGAGTCCCTCCATCATAACAAAAGGCCAAGTACAGTTCCCAGCACAGTTCCCATAATCAGGGTAATAACAATTTATTCTTCCTGCCCCAATAACAGAGACACTGGGGATCCCACAGCAGCCAAAGTGAGCATTTGGGCAGCTATGGCCTCGTTCTAGGCGGGGTGGGTGTGCCTATGCAAATTAGATCGGCCCCTGAAGTTCTTCTCCACAACTTGCCAGACCTCACCACCAGATGTCACGGTGAGGCTCACCCTGACACTGCTTACACTCCGTGTGGCCTGCCAGTCTCGGAAGCGGCTGGCGCGTCCCTGCAGCCCTGGGGGTGGGGGGATCTCCACACGCTGCCCCTGCCCCGAGGGCCGACATTGCCATCTGTGGCAATGGGAGCTGCTGGGGTGGTGTCCGTGGGCAGCGATGGGCAGAGACCCCCCACCTAGGAGCTGCTGCCAGAGGGGGGTGTGGGTCGCTTTTGGGAGATCCCTGAGGTAAGAGCTGCATCCTCACTCTCTCCCGCATCCCAAGCCCCAGCCCAGACCCCAACCCCCTGCACCTAAACTCCCTCCCAGAGTCCACCCCCTGCACTCCCTCCTGCACCCTACCCCCATGCCCCAGCCCAGAGCCCACACCCCACACCCAAACTTCCTCCCAGAGCCTGCGCCCGCACCCCCTCCTGCACCCCAACCCCCAACCCCAACCCAGATCCCGCACCCAAACTTCCTCCCACAGGCCTCCCCCGACACCTGCTCTCGCATCCCAACCCTCTTCCCCAGCCCAGAGCCCACCCCCTGCACCCAACTCCCTCCCAGAGCCTGTGCCTGCACCCTCTCCTGCATCCCAACCCCCGACCCCAACCCAGAGCCCACCCCCTGCACCCAAACTCCCTTCCAGAGCCTGTGCCTGCACCCCCTCCTGCACCCCAACCCCCTCCCCCAGCCCAGAGCCCACCCCCTGCACCCAAACTCCCTCCCAGAACCTGGCCACCCCACCCATTCCTACACCCTAATGCCCTGCCCCAACCAAGACCGCACACCTGCACCCAAACTGCCTCCCAGAGCCTGTACCCCTTCACCCCCTCCCACACTCTAACGCCCTGCCCCAGACCAGAGCCCACACCACACACGCAATTCCCTCCCAGAGCCTGCCCCCACACCTGCTCCTGCACCCCAACCCCCTGCCCCAGCCCAGAGCCCGCACCCTGCATTCCCTCCTGCACCCCAACACCCTGCCGCAACCCACAGCCCACACCCAAACTCCCTCCCAGAGCCCAACCCCTTTCCCTCTCCCTCCCATACCCAAACTCCCTCCCAGAGCCTTAGGCAGATGTGGGGGGAGGTGGACGGGGAGGCAGGACTTGGTCCCATTCTGGAAACCACCAAAAATTGTAGAAACCTGCCGCCCCTGTCCAGCCCAACCTTCTGCGGGTGCCCCTCAGGCCCCACCCATGCAGGGTTTGAAGCTTGCATTGCTTAAATTCCAGGACGCTGGGGGACTTCAGCTCCCCTTTGTCCAGCGGGAACCTTCACCCCACTCCCAACCAGATACTTGTCCATGGGATGACTGTCGGGGGGCTGGACCCCTCTTTGTCTTTTCTCTCTGGGACAGGCCAGGGTACCTAGAACTGGGGTATCTGAGCACCCAGGACCTTCTATGGAGATGCCCTTCTCCTTCCCCTTCTGTGGTCCCATCTGTCATTGACTCCAGCCTGTTTTCTATCCATCATCAGCACCATCCCAAGCCAGCTGCACCCGCCTCAAAAAGACAGTGTCCCCTGATGGGTGTAAATCACTGACCTCTCTCCTCTCTGAGCACTGACTGCCCCTCCGTCTCCTTGCCCCTCAGTCTGGGCAGACGGGACCTTTCCCTCCAGGGCTGGAGGATTCCCCCTTCTCATCCGCTACTGTCCCAAGCCGCCCCTTGGGTGGGAATCTTAAATGTACCAAGGTGACTTAGGAGCAGAAACCCCCACAGACCTTTCGTGCAATGGGCACCTGCCACGCACTGAGCAGGACTGAAACTCCTGCTGGGAGACTGCTGGGCCACATCCCCTCTGGGCCTGAGCAAAGCAGCAGGGTGAAAAGAGAACTTGGAGATGCTGGGGATCGAACCCAGGGCCTCATACATGAAAAACATGCGCTCTACCACTGAGCTACAGCCCCAGACGGGGGCTGTTTGGCATGGGTTACACTCAGAGCCCTCCTGTTTCCAGAGCCTCCAGGGGCCTAACGGCAGCATGGGGGACACATTCCCTGCTCTGAGGGCCAAACCCTCTGTCCTGGAGGTTGCTGGTTCTCAGGGGTCACTTTGCAGCAGGGCCAGTTTCTCTGTGTGGGGGAGAGAGAGGGCCTGCCCTGGACTCCGGGTGCAGAGATACACTCGGCCCTCTCCCCTGCATTGACTGGCTGGAGCTGCCAGCCCCTGCTGAAAGGTAACGGCGCTGGGGGGCGCTGTGAGTCGCTCAACACCTCACCCCGGTGGAAGAAGTTGGGGGGGGGGCTCCAGGCTTTTCTCGGATCTGCTATTTCCACCTGCCTGTAAAGTCCAGCTTTCCCCAGCACATTCACTGCAGTGCAGTCGGGTCACTGTTTCCATGGCTGACAGCAAAGAATCGCTCCCAGTTTCCCTTCTATCTGCAGCACGATTAGCCTGTGTCAGTGGTTAATGAGGTGGAACTAGTTGTCGGTGGTTATTCATTCCCCACCTGGACAATTCACACAGTCCCTTTCCTGCTCAAATCCCCAGCACCTCAGTGATCCCGGTAGCAGGGATTAGGTTTTCCCTGAGGCCCTGAGATTCTCAGCGTCCTTTTTTCCCTCCACCTGGAGTGAACTCAGCTTTTTCCCCATCCCAGACACTCCATGAAATAACAACAGCAGCATAAAGAAAGCGGGGAGGGAACATCTCCCGGCCAGGGCTGGAGGTGCCCAGGGCCCCCTGCTTCTCCATTGTTTCCATCCCAGAAGAGGAAGGTTCCTTGGAATTTGACACCCTGCTTTGCACAAGGGACAGAGAAAGATCTTGATGTTCCTGCGTCTGCACAAAGAAAATTGTCCTTCTGTGTGAAAGAGAGGCAGGAAATGGCTGTTTCTACCCAAATGATCAACGAGACCAGAAAGTGACGCTGTGCCATAAACGATCTGGTCCTACACTAACTCTGCGGTTACTTAGATGCAGCCACAACCAGCTCTGTGGTTGGTAACCTTACAGAGACGCTGCGGGTGATCATGAACTCGAAGCACGTTCCCTTTAAACAGCTGCTATTGGAATGTAACACAGACTAGTCCATTCCTCCCAAGGGGATGGAGTTCTTGTTCTTCTGCACATTGTAGCCCATGGAGACCAAGGATCTGCAAATGTGCCTTCATGTATCTTTGTTTCATTGATGAAAACAAACTAGACACTCAGAGGATTGGAACTGATTTCAGATGAGGGACCTGATTGCTAGGTTTCTTTGGATTTGCACAGGAAAACACTGAGTGTTTCCATTCATCCCTATTCAGTGGAGCTCCCGAACATAATGGAAATGGATATGTGCTTATTTTTGTTAAGGGAACAGGCTTGTAAGGAGGCACTTGGATTTGAACCAAGGACTACTTAAGCTGCAGTCAAACACTCGACCACTGAGCTACACCCCCATGGCATTGGCATAGGCAAGTCAGTGATCTTAAGGATTTTGAAGGACAGGCCCTGCTCAGAGAGCTCCTTTTCCATTCCCAGACCATGGGTGGTTTTAAAAATGGGGTTTGATTAAACTTTATCTATACATGTAGACCCGACAGCTTGCCCACCCACCGACACAGCTTCTCCCACTGACACAGCTCCCATCTCTTGGGGAGGTGGATTAACTACACGGATGGGACAGCTCTCGCCCATCCCCTTAGAGCATCTTCATTAGTTATGAATAAGTAGGAAATAACCGACTGAATGGACAGCAACCAATTTATCAAATATTGCTGAGCCTGCATTCAATATGGGTAACTGGTCTGCATTAGGAGGAGCATTGCCAGCAGATTGAGGGAAGTGATTATTCCCCTCTATTCGGCACTGATGAGGCCACATCTGGAGCATTGCGCCCAGTTTTCAGAGCCCCCTCCCACTACAGAAACAAATTGGAGAGAGTCCAGGGGAGGGCAACAAAAATGATGAGGGGACTGGAACACATGACTTATGAGGAGAGGCCGAGGGAACTGGGATTATTTCGTCTGCAGAAGAGAAGAGTGAGAAGGATTTGATTGCTGCTTTCAACTACCTGAAAGGAGGTTCCAAAGAGGATGGATCTAGCCTGTTCTCAGGGGTACCAGATGACAGAATAAGGAGTAATGGTCTCAAGTTGCAGTGGGAGAGGTCTAGGTTGGATATTAGGAAACACTATTTCCCTAGGAGGGTGGTGAAGACTGGAAAGGGTTACCTAGGGAGGTGAGGAATCTCTATCCTTAGAGGTTTATATGGCCTGGCTTGACAAAGCCCTGGCTGGGATGATTTAGTTGGGGTTGGTCCTGCTTTGAGCAGGGGGTTGGACTAGATACCTCCTGAGGTCCCTTCCAACCCTGATCGAGGGTTAGAATAACATTTCCCAACCAACCATCAGTTGAGCTAAGCGCAAATCAAGAAGGGTTTCTTCAGGTGTGCTGGCAATAAGAAGAAAGCCAAGGAAAGTGTGGGCCCCTTACTAAATGAGGGAGGCAACCTGGTGACAGAGGATGTGGAAAAAGCTAATGTACTCAATGCTTTTTTTGCCTCTGTCTTCACAAACAAGGTCAGCTCCCAGACTGCTGCACTGGGCAGCACAGCATGGGGAGGAGGTGACCAGCCCTCTGTGGAGAAAGAAGTGGTTCGGGACTATTTAGAAAAGCTGGACATGCACAAGTCCATGAGGCCGGATGCGTTGTATCCGAGAGTGCTAAAGGAGTTGGCGGATGTGATTGCGGAGCCATTGGCCATTATCTTTGAAAACTCATGGTGATTGGGCGAAGTCCCGGAAGATTGGAAAAAGGCTAATGTAGTGCCCATCTTTAAAAAAGGGAAGAAGGAGGATCCTGGGAACTACAGGCCAGTCAGCCTCACCTCAGTCCCCGGAAAAATCATGGAGCATGTCCTCAAGAAATCAATTCTGAAGCACTTAGAGGAGAGGAAAGTGATCAGGAACAGTCAGCATGGATTCACCAAGGGAAAGTCATGCCTGACTAATCTAATTGCCTTCTATGATGAGATAACTGGTTCTGTGGATGAAGGGAAAGCAGTGGACGTGTTATTCCTCGACTTTAGCAAAGCTTTTGACACGGTCTCCCACAGTATTCTTGTCAGCAAGTTAAAGAAGTATGGGCTGGATGGATGCACTACAAGGTGGGTAGAAAGTTGGCTAGATTGTCGGGCTCAATGGGTAGTGATCAATGGCTCCATGTCTAGTTGGCAGCCGGTATCTAGCGGAGTGCCCCAAGGGTCGGTCCTGGGGATGGTTTTGTTCAATATCTTCATTAATGATCTGGAGGATGGTGTGGATTGCACCCTCAGCAAGTCTGCGGATGACACTAAACTGGGAGGAGTGGTAGATACGCTGGAGGGTAGGGATAGGAAAGAGAGGGACCTAGGCAAATGAGAGGATTGGGCCAAAAGAAATCTGCTGAGGTTCAACAAGGACAAGTGCAGAGTCCTGCACTTAGGACAGAAAAATCCAATACACCGCTACAGACTAGGGACTGAATGGCTTGGCAGCAGTTCTGCAGAAAAGGACCTAGGGGTGACAGTGGATGAGAAGCTGGAGATGAGTCAACAGTGTGCCCTTGTTGCCAAGAAAGCCAATGGCATTTTGGGCTGTATAAGTAGGGGCATTGCCAGCAGATTGAGGGATGTGATCGTTCCCCTCTATTCGACATTGGTGAGGCCTCTTCTGGAGTACTGTGTCCAGTTTTGGGCCCCACGCTACAAGAAAGATGTGGAAAAATTGGAGAGAGTCCAGCGAAGGGCAACAAAAATTATTAGGGGACTGGAACACATGAGTTATGAG